>NW_027361690.1:104697500-106141250 GCF_039654945.1 Dendrobates tinctorius | reverse complement strand
CCCGTCTCACTAAGCGACTTACCAGCGATCCCGACACCGATATCAAGGTGTCAGGATCGCTAGTAAGTCGCTATGTGATCGCTGGTGAGCTGTCACACAGACAGCTTCACCAGCGATCAGCACAGCGATGCCGAGCGCCCGGCATCGCTGGCCATCCTGTAAAAAATAGAATCAAAATAAAAAATATAGTTATTCTCACCATCCGATTTCCCACGCAGTCTTCCGGCCTCTCTCCACGCTCCGGTCCCAGTGATCCTTTGCATGAATGACTGCGAGATGTCACGGTCTCGCGGGATAACAAAGTCTCGCGGTCATTCGTGCAAAGGATCACTGGGACCGGAGCGTGGAGAGAGGCGGGATGGCTGAACGGGACGTCGGAAGGTGAGAATAACTATATTTTTTATTTTTTTTATTATTTTTTCCACCTGATCGCTGGTCTCCCACTGTCACACACAGCGATGCGTGCTGGCCAGCGGGAGACCAGCGACCAAAGAAATGTCCAGAGATTTCTTGCAGCGATCAGCGATACCGGCAGGGGGGCCGCTCGCTGATCGCTGTCACACACAGCAATCTCGCTGGTGAGATCGCTGTTACGTCACAAAAGTTGTGACTCAGCAGCGATCTCGCTACCGAGATTGCTTAGTGAGACGGGGCCTTAAGGCTTCTATTGTACCCAGCTGGGTCCTAGCTCACCTAGATCAGCTCTGCCAGTGAAAAATATTATCCATGTGATGGAGGTTCTTAGAGATGTTGCCAGAGATATAGGGTTAAACTGCAAGTTAAGAGTGTTAAGGCCCTTTTACATTTAGCGATGCACCAGCGATCCCGACCACGATACGACCCGGTCAGGATTGCTGGTGCATCGCTAAATGATCACTGGTGAGCTGCCACACAGGCAGATCTCACCAGCGATGCAGCAGTGATACAGCGGACGATAGTTACCTTTCAGACGCGGCGATGAAGACGTCCTCCCGCCCGCCTCCACACGTCGCTCGTCGGCGCCACAGGAAGCCCAGCAGGAAGCGCCTGATGAGAAATGGTGATGGCCGATCTCACGCGATCAGCGACAGACAGCGGGGGAGCCGGTCGGAGGTAAGTATCACACATAGCGATATCGCTAGCAATATCGCTATAATGTCACAAAATCTGTGACGTTATAGCGCTATTGCTAGCGATATCACTATGTGTAAAACCCCCTTTAGGAAGGTGCCCTGCTGCAGTACTGAAAGAAGGGCTCCCAGGAGAAAATCAACTTTATTCTTCGGGAGTCTCCAGCTTTCAGTCATGCCGGCATGGCTACAGCAAGCTTGGCCCAGCACTTTGGCTACAGAGCATCAGAACAGATCCAACTAGTGATGAGCGAGTATACTCGTTGCTGGGGTCTACCCGAACAAGCTCGGGTGGTCTCCAAGTATTTTGGCATGCTTGGAGATTATCTGCATGATTTGCGACTGCTAGGCAGCTTGAATACATGTGTGAAATGACTGTTAGGGAATTCCCACATCTATTTAGACTGTCTATAAGTCGCAAATCATGCAGCTGAGATGACGAAAACTAAATCGTCGAGATCGCCAAAATACTTGGAGATCACCCGAGCATGCTCGGGGGGACCCAAGAAACTATACTACTCGCCCATCACTAGATCCAACTGACAGTCAGTGCAGGGCATGGTTACAGTTGCTGCTCATTTTGCTGTGAGGGGTGACTTTAATTGCTCTGGGTACACTCATATGACTGGAAGCCGGTGGCTCCTGGGATGAATAAACTTAATGTTCTCCCATTTCTGCACTTCCAGTACAGTGGCTAGACACCTTCTCACCACTCATGCAGAGTAATCCTCGTCTACATGTTAATAGTGTTATCTGGCCTGAAAGTTGATGGTGCTCATTATAGTCAGTGGGGATGGTTGGGCTCTGCTGTGTGTTCAATGACAAATCTGTCCCTAGCAGTTTTCCATTGTTTTGCTCCTAAAATGGGCAAAACAAAAAGGTTCATCAGTAATGTGAACACAGTCTTCAAAGGTTCGTTCATCCCTTTTTAGACCTTTCATAATATGACCAGGTGAGAATAAAATGGGATATGGGTGTGGCTGTTGGTGCGATTAAGGCCGGTTTCACACTAGCATATGGAGGAGCTGCGGAGGGATGCGGAATTCCTACGTGAAGCTCCGCCCATGGTCGCACCTCTTCCGGTCAGCTCCACCTCCGTCGACATGCGGCCTGTGTACCCTATCTTTAGCATTAGGTACTCAGGCATCCGCATACATCGGCACGGCCTCTGTACCTAATGCTAAAGAAAGGGTACGCAGGCCGCATACCGATGGATGTGGAGCTGAACGGAAGAAGACCACATCTCTCTGCAGCTCTGCCATACGCTAGTGTGAAACTAGCCTAAGGGCATGCTCTAAAATATTCTGTCCCTTTTTCGTTTATTCAAAAGTTGGGAGATATGAAAAAGGGGCAGTGACATTGCTCTTAATGTATACTGAAGGAAGACATCTAAGAATCTGTACTACCTTCTGCTGAAATTCGTTATCCTGTGTAAAGTTACCTTTCCACTGTTAGCTGAAGTATCAATGCATCCAAAAACCCCTTAAAAAGAATCTGTCAGCAGGTTTTTGCTATGCACTCTGAAGCAAAACCATAGCAAATGAACTTCAGTATAAATTGGTATACATGCAATGTGAAGGAGCATGCTCACACTTGGCCATTAACCCCTTCTCCCCTGGACCATTTGTCGAAAAACTGGAAAAAAATTCCAAGTGCGGTGAAGTTGCAAAAAAAGTACAATTCCACAATTGTTTTTTTTTTTTTTTAGCATGTTCACTAAATGCTAAAACTGACCTGCCACTATGATTCTCCAGGTCATTACGAGTTCAAAGATACCAAACATGTAAAGGTTTATTTTTATTTAAGCTGTGAAAAAAAAATCCAAAGTTTGTAAAAAAAAAAAAAAAATCAATGAAACAATGCATCAAAGGGGGTGACATGAGATTTGATGCATATATCCCTACTATGTCATGAAGGGATTAAACCGAACAAAGATAAGATAAAAACAAATTGAACATACTTTATATCCTGCTCTAAATAAGTAAAAAGCAATATTATTATTATTATTATAGTGCCATTTATTCCATAGCGCTTTACATGAGAGGAGGGGTATACATAATACAAACAAGTACAGTAATATTAAACGATACAAGTCACGACTGGTACAGGAGGAGAGAGGACCCTGCCTGCGAGGACTCACAATCTATAAGGGATGGGTGAGGACACAGTAGGCGAAGGTAGAGCTGGTTGTGCAGCAGTTTGGCTGATCAGTGATTACTGCAGTTTGTAAATAGAAAAGGTACAGCCAGCAGCACTCAACCATCAGAATGCAGGTTCAGAAGTCCAATGACTCAATTGGAGAGCAAACCATCATAAGAAAAAACGAACAGCATTCCATCCGGGTGAAAATAAAGTATATTATGACATCTTTATTCTGCCAAATGCAACGTTTCGACCCATAAGGGTCTTTTTCAATTATATGAAAAAGACCCTTATGAGTCGAAACGTTGCATACTGCAGGTTGTAGGCTTGTAGGAAGAGTAGGTCTTCAGGTTCTTTTTGAAGGTTTCTATGCATTTGCATTGTTCTTTACTTATAGAAGGCTATATGTTCATTTTGCGTTTATGTAACCTGATGGCCACATGAGATAGGGGCATAGACCATAATTTTAGCAATATATCACTTATTGCGCTGTGTGCTGTTGTTTCCAGACAATGGGTGTTGTTGCATAAAGTGGATTGACTGGGTGAGGTGTACCCCTTAAGCCCAAAGACTGGGTGGGCACTCGGGGATCAGTACAGCAGATAGGTGGAGCACATGGAGCAAGAATAGCTTAGGGACTTGAAACCAAGAAAGCAGGCGGGATTGTAGAAATGGCAAATAGGCAAAATGCTAGAAATGACAAGCAGGTGGGATGCTAGAAAAGACTATCAGGCAGGAGATGTCCAGGGGACACACAAGCAGGAGGAATGATGGAAACCGATGGCAAGTGGAAGACATCAAGTAAACCATAGGCAAGCAGGCGGATCCTGGAATCTTCTTGCAGGTGGGAGACATCCAGGAAATCACAGGAATATTGAAAAGTTACTGAAGTCCCCAGACAGATTGCAGAGTTTATAAAGAATGCAGACAGACTGGAGTATCGAGGACTAGAAGCTGCAAGCGGACAGGAGACATCATGGATATGCATACAGGTAGCAGACAAAAATCTGGAGTAACGTGAAAGTCAAAATACCATGGAAGCTGCAGACGGCTAAGTGATGTCTTGGAAACAGTCAGACATTCAGGAGAGGAACTAGAACACTGGTGCCATAGCTGTTTTCGTTCTGACCCAGAGTCAGATATGCCAGATCACCAGTGAGTCCGAATTCGGAGTTTACGCCCTTAATTTACAAGCGCTTGGAGACAAAAGAGACTGCTCACACGGGCCATGGGCAAATCACTTTATCTGACGTAATGAAATACAAGGCAATATTTTATACCATTTACAACAAATGTAACTCAATGTGGCTCATGTAGCCCCCACCCCTCAGGGTCATACCTTGTTTACAATGTACATGAACATGTTGTTACTGACTATTGAGAACATATATGATAGCAAGTATACTCTCCTTGAAACAGAGACTAATAGTCTGCAGTGTCATAAGAATAATTCTGACAATAATAGGCAAAAGGCAATTGAAGTATTAAAGGCAATTAAAGGGATATGAAGGCAAACCTTCTATATCAACTTCCCCCTTTTGTAAATGGTATAACCTTTGCCACAGAGTCAGCTGATGTCCACAAAGGAGCTACTGTCTCATGGGTCTAGTACCCATAAGGGGACTTCCTACCTGCTTCGTCCATCCACCCTCAGTGTGGACACTCACTTTCCCCATCAGCAATGGCTACCTGGGGTCTATGATACACTACAGAAGGTTCAGCCTTAGATTCTTTTTTCACACATACATTATTCAGTAGCTTAAGTAATACATATATTAGTGCTTTTACGGCTACATAAAAAATAAGCAAAACAACAAAATTTGCATACAAGTCTCTACAATGCCAAAAATCCATCCTGCTAGGCCATTAAACCAATTTGCTCATTTTAAAAAAGAGAATGCATTACCCCACCAGGAGTCTCTGTTTGCAGTGTGTTGTTTTAACCATTGGTCTCTAAGTTCACCTATTTTGTCTATACTGGCCCTGATCTGGAGATTGCCAACAGGGTCAATATAATTACAACAGGTGGGACCAATTATTTGACACATTCCTCCTTCTTTTGCTGTCAGGTAATCTAGTACTATAGTATGTTGGTTAGTAACTATGATTAATTATCTCTGTATTGTATTAGTATGATTAAGAACTTCAAGAATGTGGAAAATCTGATCATCCAGGTAGTCGGTAGCTTCCACTAATTTATCCCACATTTGTGTTATGAAGGGGTATATTAGCATACTACTGAATATTTTATTAGTTATCCCCATTTCTACTAGATGCGGCCTACCATTTGGACGGGGCTTATTGTCTGCAGCCCTTCTATACAAAGTATGAATTGGAACTGCTGCTGTGTCTATTTTATTATGAGGAACTATGAAAGTGGCTAGTGTTAGTTTGGCAAGAGTGCAACCTCCTCTTATGTCTGGGCTCACCCACCTGTAGGCACGATGTCCGCAAACCAAGAATACTCCTTCAGGGAGAACACAAACGTGACCCGGGGTCTGTATACATTGGTATAAACTCAAAAGTCCTGACATAGGCTTATGGGCACACCAAGTATTATTCATTTGTTTTCCACTTATACCAGATGTACATTTACCCCTTTCTTTCCTTATTATTTTTCCCGTAGATGCTCTACAGCCTTCAACACCATCTTGGTACACTGTCTCATTCACCTGTGTTTGATCATGAGTGTATATACGGAAGCAATTATTGTCCTCACCACAGGTATTTGCTCCAGTGTGTTGAAGACTGAACCACAGTCCATCATTGGGAATGGGGTCTGAGTGAGGGATTTCAGTCCTCCTCCTGGCGACCATATTTCCGATGTCTGAATCATATTCCCGCCACCACATTTGTACCTTAGGCCGCGTTATATTAAACTGAAACCAGGGATTAGCTGTCCATCCGATTATAGCCAATGAGGCAGATATATCACGGGGCACATCTTTTCCCCAAAACCTAGATTGAGTCCAAGTCTCATTGTGTATGCAGTGTGGGGTTAATACCTTCCATGGCTCCAGAGGTAAGGCTAAGTATGGCATAGTCCTTGCAGATACTGGGCTGTGTGTAAAGATCCAACAGTCTTTCGGTGTCTGTCCTTCCATGTCCTTTATAAGAAGTGCATGATGTCGAATAAGTTTGTCGTCCCAGTCAGCATTTAAGAGTTTTTCCTGTGTCTCTGTAGAGTGCAGTAACCCTGCCACTGCCAGCAAGGTGATTAGGAGAACAGTCATTCTGCTGTTCAAAGGACCTTCTTGCAGTAACTGGCGTGGATCCAGGTGGGCTTTCCCTCCAGTTTTACTGAGGTGAATGTGGTCAGCTGGACTTGGAAGGGGCCGTCAAATCGTGGGTCCAGGCTCCTTCTCAGGTGTCTGTGTATGACCACCCAAACACCTGGATTCAGCTGATGCATGTCTGCACTGACATTAGGATCTAGAATGGATGAAAACACATGTTTATGCACCACATTAAGTCTTTCCTGCAAGGTCTGGACATAGGCTGTCATAGAACCGTGTTGCATTTGTAGCACCTGTGGGAAGTACAGACCAGTCTTTGGTGCACTACCAAACAGGACTTCAAAGGGAGACAAGCCTGTCTTTCTATTTGGAGTGTGTCTGACTGAAAAGAGTGCAAGAGGCAAGCACTCTACCCAGCTCTTTCCTGTCTCTGCCATGGCCTTTTGAATTTTCAGTTTAAGTATCCCATTTAGTCTTTCCACTTTCCCACTACTTTGAAAACCATCTACAAAAAAACCCCTCAAAATCTGCATTAGGAGCAGGTTTTTCATGAACGTGTGCAAAACCCACTGTCTCCTGACTCATCAGTTCTATGCAGTCATGTTCATGCGCCATGTCAAAGTATTCTTCCTCACTTGATAATACGGTCACCAATTCCTCCTTTTCTGAATCCACAGGCAGGAGGGTGGCTGGATTCAGAACATTATACCTTTTGAGAGTGACATGCTCAGAAATTAGTAGAGCACATTCAAGTCGGAGCTGTCTGGCCATAGACAGATGTTTTAGTTGAACTTGTACGAGTATGGAATGGATGTTATGTGGGGAATAAATTGTCAAAGGAAAAGTCAGCGTGATCTCAAATGCCTTTCCTAGTAGTAGTGCAGCTGCTCCTACCGCACGGACACACATAGGTGACCCTCTGATCACTGGGTCTAATTGTGCTGAGTAGTAAGCTATTGGTCTCTGTTTCCCTCCATGTTGTTGTGTCAGTACTGCGGTAGCATGTCCTCCCTGCTCTGTGCAAAACAAGAAAAATGGCTGGTAATAGTTTGGCATGCCTAAGGCCGGGGCTGATACAATGAGCAGTTTGAGGGAGTGGAAGGAATCAATTGCTTCTTGAGTGAGATCATAGGGGTCTGATGAAAAGCAGTCATAAAGTGGCTGCATCATTTGTGAAGCAGACCTTATCCAAGGCCTGCAGTAGATCACCAAGCCTAGGAAAGTGCGTAGATGCTGATGTGACCTGTGTAGAGGGAGATTTTGAATTGCCTGTTTCCTGTTTTCAGTCAGGTGTCTCGTACCTTCGGCAATACAATGTCCCAAAAATGTCACATTTGTTTGCAATACTGTAATTACGTGACACCTTGCAACCCTTTTTCTGCTAAAAAAACATAGCAAGGAAACCGTAGCTTCCCTGCAGGACCTCTGGTCCGGGCAGCAGAGCAAAAGGTCATCCACGTACTGTAATAGTACAATCTGCGGAAGAGGTGATTGCCACTACTCAAGGATCCCTGCCATCGCTGCTGATTAGATGGTAGGGGATTTCTTTCCTCCTTGTGGGAGGACTGTACAACAATATTGTTTACCTTTATGAGTAAAGGAAAAAGATACTGTCAGCCAGGGTGCAGGGGTACAGAGAAAAATGCATTAGCCAAATCAGTGACTGTAAAACATGTTGACGTTACTGGGATCTGTGACAGTAAGGTGTGTGGGTTAGGGACAATTGAGGTCACACTTTCTGTAACATCATTAATAGCGCTTAAGTCATGAACCATTCTATGAGTGTCAGGGGAACCCTTCAGTCTTTTTTTCTTAATGGGATACAAAGGGGTGTTGCAGGGGGAAGATCTTGGCACCAGAACCCTTGCCTTATCATACTGTTTAATATCCCTGTTCAGGGCCATTGATTTGACTAGGCTCAAGGGGTATTGCTTTAAACAAGGAGGAGTGTTTCCTCTTTTTTTTTCTTTCCCCAATTTAATCATGACAGTAAATTCATAGGGGTATCTTTACTAACAATAAGTTTTGTAAGCACCACAATTCCAGCACCTCACTGTTCCTAGGTCCCTAGGTCCCTTGCTACATCTCCACTGTTTTCCTTGTGCTCCAGCATACATGACAGGTTGTCTTATCGTCCTTGTTTGCTCAACTACTTTAGCTACCTTAAGGAGGTCTTTCGGATCTACATATCTCCATTCAGGTCTGGCTGTCTGTACTGAGTCTCTTAAGTCTTTGTTCATACCATCAATGAATGCATTCACCAGTATTCTAACACCAAGTCGGTTGATGCAAATGTACCCCATGTCTGCCCATTTCAGCTGTAACCGTCAAAAGTACATCTTTACACTCTCTCCTTTTTGCTGTGTCACGTTAGTCAGGAGTACAGACTGCTCTGTTTGTTCCACTGCAGCCCACTGTTTTAGTGACTCACAGTATGTCTCCCCAGACCGTGCAGATTTATCATCCATGCCCCAAGCCTGATTCTTTGCCACATCTGTGTGTGTCTTAATTATATGTCCTAGTGCGTTACCTGCCTTTAAACTCACCAACCTCTCTAGGTCTGCCCAGGTACACTTATATGTCTCCTGTATTTCTTTTATGTGTCTGTAAAACGGGCATGGTTGGTTTTCAGGGTCAGGCAGCTGCTTCAGCAAAGCTAGCTGGTCAGAGGGGCTCTAGGGATAATACACCTGCATCTTTCTTATTCTAGTCGCCCTTCTAGGTCCTGATGTGGTTGGTCGTCTGTAGTGTTGAGCATTCCGATACCTCAAGTATCGGGTATCGGCCGATATTCGCTGTATCGGAATTCCAATACCGAGTACCGATATTTTTTCAATATCGGATACCGGAATCGGAAGTCCCCATAATGCAATGAGCCACTGTTTTGGCTGTGATTGGCTGCTGAAATGATGTCATCATGATGCACGGTCTGTGCCGACTGCGGGGGGGTCTGTGCCGACTGTTGGGGGTCTGTACGGGCCTCTCGGTGGCCTGTGCCGGCTGCCGGTGGTCAGTACAGGCCTGTCGGGGGCCTGTGCCGGCTGCCGGTGGTCGGGACGGGCCTCTCGGGGGGCCTGTGCCGGCTGCCGGTGGTCTGTACAGGCCTCTCGGGGGTCTGTACAGGACTGTCGGGGGCCTGTGCCGGCTGCCGGTGGTCTGTACAGGCCTCTCGGGGGCCTGTGCCGGCTGTCGGTGGCCTGTGCCGGCTGCCGGTGGTCTATACGGGCCTCTCGGGGGCCTGTGCCGGCTGGTCTGTGCCGGCTGCTGGGGGCCTGTGCCAGCTGCCGGTGGTCTGTACGGGCTTCTCGGGGGCCTGTGCCAGCTGCCGGGGGCCTGTGCCGGCTGCCGGTGGTCTTTGCGGGTCTTGTATGTGTGCAGGCATCGTCCGATGGGACTACAAGTCCCATCGGGCGATGCCTGCTACAATGACAGTGATTGACACATTAGCCAGTGATGGGACAGTAGTAGTCCCATCATCTGGCTAATGTGTTGAATGTAAAAAAAAACATACTACATACATACTTCATATATACTACATTCATACACCATACATATATACTACATACTACATACATGCTACATATATACTACATTCATACAACATACATACAACATACATACTACATTCATACAACATACATATATACTACATACATGCTACATATATACTACATTCATACAACATACATACATACTACATACATACTACATATACACTACATTCATACAACATACATATATACTACAGACTACATACATACTTCATATATACTACATTCATACACCATACATATATACTACATACTACATACATGCTACAAATACACTACATACATACTACATACATGCTACATATATACTACATTCATACAACATACATACAGTGGGGAAAAAAGTATTTAGTCAGTCAGCAATAGTGCAAGTTCCACCACTTAAAAAGATGAGAGGCGTCTGTAATTTACATCATAGGTAGACCTCAACTATGGGAGACAAACTGAGAAAAAAAAATCCAGAAAATCACATTGTCTGTTTTTTTTTTTCATTTTATTTGCATATTATGGTGGAAAATAAGTATTTGGTCAGAAACAAAATTTCATTTCAATACTTTGTGATATATCCTTTGTTGGCAATGACAGAGGTCAAACGTTTTCTGTAAGTCTTCACAAGGTTGCCACACACTGTTGTTGGTATGTTGGCCCATTCCTCCATGCAGATCTCCTCTAGAGCAGTGATGTTTTTGGCTTTTCACTTGGCAACACGGACTTTCAACTCCCTCCAAAGGTTTTCTATAGGGTTGAGATCTGGAGACTGGCTAGGCCACTCCAGGACCTTGAAATGCTTCTTACAAAGCCACTCCTTCGTTGCCCTGGCGGTGTGCTTTGGATCATTGTCATGTTGAAAGACCCAGCCACGTTTCATCTTCAATGCCCTTGCTGATGGAAGGAGGTTTGCACTCAAAATCTCACGATACATGGCCCCATTCATTCTTTCATGTACCCGGATCAGTCGTCCTGGCCCCTTTGCAGAGAAACAGCCCCAAAGCATGATGTTTCCACCACCATGCTTTACAGTAGGTATGGTGTTTGATGGATGCAACTCAGTATTCTTTTTCCTCCAAACACGACAAGTTGTGTTTCTACCAAACAGTTCCAGTTTGGTTTCATCAGACCATAGGACATTCTCCCAAAACTCCTCTGGATCATCCAAATGTTCTCTAGCAAACTTCAGACGGGCCCGGACATGTACAGGCTTAAGCAGTGGGACACGTCTGGCACTGCAGGATCTGAGTCCATAGTGGCGTAGTGTGTTACTTATGGTAGGCCTTGTTACATTGGTCCCAGCTCTCTGCAGTTCATTCACTAGGTCCCCCCGCGTGGTTTTGGGATTTTTGCTCACCGTTCTTGTGATCATTCTGACCCCACGGGGTGGGATTTTGCGTGGAGCACCAGATCGAGGGAGATTATCAGTGGTCTTGTATGTCTTCCATTTTCTAATTATTGCTCCCACAGTTGATTTCTTCACTCCAAGCTGGTTGGCTATTGCAGATTCAGTCTTCCCAGCCTGGTGCAGGGCTACAATTTTGTTTCTGGTGTCCTTTGACAGCTCTTTGGTCTTCACCATAGTGGAGTTTGGAGTCAGACTGTTTGAGGGTGTGCACAGGTGTCTTTTTATACTGATAACAAGTTTAAACAGGTGCCATTACTACAGGTAATGAGTGGAGGAAAGAGGAGACTCTTAAAGAAGAAGTTACAGGTCTGTGAGAGCCAGAAATCTTGATTGCTTGTTTCTGACCAAATACTTATTTTCCACCATAATATGCAAATAAAATGAAAAAAAAACAGACAATGTGATTTTCTGGATTTTTTTTTCTCAGTTTGTCTCCCATAGTTGAGGTCTACCTATGATATAAATTACAGACGCCTCTCATCTTTTTAAGTGGTGGAACTTGCACTATTGCTGACTGACTAAATACTTTTTTTCCCCACTGTATATACTACATACTACATACATGCTACATATATACTACATTCATACAACATACATACATACTACATACATGCTACATATATACTAGATTCATACTACATACATACATACTACATACATACTTCATATATACTACATTCATACAGCATACATATATACTACAGACTACATACATGCTACATATATACTACATTCGTACAACATACATACATACTACATACATACTTCATATATACTACATTCATACAACATACATATATACTACATGCTACATACATGCTACATATATACTACATTCATATAACATACATACATACTAAATACATACTTCATATATACTACATTCATACAACATGCATATATACTACATATTACATACATGCTACATGTATAATACATTCATACAACATACATACATACTACATACATACTTCATATATACCACATTCATACAACATACATATATACTACATACTACATACATGCTACATATATACTACATTCATACAACATACATACATACTACGTACATGCTACATATATACTACATTTATACAACATACATACATACTACATATATACTACATTCATACAACATACATATAAACTACATACATGCTACATATATACTACATTCATACTACATACATACTACATTCATACAACATACATATATACTACATACATGCTACATATATATTACATTCATACAACATAAATACATACTACGTACATACTTCATATATACTACATTCATACAACATACATACAGTATATACTACATATTACATACATGCTACATATATACTACATTCATACAACATACAAACATACTACATACATGCTACATATATACTACATTCATACATACATACTACATACATACTACATATATACTACATTCATACAACATACATGCATACTACATACATGCTACATATATACTACATTCATACAACATACATACAGTACATACTACATACATACTACATATATGCTACATTCATACAACATACATACATACTACATACATATTACATACATACTGCATACAATACATTCATACATTCATAGAATACATACATATAGACATACAGTACATACACTCACTGGCCACTTTATTAGGTACACCATGCTAGTAACGGGTTGGACCCCCTTTTGCCTTCAGAACTGCCTCAATTCTTCGTGGCAGAGATTCAACAAGGTGCTGGAAGCATTCCTCAGAGATTTTGGACCATATTGACATGATGGCATCACACAGTTGGCGCAGATTTGTCGGCTGCACATCCCTGATGCGAATCTCCCGTTCCACCACATCCCAAAGATGCTCTATTGGATTGAGATCTGGTGACTGAGGAGGCCATTTGAGTACAGTAAACTCATTGTCATGTTCAAGAAACCAATCTGAGATGATTCGAGCTTTATGACATGGCGCATTATCCTGCTGAAAGTAGCCATCAGATGTTGGGTACATTGTGGTCATAAAGGGATGGACATGGTCAGCAACAATACTCAGGTAGGCTGTGGCGTTGCAACGATGCTCAATTGGTACCAAGGGGCCCAAAGAGTGCCCAGAAAAAATTCCCCACACCATGACACCACCACCACCAGCCTGAACCGTTGATACAAGGCAGGATGGATCCATGCTTTCATGTTGTTTACGCCAAATTCTGACCCTACCATCCGAATGTCGCAGCAGAAATCGAGACTCATCAGACCAGGCAACGTTTTTCCAATCTTCTACTGTCCAATTTCGATGAGCTTGTGCAAATTGTAGCCTCAGTTTCCTGTTCTTAGCTGAGAGGAGTGGTACCCAGTGTGGTCTTCTGCTGCTGTAGCCCATCTGCCTCAAAGTTTGACGCACTGTGCGTTCAGAGATGCTCTTCTGCCTACCTTGGTTGTAACGGGTGGCAATTTGAGTCACTGTTGCCTTTCTATCAGCTCGAACCAGTCTGCCCATTCTCCTCTGACCTCTGGCATCAACATGGCATTTCCGGCCACAGAACTGCCGCTCACTGGATTTTTTTTCTTTTTCGGACCATTCTCTGTAAACCCTAGAGATGGTTGTGCGTGAAAATCCCAGTAGATCAGCAGTTTCTGAAATACTCAGACCAGCCCTTCTGGCACCAACAATCATGCCACGTTCAAAGGCACTCAAATCACCTTTCTTCCCCATACTGATGCTCGGTTTGAACTGCAGGAGATTGTCTTGACCATGTCTACATGCCTAAATGCACTGAGTTGCCGCCATGTGATTGGCTGATTAGAAATTAAGTCTTAACACACAGTTGGACAGGTGTACCTAATAAAGTGGCCAGTGAGTGTATAACATAGAGTACATACTCACCATCACTTGTCACTTTGATCCCCGAAGCCAGTGTCATCTAGGAAAAAATATGAAAATAACAAACAAGCCATATACTCCCTGATCCGCAGAAATCCATGAGGGTCCCACGCCGATCTCTCGTGGAGAACAGCAGCATCAGCTGATGCGACCGCTCTCTACGGGGCTCCAGGAATCCAGTGACGGGAGGTAGGTATCCTTCCGCACTGTATTCCTCCGCCACTGTAAAAAAATAGTCCCTGGTCTAACTTTTGGCATTGCTGTGTGAGAAAGTTCCCACACAGCTTTTGCCATAAAGTGAGACCAGGGACTATTTTTTTACAGTGGCGGAGGAATATATGTAGCATGTATGTAGTATGTATGTTGTATGAATGTAGTATATATGTAGCATGTATGTAGTATGTATGTATGTTGTATGAATGTAGTATATATTTAGCATATATTTAGCATGTATGTAGTATGTAGTATGTATGTATGTTGTATGATTGTAGTATATATGTAGTATGTAGTATGTATGTATGTATTTATGTTGTATGATTGTAGTATATATGTAGCATGTATGTAGTATGTACTATGTATGTATATTGTATGAATGTAGTATATATGTAGCATGTATGTAGTATGTATGTATGTTGTATGAATGTAGTATATATGTAGCATTTAAAAAATAACATAAAAAAGTCAGGCTGGAGTTTGCCAAAACTTACCTGAAAAAGCCTAAAACGTTTTGGAAGAATGTTCTCTGGTCAGATGAGACAAAAGTAGAGCTTTTTAGGCAAAGGCATCAACATAGAGATTACAGAAGAAAAAAGAGGCATTCAAAGAAAAGAACACGGTCCCTACAGTCAAACATGGCAGAGGTTCCCTGATGTTTTGGGGTTGCTTTGCTGCCTCTGGCACTGGACTGCTTGACCGTGTGTGTGCATGGCATTATGATGTCTTAAGACTACCAACAAATTTTGCAGCATAATGTAGGGCCCAGTGTGAGAAAGCTGGGTCTCCCTCAGAGGTCATGGGTCTTTCAGCAGGACAATAACCCAAAACACACTTCAAAAAGCACTAGAAAATGGTTTGAGAGAAAGCACTGGAGACTTCTAAGATGGCCAGCAATGAGTCCAGACCTGAATCCCATAGAACACCTGTGGAGAGATCTAAATATGGCAGTTTGGAGAAGGCACCCTTCAAATATCAGGGACCTGGAGCAGATTGCCAAAGAAAAATGGTCTAAAATTCCAGCAGAGCATTGTAAGAAACTCATTCATGGTTACCGGAAGCGGTTGGTCGCAGTTATTTTGGCTAAAGGTTGTGCAACCAAGTATTAGGCTGAGGGTGCCAATACTTTTGTCTGGCCCATTTTTGGAGTTTGGTGTGAAATGATCAATGTTTTGCTTTTTGCTTCATTCTCTTTTGTGTTTTTTCATTTAAGACAAATTAAATGAAGATAATAATACCAAAGAATTTGGTTTGCAATCATTTTCAGGAAGAAACTGAGTATTATCTGACAAAATTATGTCAAATTAGATTATAGAATCTATGATTCTATGATTAAATTGCAGGAGTGTCAATACTTTTGGCCACAGCTGTATGTATGCTGTATGAATGTAGTATATACGAAGTATGTATGTAGTATGTATTTATGCTGTATGAATGTAGTATGTATGTAGTATGTAGTATGGTTTTTGTTTTTTTTTACATTCAACACATTAGCCGGATGATGGGACTACTACTGTCCCATCATTGGCTAATGTGTCAATCACTGTCATTGTAGCAGGCATCGCCCGATGGGACTTGTAGTCCCATCGGACGATGCCTGCACACACACAAGACCCCCGGCAGGCCCGCACAGACCACCGGCAGCCGGCACAGGCCCCCGGCAGGCCCGCACAGACCACCTGCAGCCGGCACAGGCCCCCGACAGTCGGCACAGACCCTGCCCGCACACACAGACACGCACAGTGTCTGCCCACGCACCTCCCACACTCTTCCCCCCTCCCGAACAGGATGTACATGGCAAGAAAGGGGTTTTTTTTAATTCCGATATTTCTGCCCCATTGACTTGAATGGGACTTCCAGGATCGGAATCGGCGATACCTGATACTTTTTTCATATCGGCCGATCCAATCCGATCTGATATTTTTCATTATCAGGTGGTATCGCTCAACACTAGTCGTCTGATGTAAATGGGTTGCCCTCCCAGGGCTGTGGGGTACTCGGTACCGGGACGATCTCTCAGCGGTGACCTGGTCCGTGGCCCTGAGCGCCCATGTATAAGGGGTTGAGTGGGGAATAAAGTTTATAAGTGATTTGTGACGCCACCTGTGGTGTTCGGCAAGGGAGGTGTTATGCCGACGCTGCAGACAGATCCTCTGGGACAGATGGTGTAGTGCAGCAATGATGTTGTAGCCCTCCACAGGTAGGGCTGTTGGTCCCAGGGCAGTGTAGCGGAATGTTTAGGAAGAGGGTGCAGTGTCTGGCACAGAGATGTAGCAGTGCTGAGGATGTTGCAGGAAGGAGGCAAGGACACAACAGGGTGTAGTTTTTTTACCTTTACTTGGCAAACGCAGTCCAGGGTCCTGGTTACAGATGGCACAGGAGCAGGCTAGCCTGGAAGCAACTCAGAGATCTCTCTATCAGATGGGTTGTGTAGTCTCCTTCCTAGCGCTGGCTTGAGGTACATCCAATACTGTGTTACACTGAAGTTCCTCCTTCTTATCTTCTCTTAGAACTGCCTCGTATGGCAGATAGCTGTAGCCCTCTATCTCTCTTGGCTCACCCGTCGCTGTTGTGCCTCCGAGTCTTAGTTGGGAATAGAGCATTTACAGCTTCCTATTCCTCTGGTTTCTGTTGCAGGACCTTCAGTATCCATACAACCGTGGAGACCAGGCTCCAGATCATGCACTCTCACTGGGAGGGAGCTCTCTATCCTCAGCTCAACCTCCAGCTTCTCTCCACACGTCTACACTCTTTGCCCTCCTCACACTAACTCCTCCTTTCCCTTCCTGGCCCTCAGAGAGCACTCCTCCCCCAATTCTGGTTCAGAGCTCCCTCTGCTGGCCTGGAGTGGGAACTGTGTTGCATGACATGGTTAACTGCTAGAGAGACCCTTCATTGCCTCCAAACCTGACATCACCCTGGAGGAAGGCAATGCCACTGTGGCGACCATACTCCTGGGGGCACCACATCTACTGTCAGCTTACTCCTCAAAGGTCAATGTCCCCACTACCCACTAAGCACACTATTATGTCAGCTTCTTACGTCACTACATATGATCTTGTCTGGACAGGATTTAGAGCAACTCGCTTAGGTCAGTAGCACAGGTCACACAAGTAGCTATTCAGTCTGGGTTTGTCTGAGTCTGACCACAGTGTTTACAAGTCCATCTGTTTTGTCTGGGTCTCTGGTTAAACTTTGTCAATCAAAACATTCATACTACACCTTCCATACTGCTGCACATTCTCAAACATCATTTATTCACTTGCTATTTTCTTCCCTTGTCTGTGCCTAATTGTACATCCAAACATTCACACTCTGGTATTTTTGCCTTTTTCTATATTGGTCCCACTTGTTTCACTGCTTCCTTTCTTCTCTGTCTTTTACAATTTGCATAGCTGTCTTGGATCCCATTGGGGGCACCGACTGTACGCAGAAAAAGTTGCCCATGGCTTCAACCTTTTCTCCCGACAGCTCATCTTTCTTCTGAAATGCCCCTCTGTATGCCTGGAGCTTTGTCTTACAGGCCACACATAGCAAGTCAGAGAGAGCCTGCCAAGGTGTAGCGGGAAGGCTCCTTGCCTCTCACCCGGTAGACCTACAGGATGTAACGAGAAGGCTCTCTGCTTCTTACCCATTAGATCAGCTGGCTAGAAAAGGAATAGGCCTTTTTCCTTCCAGCTCAGCTCCATGGAACGTGGGAAGGCTGCTTCAACTTAGATAGCTCATCTTTCTTCTGTAATGCCCCTCTAGTGTGCCTGGACCTTTGTCTTACAGGCCACACATAGCAAGTCAGAGTGAGCCTGCCAAGGTGTATCCAGAAGGCTCCTTGTCCTCACCTCTCACCCACAACAAAAAACCCGCTGACTAAAGTAAGAAGGCCCAGGTGTGATAGGCCTCTAACCTACTTTATCAGCCATACAGTCGGCTACCTCCTTTGTTGATCCAAAATTTGCTATACAAATCAATCACACAACTAGAAGCAGGTTCAAACACATTAATGACCAAGCAATCACTTACAATTTCCTTCTAAATTAGGCACCATATTTTACTTTCAACTTCCAACTTCAACTTACAAAATTTAATTCCACTTCAATTAAGTACTGTTGCTTTAAAGTGCGCAAATCTCCTAGTGAGTATTTACGCCAAGGATAGAAATACAGAGAATCTTGAGCGCAGCTCCGTGAATCCTCCCATTAGAAACTCAGCAGAGATAATGGAGAGGAGAGGAGAAACACAAACAATCACACAGCGATTTCATTCCCCCCTCCCATCAGAATTTTAGAAATGTAGCGTCCTTCACACTAACAGAATGCAGTTATTTTAGACTTAATCAAAATCAGTCTCTGCAAAACACTCAAAATCACGGGATTTCACTATGAGAGCAGGTAAATGTATACTGTGAGTAACCGAGACTTGCCCTTTTCTGGCCAAATGCATCCAGGAAACTTTACAATGTAATGCCACATATAACATGAGCTATATCATTACTCAATTCATTCAGTCTCAGATGTAGATTTTAAATATCTATAACGCGTCTGTCCGGGATCTCCTACAAGAACTAGAAAGGTAACAATCTCTTGACACAAAATGATGTGTGATGATTCATTCATACGTGCTCATTCAGGGATTTTTTTTTCCTTTCACTTTTCAGTGGTCATTTGATTTTACAAAGAGAAGATAACAAAAATCCCTTATCTCAATCACTGCACCTAATTCAGCTCAAAGTGAGTTGAATAATGTCCTCTGTCACATACAGAGGACCATTCCTAATCGGAACCCCTCATCAATCGGGGATTTATGTATATCCCTTATACTCAATTACTCATCTCTCATCTCATTCAGAGGTTCTCATAGACATACATACAAGGACTCACACAGCCTGCCTATTTTGCACTTTGGAACTTTGGAATTAACACCTTAAACTGCAGCAGTGTCCACTGACACTAGGTGAACACCAAAGCTAACTTCTTAAACAACAAGAATCAACAAAAATCACAAAAACCAAAAACCACAGCCCTATACAAAATACAGCCTCATATGGTTTACTGCCAATCCAAAATCAACACTGCACGGAGTCTATCCCAGGCTATGTGCTACACAGTACACCAGTACACAACCAGTTAGTATATTAGTATATTGCCAGAACAGATTGACAGATAATACAGATGACAATTATTATCTTATTACTCTATTATTCAACTCTCATACGGACATACTCACCACTCACTGGTAATGTGGGTTCTTTTAACCGTGTTGTACAGCCTTACCCAGAGATATGTAGAGATCCTTACAGAGGTTGCAAATACAAAATAATGTAAGAATAAATGTTCTCACCTGCTGCAGCCAGATTTTGCATGTCCAACCTCCCAGGAAGCTCCCACACACGGATTCCGAATAGGCTGGTTTCCACGGCCCCATGTTGGGTGCCAAAACTGTCGTAGCTGTTTTCGTTCTGACCCAGAGTCAGATATGCCAGATCACCAGTGAGTCCGAATTATGAGTTTACGCCCTTAATTTACAAGCGCTTGGAGACAAAAGAGACTGCTCACACGGGACATGGGCAAATCACTTTATCTGACGTAATGAAATACAAGGCAATATTTTATACCATTTACAACAAATGTATCTCAATGTGGCTCATGTAGCCCCCACTCTTCAGGGTCATACCTTGTTTACAATGTACCCAGAACATGCTGTTACTGACTATTGAGAACATATATGATAACAAGTATACTCTCCTTGAAACAGAGACTAATAGTCTGCAGTGTCATAAGAATAATTCTAACAATTATAGGCAAAAGGCAATTGAAGTATTAAAGGGATATGAAGGCAAACCTTCTATATCACTGGGAACAGGTAGCAGACAGAACTCCAGACTAACTACAAAGTTTCAAAATCATGGAAGACGCAACCAGAAAGGAGAATTCCTCCACTGACAGATAGTAAGATAACTGTAAATAGCATACAAGTAACTCATGGATGAGAAACCACAGACATCCTGGAGGCATCCTAATGACTGGTTACTGGAACTGTGTTCAGATAACTTAACGAGTTACTAGAAAGTCTTAATAAAATACCAAGACACAGGTTTGAGTCTTGGTAGGCCTTCTATAAGCCTATGAAATACAATACATGGGAGCATGCCGGGCTAAGTGCAATGCCTGACATGGAGCACAAGAAAGTTTGGGTTAGGTGAGAACAGACTGGAGTAGGTGCATAACAGGTGTTTTTATCACCAGGAGATTATCACTGCCATAATGGCTCCCAAGTGCAACCTGGTCCAACCACACTCTCAGCACTCATTAGCAGCTTTCTGCCAATATACAGAAAGCTGCTAATCATGGGTGTGGGCGGGGGCAGCTTTCTGAGCTCTGCTACATGCTACATCTAGAAACTCTGATTGCATCACAAATACAGCGCCCAGTAAACTTAATAATACATCATTCTAATCAGGGTCTCTTTCACTATGTTATGCTACTCTAAGATGAAGTAGGAAATATCTGGTGACAGTTTTCCTTTAAAAGTTGTTTTTGCCTCTGGATATTGTTTATTCTGTGTGTGCACTGCAAATGTTCAAGTCTACGTACATTTTTATATAGTCACATTATGAGTCACACATTCTTTTTCTAGTGAATGTTAAGGCAAAAAAAACAGCATCAAACCCCAAACATTAACTTTTTTAAACACTTCCTTCATTACTGACTCACCCTGTAAAAAAAGGAAAAAAATTGGTTGTCAAAAATAACAGCGCTGTACGTTTGAGTGTAGTTATTAAGTTTATTTCTGGTAATGAGTAGAGTTGAGCGATACCGTCCGATACTTCAAAGTATCGGATCGGAATGGATCGGCCGATCTTAAAAAAAAGTATCGGTATCGCCGATTCCGATACCGGAAGTCCCATTCAAGTCTATGGGACTTCCGGTATCGGAATAAGAAAAATCCTGTTTTTCCCTTGTACAGCCTCTCTGGGGTCTGTACGGGCCTTTCGGGGGGCTGTGCCGGCCTGCCAGGGGGTCTGTGCAGGCTCCGGTGGTCTGTGCCGGCCTGCCGGGGGGCTGTGCCGGCCTGCCAGGGGGGCTGTGCAGGCTCCGGTGGGCTGTGCCGGCCTGCCGGGGGGCTGTGCAGGCTTCGGGGGTCTGTGCAGGCATCGTCCGATGGGACTACAAGTCCCATCGGGCGATGCCTGCTACCATGACAGTGATTGACACATTAGCCAATGATGGGACAGTAGTAGTCCCATCATCCGGCTAATGTGTTGAATGTAAAAAAAAAAAAAAAAAAAAATTACATGCTACATACATACAACATGCATACTACATACATGCTACATTCATACTACATACTACATACATGCTACATTCATACTACATATATACTACATGCAACATACATACTACATACATACTACATGCAACATACATACTACATATATACTACATGCATGCAACATGCATACTACATATATACTACATGCTACATACATACTACATATATGCTACATACATACTACATATATACTACATGCATGCTACATACATACTACATATATGCTACTTACATACTACATGCTACATACATACTACATATATACTACATGCATGCTACATACATACTACATGCTACATACATACTACATGCTACATACTACATATATACTACATGCATGCTACATACATACTACATGCTACATACATACTACATATATACTACATACATACTACATACATACTACATGCATGCTACATACATACTACATGCTACATACATACTACATATATACTACATGCATGCTACATACATACTACATGCTACATACATACTACATATATACTACATACAATTCCCACACAGCAATGGCATAAAGTGAGACTAGGGACTTTTTTTTTTTTTAAGTGGCGGAGGAATACAGTGCGGAAGGATACCTACCTTCCGTCATTGGATTCCTGCAGCCCGTAGAGAACGGCAGCAACAGCTGATGCTGCAGTTCTCTACCCAAGATCGTCGTGGGACACACTCGTGGACTGCTTCGGATCGTGGGTGAGTATTTTTGTGGTTTGTTATGTTAATATTTATTCCGTAAAAGACAATGGCTTCGGGGAACAATGTGACAAGTATTGGTAAGTATATTACTCTATGTTATATGTACTGTATGTCTATGTATGTATTGTATGAATGTATTGTATGTAGTATGTATGTAGTATGTATGTGGTATATATGTAGTATGTATGTGGTATGTATGTAGTATGTATGTAGCATGCATGTAGTATGTATGTAGTATTTTTTTTTTTTTTTTTACATTTAACACATTAGCCGGATGATGGGACTACTACTGTCCCATCATTGGCTAATGTGTCAATCACTGTCATGGTAGCAGGCATCGCCAGATGGGACTTGTAGTCCCATCGGACGATGCTTGCACAGACCCCCGGACATCAGCACAGCCCCCCGGCAGGCCGGCACAGCCCCCCGGCAGGCCGGTACAGACCCCCACAGGGTGCACAGACCACCGGCAGGCCGGCACAGCCCCCCGGCAGGCCGGTACAGACCCCCACAGGGTGCACAGACCACCGGCAGGCCGGCACAGCCCCCCGGCAGGCCGGTACAGACCCCGGGCAGTCCACACAGCCCCCCGGCAGGCCGGCAGAGACCCCCGGAAGGCCCGAAATGACGGCGCATCATGATGCGCACACACCGCGCATCATGATGACGTCAGGCTGTCAATCAACTTTGAACTTCCGATTCCGATACCGACTTCCGATATTGAAAAAATATCGGAAGTCGGTATCGGAATTCCGATACAGCAAGTATCGGCCGATACCCGATACTTGCGGTATCGGAATGCTCAACACTAGTAATGAGTCTTTCTTGCTGTTAAGGTTACATTGTTGTTCCGTTAATATGAACTGAAATCCTTCACACCTCCACTGTAAAAAGTTAGTGTTAATGATTACACACATAGTGCAGCATTCAAGAGCAAGTTTTATTCCTGATCAACCTGGAAACGGAGGGTCAAAGTAAATTAAAGAAGCCCTCCTCCTCCCATCAAAGTTTTTATTCTTTTAATATACTGTAGTATCATAGTATATAGCACTGTGTACTTAAAATTGCTAATTTTGCCATTCTACCCAGCTAATTCTTCTCTATATATTCTGACTCTAATGTTGGACCACCCAGGATAACACAAATTTCATTATCCACCCAAGAGGTCTCCAATTATCCGCCTTAGATCCTCATTCGTTCCTCCAAAATCCAGGACAATATTCTTCCTATATTTAATACAAAAAGACATCCAACCATAGTGAAATTATTAATTTATTAGATCCAATATTTTTTCCTGCTACAGCAGATGTGGGGGTCTCTTTCTCCATTTTCTGTTTTGCAGATGCAAGTTCATATTGGCACAACAGAAGGAGGGATCGATATGATAGATCCTGTCATGAACAGCATAGCATTCCCAGAAGGGCTAGAGATGCCTTCTCTATGAATAAGAGTGCATACTGCACCAAACGTGCTTCAGAGTACTTTTTTCTATCTCCAATATGTATCTTTTGTTTGATATATACGGAATAAAAATTGTAGATATTATCTATTTTTGGATTTGCAGATCAACTTTATTTTTCTTAGGCTAGTTTCACACTAGGGTATGGCCGAGCTGTGGAGGGATGTGGACTTCCTTCGTGAAGCTCCGCCCACGGCCGCACTTCCTCCGGTCAGCTCCGCCTACATCGGCATGCGAACAGCGTACCCTATCTTTAGCATTAGGTACGCAGGCTGTGCTGATGAATGCAGATATCTCTGCATGCGTCATTTTGACAGTGTGGCGACCTGCGCCGAACGCGACGAGTTGTATTTTGGTGCGGTCGCTGCACCGTCAAAACAATGCATGCAGTGGCATCCGCATACATTTGCATGGCCTGCGTACCTAATGCTAAAGATGGGGAGAGTCCCAGAGGGAGAGCAGGCTGACAGCAAGTCAGCCTGAGAGGAGCTCAAGGCGGAGGAAGGCAGTCAGTCAGGAGAGGCTGAGGACTGGTCTTAGTGGAATGAGCTCCTCAGGGAAGGAAGAGAAGGAGAAAGAGACGTAGACTGGAAACTACAGATTCCATAAGAGAGAGAGAGAACAGATCGGAACGAAGGAGAATAGAAAGACAGTGGGAAGCAGGTTGAGAAAGAGAGAGAACCCTTCCAGTCCAGAGAGCGCAAAGGCCGGGGCCCGGTCCCCGAGGTTGATTTGATCTTTATGTCCGGCAACAGACACCGGAGGAGTAGTGAGCCACTAACGCCTTGCTCCCATCATAGACTTGGGACACAACAGCAACTGAATAGAGAGCCGGGACGCAGTGAGGAGTCCCCGAGCAGGCTACAGCTGTCTGTCATACAAGTAAAGACTAGGAACACCTAGAGAGAGGCATTTCAGGGTAACTAAGTACTGGAGTGCTTCGCACCTAAAGGCGCATTGGAGGAGTCGTTCAGGAAGGTACATGTTGGCGGAGTGTGGAAGGGAGAATCCTAGCCTGCCTGGAGGATGACTGAAGCCCTGACCTGGAGAACACAGTACGGAGGCAGGCAGTTGTGTGAACTGCAAACAGTGAGTAAAGCTTTGGAACCGCATGCTCTGGTGTCCTCCAGTTATTCCAGCACCACAACACCTGGGCACCAGCCTCCATACCATTCTGCACCTCTCCTCATCCATTGCACCTACACTGCCCTGGGACTACAGCTCCACCTGTGGGGAGCTATACCATCTCTGCTGCACCACACTATCAGTCCCAGAGGATCTGTATGCAGCATTGGCTTACTATCTTACTTGCCAAACACCACGGGTGGGGTCACGAACTACCTAATAAACCCTAACACCATTAACATCACTGCCATTGATATTGGGTGCCCAGGGCCACGGACCAGGTCACCGCTGCTGTGACACTTTCCCGCCTTGACACCAGCCCAGTACCGAGTAACCCCACTGCCCTGGGTGTGCGAGGGCGACCCAATTTTTGGCGTCACGAACAGGATGATGAGACCCGATGCCATCGGGTTCTGTGTGCCTTGGATTTACAACTTTTGAAAATGTGCAAAAGACCAAACTTAATAGACTGTAAAATGGACATTAGAAATGGCCGCTGGCGCGGAGAAGAAGGGCGTGAAGAGATGGGAGGTCCTAAGGAAAGACTGCGAAGAGTCTTGGGCCGTCCCTGCCTGAATGTGGCTGATGCATGGCCCACCCCCAAAGGGGTTCGTATACTGGCTTGGTAGGGAGGCGCGGGAAGAAGACGCTGCCCCCGGAAGGAGGGGCAGAGAAAGCCAGTGGCGAGCAGAAGGGCTGAGCAAGAAGAAGAACGCCAGAACACCATTTTGGTGAGTGAGGGAAGGAGGCCTGCAGAGCACGGGGAACTGAATCTCCCTGGCGCCATGGCTGAAGGCTCCGACCCGATCTCAAGAATGGATCCCCAACAGCTGAGGACAAGATTATCCAGCAAACATGCCACCTGTGAATGAGGCGAGAAGCGCTATGGACATTGGACCTGCAGCATGCCCAGGAAGGGCCCACACCTGCGGTACCCACGACACCGGTACCCGCCGCTGTTGCACCGGATTTTTTCCTGGCAGACCTTGCAGAGCTTGGAGCCGCTGCCATGCCACCAGCAGCGTACTCTGTTCCTTCCTTGCCGCTAATACCGGAGGAGTTGTACACAGCCCAGGGAGCTGAAGCAGAGGAAGAGGAGCTCCTGCCCGTCCCTGGCGCGGCTGCGCAGGTCCCGCCAGCGACCTCTGCGGAACCAGAGCTGCCATGGGCTCCACTGCCGTCCCCAGTGTCTCACCGGGCAGCATCCGCTGGCACACCACCTGCCCCGGAGCAGAGGCCGCACCGTCGGGAACTCCCAGGTGTTTACCCCGGCCTTCCTAATGGGTTGATGAGGAGGAGGACCATGCTGGTGGGGGTACGTTTGGAGCCGGCATGCCCGATCCGACATCTACAGGTCAGAGGGGGATCTGGATCGTTTTGGGAAGGTGACCTTGGGATCCCTTTACTGCCAAGTCCCCAGGCAGTTACTCATCAGCACCAACACACTGCAGAAGCCTTAGGAGCTAGACTTCGTACCAGACAAGACCCCATAGCAAGGAACCATAATCAAGATGAGAACAGTTCCAGTTCAGCTTCCAGAACCCCAGGAGGGGACCCAAATTGAAAATTTCCATTTACTAAATCTCGTTACCAGGAGGGTTTGTTTACACCAGTTGTGCCTTGTTTGCTATCATGTTTTTCCGGTAGCACTTTTGTTGCCTGTTTTTCTACAAATGAAACTGTGGAGATCATGAATGTTGTGTGATCCAAAACTTTCTTGTAAATAGTTTGCACCCCGTTGGGTGCTCTCTCTTGGTTTTACATATAAAGAGACTCTTTGCGAAGATAATGTTTCTGCATGGACACTTTTCGAAGAATAATGTCTACCTCAAGGGACACTGCAAGAAATCCCGGCTGGGAGCAGTGTTCAGCACCTTACAAGAATTTTGAATGTTTTACGATAACGTATTTGATAATGTTATGTCTTATGAAAAGTAAATGTCTTTTATAGCATGTTTGATACAGAGAATTAGAAAAGCTTTTAGATAGAATGTGAGAATTGAATAAAGAATACAGAATTGAAAGTGACAGGTGACAGGCCAAGAGTAGATGGTCAGTGTCTTGCATCCAGTAGAGAAGAAAGAAAGAAAAAGAGAATAATTGATAGAAAATGTAATAAAGAAAATGTGTTGAGTATAGCACTTTGAACTAGGAATTGCACTTAAGTAAATTTTTGATATTAAGATAGGAAGTTAACCTGTTTGTAACGTTTAAGAAATGTGCCTCCTACATTAGGAAGATTAGATAAGTATTGTTGAATAGCATTTAAAATTTTTTGTGTGTTCCTGTATTGTACTTTTGTTGTCTTAGAGCCCGAGGATGTGCTGTGTTTAATGGGGGGTATGTGGCGCCCCTGAGGCTTCAGTCGCCACAGAGGTGTTGCACCTTCTCCTGAGGTGTAGTGCCGCACCATCCAGGTAGGCTGGGAACTCCTTTCCGCATTCCAACACCTACACCCCACTCACAGGATAGTTCAGCAGGGACCCATCCATGCTTTATGCTGGAAAGGTCATAGGGTGCCTTTTGTGGTCCCTGGCTTCGTAACACGAGAGGTGCTGGGGAGGCGGGTGGAGTTAGATATAAAAGAGAGGGAAGGTGTAGAATTTAAAAAAAAAGAAAAAATGCCAGCTTACCCGGTTGGTTCAAAAGATAAGCTGCTATACTGTATAGGCTCTCAGCAACAGATAAATGACAGGAGCTCTTGCCAACAATAATTGCAAAAAGGAGATAAATCCAGCGAGCCAAAGAATTTCAGGTCAGTCTGACAGAAGGTCAGTCTGGGGTGAGTCCCAGAGGGAGAGCAGGCTGACAGCAGGTCAGCCTGAGAGGAGCTCAAGGCGGAGGAAGGCAGTCAGTCAGGAGAGGCTGAGGACTGGTCTTAGTGGAACGAGCTCCCCAGGGAAGGAAGAGAAGGAGAAAGAGACGTAGACTGGAGACTACAGATTCCATAAGAGAGAGAGAGAACAGATCGGAACGAAGGAGAATAGAAGGACGGTGGGAAGCAGGTTGAGAAAGAGAGAGAACCCTTCCAGTCCAGAGAGCGCAAAGGCCGGGGCCCGGTCCCCGAGGTTGATTTGATCTTTATGTCCGGCAACAGACACCGGAGGAGTAGTGAGCCGCTAACGCCTTGCTCCCATCATAGACTTGGGACACAACAGCATCTGAATAGAGAGCTGGAACGCAGTGAGGAGTCCCCGAGCAGGCTACAGCTGTCTGTCATACAAGTAAAGACTAGGAACACCTAGAGAGAGGCATTTCAGGGTAACTAAGTACTGGAGTGCTTCGCACCTAAAGGCG
This sequence comes from Dendrobates tinctorius, assembly GCF_039654945.1. NCBI lineage: Eukaryota > Metazoa > Chordata > Amphibia > Anura > Dendrobatidae > Dendrobates > Dendrobates tinctorius. The sequence continues at coordinate 106,112,798 of NW_027361690.1, read as the reverse complement.
CATTGGAGGAGTCGTTCAGGAAGGTACATGTTGGCGGAGTGTGGAAGGGAGAATCCTATCCTGCCTGGAGGTTGGCTGAAGCCCTGACCTGGAGAACACAGTATGGAGGCAGGCAGTTGTGTGAACTGCAAACAGTGAGTAAAGCTTTGGAACCGCATACTCTGGTGTCCTCCAGTTATTCCAGCACCACTACACCTGGGCACCAGCCTCCATACCATTCTGCGCCTCTCCTCATCCATCGCACCTACACTACCCTGGGACTACAGCTCCACCTGTGGGGAGCTATACCATCTCTGCTGCACCACACCATCAGTCCCAGCGGATCTGTATGCAGCGTTGGCTTACTATCTTACTTGCCAAACACCACGGGTGGCGTCGCAAACTACCTAATAAACTCTAACACCATTAACATCACCACCATTGATATTGGGCGCCCAGGGCCACGGACTGGGTCACCGCTGCTCTGACACTTTCCCGCCTTGACACCAGCCCGGTTCCGAGTAACCCCGCTGCCCTGGGTGTGCGAGGGCGACCCAATTGCACGGTGAGCGATTTAGCCAATATTTTTGCAGTCATTAATACTTTTCTGGGAGCGCTATTTTATCTTCAAAGTCATCTTCCATCCTGATCCTCTTCTTAATCACATGGCAGGTACAGCAGGGTAATAAAGAAAAGTTGTAGACAGAGCCATCATCACCAGACCTCAATACCATGCTTGCTATCCCAGGATGTTCATATTACCAGGGCACTCAACAGTGTACAGTCCACAATTGCAGCAACAGTGAAGGCACCTTCCGGAGTGGCCAGGATGCCTGCAGGTGCTGATTTGTCATAGGTATCTACATGGGTTTCCAGTGATGCTAATGTTAACTGTTATTTATTTATGATTTTTAAGAATATTTTGGACACATTTGTGGTTGAAAGAGAATAGTTTCTCTTCTTGATCTACTACTGAGGTAAATCCACCTTCCACAGTCTAGTTCTCTATCAGATGAAAAACCTTCATATTTTGTGGAATGGCCCATTCCGGCACTCATTTGTAGGCCAAGTTTAAACAAACAGCCTGGAAGCAGGAATTTGTTCTTGTCTGATTCTTGGTCTCAGTTGACCACCTGACCCTTGATAAAGAATGTAGTTTTAAGTGAGGGAAAGATATAAAATCAAAAGGTATGTATTGAAAACTTTTGGCACCTGGCTAAAAGGTTTTACCACCATAGCATGCTATTTGCCAATGTTTCCTAGAAAAAGGTACTATTGAAAAGGCTAGAAAATTGTTAAAAGTTAAGATCTCAAAAGTTTGGAATCTTTTGATGGAACATCCTTTCACCCTTGCATGCTAGTAAGGTGTTATCGTCGTGGATCTGTTGTGATGAAATGGAGTTCATCTGAATGACATTTGCAATGACATTTTGTTTTCTGATATTCAGGAGGGTGTCATAGATGCTCTAGCTTTCCTTGATGGGGTTTGTCTGAATGAGTAATTGTTCACAGCATACTTCATGGCGAAAAATGTTTGGTCCTGAAAAAGGTTCCTGGTAGGATGCCTACCTACATACATGCTTTATGACAGAGATAGCATTTCAGGTCAGGGGAATAACAGAGGATTAATAATTAATTCTTCTTCAAAATATTGGTTTTCTGGTTAAGGCACCACTCCAACTTTTTTTTTTATGGTAGCCCTGGAGTGGCACTACTAATGTCAGTACCCTGCCTCTAATCTTACACTTATCAGCCGCTGTCTTCGCATTTTATCCGTGCCACTCTTGTAGTTCTCCAGTAGATTGTGACCTACATTTAGGACTTGTGACTGTTACTTCTGATTTCCAATCAGTCAGAAGCAGTGGTAACAAGATGTCGGTGCAGGACCAGAGGGGTGCTGGGAAGAGCTGAAGACAGCAGATGGTGAGTATAATATTAGGTGTATGGACTTTGTGTTAGTAGTGCCACTCCAGCATTGGAATAAAAAAACACAGGAATGGTACTTTAATGGGCTACGAAAGTTGAAGAGCTAAATCTGTGGCCACCAACCACTTTCCAATAAACTATGGTTGTCAGTGTGTTAGGGTCCCGTCACACTAAACGATGCATCAGCGATCCCGACAACAATACGACCTTGTCAGGATCGCTGGTGCCTCGCTACATGATCGCTGGTGAGCTGTCAAACAGGCAGATTTCACCAGAGATCAGGACCAGCGAGGACGCTGGTAGCCAAGATAAATATTGGGTAACTAAGCGAGCACGTCACTTAGTTACCCGCTTTGTACCTTGGATACCAGCGTACTAGTGCTGGGAGCTGGTATCCAAGGTAAATATCAGGTAACTAAGTGCGCGTGTCACTTAGTTACCCGCTGTGTACCTTGGATACCAGCTCCCAGCGCGAGCACGCAGGTATCCAAGGTGCACAGCGGGTAACTAAGCTATGCGCGCGCTTAGTTACCCAATATTTACCTTGGACACCAGCTCCCAGCTTCTGCTTACAGCACTGAGAGCTCGCTGATCATTGCTCTCCCGCTGCCACACGCAGCGATGCGCACTGGCCAGTGGGAGACCAACGATCAAAAAATGGCCCAGGACGATCCTGCACGATCAGCAATACCCGGCGGGGGGGCCGGTCGCTGATGCGTGTCACACACTGCGAGATCGCTGTTGCATCACAAAATCAGCGATCTCGCTAGCGATCTCGCTGTGTGTGACGGGGCCTTTAGTTCATTACAATGACAATCAAGGTCAATAGGTAGTATTTAGTCTCTGAAGTCCACACAACTGCAAATAGAGACAAGATGCTTAGGAAGTGAGTATCAGTCATTTGGTTACAACAAAGGAACTAAGAGTCCTCACTTCATCAGCACATATGTGCCATGCTGCAGCCTGACAGATCCGCTGAAATGTTAATCACATGTATAATGTGCGCAGTGATTAAAGCATGCCAGTTTTAAAATAATAACACATTTAATGCTAATCAGATATTTAAGGAAAAAGAATTAACATTTTGAATGTGTAATCTATTTATGCTCATTAGTAGTTAAAGCGGACCTGTCACTTGTCATAAATGTGTAATTTATTTTACCTGATCTAAATGCTGCTGTTCTCCTGGATTCAACACTGCTTTTTTGGTCCTGTAGCTCTGTGTTCTCAACATTTGCATTTCTATATAAATCTAGCTTTGATAGCCAAGGGCAGGCTCGGACTGGCCCATAGAGGGGAATCCCCCGGTGGGCCTCTGTGCAGATCTGGGACCCCAACCCCACTGTATGGTGAGTATTTGGTACGATTCAGTTTATTCACTCTGTACAGAAAAAAACAGCATCTTTCATTAACCAAACTACCCAGTTTATTATTATAGAGATATAGGTAAATTTGTGAACGAGGGTAGTATAATATTTGTATGCGGGTGAAAAGTGGGCCCCCCCCAAGGTCACTGTTACTGGTGGGCCCTTGGCACCCCAGTCCGACACTGGCCAAGGGAGTGTGGTGCACAACAAGCTGCCCACTAAGATATATCTAAATGAAAAAAAATAATTATTCCCACAACCATCAGATAGGATGCAGTGCTAAAGAAGCGCTGCAGCTACTTCTTTATTAGGCTTGTTGAGGAATCAGGTCCCTGTCTCACAATGCAATGTTGCAGCCCAGTGATGAGCCATTACTTTGTGTGATAAGGACACCCTTTCACATTGCAAGTTACGTATATAAAGTAATATAATGATTAGTGATGAGCGAGTATACTCGTTGCTCGAGTTTTCATGAGCATGCTCGGGTGATCTCCGAGTGTTTTGGCGTGCTCGGAGATTTAATGTTTGTCGACACAGCTGTATGATTTGCGGCTGCTAGACATCCTGAATACATGTGGGGGTTGCCTGTTTGTTTGGAATTCCACACATATATTCAGGCTGTCTAGCAGCCACAAATCATGCAGCAGTTTCAACAAACACTAAATCTCCGAGCACGCCTCCCTCTCTTGCTCTATGCATTTCTTCTTGTGTAGAGCAAGACAGGAAGGGGGGAAGCAGTTGAATAAGCCCCGCCCATCTGACAGTGGCAGTTTACATACATCTGAACCGATATAAAAAAGGTATTTATGCATGATAGGTGCGGGGTCAGGGGGAAGCAAAAGTACTAAGAGAATCCTTATGTGACACACAATTGAATGATATTATTATATGATATCTCACAAAATGGGTGACAGATTCCCTTTAATACATTCTTTGTTAGTCATCTATATCATAAACGACGCCTGAGGCCTCATTCTGACATCTGATTTTCATGTACAAATGTGTGTTTATTATGGAGAGCACTTGTGGAGGCACTAGGGTCAGTGGGTGCTCTGGTCAGTTGGCTTGGCTGTCATTAGAAAGGCCGCCCAGGCCAGGGCTCATCCCACGGAACACCAGTACTGTTTCTCTGGGTTGATGCAATACGTAATCAGAAGGGATTCCACAAATTAACATATAAGGGTGAACGGACAGTCTCACATGAAACAATGGCTCATGACCTACCGAGCAAAGGAACAGTAGGCATAATTAAGAATAATTCACCCCCGCATTGATGTCCAAATTGACACTGTGTTGTCACAACTTGTACCTGTGGTAGATTATGGAGCCACTCATGAGTCCATGATTTTTCACTTACCGACTGTCCATGGAAAATTGAGGAGATATGTCAGATATATATCCGAAGACAGAGTCAAAATTGGAAATGCAAGCTTATGAGTCCATGAAAAAAATCGGACCACACTTGGATGTAATCCGAATGTGATCTGGTTTTCACGGACTGTGTAATAAGAGAAGGTGGAGACATTTTTCTTTGATTCTCACTCAGAGGAGGTCTTTACTATTGTAGAGTTTGGGGTTCATACCTGACACCTACCGAACCCCGAACAGACTTTTTACTCGATGTCTGGTTATCTGTTCAGGTACGGATGCCTAATAAAGATTGTTGAAAGGCTGCAGCACAGCCAATCAACAAGCTTTTAGGCTGTGGCCACTTCCTAAACCATCACAGCCTTGCCATGTATTGGCATGGCTGTGATTGACCGCACACCAAGTGATCTGGACTGTCTAAAAGCCAGATCACATATTCACATATAGAGACAGGATGCAGCTGTAGTGAAGGACAGAATTAGATGGTACACTTTGAAAAAAAGCCTCTTTGTGTACACATGAACCAATACATGCTGCTGTGCCTGAGCAATGACTGTCAAGTTACCCGCATTGCTACCTGTGCTGATTACTGGGTGGCAATCCTGCTGGATCCCTGATACAAGGACACTGTACTATTATTACTTCTGTCACTGGAGCAGGATTGTAAAATGCATGAATTCAAGTGCTCGCTGGTATAGAAACTACTGGCGGCTTTCCCTCCTGGCAGCGGGGGGCTCAGTGAAAGAACAAGGCAGAGGAGGAAGATGCCATCACAGCGGGGGCATCACCAGCATCTTGGAAGGCAGGGTTAGCACAGCTGAAATGTGACACAACTTTCTTAGCACACCACAACAGCTGACGCCACCAACGAATATGGTCATTATTACCAGGAGGCAGTATTACAAAACTCTAGTGGAAAAGTATGTGTTTACATGTCTCCATAAACTAACTGATGGACTGCCCCATTTAACTTCTGGGCCTCCAAGCTGAACACGTGGCCTGAGCTTACCCTTTTATGCCTATGAAGTGCTGGCCTGCCCTGCATTAACTGTACTGTTGGAATGTGTATTTAGCATGGCAGAAGGTGTGAACAAAAGCAGGCACATCCGCCTGTTCGTAGCCAAGTTGGGGAAGCTAATATTCATTAAAATGCCCCGAGTGTTGATTCGACAGAACTTGTCTATACATTTGCACACAGCCAGTTAGCATGCAGAGTGCAGGCAGGAAGCAAGAGGCACACAGCATGGAGCCGGCAGCAGACAGAAGTCACAGCATGGCCTGGAGCAGTGAGTAAGTTGCTGTGTGGGGGATGGGAGGCCATGCATTGACGCTGGCAGGATTGTTACAAAATGTTTGTAAAAAAATTTAATCATTATTTTTTTTCCTTCCGCATTGCTTCAGTTCCTGTGAAGCACGTAAAGGGTTATTATACTTATTGAATGTGGTTTTGAGCACCTTGAGGGGTGCAGTTTTTAAAATGGTTTCACTTTTGGGTATTTTCTCTCATATTGACCCCTCAAAGTGACTTCAAATGTAATGTGGTCAATAAAAAAAATGATTTTGTAAATTTTGTTGTAAAAATGAGAAATCGCTGGCCAACTTTTAACCCTTATAACTTCCTAACAAAAAAAATTTTGTTCCAAAATTGTGCAGATGTAAAGTAGACATGTGGGAAATGTTATTAATTAAGTATATCTCTGTGATTTAAGGGCATAAAAATTAAAAGTTTGAAAATTGCAAAATTTTAAAAACTTTCGCCATATTACCATTTTTTTCATAAATAAACACAGGTTATATCGAAAAAAGTTTACCAATAACATGAAATAAAATATGTCATGGAAAAAAACATTCTCAGAATCAGCGGGATCCGTTAAAGCGTTCCAGAGTTATAACCTCATATACATTGGTCAGAATTGTAAATATTGGCCCAGTCAATAAGCTGCAAATTGGCTCGGTCACTAAAAGTACCCATGACTCTGATAGTACTGTGCATTGCATACACCCATGTCGGTGGTAGTACTGTGCATATAAACACATTTTTCTACTCTCATGCACCTCTAAGAAAATAAGAAAAGGAAAAAACGGAGTGTATAGAATTCAAAGGAGTAAGAAAGTCTTTATTAGTTAGCAAAAAGTTTAAATGATTAGGCGACTTTATTCTTCGGGTCGGTGCGATTACAGCGATTGCAGATTTATATCGGGTTTTTATGTTTGACTGCTGTCACACACTAAAAACACTTTTTATGGTGAAAACAAGTTTTTGCATCACCATATTTTGAGAGCTATAATTTTTCCATATTTTAGCTGACAGTCATCTGAGGGCTTGTTGTTTGCGGGACAAGCTGTCGTTTTTATTGGAACCATTTTCGGGCACATAACATTTTTTGATCGCTTTCTATTATGATTTTTGGGAGACAGAATGAAAAAAAACAGCAATTGCTTTTTGTTTTTTTATATATCGCTCCGTGTGTGGTAAAATTGATAAGGCAGCTTTATTTTTCGGGTCAGTACAATTACAGCGATATCTCATTCATATTGTTTTTTATGTTTTGGCACTTTTCCACAATAAAAAGTATTTTATAAAAAAAATAATTATTTTTGCATCGCTTTATTCTGAGAGCTATAACTTTTTATTTTTCTGCTGATGGAGCTGTAAGGCAGCTTGTTTTTTGCGGGACAAGATGATATTTTCAACAGTGCCGATTAATTTACATCTGTCTTTTTTGATCGCGTTTGATTGCACTTTTTGTTCGGTGATATAATGATAAAGCATTGCTTTTTACCTCTTTATTTATGGTGTTCACTGAAGAGTTTAACTAGTCAGACAATTTTATAAAGTGTACTTATTGTGTACTTTTATTGTTTATTTTTTTATTTACATAAATGTATTTATTGGAAAAATATTCACAGTATTTCTTTTTTTTCTTTATTTAGGGAGTTTTTTTTAAAAAAAACATTCTTACATTTTTTAATATTTTTTTTTTTTTAGTTTTTTACATTGTCCCATTTTGGGACATCACGTTACATTGTCGGATCACAGTTTTGATACTCTACACCACAGAGTATCACATCAGGATCTGACAGGCAGGGAAGGAGGCACGACGGTGCTTGCTCTCAGCGGGCACTCACAAGACACCTTCCCTGCAGGACCCGGAAGGCCCACGCAGCCATCTTGGGGCTGGAGGCCTCCATGGAGACCATCAGGACATTGTGATGGCATTGCGTTGTCCTAATGGAAGCACGCAAGGAACTCATTCCCTGAGTTATGCTCCTCTATGCCGCTCTCACTACTGAGAGTGTCCTCAGAGAGGTTAAATGTCCACAATCGATGGTAGCACTGATCGTGGGCATTGCTGCAGGGTGTCCGCTCTCAGACAAAGCTGACATCCGCATGCTATCACCGTGGTGCTCAGTGTGAGGCCGCGCAATCGCCACGCCGTATATATACTGTTGTTTGATGGAAAGCAGCTCCCGCAGAGCAGTATATGCACGGCGCATGTCTGGCGCATGGCACTTTCCTCCTGACACTTCCTGGTATTTGGCTTTGACAAAACTTTATTGATACAGCAAAAGCAGTGTACCCGCAAGAGAAATTGCCAATTGGCAAATTTCAAACATATCGCAGGTCAATTAACACGACATAAAAAAAATGAGAGGTTGAGTATGTGTACGTACGCTCAGTTCAAGAAGTGGCACCATTTTCAGGATTGCTGTAGGTTCAACCACAGTATAAGGCATAACTTTAGATTTTGGGAAAACCTCATGTAATCAAAGTTAACTTGCCCTGTTGTCAAATGGATTAACCACAATTAACTCCCAGATGTCTATTATTAATTATTATTTTTATGGTTTAAAGCTCTTGAAAATCATGTACAATATTTTTCACCAACATTTTTTACATGCCTTTGGGTTGTCAGGTTTACTTGTTACCAACCATTGACTGTTTGTGTACTCCATCCATATACTTTGAAAATGTCACTGATTGGTATTAAATCTCATCATTTACCCTATACAGTCAAAGATATGCGCAATATTGGAATTCATGAGAACACTCACAGACCCATGGACAGGTAGCATGGAAAAACAATGTCTACTAATTAGAAGCACTCCAGTTTCAGCGCAGATATCGGCTTTTTTATTAGTCTTGCTACTTTATTCAGAATAAGTACTAACAGTAAACCAAAGGATGCACATTTCTCTCCTACCTTCAGGGAGCAGCACAATTAATATTTAATAAATGCTGTTATTTTGGTGTGAGGGAGCGGTCTCGTTAATGTGCAGCAGAATACCACTAATAAAAATTTAATCGAGATACAAATATCATGGTCAACCAAGGCAACATAAAAAAGCGGTGGAGACATGTAATAAACATTGAACTTGGCAGTGTACAATGGTGAAGCGTGTACGGAATTCATTTATTACAAAGAGAACAGTTTACTAGAAAATTGAAAGTAGATATTGTTGAGCCACAAAAGTATTAAGGCACCGGATAAAAGGCTACAGATAATCTACTTCTTGGCTGTAAATGGAAGGGGTGAGACAAGCTCTTTTGTGCCCGAAGCTCAGGATGAGCACACCTACATTGACAGTCCCTGTGAAATGGACAATCAGTCCGCTATCCCCCTTACAACATATCTAGTCCTTAAAAGGAATTTGTTACCTCATCCGGGAACGACATGATATTGGGGTAGAGAGAGATGAGTAAATATTTCAATATTCGGTCCGGATTATTACCGCCGTTTTTGCAATATTCGCCGAACATAACCGAGTGTCATTGAAGCCAATGAGAGTACAGATGAGCGAATATATTCAGAAGCGATCATCAAACATAAATTCAGCATGAATATGCTACAAATATGGCAGCTATCAATATATATATTCAGCTATCAATTTCCAAACATATGCACTCATCTCTATTAGAGACCCTGATTTCAGTGACATGTCACTAATTGGGTTTTTTGCCTCAAAATTGGCAAGATCACAGTTTTATCTGTTGTTGATATACCAGCCTGTCTTAATGTTGAGAACTGTATAAGTATTAGCAGCTTTCGGGGTAAACTATGCATAGTCAGCAAGCCAATCAGTAGTGTGCACAGGGATATACAGAGCTCATGAATATGTTAGACAATATGGCAGCAATCTTACAAGTCTCCTAGTGATAATATCTTGCTGATAAAAGTGATTTTATCAAAATTACAGCAAATAGCCCAGGAAGTTCCACCTCACTGGAATTACGGCTTCTCTCCCTACATTACGTTGCTCTCTGTGCAGTGTGCAGGGACCTCTGAGGCCTGGTTGCACCTTGAAGATTTGGCCTAGAGTGAACATGCCATTGCCAGAGCTACTGCAAGAAGAAGAGACTCTGAGGACCGAATGTTGGGCAGTGGGCAGTGAGCAGTGCTGCCTGCCATCCGATCATCTTCTTTTCGCTGCATTATCTTTGATCTCTTCGTTCTAGACCGAGACTCCTGGCTGTGACCAACCTTTAGAAGTCACTATGCAACTCACACCATGGCATCGTGTTGTGCGACGCACATTGATTTCCAGTGGGTTTGAAGAAGTGGGTGGTAAGGTGAGTAAGCTCAAAAACAAAAACACTTTTGATGACAATGTCTACATTTTTTTTTCTTAAACCTTTTAAACCTTGTACAGTTTAGTAAAATGGGAGCCATCTGGCCGCCATTTTAATGAGTCCGCGTCAAGCAAATTTACAGAAATTCCATATTCTCAAAAATGTGGAATTTTTGTGTATTCAAGTAGAACTCAATTGCACTCGAGTAAATTGGCTCATCTCTTGTAGACACAGCTGCACCTGTTACTTTCATGGTCATATATTTGTATCTTCCAAATGTAAAGGAGTGAGAAGATAGCTGATACCTCCAAATACATAGATATTGTGATTTTTGATGATAGAATATTACATTAATGTATTTTTTATTTGCTGGTGTTTTAGTGCTGGTTCCTACCTGCCTATTTAAAATGTAGGCTTATAGCCTGGGAGAGGCATACAGTATTTGATAAGAATTGGAGTAGGTGCTAATGATGTGCAAACCCAAACAAAAAAGTACGGGGTCCGTATTGAGCACCTACTGTTCGGGCACGGACACCGAACACGGACTTACACTAATTTCAACAGTAAAGTTCACCTTGATATTATAAAAGGAACTGACAACTACCTTGTGAACTTTATATATCGAGGGTTTCCAAACCGTCATATAGTATGTGCCCTGAGTAAGGGAAAGCCGAGCCATTTGTGCACACCAACCCAGAGGAACCCATCCCACCGGTGTTAAAGGTTGCAACAGATCACCTTGGCCCGTGTGACCCTTACACAACCTTTTCAGAAACTACAATCATTCCAGTGAATGTAATTGTTAGGTAGAATATAATTATAATAATATAATCCATGGAATTTTTAAATAACGCTATTGTATTTATTAGTTCATCCAAGACTCATATCTATAGCACAAATAACTGAAGCAATATACAGCAGATCATGCGAACAATTGTGCACCGAAGGACAACTTCTTGTTGTAGTATTTCCAGATTACGGTAACTATTCTAACACAATGACACATTTGACATCTTGCTATGACCTATAGTGTCTACATACATCCTTGAACTCTTATGTTATTCATTACTACATACATAAATTAATCCAATTTGTCCACAAAATTTGAAAATTATCAATGGCACTTCAAACAATTCATATATCACAAACCAGAGTAAATACACTCCAGATAGAAGCGTTCCATTAAAATAAGATTTATTTCAATATATTTTTAAAAAAGACATACACAATAAATTGAAACAAGATGTCTCCAAAAAATGAGACGTCACCGCAAATCAGTTAACCATCATCTGTATAAATTTTTGGCAAACAAAAGTACATAAGAATTGAATTTCACAGGAAAAAAAATATTTTTTCTCCATATATATATATATATATATATATATATATACTTGGCTATAGAGTCATATGCCTAAGTGTGCTTATTTACAACCATCAATTTCAAGGTATACAATATATTGTTATGCCGAACAATTATGGTAGACTGATATAATTTGTATTTGAAAAAAAAAATATATATATATGTATATATATACCAGGAAATCAATCCTTATATAAAACGGAGCCCAGCTATATTAACCACATAGTCATATGCTTATTCTCAGTAAGATAAATTATTAGGCGCTTCCTAAAATAAATAAATTTATACCTGGTAATATGTAGTGGCGGCGTCTCACTACCCCGACGCGTGTTTCGCGGTTTGCTTCTTCCGGGGGGCCCCTGGGGAGTTTGCCAAAACTTACCTGAAAAAGCCTAAAACGTTTTGGAAGAATGTTCTCTGGTCAGATGAGACAAAAGTAGAGCTTTTTGGGCAAAGGCATCAACATAGAGTTTACAGGAGAAAAAAGAGGCATTCAAAGAAAAGATCACGGTCCCTACAGTCAAACATGGCTGAGGTGCCCTGATGTTTTGGGGTTGCTTTGCTGCCTCTGGCACTGGACTGCTTGACCGTGTGCATGGCATTATGAAGTCTGAAGACTACCAACAAATTTTGCAGCATAATGTAGGGCCCAGTGTGAGAAAGCTGGGTCTCCCTCAGAGGTCATGGGTCTTCCAGCAGGACAATGACCCAAAACACACTTCAAAAAGCACTAGAAAATGGTTTGAGAGAAAGCACTGGAGACTTCTAACGTGGCCAGCAATGAGTGCAGACCTGAATCCCATAGAACACCTGTGGAGAGATCTAAAAATGGCAGTTTGGAGAAGGCACCCTTCAAATATCAGGGACCTGGAGCAGTTTACCAAAGAAGAATGGTCTAAAATTCCAGCAGAGCATTGTAAGAAACTCATTGATGGTTACCGGAAGCGGTTGGTCGCAGTTATTTTGGCTAAAGGTTGTTCAACCAAGTATTAGGCTGAAGGTGCCAATACTTTTGTCTGGCCCATTTTTGGAGTTTTGTGTGAAATGAGCAATGTTTTGCTTTTTGCTTCATTCTCTTTTGTTTTTTCATTTAAGACAAATTAAATGAAGATAATAATACCAAAGAATTTGTGTTTGCAATCATTTTCAGGAAGAAACTGAGTATTATCTGACAGATTTTGCAGGGGTGTCAATACTTTTGGCCACAACTGTATAGTAAAGGACAAAATATATATTAACGGTATTTAAAAGGGAAGATGGAAACAATATTGTATCTGCTTCATTTAGAATGGACAGAATGAGTGCGAGTGACCTCTTTTCAATAATAATGATACGTTCACGGAGTTACTTTGAATGCTACTTTTATATCCAGGCTTGGACTGACAATAGGAGGACCTCCTGTCTCTGGTGGACCCATGAGCTTTGGCATAATGTTGCAGATGGTGCCTCCGCGCCCAGTGTAGAGGAGGGCCCACTGGTGTTAGTGGCTTCCTGACCTGCACTACCTACCGACAGGCACTGCTTATTAGAGGCCAGTGACACAGCGCTTAACGTCATCTACAACATGTAATGGAATCGGAAGAAGGAGCTGGAATAGGTGAGAAGAATCATGTTGATAATCTTAAATTGCCATGTAAAGAGTGCCACAGAGGGGATCATTATACTAAATGGAGGCTCAAAAGGAAAACATGATTCTAAATGGGGTCAATTATACTGAATGGGGGCAAAGAGTTGGATATTGTACAGTATAGGGGCCACAATGGAGGACATTATATTGTATGAGGGCCACAAAGGGAGACATTATTCTGAAAAAGGGCTGCAGAGGGGGATGGCATACTGCATTGGAGCCACAAAGGGGTATGTTTTTACTGAATTGGGGGGGCAAAAAAGGACACATTATTCTATAAAGGGGTACTTAATATATCAAGCAACAATGGAGGCATTACCAATGCCCTTATTGTGGCCCCATACATTAATATCACCATTGTGGCCTCATACATTAACAATGTCCCGCTTATGGCCTCATCTATTATTAGTTTATGGGGTCTAAATTTTCAATGCTCCAATGTATCAAGGCATAAAGGGCATATGCTAATACTATGTGTGCCAATGGGGAGGTGGGAATCACTGCTATATTTGTGCCTAAAAACAGATATTACTACTTTGTGTGCACAAAGTGTAATTCTATTATTGTATGGGGCCCAAAAAAGTAGAAATATGCATATATATGGTGTTAAAAGCTACAAGGGGGCGGACTTTTCTAATGTCAGATGGCCACAAAGGATAATACTGTCACTGCTGTAAAATATATTACTTTTGGAAATAACGTTACTGTGCAGTGTGACATTGCGGCACTTTTACTCTTCATCTGGTGGAGAGTAGAAGTTGAGGTCAAAGTGGAGAAGGTATTCGAGAAGTAATCAGCCAAAGATGTCTGTGTGTTTCATTCTACAGACACAAGTCATGGCTGGAAAAATTTAATAGTGGTCTCTGCACTGGATGAAGAATAAAACAAATACTAATTCAATTAGAGACGTCACTGCACTGGTACACTAAGTTACTTTATTACCTGTACATTTACACTATGCAGAGGGGTATCTAGGGGGGCAGTTGGAGCATGTGCCCTGGGCGCAGCCAGCAGGGGGTGCTGTCAGCTCGTCTAATGTGGCGGTCAGAAGTGTCTCGCCTAGCGACTACATTCCACCACCTCCCGGACTGGGAGCTGGAAGTTCTCTGAGCAGGCTGTCAAGTTGACAGCCGGCTTACAGAAGCTGCAGCATGCCAGCTCCCAGATCAATTGTACATGGAGCGCACATACAATTGAAGCTCTGACCGCCAGGTCAGAGTTATGTCAAAGGCAGATGAGCACATTGTTTGTAAGTGCTCCAGTGGAGCTGAAGATACCGAAGATTAAGTGCATGGAGGGAGATTCTGAGTTGGGATAGGGATACTTAATGTGTATGGGGAGATTGGAGTGGAGATGGGGATATTTAGTGTGTGTGTGGGGAGACTTGGAGTGGGTTTGAGGTATTTAGTGTGGGGGAGATTTAATGTAATGGGTTAGGGAAGATTTTAGGACACAATTTGGGAAGAAAGGAAAGGACAGGTGCAGACACAATATGCGCAGCTGGAGAAATTTGAACACAAACACTTCGGAGATGTTTTTTTGAAAAAAGTCTGAGATATTACCTCCACACCACCCCATTACTGTGCAATTAATCTCATTCCAAATGCCAAATTACCCAAGGCTCGCTTTTATAACTTGTCTGGCCCTGAGCGGTCAGCCATGAAAGTGTATATTAGGCTGGTTTCACATTTGCGTTTTTTTTGCGCTGTAAAAAAACGCATACGTGCGCATGCGTTTTTTCCCCTATATTTAACATGGGTGCGCATACCTGCGCGCTGGTAAGCGCACGTATGTGATTTTCATGCGCTGCGTTTTTTTGGGGTGTGCGTTTGTATTTTCCAGACGCAGCATGTTGCATTTTTTGGCCCTGCAAAAAAGCGCATGCGCACGTATGCGCACGTTTTGCGCTAAAAATGGCCATTATAGCCTATGGATGCGCATACGTGCGCACTGGCATGCTCATGTATGCGTTTTTTTGCACATGCGTTTTTTTTTGTTAACCATGGAATTTAGGGGTTTGGGTTAGAGTTAGGGTTAGTTAAGGGGGTTTAGGGTTAGGGTTAGGGTCAGGGTCAGGGTTAGGGTTGGGGTTAGGGTCAGGGTTAGGGTTAAGTATGGTTTGGTTAAGGGTTACGGTCAGGGTTAGGGTTAAGTATGGTTTGGTTAAGGGTTAGGGTCAGGGTTAGGGTTAGGGTTAGGGTTAAGGTTAGTTAGGGTTTGGGTTAGGGTTAAGTATGGTTTGGTTAAGGGTTAGGGTCAGGGTTAGGGTTAGGGTCAGGGTTAGGGTTAAGTATGGTTTGGTTAAGGGTTAGGGTCAGGGTTAGGGTTAGGGTTAGGGTTAAGGTTAGTTAGGGTTTGGGTTAGGGTTAAGTATGGTTTGGTTAAGGGTTAGGGTCAGGGTTAGGGTCAGGGTTAGGGTCAGGGTTAGGGTTAGGGTTAGGGTCAGGGTTAGGGTTAGGGTTAGGGTTAGGGTCAGGGTTAGGGTTAGGGTTAGTTAGGGTTTAGGGTTTGGGTTAGGGTTAAGTATGGTTTGGTTAAGGGTTAGGGTCAGGGTTAGGGTTAGGGTTAGGGTTAGGGTCAGGGTTAGGGTTAGTAAAGTCATGGTTTGGGTTAGTGTGAGGGGCCACCTAATGTTGGAAAAAAACGCAAACGCGGTAAAAACGCACTAAAAACGCATACAAACGCATAAAAACGCTGCGTTTTTTTCATGCATGCTCATAAAAATGCTTGAAAAAAACGCAGCAGTTGTATGCTTTTGTATGCGTTTTTTCAATGCGTTTTTTTGCGGGAAAAACGCGCTGCAAAAAAAAGCAAGTGTGAAACTAGCCTTAGTAAGAGTTTACGAAAAGGTCATATTCTCCCTTCCTCATCGCCGGTAGCTGCTGGATTCTTTTTTGTTAAAAAGAAAGATGAAGGTCTTCATTCCTGCCTCAATTCCCGAGAATTAAACAAAATAACGGTTAAAAATACTTATCCACCTTCACTTATCCCCGATCTATATAATCAACTTTCTGGGCCC
Organism: Dendrobates tinctorius; assembly: GCF_039654945.1. Classification (NCBI taxonomy): domain Eukaryota; kingdom Metazoa; phylum Chordata; class Amphibia; order Anura; family Dendrobatidae; genus Dendrobates; species Dendrobates tinctorius. The sequence continues at coordinate 106,096,580 of NW_027361690.1, read as the reverse complement.
AAATGGTTTTCCAAGCTGGATCTTAGCGGGGCATAGAATCATAGAATCATAGAATCATAGAATCGTAGAGTTGGAAGGGACCTCCTGGGCCATCTGGTCCAACCCTCTGCTCAAAGCAGGATTCGCTAAATCATCCCATATAATCATATAATCTTACATGGATTTGTGAGGGTTAAGAGTGGAAGACAGCATGTTTAACATCTGAAGGTCTCTTTGAATATCTCGTCATGCCTTTTGGTCTAACAAATGCACCTGCAGTTTTTCAAAATTTTATGAATGATATTCTTTCTGATTATATTGGGAGATTTATTGTGGTTAATTTGGATGACATTCTGATTTTCTCACCTGACCTGGATTGACATCATAAATATGTCTGTTTGGTTTTGCAAAGGTTGAGGGATAATTGGTTGTTTGCTAAAATAGAAAAATGTACCTTTTCTGTTCAAGAAATATCATTTTTGGGTTTCATTGTGTCAACCTCCGGGTTTAAGATGGAACCTGGGAAAGTTCAGGTCATCATTGATTAGCTTCAGCCCAGCGACCTTAAGACTCTGCAGCGCTTTTTAGGGTTCGCTAATTATTACAGAAAATTTATTAGAGGATTTTCTCAGATTGTCAAGCCTCTTATGGACCTCACTCGTAAAGGGGTGGAGCTAAAGGTTTGGTTGCCAAAGTGGTTAGGGCTTTTGAAAATATAAAGAAATGTTTTATGTATGCTCCTGCTGTTGTGCAACCAGTCCTCAAGAGGCCAATTATTGTGGCAGTAGATGCTTCTGAGGTTGGGGTGGGGGCTGTATTGTCTCAAGCTCCTGCGACTTTAACCTGTGACCATGTGCCTTCTTCCCTAAAAAATTTTCTCCTACTGAGAGAAACTATGATGTCGGTAATCAGGAGTTGCTTGTGATGAAGTTGGCCTTTGAAGAGTGGAGGCAGTTTTTGGAGAGAACTGTTCATCCAGTCACCGTGGTGATGGATCACAAAAATCTTTCTTATATTGAATCTGCCAAGTAGTTGACACCTAGACAGGCCCGATGGTCTTTATTTTTTTCACGATTCAATTTTTCTATTCTGTTCAGACCTGGGTCTAAGAATGTGAAGGCTGATGCCCTGTCTCGTAGTCTTGATGTCTCCTCCAGAACCTCCTTCCTCCAATCTTCCTCAGGATGTTGTTGTGGTCATAGTTTCCTCTGAGCTGGAAGTTGAGATCCGTACTGCTCAGTCATTGGCTCCTTCCAATATCCCTGAATGCAAGCTGTTTGTCCCTGTGCATCTCAGATTATGCCTCTTGCAGGAATTCCATGATTCTGTGTTGAGTGGTCTTCCTGGGGTCACTGCCACCCTGAAGGCAGCTGCTAGACTGTATTCGTGGTCTGCCATCCATAAGGATATTAGAGATTTTGTGTCTGTTTATGAAACTTGTGCACGCTCCAAAGTACAGCATTGCCGGATGGCCGGGGAATTGGCTCCTTTACCAATTCCGGAAAGACCATGGACACATTTGTCCATAGATTTCATTTCATATTTACCACGGTCTGGGGTGATGACTGCTATTTGGATGGTAGTCAATCACTTCAGCAAACAAGCTCACGTTGTCCCATTATCAGGGTGTTATGATTAGGTCACCGAGGAGGATAGCCGGGGAATAAGCTAGGCAACCAGATACCCAGAAAGGTTGGTAACTTAGTGGATTGCAGACCCCTAAAACTAACAAAACAACTAGAATTAGCCATGGGACGTACCTACGATGCCCTAGATGCCTCGGCACAGCAAAAGAATTAACTAAGCCTAAAGCAAGAAAGGGGAAAGCTAAACTGCCCCGGAGTAGAACCCCAAAGGAATAGATAGCCCCCAAACATATATTGCCGATGAGACAAGATGAAGCACAAAAACAGGCAGAAAATAGAGTAAGCAAATGATGGATCCCAAACTGTCTAGATAGAACAGGACAGGACAGATACTGTGTTAGGCATCGGATTTCTGTCGCTGCACAGCGAGAATCCCAAGCCTTGCTTCTGGCAGTCCCCCATTCTTCTCCAGCCACAGAGGAGGTTGCTCAGCAAACTTGTCGGTCCCGGCGTTATGCCCAGACCAGCTCCATGGGTTTGCTTGCTGCTGCCACCCTTGGCACAGCTATGGCAATGCATGCTGCTCAGCAGCGAGATACTCCAGGGACTAAGTCCTCATGTCAGGCCACTGAGCATGCCCATGGAGTGATCTCCCATTGGCGATCGAAGGTCACGTGCTCAGGTCCTGCTTGTGTTCGAATTGGCCCATCCGAAAAGCCAGTAAAGTCCTGGACGCTTGTGGCTATAAAAGGTTTGCATGGCCGAGCGGCCATGTGCTAGGATAGACTGTATTTTCAGACTATGAGGAGTGATGTATGCACGTATGAATGTCTCTGGTGAATGACTCATTAAGAAACCCCTACCCTTGGTACGCATGTGTTGTGCAGCCTAGCCTGCTAGTGCCCAGGCTTAGGCATAGGTAGGTCAGAGTTTGAGTCAGGCATTAGTCCTCACCAGTGACTCGGCATGCCTCAGTGCACGTGCTCCACACTCCATAGCCAGCATCTATAGCGGCATTCGCGGCAGCGACGCCACTTGCTCAGTGGGCCTAGAGGGACTCTAACCCTGTGTCTTTGGGGTAGAGTTCTGTGGCCGTACACTGTGCGCTCTTTTGGTCGGGCTCTGTGAGCTACACAGGCTCCAGCATCTCCGTTCAGCGGTCGTGAAGCTCTGTGAATTAACAGAGTTCGCTCTTGTTCACATTGGGTGACCTAACCCACGTGTGACTGTTTTCACACCACTTAATTCTTCCGCCATTATCTAGCAACAGTGTACCACCTCTGCACGGTGGACCCCGGGCTGCGAACGCACCTACTACTATTTTATAATTTGGTGCGTTCCGCCAGCCCTAACATACTGTCTGCAATCATGCAAAAAACCCTAAGAAAAATCCAACACGTCTGATATGCAAAAATACTGAGGCCACACGACCTCTCCCCCACTAGATCAGAATTCTGGTGTGAACTGGAAGCAAAACAAAAGATACTGATATAACAGAGGATTAGCAATACTGAACAGACTGACATAAGCTGTGACATATGGAACAGGGTCCAGCACAGGTCCCAGCAGGGAACAATGCTGAACCCATACAGCAAAGCAGAAAGCAGAGAAAGGCAAAAACTGGATCAAATGAAAAAAGATTCCAGCAAACAAGTAACTTATCTGAAAAATGCAGGACCAAGCAGGGGGCAAGCGGACTTCAAAATGCACAGGAAGAAAACCAAATCACCAGCAACAACTGAGGGAAACTTGCTCACTTAAATCCTCCCAGTCTGTAACACCTGACCTCAAATCATCCTCTTCAGGTGATTGACTTCTGTCAACCCGACCAGCTCCATTACCCGCAGCAACCACCAGAGGGAACCCAAACTCAGAAGTCAGGTCCAAAGTGTTCACAACATCTGGGTTACCCAATACTGAAACTCCTCTAAATATTATATCTGGTAGGGGTATACAATTCTTCTCTAGATTTTGGAGGGATTTCTGCAGAATACTGAGGATTGATTTGTCCTCTGCTTATCATCCTGAGACTAATGGTAAGACAGAGAGGATAAATTAGTCTTTGGATCAAATTTTAAGATGTTTTGTCGCCGATCAACTGGAGAATTTGTCATCATTTCTTCCGCTGGATGAGTTTGCTTTTAACAGTCGGGTTAATCAGTCCACGGTGCCCTCGCTGTTTTTCTGTAATTATGGGTTTCATCCTCATTTTGGTGAGTTTTCCAGGATAAGTTCTGGGTGTCCTGGGGTAGATGTCACCATTCAAGAGCTGGTGGATGTTTGAAGGAAGATTAAAAATAAGATTGGGGTGGCTCAGCATCGGCACCTTCAAAGTGGGAGACAAGGAATGGCTTTTATCTAAGAATAATAAGTTGAAGGTACCCTCGCTGACGTTGGTTCCTAGATTCATTGGTCCATACGAAATTCTGAAGGTGGTCAATCCAGTCGCCTTCTGGTTAAAACTCCCTTGGTTTTTCCGTATTTCTAATGTTTTCCGCAAGTCATTGTTGAAGGAATTTATTCCCCCTATTCTGTCTTCGTCGCCCCCGCCTCCTCCGGTTTCTTGAGGGAAGCTTGGAATGTGAGGTACAAAGATCATTGATTCCCAAATGGTCTGGAATTCCCTTCAGTACCTGGTGCATTGGAAGGGATATGGCCCTAAGGAAGCTGGGTTCTAGCTTTTTGTGTAAAGGCTGGTTGTTTGGTTCAGGTCTTTCATCGGTGGTTTCCTGGGAAATCTGGGGGTCCAGTGGCACCCTCTTTAAGAGGGGGTACTGTCATGATTTCCACTCTGTTTCTGTCTTTTTGTTACTTTGTGTAGGGGCTGTCAGCCTTTGCTGGGTCTATGCTGCAATCACCTGTGCTCATTTTCCTTAATCAGGCTTCTACTTAAGAATGCTAGTATCCTCCCCCCAGTGTCAAATGTACACTTGCTATTGCCTGCGGAACATTGATCCCTCTGCACTCTGTGCCTGATCCAGCTTGACTTGATTCTCTTCCTGGACTCACACCCTTTTCTTGTGACCTGACTTTGCTTGTGCCAGTTGTTTTGTCTCTCTGGCTTTCCTGATCTCGGCTTGTGTATTGGACCTTGTCTCTGACTTTCCGTTATCGTACTGCACCATTTCCTGAACTTGACCTTGGATTGTTTGATCTCCCTTTACTTACAGTAAGTAGTATATATATTTACTATCGTGACTCACGTCTCAGTAGAGATAGGGAGGTCAGACCGCACAGCTCATTCCACATAGGATCAAAAAATGCACCATTGTTGCTGAACATTTAGTTTTATCATTGAGAAGAGAGATGTGACAGCAGCAGCAGGGTCAGTGTTATTGACTGATGTATCTCATTTGCATATAATTCTTATCCTTCTTGCAGTACAAAAGTTTGGTCTCTCTCTATATATATATATTTTTCCCTAAGGCTATATCGCCAAAAAAACAATTTGAGTACAGTATTGGAGGGTTGTCAAAATGTTTACACACCTTTCCAGAGAAATTGGACTACGTGAGATTCACCATAAATTTAGTTTATTGGAAAAATTTGCAGAACTTGGCGAATTCCAGTTTTAAAAGGTTCGATTATCTCCAGTGTAAAATAATGTACACTGATCAGACAGTTTATTAGAGACAGCTAGTTACAAGCACATTCAACATCTTTGACCTTCAGAATTGTAACAAGAATATTGGTCTATGTGGAAAGGAAAGCTTCCAGCACCTGCCAAAATTTAGATGTAGGTACTGACATCCTCTGAGGCTGGGTTCAGATTTGTGGATGGCAGAGTACACACATACAGCAGCCCTGCCCTGCCCCAGGCTCTATTTGATTGTGCACCTGTGTCTGGGTCTGTTTCACCCTTCATCTGTGGTTGCTGGTTTGACAGTGTGGAGGTTGGACCTGAAATGTCTATATCCGGACCTGGTCAACTTTTTTCTGCGCTCGCTAGTGTTGAGCATTCCGATACCGCAAATATCGGGTATCGGCCGATATTCGCAGTATCGGCATTCCGTTACTGAGTTCCGATACTTTTAGCATATCGAATACCGGAATCGGAAGTTCCCATAATGCTATGAGCCAGTTTGATTTGATTCAGCCAATGAGGAATCCTCAGAAGAGTGGGCACATCCTGTTAGGCATGTAGGCATGTTAACTAATGGCATGGCTGTGACTGGCTGCTGAAATGATGTCATGATGCACTATAAAAGGCGCCGCTGCCATTTAGGGTTCACTCTGCTGTGAATTCAGTTAGGGACAGGCTGCTGTTCAAGACTCTGAGGGACAGTTAGAGATAGTGATTTGCTATATAATATTGTGCTTTACCCAGGCTACATTATCAATCACTGTAGCTTTCTTTTGCCTTGCAGCGCTGTTCACAGCTGTCTGCAAGGTCTGTGTGAGCGCAGCTCATGCTGTAGTGTGTCCTGCAGCCACCTCTGGTTGTAGGCCGCTCAGCATGCGTCACTGCCTCATACATATTTATTTTTGTTTTATTGCTGCTCATTTTTCATTGATTCTCTTATTAGTGTGCATCCATCCGTATCCATCTACATTGGATACAAACACTATAGGAGTAGACAGCGGAGCCTTTCTGCAGCCTTTAAGTGCTAGTGCCCAGGTCTCTGCACTATTCATGGCTGTCTGTGAGGTCTCTGTGTGTGAGTGCAGCTCACGTTGTAGTGTGTTCTGCAGCCACCTCTGGTTGTAGTCTGCTCAGCGTGCGTCACTGCCTCAGACATAGTCTTTTCTTGTTTCATTGAAGCTCATTTTTCCTGATTTTTTTCTCCTATCAGTGTGCTTCCATCCATATCCATCTACATTGGTTGGTTGCAAACACTATATAGAAGTAGATAGAGGAGCCTTTTTGCTGGCTTGTGGCCTGCAGCCGCAGCCAGATTAGTATTAGCCTATTTTTTGGAGCCTCATCTATTGCATTGTAGGTTACCTTCCTGCATTGTAATAGCAACAAAAAGTTTGTGATACTATCGCTTTCACATCTTTGGTCACATCCTTTTTGTTTTTTTGAAAAAAAAAACCACGTAAATAAAGTTCACCAAACACTCCACTTGACAGTTGTGTAGGACACATTAGCTCATATTAAAGTGTAGTCCACACACTTTATAAAATTAGTGTTTTTTATACCTGTTAGCAGCTGTTCAGGAATAAGCACACTAAGCCCCCCCTTTGTACTTTTCTGCCTATCTTTATCAGTCTACCAAGATGAAGAAGGCAGGGAGTAAGGCACATGGTCGTGGGCGTGGAGTTTCAGCAGGGAGAGAACGTGGGGATTCTGTGCCTGCTGCGGGCACCAGTGACTCAGCATCCCCCAGTTTTACCAGGCAACAGTCCTTTATGCACAGCTTTGTAGGACCTCGCCATACCTCACTGCTGCGGGAGGAACAAATTGAAGCTGTTGTCGGATGGATGGCAGCTAACGCATCGACTTCAATTACTTCCACATCATCTCAGGTCCAGAGCACTGAAGAGCAACCAACTGTCTCTTCACAACCTGCCAAATTGCCCAGGCAGTCAGAGAGCCCTGGACAGGAGCCATCTCTACTTCTGTTCTCTGAATCTCTTACCTTGGAAACAGGGGGCCAGCCAAGCAGCATTCTAGAATGTGAAGAAGAGGGAGTATGCAGTGATGCGCAATTGCTTTGTCCCTCTGAATCTCAAGAGGCGGGTGGGCCAGTGCCTATCGTCAGTACACCTCAGTACACATCAGATGATGAGACTCAGGTGCCACTTTCTGGTGCATACTGTGCTGGCGAGACTACCCAGGAGAAGCAGGTGTTTGAAGAGGGGAGTGTAGATGATGAGGTCCTTGACCCATCATGGCGTGAGGAACAGGAAGGTGGTGGGAGCAGCTCTGAGGATGAGATTCCCCGAACCGCCAAAACAGGAGGGAGAGGGAGGGGGCTGACTTGGTTGCGTGTAGCCTCCATTTCGGCACCCATTAGGAGCATTCCTCTACCAAAACCCAAAACGGGAGCTCTCAGGACTTGCAGTGCGTGGTCCTTTTTTGACACAGTTGCAGATGACATTTGCTTTGTCAAATGCAAGCTGTGTAATCATAAAGTCAAAAGAGGGAAAAGTGTCAGCAACCTCAATACCACAAATATGTGGAAACATGAGTGGACCAAGCACGTGGTGGAGTTACAAAGACACACTGAAGACGTAGGCCAACCTACAGCACCACATACCACCTCTTCAGCTCGTGTTGTACCCTTTTCCTCCAGCTCACACACAGCTGGTTCGGCTTCCTCACAGGATCGCCAAGGAAGAACCTCTGGCACTGTTGTCCAGAGACCTAGTGACATTCCACCCACAGCACCACGTTCCCTGTCATCCTCACACTCCCAGGCCAGTCTACAGCCATCGGTAGCACAGGCATGGAAGAAAAGGCGGCCATATTCGGCAAACCATCCCCGAGCACAGTCTCTGAATGCTGGCATTGCCAAACTACTGGCCCTTGAAATGCTCTCATTCTGGCTGGTGGAGACTGACACCTTCCGTAACTTCATGGTATTGGCAGTCCCACAATACACCGTGCCCAGCCGCTTTTATTTCAGCAGGCAAGCCGTCCCTGCCCTGCAAGAGCATGTGGAGGTAAAAATTAAACATGCGCTACTAAACGAAGTCAGTAGCAAGGTCCACCTGACCACCGATGCGTTGACCAGTAACCATGGACAGGGATGATACCTTTCCCTCACTGCTCATTGGGTCAATGTTGTGGAGCCGGGTACAGATCTTGAGAGTGGCGCTGTACGTGTTCTGCCAACTCCAGGGATTGCAGGAATCCAGTCTGTACACATTGACTCCTCCTCATACTCCAGTTCCTCAGAATCAGCGCTGCAGGAGCCTGTGACGACCCATATGAGCACAGCCGTGGCCAAATGTCAACAGGCCGTACTGAAATTAATTTCTTTGGGGAATCGAAGCCACACAACGCAGGAGCTCTGGAATGCCATCATGCAGGAGAGCGATGTGTGGTTTGTGCCAGCGAATCTCCAGCCAGGCTTGGTAGTGTGTGACAATGGCCGAAATCTGGTGGTAGCTCTGGGCCTAGGTAACCTCACTCACATCCAATGTCTGGCACATGTGCTCAACTTGGTCATGCAGAGCTTTCTGAGGGACTATCCAGATCTTGATGCACTGCTGCACAAGGTCCGCATAGAGTGCGCTCACTTGCGGCGTTCCAGCATGGCAAGATCGCGCATTGCAGCTCTGCAGCGCCGATTCCGCCTTCCGGAACATCGCATCATATGTGACCTACCCACCAGGTGGAATTCAACGTTACATATGTTGGAGGGCTTGTGTGAGCAGCAGGCAGTGCCCTCGATGATTTTACGCGGATGGCGAGTGCAGATGATGCACTAGTCAGCATGACTGTCCCCCTTATCTGCCTGCTTCAAAAAACACTGCAAGCACTAAGGGAGGAGGTTTTGGAAGAGGTGGAGAATGAGGAGTCACAAATGCCATCTACTTCAGGACAGTCAGCGCAACATGGTTCCTCACAAAGGCCTAGGCAGGGGACACTTTGTGAGGAGGATGAGGAGGAGTCAATGGAGGAGGAAGACATCTGTCTAGAGGAGGGAGGTACACAATGCTCTAGTAGTCAGTATGTAGAGCGAGGGTGGGGTGATGCAGAGCAAGCAGAGATGACGCCTCAAGCAGGGGACAGCATTTTTTGGGCAGTTGGGAGTCTGCAGCACATGGTTGATTTCACACTGCAGTGCCTGAGAAACGACCGCCGCATCACCCACATTCTCAACACGGCTGATTATTGGGTGTACACCCTCCTAGATCCTCGCTACCGGGACAACTTACAGAGCCTCATAACACCGTTGAACCGGGAGCGTAAAATGCGGGAGTACCAAGACACACTGGTGCATCCAATCATGTTATCCATTCCACCTGAGAGCAGTGCTGCTAGTGCTTTACAAAGCAGCTCTGTGCGTCGAGGCAGTGGAGGAAGTTCTACACAAAGAGGGAGCAGAGGCAGCGCCTCAGCACAAGGCAAGACCAGTATGGCCCAAATGTGGCAAAGTTTTGTGTGCCCGTCTGCACAATCAACACTTGTTCCTGTGTTTCTGGGGTTCAGTAACATCAGCTGGTCCCCTGATGTGTGTCCGGCAATGTTGCCTGCTCTGTCCACATTCCCACTACTAGTAGTGGGAATGTGGACAGAGCAGGAGACTTTGCCGGACACACATCAGGGGATCAACTGATGTTACTGAACCCCAGTAACACAGGAAGAAGTGTTGATTGTGCAGATGGCACTTCTGAGAAGCAACTGGCGGTGTTGGAGGCCAGAGTAAATACTAGAGACAGAGTGGAGCCAGAGGCCTAATTGGAGCAGGTGTAAAATCAGTAGTAGTCTACAACAGATGTTAAACTTGATGAAATTAGGCCTCAGCCTACACCCTGATTGACCCTGAGCTCCAACATTGCAAGTTGCTGCTCAGACGTGCTGTCTGCACAGTCAACATATGCTCCAGTGTTATTGGGGTTCAGAAATGTCATCTGATCCCCATCTGTGTTTCCGGCAATTTCTCCTGCTCTGTCCACACTCACACAACTACAGATTTTAAACTTGCTCCAATTAGGCCTCTGTCTCCACTCTGTTTGCAGTATTTTCCCTTGGTTCCAGCACCGCCAGCTGTTTCCCGGCATTGTCTTTGGCACAGGTACTCCCTCCTGCCCAGCCTGGTTCCAGCACGCCTGCTGTTTCCGGGTAGTGACAATGTCACTTTGCCACCAATACGTTGTCCTGTCGTGATGCGGTCGGGTTAGCCGAGTCTATGGTGCCTGCAGTTTATGGGCTTCCTATGTGGGCTGCAGGATCTAGCAACAAAGGCTGGTTCCGTAGTGCCAATAGGACAAGCACCCCCTTTAGGACTGTGGGTTTCGATAACTGCGGCCGGCTTGCGGCCTTGCAGCTTTGTTTTTCATGGGTATCTTCTGCTATCCATCCGGGTTTCAGTACCATCAGCTGGTTCTCGGCAGTGCCTTTGGCTGAGGTGCCTCCTTCTCAGTATCCGAGTTCCAGCAATGTCTGCTGCCTTGGTAGTGCTTTCTAGCACAGATACCTCCTGCTTAGTAAACAAGGTTCCAGCACCGTCAGCTGGTCCTCGGTAGTGCCATTGGCTCTTGTTCCTTCTGCTGCCCCTCCAGGTTCCAGCACCATCAGCTTATCCTCGGTAGTGCCATTGGCTCTTGTTCCTTCTGCTACCCATCTGGGTTCCAGTACTGTCAGCTGGTTCTTGGCAGTTCCTCAGCCTTCTTGTACCTTCTGCTACATTTCCAAGTTCAAGCTTTTGGAAATGGTTTTTGGTTATCACTCTAGATCTCCCTGACGACAACCCTGAAGATGACGACCCTGAAGACCACCCCGAAGAAGACGACGACCACAAAAACGATGACCCTGAAGACGACGACCTGGAAGACCACCCCGAAGAAGACCAAAAAGATGACCCTGAAGAAGATGACCAAGAGGACAAAGAACATGAAGACAACCACCAAGATACAGAACAACAAGAGACAGAAGACCAAGAAGCTGAAGACCAAAAAGCAGAAGACCAAGAAGCAGAAGACCAAGAAGCAGAAGAACAAAAAGCAGAAGAGCATTAAGCATAAGACTGAAAATCAGAGCAAAAGATATTATCTAAATTATAAGCAGAAGAAGACTAAGCAGTGTATGGGGGTGAGTCCGTTCCTCTTCGTGGTGTCCCTGAAAAATGCCTGCTGCTGCAGGCCAAACTGAACGCGGACAAATCCTGTTGTAAATCTTTTGTGACAGGCAGAACGGAAGGTGTAATCTTCAAACTTTTATAGATAACAACTACAGGAATGCCTGTCACAAATAAGAATATGATGAAGAAGAAGAAGAATAGGAAGAATATGAAGAAGAAAAACAGTTGAATAAGAAGAATATGAACAATGTAAAAAAAAAAGAATAATAGGAAGAAGGTGAAGAAGAAGAAGATGAATAAGGTGAAGAAGAAGTTGATGAAAAAGATGCTGCTGCTGCTGCTGAAGATCATGAAGGAGAAAGTGTGGGAGAAGTAAAAAAGAAGGTGAAGAGCATGGAAGTAGTGAAACATACATATCTGACAAAATATAAAAAAGGTTAACATAGTCAATATCTTTGTAACTCTGAACGTCTTTAAAAAAAAAAATTATTCCTGCTATTCCATTTGATTGGGCTAAACCTCTATGCCTTTAATGTCTCCTCCGCCTCCCCCAATACATTCAACATTATTATTAGTTGTTTTTCTTCATGTAGAATTAACCTACAAGGAAAGGGTTTTTTTAATTCCGATATTTCTGTCCCATTGACTTGCATTGGTTTCCGGTATCGGAATCGGTGATATCCGATACTTTTTCGGTATCAGTCCGATCCAATCCAATCCGATATTTCACGATATCGGATGTTATCGCTCAACACTAGCGCTCGCCCTTTCTGGCACCATGGGAGTGATTCAGAAACACATCAGGTACATTTTGCATTTAATGTGGTCTTGCTTTTAATACATTTAGGAGACCGTAATGGCACAGCGAATATAAAAAACGTAGAGTAGGACTGCCCCATATGAGAATGCCTTGGTATGGCAAGGTGGCTCAAAGAATTGATCAATTGTTTGCTAAATGTGTCATTTTGAAGTACACTTAGAAATCAATATGTGCATATACACTTTATGTATTGCGTTCTGACCATAGGCAGCGCTGGCTTCTTCCCCTTTTTATCTCTAACATTGGGTACGCAGGCCATGCGGATGTATGTGGATGCCTCCACATGCCTCCACACATTTTGACGATGCAGCAACCGCATCAAATTCCAACATGTTGCGTTAGACGCAGGTCGCCGCATTGTCAAAACGACGCATGTGGTCGCATCCGCATAAATCCGCACGGCCTGCGTACCCAATGTTAAAGATAGGTACGCAGGCCGCATGCAGACATAGGCGGAGGTGAACGGAGGAGGTGCGGCAGTGGGCGGAGCTTCATGGAGGAAGTCCGCAGCTCTGCCATCCGCAAATCTGAAACCAGCCTAAACAGCTTGTTCTACTTCTTCCAAGTGGTGCTCAATGAGTCATTTACATCCATGGTATCCCCTTTTTGCATGGACATCATTCTTTGATCCCATTATTCTCTCTATATTCTCAGAACCAATGCATGAGAAAACCCAACTTTTTTTGCAGTTTTTAAAATACTGGTCCTGGCTGGACTAGCATTGATGATCTTTGAAGCCTCTTGAACAGATATAATTTTCCAGTCTAATGTGCATTCTCAATTAAGCTAATTCATGGAAAATATGCCAACCTGAACTTATGCTGCCCTATGGGGTCGTTTGACTAATTTCCATAAAGGCAGGCTCCATTTGTTAAAAGGCCGGTGTCTATAATAAAGTTGCCATTGAGTGTATACGTTTGTTGAATATTTTCCCAGGAAGCAGGGAAATTGAAGTGAATTTGCAGCTTATGTAATAGATTGAGCAAGGAGATTACCTGGAGGTAAAAAATTGTACAATGTGCTTTGCCTGTGGTCTAAGTGGGGCACTTTTTGACACAGAGATTCTCTCTTTGGTGTTCTGCGTGACTTTTTTTCTGGAGTGTTTCTTTAAGCAGCTCTAACTATGGAGCCTTTCATAAAAAAAAAACAAAAAATCAAAATAAAAAGATTTCCTCTGTAATAAAGTTAAAGAACAGATAAACAAAATGTAAGTGAATGAGCAATATTGTCACGTTTTGGCTAGATTTACAGACACAATGGCGTAACTTGTATGAAAAGATACAGAGTACGATTGAAATTCATAGTTTAGGAAAATAAACCGCATGGTAATGTACAAAGTGTAATTATATTAAACAAACAGTGGCTGTCTCTGCCTTTCTGAGCAGCTCCCTTACACGTTATTCTAGCATAATATTTACTTCCATAGATAAGATCCAAAAACTAAATAACAGCAATGTTCTTCCAAATTTCAGACCTCTCTGCTTTCATCCACACTCCTCTCATGTATAAGATGAATGTGCAGATGTGAAAATTCTCTTTATTTATCTGGGGGATGGGAAGATTTATCTTTCGCTGGAAAATTATATCCACATACTCAATTTTTTTATGTGATCTCCCCAACTAATCAGGTACAGAACATTCCAAAATAAAATTAATGGTAGTTGTCTACCAAATGGTTTCTCCCCAGTTTCTCTGATATTTAATTTAAAATTTTATAGAAATATCTGTGTTCATAGTATATTGTTATTAACAGGGCTTTGTTCACATAAGTGCTGTGCTGGGGATCTGTTTGGAGAATGTATCATTTTGAACACAAAAATTATGGTAATACTAATGGAAATTTGACTCAGTTCATTATGTCAATAGGGTCAATAGGTGACCAATATGAGCTACTGTTCTACAGATCCATCAAAGCATCATGGCTTAGATAGATTTAAAGCACCACTCCAGCATTTTTTACACTGCGGTAGTGGTGATTTATGTGTAATTCCCCTGCCCCGTGTCTAATATTTACCTGCCACCACCTTCATCTTTTTCCAACGTCGCTCATGTTGGTCTCTGGCGAAAATTAACCTGCCACAGCTCCAGTGTTTCATGGAGTGCCAGAGGTCGCTTTTCAATACATCTCTGTGAGAGCCTCATTCTTGCATTGATTTCTTGTGCGTTAACTTCTGAATTCCGGACAGTAAGAAGTTACGGCACAAGATGGCTCCTTGGGACCGGATTGACATCGGTAAATGGTGGAGCTGCGCAAAGAGGAGTATAAGAAGAACTGTGGCAGGAGGCTTACCTTTAACCCCTTTACTAACTTGGGTTTTTCTGATGTAGGCACAGACTGGGTATCCATCCTTGCAAGTAGTGTCCTTGACAATACTCACTCCACTTTACCACCTCCTGAGTCTGCCAATCTACCACAGGTTTATGCAGCATGAGCCAAAGAAGTCCAAGAACCAAAGGATAGGACAGACCTCTAGCACTTAACAGTCAATGCCTTCTGAGTGCAAGGCCCTTACCTGTAGATTTAACCCTCGGATGACTTGAGTAAGATACCCCTGTCACCAGGGTGCAGAGTTGATGGAGATTATTGGTATAGGTCTGGACCTGGATGAACCTAGCATCGATCAAGTTAAACCCTGCCGCACGGTCCAGAAAGGCAGAAACAACCACTTTATTTTTGCTCAGATGGATTTCAGCACACAAACAAAATTATGTACTACCCATGGAGGAGATGTACACCCGGCTTTCTAACCTCCCCTCAAGCCGGGTTCCTTAGTTTTCCGGCAGCTATTTACAGTGAGAAAGGGAAGGACACATGCCCATGAAATGACCCTTTATACGACAGTAAAAGCATACTCCCCATTTGCGCTGAACAACAGACTGTTTTCCACAATGAGTTGCCTCACTCAATTACGCAGGTTCGTCAAATTGACTCAGAGCAGGTTTCCCTTGGCCCCGGACCTCCATCACATTGAATGTCTCTTTTAAAGAAGGGCAGACATCTGGATGTTTGGGTCTGGCGGGTTTGGCCGAACAGTTACAAAAAGTTTGGGTTTGGGTATCAGAACAGTACCTGGACCTGAACTTGAACCCGGACCTCATTCACTTGAATGGGGGGCGTGAACATCCAGTGTTTGCCACACTGTCATGTGCATGACAGCGCGGCAAACAGTGCTTCTGATTGGCAGTGAAATAATCTATGCCGGTAAGAGAGCCGCGGTTCCCACGCTGTCAAAAGACAGCATGAGCTCTGTGATACAATGACCGGCATTATTGTGGATGGCTGGTATGTGTCACATAGCAAGAGGTCCTCTTTGCTGTAAGCATGAAAGGTTGGTTTGGGACCTGTAGTTCCACAAGCATTGTGTAGCTTATAAGGGGATGGGCTTACAGGGTTGGCCAGAAAGCTGGGCGGGACTGGCCAACCACCTACCTCCCATCAAGGGGTTTGTCTCATGAGATATAATGAGATTGTGGTGTGGTCACATGGTCTGTGTTGAAAGGTCCTGCAAGTGGACCGGATTCCTGAATAGCACGTGGTGAGACCATGTACCTGCAGAGCCTGTCATGGCTACTGCGTTGGGGAAGCTACCGCCCTTCTAAGGGTCTGGACTGTTGGTTGGGAGGTTGCAGAGCAAGTCACGGGACAGTGATCCTAGTAAGGCAGCTTCTCTTGAAGCTAGGACTGACAAGGAGTCAGCATGAGGAACGGAGCTCCTGGAAGGTAACCTCAGACAAGAGTGTTGTAATATACGCAGAGATGATTATCTGCTACATCAACAGACTGGTGGTCATGATATGTTCATGGATGTAATGAAATTAACTTTAAGTTATGCGGTTTATGTGGAATTAATAAACCAAATAGACTGCTTTTGTGAGAAAAACTCACAGCTGGGGGCTGCAACCCTCAGCTGTCAGCTTCAACAAGGTTGATTATCAAGAATAGAGTGGGCCCCACGCTTTTTTTTAAAATAATTTTAATAAATAATGTAAAAAAAAGGGGTGGGGGTCCCCCCATTTTTAACAACCAGCCTTGCTAAAGCAGATAGCTAGGGGCTGGTATTCTCAGGCTGGTAAGGGGCAATGGATATTGGCCCCCAGCCTAAAAATAGCAGCACGCAGCTGCACAGAAAAGGCACATCTATTAGATGCATCAATTCTGGCATTTTGCCCTGCTCTTTCCACTTGCCCTGTAGCCATGGCAAGTGGAGTTCATATTTGTGGGGTTGATGTCACCTATGTATTGTCAGGTGGCAACAATCCCATGGCTTAGTAATGTAGAGGTGTCTATGAGACACCTATCCATTACAAATCCTATAGTTATACGGTAAATAAAGACACAGCAAGAGTAAAGTCCTTTATTAGAAATAAAGCAAAACACAGATTTACTTTTATATTTAAAACTAGCTGTATAGCCCGGCGCTGCCCGGGTATAGTAACTAACTGTGGATAGTTATAGCAAATTATAATTATCCTCCATCCCATAGTCCCGTGCCCATATACCCATCATACATATCCACGATCCCATAGGCCCGTGCCCATATACCCATCATACATATCCTCCATCCCATAGTCGAGTGCCCATATACCCATCATACATCCTTCATCTCATAGTCCCATGCCCATATTCCCATCATACGTATCCTCCATCCCATAGTCCCGTGCCTATATACCCATCATACATATCCTCCATCCCATAGTCCCGTGCCCATATACTCGTCATGCGTATCCTCCATCCCATAGTCGAGTGTCCATATACCCAACATACATCCTTCATCTCATAGTCCCATGCCCAAATACCCATCATACATATCCTCCATCCCACAGTCCCGTGCCCATATACCCATCATACATATCCACCATCCCATAGTCCCGTGCCCATATATCCGTCATACATATCCACCATCCCATAGTCCCGTGCCCATATATCCGTCATACATATCCTCCATCCCATAGTCCCGTGCCCATATACCCATCATACATATCCGCCATCCCATAGTTCCGTACCCATATACCCGTCATACATATTCTCCATCCCATAGTCCCGTGCCCATATACCCATCATGCATATCCTCCATCCCATAGTCCAGTGCCCATATACCCATCACACACCCTTCTTCCCATAGTCAACCATTATGACATCATAATGAGCGGCGACAGGGCTTGCAACCTATGATGATATCAGCGTCGCCATGGCAACCATAGTGACATCATAATGAGGGGCGGGGCTTGATACGCACACACTGTTTCCCCAGTATGCAAATAGGGGCATTATGACATCATAATGAGGGGTGGGGCTTGACACGCACACACTTTTTCCCCAGCATGTAGATAGGGGCAAAATTGTTTGGTGAATTGGAACGCGCGGGGTTAAAATTTCACCTCACAACATAGCTTAGGATGCTCTCGGGGTCCAGACGTGTGACTGTGCCAAATTTTGTGGCTGTAGCTGCGACGGTGCGGATGCCTATCCCGGACATAAACACACACATACATACACACACACATGCATACATACATACATACACACTTTGAGCTTTATATATTAGATAACAAACACAGTTATACTCACCAAATGCCTAAGTCTTTCAAAGCCCTTGTTCTCCTGTAATAAAACTAAAATAAAAAAAACAACAATATCCCTCACCTCTCCGTTGTTCTGTCCCAAGCCATGATTCTTATTTGGGGGAAAAACAGTTTTCAACCAGGACAGTGCCAAGATGCTACCGTCCAGGCTGAGAACCACTGGGGAATGAATTGCTGCGGGCACAGCCTCAGTGACCGATGGTGATGGCATTGAGGTTACCTCTGGTCACTGAGTCCGCGCTGAACTGCCATGACCTCGGTGAGATCCCCACTAGCACCATGAAGGAGAGAGATTATTATCCCCACCTGTTGCTCCTCGGTTGTGAGGAGCAGGGACATAACCTGAAGTATAACCTATAGACCTCCCTGACAGAGCTTACTGAATGTGTTGGGGAACACTCGCTTGGCAACGGGATTAAGACACACAGGAATGTTTTTCCCAAGCAAACAGTCCATGCGGTTTATTATACACTCATAAAACACTGTAGGCCATGTTATATATCACAGACCTAACACATAGTCATAGTACATGGCTTTAAATCGCAGTCACTAAACACGCAGGACTTCTCTTCGTCCAGTTACCATGGGTGACTGCACAGTTCATTAACTGACCATTGTCACACCCTTGCACACAGTCCCCTATACTCTGGGTTACTTTACAGGAGCTTCGCTCCACACACTGGCTTCTTGTCAGCCCTAGGTTCCAGAGGAAACTGCTTAACTGGGATCACTGTCCTGGATGATGGCTTGCTCCACAGGCCAAACACAACAGTTCCAGACCCTCTGCAGGTACATGGCCTCACCATTTACTCTTCAGGAATCTGATCCACTCACAGGACCTTCCAACACACAGAGACCTGTCCTCTTTCAGGACCTTACAACAAAAATCATGTGACCAAACCACAGTCACATTATGTAGCTGAAACAACCCCCATAGGAGAGAGATGTGTGTGGTTAGGCAGTCCCACCCAGCTCCCTGGCTAACCCTGTAAGCCCACCTTTATAAACAAAACAAGGCTCATGGAACTACAAGTCCCAGAGCAACATTTCAGGCTTACAGCGCAGAGGAGGAGGTCATACATACCAGCCATTTACAACAATGCCAGTCACTGTCTCACATACACCCCAAGTTCAAACTTGTGCGGTTGAACACACGGCACAAACCAGGGGTCCCGAGACTGGGCACCCATGTCACCTTGCCCTACCAGTCGAGTGAGCCCTCTCAGTCATCGTTGACTTTTAGCACCTGAAACATAGTCCATCACTGTCACTGTATACCTCTGTGTGACCAACGCAGACTTCATCACCTCACGTTTGAGTCAATCGGTTAGGCCTTCCCCGCCCCCAGTGGTCACTATGTGGGCCTTGAGCTAAAGCCCTTGAGTAGAGTTGAGCGATACCGTCCGATACTTCAAAGTATCGTATCGGATGGTATCGGCCGATCTTTAAAAAAAGTATCGGTATCGCCGATTCCGATACCGGAAGTCCCATTCAAGTCTATGGGACTTCCGGTATCGGAATAAGAAAAACCCTTTCCTGCCCTTGTACAGCCTCTCTGGGGTCTGTACGGGCCTTTCGGGGGGCTGTGCCGGCCTGCCAGGGGGTCTGTGCAGGCTCCGGTGGTCTGTGCCGGCCTGCCGGTGGTCTGTGCAGGCTCCGGGGGGCTGTGCCGGCCTGCCGGGGGGCTGTGCCGGCCTGCCGGGGGGCTGTGCCGGCCTGCCGGGGGGCTGTGCAGGCTCCGGGGGGCTGTGCCGGCCTGCCGGGGGGCTGTGCCGGCCTGCCGGGGGGCTGTGCAGGCTCCGGGGGTCTGTGCAGGCATCGTCCGATGGGACTACAAGTCCCATCGGGCGATGCCTGCTACCATGACAGTGATTGACACATTAGCCAATGATGGGACAGTAGTAGTCCCATCATCCGGCTAATGTGTTAAATGTAAAAAAAAAATAAAAAAAAAATTACATGCTACATACATACAACATGCATACTACATACATGCTACATTCATACTACATACTACATACATGCTACATTCATACTACATAAATACTACATGCAACATACATACTACATATATACTACATGCATGCTACATACATACTGCATGCTACATACATACCACATATATACTACATACATACTACATGCATGCTACATGCATGCTACATGCTACATACATAACACATATATACTACATGCATGCTACATACATACTACATACTACATATATACTACATGCATGCTACATACTACATGCTACTTACATACTACATATATACTACATGCATGCTACATACATACTGCATGCTACATGCATGCTACATACATACTACATACATACTACATGCTACATACATACTACATATATACTACATACATACTACATACATACTACATGCATGCTACATGCATGCTACATACATACCACATACATAACACATATATACTACATGCATGCTACATACATACTACATGCTACATACATACCATATACATACTACATGCATGCTACATACATACTACATGCATGCTACATACATACTACATGCTACATACATACTACATATATACTACATGCATGCTACATACATACTACATGCTACATACATACTACATATATACTACATGCATGCTACATACTACATGCTACATACATACTACATATATACTACATGCATGCTACATACATACTACATGCATGCTACATACATACTACATGCTACATACATACCACATACATACTACATATATACTACATGCATGCTACATACATACTGCATGCTACATGCATGCTACATACATACTACATACATACTACATGCTACATACATACCACATATATACTACATACATACAATACATTCATACAATACATACATAGACATACAGTACATATAACATAGAGTAACATACTTACCAATACTTGTCACATTGTTCCCCGAAGCCATTGTCTTTTCCGGAATAAATATTAACATAACAAACCACAAAAATACTCACCCACGATCCGAAGCAGTCCACGAGTGTGTCCCACGACGATCTTGGGTAGAGAACTGCAGCATCAGCTGTTGCTGCCGTTCTCTACGGGCTGCAGGAATCCAATGACGGAAGGTAGGTATCCTTCCGCACTGTATTCCTCCGCCACTTAAAAAAAAAAAAAGTCCCTAGTCTCACTTTATGCCATTGCTGTGTGGGAAATTCCCATGCAGCAATGGCATAAAGTGAGACTAGGGACTTTTTTTTTTTAAGTGGCGGAGGAATACAGTGCGGAAGGATACCTACCTTCCGTCATTGGATTCCTGCAGCCCGTAGAGAACGGCAGCATCATCTGATGCTGCAGTTCTCTACCCAAGATCGTCGTGGGACACACTCGTGGACTGCTTCGGATCGTGGGTGAGTATTTTTGTGGTTTGTTATGTTAATATTTATTCCGGAAAAGACAATGGCTTCGGGGAACAATGTGACAAGTATTGGTAAGTATGTTACTCTATGTTATATGTACTGTATGTCTATGTATGTATTGTATGAATGTATTGTATGTATGTAGTATATATGTGGTATGTATGTAGCATGTAGTATGTATGTAGTATGTATGTAGCATGCATGTAGCATGTAGTATGTATGTAGCATGCATGTAGTATATATGTAGTATGTAGTATGTATGTAGTATGTATGTGGTATGTATGTAGCATGTAGTATGTATGTAGCATGCATGTAGCATGCATGTAGTATGTATGTAGCATGCATGTAGTATGTATGTAGCATGCATGTAGTATGTATGTAGTATGTATGTAGTATGTATGTAGCATGCAGTATGTATGTAGTATGTATGTAGTATATATGTAGTATGTATGTAGCATGTAGTATGTATGTAGCATGCATGTAGTATATATGTAGTATGTATGTAGCATGCATGTAGTATGTATGTAGTATGTATGTAGCATGCAGTATGTATGTAGCATGTATGTAGTATGTATGCAGTATATATGTAGTATGTATGTAGCATGCATGTAGTATGTATTTAGCATGCATGTAGTATGTATGTAGCATGTAGTATGTATGTAGCATGCATGTAGTATGTATGTAGCATGTATGTAGTATGTATGTAGTATATATGTAGTATGTATGTAGCATGTAGTATGTATGTAGCATGCATGTAGTATGTATGTAGTATTTTTTTTTTTTTTTTTTAACATTTAACACATTAGCCGGATGATGGGACTACTACTGTCCCATCATTGGCTAATGTGTCAATCACTGTCATGGTAGCAGGCATCGCCCGATGGGACTTGTAGTCCCATCGGACGATGCTTGCACAGACCCCCGGACATCAGCACAGCCCCCCGGCAGGCCGGCACAGCCCCCCGGCAGGCCGGTACAGACCCCCACAGGGTGCACAGACCACCGGCAGGCCGGCACAGCCCCCCGGCAGGCCGGTACAGACCCCGGGCAGTCCACACAGCCCCCCGGCAGGCCGGCACAGCCCCCCGGCAGGCCGGCAGAGACCCCCGGAAGGCCCGAAATGACGGCGCATCATGATGCGCACACACCGCGCATCATGATGACGTCAGGCCGTCAATCAACTGAACTTCCGATTCCGATGCCGAATTCCGATATTGAAAAAATATCGGAAGTCGGTATCGGAATTCCGATACAGCAAGTATCGGCCGATACCCGATACTTGCGGTATCGGAATGCTCAACACTACCCTTGAGTCAATCTGTCTGTGTCACCAGACCTTTTTAGTCAGCACATTTCTCAAGTACGCTCCGTCACCCGACCTTTCCATGACCGCCTCCAATAGTCGGTGCAGACATGAGACTCACAGTCGAGCCTACTGTCTGGTCTGCGTCTGACCTCTCTACTGTAGTATGTTACAGGGGCTACTGTCCCAGTCCCTCAGCTTTGTACTGAGAATATAACTGCCACTTTCAGATTCTCGGCATCCTTGTCTTGCTGAACTCCCAAGGCCTCTTTTTGCGGGAAGTCTGTGGCTGTCACTCTGCTGGCGAACTTTTCTATTGCCTTTTCTAACTAGAGAACAGTCATGCCAATTCTCTCTTTTTCCTTTTTCCCAAGCCTCTGCAGTGGTAATTCTATTATTTGGAGGGCCCCTTTTTTCCCTGGTTGAATGCGGCTGCCATCTTCCACCACTTTGGCACAGCAGTCCTGTAAGGTGCAGTCTTTTGATTCTTAACTGCTCTCTCTCCCTTAACTGCCATGCGATACTTCAGCAGAGTCCATACATTTCCAAGACTCTCCACTGTACCTTGAACGAAGAATGGTACCATTCCCTTTTCTCTGGGTATTGGTCATCATGGTCACCTGAAATTCTTAATTTCACCACTCCAGACGTATTCACCATCTCTTGCATGGCACAACCATTTTTCCCAATTACTTTCTTCACCATAGGAACAGGCACTTGTATTACATCTTCCTGAAGACTCAGAGCTTTCCTCACATGCTCTAGTCACCTAGCAGCATCTCCATTCCTCAACTGAATCATCCACTTCATCTGCACACATCTCCAGTGCAGGCCACTCACGACAGCTACTCTCTTCGCTGTGACTCCAGTTATGGACAGTACCACTAACCGTTTAAGTTCTGGGCTCCACTACACCCTACACTCCCCCAAAGCCTTCTTGAATTCTTCAGGCATAGACTCCCTGGCACACACCTCTCTCAGGTCTTCAGGTACATCTATCAAGTATTTAAACAGGGAAGTCTCTTTCTCTTCTGCTCAAAAGGAAGCACACTGTAGCACCAAACCATGCAAACATGAAAAATAAATAATGAATTGCATTACTGCATTAGAAGTATGAAATATTGAGAAAGTTTAGCGCATAAAATTTCCAAGTTATGTGTACCTGGAAGCCACGTTAAGGCATTTCTCGTTTTCCAGGTCCCTATTCTATGCCAATCCTCACTAAGACTGTAGTCTCCATCTCAATGGGAGCCTATGAAAAATCCTCTGTTAGGACTGAAGTCTATATCACCGTGGAGGGGAAATGGCCCTGGTTTGATTAAAAATGCCTGCAGCTAACAGGTGGAGTGCTCAGACAGAAGGTAAATGAATACGAATTTCAAAAACTAACCGTCACATCCAAGCATAAGCATTGTGTGAACAGGTGCTTAACCTAGAGTCACCAACTCATATACATTCAAGCAAAAAAGGAAGCACACTGTAGCGCCAAACCATGCAAACATGAAAAATGAATAATGAATTGCATTACTGCATTAGAAGTATGAAAAATTGAGAAAGTTTAGCGCATAAAATGGCCAAGTTATGTGTACCTGGAAGCCACGTTAAGGCACTTCTCGTTTTTCATGTCCCTATTCTATGTCAATCCTCACTAAGACTGTAGTCTCCATCTGAATGGGAGCCTATGAAAAATCCTCTGTTAGGACTGAAGTCTATATCTCTGTGGAGGGGAAATGGCCCTGGTTTGATTAAAAACGCCTGCAGCTAACAGGTGGAGTGCTCAGTCAGAAGGTAAATGAATACAAATTTCAAAAACTGACCGTCACATCCAAGCATAAGCATAGTGTAAACAGGTGCTTAACCTAGAGTCACCAACTCATATACATTCAAGCAAAAAAAGGAAGCACACTGTAGCGCTAAACCATGCAAACATGAAAAATGAATAATGAATTGCATTACTGCATTAGAAGTATGAAAAATTGAAAAGGTTTAGCGCATAAAATGGCCAACAGAGGATTTTTCATAGGCTCCCATTCAGATGGAGACTACAGTTTTAGTGAGGATTGGCATAGAATAGGTACCTGGAAAACGAGAAATGCCTTAACGTGGCTTCCAGGTACACATAACTTGGACATTTTATGCGCTAAACTTTCTCAATTTTCCATACTTCTAATGCAGTAATGCAATTCATTATTCATTTTTCATGTTTGCATGGTTTGGCGCTACAGTGTGCTTCCTTTTTTGCTTGAATGCATATGAGTTGGTGACTCTAGGTTAAGCACTTGTTCACACTATGCTTATGCTTGGATGTGATGGTCAGTTTTTGAAATTTGTATTGATTTACCTTCTGACTGAGCACTCCACCTGTTAGCTGCAGGCGGTTTTAATCAAACCAGGGCGATTTCCCCTCCACAGAGATATAGACTTCAGTCCTAACAGAGGATTTTTCATAGGATCCCATTCAGATGGAGACTACAGTCTTAGTGAGGATTGGCATAGAATAGGGACCTGAAAAATGAGAAATGCCTTAACGTGGCTTCCAGGTACACATAAATTGGCCATTTTATGCTCTAAACGTTCTCAATTTTTCATACTTTTAATGCAGTAATGCAATTCATTATTCATTTTTCATGTTTGCATGGTTTGGCGCTACAGTATGCTTCCTTTTTTGCTTGAATATATATGAGTTGGTGACTCAAGGATAAGCACCTGTTCACACTATGCTTATGCTTGGATGTGACGGTCAGTTTTTGAAATTTGCTTTCTTTCTCTTCTGCTGTCATAAGACCACCATTTTGTTCAGCTCTCAGCCATCTGCCTCTGAATGTCACCAATTTCCACCTGTCAGCCCTGGATAGACGCCTCCTGCTCCATCTTCTTCAAGGCGACCTCTGAGCTAGGACACCTGTTTCTTCAAGGCACCCAATCGGCACTCAGCAGCCTGTCTTCAAAGCTCCTCTTACTTCAAACAGGCTTCTACAGTCTCCTTGATCCTCCTTAGCTCGCTTCTTTTTTTTTTTAGCTTCCATCACTTGAGGAGGTATCTGCTTCTGGCCCCAATTCTCTGGTGGCTTCCTCTACTTCTGCACAGTCGGTCTTCATCTGGGACTCAACAATATCATCTTCAGCCCTCTCTGGGGTCTGAGCAGTGTCATCTTAAGCCTTCTCTTGGGGCCCAGCCGTGACACCCTTAGCTAAGCCCCGATTCTCTGGGACTTCAGAGTACTCCAGCTCCTCCGCATCAGGTTCTTTGGAGCCTTCTCCATCGTCCGTCATCTCACCTTTTTCTGTCACTGCAGACGCGGATCTATGACGGGTTTGTTCTCCATGACAGTTGCGCGTTCTACCTCCACCAGTGCTCTCCAGGATTCCTTCTCCTTCAGCACCACTAACTGACTGACCATCAACTGCTTGTTCCAACACCGAAGAGGACAGCGACACCATCTTCTTGGGTGTCTCTGTCGTCCTGACTTCACCTTGTGGAGCAGTGTCTTTCCACTGTGTCAGTGCTTCTGACAGCACAATATCGTATTCAGCCCTAGCGGTTACTACTGGCACCTTCCTCCTTACCTCTTGAGTGTCTGGAAGAGTAATCACATCATGAATAAAAGCACAAGTCACTGCTTTTTCTTTATTTATATCCTCACAGGGTGCAACTTGTTCAGCCTTTTTGCACCCTTTAAGTCTCCAGCAACGGGAGGAAGACTTGTCATTTGTACCCGGGTCAACCTTACTGGACTCTTTTTGCCTTGCATCACCGTCTGAATGGGAGTCAGTCACCACTACTAATCTGTCATCCTGGAACCAGCAGCCCTACTTAAACAGGTGTTGGATCCCTCTCCTGGAGCTATCACCTTCTATCAGTCACAATTTTTGGTATTGCTTCCACTGTCGTGTCGCTAAGTCGGGCCTGTCCACCATTTTCCTTCGTCATGCCTAACTTAGGACTGTCAACTCTAGGGGGTGCATTATCCACATCACTGTCAGTCATAATGTGGTACACTTCAGGAGACGTCAGGTCAGTAAGTTGGGCAGACACATCTTTTCCTCCGGTTACCCCTACGTCTGACCTGTCAGTTTTGGCAGGTGTTACTGCCTTAGAGTACGCAACCCCATCAGCAGAGAGCCCTCCATCCTCCTGTTGAAGAGGAACTCCCCTCTCCCACAAGTCTGAGAACAGGCTAAAGTCCCCGCCTAATATCACCGGACAGGTTAAGTTCTGGACTATAGCGACATCATGGAATGCAATGTCCCTGGCCGTCTCGAGGATCATCCTAGCCACGGGATAGTCCTTAGTGCCCCTATGGATGCAGATGACCTCGATCTTCCTTTTGGGCATTACCCATCTAGTGGGCGCAGCCCTCACTAGGGTCACCAAGCACCCAGAGTTGACCAGACCAAACCTATCCTCTTTTTTCATCTGCAGGGCACACCCAGTTGGGTGGGTAGTTCAAATAGCAGACTGGACATAAATAGAACAATTGCCCCTGGCAACAGTCCGCCTTCGCCAACCCTTTATCTTCAGGATGCTCTGCCCCTTTTTGAGTAACTACCATTTCCCGGGACTCTGCCCCTTTTGGGCCATTATCCCCTTTAAGGACACCACCCCCTTTTGTGACTCCACCCCTTTTGGGCAACTAGTCCCATTTGGGATGCCGCCACATATTGGGACTCCTCCCCCTTTAGTGACACCCAATGGACTCCTCACGGTACTCTCTGGCCCCAGTTCACACAGTACACCAATATCTCTCTGGGCCTGCACTGGCCCTTTAAGAGCTTGCATGATCTGGACCACCAATGTCCTTTTACGGCACCTCACCAGCTTTTGCTAGCACTGCCACAGCTCCTGCTGCAGCCACTGGTTCTCCTGGCACCTCCGGCTGCCGATTACATGCCGATGCTGCCGCTCCTGTAGCTGCACAACAAGGCTCCGCAAAACTCTGCCAGGCTCTGTCTGGCTCCGCACGTCTCTTTGCAGCAAAGCTCTGCACCGCTCTTTCAGGCTCTGCACAGCTCCACAAGGTTCTTCACCTCTCTGCATGGCTCCATACCACTCTGCCAAGCTCTGCACAGCTCCAGACGGCTCTGCAGTCCTCCGGACAGCACTGCGGACCTCCGGATGGCTCCAGCCAACTTTGTAGCACAATATGTAAAACAGCGCTTACTGAATGTGTTGGGAGACACTGGCTTGACAAGGGAATTAAGGCACACAGGAATGTTTTTCCTACTCAAACAGTCCATGCGGTTTATTATACACTCATAAACTACTGTAGGCCATGTTATATATCACAGACCTAACATCTAGTCCATAGCATGTCATAGTACAATGCTTTAAATCGCAGTCACTAAACATGCCAGACTTCTCTTTCCCAGTTAACGTGGGCGACCGCACACCATGATACTGTCTCTTTCACAGTTTTACTGCACAACACAGGACATTAGATTGCAGTATAAACACAATGGACCTCACTTCATTCAGTTACTGTGGGAGACCGCACAGTTCATTAACTGAGCCTTGTCAGTGCACAAAGTCCTCCATACTCTGGGTTAAATTACAGGAACTCTGCTCCACATGCTGGCTTCTTGTCAGCCCTAGGCTCCCAGGGAAACTGCCTAACTGGGATCACTGTCCTGGACAATGGCTTGCTCCACAGGCCAAACACGACAGTTCCAAACCCTCAGAAGGACAGTAGCTTCCCCACCACGTTTAGCTGCCACAGGCTCTGCAGGTACATGGTCTCACCCTGTGCTCTTCAGGAATCTGGTCCACTCGCAGGACCTTCCAACACAGAGACCATTCAGGTACATGGCCTCACCATGTGCTCTTCAGGAATCTGGTCCACTCACAGGACCTTCCAACACACAGAGACCTTCCCTCTTTCATGACCTTACAACACAGATCATGTGACCAAACCACAGTCACATTATGTAGCTGAAACCATCCCCATAGGTAGGAGGTGTGTGTGGTTAGCCAGTCCCACCAAGCTCTCCGGCTATCACTGTAAGCCCCCTTTATAAACAAAACAAGACTCATGGAACTACAAGTCCCAGAGCAACATTTCAGGCTTACAATATAGAGGACCTCCTCCTCTGCCATTTAGAACAATTCTGGTCACTGTCTCACATAGTGTACCATAATACACCAACCAGATTAACAAGGTAATGTGAACAGGGATAAAGGAAAATACCAATCATACAAATATACACAAATTAACAACAGAGGTAAGCACAGGGAGTGGGGTATGGGTGTAAACCAAAGTAGGAGAAGAAAGGGAATTATCACACAATCAAAATCTAGTAACAGTCACAAATAAATCCACCAAATGCCTTCTCCAACAACAACCTCCAGCCATGCAGCATATACTCCTGTGACAATGAGTGCTAGCCAGGGCCCAGTTTTTGTAGGGGATGGGAGTGGTAACAGTGCACAGCTGAGAGCCTTAATGCAGGAAAGCTTCCAGGAACTCTCAAATAAGCAGATTAACTCCTGCAGTGCTAAACAAATTTACACCTTTTAATATGAAAGTGAAGTCCTTCTAATCAGTGCAGGAGTAGGAGAAATCAGATGCTCTGGTCTTCTGGCTCCTCTCTTTCGCAGCAAACCCATGCTATGTAATGTGACGACAGCATGATAGGGGTTAAAACAAAGTTTTCAGCTGATGCCTCTCTTATAAACCTCTGCCGTTTTGTTTGCTTACAATGATTTTTTTTTTAGCACCAGTAGCTTATCATTGCTTTGACTAGCTGGTCTTGTGAGCCCTGGCCCTAGCTCACTGTCTATGGACTTTTTACATGGAGAGCCTGGTGTGGGAGTGGCTAGCTTTCTCAGCTCTTCTTCATGCTACTTCTAAACAGCTATATCAGACTGCTCTCAGATTTGGTAGCAAAAACCTGCTGACAGATTCCCTTTAAGAGTGGCATTTGCTCCAGGTGGGCTTCTCCAAGTGAGAGGCTTAGGTGACCATCCTCAATCCATCCCATCCTTAATCGGTAGCTATCCTACTGCTAAACATTGATTTATAATAGTGGTGAAGGAAAGTACCTGAATACTCAGGTGACGAGGTCCTGCTTTTGTCAGCCTACAAAACCTGAGCTTACTTTTAATAAACAGTCTCATCAAAAAATAAAAAGGGAATCAGTAACCCAAATATTTTTGTGTGCTGCTTAGTAACATTTGTGGTACCACCTAGCTAATTTATTTATAGTTATCATGGAGAAATAACCAAGGAACATTAAAATGCAGAGTGCTAGGAAAGTATTCTAAACTTGCTTCTGAATTTTTATTTCAGTAGAAAAGCAATTATTTACTAAAACAGACAAGGTCTGGACCCTTCTTTAATGAAAGCGAGTATTCAAAAGCAAACAACCAGTTTAAGATTTGCTTCACCTAGTTTTGCTTTGTTTATTTATCAGAGTATTACAAAAAATGAAAATTCCATGTACTGTTTATATGAAAAAAATAGAGAGAATTCTAATAACGAATATGGATTTAATATCACCTCAACATGTTTCTTACAAGACAAATCCCAGATGTTCTGCCCTTTTCTGGGACTAATGATCCTGGGCATCTGCTTAACATGGTAACCTAGGATATATGGGCTCCCTGAGTCAGACATTCATTTTCAGTCAATAATAAGGTAGAGTAATGCTGGAGCTGATATAACCTTATAATGAAGGTCACTCTTCCAGAGCAGGACCCTCGTGAGTGGATGTAAGCAGATGTCCTCTTCTACACTTGTCTGCTCTATCCAATCAGTCCACTAATGACTTTATCCTTGTTTATTGTCTGCATGGATAAGAAAACAACAAGATCAACAGGATACTCGGAGAAGATCTAATAGACCAGAAGTAGACCCGTCTCTCCTCGTCTTTTTAATAAATCATTTTTAGGAAACATGCTGAGTTCTGGCTACATTATGATGCTGATTTAACCATTCCTGGTAAAGTAAAGCACTTTAGGTAAGTAATATATTATTGACTATCGTGGCATATTAAAAATATTATTTGATGTGAAATAATTTTAATGTTTGCCAAGACCAAATAAATTTTTGAAATTATGGATTTATTTTGACATTTTTTCCCTTTTTGGGTTGCATATGAAAAGGTTTAATATACAAATTAATATTTATCTGTATATTTATCCATCTTGACATGATGTCACGATGTGTGCTGCGACATTACAATATACTTTGACTTCTGAGGCCTTGCAGTGGCCGTCGGTACAGGTCTGTAAGGAACAGTCAGATGAGGAATGTGAGAGCTTAAAAAAGATGCCATGGGGTGAGCAATGGGGCAGAAGGAGAGGTGAGCAGTTATGTGAGTATTTGTGTATTTTGTTTTATATTTGTTTTTATGGAAATGTAAGGGGGTGGAATGAAACTATTGCCTTGCTCTTCCTCCTTTAATGTTCTCAATGTTTTTAGAATAACCTGGTGGCACTGCTACATGTTGTCATGTATTATCACCCAGAATCGATGGTATTGCCACACTGTTAAATGTGTTACCATTTGCTGTAAATATGTTGTGTTCCATTGTATAATTATATGTTTTAGATAGGGAAAGTGTAGTGCACTCTTTGTACACTAGAGGGGGGCACTTTTGCATATAGAGCTCTTAGTAGCATAGG
Source organism: Dendrobates tinctorius (assembly GCF_039654945.1). Lineage (NCBI taxonomy): Eukaryota > Metazoa > Chordata > Amphibia > Anura > Dendrobatidae > Dendrobates > Dendrobates tinctorius. Next base: position 106,065,595 of record NW_027361690.1, on the reverse strand, counting down.
GTTAAGTGTAGATGGGGCTGCCGGGAGTTAAGGTTATATGAGAAGGAAGTTAGTTCAGATGGGGCCAGGGTGCCTGAAGTGTCCACATGGGTTACAGACCCAGGACGGCTCAGCAGTCGCGCAACGCTAAGCAGCAACAGTTCAAGTTATCCACAGCTATTGGACATCAGTATAGTGGGCCAAAGCAGAGAAGATGTGGAGACTCATAGCCTGGGCGGACGCTTTTAGTGCGGAAGTCGGACAGAGTGAGGAAGAGAAGGATGCTGTAGCTTCGCAGGGACCGGTACAGATGGGTCGGATGCTTTTCCAGAGGTAACTAAGCCAGGTGGTGGATGATTTCAAGTCTGGGGTGAAACAGGCAGAAGGAATTGTCATCATAGCAAGGTTAGACCAGGAAGAAGCTGGGAAGCAGTCTAAGATGGTCCGGTCCGGATACATGCTGTATAGAAGTGTCAGCAAAGTAGGGAAAGCTGAGGAAGCAAGTAAAGACAAATGTGTTATCTATGATGTGCCAACTGTGGATATATTGTGTGAAGTTGTCAGTAAAGAAACCATTCAAGTTACCATGGACTGTGTCTCAGTTACTGGGAGTCGCCTCGGAGAGGGACCATCGCTGCTTGGGAAGTGCCCAGGGGGACCTGAACCTGGAGACGCAGGTACACCATACAGTGGATTGTATTATTCTTTGAGGGAAGGCCTGGACACTGATGCTTTAGTGTCTCTGGCCATGACTATAGTCCTGGCTGACCCTTACAGAAACACGTTGTGGAATATAAATAACAGTTAGTGCAGCCCTAAATCGTGAATTTTCTTTTCATACATGCATCCTGGCACAGTTCATCCTCCAGTCATGGGGAAGCAGCATTTTCACAGTAGTTGGCCACACAACCTGCTCAGGTGAACAAGTTGCCTGGATCTATTTTATGTTTTTTTTTCATAAAGGTTTCATCCAATGATCTGGTGCACTCTGCTTCCCAATAGTGTTTATCTGTTCATCTAATTCCAGGCAGACTCAATGATCTTGAGATGAATCCTCTGTAGAGACCATATTATCAATGACAGGACTCTTTGTTCTTTTTCATGAAGATAATTTTAGTAACATTGGATTTGGAGTCATTGTCCTGCTACAGAATAAATTTGGAACCAATTAGACACCTCTATGATGATATTACATGACTGATAAGTATCTACACATAGACAAAGTTGTGTCTTTTTGCTATGTTCAGTATTGAAAAAATAAAGAGGTCTGGAAACGATTATATGGCCCCACAGAGTCCTGATCTTAATAAAATTGAGTCTATCTGGAATTACATGAAAAGACAAAAAAAATGCACTGAAGACCTGTGATTAGTTCTCCCAGATGTTTGGAACAACCTCTCTGCTGAGTTTCTTGAAAAACTATGCACAAGTGTATCTAGAAGAACTGATGCTGTTTTGAAAGCAGAGTTATCACGTCAATTTATTATGTCACTTAGAGTTTTCTATTTTTTATTCACTTAGAATTTTGAAAGCATTCTCATTTTGCTGCATTTTTTCACACCTGCCTAAAATTTTTACACAGTACTGTAAATAAGTCACAGAGTTGGAAAACTCTACTCGGTGATCTGCTGACAGCAACTCCAATTTCAACAGAAATAACCCAGTTAAAAAATGCAGATGCAAACTTTCCCTAGAGACTTTTCCTTTTTTCCCTTATCCCTCCCTATGATGTCTATGGCAGAGAAGGGAGAATGCATTCAAGTGGAAGTGAATGCTACTTGTTCTTTAAAAAGTCTGCATTTTGAAGAATATGGATTTTTGTAATTAGCTCCACACAAATCCAATAAAATGGAGGTCTTCTGCAGCTGCCATGTTGCTGAACAGTAGAGGGCTGGCAAAAGGTTTAAAATGGAAAAGAAAAAAACATATTCACCTTACTGCTCCCCTCTCCAGCCACCCGGCTGCTTCTCATTGGATCTCTATGCCTTCGTCATATCATATCTCTAGATCAGTGTTTTCTCTAGGCTGGGTCCGGCTGCCAACAGACCCCAGAGATCAATGTGCATGCTGCAGTTCCTACTCATGTCTGGAATTCTCTTCCTATAGTGAGCACTGAACTGAAGATGCAACGTGAGGGAGGTGTGGAGAATCAGACAGCAGGCAGGGAGCAGTGGGGACAGCCGAAAAGGTGAGCAATGAGGTGAGTATATATATTTTTTTACCCTTTGCAAGCTACTTACCCCATCCGCACCTCTTTCTCTTGCCCAGTGTTCATGCTTCTGGTGGTGAATGAGATCTGGAGTTCACTGTTCATGCTCTGGGATCTACTCATAGCCGGAAGCCTAGGCCTAGAGCGAACATGAGGCCAGAGATGCAACACAATGGAGGCACAGAGGAGCAGACAGCAGGCAGCAAGCAGTAGCATCTGGAGAGTTGAGTTGTGAAGTTAGTGTAATTGTTTAGTTTTTTATATCTTACATTTCTCCAGACCCCAAAACATTGTAAGAAACATTATGGTATATTCGTTTAGAATAACTTCCCTGCAAATTAAGTTTCCTAGTAAATTCCAAATTTTATGAGGACTGCCGATCTCCAGTCTATGTATTCTAATAAGGCATAGAGACAAGGATTTCCTTTATGGCACTGATGGAGTTGGTCAAAAGCTCTACTGGGCTGTTTCCATCAGTCCCTTAGACTTTGAGTAGAGTGGCAGCATGAAAGCTTGATGCCTGATCCTAGTAACTCTTTTACGACATTTAGCAAAAGTTTATACCATGGTCAGGAACGGGTTCCTATAAAATTAAGTAAATTTACGTCATGAATTTACAGCCACAGAAGCTGTTACCACATGATTGCCACTGGTAGCTCGGCATTTACAAGGCTGGAAAAGGGAGGGGGCCCCCGCTATGTTCAGACCCGGGACCCTACAACAAATCAGCAAGGGCCTGATTGCTACCATGGCAACCTAAGGTCATTATGATGACCTCTGGGTCAGCCAGCTATGGTAAGTCTGTTAGGTCATGCCAAGAGCATAGTCTAAGAGGTTTCTGTCAGTGCAGCACTGACAGGTATAATGTATTGGAGGGACTAAGTTAAAAAGTAATAAAAAAAATTGTAAAAGTATTTTTTAAAGATCAAAAAATTCTTAAACAAAAAATTGAAAAAAAAAATCAACAATTAGGTATATTTATGTAAAAAAATAAAATAAAACAAAAAAATACACATATTTGGAATTGCATTGTACGGAAGAACTCCATCTGTAAAACTGTCACACTATATAACCTGTTCAGTGAATGTTAAAAAATAATAAAAAACGTGTAAAAAAACCTCTGCTTTTTCATTAAACTGCCAAATTACAGTGGAATAAACATGATCAAAAAGCCGAATGTAAATAAGAATGGTATATCTGAAAACGTCATCTTGTCCAGTGAAAAATCAGTCACCTTGAGGGGTATAATTTCCAATATGGGGTCACATATATGGGTTTCCCATTGTTTAGGCACATAAGGGGCTCTGCAAGTTCAACATGGCATCCCCAAACTATTCCATACAAGTAGTGCTCCTTACCTTCCAAGCTCTGCCATGTCCCCAAACAGTAGTTTTCCCCCTTCATATGGGGTATCGCTGTACTCAGGAGAAATTGCACAATAAATTGTATGATCTATTTTCTCCTGTTATCCTTGTGAAAATGAAAAATTTGGGGCAAAATATCGACATTTTGGGGGAAATAAAGTATTTTTTCATTTTCAACATTCAACATTATAAATCCTGTGAAATCCTTGTGGGTTCAAGGTGCTCACAACACATCTAGATAAGTTCCAGATATCAGTTCTCTGATCTCTAGTATTCATGTATTACACAGGTCTCTTGGATAGCCTGCTTGCTAATTATTTCCATAAAGCAACAGATTTACAGATTTAAAAGACTACATGCTAAGGATATGTGTGCACAAAATCTTCTTCAGGCAGCAAACCCATAGAGTTTTTCAATAGTAAGAAGATTCAGGAAATTTCAGCATTTTTTTCCTGAAGTGCCATTTATTGGTCTTTTTCTGAGCACTTTTTTAAGTAGTTGACCGCTAGTATTTTTTGAGCATTTCTTCCTGCATTTTTGAGGTGGCTTGTTACTAGTATTTGCTGGTCATTTTTCAACTCAAGTCAACAACAAAGAAATGTCTAGTTGTTTTCAAAACAAAAACACTGGCATAACAACTTTTTGGACCTTCCTGTTGTTTTTTATTGGAAAGTAAAAATACTTTTCAGAGCGGAAAATGCTTAATACATGTAAAGGTCACTTCTTTTAATCACTTGGTGTCTTGAAAAACCTGAAGAGGTTAAAAGACGCTTAAAAGACTGAACATATGAACAGTATATTGTTTTTACATTGAGGATTCGAGAATTTAATTAGTGCTTTTACAGCTAGTTTTAGGAACGGAACCCACCTGAAAAATCAGTGCATGCACATACAGTACACTAAAAGTGACCTAAAAAAACAGATTGCAACGTTAGTTGTCGAAATCAAAATACCAGTATGATTTTTACCTATTTTCATTGAATTCCAATCTTTACATTTAAATAATGGAGTTTGCACATCCTTTGTTATATTCAAGATTAGGAATACATTGTCTATATATTTCCCTTTGCATTGTAGGAGGTATACATATTGTGTGCCCCAGAAGTGAAAGCACAGAAACATACAATTTTAAGTTTTGTGACCTGAACTTTGTCAAAAGCCAATGATTTCCAGCAGTACATTTTCTGACAAAAGGTCATTAAAGATGTAATAATAGTGGAGGAACTACTGGTTGCCAACCCCAAAAGTGGTTGTAAATGTACAAGATTGCGAGACCGACATTGTTGTAAAAGGCCAATGATTGAAGGTTTTCAACTTTTTGTAATTTTTTTTTTGAAAGCTCTCCTTGGTACAAACTAATAACAAGAACCTTTTAGAAAACACAACTACTAGGAACTTCATATATAGTTTATTTTTACCACTTACCTACAATTGACATTTAGTCTACCTGCATAGACGTGTTAACATTTCTCTATGCTGCACTTGAGCTACAGGTTAAAAAGTTAGGCCTTTTGAAAAAAGGTTGCAAAATTAATTGTTTTCTTTTTTTTTTACATTTTACTTTTGGAAAAAAATTCACGTTACTCATGGATAGCTCTTCATTATACTTATTTTTGTCCAGTATGTTCTTCACTGTAAGTTGACCACTACCTTTAGCTGGTTCCAAAGTGGTTTCCATTACTTTAAATGAACTCATGCAATTATTTTAGAGTTGTTCTTCTATTGGGGCAATTTATTGAAGGCTTGCCACTTACTAGAAAGATTTACATGCTATGTAACTGAAGTTTGTAAAAACCCTGTGATTCCTACTCTGTGTAATATAAATGTGTCCATACAATTATCATGGATGGAAATGTGTATAACATAGATGCTAAATGTATTCATACTATACCATAGAGGAAAACAATACAGAGCTGAGGGGCCATTACAGAGTAAAGGTCTCTGTCCTGGTTGGTTCTCCTTCCTACCTTGTGGTTAGAACCTATGCAGGACTCTCCTTTCCAGCGACACTGTGGGGAATTATGTGTATTTTTGGGGGAATTTTGACACAAGTGTTGAAAAGTTTGCATTTTTCTTTGCCAATGGACATTGCCAAATTTGTAAAATGTTGCACAGTGAATATTGAATTTAGAGCAAAATTAAAACAAGAAAAGAATTTGTAAGTAGAGTTGAGGAACTTTCTCCTTACTGCGGTAAAAGAAGATGGATTTATTATGGCTATAGAAAAAGATATCCAAAATCGAAAAATGAAGACACATTTTTTTTTTAATTCTAGCATTCGTAATGGTACATTCTAATAAAATATCACATTATATTAAAAAAAAATGTTAAATGCATAAAAGTAAAGAAATAAAATTAAAATGCAGAATTGCTGATGGTAGATCACTACATCTTCAAAAACAAGTATTAGTATTTTTTTGGACTATGAGATGCACTTTTATCAAGAAAAAAAGTCTTGCTAAAATAACGTGTACATCTTATTCTTTGGAGGCAGGGCTCTATGATTCAGGAGAACACTGACAAAGCTCACTTCCCGATCACAGAAAATTATGGAAAGGCACAACTTTCTTTCCTCCAGCCTGTCACTGATCTATCTGATCAGTGCAGGGCATGAGAGAAAGCAACCAGGACCTGCATATCACGCTGGATGTATGCTACAAGTCCTGACTAGATGAAGCATCTTTCAGATCATGCGATTGTCAATTGCCCGGAAGGAACTTCAAAATGTGGTGGTGTATATACAATCCGCAGCAGAGTTGTGTGTGATGATGTAGCTGAACGGTGTGTGCCAATGTAGCTGAGCTCTGTGGGTATGTAGGAGGCAGTGCTGAAACATGCATTGTGGCTGACACCATTACAATTATACAGGCACATTCTGGTATGGGTTAATTTTTGCACATTATTTAATAATGTTTAGTATTTAGAATTATGTTCATGTTATATGGCACTAGGCACTTTATCTTCTGGTAGGAAGTGGATAACACCAAACATCAAAACTCTCAACCCAAGCAAGAAGGGTATTAATCAGAATGGCAAACAGAGACCAATGGTAACTCTATATATACTGTATATTTATTACCCTCCATTTTTAGCATGGTCTCCAAGGTGACACTTCCTTAAGGTGGTGAAATTCCTGCGACGGCAATCATTGGCACAATCATTAAGACTGTATGGGGACATTGCCTCCACTTCTCTTCCTTCAGAGACACCAGCAAACAGTGACTTGGCAACTAGTAGATCTGGTGAAAGAGATGGTGACACTGCTGACCTGAATGTTTGGGGACCAGATACCTCTTATGACTCGGCTGTCCACAACGAAGCACCACACCAGGTCTCCAGACCAAAACGGTCACTAGAGTTCTCAGATCTAAATGACCTATGAGAATACCAGAGAACACATGGAAGGTGATTTTCTCCATGTATAATGCTCCAATCTAGGGTATGTGCGCACCATGCGGATTCTGCTGTGGATCTGCAGCTGCGGGTCCGCAGCAGATTTAGGTGCATTGTACAGTACCATTGTTTTCAATGGTAAACTGGAAAACGCTGTGCACATGCTGCAGATTTTTCCGCGCGGTTTTGCTGCGGTTTACAATCCACAGCATGTCAATTCTTTTGTGCAGAAACGCTGCAGTTTCACACCTCATCCATTATGAGGTGTAAAACCGCAGGGCAAAACCGCAGGCAAATCTGCAGTCCTGCGGAATTATCTGCGGATTTTACTACAAAATCCGCAGAGCCAAAAAACTCCGCGTGCACAAACCCTAAAGCTCAAGTACAGCCATGACTTTACTGTTTCTGAGTAGGGTTCATCCTCATCTGATAGCACCCTCACCAGATTTTGAAGCTGTCTGTGACAACAGCGGCTGCCACTATCCCACGGGCACCCGCTCCTCCAGCGGCTCTCACTTACCCGGCGGCGTGTGCGCTTCCTCCTCCCTCCTGCTCACGCGCATCTTCTCTTCCTGGCCTCCGGGCACCTCCCCGCCTGCACATGCACACTAGGGCATGGGCGCGCACCCGTCGTGATGTTTAACCTTGCGGTTGGTGGCGGCCGATTAGCGGTTAGCCAATCGCCTGCCATCAGGGGATATATCAGGCGTCTCCCATAAGGGGCGGACGCCTGGTTATTGTGTGAAGTCCTTGCACTAATTTGGCTGCTTATAGGGTCCCTATAGGTTCTACCTCTGTCCTATACTTGTCCCAGCCTGTCCGTCTCTGCCTCTGCCTGTTCTCCCTGTCTGCCCTCCATCCTGCCTGGTCCGTGTTTCCTAGTCTTCGGTTCTGATCCGCTCCTTGTGTCTTGCACTTTCCCTGTCAAGTTCCCTTGCCTGCCATCTATATGTCTTCCTCATTTCCTCTGGTACTGGTTGCTTTGTATATCACCTCGTCCCGTACTTTGGCCCCGGTGTGGCCTCTCAGCCCTGCCTGTGGTCTCTCCACTCCTTCGAGCCGCCCCTCTTGGTTTCAGCTGTCGCGGTGTCTGATCTCCCGCGGGCCTGCCCCAAACTGTCCGTGTATAGGGGTTGGTTCCATCTGGTGCGCTCGCCCCAGGGGCCTCAGTTCCGTGACCCAGAGGGTCCACTCTCGGACGCTGCCAAAACCCCCGAAGCGTCACAGTATAACCAGGCCATGGACCCCGCTGGAGCCATGGCCGCTACGCAAAAGGAATTACTTTTCCTGCGGGTAAACCAAACCCGGATAATGTCCTTCATGAAGTCCATGGACACCCGGCTATCCGCTCTTCAAACCACCGATCCAGGGCACGCTCCCATGTTAGCCGGCCTCCAGCAGGAGCTCGTGCAGCAGCACGACGCCCAGTCCCGCATCTTAAATTACATGGCGTCCGTCGATGACCGTCTACTTTCCCTACAGTCCTCGGCGGCCGCCTCTGTCCAACCCCAGGATCCAGCATCTCACCCGCCACCTCGCCTGGAAAGCCCCCCAGGTATAGCGGGGATCCCAAGCTATGCCGGGGCTTCTTGAACCAGTGCAGACTGCACTTTGAGCTGTTACCCCAGCAATACCCCTTCGACCGTGCCAAGGTGGCGTTCATCGTGTCCCACCTTGAGGGAGATGCTTTGGCCTGGGTGAATCCTTTGTGGGAGAGGGATGATCCTGTGGTCTCTAGTATTCAGAATTTTCTTGACATGTTCCGCAAGGTATTTGACGAGCCCGGGCGGTTGGCTTCTACTACTGAGGCTCTGTTTAACCTCTGTCAGGGTTCGCTCACCTTGGGGAAGTATGCCATCCGCTTCTGGAAACTGTCTTTGGAACTTGGGTGGAATAATGAGGCCCTGGTGGGAGCTTTTTGGAGGGGTCTTTCTGGCAAAATAAAAGATGAGCTTGCCGGACGGGATACTCCTATCACCCTGGAAGATCTCATATCCCTGGCCTCTCGTATAGATCTCCGGTTTCTCGAATGTTCTCGGGAGGCCGCTAGAGAGAGGAGACCGTTTAGGCTCTATCAGGTCCCCATTCCACGTTCCTCCACACCCTCTGCCAGTTCCGCCCCCGAGCCCATGCAAATAGACCGTGTTAGATTGTCTGAGCAACGGCGCAGGGAGAGAATGATGGAGGGCCTTTGTCTGTATTGCAGCAGTGCCAATCATTTTCTGCGCACCTGTCCTGTGAGACCGGGAAACGCCTCCACCTAGGCTAGGTAAGAGAGGCCTCCCTAGGTGACTGTAATTCCTCTCTGCCCCTTACCATTTCGGCTTTAATTATTCTAAGTCGGGAGTGTAGATCTGTGGAGGCGTATGTGGACTCGGGTGCGGCTGGTAATTTCATTCGGCTTCAGGAGGTTGACAAGTTCCAGATTCTTGTGGTTACCTTGGAAAACCTGCGTGCGATTGCCTCTGTGGATGGCAGACCACTTCCAGAGCTCATCACCATGGTTACTGCCAAAGTTGAGTTTCAAGTGGGAGCTCTTCGTCTGGAGAAGATAGCTTTCTACGTACTGCCCAATTTGTCCCACGCCATCCTCCTTGGATTACCCTGGCTCAGATTGCATGAACCGGTTCTGGACAGGCGCTCTGGGGAGATTCTGCGCTGGGGCCATATTTGCCAGGAACGCTGTCTGTTGTTGGTGGTCCGTTCTCATCCGCCACAGGAACCAGCCGATCTTCCGGGACTCCCGACATCATATCACGCGTATGCCGACAACTTCAGTAAGAAGGAGGCGGATTCCTTGCCGCCACACCGGTTCTTTGACTGTCCCATTGAGTTGATTCCGGGAGCCACCCCCCCAGGGGGAGAACATACCCTTTGTCTCCAGCAGAGACCTCGGCCATGACAGAGTATATACAAGAAAAATTGGCCAAGGGTTTCATTCGGAAATCTTCATCCCCTGCAGTCGCGGGTTTTTTCTTTGTCCGGAAGAAAGACGGATCCCTCAGGCCATGCATTGACTATCGAGGTCTGAACAATATCACCGTCAAAAATCGGTATCCTCTTCTGCTGATCCCAGAGCTCTTCGACCGGCTGAGAGGGACCCGGGTCTTTACCAAACTGGACCTACGAGGAGCCTATAATTTGATCCGAATCTGCGCTGGGAACGAGTGGAAGATGGCTTTCAATACTCGGGATGGCCATTATGAATATTTGGTCATGCCGTTCGGACTCTGCAATGCCCCGGCAGTGTTCCAGGAATTCGTCAACGAGGTTTTTTGGGATTTATTATACTCCTGCATTGTGGTGTACTTGGATGACATTCTCGTCTTTTCATACAATCTTTCCTCACATCGAAGAAGCATTCGCCTGGTCCTGCAACATCTTCGGGAGAATCGTCTCTATGCGAAATTGGAGAAATGCCTGTTTCAACAAACCTCGTTGCCTTTCCTGGGTTACATCATCACGGATTCTGGGCTGAAGATGGATCCTGAGAAACTCTCTGCTGTCCTCAAATGGCCTTGCCCTGTCGGTGTGAAGGTCATTCAGCGCTTCCTGGGATTTGCTAATTATTACCGACAGTTTGTTCCTCACTTTTCCTCAGTGACCAAGCCCATCACGCTCTTGACCCGAAAATGAACCAAATCGAACACCTGGTCTCCCAAGGCTGAAGATGCCTTTCTTGCCCTGAAGCGCTCCTTTGCCTCAGCACCAATCTTGCATCGCCCTGTAGCCAGCAGGCCCTTCATCCTAGAGGTAGATGCCACCTCCACCGGGGCTGGGGCAGTACTTTCCCAGCGGGCATCATCTGGACATCTAGCTCCCTTTGGGTTTTTTTTCCAAATCCTTTTCCTCTGCCGATTACAACTACTCTATTGGAGACCAGGAGTTGCTCGCTATAAAGATAGCTCTGGAAGAATGGCGGTATCTGCTTGAGGGGGCAGTTCACCCCTTTACTATTTTCACGGACCACAAAAACTTAGCCTATCTTCAGTCCGCCCAAAGACTCAACGCCCGGCAAGCCCGATGGTCCCTATACTTCTCGCACTTTGATTTTAAGCTCCATTTCGACCCGGGAATAAGAACACCAAGGCGGATGCGCTCTCTAGGTCATTGCAGTCACCAGAAATGGAGGAGGTTCCATCTTATATCATCGAGCCTGCGAAAGTTATTACCGTGGCTCCCGTGAGCCTCTCTACCCTTCCGCCAGGCAGGACCTTCGTTCCACAGAGCAAAAGACTGGGGGTGCTACTCTGGGGGCACTCGTCCAAAATCGCAGGACACGTCGGGACCAAGAAAACCAGCTTGCTTCTCTCCCGCTACTATTGGTGGCCCTCTCTCCGCCAGGACGTGACGGATTTTGTAGCGTCCTGTACTACCTGTGTGCAGAACAAGGTGCCTAGGAATCTGCCCTCCGGTCTCCTTCATCCGTTACCTGCTCCAGAGGCCCCTTGGCAGCAAATTGCCATGGATTTCATGACAGACCTGCCTTCCTCTTCTGGGTGCACTACTATCCTCGTGGTAGTAGATCGCTTCTCCAAAATGGTCCATTTCATCCCATTACCCGGTTTGCCTTCGGCTCCTAAGTTGGCCGATATCTTTATCCATCAGATCTTCAAGCTGCATGGACTCCCTCAATGGATCGTGTCTGATTGGGGAGTTCAATTTACCTCTCGTTTTTGGAGAGCCCTCTGTCGGCACATGGGTACGTCTTTGGATTTCTCCTCCGCCTATCACACTCAGACCAATGGGCAAGTGGAACGGGTCAATCAAGTTCTGACGACCTTCCTGCACCACTTTTCCAACGCCCATCAGGATAACTGTGTCTCACTTCTTCCTTGGGCGGAGTTTGCCCACAATAATCATCCTAATGAGTCCAACTCCAAGTCAACGCTTTTTGTGGTCTCAGGCCAAAACCCTGGCATCCCGCTGTCCATGTCTTCGGGGGTTCCCATGGCAGATGCTCTCGCCGCTGACTTCGCGCAAGTTTGGAAAGAAACCATAGAAGCCCTTGTGAACTCCAGTGCCCGGATGAAAAAGACGAAGGGATCTTCCACCATACCATCCTGGTGACAAAGTCTGGCTTTCAACTAAACACATCCGTCTGAAAGTTCCCTCATACAAGTTGAGCCCCCCGTTACATTGGGCCTTTTGAAGTACTTGGACGCATTAACAATGCTGCATACAAATTGAGGTTGCCGGCTTCACTCCGAGTTCCTAACGCCTTCCATGTCTCGCTCCTTAAACCTGTCATTCTTAACCGGTTCTGCCCTGCTCCTATCTCTTCCCCTCAGCCAATTGGGGATGATAACGTCTCTGAAGTTAAAGACATTTTGGCCATGAAAAAGGTCAGAGGAAGGACCTTCTTTCTTATCGATTGAAAGGGATTTGGTCCCGAGGAGAGATCCTGGGAGCCTCGGGAGAATGTAAATGCCCCGCAAATTCTGAAAAAGTTTTTGGCCAATCTCAGAAGGGGGAGATGTAAGGAGGGGGGTACTGTGACAACAGCAGCCGTGGCCGCCGCCGTCCCACGGGCACCGGCTCCCCCCCGTGGCTCTCACTTACCCGGCAGCGCGCGCGCTCCCTCCTGCTCACGCGCGTCTTCTCTTCCTGGCCTCCGGGCAGCTCCCCGCCTGCACATGCACACTAGGGTGCGGGCGCGTGCCCGTCGTGATGTTTAACCCTGCGGTGGGTGGTGGCCGATTAGCGGTTAGCCAATCGCCTGCCAGCAGGGGATTTATCAGGCGTCTCCCATAAGGGGAGGACGCCTGGTTATTGTGTGAAGTCCTTGCACTAATTTGACTGCATATAGAGTCCCTATAGGTTCTCCCTCTGTCCTATACTTGTCCCAGCCTTTTCGTCTCTGCCTTTGCCTGTTCTCCCTGTCTGCCCTCCATCCTGCCTGGTCCGTGTTTCCTAGTCTTCGGTTCTAGTCCGCTCGTTGTGTCTGGCACTTTCCCTGTCCAGTTCCCTTGCCTGACGTCTATCTGTCTTCCTCATTTCCTCTGGTACTGGTTGCTTTGTATATCACCTCGCCCCGTACTTTGGTCCCGGTGCGGCCTCTCAGCCCTGCCTGTGGTCTCTCCGGTCCTTCGAGCTGCCCCTCTTGGTTCCAGCTGTTGCAGTATCTGATCTCCCGCGGTCCTGCCCCAAACGGTCTCTGTATAGGGGTCTGTTCCACCTGGTGCGCTCGCCCCGGGGGCCTAAGTTCCACGACCCAGAGGGCCCACTCTCGGACGCTGCCGAAACCCCTGAAATGTCACACTGTCAAATGGGAATCTGACACCAATTCTTCATGGTTTGCAGCACAAACTTTTTCTCCAAACCGAAACCTTCACTTGCCATAGTTAGTCACACTTATCTGTGGAGAGAGAATATTGCCACTAAGCTCAGTCTCTCCCACTGGACCAAGGCTTTGGAGTTTTTTAAACTTCACTGGACAAAGACAGTCAGGATGTTCCCCACAACCCCAGCGATACCGCTATCCCATCTCACAACTGGGTTACGGTTTCTTCTCAGCCTGCCAAACACAATCGACCTTCACAGATTCTTCAAGGGAAGCTGCAACAGAAGAAGAAAACACAGATGTTTTCTGTACTTACATTCAATAACCATATTAATATTAATAAGACATGAGCAGGCCGATCCACTTAGGATTGAGTTTGATTCGAATTTCCTCAAATTTGAAGGTTCATGGGAATTTAAACATTTTGTTATTTGATTTGTGGTTTGCAAACAAAACTTTTCCACGCAACATTTCGCACAATGCTGAGCATAAGAAACTGGGTTAATGTGATTTTGTGTTGCCACGCAGGTTTTCCCATACAGTGCCTGGCGAAAGTATTCGGCCCCCTGGAACTTTTCAACCTTTTCCCACATATCATGCTTCAAGCATAAAAATACCAAATATAAATTTTTGGTGAAGAATCAACAATAAGTGGGACACAATTGTGAAGTTGATCTAAATTTATTGGTTATTTTAACTTTTTGTGGAAATTCAAAAACTGAAAAGTGGGGCATGCAATATTATTCGGCCCCTTTACTTTCAGTGCAGCAAACTCACTTCAGAAGTTCATTGTGGATCCCTGAATGATCCATTGTTGTCCTAAATGACTAATGATGATAAATGTAATCCACCTGTGTGTAATCAAGTCTCCGTATAAATGCACCAGCTCTGTGATAGTCTCAGGGTTCTTTTTGATACACAGAGAGCATCATGAAGACGAAGGAGCACAACAGGCAGGTCTGTGATACTGTTGTGGAGAAGTTTAAAGCCGGATTTGGATACAAAATGATTTCCAAAACTTTTAACATCCCAAGAAGCACTGTGTAAGTGATCATATTGAAATGGAAGGAGTATCATACCACTGCAAATCTACCAAGACCCGGCCGTCCCTCTAAACTTTCTTCTCAAATAAGGAAAAGACTGATCAGATATGCAGCCAAGAGGCCCATGATCACTCTGTATGAACTGCAGAGATCTACAGCTGAGGTGGGACAGTCTGTCCATAGGACAACAATCAGTCGTACACTGCACAAATCTGGCCTTTATGGAAGAGTGACAATAAGAAAGTCATTTCTCAAAGATATCCATAAAAAGTGTTGTTTATAGTTTACAACAATTGACCTGGGAGACACACCAAACATGTGGAAGAAGGTGCTCTGGTCAGATGAAACCAAAATCGAACTTTTTGGCAACAATGCCAAACGATATGATTGGCGTAAAGGCAACACAGCTCATCACCCTGAACACACCATCCCCACTGGCAAACATGGTGGTGGCAGCATCATGGTTTGGGCCTGCTTTTCTTCAGCAGGGACAGGGAAGATGGTTAAAATTGGTGGTGAAGATGGATGGAGCCAAATACAGGACCATTCTTGAAGAAAACCTGTTGGAGTCTGCAAAAGACCTGAGACTGGGACAGAGATTTGTCTTCCAACAAGACAATGATCCTAAACATAAAGCAAAATCTAAAATTGAATGGTTCACAAATAAACATATCCAGGTGTTACAATGGCCAAGTCAAAGTCCAGACCTGAATCCAATCGAGAATCTGTGGAAAGAACTGAAAACTGCTGTTCACAAACGATCTCCATCAAACCTCACTGAGCTCGAGCTGTTTGCCAAGGAAGAACGGGCAAGAATTTCAGTTTCTCGATGTACAAAACTGATAGAGACATACCCCAAGCGACTTGCAGCTGTAATCGCAGCAAAAGGTGGCACGCCCCGCTTTTCAATTTTTGAATTTCCACAAAAATTTAAAATAACCAATACATTTTGTTCACCTTCACAATTGTGTCCCACTTGTTGTTGACTCTTCACCAAAAATTTACATTTGGTATCTTCATGTTTGATTCATGATATGTGGGAAAAGGTTGAAAAGTTCCAGGGGGCAGAATACTTTCGCAAGGCCCTGTAATTCCCTGTAGCTATGACATCTAGCAGATTATCAAACTCTGTACAGTGGTGGTCATCAGTTACCAGAGCGAACCATCAAAAGTCCCATCAAAGCACAGTTGAGTCATTTTTCATCTCCATTGTCACTGGGCAAATCTCTTTCTCCTCTCTGATCAGCAGTGTCCTCTATCTATCTCTTATAGAGTATAAGCTCTTAAGTCAGCAGGATCCTCTCTCTCTCTCATAGAGTATAGGCTTTACTGGTCAGCAGGGTCCTCTTTCTCTCCTCTCCCCCATGTACTGCATATTTTCTGAGTAATTACAAGCCTTCCAATATTGAGATTCAGATATTTATGCAAATCAAATTTGGGGGGAAAATTCAGCATAGTTTCAAATTTGAATTTCAAAACATCCACTTATCCATAGCCAGTACACAGCTGTTAATATTTATAGTGATTACAATTAACTCTGTATAATGTTTAGGTTTTCTAGTATGATTTTCCTGATATTTTAAGTTGCATTTTTTCTTCCAGTTACAGCTTGCTGCAAAAGCACTCTCAACTTCTACCAATTAGATTCCTTTGTTGTGCTTTATCAATCAGATGGATGCACAAAAAAATTCCAAAACATTAGATATGCCATGATACACTATGA
The DNA here is from genome assembly GCF_039654945.1 of Dendrobates tinctorius. Taxonomy (NCBI): domain Eukaryota; kingdom Metazoa; phylum Chordata; class Amphibia; order Anura; family Dendrobatidae; genus Dendrobates; species Dendrobates tinctorius. Next base: position 106,049,601 of record NW_027361690.1, on the reverse strand, counting down.
AGACAATCAACAAGACGTTGCTTAAATTTATCATAATAGTGAGATTACATATATCTAGATGTCCCTCAAAAACTGCTGAAAAAGCAAGAAAAATATTTGTCCTTGTAGCTGATAAGAGGCCTACAGCAACCGCTAAGTGCACACGTTGCAGAAAATTTCTGCACAAAAACCTGAATCCCTTCCCAGAAACCGCACCTATTTTTCCGCGTTTTTGACCGCAGCGGTTTCTAAACGCATGGGAGAAGCCAAAACCGCGGAAAAATCCGCAAAATTAATGAGCATGCTGCGTTTTTTACCGCGATGCGTTTTTATCGCGGTAAAAAACGCATTAATGTGCACAAAAAGTGCAAAATGCATAGAAATGACTGTGCAGCTTATTTTTAGCGGTTTTATATCGGTTTTATAGTGAAAACCGCGGTAAAAACCGCTAAAAAAACGCTGTGTGTGAACACAGCCTAAAGGAGCTGCAGGAATTTATGGTAAGTTCTGTACGTACTTGCAAGTTGTGTACATACTGCATATCAAGTCCCCCAAAGCATATGGGAAAACATATTCTGGTCTGATGAGACCATGGTTGAACTCTTTGGCTATAATTCCAAGAGGTATGTTTGGCACAAAGCCAACACGATGAATCACCAAAGGAAGACCATACCCACACTGAAGAATGATGGAGGCAGCTTGGAACTAGGGCATTAGTCAAGGTGGAGTGAATGATAAACAGTTCCAAATGTCTGTCAAATGTGCATTAAAACCATCAGACCTTTGCTAAAATGCTGGAGTGAATGATAAACAGTTCCAAATGTCTGTCAAATGTGCATTAAAACCATCAGACCTTTGCTAAAATGCTGGAGATGTCATATATACAAAGGCTACTTCATCAAAATGTTAGCTGAAGTCTACATATTTATGCAACCATTTTATCTTAGTCCATTATTTCTCTTTCAAGCAGAAAAGATGTCAGTTTAGTTTTAAATTAAATGGTATGGTTAGTGAGTGACATTAAATGTGGAAAAATGTATTACCACAATGCCAGATGTTAGAAAAGTATCCAGCCGTTTTTATAAATGCTGATAAATGCTGATAAAGTATCTGCCATTACTAACTCTTTTGAAAGGGCATTCAGCAGTTGGAATGCTTTAACTGTAAAGAACCCTTTCTTATTTACATGTCAGAACTGCTTTTAATCCACAAGAAATGAGTGCTCCCTGGTACTTTGTAATATCATCAATTTTCAGCTCTATGTATTTATCACACAACTATTTATCCATATAAATGAGATTTCCCCTGAAGCATCTTTTTTGCTAAACTAAACAAGCCTGACTTTTCCACCCTCTCATCATAAGAGAGACCTTTCACCCCATGTAATTATCTTGTGGCCCACCTTTAAACTGACATTAACTTCACGTTATCCTTTTTTTAACTGTGGCTTTTAAAACTGGATCCCATATTCAGGATTTGGCCTTATGAGTAATTTATAGAGGGTTAACAATACATTTGGATCATAGGATTTTATCTCTTTTAATGCATCCTAAAATATTGTTTGCTTTTGCAGCTGCTGCCTGACATTGAGTATTGCTGCTTAGCTTACTTGTAACAAGAATACCAAAGTCCTTGTCTTGTTCTGTGGTCCTGAGTATCTTTTTTAATGTATATGCAGCAATTACTGCATCCTAGGTGCGTTACTTTGCAATTATAAACATTAAACGTCATATGCCATGTGTTTGCCCATGCAGACATCTTATCCTTCTTCTTCCTGGGGTGATTTTTTTACATGGCAAAAGCAAAATCTAAATCTTTACAATATACACTGTCCATGCGATCTATCTATCTATCTGTTATGAATGAGTCATCGTTGGAGGCAAAAACAGAAATACAAGCTAAGTCCAGAAAACCAGAGAAGTTGGCAACTATCAGATTGCAGACCCCTGAACCTATCAACACAACTAGCAGTAGCCGTGGGGGGTTCCTACGATGCCCTAGACCCCTCGATCACAGCCGGAGAATTAAATAGGCCTAAAGAAAGAAAGGGGAAATCTAAACTGCCCCAGAGCAGACCCCAAAGCAGTAGGCAGCCCCCAACATATAATGACGGTGAAGCAAGATGAAAACACTAACACAGACAGAAAGATAGACTGAGCAAAGACGGGGCCCAAAACTACCTAGATAGGAAAGGACAGGAAGGCTGCTGTCTGCAATCTGCCAAAACCCTATCAAAGACATAAGCCAACCAGCTGATATGAAAAAGGCCCTGAAGCAGCTAGGCTTCAAAAACTAAATCAGCACTCAGGTATTTTCAGAAGACAGAGCTAAAGGAATTCAGCACACCCCAGCAGGGAATGGCAGAAATCCAGAAAAAACAAAGCAAAACAAAGTCAAAGCACCAATGCAAAAAGCTGAGCAGAAAACTTAGCTTTAGAGGAGCAGGAATTCAGACTGGTCTCCAAGGATCCCACAGAGAAATCACCCGCAGGGCAGAAGGGCGTCGGCAGCCTTAAATCCAGTCAGTAACTCCACTCAGCCAGTCATCATCATCAGCTTCAGGTGTTTGATAATCAGGCTCACTACCTTTCTTTACCAGAAGAGGGAGTTCCTCGGGCCTCAGTAGTGAAGGGGCAAATGAACTCACAACAGTACCTCCCCCTTGAGGAGGGGTCACCGAACCCTCAACTACGCCACCAGGGCGATCAGGGTGAGCCCGATAAAAGGCACGCACCAATCTTTTGGCATGAATATCAGAGGCAGAGACCCAGGAATTATCCTCCTGACCATAACCCTTCCACTTAACCAAATACTGGAGTCTCCGTCTAGCCAGACGGGAATCCAGTACTTTCTCTACCTCATATTCCATGTTACCTTCAACCAATACAGGGTCTGGAGGTGCCACCCCCGGAACAACAGGTTCAACAAACCTCTTCAACAAAGATTTATGGAACACATTATGGATTTTAAATATGACAGGAAGAGCCAAACGAAAAGAGACCGGATTAATAATCTCCACAATCTTGTAAGGTCCAATAAATCTAGGCTTAAACTTAGGAGAAGCCACCTTCATAGCAATATTTTTTGATGATAACCACACCATATCACCAACCTTAAACTGGGGACCAATGGTCCTATGTCGGTTGTAAAACCGCTGGGCCTTTTCCTGGGAGAGAGAACTTATCCACCACTTGGTCCCAGATCTGGTGCATTCTCTCCACCACAGTGTCAACACCTGGGCAGGCAGAGGGCTCCACCTGCCCTGAAGAAAATCGAGGATGAAACCCAAAGTTACAAAAAAAAGGTGACATCAAAGTGGCAGAACTAGCTCTATTATTTAAAGCAAATTCGGCCAAGGGCAAAAATGAAACCCAATCATCCTGATCAGCAGAAATAAAACATCTCAAATATGACTCCAAGGTCTGGTTTGTTCTCTCTGTCTGCCCATTGGTCTGAGGGTGAAAAGCAGAGGAGAAGGACAACTGAATTCCCAGCTTGGAACAGAAAGTTCTCCAAAATCTAGACACAAACTGGACTCCTCTGTCAGATACAATGTTCTCAGGAATCCCGTGCAAACGAACCACCTGTTGTAAAAACAGGGGCACCAACTCAGAGGAAGACGGCAACTTAGGGAGTGGTACAAGATGAACCATCTTAGAGAACCTATCACAAATCACCCAAATAAGTCATCCTTTGAGAGACAGGCATATCAGAGATGAAATCCATTGAAATATGGGTCCATGGCCTCTTGGGGACAGGCAAAGGCATCAACAACCCACTAGAGCGAGAACACGATTTAGACCGGGAGCACGTCCCACAGGACTGCACAAAATTCCTGACATCACGAGACAAGGAGGGCCACCAAAAAGAGCGACTCACCAGATCTCTAGTACCAAAAATACCTGGATGACGAGCCAAAGCAGAGCAATGAACTTCAGACATCACTCTCTTCTTCCACTGGTCAGGAACATACAACTTTCCACTGGGACAACGCTCAGGTTTGTCCTCCTGGAACTTTTCCAGAGCACGTCTCAAATCGGGCGAGATGGCAGAAAGAACTACCCCTTCGCCTAAGATGGTAGCAGGCTTGGTCACCACAGGAGAATCAGCAAAGAAGCTCCTAGAGAGGGTGTCTGCCTTGACATTCTTCGTTCCAGGAAGAAAAGAAACCACAAAATCAAAACGTGTAAAAAACAAGGCCCACCTAGCCTGTCTAGGGTTCAAGCGCTTAGCCGACTCTAGGTAAATCATATTCTTGTGGTCAGTGAGGACCACGACTTGATGCTTAGCTCCCTCCAACCAATGTCCCCACTCCTCAAATGCCCATTTCATGGCCAACAGTTCCCTATTCCCCACATCATAGTTACGTTCAGATGGAGAGAACTTTCGGGAAAAGAAAGCACAGGGATTCATTTTAGATGTTACAGGATCCTTTTGGGACAAAACAGCTCCTGCACCAATCTCAGAAGCATCCACCTCTACCTGGAATGGAAGTGAGACATCAGGTTGCCGCAAAACCGGGGCGGAGGTGAATCTTCGCTTCAGCTCCTGAAAGGAAGAAACAGCCTCCGGAGACCAATTTAACACATCAGCACCCTTCTTAGTCAAATCAGTCAATGGCCTGGCAATACTAGAAAATTTTGCTATAAATTTCCGATAAAAATTAGCAAAACCCAAAAACTTCTGGAGGGCCTTCAAAGAAGTGGGCTGAACCCAATCGTAAATGGCCTGTACCTTGGCCGGGTCCATTTCAATAGTTGACGGGGACAAAATAAATCCCAAAAAAGAAATCCTCTGTACTCCAAAAAGGCATTTAGATCCTTTGACATACAGGGAATTCTCCCTCAAGATCCGGAACACAGTCCGAATATGTTCCACATGAGAATCCCAATCCTTGGAGAAGATCAAAATATCATCCAGATAGATAATCAAAAATTTATCGACAAAATCTCGGAAAATATCGTTCATGAAGCACTGGAAGACAGAAGGGGCATTAGTGAGCCCAAAAGGCATCACCAGGTACTCAAAATGTCCCTCCGGAGTATTAAACGCCGTCTTCCATTCATCCCCATGCTTAATGCGAATAAGATTATACGCCCCCCTGAGGTCAAGCTTGGTAAACCAGCAAGCACCTTTAACTCTGGAGAATAGATCAGAAATCAGGGGTAACGGATACTGATATTTAACAGTAATTTTGTTGAGGGCACGATAATCAGTACAAGGTCTTAATGATCCATCCTTTTTGGCTACAAAAAAAAAAACGGCACCTAAGGGTGACGAGGATGGTCTAATATGACCCTTCTCCAACGCCTCCTTAATATAGGATCGCATAGCCTCGTGCTCGGGTACAGATAAATTGAAGAGCCGACCCTTGGGAAATTTACACCCCGGGCTCAGTTCAATTGCACAGTCATAACTCCTATGAGGAGGCAGAGACGCAGACTCATTCTCACTAAATACATCATAAAAGTCTGCCAAATAATCAGGAACATTATGCGACTGAGGAGAGGTGGAAAACACCGGAGCCTCACTAAAGGCACACCGACAACCCCAACTCACCACAGACACAGATTTCCAATCCAAAACTGGATTATGATTATCCCCCTCAAAGGGATAGGCGTCTGCAGAGGTGTCATCGGAAATCCACAACGTTTAGCAAAATCCAAGTCCATTAGGTTTAGGGCTGCTCCCGAATCCACAAAAGCCTTGGCGGAAAATGTGGACAGGGAGCAGATCAGAGTAATAGCCAGAAGAAACTTAGGTTGAACACCCCCAACAGAAAACGTGTGTGCAAAGCGTTTCTCTCGTTTAGGACAGACAGAAATAATATGCGAGGCATCTCCACAGAAAAAACACAACTTATTACGCCTTCTGAACTCCTGACGCTGCTCTCTGGAAAAAACTCTATCACATTGCATAGGTTTAGACATTTGTTCAACAGGTGGCAACACCTCTCATGCAGCTTTGCGTTTGCGCAAACGCCGATCAACCTGAATGGCTAATGACATAGAATCGTCAAGACCAGAGGGAACAGGAAATCCCACCATAGTATCTTTTACGGCTTCTGACAACCCCTTCCGAAAGAGAGCAGCCAAGGCATTATCATTCCAGGTAGTAAGTACTGCCCACTTTCGGAATTTTTGACAGTACAATTCTGCAGAATCACGACCCTGGTTCAATGCCAGCAGGGTCTTCTCAGCCTGATCAACGGCATTAGGTTCGTCATACAACAACCCCAAGGCCTGAAAAAATGCGTTCACATTAGTCAGAATAGGATCATCTGGTTTCAAAGAAAACGCCCAATCCTGGGGATCGCCACGCAGCAAAGAGATGACAATTTTAACCTGCTGCGCGGAGCTCCCTGACGAGTTAGGCTTCAAGGCAAAAAATAATTTACAATTATTTTTGAAATTCAAAAATTTAGATCAATCCCCAAAAAATACATCAGGTGTAGGAATCTTTGGTTCAGCAGCATGTGAATGAGCAAGGTAGGCGGAAATTCCCCGCACTTCCGCAGCGAGCTGCTCCACACGATCAGACAATTGCTTTATCTCCATTGAGAGAAAAAAAAAAATTCCCCCTACGGCCTCAGAGATATAGAGGAAAAAATATACACCTTTTTTTTTACAATTCTTTCCTGCTATTGAGTACCCTAGGATCTGCGGTATGGCGGGTGATTCTGTTATGAATGAGTCACCGTAGGAGGCAAAAACAGAAATACAAGCTAAGTCCAGAAAACCAGAGAAGTTGGCAACTATCAGATTGCAGACCCTTGAACCTATCAACACAACTAGCAGTAGCCGTGGGGGGTTCCTACGATGCCCTAGACCCCTCGATCACAGCCGGAGAATTAAATAGGCCTAAAGAAAGAAAGGGGAAATCTAAACTGCCCCAGAGCAGACCCCAAAGCAATAGGGAGCCCCCAACATATAATGACGGTGAAGCAAGATGAAAACACTAACACAGACAGAAAGATAGACTGAGCAAAGACGGGGCCCAAAACTACCAAGATAGGAAAGGACAGGAAGGCTGCTGTCTGCAATCTGCCAAAACCCTATCAAAGACATAAGCCAACAAGCTGATATAAAAAAGGCCCTGAAGCAGCTAGGCTTCAAAAACTAAATCAGCACTCAGGTATTTTCAGAAGACAGAGCTAAAGGAATTCAGCACACCCCAGCAGGGAATGGCAGAAATCCAGAAAAAACAAAGCAAAACAAAGTCAAAGCACCAATGCAAAAAGCCGAGCAGAAAACTTAGCTTTAGAGGAGCAGGAATTCAGACTGGTCTCCAAGGATCCCACAGAGAAATCACCCGCAGGGCAGAAGGGCGTCGGCAGCCTTATATCCAGTCAGTAACTCCACTCAGCCAGTCATCATCATCAGCCTCAGGTGTTTGATAATCAGGCTCACTACCTTTCTTTACCAGAAGAGGGAGTTCCTCGTGCCTCAGTAGTGAAGGGGAAAATGAACTCACAACATCTATCTATCCCATATCTATCTATCTGTATCTATCTATCTTTCTATCTATCTATCTATTTATCTGTCTGTCTATCAAGAAAAAATTAAGGCAGCACCAGTAAAAGAAGGCAGGGGTGCAGGGTCTCTAGGGCATAAACTAATCCTCTAACATATGTACAAAAATGAAAGCAACATTCCCAAAACAGAAAATTTGAAAAATGCAATGGCCCATGACTGTGAACAATTACATTTTTCAAATTTTCTATTTTGGGAATGCTGCCTTAATTTTGGTCTGTCTCTCTGTCTATCTATCTATCTATCTATGTCCCTCATGATCAGGTGGACGGGTGTTATGATTGAGTCACCGTAGGAGGCAAAAACAGAAATACTAGCTAAGTCCAGAAAACCAGAGAAGTTGGCAGCTATCGGATTGCAGACCCCTGAACCTAACAACAACAGCTAGCAGTAGCCATGGGGGGTTCCTACGGTGCCCTAGACCCCTCGATCACAACCGGAGAACTACATAGCCTAAAGACAGAAAGGGAAATCTAAACTGCCCCAGAGCAGACCCAAAAGCAATAGGCAGCCCCCAACATATAATGACGGTGAAGCAAGATGAAAAAACACTCACACAGATAGAAAGATAGGCTGAGCAAATGATGGGGCCCAAGCTAACTAAATAGGACAGAATAGAAAAGCTGCTGTCTGCAATCCGCCAAAACCCTCTCAAAAACAAGAGCCAACAGACTGATAGGGAAAAAAGCCCTGAAGACGCTAGGCTTCAAAAAGACTATATCAGTACTCAGGCATTATCTGAAGACAGAGCAAAAGGAATTCAGCTCACCCCAGCAGGGAAAGGCAGAAATCCAGAAAAACAAGGCAAAACAAAACCAAAACACAAATGCAAAAAGTAGAGCAGAAAACTTAGCTTTTGAGGAGCAGGAATCAGACTGGTCTCCAAGAATCCCTCAGAGTAATCACCCGCAAGGCAGAAGGGCGTCGGCTGCCTTATATCCAGTCAGCAATCCCAGTCACCCAGTCATCATCATTCTGCTCAGGTGCTTTGTAATCAGCCTCACTACCTTCCTTCACCAGAAAAGGGAGTTCATCAGACCTCAATGGTGAAGGGGAAAATGAACTCACAACAGACAGGCTAACAGATGGGATGAGGATTAGAATATCAATACCTGGCTAGTGTGAGCTCTGGGTAAAAGTTTATTTTACAGTTATTAGGGTATTGCAAATGGGCTTGTTAGAATTTAGAAAAAGGTCCATTAAAGACCTGGTGGTGATTTAGAAGGTCCAGGGCAGCTGACATGTCCCTTTAATTCCAAGAACAACTTGCGCTTCAGAAGATGTTAAGATGACTTGTGCAAGTCAAGGTGCAATTCAAAATTTTTCATTTGTTATGGAGTCTTGTCATCCAGAATACGATATTAAAAACATCCCTTTTTAATAATAAAGTGTACCTCAGATAATGATTGACATTTAAAAAGTCAGTATCGGATTACCTGGATTTAAGGGGTTACTACAGAGTCAGTGCCCTAAATGTGCCCTCAGATGTACAGTAAAGCAATTGCCACCGCAATAAAAATACAGCATGCGTCTTTAAAGAAATAACTGCAAAACATGGATAGATATGAGCAGTAAAGGTCACTGATTCGGTGGCATTTCTGGCTAAGATGAAACCTCATGGAACAGTTTCCAAGCCAGAATCTATTTCAGTCCGAAGGCAACCTCCTAGCCCAGGGACAATGATGGGCACCACATTCCTGCAACTAGTGGATTCTATCACAGCATCATTACAATTTGGAAATAACCAGACCTCGGCCTTTCATTTCATTTCATGTAGCAATGAACAGTCCAAATAACAGTCAGAATGTCAGGAAGATGATGTTTTAACGGTGTATTCTGGCGTTAGCAACTAAACGGCATTTCTTGTGATACAGTTTTGTAATATTATTTCTCCATCCATTTTTTATCATTTTTTTTCCCTTCCTTTCTGTAAAGAAGAATTCTCACTCAAATTTTTAACCCATCCTAGTTATCTCTTTAATGATATGAAAGTGTATTATAATTTTTTACAGATCACTAACTTTCCTGGTCTACAACGCTTTCCCTGTCCTCTCCTGGTCCACTTGACCTGAAAATAAACTAGCTGGATCGAACAGGGGTGTGTGTGTGCGCTAAATCGGTTTCTCAATGTAGGACTATGGAACCTTGTTCTAAGTCTTATAGAATTACCCTGGCAAATCAGCTTCCACTCCACAAAGTAGACACTATGTCAGTCACCAAAGCTACAAAGTATTCATGCGTGACCGGTGACAATGGAAACTGGAGAAGATAGAGGTGAGTATTTTAGTACAATTACACACCATTACGTAGAAAATTAGGAGGGATTGCAAAATTAAATTTTTTAATGAGACTTCTTTAAAACTTACAGTGAATAGCCATGGTTACAAAGAAAGAAAACTAGCCAAACTTAGCAATGGAATCTACACCTGCTCGAATTTTGTACAAATCCCTGTTTTCTGTTATATACATGTATGGTTTTAATAATTATTGATAAAATATAATATTTCATGGGATCCGAATAATGGCATAATGTACAGTAGAGTTCAGAAAAAATATGACCCAATATGGTCTCCCTGGACATGTCAGAGGTGCTCGTTTTTTCTCTTACATTTAGGTTTGTATCACTAGGCCTAAATTTAAAAAGCTCTCAGAAAATGTGTAGTCTATCACTTCTCCAGCAGAATAAACCATCTCTTTAGTACTAACTTTAGGTAGATACACGGTAAATGAGGTCCGTAATAAGAACTTGTCAGCTGACACATGCTGCTCAATCTGTGGGCAACATGAACTGGCTGTCTGATCTCAACCAGGTACGTCTGTCTCTGAAATGCTGCAGTGTTTCAGAGAAAAGCATATTTTAAAAGCTGCCGGAGATCTAGTCGTCAGGCAGGTCCAATATGGCTTCTTCCCACCCACTGCCCTGGACTGACAGGTCTCTGCCTACGTGTGTGTATAGGCAAAGATCTGTCAATCTAGGGCTCTGACGGCTTTTAAACTACTGAAAGTTTTTTTCTGAAATACCGCAGTATTTCATAGTCAAACATACCTGGGTGAAATAACACAGTCAGTGCCTGACACATGCTACCTACAGATCGGGCAGCTTACATGCACTGACAGGTTCACTTTATACAGGTTGTCCACTACTTGTCTTCTCAATACCCAGGGTGATGCAACATACTGTGGATGCTGCAGTAATCTCTGCTGGTCTCTGTTGACCAGCTCTCAGCATGTTCTCACTGCTGCCAATCAGTGGTTTTGGTAATTACGATGACCCATATTACCAGCAGCACCACTCAGCAGTAAGCCATGATATCAGTAAGTACAGCATGTTTCTACCACAGCTAACCAATGATCTCAGATATAAATATTTCTAAAAATATAGAAAAAAAAACTATTCCTTGGGCAACTGTAGAAAAGAACATAATTTGTTAGTATTTTTAAATATTTTTTTCATGCAGCTGATCCACTGCAAATTCTATATACAGTCATAATACAGAAAATAGCCCATGTGTAAGAACAATTTATGGGTCCTTTGCAGTCCAATGGTCCATCATAACACACAATTTCCCATGCTTTGGAGGTAGTGATGGGCCCCCTTACTTCTTAGGCCTCTTTGTAGCCGCACAGGTTGCATCAATGATATGTTGCGTCCTGCTCTGCAGCGCTTTATAAAAATGTTGAAAATTCTATATCACATTGGTCTACAAATTTTCAAACATTGCCTGGTTCAGAAATAACATGATTTTGATTTACTGAACTAAAAAATCACAACAAAACTGTCAGTTGGCTTTTGTTTCTATGATATGAAAAAGCTTTCATTTTACTACTTTGTAAACTGAGTAGATAATGCATAGAAATGTATTTATTACTTTTAAACTTGACTATTCATGTACACAAACATTATAAAGATTTCAAATAGAGGAAACGTAGCTGCAATGACATTTACTATAACATATCTAAACATTATTGAGAATTGTAATTGGAATGCACCATGTAGAAATAACAATTGGTAGTGTGATCCGTGGATTCTACAGACCGTTGGGACTGCAATTAGCATAGACTGTCATTTCCTATTCAACTACTGGATTAGATTTAATGCAAATCTATTACATTGTATGTTCAGAGCCAAACTCATTCCTGATCTCCAGATAAAAGAACATTCAAAATATGGTAATGTTTTGTATAGCCATAAGATCTTCAAGAGAAGTTGTCAACAGCTTCACCATTCCTTTACATCCAATGATGTTCTCTCGCCTCTAGAGTCTAAACTGTTATGGTCAGTGGGGTCTTCTTTTTCCCAAATCTAAAATACTGTATATACTCGAGCATAAGCCGACCCAAGTATAAGCCGAGGCACCTAATTTTGCCACGGAAAACTGGGTAAGCTTATTGACTCGAGTATAAGCCGGGTATGCATTGTCCCATCATCCCTGTCCTTCTATGTGAGGCTCCCCATCCTGTCCTGCTCTGTGTTGCTCCCCCTGTTGTATGCATGGCTCCCTCGGTCCCCTCGTTGTATGCATGGCTTCCACATTCCATCTTGTATGCATGGCTCAGCTACCCCCGTCCCATCTTGTATGCATGGCTCAGCTCCCCCCTCTCATCATTGTATGCATGGCTGGGCTCCCCTGTCCCATCCTTGTATGCATGGCTTGGCTCAGTTCCCACCCATCCTCCCCCTCATACTCACCCTTTTTGCGCCATCGCTGCACGTCCCTGCATCTCCATTGTCCTGGCGGGGCAGCTCTTCATGTGCTGAGCGGTCAAGTGGTACCGCTGATTAAGCTAATGAATATGCACTCCACGCCTATGGGAGTGGAGACACATGCATATGCATTACCTTAATGAGCGGTACCACATCACTGCTCAGCACAGGAAAAGCTGCTGCAATGGGACAACGGAGACGCAGAAACGTTCAGCAATGGCGAGAGGCGGGTGAGTATGATGTCACAGCTGCCGGATCCTGCAGCTGCTCCGCCACTCCTCCCCCCTCACCTGCTGGCTTTCTGGACAATGACTCGTGTATAAGCCAGGGGGGGCATTTTCAGCAAAAAAAATGTGCTGAAAATCTCGGCTTATACACGAGTATATACGGCATAAACTCTTTTTGTTTGCAAGGTCATCTGTCTCTCTTTCCCACGTGCACATTACAAGCTTTCCAGTATTGAAGTTTGCACAAATTTATTCACTATTATTCAAATTTTGCTGGGAAAATTCGGCAAATTTGGCTTTAAAAAACATGCTTATTTCTAGGTTTCAGCATTGAAGCTACTCACTATTTTATACCTAATGTAAAAATATACCAGTAGTCAAATCTGGGGTAAAATTTAACACAAGAAATTCCAAAAACAATGCTTCAGGAAAAGCATCACTGGTGTTTTCCTGAAGCGTCATCTCCTTGCAAAACTCAGCATTTTCAATATGGGAAAAACCACTTCATTTTTCAAAAGGAAGACTATTCTGACTCCACAACTAGGATGCAAGCGTAGGGCTCTTGTGACACAGTTTGTATGGATGTCTCCATGTACCAGTACTCACATCAAGATATTTAATCAGATAACTTAACTTGACTGCAGGAGGCATGTATGAAGATTCCAGAAAAAGGTTTATTTTCCAGATAAATCTTGTTGTACTGCATAATTACAGTAGGAAAAAACAATTCTGAACCAGAGATGCAAAGACAAGGCTGACATACACTGACTGGGAAACAAGGGAGGGGATACTGATATCAGAGTAGAGGAGACAAACTTGGAGAAAGGGAGGACAAACTTATACAATACAATACCATATGATTCTCAAGTCATGGGACATGGCAAAGACACCTTTGCAAAAGCTGATGTTTTAATCCTGAAGTATCTTTTTTTAGTTGTTATGTCATAATTTCAGACCTTTTCTGATGTTTTTCCCCTTTGCTGTGGTTTTTCTTAGTATTTTCCAGCAGTTTTTTGGGTGTCTTTTTTTTACTGGTGTCTTCTAGATGTTATTTTAAACTCCATTTAAAAATAAAGAAACTGCTAGCAGAAGCAAAAATGCTCGAAAAGATGCCTGGGTATCTTTTGGGCATCTTTTGAGCCTTTCCAAGACTTGTATTGTAAAGTATATAGAGTTTTAAAGGAAGAAAATGCTTGAAGAATGGTGAGCTCACTTCTTTTAGCCACTTGATGAGATAGGAAAACGGAAGCATTTAAAAAGACAGTCAAAAGATGGAACATAAAAACAGCAAGTCGTTTTCACAATGTATATGTTCACTCTTTTCAACCGTTATGAAACGCAGGTTACGTAGTGGACCTACCCAAAAAAAAACATTGCGAGCACATATACTTTATGTAATATTGATGCCTTAATAGAGTCATGATGATGTAATACTGTCACTGATGATGTAATACCATCCCTGGTGATGTAATACTGTCACTGATGATGTAACACCATCCCTGGTGATGTAATACTGTCACTGATGATGCAACAATGAAAATCCAATCTTCCTCTAAAGGCCCCGTTACATTTAGTGATGCACCGGCGATCCCGACCACGATATGACCCGGTCAGGATCACAGGTGCATCGCTAAATGGTCGCTAGTGAGCTGCCAAACTGGCAGATCTCATCAGCGACCCAGCGATGCTCGACGGTCGTTACTCACCTGTCAGATGCAGCAATGATGACCGTCTTACGCCCACGTCCATGGCTCGCTCGTCGGCGCCAGCAGGAAGCCGACTGCAAGAAAATGGCCCAGGACGTTCTCGTGCGATCAGCGATAGCCAGCGGGGGAGCCGGTCGGAGGTGAGTATCACATGTAGCGATATCGCTGCTGCGTCACAAAATCAGTGACGCTTTAGCGATATCGCTAGCGATATCGCTATGTGTAAAAGGCCCTTAAAGGCTCGTGCAGATGGCTGTAGATTCTCTTATCTGAGAGAATCGGACCAATTATGCCAATGACACTGACCAAACTCTGGTTAGAGAGTCATGTGATTTGATTGTCTCTAGAGTGGCTAAGATTTATCAATACCCAGTATTTTAACTTATATATAGATAATAATTATTATTTTACTGAAATCATGCATATTGCACCCCAAAACAAGTGAAACTGGTAAAAGGACGACTACTACTATGTTTACACAAACTTAAAATCAGGTGAAAAGGACATAATGTGTTCTCAAATATCACGCTGTTAACTGAAATTGCAGGTCTCTTCCTCCTGTTAGATCGGAATCACACAGCAGTCTTATGCTGGTTCAGATTAGAATATGGAGCTTGAAATACCCTTGCTATTTTATACTGAGATATAGCGATAAGAATAACCAGCCTTGTGTGAATATGCCATATATCACTTTGCATTAAACCAATTGCTGCCTGCCAGGCATTGCAATATCCTATATCTTTTTCCTGGAATCGTGGGATAAAGTGAATTATTTATCTGAGAGCTCTAGAACCTTTTGAAGTATAGCTGGATGGGTCTATTTACTTTCGATGTGGAGTGATAAAACACAGTTGCTTGGAAGTTTGCTTTTTTCCAATTTATATGAAATTTGGCAATAACTTTTATCACAACGTATCGATTACACAATAATGTTGTGAATATAAAGCTATGCGGATATATGTTTCCATTTAATAAAATAAATATGTTTCGGTAAGAAATGTTATGCATACATATAAAACTTATTGTGTTACTTTTTTTCTATGTTTAGGACCCATGGCTTCTATTTTGTAACCTGTTATAGTTCTCATAGTTTGTATCTTTCGACAAATTAATGTCTTCTCTTGCATATATCATATAGTGCTTAAGCCATTTGTGCCTCTCAGCATACAGTACATGTATGGCCTCACGGGGAGATAAAAATTGAATTTTAGCATAAATGAATTTTTGGTGAAAATGCATGAATGTCAAAGTGGCATAGGCCTGTTTCACACATCAGTTTTTTCTGTCAGTTGTAATCCGACAAAATGGCGGAAAATGGATCCGCCTGTGTACGGACATCAACGTGTGCCACTGGACCGTTTTTGTGACGGATCCGGTGTTTAAAGGAACCACTGTTGAGAGAGAGAATGAGAATTTTCTCATGTAAAGCGGATCCGGCCGCCCGAAAAAACGTTGCATTGTCCATCCAGGCATGTCGGCGGACGCCAAAATTTTCGCGGATTTGCAAAAAAACGGATCCAACGGATGGCCATCCCTCAAGATCCACCGGTAATGCAACTCAATGGGAAAAAAAACGGATCCGCCAGGCAAAATGGCGGATCCGTTTTTTTTGCAAAACGACGGATTTTGACTGATGGTAACATACATATGTGTGAAACAGGCCATAGAAGCAGATCTGAAGGGGATGTGTAACTTTTACATGTTTTATGTATTGTTCACTAAATGCAACTTTCCGTTTGCTGCTACAAAGTTTCTATAAATTTACATCTTGCTCTACATAAATGTTACAAAACTATCAGAGCTCCCGTTCCTTGTTCTGATGGCTCTCTCTGCTCTTCTACTGTCTTCTCTCAGTTTTATAGATAGCAACAGCAATGACAGTATGCACAGATTTCAACAGCATAAAGAGTATAGACAGTATTCCAAAGCAAAGAAAACAGGCTATAGAAAAGGAGGAGAGGAAATGAAGAGGAAATAAGTGTGGGATTAGAGTCATGCTGCTACAGCATGTTCCAAATTATTATGCAAATGATATTTCGCTCCGATTTTCCTAAGTGGTCGGTGCAAATGACAGTCAGTCTAATAAAAGTCATCACCCATTAGAGTATGCATCAAACTTTTATTGAAGAAACCTCCAAATGATAATAGTATAATCTCCAAAATGAATAAAAACTCAAATTGCACTGTTCCAAATTATTAGGCACAGTAGAATTTCTAAACATTTGATATGTTTTAAACAACTGAAAATGCTCATTTGTGGAATTTGCAGCATTAGGAGGTCACATTCACTGAACAAAAAGCTATTTAACTCCAAAACATCCTTACAGGCCAAGTTACATGTTAACATAGGAACCTTTATTTGATATCACCTTCACAATTCTTGCATCCAGTGAACTTGTGAGTTTTTCTAGAGTTACTGCTTGTATTTCTTTGCATGAAGTCAGAATAGCCTCCCAGAGCTGCTGTTTTGATGTGAACTGCCACCCACCCTCATAGATTTTATGCTTGATAATACTTCAAAGGTTCTCTATAGGGTTGAGGTCAGGGGAAGATGGTGGCCACACCATGAGTTTATCTCCTTTTATGCCCATTGCAGCCAATGACTCAGAGGTATTCTTTGCAGCATGAGATGGTGCACTGTCATGCATGAAGATGATTTTGCTCCTGAAGGCACGTTTCTGCTTTTTATACCATGGAAGAAAGTTGTCAGTCAGAAACTATATACTTTGCAGAGGTCATTTTCACACCTTCAGAAACCTTAAAGGGCCCTACCAGCTGTTTCCTCATGATTCCGGCCCAAAACATGACTCCTCCACCTCCTTGCTGCCATCGCAGCCTTGATGGGACATGGTGGCCATCCACCAGTCATCCACTACTCCATCCATCTGGACAATCCAGGGTTGCTTGACACTCATCAGTAAACCAGACTGTTTGAAAATTAGTCTTCAGGTATGTCTGGGCCCACTGCAACCATTTCTGCTTGTGAGCACTGATTAGGGGTGGCCGAATAGTAGGTTCATGCACTACAGCAAGCCTTTGAAGGATCCTACACTTTGAGGTTTGAGGGACTCCAGAGACACCAGCAGCTTCAAATATCTGTTTGCTGGTTTGTAATGGCTTTTTAGCAGCTGCTCTCTTAATCCGATGAACTTGCCTGGCAGAAATCTTCCTCATTCTGCTTTTATCAGCACACACACATCTGTACTGAGAATCAGCCACAAATCTCTTAACAGTACGATGATCACGCTTAAGTTTTCGGGAAATATCTAATGTTTTCATCCCTTGACCAAGGCATTGCACTATTTGATGCTTTTTAGCAGCAGAGAGATCCTTTTTCTTTTCCATGTTACTTGAAAACTCTGACCTGCTTAATAGTGTGGAACATCCAATTTTCCTTTTATTGGGCTTACATGGCAAACTAATTATAACAGGTATGTCATTGCCTGTAATTGACATCATAATTAGACCACGACTATGAGAGTCAAAATAAGAAAACAAATTCAGAAAATCACCTTGTCTGATTTGGCAAGATTTATTTTGCAAATTATGGTGGAAAATAAGTATTTGGTCATTAAAAAAGTTCATCTCAATATTTGTCACATATCCTTTGTTGGCAATGACAGAGGACAAATGTTTTCTGTAAGTCTTCACAAGGTTGGCACACACTGTTGGTGGTATGTTGCCCATTCCTCCATGCAGATCTCCTCTAGATCAGTGATGTTTTGGGCCTGTCGCTGGACAACACAGACTTTCAAGTCCCTCCAAAGGTTTTCTATGGGGTTGAGATCTGAAGACTGGCTAGGCCACTCCAGGACCTTCATATGCTTCTTACAAAGCCACTCCTTTGTTGCCCTGGTGGTGTGCTTGGGATCATTAAGGACCCATCCATGTTTCATCTCCAATGCCCTTGCTAATGGAAAGAGGTTTGCACTAAAAATCTCATGATACATGGCCCCATTCATTCATTTATGTACACAGATCAGTCGTCCCGGTCCCTTTGAAGAGAAACAGCCCCAAAGCATGATGTTGCCACCCACATGCTTCACAGTAGGTACGGTGTTCTTTGGATGCAACTCAGCTTTCTGTCTCATCCAAACACAATGAGTTTTATTTCTACTAAACAGTTCTACTTTAGTTTCATCAGACCATATGACATTCTCCCAATACTCTTCTGGATAATCCATATGCTCTTTAACATACTTCAGATGGGCCCAGACATATACTGGCTTAAGCAAGGGGACACATCTGGCACTGCAGGATCTGAGTCCCTGGCGGCATAGTGTGCTACTTATGGCAGCATTTGTTAAGGTGGTCCCAGCTATATGTAGGTCATTCACTAGGTCCCCTGGTGTGGTTCTGGAATTTTTGCTCACCGTTCTTGTGATCATTTTTAACCCACGGGGGAGATCTTGCGTGAAGCCCCAGATCAAGGGAGATTATCAGTGGTCTTGTATGTCTTCCATTT
Organism: Dendrobates tinctorius; assembly: GCF_039654945.1. Taxonomy (NCBI): domain Eukaryota; kingdom Metazoa; phylum Chordata; class Amphibia; order Anura; family Dendrobatidae; genus Dendrobates; species Dendrobates tinctorius. The sequence goes on along the minus strand of NW_027361690.1, from coordinate 106,030,987 downwards.
TCTTATTATTGCTCCCATAGTTGATTTCTTCACATCAAGCTGCTTGCCTAATGCAGATTCAGTCTTCCCACCCTAGTGCAGAGCTACAATTTTGTTTCTGGAGTCCTTCGACAGCTCTTTGGTCTTTACCATAGTGGAGTTTGGAGTGTGACTGTTTGAGTTTGTGGACAGGTGTCTTTTATAGTGATAAATTCAAACAGGTGCCATTACTACAGGTAATGAGTGGAGGACAGAGGAGCCTCTTAAAGATAAAGTTACACGTCTGTGAGAGCCAGAAATCTTGCATGTTTTTAGGTGACCAAATACTTATTTTCCACCATAATTTGCAAAATAAATCTTGCCAAATCAGACAAGGTGATTTTCTGGATTTGTTTCATCATTTTGACTCTCATAGTTGTTGTTAGGCGTCGGGTTCCTGCAGCTGCTCAGCAGGGATCACCAGGTTATGGCAAGCCCCTAAGACCATGTGCAGAGCACAGTTTCAGGGGCTTGTGTCTGTGCATCACTGACAGTTATGATCCATTGCAGTGCTCAGGCAATGCAATGGATTATAACTGCGATCAGGCTGATGAACGTGAAAGTCCCATAATGGGACAAACTAAAACAGTAAAAAAAGTTTAAAAAAATTCAGAAATATTTAAAAAAAAAAAGCAGAAAACAAAAATGTACACATTTGGTATCACCACATCCATGATGACCCACCCCATAAAACTGTCCCACTAGTTGACCCCTTCAGAGAGCACTGTAAAAAAAGTAAAAATGGGGGGAAAAGACATGCTATTTCATCATATTGCCAAACATAAAGTGGAATGAAACGCAATCAAAAAGATGAATGTAAATATAAATGGTGTGTCTAAAAACGACATATTGTCCTGCAAAAAAAAGCTGCCATACAGTTTCATCAGTGGAAATATGAAAAAGTTACAGCTCTCAGAATACAGAGAAGCAAAAATAATTATTTTTTTCTATAAAATAGTTTTTATTTTGTTAAAGCTGTGCTATGCATTATGAAAAATCCATACTTAACAATATCCATAGAGCAAAAAAGGAGATGTACTAGTCCAATATATTTGTAAATAGTATAGAAAATTTTATTATTAAAAATTTATTGACAAAATATACTCAGAAAAAACACAGGGAAGGACATGAGGGAATGATGGAAAATAGTGCACAATATGTTGCTGTAAAACAAAGGCGCTACACCCACTGAAAAACCACCCAAGGGAAGGTACAAAATAACTATGAATAATTCAATGTCATAGTGATATGATAGAGCCAGGTGTCCAAAACAATAATACAAAGGACAAGTGTCCATAACACATGCATTAATACTTGTTAGTCTACTGAATAGACAGTTATACGATAGGAGCCGTGTTACCTGTATATAGAAAACGGCTCGGCTTCCAGTAATGATCCAGGGGGCAAAGGCCGAAACGCGCGTTGGGGTGAATCACCACTGGAAGCTGAGCCATTTTCTATTTACAGAGTGGGGGGTAGTGCCTTTGTTTTACAGCAACATATTGTGCACTATTTTCCATCATTCCCTCATGCCCTTCTCTGTGTTCTTCTCTGAGCGTATTTTGTCAATTAATTTTTAATAATAAAATTTTCTATACCATTTACAAATATATTGGACTAGTACATCTCCTTTTTTGCTCTTTGTATAGTTTTTGGTGTGTCCAGCACTATGATCCAGCACACTGTTTGGTTTTTGTCGGGATTACAATGAAATCTATTAATTGTGTGCGTTGGTGGAATATTTTCTTATTAATTATATCCAGTAGTGCAGTATATAAGTATTAATCCTCATACTTATCTTTTTATTGCATTTAGGTTTTAATTTTCGTCTCTGTCCGTACAACAAATGTGACTAGCATGTTGAAAATTTCGTCCTATTAAACCAGTAAGAGTTAATGGAACAATGCCCCAGGATATTGGCACATTTCCATAAGATTGTCGTCTTATCTGTGTTTAATTAAATCCAGTTGCTGCACTCATTATTTATTCAATTATAGCCCATTGTTATATTCCAGGTCTGTGTAAGACGATCAAGGAACATTTTAAAGGACAGCTCAATAATCCTTTTTATTCCATGGTTGAGTCAGACAATGTTCTTCCTGACTCCTTCCTCTGATCATGAAACAACACAAATTAAAAAGGCAGGTGGCTCTAGTAAGAAAGACAGATTGTAATGGTTCAGATAGGTGAAGTCAATTTTGAGTTTTGAGAATGGGAAGTCTGAGATGTGTCAAGTGAGTGTCACTCTTTAGACTGAAATGAGTCTGATATCTGCTGTGCTACTATTGCCATATTGTAGAAGAATATCAGCGAGCGATCTGTCTTTAATGGAAAAATACATTGATTCAATGTACAAGTCAATATACTGAATTTAATAGAGGCAGAAAAGATAATATTGTCACATATACACTCACTGGCCACTTTATTAGGTACACCATGCTAGTAAGGGGTTGGACCCCCTTTTGCCTTCAGAACTGCCTCAATTCTTCGTGGCAGAGATTCAACAAGGTGCTGGAAGCATTCCTCAGAGATTTTGGACCATATTGACATGATGGCATCACACAGTTGGCGCAGATTTGTCGGCTGCACATCCCTGATGCGAATCTCCCGTTCCACCACATCCCAAAGATGCTCTATTGGATTGAGATCTGGTGACTGAGGAGGCCATTTGAGTACAGTAAACTCATTGTCATGTTCAAGAAACCAATCTGAGATGATTCGAGCTTTATGACATGGCGCATTATCCTGCTGAAAGTAGCCATCAGATGTTGGGTACATTGTGGTCATAAAGGGATGGACATGGTCAGCAACAATACTCAGGTAGGCTGTGGCGTTGCAACGATGCTCAATTGGTACCAAGGGGCCCAAAGAGTGCCCAGAAAAAATTCCCCACACCATGACACCACCACCACCAGCCTGAACCGTTGATACAAGGCAGGATGGATCCATGCTTTCATGTTGTTTACGCCAAATTCTGACCCTACCATCCGAATGTCGCAGCAGAAATCGAGACTCATCAGACCAGGCAACGTTTTTCCAATCTTCTACTGTCCAATTTCGATGAGCTTGTGCAAATTGTAGCCTCAGTTTCCTGTTCTTAGCTGAGAGGAGTGGTACCCAGTGTGGTCTTCTGCTGCTGTAGCCCATCTGCCTCAAAGTTCGACGCACTGTGCGTTCAGAGATGCTCTTCTGCCTACCTTGGTTGTAACGGGTGGCAATTTGAGTCACTGTTGCCTTTCTATCAGCTCAAACCAGTCTGCCCATTCTCCTCTGACCTCTGGCATCAACTGCCGCTCACTGGATTTTTTTTCTTTTTCGGACCATTCTCTGTAAACCCTAGAGATGGTTGTGCGTGAAAATCCCAGTAGATCAGCAGTTTCTGAAATTCTCAGACCAGCCCTTCTGGCACCAACAATCATGCCACGTTCAAAGGCACTCAAATCACCTTTCTTCCCCATACTGATGCTCGGTTTGAACTGCAGGAGATTGTCTTGACCATGTCTACATGCCTAAATGCACTGAGTTGCCGCCATGTGATTGGCTGATTAGAAATTAAGTCTTAACACACAGTTGGACAGGTGTACCTAATAAAGTGGCCAGTGAGTGTATATCACTACTATCCTTTATTAACCACTTAAGGACACAGTCATTTCCCATTTTTGACCTTTCATTTACCCTTCTCTTTTTCCAAGAGGAAAAATATATTTTATGTTTCTATCGGCATAGTCATATGAGAATAAAAATGTAGAAAAAAATGCAGCACTCACCCATAAGCAGTGGTAAACGAAGTCCTTTATTTAACCATACCTATCCTCCTGCACCTGCTTGTCCCATGAACTGTGTCTAAAAAACCTGTATGATTAAATAAAGGACTTCGTTTACCACTGCTTATCTACATTTTTAAATTTTGGATGTTTTTTCTCATTGCTATGCACCATCAACCCTAAGTTTGCATACCGCTGTTCATATTATGCCGTTTATCTGATGTCACAGGCTCGTTATTTAGACTTTGGTGCCATTCATTTTTTCTAATTTTCTGCATAGACATATGAGTGCTTTTTTCTTTTTCTGCGGGACCAGTTTTAGTGTGTTTTGAATGTCATTATTCACTTTATTATATATATATGCTGTTTTGCTGAATTTACATGGAACAGATTGCTAAAAATCTGTATTCTGGAGAATTCTGATTTTTTTAAAATATTTTAACCCAAGGTGTCATACCTAAATGATCAAAACATCCAGTTCAATATAAATTAGTTATTGGGCAACTCCATACTAGATGAAACCTACAAAACATACATGAGTTCAAAAACGCCCAGATTCAAAGAATCACAAAGAATGAAGCACACAAAAAACAGTTTTTTGTGCAAAAATCAGTTAAATACCTTTATTGATATAAATATAAAAACACGTATAAATACAAAATACATGAGTACATAAGGTGGAAGACTCGACAGCAACCACCTGAAAAACTATAGTCATAGCAGCTAACGCCATATTGGCGAAATGGCTGAAAGGCAAAATCTAGTATTGATATTATGATAATGCAGGAATATCAGTATATCCTGAGAGACCTATAAGTAAGGAAGTCCTTGTTCATACAATATAGTATATAAGAATCCCATTCAATAAACTAAAGGACAGGGGCCCTGCAGTAATAGGCCTAAGACCTCACTAGTCACTCAATCTGTTTACCATGCCAAGCGGTCAAAGCATACAAGGACTAAAGTTTCTTACCCATGTGGGAATTTCAAGTGGCGCTGGCTCGGCCCCGACGCGTTTCGCTCCAAAGGGCTTCCTACAAAGCCTTTGAGTGTAGAAGTAGATCAACTACACTTTCAAAATATTTACATTAAATATTTCTGGATTTAATTACTCATCCATAGAGTATTACGTGATCTGTGGTAAATTTCAGTGATACATGAGTCCATAAAAGCATTCCAAAATTTATCTGGATGGATTTTCTCATCCTTATGCTACTACATGCTCTGGGCTACATTTCAGTGGTATATAACTCTTCAAAAAAGCATTGCAACAATTTTCAGCATAAAAGTACACATCCATATACTATTACGTGCTCTTGGGTACATTACGGTGTTATATAACTCTCAAGAAAAGTGCTACAAAAGTTATCTGTTATCTATTTGTGGTATATATAACACTGCAAAAAGCAGTGAGAAATTTGTCTGGTTTCAGTCACTCATCCATAGTTTTATGTGCTTTCTGCTACATTTTGATGTTATATACAACAAAAAAAACATTGAAAACATTTTTATTGATTCAATTACTGATCTGTACAGTTATATGTGCTTTCTGTTACATTTTCGTGTTAAAAAATCCCCCCAAAAACTTGAAATGTTTATGGATTCAATGATTCATCCATATACTGTAACGCGGTCCTTGTTACATTTAGCAAGTATCATAAACTCGCAAAAAGCTTCAAAAAAATTTTATGTATTCAATGATTCATCCATTTAGCTTACCACATTCCTTGTTACTTAATGCTGGTATGTTAAAAAAAAATTCCAAAAATGTTTATGGATTCAATGATTCATGTACACAGTTTAACATGCATGAATCATTGAGTTAACATTTTTAAAAACTGCTTAGCCTGGTACAGTTCACAAAATATTTTTGGCTAAAAAAATGACTATTGTGATGTTTATTGCAGAACCTGCTTTGTGTGAAATTTTGTTGGTTTGAAATAAGAAAAAAAAATTGCCTTTTACAAGTGTATATTTTCATAATATTTGAATAAGGCTATCTGGTTGTTGCCTTCAAAGGTGTATAGATGACCCTGCTTGTAATTCTTGGAAGGCTTTGAACTCTGTATAACCTTTAGGAGTGTAGGAGTACCACAACTATTCTTTGCTCACAATATTTAAATGAGGTACTACAGTTGGTGCACAGCCTTTATGAGTCTAGGATTACCACTGCCTGACAGAAATGTGTATGAGGCCCACCTCTATGTCTAATACAGTGTGCAATTGAGTCTCTCTTACATCACATTTTTGGAAGTTGTTGCTTCCTTCACAAATTACTCTGAAATTTAACATTTTTTGCAAAAGAAAATTGGGGTTTACTTAACCCCTTTCTGCCATTAGACGTGCTATCCCGTCCATGTGACCTGGGACTTAATTCCCATGGATGGGATAGTACGTCATAGCGATCAGCGGCGCCCCACGGGGGAAGCGCCGCTGATCGCGGCCGGGTGTCAGCTGAATATCACAGCTGACACCCGGCACTATGTGTCAGGGGCGGTCACGGACCGCCCCCGGCACGTTAACTCCTGGCACACCGAAATCAAACATGATCGCAGTGTACCAGGGGCATAGGAGAGAATCGCACAGGGAGGGGGTTCCCTCCGTGCTTCCCTGTGACCCTCATAGGGACGCAATGTGCTGCGTCGCTCCGAGGGTCTCTTCTCTGCAGGCCCCCGAATCCGATATGGCCGCGGGGGTCTTCGGGGGCCTGCAGAGAGGCGGCTTCCACAGTGCCTGCTGAGAGCAGACATCAGGAAGCCTGCTGCAGCGCCAGTCAGATCTCTGATCTGACACTGCGCTGTGTGAAGTGTTAGATCAGCGATTTGACACCTTATAGTGATGTCCCCACCTGGGAAAATATAATAAAGTAAGAAAAAAAAACAAGTGCAAAAATAATTTATAAAAAATCCCCAAATAAATTTAAAAAATTCCCCAATAAATCCTTTTTTTGTAAATAAAAAAAGAGATAAAAATGCACATATTTAGCACTGCCGCGTCCGTAATGACCCACCCTATAAAATTGTCCCACTAGTAAACCCCTTTAGTTAACCCCTTCAAAAAAGGAAGCAAAAAACAATGCTTTATCATCATACTGCCGAACAAAAAGTGCAATAACGAGCGATCAAAAAGACGAATATAAATAAACATGGCACCACGGAAAACGTCATCTTGTCCCGCAAACAACGAGCCATGATACAGCATCATCAGTGAAAAAATAAAAAAGTTATAGCTCGCAGAATAAAATGATGCAAAAGTAATAATTTTTTATATAAAATTGTTTTTATTGCATGAAAGCGCCAAAACATTAAAAAGCAACATAAATGAGGTATCGCTGTAAACGTACTGACCCGAAGAATAAAACCGCTTTATCAATTTTACCGCACACGGAATTGTGTAAACGCACACCCCAAAACAAATTCATGAAATGCTGGTTTTTGTTCATTATGTGTCCCAAAAATCGGACTAAAAAGCGAACAAAAAATGTCACATGCCTGAAATGGTACCAATAAAAATGTCAACTCGTCCCGCAAAAAATATGATCTCACATGACTCTGTAGGTCAAAATATGGAAAATTTATAGCTCTCAAAATGTGGTGATGCAAAAACTTTTTTTTACAATAAAAAGCGTCTTTTAAGGCCCTGTCACACTTAGCGATGTACCAGCGATCCCAACCAGCGATATGACGCGGTCAGGATCGCTGGTACATCGCTAAGTGGTCACTAGTGAGCTGCCACACAGGCAGATCTCACTAGCGACATCGCTGGGGACGGGGGTCGCTACTTACCTGTCACACCAGGCGATCCTGCGTCCTCCCGCCCGGCTCCACTCATCGCTCGTCGTCACAGCAGGAAGCGCCGCAGGAAGCTGACGACGAGAAACAGTCCTGAACGTTCTCGCGTAATCAGCGATAAGCAGCGGGGGAGCGGGTCGTAGGTAAGTATCAGACATAGCGATATCGCTAGCAATATCGCTATAACGTCACAAGTTATAGTGATATTGCTAGCAATATCGCTTAGTGTGACATGCCCTTTAGCGTATGACAGCTATTCAACGTAAAAACCCGCCGTATATAGTAAATCAAACCCCCTTTATCACCCTCTTAGGTAGGAAAATATTACAATAAAAAAAAATGTATTTATTTCCATTTTCCCATTAGGCTTAGGGTTAGGGCTAGGGCTGGGGTAAGGCTGTGTACACACGATGCAGATTCTGCTGCGGATTTTTTTGCGCAGATTTGGCTTACTCTACAAGTAAATCCGCAGGTCAAATGACCTGCGTTTTACCTGCGGATTTAGTGCTGATTAGCCGGCGGTTTTCCCCTGTGTTTTGACACCTGGTAATGGAGCAGGTGTCAAACCGCTGTGGATTCCGCACAAAGAAGTGACATGCTGCGGATTTAAAACCGCAGAAAATCCGCGCGGAAAAATTCACAGAATGTGCACTGCGTTTTTCATTTGCCATTGAATATAAAGATACAGTACAATGCAGCAGAAACTGCTGCAGATCCACAAGGCCAAATCCACTGCGGATCTGCAGCAGAGTCCGCAACGTGTGCACACACCCTTAGGGTTAGGGCTGAGATTAGGGTTAGGGGTGTGTTGGGGTTAGGGTTGAAGTTAGAACTAGGGGGTTTCCACTGTTTGGGCAAATCAGGGGCTCTCCAAACGCAACATGGCGTCTGATTTCAATTTGAGCCAATTCTGCGTTCAAAAAGTCAAACGGTGCTCCTTCTCTTCAAAGCTCTGTCATACGCCCAAACAGTGATTTACCCACACATATGGGGTATCAGCTTACTCAGGACAAATTGTACAACAAATTTTGTGGTCCAATTTCTCCTGTTACCCTTGGGAAAATAAAAAATTGGGGGCAAAAATATCATTTTTGTGGAAAAAAAATATGATTTTTTATTTTTATGGCTCTACGATATAAACTTCTGTGAAGCACTTGGGGGTTCAAAGTGCTCACCACACATCTAGATAAGTTCCTTGGGGGGGGTCTATTTTCTAAAATGGGGTCACATGTGGGGGGTTTCCACAGTTAAGGCACATCAGGGACTCTCCAAAGGCAACATGACACCCGCAGACCATTCCTTCAAAGTACGCATTCCAAAATGTCACTACTTCCCTTCCAAGCCCCGACGTGTGCCCATACAGTAATTTTCTCCCACATATGGGTTATCAGCATACTCAGGACAAATTGGACAACAACTTTTGGTGTCCAATTTCTCCTGTTACCCTTAGTAAAATAAAAAAATTGAGGACTAAAAGATCATGTTTGTGGAAAAAATATGATTCTTTTATTTTCACACCAGGGCGTTATAAACTTCTGGGAAGCACTTGGGGGTTCAAAGTGCTCACCACACATTGAGATAAGTTCCTTTGGGGGTCTAGTTTCCAAAATGGTGTCATTTGTGGGGGGTTTCCACTGTTTTGGCACATCAGGCGCTTTCCAAACTTGACATGGTGTCCGATCTTAATTTCAGCCAAAAAAGTAAATTGCTGCTGCTTCCCTTCTGAGCTCTGCCATGCACCCAAATAGTCATTTACCCCCACAGATGGGGTATCAGCGTACTCAGGAAAAATTGCAAAATAACTTTTAGGGTCCTGTTACACTTGGTAAAATAAAAATTGGGGGTGAAAAGATCATTTTTATGGAAAAAATATGATTTTTTTAATTGTACCGCTGTAAGTTATAAACTTATGTGAAGCCCTTGGGGGTTCAAAGTTCTCCCCGCATACCTAGATAAGTTCCTTGGGGGGTCTAGTTTCCAAAATGGGGTCACTTGTGGGGGATTTACATTGTTTAGGCTCATCAGGGACTCTCCAAACGTGACAAGGCATCCGATCTGAATTCCAGCAAATTTTGCAGTGAAAAAGTCAAAAGGCTCTCCTTCCCTTCTGAGCTCTGCCATGCGCCGAAACAGTGGTTTCCCCCCACATATCAGGTATCAGCGTACTCAGGACAAATTGCACAATAACTTTTGCAGTCCAATTTCTCTTGTTACCCTTGTTAAAATAAAAGAAATTGGACCTGAATTAATTTTTTTGTGAAAAAAAGTTAAATGTTCATCTTTTTAAACATTCAAAAAATTCCTGTTAAGCACCTGAAGGGTTAATAAACTTCTTGAATCTGGTTTTGAGCACCTGGAGGGTAGCAGTTTTTAGAATGGTGTTATTTTGGGGTATTTTCTATCATATAGACCCTCAAAGGGACTTCAAATGTGATGTGGTCCCTAAAAATAAAATGGTGTAAAAATGAGAAATCGCTGGTCAACTTTTAACCTCCTAGCTAAAAAAAAATTTTGGTTCCCAAATTGTGCTGATGTAAAGTAAACATGTGGAAAATGTTATTTATTAAGTTTTTTGTGTGCCATATCTCTGTGATTTAAGGGCATGAAAATTCAAATTTGGAAAATTGCAAAATTTTCAAATTTTTTGCCAAATTTCCGTTTTTTTCACAAGTAAACGCAAGTTATATGAATAAAATTTTACCACTAACATGAAGTACCATATGTCACGAGAAAACATTGTCAGAATCACCAGGATCCATGGAAGCGTTCCAGAGTTATTACCTCATAAATGGACAGTGGTCAGAATTGTAAAAATTGGCCTGCTCATTAACGTGCAAACCACCCTTGGGGCTAAAGGGGTTAAATTATCATTACTTTTTTAAATCCTTTAAATATTTTGCTTTATATAAAAGTCTTTATACAGGAAAGAATATTTCTTAACATTTTTTTTCATGTAAACTACAATTTCTTGTCAATTTTGAATATTTTAATGTCAGTCATGGTAGTGGAGTAAAAGGGAATCCATTGTTATCACCAGTGATCTGAGAATCAGAGCTGCTTCCAGGGGTCTTCTTCATCCTTTTCTCCTTACAGTCAGCACTTTTTCCATCCATGTCAACATTTTCACTGCCCCTCCAGATCTTTTTGTGTAGGGTCTGCCAGAAAAATACTAGAATTTCCTATTGACTCCCATTATACTCGTTACTCCAAAGGAGCATTCGAGAATCAGGAATTGTGCAGAACAAGTAGCCAGCACCTGAGCATTTTAGTGCTCGCTGATCTCTAATGCTGACATAACAATCCCAGGTACATGGGAAATCAGGTAAAAAAAGATAACATGTTAAAATGCTCGCCCCACGCCAAAAGTTTGTTATGACTGCATAGAGGGCAGACTATATAAAATAAATACACACAAATAAAATGAATAAATATGAAACAGATAAAAAAGTGAATAAATTAAAAAAAAGCTGCAACCAATCCAAATAGGGTTTTTTTCTAATCTGTAATCATCCAAAAAAGTGTCCAATATATAATAAAATTAATTATTAGAAAATGGAACAAATTTTAAAATGTATTTTACTGGTCCTTTTGGGTTAGAAAAAAAATAAAATAAAAATACGAAAAATCGTCACTTATTTCCCTTATTTTCCTATCAATATTGCCCAACATTGACAAAAAAAATAAAAATAAAGACAATATGAAATTAGCATGACAAATAAGCTTAATGTATCATGAAAATAGATGCAAAAAAATAATATGAATATCTGAACGTGAAAAAAATGTTACAGTTCTTTAAACCGCATGTATGAAAATGGCCAAAAATGTGCTGGTCAGGAATGGAGGTAAATGGCCTGATCTTGAGCTGGCGGAAAAGTAGAGGTGGACAGATCTGTAGACAAACCAAACTTTATGTTCTATCAATTAGTAAACAAAAATTAAGAAGAATTTTTATGTTCCTTTTGTGAAAATTATGGAAATTCATTAGATAGTAATTTATGGATAGTCATAATATCACGATAAGTACACGTGCACAGAAATGTAAGGCTTTGGTTTCTAGACAAAATCATATGAAATTGTGTAATGAAGAGTAATAAAACAGCTTGAAACTAGACTATAATATGGGATGAAATCATACAGTTCTTATATGACAAGCTTCAAGGGAGAGCTAGACAAACCATATGGCGTCTTAGCGACAGCACCATGTCATATGACAGAAGTGTGTTAGCAGCAGCATACTCCATGTTATAACCTACACAGGAGGTCCATTGACCTTCACTGAGGAAAATATATTCTTTTAATATCATCTAGCCAACCAAACATCAATATGTGACTATAAAAGACATACGGACTCCACAATGACATTCTGAGCAAATAGATACTGTTTTCTTTCTGTTACAGGATAGATGTTATGTATGTAGTGCTCATTTCATAAATACTTTATTGCTTCGCTATCGAATTTCTTACCTAAAGAGGGGTAAATATTAGACTCTGTCCCTCGACCTTGAAATTTGTTTTCTTCTATGGAAAGCAGATACAAATGAATGAAAAGATTTACACTGGAAACATGAGAAAATAGCCATAAGTCAGTAACGGTAGATAAAGTTTGTTTTTCTAGTGGCAAAAACCTCAAGTGTCAACATAGCCTTGGGCTTGCTGGTCCAAAAACAGCTGGAGGGCCTTAAGATGGCCAGGATGACATACAGCATTATTAATAATCATCAATAAACATGACAACCTTTGTTCCCCTGTCACTTACTCCAGGTACAAAAATGTATCTATCACCCATGAGCTCTGCTATATAATAGCATTATATGTGAAACCTTACTTTTTCTGCGCCATTTTTCAACCATTTTTTATTGTTTTTCCAAAACGTCTAACATAAAATGACATTTTGCAAAAAGCTTAACTGCAAATAACCTATAGTCTTTGTATACAGCTCCTGTGTAGACCTTTTTTCGGAGCCTATTCTGCAGTTGTGCTACACTATCAACTTCATCCCATAACTTATTAACCTGCAGACAGTAGGGGGAGATGGAAGGGTGGTTCCGGGCTTTAAATATGCAAGCGAAAAAAAAGAGTAAATATTAACTCTCACGACAATGAAATGGAGAAATTCGTGACATAAAACCTACCGGCTGGCATCCTCAAGTGAAATAGATCCAGAACCGTAGAAAAATTAGGAAGTTTAAAAATGAAATATGTAATGGCTAAAATATTTACAAAAAAAATTAAAATAGAGTTAAATCTCCTGCTCATGCAATTTAGCAGGTATTGGTCAGGTCTTCAGTTGTCAGACACATTTGGAACCTGGGAAAATGCAGAAGTGGTTTATCATTGCTTGCATCTTCTCTTTTGCCAGCTACATGGCACTCTGTAATCACTATACAGTGAAGAGAAGCCTCTGCACTGCCAACCTGGCAATCACACGATCGTCAACTCTCTGTCTCATATAGCAGATCTGCTTGGTCCTCCCAGATACAAATTAGCTCTGTCAATGACCATTGCAGTGAGCTGTTTTCTCCTTTCTCCTGTAACTGAGACCTGTGTAGATGCCCCAGTTAGAGTGGAAAAAATGAACAATAAAAAAAATAAACTCCCAGAGATTGTTTAATAGTTTTTAAGATTGAAAGTCTACATATGTCCATTGAGTTCAACCTGCAACCTATAATGTTGATTGGGGATTTTGTCTTTACGAAATTTATTGTGTAGCAAAAATGATTTGCAACCATGATTTTTCAGGTCAGTATGGTTATGACAATGCCAAACTTATATAGTTTTTCTTTTATTAGAAAATGTATGAAAATAAGTTTGTAAAAAAAATATTTCTATATTTTCTGAGCCATGTAACTTTAACTTTTATTTTTCTATCAATAAAGCTGTGTGAAGGCTATTTTTGCATGAGAAGCTAACAATTTGTATTGATACCACTTTAGGGTACGTGTAGTTTGATCACCGTTCCTTGCACTTTAGAGACGTGTGGTGAATCTTTAAAAAGTCAAGGTTTTCAAATTCTTTTTCTCTATTCAACAGGTCATTTAATTTTGCATTTTGACAGATCAGACCTTTACGGGTGAGGTAAAACCAAATATACTTACACTTTTTTTATTTCTCTATTTTAATGGACAAAAATGTGATTTGAATTTTTTTTATATTAGTTTAAATTAACTTTAATCTGTGATTGCTTAATCATTTGCTCTACATGCTGTAATGTGCTTCTGTATTCTATTACATAGTCAAAATTATGTTCTATGAAGTCAAGCTACAAAAGCATCCATGAAAGTCTAATCTATTAGCATTTAAAATTAAATAACCAATAAGCGGTAAAGAGAAAAAAAATGAAGCACCTGAATTGCACTATTTTGTTCAGTACTCCTCTCCTCAAAAATGCAATTAATAAGAATCAGAACACTGTATAGCTGTAAGTTGAAGTCTATGAAAAGAAGAGAGGGGAATGGGAATAAAAAACACAGTGATAGTGTAACACTGAGTTACTTCTCACTGACAATTTGTGAGGTGGGGAAGTCAAGGAGTCCGCAATCAAAAGCCTGCAGGATGCAACAAAAACATAGGGATAAAACAGTCAGATGCAAAGTCTGGGTTCAGGTAGCTAAGGTCATAGTATTTCAAAGGAATAAGGGTTAATACTCAAGAATAGTCAAAAAGCAAATCCAAGGTCCAGCGAGCAAAGATCAGAAAATCAGAACACAGAGCAAACACATCACAGAGCAAGACTATAATTGGCAATGTTCTAATCATTGCTAGCCAGCTACATAGGCAGGAACTCACCCTGAGCTGGTGATCTGGCCAGATTGGACAGCTGGGCTGTCATTCGCAATACTGACAGCCCAGAACACTGTTGATCCTATAGGGTGGTTGAACTGTCATTTACAGCATCTTTTGATCATGACAGAAAGAAAATGTAGTGAGAGATTCAGACAAACTTTGCTGTGGCACTTCAAGAAGTATTTATTGAACACAGTGCTGGATTCACCTATAGTATATAGTACACCTATATATTACCCTCAATGCCATTCGAGTGAAGAAATCCCCCATGTGTTATTGTTCTATGTATGGGAGACATCATAGTAGCTAGTCTTAACCATGTAGTTAAGAAACTAAAAATGAAAGATATTGTCCAAAGTTCATGAAAACAATTAAGTAAATTGCTTTGCAAAATGTTTGCGCAATACAGAGTTGTGCAAAAAAAATTACAACATTCATGCTAGTGTCACCCAACTAGGCCAAATTGGGCAAAGATAGGGAGGGACAGGTTGTGACGATGGTGTGATGCTATACCCTATTTCCTGACTTACTGTGGTGTAACTTATACCAGAGATGTTATTAAATTCCCTGACTGGAGCAAGTTTTTTTGCAAGGTGCATGGAGGCACAGGCCACTTGGTTAGACACACCTGATTCATTTAGAGACATGTGCTTCTTCATGAATCAAGAGCATCTCACTCCAACCTAAATCAAGGCTGAGGTGAACATCGCTGTTCTTAATGAATCAGGAACTCAAGTTTACAGATATGAAAAAGCTGAAAAATGCAGGATAAAAGTAAAATAATGGCCATAAATATTGTTATTCCTCATGTACACACACGACATCTTATGCGGAAATGTCATTTGAAACAAGTATAATTTAAGATACTTGCAAGGGAAAGTCAAAATACATGTACTTTTCTTCATTGTCTTTTAGATCTCCAATTTCCAGTTAATAGGAAAGATTTAAAGTTAATAAAAGACAAAAAATATACAAAAAAAAAGAAAACAAATTTTAGTATGAGAAAAAATAATTGATTTCTGTATATCCGCCTTTCTGAATGTTTTTATAGTGTAACTCTTCTGAAGATTGTTTCATTAACCTAACATAGCATTGTAGCAGTGCAGCATGCGTCAATTGATTTGTTTTTGTTATACAATGAGTTATTCAGTTTGTCACACAGAGCATCTGAATACTCAATTGATTGCTCAAAATAAGGTTTGTGAATCCTGTACACAAACACTTTCAGCCGAATTAATTTCAGAACAATCTATACTTGTCTGTAGCAGACAGGAGTAATTTACACCTACTCTGCAAAGTTTTATGGTTAATGTGGTTTGGCTTTGAACTTGTTGAGCTAGATGTGATGTCTCAGGTGCATATAATCTGGCTACCTTTAAGGCTAAAACCTGCAACAATGTTCATTACATGCAATGCAATTCATTTGTGACCTAAAGTAATATAATATAGTCACATGGATTGATGTAACCAACTTTTTGGACTTGCTTGTCTATTACACATTTATGGAAATTGAAGACAAGTGTAAAGGTTGGTGGAAGCGATGACCTAATCTTTTGTAATTTTAAACTCCATGTTTAAGAAATTTTGTGATCACAAATTACCTGAGGAAGACATTTTATACTGTCGAAACGCGTTGTATGTGCTTTTTCTTGAGAAATATTAAAAACCTTTTTAGGGTAATAAGAAGCATTGGATCCTACACCTACGGGAGCTCAAATAGCCTGGGATAAAATTTATTGAGTCTCTTGAAATTGGAATTGGGTAGTAACCTGATAGCAACCAACTTCTCATTTAATAATAACCCATGTAATAACACAGTATAATGGCAGACTTTATGTTCTTACATTACACATAGTGGGTAAGATAATCACTTGGACTTGTTTGCATAATTCAGCTTACTTGCCATAATTAAAGATTCGTGGATTAATAAGCAGAAGATTGATTATGAATCGAGTTTTTCAAAATTTGTAGGTCCATGAAAATTAGAGCACTTTGCGACTCAATTTGAAAGGATCAACCAAAATACAATGACTAGAGCCATTTCTCACATTGCTGAAAAACTCAGAGAGGGCTAACATAAAGGCCCCATCACACACAGCGAGATCGCTGATTTTGTGATGCAACAACGATCTCGCCAGCGATCTTGCTGTGTGTGACATGCATCAGTGACCGGCCCCTCCCCGCCGGGTATCACTGATTGTGCTCTAATGTCCTGGGCCATTTTTTGATTGTTGGTCTCCCACTGGCCAGCATGTATCGCTGCGTGTGGCAGCGAGACACCAACGATCAGCGAGCTCCCAGCGCTGTAAGCAGACACTGGGAGCTGGTATCCAAGCTAAATATCGGGTAACTAAGTGCGTGCATCGCTTAGTTAGCCGCTGTGTACCTTGGATACCTGCGTGTTTGCGCTGGGAGCTGGTATCCAAGGTACACAGCAGGTAACTAAGTGACACACGCGCTTAGTTACCCAATATTTACATTGAATACCAGCGTCCTCGCTGGTCCTGATCGGTGGTGAAATCTGCCTGTTTTACAGCTCACCAGCGATCATGTAGTGAGGCACCAGCGATCCTGACAAGGTCGTATCGTTGTCGGGATCGCTGGTGCATCATTAAGTGTGACGGGACCCTTAGTCATAGCTGTGCAGACTTCCTCACAATGCCTTGAAGCTATCACATCACATGATCTATCTATAATAATAAATGCCCTAAGCAGCTTCCGGTTGTAACAACTTCCGTCCAGTTGTAACCGGTGACGTCACCACACACATGCACATGTTAACCCTCAACACACCACACCGCCTCAACACACACTCCTCTCACCTTTCACCTCCACTCACATCCACTCACTCTTTCACTCCACATACGTTCCTTTCTCTCACTCTGTTTCTCATACTCACACCGTCATCGTCGCTGCCCCGACATCTTCCTCCGCCGCCGCGATCCTGGATCCAGACGTTCTCCAGGCCGCCGACATGTTCTTGCGGCGACGCCATCTTGGATTTCGTGAAATTCCGCGATATTCAAGATGGCGTCGCCGCAAGAACATGTCGCTGGCGTGGACGACTCGGGATCCAAAAAGAAGGCGTCGGCGAAATCTCGCGAGATTACGCCGACGCCATTTTGGATCCCGATGTCGTCCACGCCGGCGACATGTTCTTGCGGCGACGCCATTTTGGATCGGCGAAATCCCGCGATAGTCAAGATGGCGTCGCCGCAAGAACATGTCGCCGGCGAGGACGACGTCAGGATCCAAAATGGCGTCGGCGAAAACTCGCGAGATTTCGCCGACGCCATTTTGGATCCCGACGTCGTCCTCGCCGGCGACATGTTCTTCCGGCGACGCCATCTTGACTATCGCGGGATTTCACGATACTCAAGATGATGTCGCCGCAAGAACATGTCGCCGGCGTGGACAACGTCTGGATCCAGGATGGCGCCGGCGGAAGAAGATGTCGGGGATCGTGGAGCAGCGGCGATGACGGCGTGAGTATGAGAGACGGAGTGAGAGAAGGGGTCGTATGTGGAGTGAAAGAGTGAGTGGAGATGGTGAAAGGTGAGAGGAGTGTGTGTGATGAGGGTTAACATGGCAAGAGGTGTGATGCTATCGCATCCTCCCGATGCGATAGCATCGGGCCATAATCTAGTTTCAAATAATCAGGGGGTATTATCCCATCTAATAAAAAAATTAAGGGCTGGCCAACCAGTGCTATTTCAGGATTTTACAGCATAAGAATAGGAGGTCAGAGTGCAAAGATCATTTTGCATACGTAATGATTAAGGGAGGCAGATAGACAGACCCAGCATACCGTATGTGAGGCATACACAGCAAGTTTTGGACACCACCATGTCCGACCCGGACAGCTTGGCCTTGAGAAGAGTACCAGAGTGGATATACAGTCACAGCAGGAAACAGCAACTACAGGAGTTGTGCCAGCTTCGACGAATAGAATGCAGGGCCACCGAGACTCGGTCGTAGTTGATTCGAGAATTGGTCCTTTGGGATCCTCAGAACATCGTTGATGATAATGAGTTTTACCAAGAGGATTTGAATTGCCTGCCAAATCAAGGATCCAGTGGAAGTCTGAAATAAAATACCGTATATACTCGAGTATAAGCTGACCCGAGTATAAGCCGAGGCCCCTAATTTTGCCACGGAAAACTGGCTAAGCTTAGTGACTCGAGTATAAGCCGGGTGTACATTGTCCCCTCATCCCTGTTCTGCTCTGTGTGGCTCTCCTCCCTCCCAGTATGCGTGGCTCAGCGCCCCTTCTATGTATGGCTCAGCTCCCTGTCCTCCACTGTGCTCCTCTGTGCTTCCAATGCCCTCTGTGCAGCCCCCATCCTCCTCCATGCTGCCACCGTCCTCCTCCATGCTGCTCTGTCCTCCTCCATGCTGCACCCATCCTCCGTGCTCCCAATGCCCTCTGTGCAGCCCCTATCCTCCTCTATGCTTCCCCTGTCCTTCCCCAGTCCTCCTCTGTGCTGCCATTGTCCTCCTCCGTGCAGTCCCCATCCTCCCCTGTGCTGCCCCAGTCCTCCCCCATGCTGCCCCATCCTCCTCCTTCATACTCACCCTGCTGTGCCATCGCTGAACATCCCTGCATGCTCCATTGTCCAGCGCTGACAGCTTCTTCCTGCCTTCAGCGGTCACATGGTACCACTCATAAATTCTTATTGTAATAGTTCAGATAGTTTGGGGTACCATGCATGTTAATAAGTCTGTGTTTGAGTTAAAAAGCTCAAAACTTGTTTAATTCCTTACCGACTTTTATACTGTATATAATACATCATGGTTGGGAAATACTTCCCGACCGATGCAGTATATATACAGTTGTGTGAAAAAGTGTTTGCCCCTTCCTGATTTTCTATTCTTTTGCATGTTTGTCACATTTAAATGTTTCAGATCACCAAACAAATTTAAACGTTTGAGAAAGATAACACAAGTAACCACAAAATGCAGTTTTTAAATAAAGGTCATGACAACATCTGGGTCACCAGAGTTAGCAAACTTGCTAGACCATGGTCAGATCATGGTGAAGCAAGTTAGTCAGTCAATGCAGGGCTGACAGATTTTAATACAATCAGATTACAAAAAGTGAAAGTTCCATGGGGGAACAAAGTAAAAAAGAAAAAAAAAGTGAAAAATAAATTGAAAAAATCTCTATATATAAAAATGAATGTGTGTGTGTGTGTATCACCAACCAATCATGAAGCATCTTTCATTTAACCAGAGCTGGTTAAAAGAAGCTGATCTGTGATTGGTTGCTATTACCAACAGTTTTCCTTGCAAACAATCACTAAGCATCTCTCATTTCACCAGAGCTGCTTAAAAGAAGCTGAGCTGTGATTGGTTGCTATGACCAACAGTTTTCCCACTTGACAACACCTCAGCAGACACTGACATGGTGGGAGAAATCTAGCATCCCTGGGAACATAAGCTCCCAGCCATTGTCTCCCCCCCTGAAAGGAGCAGGGAGCACATGACAGAAATGAATCCCCCCTCCCTGCCCATATACCCATCACACATCCTCCATCCCGTAGGCACATCTTCCCTCTTAAAGGGATCATTGGTATGGAAGTCAGAGAAAATCCATCCAGCGCTTTGGTTTTGACCCCAGGCCCCTCTTAAATGGATCACCGGAAAGTTAGGACAGTTCCACTCAGCTCTGTGGTTCTGACCCCAGGGTCTCTTAAAGGGATCATTAGTATAGAATTTAGGGCAAATCCACTATGCACTTTGGTACTGACCCCGGGCCCTTCATAAAGGCATCTCCGGTATGGAAGTTAGGGCGAATCCATCTAGCGCTTTAATTCTGACCACAGGCCTCTCTTAACCCCTTCCTGACATCCGACGTACTATCCCGTCCATGGGACCCGGGCCCCTATGCCCATGGACGGGATAGTACGTCTACCGCGATCAGCGGCGCCCACGTGGTGAGCGCCGCTGATCGCGGCCGGGTGTCAGCTGATTATCACAGCTGACACCCGGCACAATGTGTCAGGGGCGGTCACGGACCGCCCCCGACACGTTAACCCCTTGCACACCGCGATCAAACATGATCGCGGTGTACCGGGGGTTAAAGGTAAGCATCGGCAGGGAGGGGGCTCCCTCCGTGCTTCCCTGAGCCCCCCACGGCAGCGCAATGTGCAGCGCTGCTGCAGGGGGCTCCTTTCCTGCAGGCCCCCGAATCCAAGATGGCGACGGGGGCCTTCGGGGGCCTGCAGGAAGCTGGCTTCCTCAGTGCCTGCAAAGCGCAGGCATGTGAAGCCTTCTGCACTGCCTGTGACAGATCGCTGATCTGTCACAGTGATCAGCGATCTGTCACAGGACAGTGATGTCCCACCTGGGACTATGTAATAAAGTAAAAAAAAAAATAAAAAAAATGTGTTAAAATAATTAAAAAAAAATTGCAAAATAAATTAGAAAAAAAAAAAAATTCCCCCAATAAATCCATTTTTTGGAAAAAAAAAAAAAAACAATTAAAGTACACATATTAGGTATCGCCGCGTCCGTAACGACCCGCCCTATAAAACTGTCCCATTAGTTAACCCCTTTAGCGAACCCCTTAAAAAATAAAAATAAAAAACAAAGCAAAAAATAATGATTTATTATCATACTGCCGAACATAAAGTGCAATAACGCGCGATCAAAAAGGCGCATATAAATATCCATGGTACCGCTGTAAACATTATCTTGTCCTGCAAAAAACGAGCTGCCATGCAGCATCATCAGCGAAAAAATAAAAAAGTTATAGCTCGCAGAATAAAGTGATGCAAAAATAATTATTTTTTATATAAAATAGTTTTCATTGCAAAAAACCGACAAAACATAAAAAAAGACCTAAATGAGGTATCGCTGTAACCGTACTGACCCGAAGAATAAAACCGCTTTATCAATTTTACCGCACGCGGAACGGTGTAAACGCACCCCCCAAAAGAAATTCATGAAACGCTGGTTTTTGCTCATTCTGGGTCCCAAAAATCAGAATAAAAAGCGATCAAAAAATGTCACGTGCCCGAAAATGGTATCAATAAAAACATCAACTCATCCCGCAAAAAATAAGACCTCACATGACTCGGTGGGTCAAAATACGGAAAAATTATAGCTCTCAATATGTGGTGATGCAAAAACTATTTTTACAATAAAAAGCGTCTTTTAGCATGCGACAGCCGCCAAACATAAAAACCGCCATAAATAGTAAATCAAACCCCCCGTTATCACCCCCTTAGTTAGGGAAAAATAATAAAATAAAAAAATGTATTTATTTCCATTTTTGCATTAGGGTTAGGGCTAGGGTTAGGGTTAGGGCTGAGATTAGGGTTAGAGGTGTGTTGGGATTCGGGTTGGAGTTAGAATTGGGGCTTTCCACTGTTTGGGCACATCAGGGGCTCTCCAAATGCAACATGGCGTCTGATCTTAATTCCAGCCAATTCTGAGTTGAAAAAATCAAATGGTGCTCCTTCCCTTCCAAGCTCTGCCATGCGCCCAAACACTGTTTTACCCCCACATGTAGGGTATCAGCCTACTCAGGACAAATTGCAAAACAATTTTTGGGGTCCAATTTCTCCTGTTACCCTTAGGAAAATAAAAAATTGGGGGCAAAAATATCATTTTTGTGGAAAAAAATGTTTTTTTTATTTTCGCGTCCGAGCGTTATAAACTTCTGTGAAGCACTTGGGGGTTCAAAGTGCTCACCACACATCTAGATAAGTTCTGTGGGGGTCTAGTGTCCAAAATGGGGTCACTTGTGGGGAGTTTCAATAGTTTAGGTACATCAGGGGCTCTCCAAATGCACATGACACCCGCAGACCATTCCATCAAAGTCTACATTCCAAAACGTCACTACTTCCCTTCCGAGCCCCGACGTGTGTCCATACAGTAGTTTTCTCCCACATGTGGGGAGTCAGCGTATTCAGGACAAATTGGACAACAACTTTTGGGGTTCAATTTCTCCTGTTACCCTTTGGAAAATAAAAAAATTGGGGACTAATTGATCATGTTTGTGGAAAAAATACAATTTTTTTATTTTCATGCCCGGGCATTATAAACTTCTGTGAAGCCCTTGGGGGTTCAAAGTGCTCACCTCACATCTAGATAAGTTCCTTAGGGGGTCTAGTTTTCAAAATGGGGTCATTTGTGGGGGGTTTCCACTGTTTAGGTACATTAGGGGCTCTCCAAAGGCAACATGACACCCGCAGACCATTCCATCAAAGTCTGCATTCCAAAGCGTCTCTACTTCCCTTCCGAGCCCCGACGTGTGCCCATACAGTAGTTTTCTCCCACATATGGGGTATCAGCATACTCAGGACAAATTGGACAACAAATTTTGGGGTCCAATTTCTCCTGGTACCCTTGGGAAAATAAAAAAAATGGTGACTAAAAGATCATGTTTGTGGAAAAAATACGAATTTTTTATTTTCACGCCCGGGCGTTATAAACTTCTGTGAAGCACTGGGGGGGGTTTAAAGTGCTCACCACACATCTAGATAAGTTCCTTGGGGGGTCTAGTTTACAAAATGGTGTTATTTGTGGGGGGTTTCCACTGTTTAGGTACATCAGGGGTTTTCCAATCGCGACATGGTGTCCGATCTCAATTCCAGCCAAAAACGTCAAATGGCGCTGCTTCCCTTCCGAGCTCTGCCATGCGCCCAAATAGTGGTTTACCCCCACATGTGGGGTATCAGCATACTCAGGACAAATTGCAAAATAACTTTTAGGGTCCTGTTACCCTTGGAAAAATAAGAATTGAGAGTGAAAAGATCATTTTTGTGGAAAAAATATGATTTTTTAATTGTACGGCTGTATGTTATAAACTTCTGTGAAGCCCTTGGGGGTTCAAAGTTCTCACCACACATCTAGATAAGTTCCTTAGGGGGTCTAGTTTCCAAAATGGTGTCATTTATGGGGGGTTTCCACTGTTTTGGTACATCAGGGGTTTTCCAATCGTGACATGATGTCCGATCTCAATTCCAGCCAAAAACGTCAAATGGCGCTGCTTCCCTTCCGAGCTCTGCCATGCACCCAAATAGTGATTTACCCCCACATGTGGGGTATCAGCGTACTCAGGACAAATTGCACAATAACTTTTAGGGTCCTGTTACCCTTGGGAAAATAAAAATTGGGGTGAAAAGATCATTTTTGTGGAAAAAATATGATTTTTTAATTGTACCGCTGTACGTTATAAACTTCTGTAAAGCCCTTGTGGGTTCAAAGTTCTCACCACATATCTAGATAAGTTCCTTGGGGGGTCTAATTTCCAAAATGGGGTCACTTGTAGGGGGTTTCCACTGTTTATGTACATCAGGGACTCTCCAAACGTGACATGTCGTCCGATCTGAATTCCAGCCAATTTTGCATTGAAAAAGTCAAACGGCGCTCCTTCCATTCTGAGCTCTGCCATGCGCCGAAACAGTCGTTCCCCCCCACATATCAGGTATCAGCGTGCTCAGGACAAATTGCACAATAACTTTTGCAGTCCAATTTCTCCTGTTACCCTTGGTAAAATAAAAAAATTGAACCTGAAGTATTTTTTTTGTGAAAAAAAGTTAGATGTTCATTTTTTTTTAAATATTCAAAAAAATTCCTGTGACGCACCTAAAGGGTTAATAAACTTATTGAATGTGGTTTTGAGCACCTTAAGGGGTGCAGTTTTTAGAATGGTGTCACTTTTGGGTATTTTCTATCATATAGACCCCTCAAAGTGGCTTCAAATGTGATGTGGTCCGTAAAAATAAAATGGTGTTGTAAAAATGAGAAATCGCTGGTCAACTTTTAACCCTTATAACTTCCTAACAAAAAAAAATTTTGGTTCCAAAATTGTGCTGATGTAAAGTAAACATGTGGGAAATGTTATTTATTATGTTTTTTGTGTGCCGTATCTCTGTGATTTAAGGGCATAAAAATTCAAAGTTGGAAAATTGCGAAATTTTCAAAATTTTTGCCAAATTTCCGTTTTTCTCACAAATAAACGCAAGTTATTTGAATGAAATTTTACCACTAGCATGAAGTACAATATGTCACGAGAAAATAATGTCAGAATCACCGGGATCCACGGAAGCGTTCCCAGAGTTATGACCTCATAAAGGTACAGTGGTCAGAATTGTAAAAATTGGCCCGGTCATGAACGTGCAAACCACCCTTGGGGGTGAAGGGGTTAAAGGGATCCCCGGTAAGGAAGTCAGGGCAATTGCCTTCAAATGCTCTGGTACTGACCCCAGGCTCTCTTAAAGGGATCTCCTGTATGGAAGGTAGGGCAAATCCCTCGGTGCTCTGATTCTGACCACAGGGTTCTATTAAAGGGATCATTGGTATGCAAGTCAGGGCAAATCCACTCAGTGCTCTGGTTCTGATCCCAGGCTCTCTTAAAGGGATTCCCGGTACGGAAGTTAGGGCAAATCCACTCAGCACTCTGGTTCTGACCCAAGTCCCTCTTAAAGGGATCCTCTGTATGGAAGTGAGGGAAAATCCACTCTACGCTTTGGTACTAACCCCAGGCCTCTCTTAAAGGGATCTCTGGTATGGAAGTTAGGGTAAATCTCTCAGCACTCTGAATCTCACCCCAGGCTTCTATTAAAGGGATCATTGGTATGGAAGTCAGGGCAAATCCACTCAGTGCTCTGATTCTGATTCCAGGCCTCTCTTAAAGGGATCCCCAGTATGGAAGTTAGGACCATTCCACTCAGAGCTCTCGCTCTGACTCCAGGCTGACGGGATGATGAGGGATATTAGTGATAGTTGTCCGGTGGCTCTGGCTGATGGGATGATTTGGGATATTAGGGGTAGTAGTCCAGTGGCTCTGGCTGATGGGATGATGTGGGATATTATAGTGAATGTGGCTATGCGGAGTGAGCAGGGCTCTACACTCAGCTTTATATATATAGATATAATCATTATAATTTGTTATAACTAACCATAGTTAGTTACTATGCCCGGGCAGCGCCGGGCTCTTCAGCTAGTATTAAAATAAAAATCCTAAAATAATAATAATAAAATATATATAATTATATATATTGTACGCATAAATAAATATTTATATGAAAACATAACAAAAAAATACACATATTTTTCACTGCTGTATCAGAAAAGACTCGACCTATAAATCTGTCCTACTGGTTAACCTTTCTAGTGAGCATCATAAAAATAAAAAATGAAAAACTAGACAAAAAAAATGCTTTTTCATCATGTTGCAGAACAAAAAGTGAAATAAAACATAATCAAAAAGAAGAGTGTAAATAAATATATAATCTTGTCCTGGAAAAAACAAGGTGCCATACAGCTCCATCAGCTCTCAGAATAAAGCGATGCAAAAATAACTATTTGTTCTATAAAATTGTTTTTATTGTGTAGAAGCGCCAAAAATAAACAAATGGTATAAATGTAATCATACTGACCAGAAGAATAAAGCTGCTTTATCAATTCTACCACATGCGGAAAGGTAAAAAAAAAAAACAATTCCTGAATTGCTGTTATTTGATCATTCTGTCTCACAAAGATCAGAATAGAAAGCGATCAAAAAATTGCATGTGGCTGAAATTTATGCCAATAAAAATTGTCCCACAAAAAACAAGTCCATATAGGTCTGTCTGACAAAATATGGAAAAATTAGAGCTCTCAAAATATGGTAATGTAAAAACTTGTTTTTGCAAAAAAAAGTACCTTTTAGTGTGTGACAGCAAAACCCTGGTATCACTGCAATCGCACCGACCCAAAGAATAAAGTTATCTAATCACATACATCGCATGAGAAACGTCGTAAAACAAATGAAGAAAACCAATTCTTCACCTGCTGTTTGTTTGCTCATTCTTCCTCCCAAAGATCTCAGTAAGGCTCGGCTCAAATTTATTCTGCTCTCTGCGCTGAGCACTTGCACAGGGTTTCCATATAAATCTCTGAAATATGTGATTTAGACAGAATCCCAAGCAGAAGATTTCCTATAATAAGGCAGATGGAGTCACAGTGGACACCGTCTGACCTATGATCTGGCGGTGTCTGTCTTTTTAGACATGCATAAAAGTGCTGTCAGCCACAATTTTGTGCAAAAAAAGACACTGCTAAACAGAAGCCAATTGGAGTCTGGAGTAAATCTGCTGCCTCATTATAGTGGGTGGCTCCTTCGGGGAATTTATCTAAATCGTGTCACTCGGAGATTTAGATGGAAAACCCAATGTAAGTGCTCATATTTGGCATATTCTGCTCTCCCAAATTCAAATGCTCACCTCCCTTCTGAGCCCCATAGTGTTTCCAAACCATAGTGTCCACATTGCATTTCTGTAGCGATGAGAACCCACGTAATATACAGGTGCATGAGCTGGGCACAATGAGCAGGCACTAAAACATACTGGTCTCTACAATGTACTGGTCACTACAACGCACTGATCACTTCAATGTATTGGTCGCTAAAATGGCACCTGTAGATAAATTCCAAAAGGAGTGAGGATCCTGCTTTTCTAGCACTTATTGGTAGAGTTGAGCGACTTTTGGTTTTTTAGGGTCGCGTTTCGTTTCGTGAAACCCGACTTTTCCAAAAGTCGGGTTGAGCAAGATCGTCCGATTATAGGGAAAAGTCGGGGTCGTCCCGAAACACGAAACCCAATGTAAGTCAATGGGGAATAAAAGTCGGCAGTGAGAGGAGGACAGGAAACACACCTACAGTGCCCATTTGAATGCCAAAAGCATCAATTCTTCTTACTTAAGCTTGTCAACCTTAATTAACTTCATAATACAAGTTACGCACTGAAAAATGGGGGTTATTTGGCTAAAGTTGTGGGGGGGAGGGCTGGCCGCAGGTTTTCATGTGCCCTGGGCGAAAGAGCGCCCCTTTAACACATACCACAACTCATCATGCTCCGATACGGCAGAGAAATAGCGGTATAGTACAATGAAAAATACCTCACTTTTTACATCTCATGAAGAGGCCCATCTATTTCTCCATACAGAATCATTGGTCCCATATAATGTTTGAAACAGTATATGATGAGCTCCACATAATGCTACAGTATATGTTGGTCCCCATGGATGAAGCTCCACTGTCTTATGGACCCAAATAATGCTCCAAACATAATGGGCCCCATTTCTAATGCTCTAGTGTATAATGGGCCCTGTAAATGCTGCTCCAGTGTCTGATGTCCACCTTTGGAATGTTCCAGTGTATGGTGGGCCCCATCTATCATTCTCCAGAGTATAGTGCTCCCCAAAAATTGCTGTCCCAACATTGAAAACAATCAAATAAGTCTCCTCGCTAGGGAATCCCTGTACTTGTCTGGACTCCTTGTCGTCCCCATCTTCCATCTCACTGCACAGTATTTCAACTTTGCAAGTGCTGTGATCCTGAGCAAGCAGGGGGGGCCCACTCGTTGGCGATGGCACTGGCACAGGGCCCCCGATAGTACGGTGGTGTTTCTGATGGCGGGTGGGCCGAACCTGCACTTTCATCTGCAGCTTCCTCTTTGTCACCGTGTAAGATGGAACTGTATATGGGAAGGGTAACCTGAGTTTCATCAGGGTCAGATTCAGGTCGTGTAGTGTGCGAGGGGAATGTAGTGGTCTGGGTCAATGTACCAGCAGATTCATCGAGCAGTGGCTGGGCATCAGTGCACTTGTGTCGCCCCCAGGAGTACGGTCGCCACAGTGGCATTACCTTCTTCCTAGGGAGTGTGATGTCATGCTTGGGAGCAACGAAGGATCTCTCTAGCAGGTTAACTGATTGGGCGGCGTTATTCCCACGAGTCATGACCCTCCAAACAGCGTTCATGAAGGCAAAGTGTTTGTTTTACGTGGGCAGTATGGTTGCAAAGCTGAACCTTAAAGGAATGTCCAGAAGGGCACCACCAGGAGTGGAGCCTACGGTTAAATTCGACTCCACCTGGGAAACCTCAACCATGCCAGCTACAGAACAGATGCACACATTGCAAGCTTAATTCCGTTAACGAACGAGACTCCGTAATGCCCCGCGGTCCGAGTCCGGCTTACTAGAGGGACACGTGAGGCTCTGGCACATGAGATTGGCCAATAACTGGTGTGTCATGCCCTTACATGTGTGTGGCTGCATGTGCGCTACACTGAAAAGGCCAGCGTTTGTCGCTTACAGGTGCAGATAACCCGCTGAACAACGTTAGTGATGGGGATCACTGATTACAATTATTACCCGCGAACAATGATTTCCTAGTAAGTGCAGGTCAACCGCAGTTCCGGAATTAGGCCTAACCGTCATTCCTGAAAAAATGAAAAACTTACGTGTGCAAACCACAGGTGCTGTAGCTTGCTTAACAGCTCGCCAGCCGTTCTCACGCCCAGTATGGATTACACGTGATTGCACAAAGGTGAGAAAGGGTACCGTATCCCCAGATAACATGTATGGATAGCGTACACATTCAAAATATATGTCTCAGGAGGCAGGCTCAGACAGTGTCAGGCCCAGTATGGATTGCACGTGATTGCACAAAGGTTAGAAAGGGTACCGTTTCCCCAGATAACATGTATAGATAGCGTACACATTCAAAATATATGTCTCAGGAGGCAGGCTCAGACGGTGTTAGGCCCAGTATGGATTGCACGTGATTGCACAAAGGTTAGAAAGGGTACCGTATCCCCAGATAACATGTATGGATAGCGTACACATTCAAAATATATGTCTCAGGAGGCAGGCTCAGACGGTGTTAGGCCCAGTATGGATTGCACGTGATTGCACAAAGGTTAGAAAGGGTACGGTATCCCCAGATAACATGTATGGATAGCGTACACATTCAAAATATATGTCTCAGGAGGCAGGCTCAGACGGTGTCAGGCCCAGTATGGATTGCACGTGATTGCACAAAGGTTAGAAAGGGTACCGTTTCCCCAGATAACATGTATGGATAGCGTACACATTCAAAATATATGTCTCAGGAGGCAGGCTCAGACGGTGTTAGGCCCAGTATGGATTGCACGTGATTGCACAAAGGTTAGAAAGGGTACCGTTTCCCCAGATAACATGTATGGATAGCGTACACATTCAAAATATATGTCTCAGGAGGCAGGCTCAGATGGTGTTAGGCCCAGTATGGATTGCACGTGATTGCACAAAGGTTAGAAAGGGTACCGTTTCCCCAGATAACATGTATGGATAGCGTACACATTCAAAATATATGTCTCAGGAGGCAGGCTCAGACGGTGTTAGGCCCAGTATGGATTGCACGTGATTGCACAAAGGTTAGAAAGGGTACCGTATCCCCAGATAACATGTATGGATAGCGTACACATTCAAAATATATGTCTATACATCAGGAGGCAGGCTCAGACGGTGTCAGGCACAGTATGGATTTGACGGCCCAGATTACACAGCGGAGGAGCAGGGAGAGGTAAAGATTGCAAATGCTGGGGCCCTGCCCAAGCAAGGGGGGCCCACTCGTGGGCGTCGGTACTGGCACTGGGCCCCTCATAGTACAGCGGTGTGTCTGACGGCGGGTGTGCACCACCACCGTCAGAGACACTTGATTGCACTATTAGGGACCCTGTTCCAGTGCCCGCGTCCAAGAGTCGGCCTACCCACCTGTCCAGGGCAACGGCACTCGCACGGTGTCGTGCGCTAGGTGGTGACCCCGGCCATGGGGGGGGAGGCAGCACAGTTAGGGAGTTTTAGAAAGTGGCATATGTTGATGTTGGACATTCAGCTGATGCAAAAGGCGAAATAGGTGAAGTCCCAGGAAGAGGTGGACCAAAGCAAGCCATTTTTCTGTCACCCTATGTGTCATCAGGGGAAGGTGGGACAAAATCCTTGGAAACCCATGCGTGGTTCATTTTAATGAAGGTTAGATCATCCACATTTTGGGTTGACAGACGGGTCCTTTTTTCTGTCAGGATTGATCCAGCTGCACTGAAGACTCTTTCCGATAGCACACTTGCAGCTGGGCAAGCGAGCTCCTGTAAGGCATATTGTGCCAATTCAGGCCAGGTGTCCAGTTTAGCGGCCCAATAGTCAAAGGGGAATGACCTGTGTGGGAGAACATCGATATGGGAGGAAAAGTAGTTTGTAACCATAGTTGACAACTGCTGTCTCCTGTCACTTTCCATCGATGCAGTATTACCAGTTGTGTGAGCGGTATTTGAAAAATCAGTCCACAACATTGTCATGAAACCCCTGTCTCCAACGCCACTTCTGCTGTGTGCACCACGAACACCTCTGCCAAGCTGCCCCCGGCCCGTACGGCTCGTGTGAGAACCATCACCGCTGCTGTGTGCTGGGAATGCCTCAAGCAACCGATTTACCAGAGTTGCTTGTTTATTAGCCAATATTAGGTCAAGGTTCTCCTGTGGCATGATGTTTTGTAATTTGCCTTTATAGCGTGGATCCAGGATGCTGGCCAACCAGTAGTCGTCATCGTTCATCATTTTGGCAATGCGGGGGTCCCTTTTTAGGATCTGCAAGGCATAATCTGACATGTGGGTCAATGTTCACGGTGTCAATCATGCACTGCGAGTGCTGGGTGGAGGAGCACTTTCTGGCAAATCCACATCCCTCCAGTCACGCACAAACCCTGTACCAGACCTTGCCACGCCAACATTTTCACTTGCCCCACGAGATGCATCCTCCTCCCCTAAGTAATCATCCCCATCATCATCCTCCTCCTCCTCTTCTTCCTCCACCTCGTCCAGGAGAGGTCCCTGAGCAGACAATGGCTGAATGTCATCAAGGATTCCCTCCTCCTCTTCCTCCTCATCAACATTGGCTGCAGACGCCTGCTCCTTAAGGTGCGTCAAAGTTTGCATGAGCAGACGCATAAGTGGGATGCTCATGCTTAGGATGGCGTCGTCTGCGCTTACCAGCGGTGTGCATTCCTCAAAACACTGAAGGACTTTACAGAGGTCTTTCAGCTTCGACCACTGCACACCTGTCAACTCCATGTCTGCTCTCAAAGTGCCTGGCGTGTATCCTTCCACAAATGCATTATGGCCTGCCTCTGCTCGCACAGCCGATCCACCATGTGCAGGGTGGAGTTCCACCTTGTTGCAATGTCGATAATGAGGCGGTGGTTGGGAAGGTGGAGCAATCGCTGCAGCTTCTGCATACGAATGGAGTGTACAGGCGACCGGCGGATGTGCGCGCACAGTCTTCGCACCTTCTGGAGCAGGGCTGTTAACTCCGGATAATTTTTGAGGAAGCACTGCACCACCAGGTTCAAGGTGTGAGCCAAGCAAGGTATGTGGCTGAGTTTTGAAAGGGCTATGGCTGCCACAAAATTACAGCCATTATCACTAACTACCTTGCCTGCCTCAAGATGTACACTGCCCAGCCATGACTCAGTTTGTCGCTTCAAGTACTCGGCCAGCACCTCGGCGGTGTGTCTGTTGCCCAAACACATCATCTGCAACACAGCCTGCTGACGCTTTCCACTAGCTGCTCGATAGGGGGACACATCGTGTGCAACAGTGGCAGCAGCAGATGGAGTGCTCGTACGACTGCGCTCTGTGGACGAGCTTTTGCTTCTGGAGGAGGAGGAGGAGGAGGAGGGTCGAACGCCTACAGCCAACTGTTTCCTATGCCGTGGGCTAGGCAGCACTGTCCCACCACCGCTGTCCCCTGTGGACCCTGCATCCACCACATTAACCCAGTGCGCAGTGATGGACACGTAACGGCCTTGGCCATGCCGACTGGACCATGCATCAGTTGTGAGGTGCACCTTTCCGCTTACTGACTGCTTGAGTGCATGGACAATGCGGTCTTTCACATGATGGTGGAGGGCTGGGATGGCTTTGCGAGAGAAGAAGTGGTGACTGGGTAGGTCATAGCGTGGTACTGCATAGGCCATGAGTTCGCGGAAAGCTGTGCTTTCCACCAACCGAAAGGGCATCATCTCAAACGAGATTAGTTTGGCAATGTGGGCGTTCAAACCCAGTGTACGCGGATGAGAGACTGAGTACTTTCTTGACCTACTCATAGTGTCTGGGAGGGTGAGCTGGACTTGAGAGCTGCATATGGTGGAAGTAGCGGTGGACAGGGCGGACTGAGAGAGGGTTGATGATGGTGATGGAGTTGGTGTTCTTTCTGATGGCCTAGAATCAGTCTTTCGTTGATATAACAGTGGGATTCCCTGACTGCTGTGGCCTTGCAACGACACCTCAACATATGCTGCTGTGCTAACCGGTGGGCTTACAGTGGGGGAAACAATGTAGCGTTGCTGACTACCTTCGTTGTGATCAGTTGCACATGTGGCACTTGAGGTTTGGTGTTGTGTCCACGCTTGTAAGTGCATGCTGGTTAAATGTCTAAGCATGCAACTGGTATTCAAATTTTTCAGATTTTTCCCTCGGCTAAAGGTCTTTGCGCACTTCTTACAGATAACCTTGGCCTGATCATGAGGATTTTGGTCAAAAAAGTGCCACACTGCACTCTTCCTACTTTGGCAGACATTTTGCGGCCTAGCACGCTGTGATCTTTTGACCCTCTGGACAAGCTGTCCAGCAACTCTTTTGATGTTTGGAACCTGTCTTTGGAGTGCTCCGGGCCTGCCAGATAACAGCTGTTGCGATGTCGATGTCTGCTGTGGATGCTCCTCATCTGAGCTATTGGAAGCAGCACCCTCTTCCCCCAATGGATGCCAATCTGGGTCAACAACTGGGTCATCCATCACCTCCTCTTCTATGTCATGTGCACCTTCCTCTGTGTCACCGTGTATGGTGGTATAGTGTGCGGGAAGGGGCACCTGAGTCTCATCAGGGTCAGAATCTGGCTCTGTACACTGCGAGGACAATGTAGTGCTCTGAGTGAATGTACCAGCAGAATCATCCATCAGCGGCTGTGCATCAGTGCACTCCATGTCAGATTCATCTTGGCCTGGGTAATTCACCATTTCACTTGATAATCCAGGCATGGTATGTGAAAACAGCTCCATGGAGTAATCAGTAGTATGGCCTGCGTCATCCTTCAATCTTGGTTGGGGTGAAGGACACAAGGAAAGGTGTGGTTCATGAACATGAGCCTCCAATGACGACTCAGTGCTTTTACTTTTTACAACTGAAGAAGAGGAGGCGATAGAGCTGGAGGCTGAGTCAGCAATGTAAGACAAAACTTTTTCCTGATGCTTTGGCTTTAAAAGCGGTTTGCCAACTCCTAGAAAACTAAGCATTCGAGGCCTTATGTAGCCAGACGATGACGCAGGGTCAGCACCTCCTGCATTCGGTCCTATTTTGCTCTTGCCACTACCATCAGATCCACCACCAACACCATCATTACCAGCTGCCAACCCCCGCCCAATTCCACGGCCTCTTCCACCAGCCTTCCTCATTTTTGGTAGAAATGTAGACAAAATCCAACAAACTATATAGTAATGTAAAACAAGGTACAAGGTGTCTATAGGACAGGGGAGATTTTGAATTTCTGCAGACACTTGTGGACACTGGACACTTTTGGATTGTGTGAGGCCCACTGATATCTGAGCGCTATGTGACAGGCTCGATGGCACATCTGTGACCAAAGTGACTAGAGGATAAGGGAGATTTTGAATCTCTGCACACACTTTTGGACACTGGACACTTTTGGATTGTGTGAGGCCCAATGAATATCTGAGCGCTATGTGACAGGCTCGATGGCACAGCTGTGACCAAAGTGACTAGAGGATAAGGGAGATTTTGAATCTCTGCACAGACTTTTGGACACTGGACACTTTTGGATTGTGTGAGGCCCACTGATATCTGAGCGCTATGTGACAGGCTCGATGGCACAGCTGTGACCAAAGTGACTAGAGGATAAGGGAGATTTTGAATCTCTGCACACACTTTTGGACACTGCACACTTTTGGATTGTGTGAGGCCCAATGAATATCTGAGCGCTATGTGACAGGCTCGATGGCACAGCTGTGACCAAAGTGACTAGAGGATAAGGGAGATTTTGAATCTCTGCACACACTTTTGGACACTGGACACTTTTGGATTGTGTGAGGCCCACTGATATCTGAGCGCTATGTCACAGGCTCGATGGCACAGCTGTGACAAAAGGGACTAGAGGATAAGGGAGATTGGATTGCTTTTAAAAAAGCAGTTTGCAGAGCAGTGGGTAAACAGCAATTCCAGCCTGTCAGGAAGCCTTAAAAGGCAGCCCAACAACCAACACCACTGATACACCACAATATAGCCTCCCCTTGCACTGCACACACAGTGACTGGTGTGTTGTGCAGGCCAAATTGCTAGCAGCAGAAGCAGTTTTTTTTTCTTCTCAGGACAAAAAAAAAAAATTGGGATTGCTTTTAAAAAAGCAGTTTGCGGAGCAGTGGGTAAACAGCAATGCAGGAATGTCAGGAAGCCTTAGAAGGCAGCCCAACAACCAACACCACTGATACACCACTATATAGCCTCCCCTTGCACTGCACACACAGTGACTGGTGTGTTGTGCAGGCCAAATCGCTAGCAGCAGAAGCAGTTTTTTTGTCTTCTTCCCTGCCTAACGCTCTCCCTGCAGAATCAGCAGCAACCTCTCCCTATACTGAGATCGGCAGAAGTAAGATGGCGGTCGGCGTGCACGCCCTTTTATGCCCCCTGTGACGCCCACCAAAGCAAGCCAATCACTTGCATGCCCTTCTGAAAGATGGTGGTGACCCCTGCCTATGTCATCACGTTGCCCACAGTGTCCGTGGATCCTGATTGGCTGAAAAAGAGCGCAAAACAAAATTTTGAAACTCGACTTTGGCGCGTAAGGCGCCGACCTCGTGGCCGACCTCATCCTAGGGTTGGGTTTCGTTTCATGAAACCCGACTTTGCTAAAAGTCGGAGACTTTTGAAATTTTTCGACCCGTTTCACTCAACTCTACTTATTGGCATTATATTTGGAGTCTTAACACTATTCTAGAGAAATCTGCACTCCAGGAGGCAATTAGTGCTGCCTCCCTCCAGCCTCCCTCCATATGTCTCACTGACATGTGCGCAGACCCATTCACTTGAATATACAAATAGCGCTCCTTTCCTCCAGATTCTGTCTGTATGGCTAAGCAGTACTGTAAAGCCATATTTCTACATTTAGTAGATATTGTTGGACAATTTGGCTGCCATGTTTACCCATTTCCCAGTGTGAAAATGTAAAATATAGGGCTAAAATAAAATTTTGGTGGTAAAAATGTAATTATTTTTTTCTTCACTGCACAATGGTATAAGATTTTGTGACACACCTGCGGTGTCAATATGATCACTGCATGCCCAAATGAATTCATTGAGAGGTGTATTTTGTAAAATGAAGTCCCTTTTGCAGTGTTCTGCTGTTCTGACACCTCAGTGACTCTGCCAATTTGAAATGCATCCCTCAAACTAGTCCAGCAAAATCCAAATTTAATTATGGCACTTCTTCCCTCCTGAACTTTGCACTATTTTTTACCACATTTATGTTATCGGCTTACTCAAGAGAAATTGCATAACAAATTTTGGATTCCATTTTCTCCTATCCTTGTGAAAATGAAAAACTTTGGGGCTAAAACAAAATTTTTGTGGGGAAAATATATATATATATATATATATATATATATATATATATATATATATATATATATATTTTAATTATTTTCACTGATCAATGTTGTAAAATTCTGTGGAGTTTCTATTGGTTCAAGGTGCTCAACAAATATCTGGATAAGTTCCCTAAGGGGTCTAGTTTTCAAACTGGGGTCACTTGTGGGGGTTTTCACTGTTTACGCAAATTAGGGGCTCTCCAAATGCGACATGACACCCGCTGACCAATCCATCAAAGTCTGTATTCCAAAACGTCACTCCATCCATTCTGACTCCTGCTGTGTGCCCAATCAATAGTTTGATGTGAAATATGTGGTATCTATGTACTCAGAAAAATTACACAACAAATTTTGGGGTCTATTTTCCTCTGTTGCCCTTAAGAAAATTATAAATCTGGAGCTAAAAGACATTTCATTTTATTATTTTATTCATGGTTCAAAGTTATAACCTTCTGCGAAGCACTTGGGGTTTCAAGGTGCTCACCACAAATCTAGATAAGTTCCTTAGGGGGTCTAGTTTCCAAAATAGGGTCACTTGTGGAGGGTTTCCACTGGTTACGCACATCAGGGGCTTTCCAAACAAGTGCTCCTTTCAAACTTTGTCGTGCACACAAACAATGATTTTCTTCCACATATTGGGTATCGGCACACTCAGCAGAAATTGCTAAATAAATTTGTATGATGCAATTTTTCCTGTTACCCTTGGTTAAATGCAAAATTTGATGCTAAAAAAATTATTTTGTGGAAAAATATGGTTTCTTTATTTTCATAGCTTAACGTTATAAAATTCTGTGAAGCAACTGGGGGTTCAAGCTGCACACCACACATCTAGATAAGTTCCCTGAGAGGTCTAGTTTCCAATATGGTATCACTTGTGGGGGGTTTCCACTCTTTAGGCACATCAGGGGCTCTTCATATGCAACATTGAGTATATACCAGCGAATTTTACATTCAAAAAAGTCAAAAGGCACTTCTTCCCTTCCAAGTCAGTGGTTTTTCTCCCACATATGGGCTATCGCTGTACTGAGTAGAAATTCCGCTACATATTTTGTTTACATTTTTTCCTTTTACCCTTAGGGAAATAAAAACAATTGGGTCTAAACTAATTTTTTGTGAAAAAATTAAATATTTTTTCCTTCCACATTCCATTAATTCCTGTGAAGAACTTGAAGGGTTAATAAACTTCTTGAATGCGGTTAAGAACACCTTGAGTGGTTCAATTTTAAGAATGGTGTCACTTTGGGGTATTTTCTGTCATATACACTCCATGAAGTCACTTCAAATGTAATGTGGTCCCTAAAAAAATTGTTTTGTAAATTTTGTTGGAAAAATGAGAAATCGCTGGTCAACTTTTAACTCTTATAACTTCCTGACAAAAAAAAATTGTTTGATTTAAAGTAGCCATGTGGGAATTGTTATTTTTTAGCTATTTTGTGAGACATAACTCTCTGATTTAAGAGCATAAAAATTAAAAGTTTGAAAATTTCAACATTTTCCAAATTTTCGCCAATATTTGAATTTTTTACACATAAACGCAAATCATATTGAACAAATGTTACCACTCTCATGTTTTGTTTCAAAAATTCAGCTCACATAAAGTAGACAGGTGGGAAATGTTATTTATTAACTATTTTTGTAACATAACACTGACTTAAGGGCATAAAAATAAAAATTAGAAAATTGCTAATTTTTAAAAATTTTCACCAAATATGTTTTTCTTTTTTTCACAAATAAGCGCAAGTCATATCAAATACATTTTACCACTAACATGAAGTACAATATCTCACAAAAACAGTCGCAGAATTTGTGGGATCTGCTGAAGCATTCCAGAGTTATTACTTCATAAATTGAGACTGGTCAGAATTGTAACATTTGGCCTGGTCATGAACGTGAAAACAGTCTCAGGGATGAAGGGGTTACTTTACTATTCAGAGACCTTAGAGTGTTATACACATCACTTCCAGGCAATTAGCAGTAAATTATGGTAAATTTAGTCTCCTGAAATCAAACTTTTTGGAAAATTTCCTTGAAGCTGAAAAATTTTAATTTCGAATGACCAAACCATATTTAACCCTAATGCTTAACAAAAAGGTTGAATAGTTATTTTTGCTACTTGATTTAATATTATTGTTCCATGTGTAAAGGGAACCTGTCAGTAGGATTAAACATTCTAAGACATCTATATGAGTTTGCAAGTCACAGGAAGCAGAAAAAATGTGTACCTTGATATTTCAGATTGGATGTTTTAATCCACAGAAATCAAAGTTTTTCTTGGAAGTAAAGGAGCTGTGCAGAAATATGGGCCAGACACTGATATGTATTAGAATATTCCTCAAGAGATTATTTTAAATGAAATGGGCATTACCAGTGTGACACACGTAACTAACACAGAACAGGAGTGCTGAACTTTTTCTCAAAACAAATAAATTAGCAGCTGCAGCTCTCACAGCTCTGATGTATTACAAAACTGATGAAATACTGTTTGTGAGATGTAAGCTGAAGCTAAGAGGAATATGTAGATATGTCAATTAAAATCACACACCGCTCTGCAGTGAGATCAGGAGAGCAGCCATTGCACGTTACACTAGTGTGGAGGAACAAGGTCAGTGGGTGCTCTCGTCCACTGGCCCGACTGCCTTTAGCAAGACTGCATGGACCAGAGCTCATGCCACTGAACGCCTGCTCTATCTCCAAATGGGCAATACACTACACAGACAACACAGGGTTAGGGAA
The DNA here is from genome assembly GCF_039654945.1 of Dendrobates tinctorius. Classification (NCBI taxonomy): domain Eukaryota; kingdom Metazoa; phylum Chordata; class Amphibia; order Anura; family Dendrobatidae; genus Dendrobates; species Dendrobates tinctorius. The sequence continues at coordinate 105,992,431 of NW_027361690.1, read as the reverse complement.
AAACATTGTGGCAATGCTTTATTGAACCACAACACCCAATAGCAAACAGAACAATCCCAGCAATTACCCCAAGATAGTTCACATTACAGGGTCTCTCCCTTCCGCTGACTCGCCGGGATAATGGTAGATGTTATGTCCAACCTCTCAGGGTCGCTACTTCACCTGTGCTATGCACGCAGAGAGGAGGTAATGACAAGCATAGGGAGATAACTGAGTGCAGTCCTGTGTTCTTTTAGCCGGGTCCGATGTACCCTCAGCTGAGATCCTGAAGAGTAATGCCAGCCAGAAGAAAAGAGGTCTCTTTTACAACCAAGGAAGGTGATATATTTTTAGATTTACTGTCCTTCAGTCCACTCTCACAGCCTTTCCCTATCTACCTTCAAAGTCAACAAACCTGTTATAAAATACAATACACAATTAGCATATCAGCACACAATTAACAAAGACAAACACACACTATGTACAAGTCACTATTACAGATTTACACAGTATGTTAAATGGTATATCAGTTTACAAGTATGTCTTCTTGACCCACCAGACATAAACACTTAAATCCACAAGCCAATATACAGATAAAAAGTCAATCCTTCTTGGTTTGCAAAAACATGGTTATCTGGGAAATTAAGATACAATCTGGTTTCTTCACAACTAGTAACGCCTTCTTTCAAATTAAATAATAATAGGGCTCATGCAGACATCCATGGATTTCCTTTCATTCATGGGCCGCAATGCACAGACTGTTTGTGGGTTTCCCAACCCAAGCTGTAGAACCTCATAGAAATATATGAGGCTATCAAGCTCCGGTCTGGAAACCATCTGCCAGCCAGTGCATTGCGGTCCATTATTTGACTGAGATTTACAGATGTCTGTATGAGCCCAAAGGTTGAGTCACTTCATAAATTGCAGCTTGATTAAAATTGCTATATGTTTCTAGTAGTGAGGAACTGTTTGTTTGGCAATCTCCCATGTGTTGCAGCTGTCAACCACCGAAAAATATGCAGCCACATGGACTCGAATATATTATCCGAGCATGCCCAAGATACTCGGATAACACCCGAGCATTCTCAGATAACACGTTATCCGAGCAATGGTTTCTAGTCTTAAAACGAAATGTATTATAAAGTTGTAACCTTAATATTAGTCGTTACATGAGATTAATAATAGTCTTTACATCATATCATGTACTGATCAATAAGTATTTTAGTATTTTGTCAGCATACAGTTTTGCATAACTCTGCCTTTTTACCATTAATTGTGGGTGACCTACAGCTACAGGAACTTGATACCTCTCTCAGCATGTGTTTAAGCCATCAGTATCACCATCTTGACTGCAAATGAAACCAGCTATCAATATGCATTGCTTTCAGAGGTATGTTATTGATTGGTGCCTCAGGTGAGTATGTTAATGAGACATGAGTGTGAAAAACTTAGTTTCATGATCACAACCACAAAAGACTATAATCTAACTGCTTGTTATGGAAAATTCTCTATGAAACACATTTTTATCAATCACATGAAATATTAGGTAAATATTTTTGGAAAGGGCTAGTAAAATATATGTAGAGGAGACAACTATGCCTGACAATAGGGGTATAGATGGAGGAAGGGGGTATGCACCTGATAGCTCAGCAGCAGAGGGTACAGTACACACCTGTCAATCATGTACTGTAAACAGATAATGAATGAAATAATACCCCTGCGCTATAGATGAATCCTGTAAAATTTTACTTCATACACTGTGCTGAAAGCCATCGTGTCCAAAAATAACAAACTGACTGTGCTGGGTAGTAAGAAAATTAAGCACCACACAAAAAAACAAGCTAGAATAGTATCAATATAAGTTCAGTTAAACATTAGGTCAATGGAATTATAATTGCAGGCACAAGAAAAATACTGAATACATAGTGCAACCATAGACCATAAGTGAATACAAGTAATCATCTAAATAACAGAGGTCATCAGAAATAAACATCTGCCTCATTATAGTGAATCTTCCACTGGAGGTTCCACCTGCTGCCTCATTACAGTGAACTGATCCATCAGCAGTTTTATCTGAATCACGTCAAGTATAAATTTAAATAGAAACCCTGACATAAGTGCTCAGAGTAGAGCACAGGATAAATGTGATGCCAAAAGTAATGTAAAATGTTTTAAAAAAAAGTTTCAACTCAATCCACAAAAAAAGCAAGTCCCCACTCAGGTCCGCCATCTGTTATTAGAAATATAGGGGGTTCCTTGTTACTGTAGTACAAAGACATGTACTGGAAATGCAACATGGCTCCTCCCCCCTCTCATTTTTATTCATACACATTGTTTTTTCAACATGATAATGTCTCATACTGATACTGACACTGAAAGGAATCCAAGTACTAATTGTATTTTCCTAAATGCGTAAGGAAAGGAAGTGAAGACTCTTTCATCTTCTGTGCCTCAAAATTGTGTGACATCATATGCTGCCTGCAGCTCAATGCCTTGCTTCTGTCACCAGGATGACTTAGCCTGGGCCCCATGCCTGCTGCATTTCTGTTGTGCATGCTGTTTCCTCTGGGATCTGATAATCTTGAGACTCCCAACCACAGCCTGAACTCCACTCTCTCCATATGTACAAATTCAGCCTAAAGCTTCAGAACTTTCTATCACTGTATGTAGTTTGAGTCAGACCACATGTTTGGCCAACTACTGTTTTTTATCAGAATTTTATTCAACCTATGTCTATTTCTGATGGCTTCTGTTATTTAGGCAATTACTTGTATACACTTATGGTCTACTAGATGGTGGCCCGATTCTAATGCATAGGGTATTCTAGAATATGGCCAGCGGGAGACTGAGGTTCAAAAGATGGTCCAGGATGATCTACCACAATCGGCGATCTCACAGAGTTGCAGAAATTTCTGCAGTATTTCCGCAACTCCCGTAGCAGGAAAAACACATGCGACTTTGCATGCGTTTTCCTGCGGAAAACGTGTTTTTCACGCGATTTTCACGTGCAGAATTCAAGCGCATTCCAAGCAATTTGAAGCATTTCTTGGAATGTGATTGACAGGTTTATCACACTTGTCAAGCATAGTGTTTGACAATTGTGATCAACTTTTTACTATTGATGCTGCCTATGCAGCATCAATAGTAAAAGATAGAATGTAAAAAATAATTTAAAAAATTAAAAAAGATTATTCTCACCTTCTGACAGCCCCGATCTCCTCTCCACGCTCCCGGCATCCTCCGGTCCCAGTAATGCTTAGCGCGAAGGACTGGAGAAGACGTCACTCTCGCGAGAGCGCGACATCATTGTGGTCTTTCGCGCAAAGCATTACTGGGACTGGAAGATGCCGGGCGCATGGTGAGAGGAGGGAAAGAGTCCGGGAGTCGTCGGAAGGTGAGTATATCACTATTTTTATTTTAACTCTATTTTTTACAAGTTTATGGTACCCAGGGCCTGGAGGAGAGTCTTCTCCCCTCTGGACCCTGGGTACCATCCGCACATTGAGTGCTGCGCCGGTAATCTCCCGGCTGCATCACCGCTGACCTCCATGTGGCAGGATATGACCCGCGGCAACCGTCAGGAGATCAGCGGCTAGCGCCGCAGATCTCCCGATGGTAGCGGTGGCGTGCGTCATTCGAATTCCATGCCAATTCGCGGACGGACTGCGCCTGTCACTGATTGGTCGCGCCCAGCTGGGCGCGACCAATCAGCGACGCGGGATTTCCGTTACAAACAGACAGACAGAATTAGACGATTATATAGTAGATAGTTGCACTATTTATTCTGTATTATTCTTGTGCTTGCAGTTTATTATTCCATTGGCCTAATGCTCAACTGGAATTATATTGATATTATTTTAATTTATTTTTTGTGTGGTGCTTAATTTTCTTCCTGTCCAATACAGGCTGTCCGTTATTTTTGTAAACATCATTCTTTAGCATAACGTATGAAGAAGCATTTTATAGGGTCCAGCTAAAAAGCGGGGGAATTATTTAATTTAATATTTTTGGAGAGGAATCCTTTGATAAAAAGAAAAAGTCCTTTTCCATGCAGAATGTAAGAAATCTATGGCTGAATCTTTCTGGCTGCCATACAAAATGGCAAACTTAGGCTAGTTTCACACTTGCTTCTTTTTGCAGCGCGTTTTTCCCGCAAAAAAACGCATTAAAAAAACGCATACAAATGCATACAAACGCTGCGTTTTTTTCAAGCATTTTTATGCGCATGCAGGAAAAAAACGCAGCATTTTTGTGCGTTTGTATGCGTTTTTTGTGCGTTTGCGTTTTTTTGCAGATTTTGGAAAAACCCCACAAAAAAGAAAAAACAACCAATCAACAACACACAAGACCAATGGGACTGCATTGTGGGTGTGGTATGTTAATATATAGACCCTGTCTACAGTATTCTTCACATTTGCTTGATTCTTCTCGTGACCATGGATCTGCGCTGGAAGAGTTTTCACTTCAACTTGGATTTGGACATCGCGATGGCTCAGGCGTATGCAGTTGCTTGCCATGAACAAAGGAAGAGAGAGAGGCAGCGAAGACGGCGGCGTATGTGGATACATCCGATTGTTGAACTCCGGGATAGCCGTGGGGCATACCACACCCTCTACAGCGAGCTCCAGTCAAACCCGGAGAAATTTACAGATTATATCCGGATGTCCCACGAAAGTTTCATGGATTTGCTTGCTCGTGTCCAACAATCCATCCGGAGACAGGACACACAGCTCCGTCGTGCGATTCCTCCTGAGGAACGGCTACTGGTGACATTACGGTATGTTTTAAAAACCAAGGGGTGCGGTCTGATGTTTTTTTTTTAAATTTAGTATTCAAAACCTTGGGTAATTAGTTTTCGTGAATGTACTAATATTTTATTTTATAGTTTTTTAAAATAATATACATAAATATTAATTTTACTTCTTTGTCTGTTCACAGATTCCTGGCGACTGGAGAAACCCTATCTTCACTACACTTCCAGTACCGTATTGGAATCTCTACCTTGTCTGGAATTGTTGCTGACACCTGCCGGGCTCTCTGGAATGTTCTTTGTCCAGAATTTATGCCCCTGCCCACCGCTGAAAAGTGGATGGAAATTGCTGTCAAATTCTGGACAGTATGCAATTTTCCCAACTGTTTGGGAGCTGTTGATGGTAAACACATACGGATCATCAAACCCCAAAGAACGGGATCTGAGTACTATAATTACAAAAAGTACTTTTCAATAGTACTCATGGCGATTGCGGATGCCGGATGTATGTTTGTAGCAGTGGACATTGGAGCATTTGGCCGTGGTAATGACTCACAGGCTTTTAAAAACTCAGACATGGGCCGGAGGTTGTATGGCAACCAATTTAATTTCCCTATGCCACGGCCTCTTCCTCACACCGAAGCTCCGCCACTGCCCTTTGTAATGGTTGGCGATGAGGCTTTTCAAATGTGCGGAAACTTACTTAAACCCTACTCCAGCCGAGACTTGGACCACACCAAAAAAATATTTAATTACAGGCTGACCAGGGCCAGAAGAACTGTCGAGTGTGCTTTTGGGATTCTTGTCTCCAGATGGCGAATTCTGGACACGGCCATTAATCTTAAACTTGAAACAGTCGATGAGGTGGTGAAGGCCTGTGTGGTTCTACATAACTTTGTGATGGCTAAAGAGCACCCGACCTTTGAACTGGACGATGATGCTCCTAACCCATTGCCTGAATTCACTCAGCACACTCTCAGGTCATCCTGAGAAGTTGAAGTTGGCCAAATGAGGGACCAATTTGCGGCCTACTTTATTTCTGATGTAGGACGGGTGCACTGGCAAGATGAAATGGTGTAATGTTTTTGTTTGTTTATGGTAAAAAAAAAACCTTATTTGATACCATTACTGAGTGCACTATATTTTTTAAACTCCAATTAAATAAAAAACTTCCCATGTATAACTGAATTTTTTGATGTTCACACACCTGGGCAGGTAAATACACATACGAGTTAAAATGCAGCATTGCTAGTCTGCGTGAAATATATTGGAACGAGCAAAGCTGCAGGCCATGAATCAGGAAACCAAATTTTTTCAAGAGAAAATTGTGCAACTAGTTGAAAAAAAAGTATGTGATTTTCTCAAAACACAACCCTCAAAACCCAACCCCAATGAAAGTCAATGGTGAATACAAGTCAGCATTGAGTGGATGAATGTAATCTGCTCCATTCCAACTTACAAGTTATTACACTAGGCCTTGGAATAACTATACTAGGCCGTGGTATTTCAAATATGAGTATAGTAGGCCTTGGGCCTACTAATATAGTCATATGTGAAATACCACGGCCTAGTATAGTCATACCAAGGCCTACTCGATTTTTACCAACTAGGATCTTGTTTCACGAAAAACAAACTGTTAAAACTTGACAAGTTTCAACAGTTTGTTTTTCATGAAACCAGATTCTAGTTGGTAAAACTAGAGTTATTACACTAGGCCTTGGAATGACTACACTAGGCCGTGGTATTTCAAATATGAGTATAGTAGGCCTTGGGGCTAGTAGTATAGTAATATGTGAAATACCACGGCCTAGTATAGTCATACCAAGGCCTACTGTAATAACTCGATTTTTAACAACTAGCATCTTGTTTCACAAAAAACAAACTGGTGAAACTAGAAAGAAACTTATTTTTTAGACAAGTTTCAACAGTTTGTTTTTCATGAAACCAGATTCTAGTTGGTAAAACTAGAGTTATTACACTAGGCCTTGGAATGACTACACTAGGCCGTGGTATTTCAAATATGAGTATAGTAGGCCTTGGGGCTAGTAGTATAGTAATATGTGAAATACCACGGCCTAGTATAGTCATACCAAGGCCTACTGTAATAACTCGATTTTTAACAACTAGCATCTTGTTTCACAAAAAACAAACTGGTGAAACTAGAAAGAAACTTATTTTTTAGACAAGTTTCAACAGTTTGTTTTTCATGAAACCAGATCCAAGTTGGTAAAACTAGAGTTATTACACTAGGCCTTGGTATGACTATACTAGGCCGTGGTATTTCACATATGACTATACTAGGCCTTGGGTTGGTTTTTAACATGCATTTACCCATCAGTGTGTGTGAGCGGCGCAAACAACATTAATGAAACTTTTTAATGGTGAACCACAAATGTAAATTTATTTTTAATCAAAAAAAGTAAACCAAAAAATTATTTTTTACTGCGTTTGGGGGCAGATGGTTTCAATTTGGGGGTGTGCAGGGAATATGCAACACTTGCAGTTGAAGACGGTGTTTGAGGGGAAGGGGCAACAAAACTTGTGGGGGAAGGTAGTCCAGTTAAGGGAATTAAACTAGGAACACTTGGAGGAGAGGAAATCTGTTCAGGTACATTAGTTGTAATGGCATGTCGCCGTAGGCTTGTGTGCCTGGACCGACTTTGGCCCAATGCCCGCCTTGATAGATTTCGCCTTGAACTAGGGGCAAATATTGAGTGTAGGTCCCCCGTCTGCTGCTGCTGCTGAGGTGGCTGCTGCTGCTGCTGAGGTGGCGGCTGCTGCTGAGGTGGCTGCTGCTGCTGCTGTGGTGGCTGCTGCTGCTGCTGAGGTGGTTGCTGCTGCTGCTGAGGTGGCTGCTGCTGAGGTGGTGGCTGCTGCTGCTGAGGTGGCTGCTGCTGCTGCTCTTCGTTGGCAGTGCTCGTCCTTGCAGGAGGACTGGTGGCGGCAGTGATGGTCCAGGTTTGCAGAGTGGTGGTGGCAGGGCTACTACATGTTGTTGTAGCGGCAGGGCTGTTCCATGTTTGCCTAGTGGTGGCTGAGCTCCACGCATGCATGGGAGTGGCGGTGGTGCTCCAGACAGGAGCAGCGCTTGCCATGGTGGTGTTGGTGAAGTGACCAGCTGCACTCAGACTTGTGGTGGTGTAACGGTGGGTGTCCTGGCTTTGAATAGAGGTGTCCGTGCAGTGGTATGCAGCACAAGTCGGTAGTGAGGTGAAGCGAGTCAATGGTGCCGCAGTGACTGTAGACCCCGATGACACTGTTGGGTTTCCTGCTAGAATACACCTAGCACGAAACCCAACAGTGCCGTCAAGGACAACAGTCACTGCGGCACAATGTAGCAATACAATACTCAAAGCAGTCACTGTAGACCCCGATGACACTGTTGGGTTTCCTGCTAGAATACACCTAGCACGAAACCCAACAGTGCCGTCAAGGACAACAGTCACTGCGGCACAATGTAGCAATACAATACTCAAAGCAGTCACTGTAGACCCCGATGACACTGTTGGGTTTCCTGCTAGAATACACCTAGCACGAAACCCAACAGTGCCGTCAAGGACAACAGTCACTGCGGCACAATGTAGCAATACAATACTCAAAGCAGTCACTGTAGACCCCATTGACACTGTTGGGTTTCCTGCTAGAATATGCCTAGCACGAAACCCAACAGTGCCGTCAAGGACAACAGTCACTGCGGCACAATACAGAGCAGGGAAATACTCACTAAACGCCTTTTTGGAGGATGCTGTGGTGCTGTCCCAGCCATCCATCAACGCTGCGGCCACCTCATTCCATAGCCGCCGGGTCACCACAATGTCCTTGTGCAGCCGGTCACGGCTGTCCCACAACGGCAAACGCTCCTGGACCAGGCTGATGAGCTGCTCATTATCCAGGTAGACGTCTTCATCCCGTTGTGGAACCTAGACAAAACACATTCATTAGAATAATCAAATTTAAATTGAATAAAAAGTTACAAAAAAAGAAACATAAAAAAGAGTAAAAATAGAAGATAAAAAATAAAGAACATTACAAATCATTTGATACATACATTCCGTATCACCACCGGGACTTGGCTTCGCTGCTCCTGCTCTTCGCCCTCACTAGTCCCGTCCGCAGAAGATGATGATGATGACGATGTCTTAAAAAAGTAGAAAAAAACGTAAGAGATTTGGAGAAGCAGCAGATATACTTACCAGATGCACGAAAATAATCACCTCACGGTCTGCTTGCGCCAATTCCTGCCGCGATGGGGAATACTCGGATTCTGAAGACATACTGCATGTAAAAATAATAAAAATCATTAGTACATACATAATTTAAAAGGACAGGCATATAATGTAATATACTCACATTCTTCGCTGATATAAGATGGGTTCCTTGTTGACTGTCTGCTCTCCAATCTGTCAGTGTAGTAGTGGCAGAGTTTTGGCAGGCACCTCCTTTATATAGACTTTTTTTTTTTGACTTTAGAAGATTATAACTAGTACAACAAGTGGACACTACCAAAAAAACGCAGCGCTAAAAAAACGCTTACATGCGCATGCCAGTGCGCACGTATGTGCATCCATAGGCTATAATGGCCATTTTTAGCGCAAAACGTGCGCATACGTGCGCATGCGCTTTTTTGCAGGGCCAAAAAATGCAACATGCTGCGTCTGGAAAATACAAACGCACACCCCAAAAAAACGCAGCGCATGAAAATCGCATACATGCGCATGCCAGCGCGCAGGTATGCGCACCCATGTTAAATATAGGGGAAAAAACGCATGCGCACGTATGCGTTTTTTTACAGCGCAAAAAAACGCAAATGTGAAACCAGCCTTAGAATGATTATAGACATCAAAACCACTTTAAAGTGAAGTCAGATAACAGTAAGAAAAAATGACAGTATTTAGGAGTTCCACTAGTGGGATGCCTCGTATGTCTGAGCCTCCCTTTATTTTAACTCAATAGTCTTTATACATTTTCACTACAGTAGATTTCTTGCAACACCAAGAGTATGTTCATACAGTATTTGGAGTGAGTCTGATCTGAAAAATGGCTGAAAAGAACGCATTCTTGAAATATTCTTTCCTTTTCATTAATTTCTATTGAAAAAAAAATATTGATGTTCAGATTTTTGAGTGTTATTTAAAAGCTTCAGGTTTCATGTTAATCCCTTTCTGATATCTGACATAATATTCTGTCCATGTGACCTGGGCCTATCTGACCAGGTACAGAATATTACGTCATTGCGATCGCCCAGGGAAACGAGGGGTGCGCTGACGATCGCCACCGGTTGTCAGCTGATTCTGACAGCTGACACCTGGTGCTAGGTGCCAGGAGCAGTCATAGACCGCTCCCGGCATTTTAACACCCAATATACTGCAAAACACGATTGTATCATTTCGGAAGAGGGCAGAGGGCTGACAGCCCTTTCTGCCTTTGGATGAGAGTCCCCGTTGCATGATGCAGGGTCACGATCATTGCCATTGTGACCCAATGTCATCATGACAACATCCGGGTCACCAGAGCTAGAACACTTGCTGATCATGCGCAGTGCATGAACAGCAAGTATCTTTGTCAGTGCAGAGCTGACAGCTTCTATGGCATGCAGATGATGCTTCATCTGCATGCTATAAAAGTGATCAGCATGCACAATATGATTGTCCCATAGTGAGACAAAGTAAAAAAGTTAGAGAAAAGTAGCAATTTTTTCTAAATAATTGTAAAAATATATAAAAAAAACAATAATAATAAAAACAATATGTATTCTATCACCAAATAAATATTTGAATGAAAAAAATCTAAACAATAAAAGAACACATATTTGGTATTGCCGTGTCTGCAATGACCCGACCTATAAAACTGTCCCACTAGTCAACCCCTTTAGTGAACACCATAAAAAAGATAAAAAACAATGCTTTATCACCATACCGCCGAACAAAATGTGGAATAACATGCAATCAAAAAGACGTAAATATACATGGTACCACTGAAAATGTCATCTTGTTCCGCAAAAATCAAGCTGCCAAGTAGATCTATCAGCACAAAAATAAAAAAGTTATAGCTCTCAGAATAAAATGATGCCAAAATTATTACTTTTTTCTATAAAATAGTTTTTATTGTATAAAAACACCAAAACATAAAAAACAATATAAATGAGGTATCGCTGTAATCGTAGTGACCTGAAAAATAAAATTGCTTTAACAATTTTTCCACACATGGAACGATATAACCCCCCCAAAAAAAGAAATTCATGTATTGCTGTTTTTTGTTCATTCTGCCTCCCAAAAATCAGACTAGAAAGCAATCAAAAAAAGTCATGTACTGAAAAAGGTGCCAATAAAAATATCTGCTCGTCCTGCAAAAAACAAGACCTCATATGACTCTGTGGGTCAAAATATGGAAAAAATATAGATCTCAAAATGTGGTGATGCAAAAATCATTTTTTTTTCAATAAAAAGTATCTTTTAGTGTGTGACAGCAGCCAAACAAAAAACCCACTATAAGACCTCTTTCACACGTCCTGTTATTTCTGGTACCGGAGATGTCAGTGTCCATGTATGTAATACTTGCGGCACATGTGTGGCATGCCGCATCAGTATCACATGGATGGCATGGCTGTGATTGACTGGCACAACACGGGACCCAGCCTGACTGTGTACAAAAGAAAAAAATGGCCCCATCTTTTTTTAAACTACCAAAGGGAAAAGAAGACAGTTGTGAGGTGGTGATATTATTCTGGGAAGGGGCCAATATCCATAAAGGACAGAAAAGTTTTTTATTTGGTAAAAACACTTTCCTACAATTATCCTCTTTCACCAATTTATTAAAGTTAAAACTCCCATGCCAGTCCACCACAGTCCAAGGGATCGCTGTAGTCCACACTGAGGTATCTCGATGAGTCCCATTCAAAATTCAAGCATATGGAGCCCTGTTCAGAGAATGGAGCTTCATAGGTACTAACTGCAGAAGACATTGCTGAGTCTCGCGGTGGTGTGAGATACCTGACAGTCTCTGTGACCGGCGGTGATATCAGTAAAGTTACCACTTACCACCTGTCAGAGCCACTGTGCAACAGCTTAAGAAACAGTGACTTTGACTGGCAGTAAACATACTGACGTCACCGCTGCTAGTTCACATGATATCCTCTGTGTGACAGCGTGTGAACCCGCAGCAATACCAAACAGCTGCCACCGGTGATGACTTCAGTAAGGTTACCACCAGTCATAGCCACTGTTTTCCACGCTGTCACACAGAGGATTGCTTTGTTACCCAAACCAAACTTTTTTCTAAAGTTCTACTGAACCTGAAGGACCCAGACATCCATGGGTCCACTCATCCCTATTTAAACAGAACAGAAGCACAAATGTCATGTTAAGTACAGCTCATGTGTAAGTGTTACTCTTAGAAGATGGTACCTCAATGAAAAATACTCATGCTTGAAATGTTTGGACCACCTAGTTGCTTGGAATCTTATTCTGTTAGTGCAAAATGTTGGGCATCATACATTAGTTGTACATTCTCAATAAGTACTTTGTGGAGAATAGTGGTCGAGCATATGCAAGAACTCAAGGGTAGCTAGTACACGCTAGCAACTAACACCTACAAACTGTGCAGAATTATTAGGGAAGTAAGTATTTTGACCATATGACAATTTTATGAATACAGTGGGGAAAAAAGTATTTAGTCAGTCAGCAATAGTGCAAGTTCCACCACTTAAAAAGATGAGAGGCGTCTGTAATTTACATCATAGGTAGACCTCAACTATGGGAGACAAACTGAGAAAAAAAAATCCAGAAAATCACATTGTCTGTTTTTTTTTCATTTTATTTGCATATTATGGTGGAAAATAAGTATTTGGTCAGAAACAAGCAATCAAGATTTCTGGCTCTCACAGACCTGTAACTTCTTCTTTAAGAGTCTCCTCTTTCCTCCACTCATTACCTGTAGTAATGGCACCTGTTTAAACTTGTTATCAGTATAAAAAGACACCTTTGCACACCCTCAAACAGTCTGACTCCAAACTCCACTATGGTGAAGACCAAAGAGCTGTCAAAGGACACCAGAAACAAAATTGTAGCCCTGCACCAGGCTGGGAAGACTGAATCTGCAATAGCCAACCAGCTTGGAGTGAAGAAATCAACTGTGGGAGCAATAATTAGAAAATGGAAGACATACAAGACCACTGATAATCTCCCTCGATCTGGTGCTCCACGCAAAATCCCACCCCGTGGGGTCAGAATGATCACAAGAACGGTGAGCAAAAATCCCAGAACCACGCGGGGGGACCTAGTGAATGAACTGCAGAGAGCTGGGACCAATGTAACAAGGCCTACCATAAGTAACACACTACGCCACCATGGACTCAGATCCTGCAGTGCCAGACGTATCCCACTGCTTAAGCCTGTACATGTCCGGGCCCGTCTGAAGTTTGCTAGAGAGCATTTGGATGATCCAGAGGAGTTTTGGGAGAATGTCCTATTGTCTGATGAAACCAAACTGGAACTGTTTGGTAGAAACACAACTTGTCGTGTTTGGAGGAAAAAGAATACTGAGTTGCATCCATCAAACACCATACCTACTGTAAAGCATGGTGGTGGAAACATCATGCTTTGGGGCTGTTTCTCTGCAAAGGGGCCAGGACGACTGATCCGGGTACATGAAAGAATGAATGGGGCCATGTATTGTGAGATTTTGAGTGCAAACCTCCTTCCATCAGCAAGGGCATTGAAGATGAAACGTGGCTGGGTCTTTCAACATGACAATGATCCAAAGCACACTGCCAGGGCAACGAAGGAGTGGCTTCGTAAGAAGCATTTCAAGGTCCTGGAGTGGCCTAGCCAGTCTCCAGATCTCAACCCTATAGAAAACCTTTGGAGGAAGTTGAATGTCCGTGTTGCCAAGCGAAAAGCCAAAAACATCACTGCTCTAGAGGAGATCTGCATGGAGGAATGGGCCAACATACCAACAACAGTGTGTGGCAACCTTGTGAAGACTTACAGAAAACGTTTGACCTCTGTCATTGCCAACAAAGGATATATCACAAAGTATTGAGATGAAATTTTGTTTCTGACCAAATACTTATTTTCCACCATAATATGCAAATAAAATGAAAAAAAAACAGACAATGTGATTTTCTGGATTTTTTTTTCTCAGTTTGTCTCCCATAGTTGAGGTCTACCTATGATGTAAATTACAGACGCCTCTCATCTTTTTAAGTGGTGGAACTTGCACTATTGCTGACTGACTAAATACTTTTTTTCCCCACTGTATTTCCCAACTCCGAACTATGTAAACTTGAATGCTTATTGCATGGAGCAGATCATATGATGTGTATTTTGGTAATGAGGATGGATGTGGCCTAAGGATACAGCACAACGTAAGGTAGCTCTGACAGTGATAGCCAGGAAGCTCTTATATGGCTACCACGAACAGGCTTGATGCAAACTACTCTGTTTCCCAGAGCCATGGGGTTACCCCAAGCTTTCACCTTTTGACCCCTATTCAGGGATCTGGATTTACACAGCAGTTCCTAGGCAAGGGTGACATACTATTCAATGGCAAGAATGATGGTCAGGTAGCCGGGTCAAAATGAAGAGGGCAGCAAAGTTACAAAATCTTCAGACAGGAGATGCATCAATAATTCAGCTGAGATATAAGTAGAAACGCACAAATACAAGACAGGGGAAGAATCCACAGGTGTCTAGAAATATTAATCAGATTGTCTTCCTAGGGCAATATTTCCTAAAAAAACATTAACTGACTCTAAAAAGCAAAAACAAAAGATATTATACAAGATATTGGGGCGTGACCACAGAACCATCAAAAATTTTGTTGCAAATAGTCAAACAGGGTCAACAGGGTCATAAAAAACTTGTTGAGAAGAAAGACCCATGTTACCTACCAATGATTGGAAAAGAATCAAATGTGAAGAGACCCCGACCCCATTATCCTCTAGTGCTGTCATATTACAGAACTGCAATCTCCCTGAAGTGCCCATACGTACAAAAATAAAGGCGCTTGTTAAAAGAAAAGCATCTTCAATATTTTGCAGGATGCCACATTCTTTTGTGCCAATATTTTGACACTTGTATCCTAGTAATATTTAATACCAGATACACAAGTCTCAAGTTCTTTCTTACCAATGACGGTATAATACATTTGCATTCATGCACAGAACACATATTGTATCTCACAGTAGTCAGCACTATTTATATGGCAAGTTTAATATATAAGCGAACAGTTAGATGAAAATATATATTACATCAAGATCGTACATTGAAAAAAAAACTATAAGTGCCTGCGTGCAACAACGTGAGAATGCCAGAAAACAGATCCCATACCAATTGTTCAGAGACCCAATAAAATGAAATATTCCGTCAAAAAGCTAGAGCTTTATACAGGCGAGCCCGAGCACCTGGTTTTGCATAAATATGCAAATATTTGCTATAAACAATTTCCATGATAATAAAACGGTACATTTATCCCCTGCAGAATCCCACAATTGTTTCCTCCTTGTGCAGGCGTGAACATTGTAAAGATGCAGCTTCTATTCCTACTTTATCCACAACTTGCAAATAAATACTGTTCAAATCGACTTTTCGAGAAAATGTCTGCCCGTGGCTCCATCTTGCAGGCCCAGCTGGGCTGTCTTGTGCATTTATATTGACATTAATGCTGAATTTAATAAACATCACAAGGCCGTACTTGAAGCCTCCCAATACACTCCTTTATTACATTTTATGATAGAAGCAATATTAAATCTCGGTGTCAGTGTGAATCTGGGCTTACTACAACATCGGCAGTTTGGGAAAGGTTATTCAAAACTATTGTGTATTTTTCACCATAAGAAGCTGATAATCAGTCCCGAGAAAAATACTCTTCCCCCAAGCGCCGGCAGCGAGAGAGCAGCTCCGTGCTACCATAGAAACAGCCTCCGAAATGTGACAGATGCAGCTTTGTTTGTACATATGGTAGGAACACAAATAGAATTAGGTGGGGATTTCATAAGAGAGACAGAGGGACACTAAATTGTACTGTAGTGGATACTTTTGGTTCATATTTCCAGGAGAATTCTTTGTACAAACGCCTATGGGGCAGCGAGGCTTTCATCGGGAGGGAAAGAGCTGCGAAATAAAAGGGAAAGATGATTACATAGCAAGCATAAAGAGGAGACAAGATAACTTATTAGCAATGTGTAAACTGAGGAAATTAGTTAAATCCTTAATTAAGACATTTTATAAAAATGAAATGCTTACTGAACACACCTCCATATGCAATGGATTCATTTCCCTGCTGCCCTTAGTACATTTACAGTAAATTAACAGTCTTTGATTCAATTAGTATAGTGTAATATTGTACAGTCACAATATGGTAAAAGAGAAGAGAACAAAATAATATTAGAACAGGAAGCCCAGCATGTGAACAGGGACAGCTTTTTAGGGAGTGAGGAAAACTTTGCAATTGCCCTGGACTCCATCGTTGGCGATTTGTTAAGGCAAGGCTATGGGCAACCAAAAACTGCACTGATAATGTCAATCCAGCATTATTATTGTAGCTTCCAGTTAAAATGGCAGAAGGATCACTAGTAATATAATGGCCACATGACCAAAAAACCATTATATTGCAGCAGTATCAAGGAACTGAAAACCAGGAGACAGACTGTTATGTTCTCTACACTCTTCCTGTGTATCTACTATATAGTCGTCTAATTCTGTCTGTCTCTCTGTTTGTAACGGAAATCCCACGTCGCTGATTGGTCACGCCAGGCCGGCCGCGACCAATCAGCGACAGGCGCAGTCCGACAAGTGTGGCCAACTTTTTACTATTGATGCTGCCTATGCAGCATCAATAGTAAAAGATAGAATGTAAAAAATAATAAAAAAAATTAAAAAAAAGGTTATTCTCACCTTTCGACGGCCCGATCTCCTCCGCGGTGCGCCTGGCATTTTCCAGTCCCAGTAATGCTTAGCGCAAAGGACCGGAGATGATGTCACGCTCACGAGAGCGCGACGTCATCAACGGTATTTCGCGCTAAGTATTACTGGGACCAGAAGGTGCTGGGCGCATGGTGAGAGGCAGGAAAGAGTCCCGGAGCCATCGGAAGGCGAGTATATGACTATTTTTTATTTTTATTCTATTTTTTACAGGATTATGGTACCCAGGGCCTGGAGGACAGTCTCATCTCCTCCAAACCGTGGGTACTATCCGCACATTGAGCGCTCATTTTATGCATGGTGGGCATAGCCACATGCGTAAAATGAGCATTTCAATGCAATCCTATGGGTGCTGAATCACAGTGATTCCACACAAAGAATGAGCATGCTGCAGATTTTACCCATAGGATTGCATGGGATGTTTTTTTTTGCGTTTTCACAGTGATTTTGCAGTGTGCACACAACCTGACTCACAGCGCGACGTAGTTCACAAGTAAACTACAAACATATTCTAGAATACCCGATGTGTTAGAATCGAGCCACCATCTAGTCTATTATATACTGACTTATAATTGCTCGTCATCCACTTCCGTCCGGACTTCCTCAAATCTCACAATCCACCGCACCGCACTGGAAGTACGCCCACCACCATATTGAAATACCCAAGTGATGGCTATTCCAATATGGCACCTGCTGGTGGTACCAGGCCCTTCTGCAGTATCATCAGTGGGACACTGCAGGGATAACCATGCTGGACACCCCCACCACCGTTGGAACCGCCGCCAGACCCGCCGCCAGGACCCGCCGCCGGACCCGCTGTCAGGACCCATCGTTGGACCCGACATCGCCTGACTACACGCGCCGGATCCCGCCACTGCCTGCCCACCCACCTCTGTGCAGTCACAGTCAGGAGGAAAGACTGCGGCTTTTGGCCTGTGCTGGAGATAGGGTCTGGACACCCTCTGGTGGCACCGCACCCCATCTACAGCACAGGCCGCAAACCACAAAGGTGGGTGTACAGGCAGAAGCGGGACACACACCCCACACACACACACTGCCCTCCCGATAGCATCGGGCCCACCTCTAGTGTATTATAAACTATTTGTATATATAACCCTAATTCCAAAAAGGTGTGATGTTGCGTCAAGTGTAAAGAAAGAATGCAGTGATTTTGAAATCACTTATAGACAATTAGACGTAGTTTATTCTCAACATGACTTAGAACACAGATCAGAAGTTAAACATTAGACATTTTTCCATTTGATTTGAAAATATTAAATAGCGGAATATTTTTCTGAAACTGTTCAATAATTTTTAGACACAGTTACTCACAGATTGGTGAACCTCTAAAAGCCTTTGCTTTATGCCGGGGTCACACTTGCGAGAAACTCACACGAGTCTCGCACATTATTACCCGGCACTGCCTCCGGCACTCAGGACCGGAGTGCTCAGCTGCATAGAAATACATGCAGCTGCACACTCCGGTCCAGAGTGCCAGCGGCAGTGCTGGATATTGAGACTCAAGACTCGTGCGAGTTTCTGGCAAGTGTGACCCCGGCCTTAGAGACACTCTGCATCTCTAAGGCTGGTTTCACACTTGCGGTTTTTTGCGCTGTTTTTTTGCGCAAATAAAGCATGCGTTTTTTTTCCTATTCTTACCATGGGTGCGCATACACATGCGTTTGTACGCGTTTGTATGCGCATGTGTTTTTTTGTAGTGTGCACTCTGTTGCATTTTTTGAGCGTCCGACTTGCCCCCCAAAAACGCATGCGCATGCAATGTGTTTTTTTTTCACCCAACCACCCACTAAAGTCTATGGGTACGCTGACGAGCGCATGGCAATGCGCACGTCAGCACAAAAAAACGCAAGCTTTTTTTAAAAAAAACTTGCACAAACCCACCAAAAAACACACAAAAAAGCATGATGCATTTTTTTATGTGCGTTTGCACTGCGCACGGTGCGCAGCTCAAAAAACACAAGTGTGAAAGTAGCCTAACATGCTTTTTTATGACACTGACATAGTGGGTGAAGCCGCTGTAAGGCGAATATAATACTGGAGTTGGGGGAGCTGTATCATCAATGTCAGTAAACTGGATTCTACCAGGCACCAAAAGCATTAGAATTAAATTCTGAGTACAGTGTATTCAAGCGAGGGCCTGTATTGTGCTCAGTCTGTCAGGCCTGAAACTCATGTCAGGAACACGTACAAATACCATTTTACTTGGAAGCAGCCTCCTCAAGGGAAAGCGACAGGAGTGCCATTGACCAACCTGCACAAGCCTATGCATTTATGCAGGAAACCACCCAAACAGGCAGAATTTATGTTTTTGCATGGTTTTGAGCAACAATGGAGTAATGACAGGATATGTCCAAGAGAGCGACAAGGTCAGTGGAGTATATTGCTTAGGTGATAGGCAGTGCTACAGAGCTCAGGTACAGTAAAGGCCTATGCGTGGCAATGACCATATTACAATATGTGTGAGGTTGCTGCCTGAATAGGTCTGTGGAGCATATTAACCCATTCTCTTAGACCTGCTTAAAATGTACAGAAATTGGCCAATATTCCACCACCATTTTTTTAACCAAAATTTATAAAAGATAAGGGAAGCGACAGTTTAATAAAGAGACACAAGTCTCATTTAGGAGCCTGGAAAAGCCAGGAATGGTCTTTATCCAGCACCGGTCAATGTAAAGTGCTAACTAATATGTATGACCTATCTAACAATTTGGGAAGAGATATATATGCTGACAAGGAACAACTGAACGCTGCTCTGTGACAACGAACTGGATGTGGTTGATGACTGTTGTGCCTGCGCAACTGACAGGTTGTGGGCAAGAGACATCAGCGCCTCGTTCCTGAAGATTGAGAAGGATGTACTACAGGGGAAGGGCCAGGGGTTTCACCCTCAGACACAGATTTTGTACCCAGGTATCCCACCCACCTCCCGGGGTGCTGTGTATGTCAGCAGGAAATGGAATTTGCTTTCAGAGGTATTATGTCGAATTTTCCTGTGTGGATAAGATTTTAAAGCTAGCAGCTTATTTATAGAGCATGTTTCATTACTCATATTTGTATTCTGTGTAAAGCTGAAACCTGAAGAATTGTGTGTAGCATATTAATACATTGATGTTCCACAATGTCTAAATGCAGACACAAAAATCAACATCAGGCTCCCAGGTACATGCTTAAAGAGACCGTGAGAAGGGCAACACATTAAAAAAAATTATAATAATAAAATATATAGAGATTGACAGTAGAAATTTGACCATTGCACAATGTATAGTGGGTACGGAAAGTATTCAGACCCCTTTAAATTTTTCACTCTATGTTTCATTGCAGCCATTTGGTAAATTCAAAAAAGTTCCTTTTTTTCTCATTAATATGCACTCTGCACCCCATCTTGACTGAAAAGAATCAGAAATGTTGAAATTTTTGCAAATTTATTAAAAAAGAAAAACTAAAATATCACATGGTCATAAGTATTCAGACCCTTTGCTCTGTCTTGAGTAGAAGCTCCCTTTTGAGCTAGTACAGCTATGAGTCTTTTTGGGAATGATGCAACATGTATTTCTATGCAGCAGTACACTTCGGTCCTGAGTGCCAGCGGCAGTGCCAGGTATTGAGGTGAGAGACTCGCGAGAGTTTCTCGCATTGCAATTGCAAGTGTGACTCCAGCTTTACTATGACAGACATTGAGAAGCTGGAATTCAGACT
The DNA here is from genome assembly GCF_039654945.1 of Dendrobates tinctorius. Classification (NCBI taxonomy): domain Eukaryota; kingdom Metazoa; phylum Chordata; class Amphibia; order Anura; family Dendrobatidae; genus Dendrobates; species Dendrobates tinctorius. Next base: position 105,972,064 of record NW_027361690.1, on the reverse strand, counting down.
GCCCTCTGCTGCTCACTAAGCCTTGCCAACATATGAAAGGTTGAATTCCAACATGTGGGCATGTCACAAATCAGTTGGTGACTAAGCAAATTAAAGCACTGCTGCAGCGAAGCAAGAGGTGGAAAGTCTTTGGTGACTTTCGGAAAAGGGCACTGACATGGTGTATTTTGGCAAGTAAGTCCGGCAGCTCAGGGTATTTTTTAAAAAAATGCTGTACAACCAAGTTGTGCACGTGGGCCATGCATAGAACGTGTACCAGCTATTTGAACAAGGCGCCACCAAGTTACACCCATTATCGGACACAACAAGGCCTGGTTGGAGATTCAGCGGGGAGAGCTACTGATCGGTCTTTTATCGCGTTCAACATACTGTATCTGCTGCATTGTGATCTTTACTACCTAAACAGATAAGCTTCAGCAGAGTGTGCTGCTGATATGAAAAGACAGTGCTGCAAACCTCCTAGCTTGGGAGTGATGGGGAGGCTGGTTCCGCTGAGCATGATGATGATGAGGAGAGACAGGAACTGAAATGCGAGGAGACTAAAACCCTGATGGAATTTGGGCCCACTGTGCTTGGTATGGATAAGATGTGTGATGTCCCACCCTCTGATTATGTCCCAGACTCCACTAGGTTCACTGTGTGCCATCAGGGAAATGTAGCATCCCTGTCCAAAAAAACTTGTCCACGTGTCTGTGGTTAGGTGGACCTTCCCTGTGACTGCATTGGTCAGAGAATGGGTGATGCTGTGTGACACGTGCTTATTATGTAACGCAGGGACAGCACACTGTGAAAAATAGTGGTGGCTGGGAATCAAGTACCGAGGAGCTACCAATGCCAAGAGGTCACGATAAGACTCAGTTCCCACAAGCTGAAATAGCAACATTTCCAGGGCTAGAAATCTGGCAGTGTGGGTCTTTAGTGGTTGGGCCTGTTTTTTTCTGCTTCCTGCTCAATGTCTGGGGCAGGGACAACTGAACTCTGTGCTGGGACAATGAACTGGACATGGTAGCTCACTGCTGTGTATGTGCAAAAGTGGGTTGTGGGCAGGAGACATCAGCACCTGCTTCCTGGACAGCAGATTAGGAAGACCATGACACAGGGGCAGTGGTTTTCACCCTCAGACACAGATTTTGTAACCAGGCGTTCCACCAACCTACTGGGGTGTTTGGCTGCCATGTGCTTTTGCAAGGTGGTGTTGCTCTTGTTGGCAGTGCTATTGTCTCTTCTTAACTGGGTATGGCAGATGCTGCAAATTACAGTTGTTTTGTCTGAAGGAATTTCAGAAAAAACTGCCATACAGGGGAACAACATACCCTTGGCCTGTTATCTAGCCGAGTGGGGGGGCTCTGTAGAACAGTTCACCGAGTTCTCCCTCTGGTCAAACCACTTCCTCTTCTTGCCTGTTTTCGTGCTACAGATCCAATCCACTCTGCACTTCTTTGTTCGCTAGGCATGCCACCGTGCCAGGCTGGATCAGTTGCCTCATCATCAACAACGTCATCTTCCAGTTCATCAATCTAATCCTCCTTCAATTTTAGGTTGACCTGATGGCAACTGTGCATCATGATAATCCTCCACCTCTTCAGACATGAATTGACCTTCCCCAACATGGTTTTCTCCTGGCCGTGGGTGCTCAAATGTTTGGGCACCACTGCACTCCATCCACTCATGACCCTCTTTAATGAGAAGGAAGGAAAACCAGGTTGAGGATTCAGATTCCCAGCCACTTGTCTACTGAGACTGAGCTGTGGGGAAGACTTTGTGGTGCTGCTTGTCAACACACTGGAGACTTTGTCCATCATAAAATTCACAGCATCCTCGCACTTGCCTTGGTTCGACAGTGGTGTAGAGCGCTGGCCAAATTTTGGTAAGATATTAGAACAAGATAGAGTCACCATCTGATCTGTCACATGGCCTTGGAGAGCACCACCATATCCACATCCCTTAACGTCACCCTTTCTCATATTGAGTGCATTAGGAAAAAAAAATTCCTGGCTTTATTTTCCATAAATACCCTCACAAAGGTGTTATGTACAAATGTGTGTGTATTTTTTCAGATATTAGCTTTTTTGCACATGGCAACAGCAGACTAAGGAAAATTACAGGTAAATAGTCTTGTTTGCGCATCTCTGCAGGCCTTGCGCCAGTCGCACAACTGCTATATAATAATGCGCTATTTATTTAACCAATAGAATTTTTTTTTCTATCGCCATGCTGACACACGGCAACAGCAGACTAAGGAAAATTATTGCCACTGATAAAATGTGACATGTGCTCATCTCTCCAGTGTTTGCGACAGGTAAAGATTTGCTATTTATTTGGCCAATGGAAAATTCAAATTATTTTTAGATTGACTTTATGACACCCACCGACAGCAGACTATGGAAAATTATTGTCACTGGTAAATTGTGACATTTGTGTATCTCTGCAAGGTTTGCGCAAGTCGCACGACTGCTAGATAAAGATACCCTATTTATTTAACAATAGAAAATTTGTATTTTTTATATTGCCTTTTTGACACATGACAACAGCAGACAAAGGAAAATTATTGCCACTAGTAAATTGTGACATTTGCGCATTTCTACAGGTTTTGCGCCAGTCGCAAAAGTGCTAGATAAATATTTTCTATTTCAGCAACAAGATAGGAATATTATTTAGCAATTAGCTTTTCAAAAGGATGTTACTATATGCTAGCACTGGGGGGCTACAGGATTATGGGGAAGGAGACAGTAGGTTGGTGGTTGCAGTAACTCCGATGGTGTTGAGGTGGCCGCGTGGTCATTACAGTTGTAAGCTTTTTTGAAGAGATGGGTTTTCAGGTTCCATCTGAAGGAACCAAATGTGGTGGATAACCTAACGTGTTGGGGCATAGAATTCCAGAGGATGGGGGATATTCAGGAGAAATCTTTGAGGCGATTGGGTGAGGAGTGAATAAGCGTGGAGGAGAGAAAGAGGTCTTGGGAGGACCAGAGATTACATGAGGGAAGATATTGAGAGATTTGTTTGGAAATACACAAATTAGAAAGGTTATGGACGGCTTTGTAGGTCAGTGTTAGTAGTTGAAACTGGATACGCTGGGAAATTGGGGGTGTTATGATTGAGTCACCGAGGAGGAAAAAACAAAACACAAGCTCAGCCCAGAAAAACAGAGAGGTTGGAAACTAGCAGATTGCAGACCCCTAATCCTATCACACAACTAGCAGTAGCCGTGGAGTGTTCCTACGGTGATCCTAGACACCCCGTCACAGCCGGAGATCTACATAAGCCTAAAGAGAGAAAAGGGAAAAACTGACTGCCCCAGAGCAGACCCCAAAGCAATAGGCAGCCCCCAACATATAATGACGGTGAAGCAAGATGAAAACACTAACACAGATAGAAAGATAGGTTGAGCAAAAGATGGGGCCCAAGCTAACTAAAAAGGACAGGATAGAAAAGCTAAAAATATTACCAACACAACTGATAAGCAAAAAGGACCCTGAAGTCACTAGACTTCAAACCCTATATCAGCACTCAGAATATTCTGGAAGCAGAGCAAAAGAGAACACTGATCAAGGAAAAAGAATCCAGCACACACCCAGCCGGGGATGGCTGAACTCCAAAAAATAAGGTAAACAAAACCAAAACTAATAAGTTCAATAGCAGAGCAAAAACTTATCTTTGGGAAGCAGGAATCAGACTGGTCTCCAAGAATCCAGCAGAGAAATCACCAGCAACTCAGGAGGGGGTCAGCTGCCTTATATCCAGTCAGAAGTTCCCGTTACCCATTCACCATCCACCTGATCAGGTGTTTGGTAATCAGCCTCACTACCTTCCTTCACCAGAAGAGGGAGATCCTCAGACACAAAAGATGAATGAACAGATGAGCTCACAACAGTACCTCCCCCTTGAGGAGGGGTCACCGAACCCTCATCCAAGCCACCAGGCCGATCAGGATGAGCTCGATGAAAAGCACGCACCAATCTTTCGGCATGAATATCCGAAGCAGAGACCCAGGAATTATCCTCCTGACCATAACACTTCCACTTAACCAAATACTGGAGTCTCCGTCTAGCCAGAAGGGAATTCAGTATCTTCTCTACCTCATATTCCATGTTACCTTCAACCAACACAGGGTCAGGAGGTGCCGCCATAGGAACCACTGGTTCAACAAACCTCTTCAACAAGGACTTATGAAACACATTATGAATCTTAAATGTGACAGGAAGAGCCAACCGAAAAGAGACCGGATTAATAATCTCCAAAATCTTGTAAGGTCCAATAAATCTAGGTTTAAAATTTGGAGAAGCCACTTTCATAGAGATATTCTTTGATGACAACCAGACCATATCACCCACCTTAAACCGGGGGCCAATGGTCCTATGCCGGTTAGAAAACTGCCTGGCCTTTTCCTGGGAAAGAGACAACTTATCCACCACTTGGTCCCAAATCTGCTGCAGTCTTTCCACCACAGTGTCAACCCCTGGACAGGCAGAAGACTCCACTTGCCCTGAAGAAAATCGAGGATGAAACCCAAAGTTACAGAAAAAGGGTGACATCAAAGTGGCAGAACTAGCTCTATTATTAAAAGCACATTCGGCCAAGGGTAAAAATGAGACCCAATCATCCTGATCAGCAGATATAAAACAGCTCAAATAAGCCTCCAAAGTCTGGTTTGTTCTCTCCGTCTGCCCATTGGTCTGAGGGTGAAATGCAGAGGAGAAGGACAACTGAATTCCCAACTTGGAACAAAAGGTCCTCCAGAATCTAGAGACAAACTGAACTCCTCTGTCCGATACAATGTTCTCAGGAATCCTGTGCAAGCGAACCACCTGTTGCAAAAACAAGGGCACCAACTCTAAGGAAGATGGCAACTTACGGAGTGGTACAAGATGGACCATCTTAGAGAATCTATCACAAATCACCCAGATAACAGTCATCCTCTGAGAGACAGGCAGATCAGAAATAAAATCCATTGAAATATCGGTCCATGGCCTCCTGGGCACCGGCAAAGGCATCAACAACCCACTAGAACGAGAACAAGGCTTAGATCGGGAGCAAGTCCCACAGGACTGCACAAAATTTCTGACATCACGAGACAAGGCAGGCCACCAAAAAGACCGACTCACCAAATCTCTAGTACCAAAAATACCTGGATGATCAGCCAACGCGGAGCAATGAACCTCAGACATCACTTTCCTCCTCCACTGGTCAGGAACATACAACCTACCACTGGGACAATGCTCAGGTTTATCCTCCTGAAACTTCTCCAGAGCACGTCTCAAATCAGGTGAGATGGCAGAAAGAACCACCCCCTCACCTAAGATGGTAGCAGGCTTGGTCACAATAGGAGAATCGGCCAAAACACTCCTAGAGAGGGCATCAGCCTTAACGTTCTTAGTGCCCGGGAGAAAGGAGACCACAAAATCAAAACGTGTGAAAAACAAAGCCCACCTGGCCTGTTTCGGATTCAAGCGTTTAGCCGACTCAAGGTAGATCAAATTCTTGTTGTCAGTGAGGACCACAACTTGATGTCTAGCTCCCTCCAACCAATGTCTCCACTCCTCAAATGCCCACTTCATGGCCAACAGTTCTCGATTCCCCACATCATAGTTGCGTTCCGAAGTAGAGAACTTTCGGGAAAAGAAGGCACAGGGTTTCATTTTAGATGTTACAGGATCTTTTTGGGACAAAACAGCTCCTGCACCAATCTCTGAAGCATCCACCTCCACCAGAAATGGAAGTGAGACATTGGGTTGTCGCAAAACCGGAGAAGAAGTGAACCTACGCTTCAGCTCCTGAAAAGAAGAAACAGCCTCTGGAGACCAATTCAGCAAATCAGCGCCCTTCTTAGTCAAATCAGTCAATGGTTTGGCAATAACAGAAAAATTGGCTATAAATTTACGATAAAAATTAGCAAAATCCAAAAACTTCTGGAGAGCTTTCAAAGAAGTGGGCAGCACCCAATCATAAATGGCCTGTACCTTGGCCGGGTCCATTTCAATAGTTGACGGAGACAAAATAAATCCCAAAAATGAAATCCTCTGTACACCAAAAAGACATTTCGGTCCCTTAACATACAGGGAGTTTTCCCTCAAAATCCGGAACACAGACCGAACATGTTCCACATGAGAGTCCCAATCCCTGGAAAAGATCAAAATATCATCCAGATAGATGATCAGAAACTTATCCACAAAGTCCTGGAAAATATCATTCATGAAGCACTGGAAGACAGAAGGGGCGTTAGTGAGCCCAAAAGGCATCACCAGGTACTCAAAATGTCCCTCCGGAGTATTAAACGCTGTCTTCCATTCATCCCCATGCTTAATGCGAATAAGATTATATGCCCCCCTGAGGTCAAGCTTGGTAAACCAGCAAGCACCTTCAACTCTAGAAAATAGGTCAGAAATCAGGGGTAACGGATACTGATATTTAACAGTAATTTTGTTAAGGTGAGCGATAGTCAATACAGGGCCTTAATGAACCATCCTTCTTGGCCACAAAAAAAACCCAGCACCCAAGGGTGAAGAGGATGGTCTCCCTTCTCCAACGACTCCTTAATATAAGAACGCATAGCCTCATGTTCGGGTACAGATAAATTAAAAAGTCGACCCTTGGGAAATTTACACCCCGGACTCAGCTCAATTGCACAGTCATAACTCCTATGAGGAGGCAAAGATGCAGACTTACTCTCACTAAACACATCATAAAAATCAGCCAAATAGTCAGGAACCTCATGCGACTGGGGAGAGGTGGAGAAAACAGGAGTGTCACTAAGAGCACACCGACAACCCCAACTCACCACAGACACAGATTTCCAATCCAAAACTGGATTATGGATTTGCAACCAGGGGAACCCCAGCACGATGGTATCATGCAAATTATGCAACACCAAAAATCTGCAATTTTCTTGATGGTCTGGGGCGACCCGCATTACCACCTGGGTCCAAAACTGAGGTTTATTCTTCGCCAAAGGAGTAGCATCAATACCCCTCAAAGGAATAGGCATCCGCAGGGGTGTCATAGAATCATAGAATCGTAAAGTTGGAAGGGACCACCTGGGCCATCTGGTCCAACCCCCTGCTCAAAGCAGGATTCGCTAAATCATCCCAGTCAGATGTCTGTCCAGCCTCTGTTTGAAGACTTCCATTGAAGGAGAACTCACCACTTCTCGTGGCAGCTTGTTCCACTCATTGATCACTCTAACTGTCAAAAAGTTTTTTCTAATATCTAATCTGTCTCCTCCCATTCAGTTTCATCCCATTGCTTCTAGTCTTTCCTTGTGCAAATGAGAATAAAGTTGATCCTTCTACAATGTGACAGCCCTTTAGATATTTGTAGACAGCTATTAAGTCTCCTCTCAGTCTTCTCTTTTCCAAACTAAACATTCCCAAATCCTGCAACCTTTCCTCATAAGACAGGGTTTGCAGACTGGTCACCATTCTGGTCGCTCTTTTCTGAACTTGCTCCAGTTTGTTGATGTCTTTTTTAAAATGTGGTGCCCAAAGCTGGACACAATATTCCAGATGAGGTCTGACCAAAGAGGAGTAGAGGGAAATAATGACTTCACGTGATCTAGACTGTATGCTTCTGTTAATACATCCTAGAATTGCATTTGCCTTTTTTGCTACTGCATCACACTGTTGACTCATATTCAGTCTGTGATCTATTAGTATACCCAAGTCTTTTTCACATGTGCTGTCACTTAGCCCTACTCCTCCCATTCTGTATATGCTTTTTTCATTTTTACTGCCCAGATGTAGTACTTTGCATTTCTCCCTGTTAAAAACCATTCTGTTAGTTGCTGCCCACTTCTCCAGTTTATTTAAATCTTTTTGAATCCTCTCTCTCTCTTCTCTAGTATTAGCTATCCCTCCTAGCTTTGTGTCATCAGCAAATTTAATCAGTTTACCCCCAATTCCTTCATCTATATCGTTGATAAAGATGTTGAACAATAAAGGGCCCAGGACAGAGCCCTGTGGTACCCCACTTGAGACATTCTTCCAACTGGATGTGCAGCCATTTACGACCACTCTTTGGGTCCGATCACTAAGCCAGTTATGAATCCACCTAACAGTTGCCTTGTCCATTCCATACTTAGTCATTTTTTCAATAAGGATTGTATGAGAGACTTTGTCAAATGCTTTGCTGAAGTCAAGATATACTTTATCTACAGCATTTCCTTGATCCACCCAATCAGTGATACCGTCATAGAAGGAAATTAAGTTAGTCTGACATGACAGTTACAAACCCATGCTGACTCTGTTTAATCACTTCATTCTTATCCAGGTATTGACATACATGTTGTTTAATAATTTGTTCAAAGATCTTTCCTGGTATATTAGTCAGACTCACCGGCCTATAGTTGTCTGGGTCCATCTTCTTCCCCTTTTTGAAGATAGGAACAACATTTGCTCTTCTCCAGTCTTCTGGCACTTCTCCTGTTCTCCAAGAATTTTCAAAGATTATGGAGAGGGGTTCAAAAATTTCTTCTGCTATCTCCTTCAGTACTCTGGGGTGCAGTTCATCTGCACCTGGAGACTTGAATTCATTTAGGTTAGCTAAGTGTTTCCTCACTATCTTTCTGTTTATAGATATCCTGGATTCTTCTATTCCTTTAATAGGACAGTGAATAACAGTTGATGTTACATTTCCTTTCTGAGAGAAAACAGATGCAAAATAGGAATGGCCTTCTCAACATCCTGTCTTACCATTTCATCATTTTCATCCTGTAAAAATCCTATAGCATCTTTGACTTTTCTTTTACTTTTGACATATCCCCAAAATCCTTTATTATTGCTTTTGACATCTCTTGCAAGCCTCAATTCATTTTCAGCTTTAGAAATCTGATTTGTGCCCTGCAGGTTCTGCAGACAGCATTATATTCTTCTTCAGATATGCCTCCCTCTTTCCATTTTATAAACATTTTTTTCTTCCTTTTTAGCATGTGCTTAAGTTCTGTGTTCATCCATCCTGGTTACCTTAAATGCTTCCTATTCTTCCCTCTTTTCGGAATTGTTACCAACTGTGCTTTGAGAATTTCAGTTTTCAAGATTTCCCATCCTTCCTGGACATTTTTGTCTTTAAGGATATCCAGCCATTGGATCCCTCCAATTCTCTTTCTGAATCCCTTAAAATCTGCCTTTCTGAAATCTAACCTTGACGTCTGAGTCTTCACAGGTCTTCCGCCTCTAGTTATCCAAAATTCTAAAATAGCATGGTCGCTACCTCCTAGGGTCCCAGCCACTTTCGGAATTTTTGACAGTACAGTTCTGCAGAATCTTGACCCTGGCACAATGCCAACAGGGTCTTTTCAGCTTGATCAATCACATTAGGTTCATCATACTACAACCCCAAGGCCTGAAAAAATGCGTCCACATTAGTTAGAATAGGATCATCTGGTACTAAAGAAAATGCCCAATCCTGGGGATCGCCGCGCAGCAAGGAGATGACAATCTTAACCTGCTGCGCAGAGCTCCCCAATGAGTTAGGCTTCAAGGCAAGAAATAATTTACAATTATTCTTAAAATTCAAAAATTTAGACCGATCCCCAAAAAACACATCAGGACTGGGGATTTTTGGTTCAGCAGCGTGTGGATGAGCAAGATAGGCGGAAATTCCTCGCACTTCAGCAGCAAGCTGCTCCACACGATTAGACAATTGCTTAAACTCCATCAGAAAAAAAAAAAACTCCTCCTACGGCCTCAGAGAAAAAGAGGAAAAAATATACAAAAAAAAAATTCTGACACCTTTTTTTTTTCCCTTTTTTTTCTTTTTTAAACAATTCCTTCCTGCTTTTGAGTACCCTAGAGTCTGCGGTATGGCTGGTGATTCTGTTATGATTGAGTCACCGAGGAGGAAAAAACAAAACACAAGCTCAGCCCAGAAAAACAGAGAGGTTGGAAACTAGCGGATTGCAGACCCCTAATCCTATCACACAACTAGCAGTAGCCATGGAGTGTTCCTACAGTGATCCTAGACACCTCGTCACAGCCGGAGATCTACATAAGCCTAAAGAGAGAAAAGGGAAAAACTGACTGCCCCAGAGCAGACCCCAAAGCAATAGGCAGCCCCCAACATATAATGACGGTGAAGCAAGATGAAAACACTAACACAGATAGAAAGATAGGTTGCGCAAACGATGGGGCCCAAGCTAACTAAAAAGGACAGGATAGAAAAGCTGCTGTCTGCAATCCGAGAAAACCCTGCTAAAAATATTACCAACACAACTGATAAGCAAAAAGAACCCTGAAGTCACTAGACTTCAAACCCTATATCAGCACTCAGGATATTCTGGAAGCAGAGCAAAAGAGAACACTGATCAAGGAAAAAGAATCCAGCACACCCCCGGCCGGGGATGGTTGAACTCCAAAAAACAAGGTAAACAAAACCAAAACTAATAAGTTCAATAGCAGAGCAAAAACTTATCTTTGGGAAGCAGGAATCAGACTGGTCTCCAAGAATCCAGCAGAGAAATCACCAGCAACTCAGAAGGGCGTCGGCTGCCTTATATCCAGTCAGAAGTTCCCGTTACCCATTCACCATCCACCTGATCAGGTGTTTGGTAATCAGTCTCACTACCTTCCTTCACCAGAAGAGGGAGATCCTTGGACACAAAAGATGAATGAACAGATGAGCTCACAACAGGGGTCAGTGAAGGGATTTACAAAGAGTGAAAGCAGGAGTGTAGCAAGGAGAGAGATTAGTTAGTCGAGTAGCAGAGTTAAAGATGGATTGGAGGGGTGCGAGAGTGTTGGAAGGTAGGCTACAGAGGAGGATGTTCCAGTAGACAAGGCAGGAGATGATTAGGGCATGCACAAGCATGTTGGTAGAGTGAGGGTTGAGGAAAGGATGGATTCTGGAAATATTTTTGAGCTGGAGGCTACAGGAGGTGGCAAGAGCTTGTATGTGTGGTTTGAAGGAAAGCATATAAAACAAAAAGCGTATAATGAACAATAAAATTGCAATATTTTATTATAAGTACTAAAAGAGATAAACAGTACATTTAACACAGTGCCAATAGTGCATAGTGATGAGCCAAAGAAAATAAGTGGCACCACCAGATGGTGAGCAAGACTAAAATGTAATGCTAATATACCATAAAGATAGAAGCATAAAAATGTAAGCAACTAATGTACCAAGCATAGTAAGTTTGCATACAAGCAACTAATCATAATTGTATATACCATATTCCAATGTTTCAACACAGCTGAAGTGCTTACAATGCATTTAAGGTATACCACTAAAGTGTGGATATTTGACCCATAGTATCCTAAAGAGATATCACAAATATAGTTAGCATGTCTTACCAGGAACCATGCAGTGAAGGACAGGGCAGAGTCAAGGGTTACTCCCAGGCATTTATTTTGATAGATAGATTAGGTAGGGAAGATATGAGAGAAGGAGGAAAGATAATTAGTTCAGATTTGTCCACTTTGAGCTTGAAGAAGCGAGAGGAGAAGGAGGATATGGCTGATAGACACTCTGGGATTCTGGACAGCAGAGAGGTGACATCTGGGCCAGAGAGGTAGATCTGAGTGTCATCAGCATATAGATGGTACTGGAAGCCATAGGACTTTATGAGTTGTCCCAGGCCAAGGGAACAGATTGAGAAGAGAAGGGGTCCTAGGACAGAGCCTTGAGGGACACCAACAGAGAGTGAGATGAGGAGGTAGTGAGGGAGTAGGAAACGCTAAATGTGCAGTTGGCAAGGTATGAGGAGAAAAAGAATAGGGTAAGGTCTTTGACACCAAAGGTTCCTGTCTCACTTTGCAGGAAGTCATGGTACACCACTTCTGAAGCTAGAGCAGTGCTAACTAGAGATGAGCGACTTTGCCTTTTTTCGGGTTGAGTCGGGTTTCATGAAACCCGACTTTCTCAAAAGTCGGGTCGAACGCAATCGGCCGATTATTGTGAAAAGTCGAAGGCCGACTGAAACACGAAACCCAATGCAAGTCAATGGGGAACCAAGGTCGGCAGGGAGTGGAGGACAGGAAACACACCTACAGTGCCCATTTTAATGCCAAAAACATCAATTCTTATTACTTAAGCTTGTCAAATTTAATTTACTTTATAATAATAATTAGGCATTGAAAATTGGGGGTTATTTGGCTAAAGTTGTGGGGGTAGGGCTGGCTACAGATTTTCGTGGGCCCTGGGCCAAAGAGTGTCACTGGACTCATTTAACACATGCCACAATTCATGATCCTCTCATGCGGCAGAGAAAAAGCGGTATAGTACAATGAAAAATACTTCACTTCTTACATCTCATGACTGATATCCATTTTAAATTCTCCAGTAGCTCCAAAAACGGACAGTATATTACTCCATACAGTATTATGGCCACCTTATAGTGCGCTATACAGAGTTATGAGGTCCATGTATTTCTCCATACGGAATCATTGGTCCCATATAATGTTTGAAATAGTATATGATGAGCTCCACATAATGCTACAGTATATGTTGGTCCCCATGGATGAAGCTCCACTGTCTTATGGGCCCAAATAATGCTCCATATATAATGGGCCCCATTTCTAATGCTCCAGTGTATAACTGGCCCTGTAAATGCTGCTCCAGTGTCTGATGTCCACCTTTGGAATACTCCAGTGTATGGTGGGCCTCATATATCATTCTCCAGAGTATAGTGCTCCCCAGAAATTGCTGTCCCAACATTGAAAACAATTAAATAAGTCTACTCGTTAGGGAATCCCTGTACTAGTCTGGACTCCTCGTCGTCCCCATCTTCCATCTCACTGCACTTGGACTGTTTAGACAGAGAGCGTACAGACGTGATGTCATCGCGCTCTCTGACCAGAATGTCACTGTCAGGAAACACGGAAGACGTCACGGCAGTGGAGCAGGGAGAGGTAAGTATTTCAACTTTGCAAGTGCTGTGATCCTGAGCAAGCAGGGGGGCCCACTTGTTGGTGACGGCACTGGCACAGGGCCCCTCATAGTACGGCGGTGTGTCTGACGGCGGGTGGGCCCGGGCCCTCCCACCGGCAGAGACACTTTTGCATACTATGAGGGGCCCTGTGTCAGTGTCGTCGCCCATGAGTTTGCCCCCCCCACCTGCTCAAGGAACCTGCACTTTCATCTGCATCTTCCTCTTTGTCGCCGTGTAAGGTGGTATATTATGCGGGAAGGGAAACCAGAGTTTCATCTGGGTCAGATTCTGGCTGTGTAGAGGGGAATGTAGTGGTCTGGGTCAATGTACCAGCAGAAACATCTAGCAGTGGCTGGGCATCAGTGCACTTGTGGCGCCCCCAGGAGTACGGTCGCCACAGTGGCATTACCTTCCTCCTAGGGAGTGTGATGTCATGTTTGGGAGCAACGAAGGATCTCTCTAGCAGTTAAACCAACACACAACACAGTTCCCACTCCAGGCCAGCAGGGAGACCTCTGAACCTGACTGCTGAGGAGCTGCTTTCTGTGGTCGGGAGGTAAGTTAGGGCAGTCTGTGAAGGGAAGGGGAAGTATGTGGACGTGAGAAGGGGAGCTGGAGGATGAGCAGAGTTAAGGCTCACTCCTAGCTGGATGGCATGGTCCGGATTCCGGTCTCCGAGTTTGTAGGGACACTGACGGTCCAGCAGCAGAAACCGGAGGAAGTAGCAGCTGTAAATGCTCTGTTCCCAACTAAGGCTCGGAGGCCCCAGCAGCGACGTGTGTGAGCCAGAAGGAAAAGGCTATGGCTGCCTGCCATATGAGAAAGTTCCAAAAGAGAGTCAACAGGGGGAACATCAGTGAACTCAGTACTGTGAGTACTTCAGATAAGCGCTAGAACGGAGGCCACACTACCTATCTGTAGAGAGAGAATTCCAAATTTGCTTCCTGGCTGACCAACTCCTCCATCTGTACTCTGGGTCCAGGATGGCACTTACCAAGTACAGGTAAAGGAACTGCACGACTGTGTCTGTCATGTTTCTCCTGCGGCTGGCGCACGGCTCTGCTACATCCTGCACTGCACACCATCCGCCAACTCTTTCATCTGCCCTGTGACTACGGCCCTACCTGGGCAGGGCTTCTACATCTTAGCTGCACAACAACATCTGTCCCAGAGAAGCAACACAGCAGCGCGGGTCAATCTGATCAGAAACCACAGGTGGCGTCATGTATCATTCACCTATAAATGTTATTCACCCCTTTGCATGGACGCCCAGGGCCACGCAACGGGTCATCACCACCAACGTGACACATCCCTCTGAGACACCGGCCCGGTACCGATTAACCCCACTGCCCTAGCTGGCCACCCACACTCCATGTCAGATTCATCTTGGACTGGGGAATTCACGATATGACTTGATAACCCAGACATAGTATGATAGAAAGAGCTACATGGACTAATGTGAAGTGTGGCCTGCTACATCATTCACTTTTGGTGAGGGTGAAGGACACAAGGAAAGGGGTTCTTCCTGACCAGGAGCCAGCACTTGATGACTCAGTGCTTGCATTTTTTGAAACTTCAGAAGAGGAGGGCATATTTGCTGGAGTCTGTTTTGGCAATTTAAGCCAAAACCAGTTCCTGATGCTCCGGCTCCAGAAAAGGTAGCCTTCCAGGCGTTCCGGAGCCAGACCATGACGCAGGCTCAACACCTCCTGCCTTAGCTGCTATTGTGCCTTTGCCACTACCAGAAGATGCACCACCACCATCAGCACCAGCTGGCCCCCCAACGCCCACATCCGCGGCCTCTTCCACCAAACTTCAAAATTTTGCAGAAAATGAACCCAAAATAACATCAGATATATGGTACTGTATCAGAAGTGTACAGCTCTATACAGTGAAAGGATAATTGTCAATCTCCCTATATATTCCATCAGTCACACAGAGACGCTCACAGGCTCAGTATGGATTAGACAAGAATATAAAAAGGTATATATAGTATAGCTTAAACATTCTAAATCTCCGTAGATATTTCAGGAGGCAGACACAGACGCTCTCAGGCTCAGCATGGATTACAACACAATGTAAAAAGCCGTAAAATGGTAATGGATCTGAAGAGTACAGCTGTACACAGTGTACGAGTCATTGTTGTCAATCTCAGTATTTATTTCCACAGTCAGAAAATAACTCTCACTTGGTCAGTCTGGATTAGACCAGAATATAAAAAGCAGGAAATGGGTAATGTATCACAAGCGTACAGCTGTATACACTTGTGGTAATTTCTATATGTACATCTAAATTGCAGGAGTAACCCACAGACAGTCACACGCTTAGGATGGATCACACCACAATATAACAAGAAGATCCGGAAGAAATAATCACACATGTGGGACAATGTTCCAGGTGTCAATGATACACTTAGAGTGGTGGGTGGAGGAAGACTTTCTGTCAAAAAGGGTACAGTATCACCAGATACCAGGTATATATAGCATAGTTTAAACATTAAAAATGTACGTCTATATATCAGGAATAGTGTTGAGCCACCCCGCTAGTGTTCGAGTTCGCTTTGGTTTGACGAACAGGAGGCAAGTTCGTTGAATGTTCGTCGAATGTTCGACGAACACCGTCGAACACCATTGAAAACAATGGCAGGAAAACACAAACACATACTATCACATAGAAAATAATTACAAAACACCTTAAAAGGTGTCCCAAAGCAGACAAAATGCACAGAATACAAAAATAACATATGGAAAAGGGCAATTACATAGAGAAATGAGGTGGAGGAGTAAAAGGAGGAGGAGGAGACACAGATACAGGCATGTCATGCCCTTATGAAGTCAAGAAAGGCTGGAATAAAAATGTAAAATAATGAAAGAAAATAAAAATCTGAAATCGAAGACGATCATATACCGTCGGACTTCCCACCATAAATTATGCCAACTGCTGATTGGGCGGCGTTATTCCCACGAACCTCCGAACAGTGTCCATGAAGGCAAAGTGTTTGGTTTCTGGGGGCAGTATGGTTGCAAAGCTGAAGCTTAAAGGAATCTCCAGAAGGGCACCACCAGGAGTGGAGCCTGCGGCTTAATTCGACTCCACCCGGGAAACCTCAATCATGCCAGCTACAGAAAAGATGGACAGATTGCAAGCTTTGTCGATTCAGTGGGTGGTAGTGGATGTCCGTTTTTAGTTGTGCTAGCAATTTGTCAGCTTAATTCTGTTAACGAACAAGACTCCGGCATGCCCCCGTGGTACGCGTCAAGCTTACTACAGGGACACGCGAGGCTCTGGCATGCGAGATCGAGCAATAACAGGTCTGTCATGCAATTACATGTCCGGGGCTGCATGCGCGCTTCACTGAAAGGACCAGCGTGTGTCACTTACAGGTACAGATAACCCGCTGAACACTGTTAGTGATGGGGATCTGGGATTCCAATTCTTCCCCACGAACGAGGATTTCCCAGTAAGTGCAGGTCAACCGGAATTCCGGAATTAGGCCAAACCGGCATTCCAGAAAGAATGGAAAAATTAAGTGTCCAAACCACAGGTGCTGTAGCTTGCTTAACAGCTTGGCTCCTATGCTGAGTAGCACGTAGTTCTTACATAAACAGGCGGCATAGCTTGGTTCACAGGTGGGCAACTCTGCTGAGTAGCAGACAGTGCTTACATAAACAGGCGGCATAGCTAGGTTCACAGGTGGGCTCCTCTGCTGAGCAGTAGACACCGGTACTAGTCTCAAAGTATTCACTGGGCTAAATGGAGTTAAAAAATGGTTCTTACATAAACAGGCGGCACAGCTTGGTTCACTGGTGGGCTCCTCTGCTGAGTAGCAGACAGTGCTAAAAGGCCCTAAAGGATTTTCTGGACGAAATGCGGTAAAAAATTATTAGAAACACACACAGTGTAGCTCCTTGACTGGTGGACTACACCGCTTGCTACCACACACCGCTGCTATGCCAAGAAACAGTCTATTAACATTGAAAACCATTATTAATCTGAAAATGAAGTTACGCTTTTGGTGAACGAACCGTTCTCGAACAGAACCTCAAACAGCCGAATTTTAAAGCAAAGTGTTCGAGTTCGACGAACGGCTTGAACACCGCCCAAAACAGCTGGAACAGGTCGACTCGAACACCGCTCATCGCTAATCAGGAGGCAGACTCAGACGTTCTCAGGCCCAGTATGGATTCTACAAGATTGTAGAAAGTTGAGAAAGGGTACAGTATCACCGGATAACAGGAATACTGTATATATAGCATAGTTTACACATTAAAAACCTATGTCTATATATCAGGAGGCAGACTCAGACGGTCTCAGGCCCAGTATGGATTCGACATGATTGTAGAAAGTTGAGAAAGGGTACAGTATCACTGGATAGCAGGTATACATAGCATAGTTTAAACATTAAAAATCTGCGTGTATATTTCCGGTGTCTGACAAAGACACTCACAGCCTCAGTATGGATTAGACAAGAATCTAAAAGGTAGAAAAATGGTTATGTATTCGAAGCATACACCAGTATACACTGTTGGGGTATTTTTCAACCTTCATATATATTTCAGTCTCAGTAAGATAGTCCAGACTCTCTGCAAGAGGAAACGAGATGGATACAAGTACAGACGGAAAGTCGAGTGATTGCAGAAATTTTGGAATTACTAATCACGGGAAAAACTCCCGGGAGAATTCTCAGAGGCGATACTGACACTCAATTGCTTTGGGTGTGGAGACAGCGAATACAGTTCATGTGAAGAATGGTTTGCTGCATCGCAGTACCGTGGAACCCATCACCGTTACTCATCTCCATCAAATTGTGATCACAGGGAGAGATGTAGACATTGTCCTCACTGGCTATCATGATCTGTTAGGTAACTTTGGAGTGCAAAAGACACAAGCCACAGGCCGTAGGCGATTCTATTGGATTGGCATGAGAGGACACATTTAAAAATGTGGGCAGGAATGTCAAACGTCTGTGAGTCGGAAAACCGTGAAAGCTGATGATAAACCACCACTGCATCTCACTGTGAGTCGACATCCATAACAAATGGAAGCCATTGATCATCTGAAGATAGAGCCCAGCAGGACAGGGCATAGCTACGTCTTAACCATCATCTATCATTTCACCAAATTTGTATTGGCAGTCCCAGTGAAGTATTTAACAGGCCAGACTACACAGTGGTAGAGCAGGGAGAGGTAAGTATTGCAAGCGCTGGTGCCCTGAGGAAGCAGGGGGGGCCCACTCGTGGCCGGCGGTACTGGCACAGGGCCCCTCATAGCACGCCTGTGTGTCTGACGGTGGGTGTGCACCCACACCGTCAGAGACACTTGATTGTACTATGAGGGACCCTGTGCCAGTGCCGTTGCCCAAGAGTGGGCCTACCCACCTGTCCAGGGCAACGGCACTCGCACAGGTGCGTGCACCAGGTGGTGACCCTGGCCCTGTGGGGGGAGGCAGCCCAGTTAGGGAGGTGGAAAAAATGGCATATGCTGATGTTGGACATTCAGCAGCTGCAAATGGAGTAATTGGAGAAGTCCGCGGAAGAGGAGGACAAAAGCGAGCCATTTTTCTGGCAACCTACGTGTCAGCAGGGGAGGGTGTGACAAAATCCTTTGAAACCCATGCATGGTTAATTTTAATGAAGGTTAGATCATCATTATTTTGGGTCGACAGACGGGTCCTTTTTTCTGTCAGGATTGATCCAGCAGCACTGAATACTCTTTCAGATAACACACTAGCAGCAGGGCAAGCGAGCTCCTGTAAGGCATATTGTGCCAATTCAGGACAGGTGTCAAGTTTACTTGCCCAATAGTCAAAGCGGAATGACCGGTGAGGGAGAACATCGATATGGGAGGAGAAGTAGTTTGTTACCATAGTTGACAACTGCTGCCTCCTGTCACTTTCAGTCGATGCAGTATTACCAGTTGTGTGAGCGGTACTTCAAAAATCAGTCCACAACATGGTCATGAAACCCCATGTCCAACGCCACTTCAGCTGTGTGCACCACGAACACCTCTTCCATGTTGCCCCCTATGGCTCGTGGGAGAAACATCACTGCCGCTGTGTGCTGGGAATGCCTCAAACAAAAGGTTTACCAGAGTTGCTTGTTTGTTAGCCAATATTAGCTCTAGGTTCTCCTGTGGCATGATGTTTTGGAATTTGCCTTTATAGCGTGGATCCAGGATGCTGGCCAACCAGTTGTCGTCATCGTTCATCATTTTGGCAATGCGGGGGTCCCTTTTTAGGATCTGCAAGGCAAAATCAGACATGTGGGCCAATGTTCCAGGTGTTAATGATGCACTGCGAGTGCTGGGTGGAGGAGCACTTGGTGGCAAATCAACATCCCTCCAGTCACGCACAAACGCTATACCTGACCTTGCCACGCCAACATTTTTTCTTGCCCCCTGAGAAGCATCCTCTTCCCCAAAATAATCATCCCCATCATCCTCCTCTTCCTCTTCTTCCTCCACCTCGTCCACGAGACTTCCCTGAGCAGACAATGGCTAACTGTCATCAAGGCTTCCCTCCTCCTCTTCCTCCTCGGTTGCAGACGCCTGCTCCTTAATGTGCATCAAAGTTTGCATGAGCAGACGCATAAGTGGGATGCTCATGCTTATGATGGCGTCGTCTGCGCTTACCAGCCATGTGCATTTCTCAAAACACTGAAGGACTTTACAGAGGTCTTTCAGCTTCGATCACTGCTCACCAGACAACTCCATGTCTGCCCGCAAACTGTCTGACCGTGTATCCTCCCACAAATGAATTACAGCCTGCCTTGTTGCAACATCGATAATTAGGTGGTGCTTGGGAAGGTGGAGCAATCGCTGCAGCTTCTGCATACGACTGTAGTGTACGGCCGAACGGCGGATGTGTGAGCACACTCTTCGCACCTTTTGGAGCAGGGCTGTTAACTCCAGATAATTATTGAGGAAGCACTGCACCACCAGGTTCAAGGTGTGAGCCAGGCAAGGTATGTGTCTGAGTTTTGAAAGGTGTACGCGGATGAGAGGATGAGTACTTTCTTGTCCTACTCAGAGTCTCTGATAGGGTGAGCTGGACTTGAGAGCTGCATATGGTGGAACTAGCGGTGGACATAGCGGACTGAGATAGGGTTGGTGATGGTGATGGTGTTGGTGGTGTTGCTGATGACCTAGATTCAGTCTTTCGTAGCAATAACATTGTGATTCCATGACTGCTTTGCCCTTGCGACGACACTTCGACATTGGTTGCTGGTGGTGTGCTAACCGGTTGGCTTACAATGGGGGAAGCGATGTAGCATTGCTGACTACCTTCATTCGGAGCAGGTGCACATGTGGTACGTGAGGTTTGGTAGTCCGTCCACGCTTGCAAGTGCATGGTGGTGGTTAAATGTCTAAGCATGCAACTGGTATTCAAATTTCTCAGATTTTTCCCTCGGCTAAAGGTCTTTGCGCACTTCTTACAGATAACTTTTGCCTGATCATTAGGATTTTGTTCAAAAAAGTGCCACACTGCACTCTTCCTACTATAGAAGACATTTTGAGGCCTTGCATGCTGTGCTAATTTGACCGTCTGGCCAAGCTGTCCTGCAACTCTTTTGGTTTTTGTAACACGCTTTTGGACTGCTACGGTTCTGCCAGATAACAGCTGTGTGATGTTGTTGCCTGCTGCGGATCCTCCTCCTCTTCTGAGCTATTGGCAGCGGCACCCTCTTCCCCCAATGGATGCCAATCTGGGTCAACAACTGGTTCATCCATCACCTCCTCTTCAATTTCATGTGCACTTTCCTCTGTGTCACTGTCTAAGGTGGTATAGTATGCGGGAAGGGGCACCTGAGTTTCATCAGGGTCTGATTCTGCCTCAGTACACTGCGAGGACAATGTAGTGCTCTGAGTGAATGTACCAGCAGAAAAATCTAGCAGTGACTGTGCATCAGTGCACTCCATGTCAGATGCATTTTGGACTGGGGAATTCATGATTTGACTTGATAACCCAGGCATGGTGTGTGAAAAGAGCTCCATGGAGTTGTTAGGGACGGCGGAATGCACTAAATATAAATAATAGGAAGTGCATTTGCCACCCAGGGTCCACCGTGCAGTAGGTGTAACAACCGCTGCTGAGTAATGGCAGACTCGCTATATGGTGGTATACTGCGCTCGGGTTAAACATCACCCGAGGTGCGCAGAGCGGACAATGTTAAACACACAGAGGCACTTTAGTATAAGTAAAGCATAAACGCCGAGCCTGTTAGCTTCATAGATCTCAGCTGGCTTGCACACATGGTACACGGTCACAGGACACGGCCCAAGGCAGAGGTCGGTGCCCGTCTTGACCTACCGTGCATGCGGCATCGCTTCCGCGGACGCCAGGTAAGTGCTGCTAACTGCAGCGCGGCGGTAACTACTGTCGCTGTACAACAGTGCCTTGAGGCATAACACTATCAGACGCTAGTGTAGCGGTGCGGTATGCACCGTGGCGCATGGCTTGCCACTGACTGGCGCTGACTACTAAACTAGTTCCCTAACCACATGCGTAATATCAGAGGGAAGGGGTTTCAAATGAGTCAGTCACCAGAATCATACATCCGTCACCATTCACACATAGCATGTATTGTCTATACTAGCTCATGGCCGAGCGGCCATGAGGGCCTTTTATAGCCATGCGCTTCCAGGACCTTCCAGACCTCTGAGATGGGCCAATCAGATCAGGACAAGGACCTGAGCACGTGACCACCGATCTCCACTGGGAGATCGTCTCGTAGGCATGCCCAGTAGCGCGGTGAGAGGACTTAGCCTCTGGAGTGGTTTCCTGCAAAGCAGGTTGCGCTACCATTGCTGGTCCAGAGGTGGCAGCAACATCCAGACCCAGAGAGCTGGTCTCAGCAGGGCTCCTGGATCGCCGAGATTGCTGTGCAGGTACCTGAGCGGTCGGAAAGGAATGGGAGACCGCTGGATGTATGCCTCTGGATTCCTGCTGTGCAGCTGCAGGAACCCGACGCCTAACAGGAGTAATCTGTAGTGTGGCCTGCCGCATCCTTCACTTTTGGTAGGGGTGAAGGACACAAGGAAAGGTGTTGTTCCTGACAGGAGCCTCCACTGACGACTCAGTGCTTTTATTTTTTGAAACTTCAGAAGAGGAGGCGAGAGTGCTGGAGGCTGTGTCAGCAATGTAAGCCAAAACTTGTACCTGAAGCTCCGGCTTTAAAAGCGGTTTACCTACTCCCAGAAAAGGGAGCCTTCGAGGCCTTGTGGAGCCAGACGATGATGCAGGCTCAACACCTCCTGCCTTAGGTGCTATTGTGTTTTTGCCACTACCAACAGATGCACCACCACCATCAGGACCAGCTGGCAACCCCCGCCCACTTCCACGGCCTCTTCCACCATACTTCCTCATTTTTGTGAAAATGTACCCAAAATACCACCAGCTAAATGGTACTGTAAAACAAGGTAGAAGGTGTATATAGTATTGGTGAGAATTTGAATCTCACTAGAGATTTGAGGACGCTGAACTAGTATCTAAGGGCCAGTAGAGATTACACCTCAATGTAACAGGCTGAAATTGGATGGTGTATGACAAGGTGGAGGGTGTATATAATATTGGTGAGAATTTGAATCTCACTAGAGATTTGAGGATGCTGAACTAGTAACTGTGCAGAAAAGAGGAAGAAAAGTATTTTTGCTTTTAAAAAAGCAGTTTGCACAGCAGTGTGCAAACAGCAATGCAGCTATCAGGGAGCCTTATAAGGCAGCCTAATAACCAACAGAGCTGATGCACAAAAATATAGCCTCCCCTGTCATTGCACACATGACCACGTATGGCCAATGTGGGGATTTTTCCTCAACTTGTACCCCCCACCATACACTTCCCGTACTAGGAAAAACACCCACCCTATTAGAATAAAGACACTACACATTATCTTCTTTGGATAATTTTGGCCACAGCGGCCAGTTTATTAACAAATAACATAACTATTTACAATAAGTATTAAATACACAATCTTATAATACATGATGGGAGGGTTCTTGGAGCCCCGAAAATTCTGGCTAAATATTTGGCAAAAACACAAGAACTTAAAAAATCCATGTTACCCTCAGCCGTAAACCACCAGCTCGAGGGCACCAAACATCCCATTCCGGGAAGTCCAACCACCAAAAGCTCCCGGGTAAAACCCCGTCCAGAGCCATAACCAAAAGCCAGATCCACTGAAACAATTTTTAACTATCCAGCATTTTAACTTCCAATTCCTTTTTGCTGGTTCAGCGTCAAATCCAAGAACCCCACCCCCCGCCAACACGAACAGCCCTGACCACCTCAGGCTCGTGAGTGCCACGACACCACCAGTGCTCTTTTGATTCCACCTTGTATCGCCAATGCCCATAAATCAATTCCTATCTCGTTCAAATGAACCCCGTCGTCCCTCCAAAAATTACCAGCCCCCAGTTCCAATTCAAAATGCCGTACGCAGATACCCCCATTTCTGGAAACCAAACTGGATACGGCCCGATTCAACTTCACCCTGGTCCTGTTAATCCCTTTCAATGATCGGGCCGCCCTCCATTTCTTTCTGGGAACAATATCAGACCAAACCGTCAGCGCCCCAGTAACCGATGCCCACAACCTCAAAAAATCAAAGCGAATGTCCCTAATCAACTCCCTGACAGGTTTGACGCCCAAATCATTTCCTCCCAGATGTACAACAAAAATGTCGGGAGCCTTATCCAAACGAGCAAATCTAGAAAATTCCGATAAAGCCCTGCTCCAGACCATCCCCCCGAAATCCCAACCATCTAATGACAACTCGATTCCTCCGAAAACCCAATTGCCTACCATCCAGCCTCACATTCGCCCGGAGCGCCCCCCAATACACAAAGGAGTGTCCGAAAATCCAGGCCAAGTACGGCTCCCCTGAAATACATAACCAAACCGCAATTGTTAATCATCCCCAAACCATTCACCCCCAGCCCCATCAATGCCGCACATATGTCAAGTATCGATCGGAATTCCAGCGGCCGATATGCTTGATCTCTTCCACTCCCAAACCACGACTATCTGCTTCAGAGGCCGCACCAATCCTAAAAGAATGCGACCCGTAGGAACCAGGAGGGAGACCCAACTCCCTCAAACTTTTCTTAAGAACCGCAATAAACTGAAAACGAGACAAAAACGAACTGCCCTCGTGACACAGTAAGGGGCCCACTCGACCCGACCACAAGCTCCAATATGACTCCAAACACTTTTCTGGGCACATCGCAGCCCCTTCCACTCGCCCAACACCACTTGCTTACCCATTCCCAACTGATCAGTTTTTGAATGCCGAATCCAAAAATCAATCCCCCATTCCAAAATTCACAATCCTCCGCCAGCAAACCTCCAGCCCTGTGCCTACTACGTGACACTAATTCGCCTATCCGCATAGCCCCAAAAAACGCTAAAGAAAACGCCAATTTGAACAATGCCTCCTCAAACGGCGAACTACAAATCCTTTCCAGAACTCTCCACAACCCTTCCAAAGTGCTAAACGAAATAGGTTGACGCTCACAACTCTGGGTCCCTTTTCGGAAACCTTTTAACGCTTGTCTAACCAGGAAATTCTTCGTGACATCAACTGAACCTTCCAACTTAAAGCCAAAAGCCAGGCCAGCAATGAATTTATTAACTCTCGTTACTGACCAGCCCATTTCCGCCGCCCTGCCAACCAGAAACAACACCGCCGATGTCCTGTCTTCTTCGGACTACAATGCTCCCTAACGGGACACCCAAGCCAGCCATATGTTCCATACTGCTTCGTATGACGCCCAGTTTGACTCGTAACCGACTCCCGGATCAACGTTCCGGCCCGTCCGTAATAATTTGCCACAGATGCAAAGGGCATTCCGCTCCTAAGGCCTCCGCGTCTGGTGCCAGTTCCCGGAAGCACTCCCACTGCAAACGAGACAAAGCATCCACTATAGAGTTTTGCACGCCCGGCACATGCACCGCAGTAATTCCAGCGTTCAATTCCAGGCACCATACCACCAATTCCCTCACCAGCTTAATCACCGGGGGAGAAGAAGCGGACAAAGTGTTGATCACCGACACCATGCTCATGTTATCATTATGAAACCTAACTCTCCTATTCTCAAACATCTCGGCCCAAATCCATATTGCCACTACAATGGGGAACATTTCCAGCAAAACCAGATTTTTTGTCAAGCCTCTCTGGTGCCACTGCTCGGGCCACTTGACAATGCTCCACCTACCCCTACAATAGGCCCCATAACCGACCCCACCTGCTGCGTCCGTATAAATCTCACAATCAAAATTGTTCAAAAATTTGTGTTGAATCAAAGATCTACTGTTGTAATTTTCCAAAAAACGCTGCCACATCGCCAGATCCTCCCTGTGCTCCCTGGTCACCCGAATGAAATGATGTGCCAATCGCACCCCAGCTGTCGCGCCGGACAACCTACGGCAAAATATTCGGCCCATGGGCATTATCCTGCATGCGAAATTCAATCGGCCTAGCAACGACTGCAATTCTTTCAATATCACCTTCCTTAATCTACTAACCCTGGAAACTTCCTGCTTCAACAAGGACAATTTATCCTCTGGTAGCCGACACTCCATTCTTTCCGAATCAATCAATATGCCCAGAAAACTCAAGACTGTACAGGTGCCTTCGGTCTTTTCCCTCGCCAATGGTACTCCAAAAGAGTCTGCCACCCATTCCATGGCGGCCAAGGTATTCCTACATAAAACCGACTCCGGTGGCCCTATAAGCAAAAAATCATCCAAGTAATGAATGACGGATGGAACACCAGAAACATCCCTAACCACCCATTCCAAAAAGGAACTGAACGTTTCAAACAAAGAACACGAGATTGCGCAGCCCATTGGCAAACACCTATCCAAGAAAAAACCCCCTTTCCAACAACATCCCAACAGCGGAATGCTATCCGGGTGCACCGGTAGCAATCTAAAGGCCGACTCGATGTCGGTTTTTGCCAACAAAGCCCCCGTGCCGTATTTGCGCATCCATTGTACAGCCGTGTCAAAAGATGTGTATACCACCGAACACAACTCCGGGGCAATCCCATCGTTGACCGACAACCCCTTCGGGTAAGATGGATGCTGTATTAACCTAAATTTATTAGGCTCCTTCTTTGGCACCACCCCCAACAGGGAAACGATCACCCCTTCAACTGGTAACGACGCAAACGGCCACGCCATCCTACCCAACTCAACTTCTTTCTGCAATTTTGCACTAACCACTTCTGAGTGCAGATCAGCCGACCTCAAATTTTTAATAGAAAAAGGTACTACGTGGCTGGGAGGGGGTATTCTAAAACCCTCTGCGAAACCTGTCCGGATCACCCTGGCCTTATCTTGATCCGGGTATCTACTTAGAAAGGGGGCCATCCTTTGAAGCTTCACTGGCGTCTCCCCCTTGACCGGCACCCACTGCTGGCTTACCCCTTGCTTTCCTAAAACATTTTGAGGCCCCATGTGAGCCACCATTGCAATGGGAGCACACGTGTTTGAATTTACAGGTGTTCCCATATTTGCATTGCCCCTCATTGAATTGCCAGCACGCTCCTGATTTTTCTTTTCCTCCTTGCGCACCCTGACCACTGCTTCCGAGCCCCCCCTGCTGATTGCCACTACCTTCGCTCCCATGAAAGGGCTGCCCGTACCTGACTGGCACCATTACTTTCAACCAGAGCACAATGTCCTTTTGATCCCACCTAATCTCCGGCCTCACCTCCTTCCTCTGCCTAAACTGTTCGTCATAGCGCAACCACGCCTGCCCCCCATAAGTACGGTGCGCCTCGCCAATCGCATCGAGGTAACAAAACAGACCCTAACAGTTTTCGGGGGCCTTTTCCCCTATCACACTTGCCAATATCGCAAATGCTTGTAACCAGTTCACAAATGTCTGCTGAATAAGCCGCCACCTCCGTTTTTCCTCCTCCTCTTTCATGCTATCGTCTTTCTTCCCCTATCCAAATTAAACTTTTCCAGGGGGAGAAGGGAGAAAATCTCCATGTACTCATCCCGCCAAATCTTCTCCTTCACCTTCTTTTTTAAATGCGCCCCCAAAGGTCCTTTGAAGTACACGTACACTTCCCCTCTTGCCCTGTCGTCCAATTTTACCGAATCTCCTTTATCCTTCTCAGCCTGAACAGATACCGATACCCCTCCTATAGGCCCGTTCTCTCCAACTGGCCTCAATGACTCCCCGACCGAAGGTGGACCGACCCCCACACCCGGGAGCCAAGCCCCCACAGGTGACGCCCTGGTCTCGCTCGCGGCCCCCCCATTCTTTTTAAAACTTGGGACAAACTGCACAAAACCTCCCACAAGCCTGGCGTCTCCACCCCAATCACACCTCCTATCCCCATTCCATCTGACCATGACCTCTGACTAACCCCGACCCCTTGTGCTATTGCCCCTGTGGGCGACAAACAAGACATGGACTCATACTCACATGGCTGCGCGGGTGCTGTGTCCCCGCCAGCCGGACATCCTGAATCCTGCTGCCATTCGCTTTCATCCTCCGAATCTTCAGTGCTGCTCTGCTGGCCCGCGCCCCTTGCCTTCTCGTCACCAGGGGGGACCGGAGCTCCTGCAGCACCCATCACTAACGACCTCCTCCTTGATCTCGACTGTGCTTGCCCACCAGACCCAGGCCGATTTGCCCGGTCCGCTCCTCGTCCCCGTGACCTGCCAGGCAGCTCCTCTTCTCTGCCTGCCGCTCTTGCTGTCTGACAATCACTGCTTGGGCCCGGCAGCATAGGGTCTTGCTGCTGCTGCCGGCCCGCTGCGACTCTCCCCCATGCTCTCTTCTCAGCCAGCCCTCCACTAGGGCCGTCGCCAGATGCCCCTGCTGTGGTGGCGCTACCGCGGGCCTCATCCATAGCGGCGCCGGCCGTCTCTCCTGGCTTTACACTGCCGCTGCCCCTGATCTCTGACGGGAGGCCGCCTGCCTCCCTGCTCTGCCGCGGGCCCTGGGTGCCGCACTCCTCGTCGATGCAGGCTGCACTTCCGGTACAGCCCTCGTTTCCGGTGCGGCTTTCGCCTCTCACCGCCGACCTGTGCCTGCCGGCAAGCTCATTGGATTCCTGCCGGGTGGCGCGGGGCGGGATGAAGCCACGCCGCCGCCGCCAGCCACCGCAGGGTCCCCAGAGAGGCTCCTAGGCCTGCGCCGGCTGCGCATCACTACCTCGGGCGAGAGCCTCTCCGGTGGCCTGGTCCTCCTCCTGCCCACGCTCTCCCTGGTCCCGGCATTGCCCAGCAGAGAGGAGAGCTGCTCCTCCAGCTATCCACCCCTCCTAGAATGGGCGATGTCCCGCAGCCTCTCCAGCAGCAAGTCCACGGACGCCATGGTAAGGACTGCTGCTGGCTCTGTGTGTCCTCTTCTGTTCCTGCTGTCCTTCCGGCTAAGTGAGGGTTCCCGCACAATTAACTGACCCTATATAGCGCCCCACCCCCAGCTCTCCTCCCCTATCCCTCAACTACCAATCCGATCTTTCCCCCACCAGATTTAAAACAAACTAAAAACCCCTTTAAGTCCCCAGCACAGTTATGTGGGGCTTACATGTGAGCTGTGCCTATTCCAGCCCCGTCTAACTGTTGTGCTGTAAGTGGAAATCGCTAACAGCAGAAGCAGTTTTTTGGTTCTTCTTCCCTGCCTAACTCTCTCCCTTATTCTGAATCAGCAGCAGCAACCTCTCCCTAATGCTAAGATCGGCAGAAGTAAGATGGCAATCGGCGTGCACGCCCCTTTATAGCCCCTATGATGCCACACAAAGCCAGCCAATCACTTGCATGCCCTTCTCAAAGATGGTGGTGACCGATGCGTTTGTCATCGCGTTGCCCACAGTGTGCGTCCTCCATCATTGCCTGAAAAAGGGCGCTGGAAGCATCATTTGAAATGCGACTTTGGCACTCTGGTCGCCGACCTCGTGGCCGACCTCACGCTATGGTCGGGTTTCGTTTCATGAAACCCAACTTCAGCGAAAGTCGCCTACTTTTGAATTTGACCAACCCGTTTCGATCAACTCTAGTGCTAACAAGTTGTTAGGCTGATGGAACGCACCAAATAATAAAATTATAATGAGGTGCGTTATACAGCCTGGGGTACACTGAGCAGAGATGGTAAACTGCTGCAGAGATGGTAAACTGCTGCTCGGTAATGGCAGAGACTATGCGGCAAAGTAATAGATAAACACACGTGGGTTAAAGTCATCCGGTGTGTACAGTGGTGAGTTCTGTTGCTTCACAGAACCGCCAGAGTGTAATTACTGAAGCCTGTTAAAACTCACAGGCCTCAGTCAGATGAGCGCTAGAATATGGTCACAGGACTCTGCCCCAGAGTCACAGGGTTAGAGTCCCTCTAGACCACAGCTGCAGTGCCGGAGAGAGCAATAGAAATATAAGCACACTAGGTGTGTGCTGCACCATTCTGGAGGAATCCACTAACCTCCCTGATTAGGGCAAGGAGAGCGCACAACTTGCACACGGCGCCGCTACTGGCGGTTGCAGGTACTTGAGGCGGTACAGTGATGCCTTATAGCTTGGCATTAGCATGGGTGCGGAGCAGGGAGCATTGCGGCGCTAGGCAGTGTTACAACTCAGCGCTGACTGTAAACTCTAACCCTAATCATATGCATATCAAAGGGAAGGGGTTTCATAATAAGTCAGTCAGCATTTCACAAGCATCCATCAACACACACACCTCTACCAAATACTGTGCATACTAGCGCTAGGCTGAAAGGCCATGCGAGCCTTTTATAGCAGCATCCTTCTGGGACCTTCCTGATGGTCCAATCCGAGCTGGAGAAGGACCTGAGCATGTGACCTCCGATCTCCAATGAGAGATCATCCCACGGGCATGCTCAGTAGACCGAAAGGAGGACTTAGTCCATGGAGTAGCTCGCTGCTGACCCACATGCATTGCTATAGCTGGACCAGAGGTGGCAGCAGCAACCAAACCCACAGTTCTAGTCTGAGCAGAGCGCCGGGATCGATGAGTCTGCTGAGCAGCCTCCACTGTGGCCGAAGAACAATAGGAGACCGCTGAAGGCAAGGCTTGGGATTCCTGCTGTGCAGCAACAGGAACCTGACGCCTAACACAAGTGGTCGGTTGGATAGCAGATGATGCTTCCAGCAGGCTTGGCAGCACCACCCAGTCTTCCACATGGTCTAGTCTCACTTGCCTAAAGTCTGGATCACTTAATCCTCACTCTTATCCTTTTTTCTCCCACCTGAGTGACAGGACACTAGTGATCCCACATTAAGACTCTCCAAGGAGCTCTTTACAACATAATTTCTTGACTGTGGACTCTCAACCTCCATGCTTCAAGAGGGACAGGAGAACATGCTGTTTAGTGATGCACAAACCTTAATGCAATGACAGCCACAATAACATGATGGTGGGGAATGGCAAATTTGGGATGAGGAAAAAGATGATGAGTTGTTAAGTCACAACTCAGGGTGCAGTTGTGGAAGATGACAAAGTCACCAATCCAATCTGGGAAGCTGAGGGAGAGATCGTCAACACCAAAACAGACAGGAAGAGGCAGTGGGATGACCAGAGGGAGAAGGCAGAAAACTGTTCTGCAGAGCTCCGACACTCGTGCATTTCTCCGTTAAAGAGTTAGGAGTTCCTCAGCTTGTGACTTTTTAAAGAGAATTTTGAGACTAACAAAATGGTCATTTGCAACATGTGCCATGGCAAGATCAGCAGGGGCAAGACCACTGAAAACCTAACCACCACCAGCATGATCAGGCACATGTCATCTAAGCACACGACTCGGTGAGCTGACTGCATGATCAACGATTGCTGCCATCAGGTGACAACACTGCCTCTTCCCCCGGGCTATGTGCTTCCCAATCCCCTGACCATAACACTGGTGCAGATTACTCCTGCTCTGCACCTACAGTATCCTTGGACATTGTGACTTACCATCATCAGGCACTTCCAAATCCTTGTCCCAGCAAAGCGTTCAACTGTCCCTACCCCAGACCTTGGAAAGAAAACGTTGCCACCCACCCACCCACAGGCCCAAATGGTAAACAGGCATATTTTCAGGATGCTTTCAGTGGAAATGTTGCCATTTAGACTGGTAGACATGGATGATTTTTCCAACTCCTCGTGGCATCTGTCCATCAGTACCCTTTCCCCAGCTTCCACTTTTTCTCCCACTGTGGCATCCCTGCATTGTATCCATGTGTCCATGAACATCACTCATGCCTTTACCAATGCACTTACTGGCATTGTCCACTTAACAAATGATACATGGGCAAGCGATTGTGGCCAGGGATGCTACATTTCCCTGACGGCACTCTGGGTGAACATTGTAGAGGCTGGGGCGAGTCACACCCTGGCACCGGCACATGTGCTCCCAATGCTGAGGATTGCTGGCCCTACTTCTATCAGGGGTTCCTCCACCTCCTACAGCAGTTTCTGCACTCCCTCCTGTTCCTCTTCTTTCTCTATTTCTGATGTGCTATCTCAAAGCATGTTGTCAACATCAGTCAGAAGCTGGAAGCTCTGCAGCACTGCCACAGCAAAGCAGCAACAGGCTCTAGGCGACAAACTGCACGCTGCAGTAGAGTAACTTAAAGTAATAACATACCAAACAGATCTGTGGTATTTGCTGCTGAATCTCCATCCAGGAGTGGTCATATGTGATAATGGGAATAATCTGGTGTCTGTGAAGCATGGCAAGCTCACACACGTACCACGCTTGGCACGCATCCTCAACTTGGTAGTTCAGCGGTTTCTGAAACCATACCCAGGTTTTCCAGAGCTTCTAGTCTAGACACGCTGCATCAGCACCATTTTACGCAAATCGGCTACAGCTGCCACCGCTCTGGAGGTACTACAGCAGCGCATGAAAGTTCCAGCTCACCAACTGGTGTGCAACATCACCACAAGCTGGAAGTCCACACTGCACATGCTGGCAATGCTTTGTGAGCAGAACAGGCCAGTGGTTGAGTACCAACTTCAAAAGGCCCATTGGTATTCTGGTCAGCCTCCGCACAAAACAACTGAATAGTGGGTATGTATGTCTGACATTTGTGCATTTCTGCTCACAATTGAACATGAAGCTTTGCATGCGAATCAAGTAGAGATGGAGGAAGACATAACACAGAGCTATTGTATCTAGCCTAGCCTCATCTCATTTGCTCAGTGTGGAATGGGCATCAATGAGGAGGTGGTCACTGGGGAGAAGGAAGAGGAGGAACAGGAGCTGGGTACTAACCAAACAGAGGCTAAATGGGTTGAGGATGGGAATGAGGAGGAAAAGAAGGAACAAGAGGAGGAGAAGGAGAGTCATCATCAAGGTGGAGAAAAGAAGGTATTGTCTGTATGGAGCTTGGCACTTATGGCTGACTTTATGCACTGCTGTCTTTCTAGTGACCCTCGCGTTACTTTCATCTTGACCAAAAAAGAGTATTGGTTTTGCACCCTGCTAGACCCATGCTAAAAGGAAAAATGTTCATCTCTTATTCCTGAAATGGAGAGGTCTTCTAAAATGGTGCTATACCAGAAGGACATTGTGGAAAAAATGTTGAAAAAATTCCCATCATACAACACCAGTGGCAGATGGCAAGCATTCTTGCTCCATCAAGGAAGAAAGGCCTAGGAGACATACAGCAGAGGCAGGGGTACACTGTCAAAGGCATAGGCCAATTTCCCGACACCAGTGCAGCAAACAAGGCCTGATGATAGGGTATTTTTGACAAGGAGGGAAAAGTTTTTAACCTCTTTCTGCCATCAGACGTACTATCCCGTCCATGTGCCCTGGGACTTAATTCCCAGGGACGGGATAGTACGTAATAGCGATCAGCGGCGCTCACGTGGTGAGCGCCGCTGATCGCGGTCGGGTGTCAGCTGATTATCACAGCTGACACCCGGCACAATGTGCCAGGGGCGGCCACGGACCACCCCCGACACGTTAACCCCTTGCACACCGCAATCAAACACGATCGCGGTGTACCGGGGGTTAAAGGGAAGCATCGGCAGGGAGGGGGCTCCCTCCGTGCTTCCCTGAGCCCCCCACAGCAGCGCAATGTGCAGTGCTGCTGCGGGGGGCTCTTTCCCTACAGGCCCCTGGATCCAAGATGGCGTCGGGGACCTTCGGGGGCCTGTAGGGAGCTGACTTCCTCACTGCCTGCAAAGCGCAGGCATGAGGAAGTCTGCAGCAGTGCCTGTGACAGATCGCTGATCTGTCACAGTGATCTGTGATGTGACAGATCAGCGATCTGTCACAGGACAGTGATGTCCCACCTGGGATAATGTAATAAAGTTAAAAATAAAAAAAAAAGTGTAAAAATTATTTTAAAAAAATCGCTAAATAAATTAGTAAAAAAAAAAAAAAAATATTCCCCAATAAATTCATTTTTTGAAAATAAAAAAAACTAAACAATAAAAGTACACATATTTGGTATCGCCGCGTCCATAATGACCCGCCCTATAAAACTTTCCCATTAGTTAACCCCTCTAACAAACCCCTTAAAAAATAAAAATAAAAAACAAAGCAAAAAATAATGATTTATTATCATACCACCGAACGAAAAGTGCAATAACGCGCGATCAAAAAGACGCATATAAATATCCATGGTACCGCTGAAAACGTCAGCTTGTCCCGCAAAAAACGAGCCACCATACAGCATCATCTGCAAAAAAATAAATTTTTATATAAAATAGTTTTCATTGCATAAAACCGACAAAACATAAAAAAACGACCTAAATGAGGTATCGCTGTAACCGTACTGACCCGAAGAATAAAACCACTTTATCAATTTTATCGCACGCGGAACGGTGTAAACGCACCCCCCCAAAAGAAATTCATGAAACACTGGTTTTGTTCATTCTGCGTCACAAAAATCGGAATAAAAAGCGATAAAAAAATGTCACATGCCTGAAAATGGAACCAATAAAAACGTCAACTTGTCCCGCAAAAAATAAGACCTCACATGACTCGGTGGGTCAAAATACGGAAAAATTATAGCTCTCGATATGTGGTGATGCAAAAACTATTTTTACAATAAAAAGCGTCTTTTAGCGTGTGACAGCTGCCAAACATAAAAACCGCCATGAATAGTAAATCAAACCCCCCGTTATCACCCCCTTAGTTAGGGAAAAATAATAAAATAAAAAAAATGTATTTCCATTTTCCCATTAGGGTTAGGGTTAGGGCTAGGGCTAGGGTTAGGGCTAGGGCTAGGGTTAGGGCTAGGGTTAGGGTTAGGGCAAGGGTTAGGGCTAGGGCTGAGATTAGGGTTAGGGGTGTGTTGGGGTTAGGGTTGGAGTTATAATTGGGGGGTTTCCACTGTTTGGGCACATCAGGTGCTCTCCAAATGCAACATGGCGTCTGATCTCAATTCCAGCCAATTCTGCATTGAAAAAGTCAAATGGTGCTCCTTCCCTTCCAAGCTCTGCCATGCGCCCAAACAGTATTTTACCCCTACATATTGGGTATCAGCATACTCAGGACAAGTTGCAAAACAACTTTTGGTGTCCAATTTCTCCTATCACCCTTAGGAAAATAAAAAATTGGTGGCAAAAATATTATTTTTGTGGAAAAAAATGATTTTTTTATTTTCACGCCCAGACCTTATAAACTTCTGTGAAGCACTTGGGGGTTCAAAGTGCTCACCACACATCTAGATAAGTTCCGTGGGGGGTCTAGTTTCCAAAATGGGGTCACTTGTGGGGAGTTTCAATAGTTTAGGTACATCAGGGGCTCTCCAAACGCACATGACACCCGCAGACCAATCCATCAAAGTCTGCATTCCAAAACATCACTACTTCCCTTCTGAGCCCCGACGTGTGCCCATACAGTAGTTTTTTCCCACATATGAGGTATCAGCGTACTCAGGACAAATTGGAAAACAACTTTTGGGGTCCAATTTCTCCTGTTACCCTTGGGAAAATAAAAAAATTGGAGACTAATTGATCATGTTTGTGGAAAAAAATGATTTTTTTTATTTTCATGCCTGGGCATTATAAACTTCTGTGAAGCCCTTGGGGGTTCAAAGTGCTCACCACACATCTAGATAAGTTCCTTAGGGGGCCTAGTTTCCAAAATGGGTCATTTGTGGTTTCCACTGTTTAGGTACATTAGGGGCTCTCCAATGGCAACATGACACCTGCAGACCATTACATCAAAGTCTGCATTCCAAAACGTCACTACTTCCCTTCCGAGCCCCGACGTGTGCCCATACAGTAGTTTTCTCCCACATATGAGGTGTCAGCGTACTCAGGACAAATTGGACAACATCTGGGGTCCAATTTCTCCTGTTACCCTTGGGAAAATAAAAAAATGGGGACTAAAAGCTGATGTTTGTTGAAAAAATACGATATTTTTATTTTCACGCCCGGTCGTTATAAACTTCTGTGAAGCACTGGGAGGTTCAAAGTGCTCACCACACATCTAGATATGTTCCTTGGGGGGTCTAGTTTCCAAAATGGTGTCATTTGTGGGGGGTTTCTACTGTTTTGGTACATCAGGGGCTTTCCAAACGCGACATAGTGTCCGATCTCAATTCCAGCCAAAAATGTCAAATGGCGCTGCTTCCCTTCTGAGCTCTGCCATGCGCCCAGATAATGGTTTACCCCCACATGTGGGATATCAGCGCACTCAGGACAAATTTTACAATATCTTTTAGTGTCCTGTTACCCTTGGAAAAATAAGAATTGAGGGTGAAAAGGTCATTTTTTTGGAAAAAATATGATTTTTTAATTGCACGGCTGTATATTATAAACTTCTGTGAAGCCCTTGGGGGTTCAAAGTTCTCACCACACATCGAGATAAGTTCCTTGAGGGGTCTAATTTCCAAAATGGTGCCATTTGTGGGGGGTTTCCCCTGTTTTGGTACATCAGGGGTTTTCCAATCGCGACATGGTGTCCGATCTGAATTCCAGCCAATTTTGCATTGAAAAAGTCAAACGGCGCTCCTTCCCTTCTGAGGTCTGCCATGCGCCGAAACAGTGGTTCCCCCCACATATCAGGTATCAGCGTACTCAGGACAAATTGCACAATAACTTTTGCAGTCCAATTTCTCCTGTTACCCTTGGTAAAATAAAAAAAATTGAACCTGAAGTATTTTTTTTGTGAAAAAAAGTTAAATGTTCATTTTTTTTTAAATATTCAAAAAATTCCTGTGACGCACCTAAAGGGTTAATAAACTTCTTGAATGTGGTTTTGAGCACCTTAAGTGGTGCAGTTTTTAGAATGGTGTCACTTTTGGGTATTTTCTATCATATAGACCCCTCAAAGTGGCTTCAAATGTGATGTGGTCCGTAAAAATAAAATGGCATTGCAAAAATGAGAAATCGCTGGTCAATTTTTAACCCTTATAACTTCCTAACAAAAAAAATTTTGGTTCCCAAATTGTGCTGATGTAAAGTAAACATGTGGGAAATGTTATTTATTAAGTTTTTTGTGTGCCGTATCTCTGTGATTTAAGGGCATAAAAATTCAAATTTGGAAAATTTCTGTTTTTTTCACAAATAAATGCAAATTATATGAATGAAATTTTACCACTAACATGAAGTACAATATGTCACGAGAAAACAATGTCAGAATCAAATGGACAGTGGTCAGAATTGTAAAAAATTGGCCCGGTCATGAACGTGCAAACCACGCTTGGGGCTTAAGAGGTTAAATACAGTCAATCAATACTTGGCCGACTAAGCAAGTGTACTACTTAAATTCGCTGCAACTTTCAACTATTGCATCTTAAAAGTGGACACTTGGCATGAGATGTCCCTCTTTGCCTTCAAGGTGTGTGTTGCCCTGCTGCTAGAATCATGTCTGAGCGGGGTTTTAGTGCCTCTGGGGGGGACATAACAGACAGGTGCTTTCTCATGTCAACAGAGAATGCAAACAGGCTTATTCTTATAAAAAATAAGCAAAGATTGGATTAGCCCACACTTTTCCACACCACCAGAAGACTGCAGCACATAAAGTATTCGCAATATTCAATATTTCAATCAATGAGGCCCACCAGTTGTTGATTTTCAGGGTGTGTATGGATGACCCACCTCATAATTTCTGTCTGGCTTTGCATTTTCTGCAAAGCCTTTATGAGTTTATAAGTACATCAACTACAATTTCAAAATATTTTAGTTCAAAATTTTTTTATGGATTCAACAACTCATCCATACAGTTTAACAAGGTTATTGTTTCATTACGGTGTAAAACTTACAAAAAGCATACAAAATTATTCCAGGATTAGATTACTCATTCATACAGTATATTGTGTTTTTTGTCACATTTTGGTGGCACAAAACAGTACAAATATTACCGATACACTATTCCGTGTTCTGCTTTAACTGTTATTAGTGGCAACAGGCATAGGCTGACGGGAGTAGTAGACCCATCAGCTGATGCCAGTGATCAAAAGTAAACTTTTTACCTCTGGCCACAGCTGCGGGCTCACGCTATCATTTAATGTTTTTACCACTGATCAGAGGCAATGTTTGCTGTCTTCTCATGTACATGACAGTGTGGTAAACACTGGATTTTTGGGACACCTATTCAAGTGAATGGGGTCCTGGTTCAGATTTGGGTTCGGATACTGTCCTGGTACCCGAAACAAACTTTTTTTTAACTATTCGGCTGAACCTGAAGGACCCAAAAATCCAGGGGTTCGCCCATTGCTAGATATAATCCTCAAAACTTGTTCAGAATGTAGTTGTTTTTATATTGATCACCTATAGAGTATTAGATGTTCTTCGGTAGATTTCGTTGGTATATAACTCTCAAAAAACATTATTCAAAATTTTATCGCTATTATCTTGCGCAATAATAATCTGAAGTAGATTTCCTTGGTATATAATCCTCAAAAACTTGTTTAAAAATGTATCGGTATTATATTGCTCGTTCATAGTCCATTACATCTTCTTGGTAACATTTAGTTGGTATATAACCTCAAAAAAACTTGTTAAAAAATTTAGGCTGTGTGCACACTTTGCAGATTTGGTACGATTTTGTCCCATTTTTGTTTCTTGAATTTGTGAAAAAATCTGAAACAAAACTTTGAATATACGATGAGTATTTTTGACTTGCAGATTTGGTGCAGAAAATAATCTGCAGCATGCCTATTCTCTTTGTTTTTGTCCTGCATTATTCATCATTGACTTTACTCGAAGCAATCAAAAAACAAGCAAAAAAGCACCAAAAATGCATCAAAAAGGCTCATTTTGCAGCTGTGTTTTTCCTGCAAACAGATGCAGAAATGGTGCAGAATTTTACTCAACATTTGCTCATACCCTTATTGGAATTATATTGCTCACCGATAGACTATTCTGTGATCTGGAATACATTTCATTGGTATTTCATCCTCAAAAGTGCATAGCCTTTATGAGTCTATGAGAATGTGTATGAAGCCCTCCTTTATGCATACTACAAGGTGTATCTGAGTCCCTTATTTTTGACAGTTCTTGCTCCTTCATAAATTACACTGAAATTTCCTATTTTTTAATAAAAATATCAATTTTGATTTGCTTAAATTATATTTTTTAAATCCTTTTTAAATGTTGCCTTAAATGCAAGTCTTTATAGATTACAAACTGTTTCTTAACATTTTGTTTTCCTGTAAAATGCAATTTCTCGTTGATTTGGAATGTTTTATTGTCACTCCTTAAAGTGCATTAAAAGTGTGACACAGCGATCTGGGAGTCAGAAATGCTTCCAGGGGTCTTCCCTATGCTGTTCTCCATCCATTCAGCACTTTTCCCATACATTTTAACATTTTCATTGCCCCCCCCCAGACCTCTATTGGCTTTCCTATTCACTCCTATTATATTCGTTACTCAAAAAAAGCATGTGAGCATTAGGAATTGCCCGGTTCGAGCAATGAGCACCCGATCATTTTAGTGCTCGATCATCTCTACTCTGCAATTCTTCATCATTCTTCAGACTTTCTGCAGTTTATTAATTGTCACTGAAAAAGAGGTATTGAGCAGTTCACTGTAAACCTGCAGTCTCCAGGGGTAGCTTGAGAAAACAGGACATTGGTTTCCGAGCCCTGAGGAATGATCCCTTCTGTATGACAGCAATATCACAAATGCACACAGTGTCTCAGGTCATCAGGTGTCTCTGAGGGAAGCACAGGAAAGAGGAGAGTACTCCAGGCATCCAGAAAGATAACAGTCCATGGTGCCCTTTGATGTCATTTTTCATGTGGTGCTCTGATTGGACAATGAATCAATGAATTAAGTTCTTCTGGGTCACAGGGCGTAGAATGTATGACAGGTAAGTATCTGTGGCACTGGGAAGATATATAGGCTCAGGTGAGACATATAATCAACAATAGTGCATTGAGTTTTCCTGGTCAGAGCTGGTTTTAGGAGGTTCATGGGTTCAAGCGTTAGCAGGCACTCAAGTACTTCCTTGGTTTAAGATTCACACTAATAATGATCAGAGACGGGAGACTGATAAGTTTGCAGGATCTGTGAAACTAAAATGAATAACATGATTAATTAGCAATATACAGTAGTTGTATCTGTGTCATATGCCATGTGGTGTGTTTCTCAAGGTGTAATTAGAGCTAAAGATAACTAGAAAGAAGCCAGAAACGCTGTGGCTCCTTTATGCTGTCTCTATTGAAGGAAGTCAAGTCAACTTGTAATAGGAGAACTATCAGTACCTAAAAGTAATAAAGAGTAAGGAAAATGCAGATGCGAACGTGAAGAATTTTTCCTGTGGGTAAGAGAGGAGCAACATTGCAGGGTGTTACTGTGAGGTTAATGAATCTGCTGACCAGGTGAAGAGTTGCTGCTGAGAGAAAGGAAAAAGAAATTTCACACCAGAGGGGTTCTGTTAGTGTTAGACCAATACTAAACTGGCCTAGAGTTGAGAACCTGAAATTGTGATTGTGAATGCAGTTGAGGAGTAGAAGGTGTGTAAGAAATTGTGCAGAGTACCAGACTTGTGTCACAGCAAAGGGTTGTGCCATGGAGGTGGTGTAGGGAGAGAAAATACCACCAGAATTTTGACAAGTGTGAGAAAAGCTATGTATTGTGTCTTCCTCCTTCATGAAACCTTTTCTTCTACAATAGATAACACCAAGTAAATTGCTTCTAGCAGAGAACTATTAAAGTACTATCTGTAACATTCAAAAACTTTTGCTTTCCTTCAAGTAAAATCAAACATTTGTTTGTCATTTGACTTGCCCAAACCTATTTAAATCCTCCAAATGGGAACTATAACACTATTTGGACCATTACATCCTGATTAATTAAATAGGCTATTTTTCATCGTCCTTCACAACTCTTACTTGCTGGTGTTGAGCCCCCACTTTGCCAGATCTTGTGCCAAATCAAGGCAAAATCTATATAGTGAAGTAATGAGTGTGTATTTGATGCATGATATTGTAGCACAGACTGCTGAGGGACTGTGTGGATTTTTGGAGAAGACTCAGCTTCTAGATTAAGTAGTCCTTGGAAGAAAAAACAAATCATTGCTTTGTAAAGCATGGCCTGGAATGTATGCCACAGAGTACTTGAAATAAAAGTAAAACAGAAAAAAATGTTCAGACATGAATAGGGATGAGCTTTCCGATATTGAAATATCGGAAATCGGCCCGATATTTGCGATATCGGAATTCCAATTTCTGATTCCGATATTTTTTTCACATCGGAAATCAGAAATCCCCAAATCCTTCAGCCTCTGAGCCTCTAACCCTAACCCTAACTATCCCTAACCCGTAACCCTTACCACTAACCCTAACCCTAACTAACCCAAACCACTAACCCTAACCCCTAACCCTTATCCTAACCCTACTAACCCTAACCCCTAACCCTGCTAGCCATAAGCATAACCGTAACACTAACCCTACTATCCCTAACTCTAACCCTACTAACCATAAGCATAACCCTAAAACCTAACCCTACTAACCCTAACCCCTAACCCTAACCCTACTAACTATAAACATAACCCTAACTGTAAACCCTGAATCTACTAACCCTAACTAACCCTAACCCCTAACCCTTACCCTAACCCTACTAACCCTAACCCCTAACCCCTGACCATAACCCTACTAATCCTAACCCCTAACCATAACCCTAACCCCTAACTCTACTAACTATAACCATAACCCCTAACCCTACCAACCCGAACCCCTAACTCTAACCCTACTAACCATAGGCATAACCCTAACCCTACTAACCCTAACCCTAGCCCTACTAACTATAAGCATAACCCTAACCGTAAACCCTGACTCTACTAACCCTAACTAACCCTAACCCCTAACCCTTACCCTAACCCTACTAACTCTAACCCTAACCCCTAACCATAACCATAACCCCTAACCCTAACCCTAATTACCCTAACCCTGCTAACCATAAGCATAACCCTAACTAACCCTAACCCCTAACCCTTACCCTAACCCTACTAACCCTAACCATAACCCTAACTAACCCTAACCCCAACCCTACTAACCCTAACCCTTACCCTACTAACCATAAACCCTAACCCTACCCCAACTAATCCTAGCCCAAAGAAAAAACACCGCTGTTAAGAAGATGGCGACCAGTTTTCCTGCTACAGCTTTCTCTCTGTGCATTTTTCTAGCAATTTTATTGCTCCTCTGCCTCTGCAAACGCCTTCCCCATTATCCTGAGGTGTTTTCCCTCCATTTTATCCATTGTATAGCACTGTAGTGGTCATTTTGTAATTCCGATTTTTTTCTCCCACTGCCTTGCATTGATATCGGAAATTCCGATATCCGATATTTTCTAATATCGGAAATCGGAATTCCGATACAATATTGGGCAATATCGCTCACCCCTAGACATGAACATTTACTTAAAGCTTAACAAACTTCTACATA
Organism: Dendrobates tinctorius; assembly: GCF_039654945.1. Taxonomy (NCBI): domain Eukaryota; kingdom Metazoa; phylum Chordata; class Amphibia; order Anura; family Dendrobatidae; genus Dendrobates; species Dendrobates tinctorius. The sequence goes on along the minus strand of NW_027361690.1, from coordinate 105,930,398 downwards.
ATCTTTTCTAGAACCAAAATAATCTTTACATCAGATTCAATGTAGCATCCAAATGGAGGAAGCCCTGTCAATGAAAGAACTTTTCTAGAGTCTGGGGAGTGTGCCAAGGCTCAGACTACAAATACAACATTCATTTGAAAGCTACTTGGATGCATGAAGAATTTGGGTGCCCCGAGGTCAAGCAGCTTCCATCACACATGTTGAGATGAGCCTTGATGTCAAGCTTGACAACACATGTTGGAATTTTATCAAAGAAATATCCCCAGTGTAAGGGCACATCTGATAGTTTGCTGAATATCAGTTGAATTACCATTTTTCACCTTTAAGCTGTCTCCGGGGTCTTGTACCACCTGTGCGAAGAAGACAAAATAGCAGACGCAAAGGAACCAATTGAAGCCACAAAGGAGTATACTTTTCAACATCGGTCAATGGCAGAAAGGAAAGCTAAAGCTTTCATAACATGATTAAAATGATCTTCGGTCTTCTCTCAAAGCAATGCAAAGTAGGTTGGCAATGGCTTTCCTGCTGCATAAACACTTTCATTGTGTGAGTATGAATTCATTATCCCATATACAGTAATACAGAAGACCCACAGTCATAAAGAGCAAACTTGTAATACGTTTTATTGGGTCAGTGACAATGGACTGGCTCTCCATTCTCATAGCTACACAGTCACAGCTACACATCTAATTTTACCAAGGATATTGGTGTCCTTATAATCTGCCTTCAGGATATTTAGAAAAAGTAATATAGCTGACATTGTTGACCATTTGAAGCTGTGTCTAAGAAGGAAACTGGGTCATTTAGGTTTTTGTCATTAAAGAACATGAACAGGTATATACTCCTGGGCTTTGAGTAGTAGTATATATATATATATATATATATATATATATACCAAAGAACCGCAGCATATATGTACAGATTAGAAATAAGGAACACTTGACAAGATAGAGCAAACTATTAATATAGTTGGGCAAAATGTAAAATATTATTTAGAAAAAAGCAGTTAAACACAATAGTAACTATTAAAATACAAGCAATGAATGCTGTTTTAAATACCCTAAGGTGAATGTCAGATTTGGCCGCAGTTGGATAAAATATTTGCAGCATAGGGTAAATAGTAGTGATGAGTGAGTATACTCGATGCTCGGGTTTTCCTGAGCATACTCGGGTGTCCTCTGAGTATTTTGGCATGCTCGGAGATTTAGTATTTGTCAACGTAGCTGCATGATTTGTGGCTGCTAGACAAGCTGAATACATGTGAGAATTCCCTAACAAACAGGCAACCGCATATGTATTCAGGCTGTCCAGCAGCCGCAAATCATGCAGCTACTTTGACACAAATTAAGTCTCCGAGCATGCCAAAATACTTGGAGGACACCCGAGCATGCTCGGGAAAACCCGAGCAATGAGCAACTCGCTCATCACTAGTAAATATGCATAAAATAAATAGAAGGATTACATCAATATGCTGATAAATAGTAGGATTCAACCTGAATAAATCCACCTATAGAATGTAACAGATGCTGCCAGTGCTTGCCTGCACATGTGAGGGGACTGCAGGCACATAGGATGCAGTACTGGACTGTACACAGACCAAGGGTGAAAGGGGTTTATTATACAGTAGGAACTCCACGCAGAGAGAAGACGTATGGAAAATATTCCCTAATACAACAAAAGGCTAATGAGGATAACTTAGGGAACAGGGACAAGTAAAGCCGACAATACAATAAAATATAACTTATCACTCAGGCGCCAGTCACGGTTGAACTTCTGTCTGTGACTGGTGCTACCTAGATTGCGCTGCAGTGGTGGTCTGTCATAATCCTGAGGTAAATGATGTAGTATATTTTGATGTTGGCGGTGTCCTCCTGTGGTCCTGACGATGGCCGCGAATCCTTGGGATCCTGATGCGGGTTTTCGGTCCAGCAGATGAGGTGATGAAGAGGGATACGTCCTTATCCTCAGCGGTGAATGTCCCAACACTAAGAAGATTTGCAGCACTGCCCAAACACAGTTTACAATGGGCTGCCTGGTTTGCTCTGCCGAATCGACACACGCCTAAGTCCCGTTCACAGGACTTGTCTCTCACGGCCAGTACTGTCAGCGGGGGCGGCTCTGGCAGCGTTGTCGGCTCTGGCAGCGGTCTCAGCGAGGGCAATGATGTCGGCTGGGAGAGCAGTGCCTGAGTGGTACTCAGTCGACGGTCTCCTGTCAAAGTACTCTGCCATCCCAGGCTCTGCTCTGCTTTGCCCAGACGCTTCTCAGCTGATTTTACCTCACAGGCATCCTGTGCGCCCAAAGTTCCCTCCCAAACTGTTTGGTCACTCATGTGCTGCAGTTCTGTCCGCTTAGCCATGCCTCAGTTTCTCGAACACAGAGTACGATCTGGAGTCTCAAGCTTTCTACCCCGCAATATAGGTGACAGCCCCGACGGTTCCGGACCCTTCATGGAGGAGACATGCCAAGTTAGTTCCTTCCCCTTACACACATAAAAAACAAATAGAATGCTAGAGCAGAGTAGGTAATTATCCCATTCACCCCTATGTAGACCTGAAAAGTCCCACATTGTAACCACAGAAACTTTCCAGCAAGAAGATCCCCATCCAACGGTGCATGAAATGTCTTGAAAGAAAGAGACAAAGCATGAAACTGCAATAAAAGGACAAAGGAACCCTAGCTGCTGGCATCTCTGGAAGCAAAGGCAAGGCAATGTGCCAAAGAGCAACATGTGACGTTACACTGTCCAAGGAGTACAGGAGTCGTTTGGTTCATGTGTTTTAGTAATTGTTTACTGATTTAAGTTTTAGTGACTATCTGAAAGGGGTTGTTCACTACTAGGACAACCCCTTCTTATACTCCATGATGGGCCCTGATCAAATAAAAAATTTATAGTCACCTACTGTGCAAGTGGCATTCCAGCAGTGTTGGTACTTGCAATCTTGGGGCTCTCAATTATTTGTTGTGACATGTTACCACAACACCCAATCCACGCTGGCGTCACTATCCATGCCTTCTGTCGATTTGAACATGAAGAGGAAGTCAGGGCTGTGGCTGATCTCGGTCTTCCTGTTCATGTTCAGTTCGACAGAAGGTGGGGACAGTGACTCCAGCACTGATAGGGCACCAGTCTCACATGTCACAACAAACGCATGGGAGCCTCAGGGAGAGCAAGTTAGGACACATTGGGAATGATGTTGGCAAAGTGAGTATAAGATTTTTTATTTTATCAGGGCGAAGAGAAGGGGATTACAAGGAGGTGTCCAAGTAGTGGACAACTTGTTTAAGTGTAGTTCCAAAAATAAGAGATGAGACCTAGCCACAAGTCTTTTTTGGCTTGATTAATGGTTCTTGAGCTTAATCTTTCCAGGACATAAACTTAATTTGTGTCTGTCTATGCTTTATTAGGAATGAACGCTCCTGTAATCCTCATTCCAAGTTTAGTTCCACAAAACATGCCTGAAAATGACTCGAATTAGGTATTTCCTTACAATCAACAGTCAGATGCTATTCTTTTATTTTTGCCCCATGTGTCTTCTCATGTTTGTGTGTTATGTGCCACATGTTGGGTGATCTGCCTCAGGCTGAGCCTTGGTCTTGTGAGATGAATGTATCAATTCTCCTCCAATAATGCAAAAACAGGAGTGTTTCACATAGTGTCAATATTGTTATGAAGAGCCATATTAGAGTGTCACAATAATAGATATAGTAACCTCTTGTAGAGATGTTGCCAAAAAATGGATAACAGGAAATTTCTACTATAAGTGTGGTGAAAAACTTTTGTGGTATACTGTACCTCAAGTGTGTAGTGAAGTCATCAGTAAGTTTGGTTTGCAGTTTTAAAGAAACTAGAGGGTTAGAGAAGTTGTCCACTACTTTTACAGTGATGCCATATTCTTAGGATAGGGCATCAATGTTTGATCAGCCGCGGGATCTGGCACTGGGCAACCCCGTCGATCAGCTGTTATCTGTGCCAGCGGCAGCCACCGACCGGCAGTGATAACAGCTGATTGGAAGGGGTGCCGAGTGCCGAACCCCAGCCAATCAGACATTAAGCCCAATCCTGAGAAGAGGGCATTAATATAAAAGTGGTGGACAACCTCTTTAAGAGTGTAAGGACAGTTATTTTGTGGAAAAAGAAAAATATCCAGCTCACTTGCATAAAATTTTCAGAATTTTCATGCTCCTTGGAGCACGGGGAGGGGGTGTTTCCTCTTGGACGCAATAAATCCTATAAGAAATAGATGCAAATGCCATATGAAACTTAAAATATCCTGACAGAGACATGATTAAAACATCAATAATGATATTTTTAATTTTGCATGGCATTTTTAGCTATCCATAAATAAAGACCCCTTCAGATTCGTGAAGCTGGACTCTCCTTTTCTCATTAAAGCCATTTGGTGCTGTCTAAAGATCCACAGCCTGTACTCTTGATTTGCTATGTACGTAAGCAAGAGAAATCCATGGCACTCAAAAAATTTTTGAATCATTCTTACATAGTATAAATGGGCAAATGTTTGTGTATTCGTATCAAAGCTATACAAAGTGAATTCATCTGACATTTACATTAGACTTAGAGAACAGAACATTCAGATCTGAGCTACCATATTTTTAGGCTGTAGCCATAAGCTCGGTGAATTATCATCCGTGCCCTTAAAAAAAACTATGCAAAGATACCTGTCTTGCATTTTATATAGGTTAATTCTATAAAGGTCTCCTGGCTACTTTATGATCATGAAAGAAACTTTTCAGAATTTTTTACAATCTTTACTTTTATTTGGTTTGTTTGAAAAATTGAAGTTTTGCTGCAATAAATCTAGTGATGGCGGGTTGTTTTTTTTTTTTTTGTGGATGGCATCAGGGGGCTTGAGAGTTAACCATTTCTCATCCTGTTAAATATATAGTTTAACAGAAATTACTTTAAGAAAAAAAGGATAAAGCCTGCATATTGCTAATCATTCATGTTTCAAATCATTGAGCCGGTAAAGGATTAAACAGGTTAATAAAGGTTAGTAAGCCTTTTAATAAATTTACAGTAAATTCCCATTTTCTGTAGTTTTATATTTGCCATCAGGAAGGTACAATAAAAACTACAACTACACTGACAGCATATAATTATAGATCACTTTATATCACTTTGAACTGCTATCTCTATTTTCAAAAAAATCTTCTAAAAAATATAGTATTTAAAATAGATTGTTCCCCCTTGAACAATTATTTTATGTGGTCTTTTTTACATCTAACCCTTAATTCTGTGCTGTTTGCTATTTTATGTTTATTAGCAGTTTAAACTCTATTATACTTAAACAGAGAACCAATTCAGCACGTAAACATGGTTTAGATCTACAGATATGTCTTTCTTAATTTTATCTCCCAACTCAACATATCCCGAAATGAGTGAGAAGAGACAACTAGCTCAGTAAAACTTTTGGTATTGAAGTACTCTGTAAAGAGATGTTTATGCTATATATGCTTTGTGTAGTCATGCAGAAATCGTGATGTGAATTCCAGCCATATGAGGTTTCACTAACATCACACAATAAAATATTAAAGTTGTCTTGTGAGAAATTAGAAGTGGACAAATCTGTATTATTTCTTCTGCTCTGTCTAATAAATCATTTACAAGTGTAGTTTTGATCTGCAGAGAATGCAGCATTCTTGATACAGGACATATACAGGACCAAACAATTTATTTTATATGTTCTTGATTTATTTGGATGTGCTACATTCATAGTATTATAATATTTTCCATCTGTGACATGGGTTGAAAGGTAGAATGCTACAAATGTTTACAAGATACACAATTTTTCTGTGTTGTTTTCCAGCTGTGACATGGATGGCCTAATCCAATTGTTTACTGTTTGACATTTTGGAGATGTCACAAGGGTGTCACTTCCCCCTGGAAGACCTGGAGTTAGACAGTCAGGTTGGTTAATGAATGGTAGGGCTTCTTTAGAGATGGTGTGATTTGTATCCCAAATTAAATAGATTTAGTTTCCTCTGGTGCTGAAGAGGTTAATAACCCTTTCTATGCTGGTCAGAAACATGCAGCTCCATTTCAGCTGCTTTTGATCTGGCCAGTACCTCTTCCTATAAAAACTGGTCAGACCTTCTTGTCCCTGCCTGTGAAAGATTTGTCTTCCTGTGCTGTGTGCTAAAGCTAAGTAGTTGGAGTAGAGTTATACTAGTGTTTTGTGGTTTGCTCCAGTACATGTGTGCTTACCCTCTGGTCTCTGTTCCTATTTAGTTTATCCCTCCCTGTCCATATCCTCCTCCCTTGTTAGTTAGCGCTTTTGTACGATACAGGTCATCTGTTATCACTGTTTTGTCTTTGTGCTTTGTTTACCTAACATTTCTGTCCCAAGCCTTATGGGACAGATCAGGGTTTAATAGAGCAGAGTAAGACCGAAGACTCGGTCCTCTCTATCTTCAAGGGTACCCCCAGGACAGGGATAGTTAAAGTCCCAGTTCCAGGGACAGTTTGAGACCCCCCTTCCTTACCGAAGACAGACACAGCATGCCGGAAACATTGTGTACTTAACATTACAAGAGTTATATTTTCCATATGTAACATGGCAAAATACACAAATGAATAATTATTAGTATAGTTTTCATACTATATTTTCAGAATGTTAGCATATTTTCCAGATAAATCATTTACCATATTTTCCTGCATTATTTGGCTGTTATATGTACATAGAATTACAGTTTTTTTTCTATCTGTCACAGTTATGTGCAGTGTTAAAAAAAAAAATTGATATGCAGGAAAAATAAGAACAGCGCTAATAGAGTGATATCATTTTTTTAAAAAAGGGGAGCATATTTAATCGAGTAGCATGCTCACTTTGAAATGTTGCGCTAGGGCACAACTCCTATATTAGCATAGATGTAAGGCGACTGAGCTGATGCCAGTTCTGCTGAGAGAAAAGCAGCTCTTCTGTTGCTGATTGCCAATTTTGTGAGAGAGAATCTGAAAGATCATTTGGCTTCGCTGTTTGGAAGAGTCGCTGGTTATAGCACCAACACTTTCATTGAAGAGCAGAGAAACAGTTGGTCGATTATATCCCTTCTTTCCATAAAATTGTTTTTGCTACAACCAGCGACTCTTCCATGCAGCGCAGCCACAGGATGCTTCAGATTCTCTTAACGCCACATACAGTTTTCCATCTGTGACACAGATGGGTTAGTCCAGCAGTCGTTCAATATGGTTCCTTTTGGTGCAAATTTTGTAAAATTAGTTAAGCAAGTGGGTGACTGGGACTTATATTTGAATTTTACAAATGTAGTCTCCCCATATGGATATTGAAAATCTGTCAATATCCATGCTAATATTTTGCGGTAATGTATGTTATTGCTAAAAATGTGTCATAAAGCCCTCTTTCACAGACAGCAGAAATTTCTTATTACTTTGTACTATTCTGGATATTTTCTATTAAAAAAATAAATAAACCAGACATATAAATACAATCAAATTTTTTTGCTGATTGAATTGGTGGAAAACCCCCTGAGGATGCGTTATGCAATCCAGAGAGAGAACTGAGCTTATTACAGGCACTGAAGACTCGAAAGGCTGACAGGGACGTAAGTAATTATAATGCTGTTATCGTGGAGAAAAAATACATGTAAAATTACATTTGCAGGAAACTTTCTCTTTTTCTGCAGACTTGCAATTTCATGCAGAGGATTTGTAACAACAAAACCCTTTTTTCAGCAATAAAGTTAATGCATTTCTATCTCCCTTTTTACTATTTAAATAGCTCAGTAAATGTTGTTTTTTCCTTGTAGTAATGACTTAATGCAATACGTTGCCATAGATACATTTTGACCCACTTTCAGATTTTTGCAACCATTTTGACAATGTAGGAGCCATATAAAGTCAGAAAACACTGTTTGTCTACCAGTAAAATGAATACAAATTTTAATTATTATAGTAAGAAAAACTTCTATACAGTAATAATATTGATATTCTGTACAATGCTATAGTAGTATGTATAGATGCATGAGTATATTGGAATGGAATTGAATTCTACTCAAACTTTCCAAAAATACGTATTTGCCAGGATGCCTTCTCTTCCTGGAGAATTCTGTGTTTGAGGTCCATGCACGTGTGTAACAAGGTGGCCTGGGGTGGTAGTCCCAGCCGAGTCACCTAAGCCACAGTCAGTATGTGACACCCCAAGAGTCCAGTTGCCACAGTGGCATTGCCTCTTTCACAAGGAGTAATGTCATGCCTACAAGCAAGGAGGGGTCCTCTTACCAGGTGTCAGTAGGAGAGAAGTCGAGCAGAACCTGAGGAGTATAGCTGGGATTGAACTTGCCCCAAAGCTGAGTGTTAGGAACCACATACCGGAGTCTGTGGTTGCGTGTGTACTGAAGTAACAGCAGCTAAATCCGGAGGGCAAAGGACTGCAGGTCTCCTGGCTCGATCTAATACCCAGTGGCACAGCAGCATACCAGAGCCTGGAGCCGACACAAAGGAGCGGCACCTGTGATAGGCTCGAGCTGCCTGCAATGCGAGCAACGGTTTCTTTTTAAAACAGAGAGAGACAGTTAGCAGCAGGAGGGTGAGCTGTTAGGCAGCAAGGAAAAAGGGAGGACAGCTCAGAAGGATGGGCTCTGTACCTACCTGGCTGGGTTTATCCAAAATTGCTTCCAGGCTGCCCAGCTCTCCATCACGATCTTTTACCTGTGCCCCAGTCTGTACTATCAACCTCAAGTAAAGGAAAAGAAAACTACAGTACTTGTGTCCTCCAGTGATCTCTTGCGCCCTGAGTCCTGCACCACAAAGTACACGAAGCCTGACATAAGCGGTAGCCCTGGGGCCCCACTCCACCTGTGGGGAGCAGAACCATCCCAGCTGCGTCACCATCAGCCCCAGCGGTCTCCTGTAGCAGCATCCGCCATCTGTTTCCAAACACCACAGGCGGCGTCACGTTAAATCCCATATACATGTGGTCGTACTAGTGACTTATATAGAGGTAAATTTATGCTCTCCTCATGAGCATCTATGCCTCTTTTAATGCATCCCATTATTTTATTTGCCTTGCATCAGCTGCCTGACACTGGCCACTAAATGTGAGTTTGTTTTACAATTAAGCACATAATTATACATCTTATTCGTTCTACCCAAGTGCATGACCTTACATTTATCCCCATTAAAGCTCATTTGCCATTTATCAGCCCAAGCTTCTAGTTTACATAAATCCTCCTGTAATATAAAATTGTCCTCCTCTGTATTGATTACCCTGCAGAGTTTAGTGTCATCTGCAAATATTGAAATTCTACTCTCTATGCCCCCTACAAGGTCATTAATAAATATGTTAAAAAGAAGCGGGCCCAAAACTGACCCCTGTGGCACCCCACTGCTAACCGTGACCCAGTTCGAGTGTGCTCCATTAATAACCACCCTTTGTTTCCTATCCCAGAGCCAGCTCTTAACCCACCTACACATATTTTCCCCTATCCCCATTGTTCTCATTTTATGTATCAACCTTTTGTGTAGCACCGTATCAAAAGCTTTTGAAAAGTCCATGTACACCACGTCCACTGCATTCCCTTGGTCCAGTCCGGAACTTACCTCTTCATAAAAGCTTATCAGATTAGTCTGACAGGAATGGTCCCTTGTAAACCCATGTTGATATTGGATCATGAGGTTATTCTTCTCCAGATACTCCAGTATAGTATCTCTTAGAAAACCCTCCAGGATTTTACCCACAGTTGAGGTTAAACTTACTGGCCTATAATTTCCGAGTTCAGTTATTGTCCCCTTTTTGAATATTGGCACCACATTTGCTATACGCCAGTCCTGTGGTACAGACCCTGTTATTATGGAATCTTTAAAGATTAAAAATAATGGTCTATCTATGACTGTGCTTAATTCCTGCAGTATTCGGGGGTGTATCCCATCCGGGCCCGGGGATTTGTCAATTTTAGTGATTTTTAGACGCCGCCGTACTTCCTGCTGGGTTAAGCAGGTGACATTTAATGGAGAATTTTTATCCCTGATCATGTTATCCGTCATGGGATTTTCTTGTGTAAATACTGTTGAAAAAAAGTCATTTAGCATATTGGCTTTTTCCTCATCCTCATCCACCATTTCACCCAGACTATTTTTAAGGGGACCAACACTATCATTATTTAGTTTCTTACTATTTATGTAGTTAAAGAATATATTGGGATTATTTTTACTTTCTCTGGCAATGAGTCTCTCTGTCACAATCTTTGCTGTCTTGATTTGCTTTTTACAGAATTTAATTAATCTTCTGTATTTAGTTAATGCCTCATCACTACCTACTTGCTTTAATTCTCTAAATGCTTTATTTTTATCTCTTATTGCTCCCCTTACAGCTTTATTTAGCCATAGTGGTCTCCTCCTAATTCTAGCATGTTTATTGTCATGGCAATTTCTCGCATGGAATAGACTGTCGAGTTTCACATGAAAGTTCTTTTTTACTGGCCATTTTGAGAGTTTAATGTAACCAACAAATGTAATGCTCCAGATTCTCAACTAGCTCAAAGGAAGGTCAGGTTTATAGCTTCTCTAATCAGCCAAACTGTTTTCAGCTGTGCTAACATATTTGCACAAGGGTTTTCAAGGGTATTTTAACCATCCATTAGGTGTCTTACACAGTTAGCAAACACAAAGTACCATAAGAACACTGGAGTGATGGTTGTTGTAAATGGACCTCTTTACACTTTTACACGTTTGCAGCTAGAATAGTCATTTAGCACATTGTATAGAGTGTATTTCTGAATCATATAATATTAGCTTTATTGGAAAAAACAGTGCATTTCTTTCAAAAATAAGGACATTTCTTTAGAAGAGGAAAACAGGAAAGTAAATTGCAGGGAAAATGTGATCATGAATCTTTGTTATGGTTGGATCTGCTGCTAACACTGTTATGTGGGCAATGTCCCCAAATTCTGTACTAAAGTCCCTCATTCCATGATTAAGCCCTTTCAGGGTGAAACGCGTAGGAAAGTGCTCCCCTCCATATGCCTCTTTATGTTGTTTTTACTTGATGGTGAGAAGATTTTATATTTTCAATAAAGCAATTGTTATTTTATCTCCTGGAGACGCTGGAAAATCTTTTTCTATGTTGTGCATGCACTATACACCCGGGTCAGGGTGTTTCCGTGCGTCGGAGGTGTGATTAGGAGTGAAGAGGGGTGAGCAGAAAATTTCCTTTTGTGCATTTCATTTTGACCTTTTTCGTGCTCCCTCTACAATTTGGACTTTCCAATTTTGTGGTGATTATAACCCACGTTACTTCCACTCCACATGGATCCACCTCTGCACAGGAGAACTAAGTTCAACTCCATCTTCAACATTCATGGTGATGTTACCACGATTGAGGCTGCCGCCAAGGATAATGAGGAGCTCCTGCTGTTACACAGATCATTGGAAAAAAGTAAATCTAAAGAAGCCAGACTTTGGTGGGATTCTACTTCATTGCGCTCTTACATCAACAGAAATATGATACCTCGTGGATTAAGGATCATTAAATCCCCTACCTTTTCCTCTTTTCCTGAGACTTTTTTGAATGACTGGAACACCATTCTTTCCAAATGTTCACTGCAGCTTATGGAGCTTAATGTAAAATATGAGGAACAAGAGCTGGAGATTTGCAAAAACAGCATTATTACAACAGAGACTGCTTTGGATAAATTTAAGGACTTTCCTGAACTAACTAAGTTAAAAGAAAATTTGGATAAACATCTTACCACCTTAGATGATAAAATTGCGGAACGAAAAAAACGCAAATTAGACAGAGACATTAATGATTATCAAACAAAAAAAGTTTATACTTGGAGAAATTCATCTCACCAAAATTCCATCTTGAGAAAACAAGACAATAAAAAATTTTTCCAAAAAAATTCCAAACGCAATGTCAGCTTTGGCGATACTAGCATCTCTTCAGCTACCACCAGTTATTCAATAGAAAATTCTTCAGATTCCTCAATTGATGAAATTAATCCTTCTGCTCCTATCAATAAAAAATACAAGAGAAAAAATTCTGCTTCAAAAAACGCATCAGGAGAGGAGGCAGGAAACATCGGAAACACAAGGTATCCGGATCGCAGGAAACGGAGATATTAACCTGTCCGGTTTGGAACTTGTCTGCCCAGATCCTCTCCCAGCATCATTTATCTGTTTTGTCTAAGGGATTGAGTTTTTGCCCTACAAATAAATTCAATGTTTTCAGGACTTTATTGGATGTGAACAAACTAGCTAGAAACCTAACGTTAAAATGTCATTTTTATAATGATAATGATTTACAGGAAAACATGTCTTCATTTCCAAATTCTGCTGAACATGATTCTAACATAATACCAATGTTTCATGAATTGAAAAAACTTTCTGATTTGCGACAATTGGAGTCAGAATGTAGAACTTACGACTCCTCTCCTGATAGTTTTGTAACTTCTAACCCCTTTTTTTACCCTGTTCAATCTAGGCCATCTATCCTAGATATTTTTCAGGAAAAGGTGGAGGCAGATCTTGTTGATTTAGACAGAATTACTAGTATTGATAAAAACAATCTTAATCCTCAAGAAATTCTGGCACTACAAGATCTGCAATCCAACACAGGGTTAATTATCAGGGAAGCAGACAAGGGGGGAGGGGTCGTGGTTCTGGACTCTTCACTTTATTTTAAAATGAATCATGCTATTCTATCTGATAATAACACCTACCTACATCTCCAGGGGGACCCTACTAATTTTTACAAGAGTAAAATCGATAAATTACTTCAAGATGGTTTGGAGGGGGGCATTTTTTCTCAAAAAATATACGATTATTTAAAAGTGGATTTTCCTATTATCCCCATTTATCATGCCCTCCCTAAACTTCACAAGGGTATTTTTCCACCACCCTTTAGGCCTATTATATCAGGCATTGGTTCCCTTGGAGAAAAGCTGGGTGCTTGGATAGATCATTTTTTGCAACCTTTAGTCAGGGATGTGCCAGGCTTTCTGAGAGACACCAAGTCTTTAATAAACAACTTATATCCCATTTCTTGGCATGATGATTATATGTGGCTGACCTGTGATATTGTCAGTCTATATTCGTCTATACCACATTATGTAGCCATTGATTGTCTCCAGGTGTTTCTCAGAAGGCATAGTTCTTATCCCTTACAGACTCAAAACTTCATTATTACAGCTATTAATTTTTTGTTGACACATAATTATTTTTCTTTTGATGGGGAATTTTTTCTTCAGAAGTGTGGCGTTAGCATGGGAGGTAAATTTTCCCCCTCCCTTGCTAACATTGTGGTCGCCATTTTTGAAGAACTTTACATTTTTGATGATAATAATAGTTTTTCAGAGCATATAATCTTTTATACACGTTATATCGACGATTTATTATTCATTTGGGAAGGAGATGTTGCTACAGCACATTCCTTCATAAATCATCTCAATCAAAATTCCTTCAACCTCAATTTTACTTTTCAAGTCCATCCGTCTACTACCAACTATTTAGATGTGACTTTGATTGGCGACCGCAATAAGATTGATATTCTTCCCTATCATAAAGAAACTGACTCTAATTCCATTTTACTAGCTAGCTCATGCCACCCTCCCCATACGGTGAAAAACATCCCCATTGGAGAATTAATCAGACTAAAGCGTAATTGCTCCAGGTCTGATCTTCTCCAACATGAAACTAGCAAAGCTGTTGTTAGAATAATATCCCAACTGGTGTTTGAATAGAGCTCATAAAATAGTGAACCAAATTGACAGATCGGACCTTTTTCTAAATCATCACAAAAATAAACATAATATTAATCACCAATTAACTTTTTCTACCAATTTTTCTCCGCAATTTCAGGATATTGTAAAAATAATACAAAAACATTTACCTATTTTATTACAGGACAATCAACTTAGTCATATTCTAGAAAAAAATAAAATCAATTTTGTGGCGAAAAAAGCGCCCAATTTAGCCCACATCTTGTCACCTAGTCTAGTAGTCAGTAATAATAAAAAGAGCAATTCCAAAAATTGGTTATCATGCACTGGCTTTTTTGGCTGTGGGCACAATTTTTGCATATCGTGCAAACATGCCAAGAGATGCAAATCATTTACCTCCATGTACACTGGTTTGACTTACAACATCAGGGATTTCATTAATTGTAATAACCCTAATGTTGTTTATCTTATTGAATGTACTTCTTGTTCAATTCAATATGTAGGTTGTACGACTTGTCCTCTCAAACAGCGAATACGCAGACACATGTCTGATACTTTAAATCCTTCTGCAGTGAATGTTTCTGCAGTCTCGAGGCACTTTATTACTACTATTCATAATAGGTGCCTCGATTCTCTCACATTCACTGGCATTGAAAAGGTCTACAAACCAGTCAGGGGAGGGGACCATCGTAGAAAGATTCTCAATCGAGAGTCTTTCTGGATTTATAAATTGGGCACTAGAATACCGCATGGTATGAACAAGAGGAGAGATCTAATCATGCAGTATTCTTAGGTATCTCTTTCTCTTGTTCATGCCATTTAAATGTGTGGTCCTTTTTTTTTTTTTTTTTCCCTCTCCAGTAAATAACTCAGACATTTTCACAGTTGGATATACGAGGGGTACTTAACACAGGGTATATATTTGTACATATATATCTTTGAAAGAAAATTGTAAATTAATGAAACAATGGTGTTTTTTTTTTTTTTTTTTTGCTGCAGTATTTTTCTCTTTCTTTCCGTTTGTTGTATTGCAATCAATTCCCACCATTTGATAACATGCTACGTACAAATTGTCCGCAAATTATAAGATCCTTGTTATAACGCTATCAGAGTACATTATGGCTTCCTTTAAATACCTATATGGTTTTTTAACTGCTTTAGGCTGGTTTCACATTTGCGTTTTTTAGCGCTGGAAAAAAACGCATACGTGCGCATGCGATTTTTCCCCTATATTTAACATGGGTGCGCATACATGCGCGCTTGTAAGCGCATGTATGCGATTTTCATGCGCTGCGTTTTTTTGGGGTGTGCGTTGGTGTTTTCCAGACGCTGCATGTTGCATTTTTTGGCCCTGGAAAAAAGCACATGCGCACGTATGCGCACGTTTTGCGCTAAAAATGGCCATTATAGCCTATGGATGCGCATACGTGCGCACTGGCATGCGCAGGTATGCGATTTTTTAGCGCTGCGTTTTTTGGGTGGTGTCCACTTTTTATCCTAGTTAGAATCTTCTAAAGTCAAAAAAAAAAAGTCTATATAAAGGAGGTGCCTGCCAAAACTCTGCCACTACTACACTGAGAGATTGAAGAGCAGACAGTCAACCAAGAACCCATTATATCAGCGAAGAATGTGAGTATATTACATTATATGCCTGTCCTTTTAAATTATGTATGTACTAATGATTTTTATTATTTTTACATGCAGTATGTCTTCAGAATCAGAGTATTCCCCATCGCGGCAGGAATTGGCGCAAGCAGACCGTGAGGTGATTATTTTCGTGCATCTGGTAAGTATATCTGCTGCTTCTCCAAATCTCTTACGTTTTTTTCAACTTTCTTAAGACATCGTCATCATCATCTGCGGACGGCACTAGTGAGGGCGAAGAGCAGGAGCAGCGAAGCCAAGTCCCGGTGGTGATACGGAATGTAAGTATCAAATGATTTGTAATGTTCTTTATTTTTTATCTTCTATTTTTACTCATTTTTTTGTTTCTTTTTTTGTAACTTTTTATTCAATTTAAATTTGATTATTCTAATGAATGTGTTTTGTCTAGGTTCCACAACGGGATGAAGACGTCTACCTGGATAATGAGCAGCTCATCAGCCTGGTCCAGGAGCGTTTGCCGTTGTGGGACAGCCGTGACCGGCTGTACAAGGACAATGTGGTGACCCGGCGGCTATGGAATGAGGTGGCCGCAGCGTTGATGGATGGCTGGGACAGCGCCACAGCATCCTCCAAAAAGGCGTTTAGTGAGTATTTCCCTGCTCTGTATTGTGCCGCAGTGACTGTTGTCCTTGACGGCACTGTTGGGTTTCGTGCTAGGCGTATTCTAGCAGGAAACCCAACAGTGTCATCGGGGTCTACAGTGACTGCTTTGAGTATTGTATTGCTAGATTGTGCCGCAGTGACTGTTGTCCTTGACGGCACTGTTGGGTTTCGTGCTAGGCGTATTCTAGCAGGAAACCCAACAGTGTCATCGGGGTCTACAGTGACTGCTTTGAGTATTGTATTGCTACATTGTGCCGCAGTGACTGTTGTCCTTGACGGCACTGTTGGGTTTCGTGCTAGGCGTATTCTAGCATGAAACCCAACAGTTTCATCGGGGTCTACAGTGACTGCTTTGAGTATTGTATTGCTAGATTGTGCCGCAGTGACTGTTGTCCTTGACGGCACTGTTAGGTTTCGTGCTAGGCGTATTCTAGCAGGAAACCCAACAGTGTCATCGGGGTCTACAGTGACTGCTTTGAGTATTGTATTGCTACATTGTGCCGCAGTGACTGTTGTCCTTGACGGCACTGTTGGGTTTCGTGCTAGGCGTATTCTAGCAGGAAACCCAACAGTTTCATCGGGGTCTACAGTGACTGCTTTGAGTATTGTATTGCTACATTGTGCCGCAGTGACTGTTGTCCTTGACGGCACTGTTGGGTTTCGTGCTAGGCGTATTCTAGCAGGAAACCCAACAGTTTCATCGGGGTCTACAGTGACTGCTTTGAGTATTGTATTGCTACATTGTGCCGCAGTGACTGTTGTCCTTGACGGCACTGTTGGGTTTCGTGCTAGGCGTATTCTAGCAGGAAACCCAACAGTGTCATCGGTGTCTACAGTGACTGCTTTGAGTATTGTATTGCTACATTGTGCCGCAGTGACTGTTGTCCTTGACGGCACTGTTGGGTTTCGTGCTTGGCGTATTCTAGCAGGAAACCCAACAGTGTCATCGGGGTCTACAGTGACTGCTTTGAGTATTGTATTGCTACATTGTGCCGCAGTGACTGTTGTCCTTGACGGCACTGTTTTTTTTTATCAACAGTGGACAAAGTCCGAACACGTTGGCGTTCGATCAAGGACCGCTTCAACAGTGATGTTCGTGCTGAGGGCCAGGTTCGCAGTGGATCTGCGTCAAGGACCAGAACTAGATACCGTCACTATCACGCGTTGCAGTTCCTAAGACCGGTCCTTGCCACAAGATCGTAAGTATTATACATTTTGGGTTTTTATTTTTATTAATCTGTGTTTTTCTAATCCACAGCTGATGCTTCTTGTAAAGGCATGGTAGTAATGATTTTCCTTTCTTCCACATCACCTGTAGCAGCACCCTGCAACCTGGCCCTGGAGCGGTCCTTCCTCGGACGTCCTCTGACCCGTCCCAGCCATCCGACAGCCAGGAAGCACCTTGCAGGTCAGCCACACACACAGCTGGTGACCAGGAAGCTGGGCCATCAGGTGTTCCCCTGTCCCAGGTCTCTGCCACTGGTTATGCGGGCACTACCCGCCAGCGGCAGAGGGCCTTGGACAGGAATGTCTTGCCCGAGTTTATGCATTTGAGCGAGACATTTAATTCCAGCCTCAAGTCACTGTCCGACAGAGTTGAAAGCGGTTTTGCACTCATGGAACGTGGTTTTAACCACTTTGAACACCGCTTCAATTCTGTAGAACAGCGCCTTGACCGTCTGGAGGCCGACCTCAACAGACCAGCACACCATTTTTTTAGTAAGATTGAAAAGGGCATGGCGGAACACCTTAGTCCTGATCAACAGCTGAATGTGCTGCAGGCCTGCAACAATGCTTTCTTGCAGGCTATGCAGCATAATCGGTACGGTCAGCAGTCAGTGGTGTCCTTTCCACCTGTGCCACCATTGACTCGCTTCACCTCACTACCGACTTGTGCTGCATACCACTGCACGGACACCTCTATTCAAAGCCAGGACACCCACCGTTACACCACCACAAGTCTGAGTGCAGCTGGTCACTTCACCGACACCACCATGGCAAGCGCTGCTCCTGTCTGGAGCACCACCGCCAATCCCATGCATGCGTGGAGCTCAGCCACCACTAGGCAAACATGGAACAGCCCTGCCGCTACAACAACATGTAGTAGCCCTGCCACCACCACTCTGCAAACCTGGGCCATCACTGCCGCCACCAGTCCTCCTGCAAGGACGAGCACTGACAACGAAGAGCAGCATCAGCCACCTCAGCAGCAGCAGCCAACTCAGCAGCAGCAGCCACCTCAGCAGCAGCCGCCACCTCAGCAGCAGCAGCCACCTCAGCAGCAGCCGCCACCTCAGCAGCAGCCACCTCAGCAGCAGCCGCCACCTCAGCAGCAGCCGCCACCTCAGCAGCAGCCGCCACCTCAGCAGCAGCAGCCATACCAGCAGACGGGGGACCTACATTCCATATTTGCCCCTACTTCAAGGCGAAATCAATCAAGGCGGGCATTGGGCCAAAGTCGGTCCAGGCACACAAGCCTACGGCGACATGCCATTACAACTAATGTAACTGAACAGATTTCCTCTCCTACAAGTGTTCCAAGTTTAATTCCCTTAACTGGACTACCTTCCCCCACAAGTTTTGTTGCCCCTTCCCCTCAAACACCGTCTTCAACTGCAAGTGTTGCATATTCCCTGCACACCCCCAAATTGAAACCATCTGCCCCCAAACGCCGTAAAAAATAATTTTTAGTTTTTTTTTGTGATAAAAAATAAATTAACATTTGTGGTTCACCATTAATAAGTTTCATTAATGTTGTTTGCGCCGCTCACACACACTGATGGGTAAATACATGTTAAAAACCAACCCAAGGGCTAGTATAGTCATATGTGAAATAACATGGACTAGTATAGTCATTCCAAGGCCTAGTGTAATAACTCTAGTTTTACCAAATAGAATCTGGTTTCATGAAAAACAAACTGTTGAAACTTGTCTAAAAAATAAGTTTCTTTCTAGTTTCACCAGTTTGTTTTTTGTGAAACAAGATGCTAGTTGTTAAAAATGCTAGTTGTTAAAAATCGAGTTAATACAGTAGGCCATGGTATTTCACATATTACTATACTACTAGCCCCAAGGCCTAGTATACTCATATTTGAAATACCACGGCCTAGTATAGTCATTCCAAGGCCTAGTGTAATAACTCTAGTTTTACCAAATAGAATCTGGTTTCATGAAAAACAAATTGTTGAAACTTGTCTAAAAAATAAGTTTCTTTCTAGTTTCACCACTTTGTTTTTTGTGAAACAAGATGCTAGTTGTTAAAAATCGAGTTATTACAGTAGGCCTTGGTATGACTATACTAGGCCGTGGTATTTCACATATTACTATACTACTAGCCCCAAGGCCTACTATACTCATATTTGAAATACCACGGCCTAGTTTAGTCATTCCAAGGCCTAGTGTAATAACTTGTAATGGAGCAGATTACATGAGCAGATTACATTCATCCACTCAATGCTGACTTGTATTCCCCATGGACTTTCATTGGGGTTGGGTTTTGAGGGTTGTGTTTTGAGAAAATCACATACTTTGTTTTAAACTAGTTGCACAATTTTCTCTTGAAAAAAAATGGTTTCCTGATTTATGGCCTGCAGCTTTGCTCATTCCAATATATTTCACGCAGACTAGCAATGCTGCATTTTAACTCGTATGTGTATTTACCTGCCCAGGTGTGTGAACATAACAAAATTCAGTTATACATGGGAAGTTTTTTAATTAATTGGAGTTTAAAAAATATAGTGCACTCAGTAATGGTATCAAATAAGGATTTTTATTACCATAAACAACAACATTACACCATTTCATCTTGCCAGTGCACCCGTCCTACATCAGAAATAAAGTAGGCCGCAAATTTGTCCCTCATTTGGCCAACTTCAACGGATGACCTGAGAGTGTGCTGAGTGAATTCAGGCAATGGGTTAGGAGCATCATCGTCCAGTTCAAAGGTCGGGTGCTCTTTAGCCATCACAAAGTTATGTAGAACCACACAGGCCTTCACCACCTCATCGACTGTTTCAAGTTTAAGATTAATGGCCGTGCCCAGAATTCGCCATCTGGAAACAAGAATCCCAAAAGCACACTCGACAGTTCTTCTGGCCCTGGTCAGCCTGTAATTAAAAATTTTTTTGGTGTGGTCCAAGTCCCGGCTGGAGTAGGGTTTCAGTAAGTTTCCGCACATTTGAAAAGCCTCATCGCCAACCATTACAAAGGGCAGTGGCGGAGCTTCGGTGTGAGGAAGAGGCCGTGGCATAGGGAAATTAAATTGGTTGCCATACAACCTCCGGCCCATGTCTGAGTTTTTAAAAGCCTGCGAGTCATTACCACGGCCAAATGCTCCAATGTCCACTGCTACAAACATACATCCGGCATCCGCAATTGCAATGAGTACTATTGAAAAGTACTTTTTGTAATTATAGTACTCAGATCCCGTTCTTTGGGGTTTGATGATCCGTATGTGTTTCCCATCAACAGCTCCCAAACAGTTGGGAAAATTGCATACTGTCCAGAATTTGTCAGCAATTTCCATCCACTTTTCAGCGGTGGGCAGGGGCATAAATTCTGGGCAAAGAACATTCCAGAGAGCCCGGCAGGTGTCAGCAACAATTCCAGACAAGGTAGAGATTTCAATACGGTACTGGAAGTGTAGTGAGGATAGGGTTTCTCCAGTCGCCAGGAATCTGTGAACAGACAAAGAAGTAAAATTAATATTTATGTATATTATTTTTAAAAACTATAAAAAAAAATATTAGTACATTCACGAAAACTAATTACCCAAGGTTTTGAATACTAAGTTTACAAAAAAAAACATCAGACCACACCCCTTTGTTTTTAAAACATACCGTAATGTCACCAGTAGCCGTTCCTCAGGAGGAATCGCACGACGGAGCTGTGTGTCCTGTCTCCGGATGGATTGTTGGACACGAGCAAGCAAATCCATGAAACTTTCGTGGGACATCCGGATATAATCAGTAAATTTCTCCGGGTTTGCACGTAGCTCGCTGTAGAGGGTGTGGTATGCCCCACGGCTCTCCCGGAGTTCAACAATCGGATGTATCCACATACGCCGCCGTCTTCGCTGCCTCTCTCTCTTCCTTTGTTCATGGCAAGCAACTGCATACGCCTGAGCCATCGCGATGTCCAAATCCAAGTTGAAGTGAAAACTCTTCCAGCGCAGATCCATGGTCACGAGAAGAATCAAGCAAATGTGAAGAATACTGTAGACAGGGTCTATATATATTAACATACCACACCCACAATGAAGTCCCATTGGTCTTGTGTGTTGTTGAATGGTTGTTTTTTCTTTTTTGTGGGGTTTTTCCAAAATCTGTAAAAAAACGCAAACGCACAAAAAACGCATACAAACGCGCAAAAACGCTGCGTTTTTTTCCTGCATGCGCATTAAAATGCTGGAAAAAAACGCAGCGTTTGTATGCATTTGTATGCGTTTTTTTAATGCGTTTTTTTGCGGGAAAAACGCGCTGCAAAAAAAAGCAAGTGTGAAACTAGCCTTATATGTGATATATCAAGTAAAAAAAATTTCTTTATAAAACATTTTTTATTTTTTTATTTTTATTTTTTTCCTTGATCTGTTTATTATTATACCCTTCGTATGTGCTGGTTTCCATGCATTGTACACTTTTTTCAAATTTGGTTTTGTCCATGTTAAATGTAATGGGTGTGTTTTTCACCTAATTGAATCACCTGTTTCCTTGACATGTTTTGCACTTAAATATCTGTTTGGAGACCTCCTTTACGCATTCCATGAGTAAGCCCTTTCAGGGTGAAACGCGTAGGAAAGTGCTCCCCTCCATATGCCTCTTTATGTTGTTTTTACTTGATGGTAAGAAGATTTTATATTTTCAATAAAGCAATTGTTATTTTATCTCCTGGAGACGCTGGAAAATCTTTTTCTATGTTGTGCAAAGTCCCTCTATATTGTCCCCTTCCTGGTGCATGTGCCTCCATCCTGGGGTATATGTTTCCCATCCCGAACCCCTTTCTGGTATATGTGTCCCTCATCTTGGTATATATGTACCCCATTGTGGGCCCATCCTGGTATATATGCCTTTTGTTATGTTACACACATAAAAAATATGCTCATCTTCCCTCCGCTCTCCAGGCGTGCGGTGTCCTTTTCTAATTATGGCAACTGGCTTCAGTCTGTAAGTGATGGGTAGCGCATGACGTCCCTGCCATGCACCCCAGTCACAGGCATAGGCTGAAGGCTGGAGCATGATCGCCACTGCAGGAGGCCAGCGACAGCAGGAGCAGTGAATATTCATTTCCCCGTTAAAGTAAAATTAATATTCACGGTTCCCCAAGCCCATAATTCTGGCCAGTAGAGATGAGCCACTTTGCCTTTTTTCGGGTCAAGTCGGGTTTCATGAAACCCGACTTTCCCAAAAGTCGGGTCGAACGAAATCTGCCGATTATCGTGAAGAGTCGAAGGCCGACTGAAACACGAAACCCAAAGCAAGTCAATGGGGAAGCAAAGTCGGCAGGGAGTGGAGGACATTAAACACACCTACAGTGCCCATTTGAATGGCAAAAACATCAATTTTTATTACTGAAGCTTGTCAACCTTAATTTACTTCATAATAATAGTTACACACTGAAAACTGGGGGTTATTTGGCTAAAGTTGTGGAGGGGTAGGGCTGGCTCCAGGTTTTCATGTGCCCTGGGCCAAAGAGCGCCCCTTTAACACATACCACAACTCATGATGCTCCGATACGGTAGAGAAATAGCGGTATAGTACAATGAAAAATACTTCACTTTTTACATCTCATTAGGGATGGGCGAATCCTGAAATACTCGGAATCGCTAGACTCTAACGAGTCCGACTCGGAAACTCGCTATTCGTTGCAAGTCTAGCGAGTCCAATGTTAATGAATGGGGATGCGAGTATTGCAGCGATTCCTGTGCTGCCATTTTTTTTACTCTTTACTCTCGCAAGTGGCCCCTAGCTTAGCGATTTAGAATTCATCCCTAAAGCACAGAAAATCGTTTCTACATCACGCTAGAAGCTAAACAGGAAGTCGCCTGTGCTAACCGATTTACTGCACAGGCTGATCTTATATTCTGCACACACAGGCAGATCTGATCTGCACACACAGGGCGATCTGATCTGCACACACAGGGCGATCAGATCTGCACACACAGGCCCACCAAAGATGTGTAGCAGACGTGATACAGAGAGGCTGATCAGCCTGGTTGAAGAGTGGCCCCAGCTGTGGCAGCCCACCCACCCTGGCTATGGTGATGAAAGACAGCGAAATATGGCTTGGAGGTCCATCGCCAGAAGTATGTTCCCGTCATTTGATCACGCTGGAGAAGATGGGCAGGCAAACATGGGTAAGAGTTATGTGATGTCATTTCTTCTATTTTCTTTTACTGTACCCTTTTTTGGATTAGGAGAGAGTGAGATTTCTTGTGTCACCATTGGCGTCTGTGACGCACTGAAACCGTGGTACCCAGCACCGGGCCGGGGTCTGCTTCACTGGGGGATGTGATGTGACCCGTGCTGTAGTCTCAGGGGATGCACAGTGCAAAGGGGATAACTACAGGGGACTGTAATAGGAGGACAATCAAGGCTAGTGATGCGTATTGGCACAGCAGGAAGGTAACGTGCGTGCTATTAGCTGGTAGCAGGGAAGCCCTGCACTCTCCCTGAAAAAATTGTTTAGTGCGCAAAGGCAGTCACCTAGGTGGACTGTGGTGCTGTCTGCGTCACCGCTCTGGGGTGAAGTGCATGCTGTAACTTAGCAGAGAAGCAACGCACTCTCCCTGAAAAAATTGTTTAGTGCACACAAGCAGGCAGCGTGCGTGCAATTAGCTGGTGGGATAGATAGCAGCAACGCACTGGTCTGCCACCGAAACAATAACGCTGCAGGGGTAAATATGACCCCAATAATATCTGGTGGAAAAAAAAAATAAAATTTGCTCAGCTATGCTTCTGATTTCAGCTCTGATGGAAGCTGAGTGAGTAAGCTAAGCTCTGAGGATGGTGCTGTATGCACTGTAAGGCTGCTCCTGCCTTTCTCCCTGCCTACAGTCCTCTACAGTACTCCCCCGTCCTGGTAGTTCTGAAAAGAACTTTTGTGTTATATGTGAGGAATCTTGAGGTCCTACACTGACTAACAGTCCCTAGATCTGCTCTATGTCTCCAACTCGCCCTGCACTAGCTCAGATCGTCACAGGAATATGCCCAAAATGGCGGGGGCAGGGTTTATATACAGCCTTGCCTGTGATACATGACATAGGCATCACGATGGACAGCAGCCAATCATAGTAGTGCTCTTCACAGTTTTCTCACCTAACAAACTAGGCTGTCTCTGAAAATTAACATATTCTGTATTCTGCGGGTCCCGAATACAGTATTTAGGAGTCCTAGACTCGCTAAGACTCGCTGCTGACAGCGGGACACAAAATCGCTAAGAAACTAGGATTGCTTGTATTAAACTCTGAAAAAACTAGGATTGCCATTGATTTGCATTGGACTCGTTACTGTGCGAGTAATCGCTTGGAAAATCGCAGAGTACCGACTCCTGCGAGTCCCCTACTACTCGCAGAGTAACGAGTCCTAACGAGTAGATTCGCCCATCCCTACATCTCATGACTGATATCGATTTTAAATTCTCCAATAGCTCCAAAAACGGACAGTATATTACTCCATACAGTATTATGGGCACCGCATAGTGCACTATACAGAGTAATGAGGCCCATATATTTCTCCATACAGAATCATTGGTCCCATATAATGTTTGAAACAGCATATGATGAGCTCCACATAATGCTACAGTATATGTTGGTCCCCATGGATGAAGCTCCACTGTCTTATGGGCCCAAATAATGCTCCATATATAATGGGCCCCATTTCTAATGCTCCAGTGTATAACGGGCCCTGTAAATGCTGCTCCAGTGTCTGATGTCCACCTTTGGAATGCTCCAGTGTATGGTGGGCCCCATATATCATTCTCCAGAGTATAGTGCTCCCCAAAAATTGCTGTTCCAACATTGAAAACAATTAAATAAGTCTCCTCGCTAGGGAATCCCTGTACTAGTCTGGACTCCTCGTCGTCCCCATCTTCCATCTCACTGCACTTGGCTGTTTAAGCAGAGGGCATACAGACGTGATGTCATTGCGCTCTCTGGTCAGAATATCACTGTCAGGACACGCGGAAGATGTCATGGCAGTAGAGCAGGGAGAGGTAGGTATTTCAACGTTGCAAGTGCTGTGATTACGAGCAAGCAGGGAGGGCCCACACGTTTGCGACGGCACTGGCACAGGGCCCCTCATAGTACGGCGGTGTGTGGCGGTGTGTCTTACGGCGGGTGGGCCCTCCCACCGGCAGAGACACTTTTGCATACTATGAGGGGCCCTGTGCCAGTGCCATCACCCATGAGTATGCCCCCCACCTGCTCAAGGAACCTGCACTTTCATCTGCATCTTCCTCTTTGTCACCTTGTAAGGTGGTATAGTATGCGGGAAGGGGAACCTGAGTTTCCTCAGGGTCACATTCTGGCTGTGTAGAGTGTGAGGGGAATGTAGTGGTCTGGGTCAATGTACCAGCAGAATCATCTAGCAGTGGCTGGGCATCAGTGCACTTGTGGCGTCCCCAGGAGTACGGTCACCACAGTGGCATTACCTTCCTCCTAGGGAGTGTGATGTCATGCTTGGGAGCAACGAAGGATCTCTCTAGCAGTTCAACCAACACACAACACATTTCCCACTCAAGGCCAGTAGGGAGACCTCTGAACCTGACTGCTGAGGAGCAGCTCTCTGTGGTCGGGAGGAGGTAAGTTAGGGCACTCTGTGCAGGGAAGGGGAAGTGTGTGGACGTGAGAAGGGGAGCTGGAGGATGAGCAGAGTTAAGGCTCACTCCTAGCTGGAGTGCATGGTCCGGATTCCGGTCTCCGAGTTTGTAGGGACACTGACGTTCCTGGAGCCGAAACCGGAGGAAGTAGCAGTTGTAAATGCTCTGTACCCAACTAAGGCTCGGAGGCCCCAGCATCGACTTGTGGGAGCCTGAAGGAAAAGGCTACGCCTGCCTGCCATATGAGAAAGTTCCAAAAGAGAGTCAACAGGGGGAATTTCATTGAACTCAGCACTGCGAATACCTCAGATAAGCGCTAGAACGGAGGCCACACTACCTATCTGCAGAGAGAGAATTCCAAATTGGCTTCCAGGCTGACCAACTCCTTCTCCATCTGTACTCCGGGTCCTGGATGGCACTTACCAGGTACAGGTAAAGGAACTGCATGACTGTGTCTGTCATCTTTCTCCTGTGCCTGGCACACATCTTTGATACATCCTGCACTGCACACCATCTACCAACTCTTTCATCTGCCCTGCGACTATGGCCCTACCTGTGCAGGGCTTCTACATCTTAGCTGCACCACAACATCTGTCCCAGAGAAGCGACACTGCAGCGCTGGTCAATCTAATCAGAAACGACAGGTGGCGTCATGTATCATTCACTTATAAACGTAATTCACCCCTTCGCATGGACGCCCAGGGCCACGGAACGGGTCACCACCACCGTGACATATCCCTGCGAGATACCGGCCCGGTACCAATTAACCTCACTGCCCTGGCTGGCCACCCACACTCCATGTCTGATTCATCTTGGACTTGGGAATTCACGATTTGACTTGATAACCCAGGCATGGTATGATAGAAAGAGCTACATGGACTAATGCGAAGTGTGGCCTGCTGCATCATTCACTTTAGGTGGGGGTGAAGGACACAAGGAAAGGGGTTCTTCCTGACCAGGAGCCAGCACTTGATGACTCAGTGCTTGCATTTTTTGAAACTTCAGAAGAGGAGGGCATATTTGCTGGAGTCTGTTTCGGCAATGTAAGCCAAAACCAGTTCCTCATGCTCCGCCTTTAAAAGCGGTTAACCTACTCCCAGAAAAGGTAGCCTTCCAGGCGTTCCGGAGCCAGACCATGACTCAGGCTCAACACCTCCTGCCTTAGCTGCTATTGTGCTTTTGCCACTACCAGCAGATGGACCACCACCATCAGCACCAGCTGGCCCCCCCACGCCCACGTCCGCGGCCCCTTCCACCCAACTTCAAAATTTTGCAGAAAATAGACCCAAAATAACATCAGATATATGTCACTGCATCAGAAGCGTACAGCTCTATTCAGTCAAAGGATAATTGTCAATCTCCCTATATATTCCATCAGTCACACAGAGACGCTCACAGGCTCAGTATGGATTAGACAAGAATATAAAAATTAGACAAAGTGTACAGTATTATCAGATAGCAGGTATATATAGTATAGATTAAACATTCTAAATCTCCGTAGATATTTGAGGAGGCACACACAGACACTCTCAGGCTGAGTATTGGATTACAACACTATCTAAAAAGCCATGAAACGGTAATGGATCTCAAGAGTACAGCTGTACACAGTGTAGGTGTCATTGTTGTCAATTTCAGTATTTATTTCCACAGTCAGAAAATAACTCTCACTTGGTCAGTTTGGATTAGACCAGAATATAACAAGCAGGAAATGGGTAATGTATCACAAGCGTAGAGCTGTATACAGTGTTGGGGTAATTTTTAAATGTACATCTAAATTGCAGGAGTAACCCATAGACACTCACACGCTCAGGATGGATCACACCACAATATGAGATATTGTATATGGTATTACAAGAAGATCCGCAAGAAATAATCACACATGTGGGACAATGTTCCAGGTGTCAATGATACACTTAGAGTGTTGGTTGGAGGAGGACTTCCTGGCAGAAAGGGTACAGTATCACCAGATACCAGGTATATATAGCATAGTTTAAACATTAACAATGTACTTCGATATATCAGGAATAGTGTTGAGCCACCCCGCTAGTGTTTTGGTTCGTCGCACAGGAGGCAAGTTCGTCGAATGTTCGTCGAATGTTCGTCGAACGTTCGAAGAACACCGTCGAACCCCATTCAAAACAATGGCAGGCAAACACAAACACATACAAACACATAGAAAACAATTACAAAACACCTTTAAAGGTGTCCCAAAGCAGACAAAATGCTCAGAAGACAAAAATAACATATGGAAAAGGGCAACTATATTTAGAAAAGAGGTGGAGGAGTAAAAGGAGGCAGTGGAGGAGACACAGATATAGGCTTGTCATGCCCTTATGAAGTCAAGAAAGGCTGGAATAAAAATGTAAAATACAAACCAAAAAAAAATAATTCTGAAATCGAACACGATCATATACCGTTGGACTGCCCACCAATAAAATATTGCAACTGCCGATGGGGCGGCGTTATTCCCACGAACCTCCAAACTGCGTCCATGAAGGCAAAGTGTTTGGTTTCCGGGGGCTGTATGATTGCAAAGCTGAACCTTAAAGGAATGTCCAAAAGGGCACCACCAGGAGTGGAGCCTGTGGCTTAATTGGACTCCACCCGGGAAACCACAACCATACAAGCTACAGAAAAGATGGACAGATTGCAAGCTTTGTCGTTTCTGTGTGTGGTGTGGTATGTCCGTTTGTAGTTGTGCTAGCGCTTTCTCAGCTTTATTCCGTTAACGACCGAGACTACGGCATGCCCCCGCGGTACACGTCAAGCTTACTAGAGGGATACGCGAGGCTCTGGCACGCGAGATCGAGGAATATCAGGTCTATTGTGCCCTTACATGTCCGGGGCTGCATGCGCGCTACACTGAAAGGACCAGCTTTTGTCGCTTACAGGTGCTGATTACCCGCTGAACACCGTTAGTGATGGGGATCTGGGATTCCAATTATTCCCCGCGAACAATAATTTCCCAGTAAGTGCAGGTCAACCGCAATTACGGAATTAGGCCTAACCGGCATTCCTGACAAAATTAAAAAATTACGTGTCCAAACCATAGGTGCTGTAGCTTGCTTAACAGCTCGGCAGCCGTTCTCAGGCCCAGTATGGATTCGACAACATTGTAGAAAGTTGATAAAGGGTACAGTTTCACCGGATAACACGTATATATGTAGCATAGTTTACACATTAAAAACCTATGTCTATAGATCAGGAGGCAGGCTCAGATGGTCTCAGGCCCAGTATGGATTAGACGTGATTGGACAAAGGTGAGAAAGGGTAACGTATCACCAGATTACAGGTATGTATAGCATAGTTTACACATTAAAAACCTATGTCTATAAATCAGGAGGCAGGCTCAGGCGGTCTCAGGCCCAGTATGGATTAGACGTGATTGGACAAAGGTGAGAAATGGTACACTGGATAGCAGGTATATAAAGCATAGTTTAAACATTTAAAATCTCCGTGTTCTCAGCATGGATTAGACAACAATCTAAAAAGTAGAAAAACGGAAATGTTTTTGAAGCATACACTAGTATACACTTTTGGTGGTATTTTTAAATCTTCATATATATTTCTGTCTCAGTAAGACAGTCCAGCCTCTCTGACATAGGAAATGAGATGCATACAATTACTGACATAAAGTCTAGTGATTGCAGAAATCTAGGAATTAACAATCACTGGAAAAACTGCCGTCACAATTCTCTGAGGCGATGCTGACCCTCAATTAATTTGTGTGTGGAGACAGCGAAAACATAACTTTGTGAAGAAAGTGTGGCTGTATCGCACTACCGTTGATCTCATCAGCGTTACTCATCTCCGTCAAATTTTAATCACCGGGAGAGATGTAAACATGTTGCTCACTGCCATTCATGATCTGTCACGTAACTTTGGAGTGCAAAAGACAGAAGCCGCAGGCCATAGGAGATTCTATGGGATTGGCATGAGAGGGCACATTTAAAAATGTGCGCCGGTCTTTCACGCGTCTGTGAGTAGGAAAACTGTGAAAGCTGATGATAAACCACCACTGCATGTCATTGTGAGTTGAGGTCCATAAGAAATGGAAGCCATTGATCTTCTGAAGCTAGAGCCCGGCCAGCGGGACAGGGCATAGCTACGTCTTAACCATCATCTATCAGTTCAACAAATTTGTAGTGGCAGTCCCAGTGAAGGATTTGACAGCCCAGACTACACAGCGGAGGAGCAGGGAGAGGTAAACATTGCAAATGCTGTGGCCCTGCCCAAGCAAGGGGGGCACACTCGTGGGTGTCAGTACTGGCACTGGCCCCTCATAGTACTGTGGTGTGTCTGACGGCGGGTGTGCACCCCCACCGTCAGAGACACTTGATTGCACTATGAGGGACCCTGTGCCAGTGCCCACGCCCAAGAGTCAGCCCACCCACCTGTCCAGGGCAACGGCACTCGCCCGGTTGGGTGCGCTAGGTGGTGACCCCGGCCATGGGGGGGAGGCAGCCCAGTTAGGGAGGTTTACAAAATGGCATATGTTGATATTGGACATTCAGCTGCTGCAAAAGGCGAAATTGGGAAACTGCGAGGAAGAGGCGGACCAAAGCAAGTCATTTTTCTGGCAACCTAGGTGTCATCAAGGGAAGGTGGGACAAAATCCTTGGAAACCCATGCATTGTTCATTTTAATGAAGGTTAGATCATCCACATTTTGGGTCGACAGACGGGTCCTTTTTTCTGTCAGGATTGATCCAGCTGCACTTAAGACTCTTTCTGATAGCACACTTGTAGCTGGGCAAGCGAGCTCCTGTAAGGCATATTGTGCCAATTCAGGCCAGGTGTCCAGTTTAGTGGCCCAATAGTCAAATGGGAATGACCTGTGTGGGAGAACATCGATATGGGACGAGAAGAAGTTTGTAACAATAGTTGACAAGTGCTGTCTCCTGTCACTTTCAATTGATGCAGTATTACCAGTCATGTGAGCGGGACTTGAAAAATCAGCCTCAACCAACCGGTTTACCAGAGTTGCTTGTTTGTTAGCCAATATTAGGTCAAGGTTCTTCTGTGGCATTATGTTTTGGAATTTGCCTTTATAGCGTGGATCCAGGATGCTGGCCAACCAGTAGTCGTCATCGTTCATCATTTTGGCAATGCGGGGGTCCCTTTTTAGGATCTGCAAGGCATAATCTGACATGTGGGCCAATGTTCAGAGTGTCAATGATGCACTGCGAGTGCTGGGTGGAGGAGCACTTTCTTGCAAATCCACATCCCTCCAGTCACGCACAAACCCTGTACCAGACCTTGCCATGCCAACATTTTCTCTTGCCCCACGAGTAGCATCCTCCTCCCCTAAATAATCATCCCCATCATCATCCTCCTCCTCCTCTTCCTCTTCTTCCTCCACCTCGTCCAGGAGAGGTCCCGGAGCAGACAATGGCTGACTGTCATCAAGGCTTCCCTCCTCCTCTTCCTCCTCATCTACCTTGGCTGCTCCTTAATGTGCGTCAAAGTTTGCATGAGCAGAGGCATAAGTGGGATGCTCATGCTTATGATGGCATCGTCTGCGCTTACCAGCCGTGTGCATACCTCAAAACACTGAAGGACTTTACAGAGGTCTTTCAGCTTCGACCACTGCACACCAGACAACTCCATGTCTGCCCTCAAAGTGCCTGTCCGTGTATGCTCCCACAAATGCATTACGGCCTGCCTCTGTTCGTACAGCTGCTCAACCATGTGCAGGGTGGAGTTTCACCATGTTGCAGCGTCGATAATTAGGCGGTGCTTGGGAAAGTGGAGAAATTACTGCAGCTTCTGCATATGACTGGAGTGTACCGGCAACCGGCGGATGTGCGAGCACCGTCTTCGAACCTTATGGAGCAGGCCTGTTAACTCTGGATAATTATTGAGGAAGCACTGCACCATCAGGTTCAAGGTGTGAGCCAAGCAAGGTATGTGTCTGAGTTTTGAAAGGGCTATGGCTACCACAGAATTCCGGCCGTTATCACTAACTACCTTAGAATCATAGAATCAGAGAATCATAGAATCGTAGAGTTGGAAGGGACCTCCTGGGCCATCTGGTCCAACCCCCTGCTCAAAGCAGGATTCGCTAAATCATCCTAGTCAGATGTCTGTCCAGCCTCTGTTTGAAGACTTCCATTGAAGGAGAACTCACCACTTCTCGTGGCAGCTTGTTCCACTCATTGATCACTCTAACTGTCAAAAAGTTTTTCTAATATCTAATCTGTGTCTCCTCCCATTCAGTTTCATCCCATTATTTCTAGTCTTTCCTTGTGCAAATGAGAATAAAGTTGATCCTTCTACAATGTGACAGCCCTTTAGATATTTGTAGACAGCTATTAAGTCTCCTCTCAGTCTTCTCTTTTGCAAACTAAACAATCCCAAATCCTGCAACCTTTCCTCATAAGACAGGGTTTCCAGACCGGTCACCATTCTGGTTGCTCTTTTCTGAACTTGCTCCAGTTTGTTGATGTCTTTTTTAAAATGTGGTGCCCAAAACTGGACACAATATTCCAGATGTGGTCTGAGCAAAGAGGAGTAGAGGGAAATAATGACTTCACGTGATCTAGACTGTATGCTCCTGTTAATACATCCTAGAATTGCATTTGCCTTTTTTGCTGCTGCATCACACTGTTGACTCATATTCAGTCTGTGATCTATTAGTATACCCAAGTCTTTTTCACATGTGCTGTTGTTTAGCCCTATTCCTCCCATTCTGTATATGCTTTTTTCATTTTTATTTCCCAGATGTAGTACTTTGCATTTTTCCCTGCTAAAAACCATTCTGTTAGTTGCTGCCCACTTCTCCAGTTTATTTATATCTTTTTGAATCCTCTCTCTCTCTTCTCTAGTATTAGCTATCCCTCCTAGCTTTGTGTCATCAGCAAATTTAATCAGTTTACCCTCAATTCCTTCATCTAAATCGTTGATAAAAATGTTGAACAATACAGGGCCCAGGACAGAGCACTGTGGTACCCCACTTGAGACATTCTTCCAACTGGATGTGCAGCCATTTATGACCACCCTTTGGGTCCGATCACTAAGCCAGTTATGAATCCACCTAACAGTTGCCTTGTCCATTCCATACTTAGTCATTTTTTCAATAAGGATTGTATGAGATACTTTGTCAAATGCTTTGCTGAAGTCAAGATATCCTATATCTACAGCATTTCCTTGATCCACCCAATCAGTGATTCTGTCATAGGAGGAAATTTAGTTAGTCTGACATGACTTATTAGTTACAAACCCATGCTGACTCTGTTTAATCACTTCATTCTTATCCATGTACTGACATACATGTTGTTTAATAATTTGTTCAAAGATCTTTCCTGGTATAGAAGTCAGACTCACCGGCCTATAGTTGCCTGGGTCCACCTTCTTCCCCTTTTTGAAGATAGGAACAACATATGCTCTTCTCCAGTCTTCTGGGACTTCTCCTGTTCTCCAAGAATATTCAAAGATTATGGAGAGGGGTTCAAAAATTTCTTCTGCTATCTCCTTCAGTACTCTGGGGTGTAATTCATCTGGACCTGGAGACTTGAATTCATTTATGTTAGCTAAGTGTTTCCTCACTATCTTTCTGTTTATAGATAATCTGGATTCTTCTATTCCCTTAATAGGACAGTAAAGAACAGTTGATGTTACATTTCCTTTCTGAGAGAAAACAGATGCAAAATAGGAATTTAGAAGTTCGGCCTTCTCAACATCCTGTCTTACCATTTCATCATTTTCATCCTGTAAAAATCCTATAGCATCTTTGACTTTTCTTTTACTTTTGACATATCCCCAAAATCCTTTATTATTGCTTTTGACATCTCTTGCAAGCCTCAATTCATTGTCAGCTTTAGTAATCTGATTTGTGCCCTGCAGGTTCTGCAGACAGCATTATATTCTTCTTTAGATATGCCTCCCTCTTTCCATTTTATAAACATTTTTTTTCTTCCTTTTTAGCATACTTAAGTTCTGTGTTCATCCATCCTGGCTTCCTTAAATGCTTCCTATTCTTCCCTCTTTTCGGAATTGTTAACAATTGTGCTTTGAGAATTTCATTTTTCAAGATTTCCCATCCTTCCTGGACATTTTTTTCTTTAAGGATATCCAGCCATTGGATCCCTCCAATTCTCTTTCTGAATCCCTTAAAATCTGCCTTTCTGAAATCTAACCTTGACGTCTGAGTCTTCACAGGTCTTCCTCCTCTAGTTATCCAAAATTCTAAAATAGCATGGTCGCTACCGCCTAGGGTCCCAGCCACTTTTACCTCCTCAACCATTTCCTCCCTGTTTATAAGGATTAGATCCAAGGTAGCAGTTCCCCTTGTTTTCTCCCCTACCTTTTGGAAGATAAAGTTGTCAGCAAGAGAGGATAAGAATTTCCTTGACCTGTTAGTTTTGCCTGAGAGAGATTCCCAACAAATGTCTGGATAGTTGAAATCTCCCATGACAACTATGTCATATTTTTTGGAGAACTTGGCCATTTGATGCATAAATAGTTCATCCATATCTTCAGCTTGCACAGGCGGCCTGTAGTAAATGCCTACAATGGTGTCCTTTCCATTGTTCTGTCCTTGTAGTCTTACCCAAACAATTTCCACAGAACTCCCAGTCTCTGAAGCTTCAATCTCTGTGCAGATATACGCGTTTCTAACACACAATGCGACACCTCCTCCTCGTTTCTCAAGTCTGTTTCTGGCAAATAAGTTGTATCCTTCTAGTCTTGTATTCCAATCATGTGTATCGTCCCACCAAGTTTCAGTGATTCCAATGACATCATATTTCTTTTCCTGTGTTAGTAGTTCCAATTCCCCTTATTTGTTGCCCATGCTTTGTGCATTAGTATAGAAACATTTTAGTTTGTGAATGGTTTCTCTTTCCCAATATTTTTATTAATTAAATTCTTTTGTCTTTGTTCTTCCTTTCCACTTCTAATAGCAGAGTTCTCAATAGCATTTGTCAGGTGTATGGCTTTTTCTGGTCTTTTGCTTCCCTTCCCATGTTCTAGTTTAAAGCTCTCCTTACAAGTGTAGCAAGATGACTTCCAAATACATGTTTTCCAGTCTTCGTAAGGTGCACCCCATCTCTAGCAAGTAGTCCATTGTAAAGGTAATTCACTCCGTGATCCATAAATCCAAATCGTTACTGATGGCACCATCGATGTAGCCAGTTGTTCACTGCAGAATCTTATTCCACCTCCTTGTTCCATGGCCATCCACTGGGAGGATGAAAGAGAAGACCACCTGCGCTCCCAGTTCTTTCACTTTCTTGCCTAAGTCTTCAAAGTCTCTGCAGATGGTTTCCAGGTCGTTTCTTGCGGTGTCATTTGTCCCCACATGTAGTAGCAGGAATGGATAGTCATCTGTAGGTCTGAAGAGTCCTGATATCCTGTCAGACACATCTTTAATTTTTGCACCTGGAAGACAGCACATTTCTCTTGAAGTTATATCCGGTCTGCAGATAGTGGCCTCTGTTCCTCTCATCAGGGAATCCCCCATGACCACCACTCTCCGTTTCTTCTTCACAACATTTTTCTTTCTCCATCCAGGAGGACTCTGAAGGCGTACAAGGTTGCTGTTTGTGTGCCTGCCTCAAGATGTAGACTGCCCAGCCATGACTCAGTTTGTCGCTGAAAGTAGTCGGCCAGTACCTCCGCGGTGTGTCTGTTGCCCAAACACATCATCTGCAACACAGCCTGCTGACGCTTTCCACTAGCTGATCGATAGGGGGACACCTCGTGTGCAACACTGGCAGCTGCAGATGGAGTGCTCATGCGACTGCGCTCTGTGGATGAGCTTTCGCTTCTGGAGGAGGAGGAGGAGGGTCGAACGCCTACAGCCAACTGTTTCCTATACCGTGGGCTAGGCAGCACTATCCCACCACTGCTGTCCCCTGTGGACCCGGCATCCACCACATTAACCCAGTGTGCAGTGAAGGACACGTAACAGCCCTGGCCATGCCTACTGGACCATGCATCAGTTGTGAGGTGCACCTTTCCACTCACTGATTGCTTGAGTGCATGGACAATGCGGTCTTTCACATGAAGGTGGAGGGCTGGGATGGCTTTGCGAGAAAAGAGGCGGCGACTGGGTAGGTCATAGCGTGGTACTGCGTAGGCCATGAGTTCGTGGAAAGCTGCGCTTTCAACCAACTCTCTACCGAGATTAGTTTGGCAAAGTGGGTGTTCAAACCCAGTGTACGTGGATGAGAGGATGAGTACTTTCTTGTCCTACTCATAGTCTCTGGTAAGGTGAGCTGGACTTGAGAGCTGCATATGGTGGAACTAGCGGTGGACATTGCGGACTGAGAGAGGGTTGATGATGGTGATGGAGTTGGTGCTCTTTCTGATGGCCTAGATTCAGTCTTTCGTTGATATAACATTGTGATTCCCTGACTGCTTTGGCCTTGCGACAACACCTCAACATTTGCTGCTGGTGGTGTGCTAAACGGTGGGCTTACAGTGGGGGAAACAATGTAGTGTTGCTGACTACCTTCTTTGGGAGCAGTTGCACATGTGGTACGTGAGGTTTGGTAGTCCGTCCATGCTTGCAAGTGCATGTTGGTTAAATGTCTAAGCATGCAACTGGTTTTCAAATTTCTCAGCTTTTTCCCTCGGCTAAAGGTCTTTGCACACTTCTTACAGATAACCTTTGCCTGATCATTAGGATTTTGTTCAAAAAAGTGCCACACTGCACTCTTCCTACTATGGAAGACATTTTGAGGCCTTGCATGCTGTGCTATTTTGACCGTCTGGCCAAGCTGTCCTGCAACTCTTTTGCTTTTTGTAACCCGTTTTTGGACTGCTCTAGGCCTGCCAGATAACAGCTGTTGCGATGTCGATGCCTGCTGCGGATGCTCCTCCTCCTCTTCTGAGCTATTGGCAGCGGCACCCCCTTCCCCCAATGGATGCCAATCTGGGTCAACAACTGGGTCATCCATCACCTCCTCTTCAATGTCATGTGCACCTTCCTCTGTGTCACCGTGTATGGTGGTATAGTATGCGGGAAGGGGCAGCTGAGTTTCATCAGGGTCAGATTCTGGCTCAGCACACTGCGAGGGCAATGTAGTGCTCTGAGTGAATGTACCAGCAGATAAATCTAGCAGTGGCTGTGCATCAGTGCACTCCATGGCAGATTCATCTTGGACTGGGGAATTAACGATTTGACTTGATAGCCCAGGCATGGTATGAGAAAAGAGCTCCATGGAGTAATCTGTAGTGTGGCCTGCCGCATCCTTCACTTTTGGTAGGGGTGAAGGACACAAGGAACGGTGTTGTTCCTGACCAGGAGCCTCCACTGATGACGCAGTGCTTTTATTTTTTGAAACTTCAGAAGAGGAGGCGATAGAGCAATGTAAGCCAAAACTTGTTCCTGAAGCTCCGGCTTTAAAAGCGGTTTACCTACTCCCAGAAAAGGGAGCCTACGAGGCCTTGTGGAGCCAGACAATGATGCCTGCTCACCACCTCCTGCCTTAGGTGCTATTGTGCTTTTGCCACAACCAGCAGAAGCACCACCACCAACACCACCATCAGAACCAGCTGGCAACCCCCGCCCAGCTCCATGGCTTCTTCCACCATACTTCTTCATTTTTTGAAAAAGGTACCCAAAATAACAACAGCTATATGGTACTGTAAAACAAGGTAAAGGGTCTATAGAGTATTGGTGAGAATTTGAATCTCACTGTAGATTGGAGGATGCTGAACTATTGTCTCAGGCCCAGTATAGATTACACCGCAATGTGACAGGCAGAAATTGGCTGGTGTATGAGAAGGCAAAAGCTGTATAGAGTATTGGTGAGAATTTGAATCTCAATGTAGATTGGAGGAAGCTGAACTATTGTCTCAGGCCCAGTATAGATTACACCGCAATGTGACAGGCAGAAATTGTCTGGTGTATGAGAAGGCAAAAGCTGTATAGAGTATTGGTGAGAATTTGAATCTCAATGTAGATTGGAGGACGCTGAACTATTGTCTCAGGCCCAGTATAGATTATACCGCAATGTGACAGGCAGAAATTGGCAAGTGTATGAGAAGGCAGAAGCTGTATAGAGTATTAGTGAGAATTTGAATCTCAATTTAGATTGGAGGATGCTGAACTATTGTCTCAGGCCCAGTATAGATTACACCGCTATGTGACAGGCAGAAATTGGCTGGTGTATGAGAAGGCAAAAGCTGTATAGAGTATTGGTGAGAATTTGAATCTCAATGTAGATTGGAGGACGCTGAACTATTGTCTCAGGCCCAGTATAGATTACACCGCAATGTGACAGGCAGAAATTGGCTGGTGTATGAGAAGGCAAAAGCTGTATAGAGTATTGGTGAGAATTTGAATCTCAATGTAGATAGGAGGACGCTGAACTATTGTCTCAGGCCCAGTATAGATTACACCGCAATGTGACTGGCAGAAATTGGCTGGTGTATGACTAACTACAAGGTGTATATAGAATTGGGCAGAATTGGAATCTCCCTTGAGTGTAGGTCTGTAAGAACGGACAAACTCCTCGACTTTTCCTTACAGAGTCACACACGTAGATAGCTTCAATTTGGCCGTGATAACAGCCTTTACACGGTACTTAGAGAGGAGTGTGTACGTACAGCTCTGTACGGTGTATGTAAAATTGTCAAGCTCCGTGTTTTTGTATACAGACTGACACACGCTGTCTCTCTCTAGTTTTGAATGTAATCAAACAGCAAATATACTGAACTGTTTGAAAAATGGACAAAACTATAAGGTGTAGGTCTGTAAGAATGGACAAACTCCTCGACTTTTCCTTACAGAGTGACACACGTAGATAGCTTCAATTTGGCCGTGATAACAGCTGGTACATGGTACTGTGTGAGGAGAGTTCACCGCTGTACGGTGTGTGAAAAAATGAACGCTCAGAAAATCACCAGGACAAAACAATAAAATTTGGATTGCTTTGAAAAAAGCAGTTTGCTCAGCAGTGTGAAAACAGCAATGCAGCTATCACGGAGCCTTAAAAGGCAGCCTAATAACCAACAGAGCTGATGCACTGAAATATAGCCTCCCCTTGCACTGCACAGTAACTGGTGTGTTGTACAAGCAAAATCGCTAGCAGCAGAAGTGGGTTTTGGTGTCTTCTTCCCTGCCTAACGCTCTCCCTACAGAATCAGCTGCAGCAGCTCTCCCTATTCTGAGATCAGCATAAGTAACATGGCGGTCGGCGTGCACGCCCCCCTGTGATGCCACACAAAGCAAGCCAATCACTTGCATGCCCTTCACAAACATGGTGGTAACCGCTGCCTTTGTAATCACGTTACCCACAGTGTCCGTTCTTCCTGATTGGCTGAAAAAGTGAAAAAGGGCGCAAAAGCATTTTTTTGAAACGCAACTTTGGCGCGATGATCGCCGACCTCGTGGCCGACCTCACGCTAAGGTCGGGTTTCGTTTCATGAAACCCGACTTTGGCGAAAGTCGGCAACTTTTGAATTTTTTTGACCCGTTGCGCTCAACTCTACTGGCCAGTTCTCAACATCAGTGGTAGTAAAAATCTTCACAATAATTTACTATCACTACCCTCGGTGCCGAGAGGTGGGCTGAATTATGGGTGTAGAGAAAAGTGAATATTCTTTTTATTTAATAGTGTATTGCCCTAGCAGCTTCATGGAGCCGTGTCACTGCTCCTGCCACCTTTAACCCTATACCACCGCTGCCGTCACCCTCCTACACACCGACCCAAGTATATCTGGACTATGAGACTTAAAGGGAATCTGTCACCTGAATTTGGTGGGCTATTAAGCAACTTCTGTCCGGTGTTTCCTATCCATTCCTCCTCCCCATCCTTGGCCACCGTCAGCAATATTTTCTGGAATTTTAGTAGGTGTACGCCATAGTCTGCACGTGCGCAATGCAATCTTGCCTCGCGCATGCGCAGTATGCTTTGCCCAACTGCAGGCAAAGCCTAAATGCATTACTGCACATGCGCTGGTTAACTTTGTCCCGGAACACGGCAAAATACTTCCTGGACATAGTTAACTGGCGCATGCGCAGTAATGCTTTTAGGCTTTGCCCACAGTTGGGCAAAGCATACTGTGTGTGCGCGAGTGGTTAGTAGTGTTGCATTGCGCATGCGCGGACTATGGCATACACCTAGTCAAATTCCAGAAAATATTGCGAACGGCGGCCAAAGATGGGGAGGAGGAATGGATAGGAAACACTGCCCATCAGACCGGACAGAAGTTATTTAAATAGCCCGCCAAATTCAAGTGACAGATTCCCTTTAACCCCATTTTAGGGAGGAGTGCATATTATAGTCCAAAAAATATGGTAACTTTCTGAGGTCTGTTACATCTAAAACGACTGATTGTGTCACTACTGCTGCACCCAGTAAACTAAGTAGGACATTGCTGGAATCAGGATCTCTTTTCCTACATTATGCTGCTCTCAGATGAAGTAGAAAAAAATGTGGGGACAGATTCCCTTTAACACCTTCAAGACATTTGACAACCTATACAGTATGTCATGGCCATCATGCGCAGTACAGGAGCTGTGCCTGCATGATCGTCAACGGAAACTTAGCTTATGCGATAGCCAAGCCCTAGGTTCTCACAGCCAGAAGCAATGAACACAGTCCCCTACTGTTAAGCCACTTAAACACAGCAATCAACATCAGTATCGCAATATTTATGAGGCTGAGCTCCCTCTCCCGCCCGATCAGCACCCTCATGATGTCGTCACGAGGGCCCATTTGTCGTTTTGGCAAAATTAGATCATCATGATGGCCTCCAGGTCTGCCAAATATGGCAAGCCTGTTAGACCATGCTGAGTGCATGGTCTAAGAGACAGTCAGTTCAGCTCTGACAGGTATAAAGCACTGCAATGCTTGTGCATTGCAATACATTA
The DNA here is from genome assembly GCF_039654945.1 of Dendrobates tinctorius. Taxonomy (NCBI): domain Eukaryota; kingdom Metazoa; phylum Chordata; class Amphibia; order Anura; family Dendrobatidae; genus Dendrobates; species Dendrobates tinctorius. The sequence continues at coordinate 105,889,793 of NW_027361690.1, read as the reverse complement.
TATCAGCAATCAGAGTGATAAAAGTTAAAGTCCTATAGATTGACTAAGCAAAAAAACTATGAAAAATTTGTAAAAATATATTTTTCAAAAATCACAAAATAATAAAAAAAAGTTAAAAAAATTGTACCCATAATTATGTATTTTATGTAAAAACAAAAATAAACAAAAAAGCACACATATTTGGTTTTGCTGCGTCCAGAACAACCTGAACTATAAAACTTTAGTTAACCCTATCAGTGAACACAGTAAAAAAAGGCAAAAAAACTATGCTTTTTCATCAAATTATATTTCTGAAAACATGATCTTGTCCCACAAAAAACAAACCACAAAACAGGTCCATCAATGGAAAAATAAAAAAGTTATAGCTCTTATCATACATGTTGAAAGACAGGTGAGCGGGCACCAACCAAGTAAATGCTCATGCAGGGATCACCACATGCAAGTTGGCTAGACAAATATACAAAAAAAAAGAAAGGGACTATGCATGTATGTGGGATCACCACGCCAAAAACCAAATATTTGTATAAATATAATTATTATTATGGAATAAACAAAAAGCAGCAAGAGAGCAGCAAAAGACACCACACATAAAAACAATTAAAATAATCTAATCAACATGTAGACTGCTGGCTGCAGAATGTAAAGGCACCAATATGAAACAATAACATTCTCAATTAGAGTTGAGCGACTTTTGTTTTTTTAGGGTCGCGTTTCGTTTCGTGAAACCCGACTTTTCCAAAAGTCGGGTCGAGCAAGATCGTCCGATTATAGGGAAAAGTCGGGGTCGTCCCGAAACACGAAACCCAATGTAAGTCAATACGGAATAAAAGTCGGCAGTGAGAGGAGGACAGGAAACACACCTACAGTGTCCATTTGAATGCCAAAAGCATCAATTCTTCTTACTTAAGCTTGTCAACCTTAATTAACTTCATAATACAAGTTACGCACTGAAAAATGGGGGTTATTTGGCTAAAGTTGTGGGGGGGAGGGCTGGCTGCAGGTTTTCATGTGCCCTGGGCGAAAGAGCGCCCCTTTAACACATACCACAACTCATCATGCTCCGATACGACAGAGAAATAGCGGTATAGTACAATGAAAAATACCTCACTTTTAACATCTCATGACGAGGCCCATCTATTTCTCCATACAGAATCATTGGTCCCATATAATGTTTGAAACAGTATATGATGAGCTCCACATAATGCTACATTATATGTTGGTCCCCATGGATGAAGCTCCACTGTCTTATGGGCCCAAATAATGCTCCAAACATAATGGGCCCCATTTCTAATGCTCTAGTGTATAATGGGCCCTGTAAATGCTGCTCCAGTGTCTGATGTCCACCTTTGGAATGTTCCAGTGTATGGTGGGCCCCATCTATCATTCTTCAGAGTATAGTGCTCCCCAAAAATTGCTGTCCCAACATTGAAAACAATCAAATAAGTCTCCTCGCTAGGGAATCCCTGTACTTGTCTGGATTCCTCGTCGTCCCCATCTTCCATCTCACTGCACAGTATTTCAACTTTGCAAGTGCTGTGATCCTGAGCAAGCAGGGGGGGCCCACTCATTGGCGACGGCACTGGCACAGGGCCCCTGATAGTACGGTGGTGTGTCTGATGGCGGGTGGGACGAACCTGCACTTTCATCTGCAGCTTCCTCTTTGTCACCTTGTAAGATGGAACTGTATATGGGAAGGGTAACCTGAGTTTCATCAGGGTCAGATTCAGGTCGTGTAGCGTGCGAGGGGAATGTAGTGGTCTGGGTCAATGTACCAGCAGATTCATCGAGCAGTGGCTGGGCATCAGTGCACTTGTGTCGCCCCCAGGAGTACGGTCGCCACAGTGGCATTACCTTCTTCCTAGGGAGTGTGATGTCATGCTTGGGAGCAACGAACGATCTCTCTAGCAGGTTAACTGATTGGGCGGCGTTATTCCCACGAGTCATGACCCTCCAAACAGCGTTCATGAAGGAAAAGTGTTTGTTTTACGTGGGCAGTATGGTTGCAAAGCTGAACCTTAAAGGAATGTCCAGAAGGGCACCACCAGGAGTGGAGCCTATGGTTAAATTTGACTCCACCTGGGAAACCTCAACCATGCCAGCTACAGAACAGATGCACACATTGCAAGCTTAATTCCGTTAACAAACGAAACTCCGTCATGCCCCGCGGTCCGAGTCCGGCTTACTAGAGGGACACGTGAGGCTCTGGCACATGAGATTGGCCAATAACTGGTGTGTCATGCCCTTACATGTCCGTGGCTGCATGTGCGCTACACTGAAAAGGCCAACGTTTGTCGCTTACAGGTGCAGATAACCCGCTGAACAACGTTAGTGATGGGGATCACTGATTACAATTATTACCCGCGAACAATGATTTCCCATTAATTGCAGGTCAACCGCAGTTCCGGAATTAGGCCTAACCGTCATTCCTGAAAAAATGAAAAACTTACATGTGCAAACCACAGGTGCTGTAGCTTACTTAACAGCTCGCCAGCCGTTCTCACGCCCAGTATGGATTACACGTGATTGCACAAAGGTGAGAAAGGGTACCGTATCCCCAGATAACATGTATGGATAGCGTACACATTCAAAATATATGTCTATACATCAGGAGGCAGGCTCAGACGGTGTTAGGCCCAGTATGGATTGCACGTGATTGCACAAAGGTTAGAAAGGGTACCGTATCCCCAGATAACATGTATGGATAGCGTACACATTCAAAATATATGTCTATACATCAGGAGGCAGGCTCAGACGGTGTTAGGCCCAGTATGGATTGCACGTGATTGCACAAAGGTTAGAAAGGGTACCGTTTCCCCGGATAACATGTATGGATAGCGTACACATTCAAAATATATGTCTATACATCAGGAGGCAGGCTCAGACGGTGTTAGGCCCAGTATGGATTGCACGTGATTGCACAAAGGTTAGAAAGGGTACCGTATCCCCAGATAACATGTATGGATAGCGTACACATTCAAAATATATGTCTATACATCAGGAGGCAGGCTCAGACGGTGTTAGGCCCAGTATGGATTGCACGTGATTGCACAAAGGTTAGAAAGGGTACCGTATCCCCAGATAACATGTATGGATAGCGTACACATTCAAAATATATGTCTATACATCAGGAGGCAGGCTCAGACGGTGTTAGGCCCAGTATGGATTGCACGTGATTGCACAAAGGTTAGAAAGGGTACCGTATCCCCAGATAACATGTATGGATAGCGTACACATTCAAAATATATGTCTATACATCAGGAGGCAGGCTCAGACGGTGTTAGGCCCAGTATGGATTGCACGTGATTGCACAAAGGTTAGAAAGGGTACCGTTTCCCCGGATAACATGTATGGATAGCGTACACATTCAAAATATATGTCTATACATCAGGAGGCAGGCTCAGACGGTGTTAGGCCCAGTATGGATTGCACGTGATTGCACAAAGGTTAGAAAGGGTACCGTATCCCCAGATAACATGTATGGATAGCGTACACATTCAAAATATATGTCTATACATCAGGAGGCAGGCTGAGACGGTGTTAGGCCCAGTATGGATTGCATGTGATTGCACAAAGGTTAGAAAGGGTACCGTTTCCCCGGATAACATGTATGGATAGCGTACACATTCAAAATATATGTCTATACATCAGGAGGCAGGCTCAGATGGTGTTAGGCCCAGTATGGATTGCACATGATTGCACAAAGGTTAGAACGGGTACCGTATCCCCAGATAACATGTATGGATAGCGTACACATTTAAAATATATGTCTATACATCAGGAGGCAGGCTCAGACGGTGTCAGGCACAGTATGGATTTGACAGCCCAGACTACACAGCGGAGGAGCAGGGAGAGGTAAAGATTGCAAATGCTGGGGCCCTGCCCAAGCAAGGGGGGCCCACTCGTGGGCGTCGGTACTGGCACTGGGCCCCTCATAGTACGGCAGTGTGTCTGACGGCGGGTGTGCACCAACACCGTCAGAGACACTTGATTGCACTATGAAGGACCCTGTACCAGTGCCCGCGCCCAATAGTCGGCCTACCCACCTGTCCAGGGCAACGGCACTCGCACGGTGTCGTGCGCTAGGTGGTGACCCCGGCCATGGGGGTGGAGGCAGCACAGTTAGGGAGTTTTAGAAAGTGGCATATGTTGATGTTGGACATTCAGCTGATGCAAAAGGTGAAATAGGTCAAGTCCCAGGAAGAGGTGGACCAAAGCAAGCCATTTTTCTGTCACCCTATGTGTCATCAGGGGAAGGTGGGACAAAATCCTTGGAAACCCATGCGTGGTTCATTTTAATGAAGGTTAGATCATCCACATTTTGGGTTGACAGACGGGTCCTTTTTTCTGTCAGGATTGATCCAGCTGCACTGAAGACTCTTTCCGATAGCACACTTGCAGCTGGGCAAGCGAGCTCCTGTAAGGCATATTGTGCCAATTCAGGCCAGGTGTCCAGTTTAGCGGCCCAATAGTCAAAGGGGAATGACCTGTGTGGGAGAACATCGATATGGGAGGAAAAGTAGTTTGTAACCATAGTTGACAACTGCTGTCTCCTGTCACTTTCCATCGATGCAGTATTACCAGTTGTGTGAGCGGTACTTGAAAAATCAGTCCACAACATTGTCATGAAACCCCTGTCTCCAACGCCACTTCTGCTGTGTGCACCACGAACACCTCTGCCAAGCTGCCCCCGGCCCGTACGGCTCGTATGAGAACCATCACCGCTGCTGTGTGCTGGGAATGCCTCAAGCAACCGATTTACCAGAGTTGCTTGTTTATTAGCCAATATTAGGTCAAGGTTCTCCTGTGGCATGATGTTTTGTAATTTGCCTTTATAGCGTGGATCCAGGATGCTGGCCAACCAGTAGTCGTCATCGTTCATCATTTTGGCAATGCGTGGGTCCCTTTTTAGGATCTGCAAGGCATAATCTGACATGTGGGCCAATGTTCCCGGTGTCAATGATGCACTGCGAGTGCTGGTTGGAGGAGCACTTTCTGGCAAATCCACATCCCTCCAGTCACGCACAAACCCTGTACCAGACCTTGCCACGCCAACATTTTCACTTGCCCCACGAGATGCATCCTCCTCCCCTAAGTAATCATCCCAATCATCCTCCTCCTCCTCCTCTTCTTCCTCCACCTCGTCCAGGAGAGGTCCCTGAGCAGGCAATGGCTGAATGTCATCAGGGATTCCCTCCTCCTCTTCCTCCTCATCAACATTGGCTGCAGACGCCTGCTCCTTAAGGTGCGTCAAAGTTTGCATGAGCAGACGCATAAGTGGGATGCTCATGCTTAGGATGGCGTCGTCTGCGCTTACCAGCCGTGTGCATTCCTCAAAACACTGAAGGACTTTACAGAGGTCTTTCAGCTTCGACCACTGCACACCTGTCAACTCCATGTCTGCTCTCAAAGTGCCTGGCCGTGTATCCTCCCACAAATGCATTATGGCCTGCCTCTGTTCGCACAGCCACTCCACCATGTGCAGGGTGGAGTTCCACCTTGTTGCAATGTCGATAATGAGGCGGTGGTTGGGAAGGTGGAGCAATCGCTGCAGCTTCTGCATACAAACGGAGTGTACAGGCGACCGGCGGATGTGCGCGCACAGTCTTCGCACCTTCTGGAGAAGGGCTGTTAACTCCGGATAATTTTTGAGGAAGCACTGCACCACCAGGTTCAAGGTGTGAGCCAAGCAAGGTATATGGCTGAGTTTTGAAAGGGCTATGGCTGCCACAAAATTACGGCCGTTATCACTAACTACCTTGCCTGCCTCAAGATGTACACTGCCCAGCCATGACTCAGTCTGTCGCTTCAAGTACTCGGCCAGCACCTCGGCGGTGTGTCTGTTGCCCAAACACATCATCTGCAACACAGCCTGCTGACGCTTTCCACTAGCTGCTTGATAGGGGGACACCTCGTGTGCAACAGTGGCAGCTGCAGATGGAGTGCTCATACGACTGCGCTCTGTGGACGAGCTTTCGCTTCTGGAGGAGGAGGAGGGTCGAACGCCTACAGCCAACTGTTTCCTATACCGTGGGCTAGGCAGCACTGTCCCACCACCGCTGTCCCCTGTGGACCCTGCATCCACCACATTAACCCAGTGCGCAGTGATGGACACGTAACGGCCCTGGCCATGCCGACTGGACCATGCATCAGTTGTGAGGTGCACCTTTCCGCTCACTGACTGCTTGAGTGCATGGACAATGCGGTCTTTCACATGGTGGTGGAGGGCTGGGATGGCTTTGCGAGAGAAGAAGTGGCGACTGGGTAGGTCATAGCGTGGTACTGCATAGGCCATGAGTTCGCGGAAAGCTGTGCTTTCCACCAACCGAAAAGGCATCATCTCAAACGAGATTAGTTTGGCAATGTGGGCGTTCAAACCCAGTGTACGCGGATGAGAGACTGAGTACTTTCTTGACCTACTCATAGTGTCTGGGAGGGTGAGCTGGACTTGAGAGCTGCATATGGTGGAAGTAGCGGTGGACAGGGTGGACTGAGAGAGGGTTGATGATGGTGATGGAGTTGGTGTTCTTTCTGATGGCCTAGAATCAGTCTTTCGTTGATATAACAGTGGGATTCCCTGACTGCTGTGGCCTTGCAACGACACCTCAACATTTGCTGCTGTGCTAACCGGTGGGCTTACAGTGGGGGAAACAATGTAGCGTTGCTGACTACCTTCGTTGTGATCAGTTGCACATGTGGCACTTGAGGTTTGGTGTTGTGTCCACGCTTGCAAGTGCATGCTGGTTAAATGTCTAAGCATGCAACTGGTATTCAAATTTTTCAGATTTTTCCCTTGGCTAAAGGTCTTTGCGCACTTCTTACAGATAACCTTGGCCTGATCATGAGGATTTTGGTCAAAAAAGTGCCACACTGCACTCTTCCTACTTTGGCAGACATTTTGCGGCCTAGCACGCTGTGATCTTTTGACCCTCTGGACAAGCTGTCCAGCAACTCTTTTGATGTTTGGAACCTGTCTTTGGAGTGCTCCGGGCCTGCCAGATAACAGCTGTTGCGATGTCGATGTCTGCTGTGGATGCTCCTCATCTGAGCTATTGGAAGCAGCACCCTCTTCCCCAATGGATGCCAATCTGGGTCAACAACTGGGTCATCCATCACCTCCTCTTCAATGTCATGTGCACCTTCCTCTGTGTCACCGTGTATGGTGGTATAGAGTGCGGGAAGGGGCACCTGAGTCTCATCAGGGTCAGAATCTGGCTCTGTACACTGCGAGGACAATGTAGTGCTCTGAGTGAATGTACCAGCAGAATCATCCATCAGCAGCTGTGCATCAGTGCACTCCATGTCAGATTCATCTTGGCCTGGGTAATTCACCATTTGACTTGATAATCCAGGCATGGTATGTGAAAACAGCTCCATGGAGTAATCAGTAGTATGGCCTGCGTCATCCTTCAATCTTGGTTGGGGTGAAGGACACAAGGAAAGGTGTGGTTCATGAACATGAGCCTCCAATGACGACTCAGTGCTTTTACTTTTTACAACTGAAGAAGAGGAGGCGATAGAGCTGGAGGCTGAGTCAGCAATGTAAGACAAAACTTTTTCCTGATGCTCTTGCTTTAAAAGCGGTTTGCCAACTCCTAGAAAACTAAGCGTTCGAGGCCTTATGTAGCCAGACGATGACGCAGGCTCAACACCTCCTGCATTCGGTCCTATTTTGCTCTTGCCACTACCATCAGATCCACCACCAACACCATCATTACCAGCTGCCATCCCCCGCCCAATTCCACGGCCTCTTCCAAGAGCCTTCCTCATTTTTGGTAGAAATGTAGACAAAATCCAACAAACTATATAGTAATGTAAAACAAGGTACAAGGTGTCTATAGGACAGGGGAGATTTTGAATTTATGCAGACACTTGTGGACACTGAACACTTTTGGATTGTGTGAGGCCCACTGATATCTGAGCGCTATGTCACAGGCTCGATGGCACAACTGTGACAAAAGTGACGAGAGGATAAGGGAGATTTTGAATTTCTGCAGACACTTGTGGACACTGGACACTTTTGGATTGTGTGAGGGCCACTGATATCTGAGCGCTATGTCACAGGCTCGATGGCACAGCTGTGACAAAAGTGACGAGAGGATAAGGGAGATTTTGAATTTCTGCACACACTTGTGGACACTGGACACTTTTGGATTGTGTGAGACCCAATGAATATCTGATCGCTATGTGACAGGCTCGATGGCACAGCTGTGACCAAAGTGACTAGAGGATAAGGGAGATTTTGAATTTCTGCACACACTTCTGGACACTGGACACTTTTGGATTGTGTGAGGCCCAATGAATATCTGAGCGCTATGTGACAGGCTCGATGGCACAGCTGTGACCAAAGTGACTAGAGGATAAGTGAGATTTTGAATTTCACCAGACACTTGTGGACACTGGACACTTTTGGATTGTGTGAGGCCCAATGAATATCTGAGCGCTATGTGACAGGCTCGATGGCACAGCTGTGACCAAAGTGACTAGAGGATAAGGGAGATTTTGAATTTCTGCACACACTTGTGGACACTGGACACTTTTGGATTGTGTGAGGCCCAATGAATATCTGAGCGCTATGTGACAGGCTCGATGGCACAGCTGTGACCAAAGTGACTAGAGGATAAGGGAGATTTTGAATTTCTGCACACACTTGTGGACACTGGACACTTTTGGATTGTGTGAGGCCCAATGAATATTTGAGCGCTATGTGACAGGCTCGATGACACAGCTGTGACCAAAGTGACTAGAGGATAAGGGAGATTTTGAATTTCTGCAGACACTTGTGGACACTGGACACTTTTGGATTGTGTGAGGCCCACTGATATCTGAGCGCTATGTGACAGGCTTGATGGCACAGCTGTGACAAAAGTGACGAGAGGAAAAGGGAGATTTTGAATTTCTGCACACACTTGTGGACACTGGACACTTTTGGATTGTGTGAGACCCAATGAATATCTGAGCGCTTTGTGACAGGCTCGATGGCACAGCTGTGACCAAAGTGACTAGAGGATAAGGGAGATTTTGAATTTCTGCACACACTTGTGGACACTGGACACTTTTGGATTGTGTGAGGCCCAATGAATATCTGAGCGCTATGTCACAGGCTCGATGGCACAGCTGTGACCAAAGTGACTAGAGGATTATGGAGATTTTGAATTTCTGCACACACTTGTGGACACTGGACACTTTTGGATTGTGTGAGGCCCAATGAATATCTGAGCGCTATGTGACAGGCTCGATGGCACAGCTGTGACCAAAGTGACTAGAGGATAAGGGAGATTTTGAATTTCTGCAGACACTTGTGGACACTGGACACTTTTGGATTGTGTGAGGCCCACTGATATCTGAGCGCTATGTCACAGGCTCGATGGCACAGCTGTGACAAAAGTGACGAGAGGATAAGGGAGATTTTGAATTTCTGCACACACTTGTGGACACTGGACACTTTTGGATTGTGTGAGACCCAATGAATATCTGAGCGCTATGTGACAGGCTCGATGGCACAGCTGTGACCAAAGTGACTAGAGGATAAGGGAGATTTTGAATTTCTGCACACACTTGTGGACACTGGACACTTTTGGATTGTGTGAGGCCCAATGAATATCTGAGCGCTATGTGACAGGCTCGATGGCACAGCTGTGACCAAAGTGACTAGAGGATAAGGGAGATTTTGAATTTCTGCACACACTTGTGGACACTGGACACTTTTGGATTGTGTGAGGCCCAATGAATATTTGAGCGCTATGTGACAGGCTCGATGACACAGCTGTGACCAAAGTGACTAGAGGATAAGGGAGATTTTGAATTTCTGCAGACACTTGTGGACACTGGACACTTTTGGATTGTGTGAGGCCCACTGATATCTGAGCGCTATGTGACAGGCTTGATGGCACAGCTGTGACAAAAGTGACGAGAGGATAAGGGAGATTTTGAATTTCTGCACACACTTGTGGACACTGGACACTTTTGGATTGTGTGAGACCCAATGAATATCTGAGCGCTTTGTGACAGGCTCGATGGCACAGCTGTGACCAAAGTGACTAGAGGATAAGGGAGATTTTGAATTTCTGCACACACTTGTGGACACTGGACACTTTTGGATTGTGTGAGGCCCAATGAATATCTGAGCGCTATGTCACAGGCTCGATGGCACAGCTGTGACCAAAGTGACTAGAGGATTATGGAGATTTTGAATTTCTGCACACACTTGTGGACACTGGACACTTTTGGATTGTGTGAGACCCAATGAATATCTGAGCGCTTTGTGACAGGCTCGATGGCACAGCTGTGACCAAAGTGACTAGAGGTTAAGGGAGATTTTGAATTTCTGCAGACACTTGTGGACACTGGACACTTTTGGATTGTGTGAGGGCCACTGATATCTGAGCGCTATGTCACAGGCTCGATGGCACAGCTGTGACAAAAGTGACGAGAGGATAAGGGAGATTTTGAATTTCTGCAGACACTTGTGGACACTGGACACTTTTGGATTGTGTGAGGCCCACTGATATCTGAGCGCTATGTCACAGGCTCGATGGCACAGCTGTGACAAAAGTGACTAGAGGATAAGGGAGATTGGATTGCTTTTAAAAAAGCAGTTTGCAGAGCAGTGGGTAAACAGCAATACCAGCCTGTCAGGAAGCCTTAAAAGGCAGCCCAACAACCAACACCACTGAAACACCACAATATAGCCTCCCCTTGCACTGCACACACAGTGACTGGTGTGTTGTGCAGGCCAAATCGCTAGCAGCAGAAGCAGTTTTTTTTTCTTCTCAGCAGGACAAAAAAAAAAAATTGGGATTGCTTTTAAAAAAGCAGTTTGCGGAGCAGTGGGTAAACAGCAATGCAGGAATGTCAGGAAGCCTTAGAAGGCAGCCCAACAACCAACACCACTGATACACCACTATATAGCCTCCCCTTGCACTGCACACACAGTGACTGGTGTGTTGTACAGGCCAAATCGCTAGCAGCAGAAGCAGTTTTTTTCTTCTCAGCAGGACAAAAAAAAAAAATTGGGATTGCTTTTAAAAAAGCAGTTTGCGGAGCAGTTGGTAAACAGCAATGCAGGAATGTCAGGAAGCCTTAGAAGGCAGCCCAACAACCAACACCACTGATACACCACTATATAGCCTCCCCTTGCACTGCACACACAGTGACTGGTGTGTTGTGCAGGCCAAATCGCTAGCAGCAGAAGCAGTTTTTTTGTCTTCTTCCCTGCCTAACGCTCTCCCTACAGAATCAGCAGCAACCTCTCCCTATACTGAGATCGGCAGAAGTAATATGGCGGTCGGCGTGCACGCCCTTTTATACCCCCTGTGACGCCCACCAAAGCAAGCCAATCACTTGCATGCCCTTCTGAAAGATGGTGGTGACCCCTGCCTATGTCATCACGTTGCCCACAGTGTCCGTGGATCCTGATTGGCTGAAAAAGAGCGCAAAACAAACTTTTGAAACGCGACTTTGGCGCGTAAGTCGCGGACCTCGTGGCCGACCTCATCCTAGGGTCGGGTTTCGTTTCATGAAACCCGACTTTGCCAAAAGTCGGCGACTTTGCCAAAAGTCGGCGACTTTTGAAATTTTTCGACCCGTTTCGCTCAACTCTATTCTCAATGTCATAACATATAATACAGACAATATGATGGGGACAAGGAACACAAATGACTGGACAATACAATAAGATCCTATACCAACATATAAAGTGCATAGCACATGACAAAGAGTATCAGTCAATACTTCCTGAGAAGAGCCCTACAGTGTTTGAAAAATATCTAATAAAAGGAGTATAAATAACAAGTATAACTCCCCATAGAATGAGGTCAATAGCCCAAAAAGTCACTGAGGCTGCCAAAAAAGAAAAAGGCTGGTAATGTATGGCAGTTAAAGACCCCAAGCAGAAGTATAATACATCACCCAATGGCACAACAGTCAGTAAGTCCAGTCAGAGGTCGCCTCTGACTGGACTTACTGACTGTTGTGCCTTTGGGTGATGTATTATACTTCTGCTTGGGGTCTTTAACTGCCATACATTACCAGCCCTTTTCTTTTTTGGCAGCCTCAGTGACTTTTTGGGCTATTGACTTCATTCTATGGGGAGTTATACTTGTTATTTATACTCCTTTTATTAGATATTTTTCAAACACTGTAGGGCTCTTCTCAGGAAGTATTGACTGATACTCTTTGTCATGTGCTATGCACTTTATATGTTGGTATAGGATCTTATTGTATTGTCCAGTCATTTGTGTTCCTTGTCCCCATCATATTGTCTGTATTATATGTTATGACATTGAGAATGTTATTGTTTCATATTGGTGCCTTTACATTCTGCAGCCAGCGGTCTACATGTTGATTAGATTATTTTAATTGTTTTTATGTGTGGTGTCTTTTGCTGCTCTCTTGCTGCTTTTTGTGTATTCCATAATAAAAATTATATTTATACAAATATTTGGTTTTTGGCGTGGTGATCCCACATACATGCATAGTCCCTTTCTCTTTTTTTGTATAGCTCTTATCATACAGTAATGCAAAATTTTTTTTTATGAAATAATTTTTCTGTAAAACCAGCATAACTTTAAAAAACTTGCAGAAATGTGATATTAGTAGTGTTGAGCGATACCACCCGATACTGAAAAATATCGTATCGGAATGGATCGGCCGATCTAAGAAAAGTATCGGGTATCGCCGATTCCGATCCCGGAAGTCCCATTCAAGTCAATGGGACAGAAATATCGGAATTGAAAAAACCCCTCTCTTGCCTGTTCGGGAGGGGGGAAGAGCGTGGGCGGTGCGTGGGCAGACACTGTGTGTGTCTGTGTGTGCAGGCGGGGTCTGTACGGGCCTCTCGGTGGTCTATACGGGCCTCTCGGTGGTCTGTACAGGCCTCTCGGGGGCCTGTGCCGGCCTGTCAGGGGCCTGTGCGGCTGTCGGTGGTCTGTATGGGCCTCTCGGGGGGCCTGTGCTGGCCTGCCGGGGGCCTGTGCTGGCTGCCGGTGGTCTGTATGGGCCTCTCGGGGGCCTGTGCCGGCTGTCGGTGGTCTGTACGGGCCTGCCGGGGGTCTTGTGTGTGTGCAGGCATCGTCCGATGGCACTACAAGTCCCATTGGGCGATGCCTGCTACACTGACAATGATTGACACATTAGCCAATGATGGGACAGTAGTAGTCCCATCATCTGGCTAATGTGTTGAATGTAAAAAAATTAAAAAAAACATACTACATACATACTACATACATGCTACATACATACATACTACATATATACATACTACATACATACTACATATATACATACTACATACATACTACATATATACATACTACATACATACTACATACATACAACATATATACATACGACATTCATACAACATACATACTACATACATGCTACATGCATACTACATATATACAACATTCATTCAACATACATACATACATGCTACATATATACAACATACATATATACTACATACTACATATATACTACATACAATATTCATACATACTACATACATGCTTCATATTTACTACATTCATACAACATACATACTACATACAACATACATACATACTACATACATGCTACATATATACTACATTCATACTACATACATACATACTACATACTACATACATGCTTCATATATACTACATTCATACAACATAATATAACAAATCTCCAAAACATAATAAATAACTTACTAATAGGTAATTACCATGCTTCATAAAAAGAGCAAAATTGCATAACAGCAGCGACTCCCTAATAAATGCTAGAAAAAATGGAGAAAATAGAGTCTATGCTAATTTACAAAAATATCAAATTTTATTAGTCATATAAAAATGACAAATGTAAATACGTGCAAAAAAATATAACACTAATTAAATGAGCAGACTGTGTACAAAGAGTGTACATACACAATAGAAGTGACCAAAATATCCTGAAATGTAGCTAAAGTGGGCTGCTATCACAATGGGCACATGTGGGACAAAGTAATAATGCCTCTGTGCTCAAAAGATCTCACATGAACTTGGATAGTCCCAGAAATAACAATCATGATGTTATATCTAAGTGTTCAGGGCTCTCTCAAATAAAATCCAGATGAAAGTAATGAAAATACATCAGCCAAAAATTATCACATGTGTTAAGAGAGCACCGGACACCGAGACACCCCATGAAACTAGGACATCACAATTGACTGTGAAAAAGATTGACAGCACAGTAGGAATAGTTCAATCAGCAATAGTACATCATAGGTGAATAATTACCCGTCATGCTTCCAAATGTGAGCGCAGGAGAAACAAACCCCGACATACGTTTCGATGTGTTAACCTTCCTCAGGGGGCGTGGCTTTGATGTGCCCAGGTTCCCATATAAATACCCAGTATGCTTGCTAGTTAACCAATGAAATTGCCAAGACATGATAGCGCAATTGGGCGTCTGTTACCCGCTCACAGGGGTTACTCCCACCCAATGAGATCACGAGAACCAATATCCGGGGGCAGACAGCCCGGTCCCACCAATAGTAGCGATAATCGTCATCGCATGTGAACGAAAGGTGAGAACAATAGACATATCCTCTGGCAGTTGCGTGTAGACACGTCACTTCCGCCCACAGTGTGGAGTGGAGCGTGACAGTCCAACCAATAATAGCGATAATCGTCATCGCATGTAGGCGAGAGGTGAAAACAATAAACACACCCTCCAGCAGTTGTGTGTAAACACGTCACTTCCGCCCACACTGTGGAGCGGAACGTGACAGTACTGGAGGGCGGATGTGAACCCCATACCCGTGAACTCGCGCGTCACTTCCGCCCAGCTGATGCGTCACGTGACGCGGCCGGCGCCTGGCCGTCACCAAGCGACACAATCAAGCAAAAGACAGGGAGGACGCTCCGAGAACATCGGGTAAAAAGGAAAGGAAAGCACCCGCAAATGCAACAGGCAGAGGAGAGAGTATTGATAAATTAGATGGGAGATATAAAGTAATACTATTTAAATGCGGTATACAGCTGTATACTAACATATCAGAAGTATATATCAACTTGTCAAATGCATGCACACATGTACATGTGCACATATATTTGTACATACATGCATGCGCGCACATACCCGCATATGCATAAAGTCAACAAAATATAAATATAACAGCAAAATGTAAAGAAAAAATATGAATTATTTATAGAGAAACCAAGAGTTTATGGAAAGCAAACATGGGACAAAAAATTAGTCCATAGCTTGATTGAAGTTACTCCATATAATATTCAATCCAGATCCGTTCTTCATAATGCAGATGTCTCATAAATAATGCGTTAGCTTGAATACTCCAATTTGGCATTATGTCCGAAAGCTTGTTATTGCTGAACCCGGAACGACTATATGGATATACTAGAGACTCATCAATGGGATCACCTAGGGCTGGGCCAAAGGTGTTGGTCACTGAAAAGATCACAATACAAACAACAAAAATAAAAACCAACAAAGAATAAAAGCCAAATTTAAAACCAACTTAGGGAACAGGAGAAGACACTCATAATGAAATGAGAGAACATTCAATTGTTAAAAACGGACAAGAGGGGTTAATCCAGACCAATCACAGGAAAGAAGCGAATCCCTGCGATTCATTCAAACCTTGAGGGGACATTGTTCCCAAGGTGGTAATCCACATACATTCCTTTTGTGCTAATAAGCACTGTATGTCACCCCCTCGGATTCCACTGGGAATGTGCTGGATACCCCTAACCATAAATGATTTAGGGTTACATTGGTGGAATTGCTTATAATGTTTCGCTATTGTCTTTAAAGTTGAGAGGTCTGTGACGGCAGCTGCTGCCATAATGTCTCGAACATGCTCCCTTGTACGAATTCGAAGTTGGCGTGAGGTCAAGCCTATATAGATTTTTTGACAGCCACAAGTGGCATAATATATTACCTGTGTCGTAGCACAGGTAATATATTGTCTAATTGAAAATTGCTTGGAACCATCAGCTGAAATGAAAATATTAGCTCGCATGATATTTTTACAGGCCACACAGCTCCCACAGGGAAAGCAACCCTGTGGTGGACCCTTTGATTTAAAAGGATTTTTAATTTGTGGGACATAATGGCTGTGTACAAGGGCATCTGACAAATTATAGCCTCTTCTAGCTGTCATGAGTGGCCTTTCAGGCAGGAAAGAAGCTAAAGATGGATCGGTTTTAAGAATGTTCCAATGCCGCTGTAGGCAGTTTCATGGTCGACCATTCACCATTGAACTTTGAGATAAATCTGACTTGATCCTCATTTTGCTTTCTTGTCTTATTCGTGGAATGCAATGAAGACGTACGCTGACTCTTCTTAGCTTTCATATATCCATATTTAACACTTCTATTGCTATAGCCGCGCATTTTAAATCTATTCTCAAGATCTCTGGCCTGGTATTCAAACCTCAAATCAGAGGAACAAACTCTTCTTAGTCTTAAGAATTGTCCTGTAGGGATCGCCCTAACAGTAGCCTCCGGGTGGCAGGAGGTAGCATGTAGCAAAGAATTTACCGAGGTGGGCTTCCGATATATATCTGTTTGTAACTGTAAATTTTCATCCACCAAGATTTTAATATCTAGGAAGTCCACCTCGGTCTTGCTATAAGTGTAAGTGAGTTTAATGTTAAAGGGATTTTGGTTTAATCCTTCCATAAACCTACATAGTTGTTGTTCTGTGCCCTGCCATACAATAAATACGTCATCTATATAGCGCAGCCAGCACTGCACATGGTCAGCAGCCTGGGCGCCCTCCCCCCAAAAAACCTCCCTCTCCCAGTAACCTAAGAAGAGGTTGGCGAAGGAAGGCGCACAGGCCGCACCCATTGCAGTGCCGCACTGCTGCAAATAAAAGCGTTCTCTAAAAACAAAGAAGTTATGGGTCAGTATGTAGTCTAACAGTTCCAGAACAAGATCACAGAATGAATGTAGTATATATGAAGCATGTATGTAGTATGTATGTATGTTGTATGTAGAGTTGAGCGATACCAGCCGATACTTGAAAATATCGGATCGGAATGGATCGGCCGATCTTAAAAAAAAGTATCGGTATCGCCGATTCCGATACCGGGAACCAATGCAAGTCAATGGGGCCAAAATATCGGAATTAAAAAAAAACCTTTCTTTCCTTGTAGGTTAATTCTACATGAAGAAAAACAACTAAGAATAATGTAGAATGTATTGTGGGAGGTGGAGGAGACATTAAAGCCATAGAGGTTTAGCCCAATCAAATGGAATAGCAGGAATTAAACTTTTTTTTTTAAAGATGTTAGGAGTTACAAAGATATTGACTATGTTAGCCTCATTTATATTTTGCCAGACATGTATGTCTTCTTCTTCTACTTCCTTTTTTTACATTCTTCTTCTTCTTCTTCTACTTCCTTTTTTTACATTCTTCTTCTTCTTCTTCTACTTCCTTTTTTTACATTCTTCTTCTTATTCCTTTTTTTACATTCTTCTTCTTCTTCTTCTACTTCCTTTTTTTACATTCTTCTTCTTCTTCTTCTTCTTCTTCTTCTTCTTCTTCTTCTTCTTCTTCTTCTTCTTCTTCTTCTTCTTCTTCTTCTTCTTCCTTTTCTTACATTCTTCATATTCTTCTTATTCAACAATTATTATTCTACATATTCAGCTTCTTCATCTTCTTCCTATTCTTCTTCATCATATTCTTGTTTGTGTCAGGCATTCCTGTAGTTGTTATCTAGAAAAGTTAGAAGTTTACACCTTCCGTTCTGCCTGTCACAAAAGATTTACAACAGGATTTGTCCGCGTTCAGTTTGGCCTGCAGAAGCAGGCCTTTTCCAGGGGCACCACGAGGAGGAACGGACTCACCCCCATACACTGCTTAGTCTTCTTCTGCTTATAAATAAGATAATATCATTTGCTCAGAGTATTAGTCTTATGCTTAATGTTCTTCTGCTTTGTTTTTTTTATGCTTCTTTGTCTTCTCTCTCTTGTTGTTCTGCATCTTGGTGGTTGTCTTCCTGTTCTTTGTCCTCTTGAACCAGCTGACGGTACTGGCACCCGGAGGGGCAGCAGAAGGAACAAGAGCCAATGGCACTACCGAGGACCAGCTGACGGTGCTGGAACCCGGTTACTAAGCAGGAGGTACCTGTGCTACAAAGCACTACCAAGGACCAGCAGACGTTGCCGGAACTCGGATACCGAGATGGAGGCACCTAGGCCAAACGCTCTGACGAGAACCAGCTGACGGTGCTGGAACCCGGAGGGGTAGCATAAGCTGCAAGAGCAAATGGAAATAGCGAGGACCAGCTGACAGTGCTGGCACCCGGAGGGGCAGCAGAAGGAATAAGAGCCAATGGCACAACCGAGGACCAGCTGACGGTGCTGGAACCCGGTTACTAAGCAGGAGGTACCTGTGCTACAAAGCACTACCAAGGACCAGCAGACGTTGCCGGAACTCGGATACCGAGATGGAGGCACCTAGGCCAAAGGCTCTGACGAGAACCAGCTGACGGTGCTGGAACCCGGAGGGGTAGCATAAGCTGCAAGAGCAAATGGAAATAGCGAGGACCAGCTGACAGTGCTGGCACCCGGAGGGGCAGCAGAAGGAATAAGAGCCAATGGCACAACCGAGGACCAGCTGACGGTGCTGGAACCCGGTTACTAAGCAGGAGGTACCTGTGCTACAAAGCACTACCAAGGACCAGCAGACGTTGCTGGAACTCGGATACCGAGATGGAGGCACCTAGGCCAAAGGCTCTGATGAGAACCAGCTGACGGTGCTGGAACCCGGAGGGGTATCAGAAGTTACCCCTGAAAAGCAAAGTTGGCATGCCGCAAGCTGGCCGCAGTTACCGAATCACACAGTCCTACAGGGGGTGCTTGTCCTACTGGCACTATGGAACAAACCTTTCTTACCAGAACCCGCAGTCCACATAGGAAGCACCTAAACTGCTGGCACCCTAGCCTCGGCTAACCCAACCGCAACACGACATGGCAACTTGGGGTGGCAAACTGACATTGACACTTCCCGGAAACAGCAGGCAGGGCTGGAACCAAGCTGGGCAGGAGGGAGTACCCGTGCCAAAGTCAGTTATGAGCAGCAACTGGCGATGTTGGAGCCCAGGACAAGCACTTAGCAGGCTGAGGCCTGATGTGCTGTCAATTGGGAGGCAGCAGGACAGATTGCCATCAAAACAGCAGGGGAACAGCTGACGTTACTGAACCCCACAAACACAGGAGCTAGTGTTTTACTCTGTGAAGACGGCACTTCCGAGCAACAACTGGCTGTGTTGAAGCCCAGGGACAAGCACGGAGCAGGCTTAGGCTGCATTGAAGAAATTTTAAGATCGGTTGTAGACTACTAATTTGAACCAAGCTCCACTTAGGCCTGTGGATTCACTGATTTTCGTATTTCCCCTGTCCTCCAACCCCGCCAGTTACAGCTCCGAAGTGGCGTCTGCACAATCCACACTTGTTCCTGTGTTACAGGTGTTCAGTCCGGTCAGTTAATCCCCTGATGTGTGTCCGGCAATGTCGCCTGCTCTGTCCACATTCCGATAATGGGAATGTGGACAGAGCAGGCGACATTGCCGGACACACATCAGGGGATTAACTGATCGGACTGAACACCTGTAACACAGGAACAAGTGTGGATTGTGCAGACGCCACTTCGGAGCTGTAACTGGCAGGGTTGGAGGACAGGGGAAATACGAGAGACAGTGGAGCCACAGGCCTAATTGGAGCACGGTTAAAAATCAGTAGTGGTACGACTGTGTAGGCAGCAGGAGACTTTGCCATCCACACAGCAGGGGATCAGCTGACATTACTGAACCCCACTGAGACACGGGAGCAAGTATCTCTTTCCGTGTGGACGGCACTTCCGAACTACAACTGGCTGTGTTGAAGCCCAGGAAATAGGAGGGTGTAGGCAGAGGCCTACTGTATTTTGAATGAGTTTACAGCAGGAGAGACTGCCATCCACAAAGCAGGGGATCAGCTGACGTTACTGAACCCCACTGAGACACGGGAGCAAGTATCTCTTTCCGTGTGGACGGCACTTCCGAACTACAACTGGCTGTGTTGAAGCCCAGGAAATAGGAGGGTGTAGGCAGAGGCCTACTGTATTTTGAATGAGTTTACAGCAGGAGAGACTGCCATCCACACAGCAGGGGATCAGCTGACGTTACTGAACCCCACTGAGACACGGGAGCAAGTATCTCTTTCCGTGTGGACGGCACTTCCGAACTACAACTGGCTGTGTTGAAGCCCAGGAAATAGGAGGGTGTAGGCAGAGGCCTACTGAATTTTGAATGAGGTGACAGCAGGAGAGACTGCCATCCACACAGCAGGGGATCAGCTGACGTTACTGAACCCCACTGAGACACGGGAGCAAGTGTCTCTTTCCGTGTGGACGGCACTTCCGAACTACAACTGGCTGTGTTGAAGCCCAGGAAATAGGAGGGTGTAGGCAGAGGCCTACTGAATTTTGAATGAGGTGACAGCAGGAGAGACTGCCATCCACACAGCAGGGGATCAGCTGACGTTACTGAACCCCACTGAGACACGGGAGCAAGTGTCTCTTTCCGTGTGGACGGCACTTCCGAACTACAACTGGCTGTGTTGAAGCCCAGGAAATAGGAGGGTGTAGGCAGAGGCCTACTGAATTTTGAATGAGGTGACAGCAGGAGAGACTGCCATCCACACAGCAGGGGATCAGCTGATGTTACTGAACCCCACTGAGACACGGGAGCAAGTGTCTCTTTCCGTGTGGACGGCACTTCCGAACTACAACTGGCTGTGTTGAAGCCCAGGAAATAGGAGGGTGTAGGCAGAGGCCTACTGTATTTTGAATGAGTTTACAGCAGGAGAGACTGCCATCCACACAGCAGGGGATCAGCTGACGTTACTGAACCCCACTGAGACACGGGAGCAAGTGTCTCTTTCCGTGTGGACGGCACTTCCGAACTACAACTGGCTGTGTTGAAGCCCAGGAAATAGGAGGGTGTAGGCAGAGGCCTACTGAATTTTGAATGAGGTGACAGCAGGAGAGACTGCCATCCACACAGCAGGGGATCAGCTGACGTTACTGAACCCCACTGAGACACGGGAGCAAGTATCTCTTTCCGTGTGGACGGCACTTCCGAACTACAACTGGCTGTGTTGAAGCCCAGGAAATAGGAGGGTGTAGGCAGAGGCCTACTGTATTTTGAATGAGTTTACAGCAGGAGAGACTGCCATCCACACAGCAGGGGATCAGCTGACGTTACTGAACCCCACTGAGACACGGGAGCAAGTGTCTCTTTCCGTGTGGACGGCACTTCCGAACTACAACTGGCTGTGTTGAAGCCCAGGAAATAGGAGGGTGTAGGCAGAGGCCTACTGTATTTTGAATGAGTTTACAGCAGGAGAGACTGCCATCCACACAGCAGGGGATCAGCTGACGTTACTGAACCCCACTGAGACACGGGAGCAAGTATCTCTTTCCGTGTGGACGGCACTTCCGAACTACAACTGGCTGTGTTGAAGCCCAGGAAATAGGAGGGTGTAGGCAGAGGCCTACTGTATTTTGAATGAGTTTACAGCAGGAGAGACTGCCATCCACACAGCAGGGGATCAGCTGACGTTACTGAACCCCACTGAGACACGGGAGCAAGTATCTCTTTCCGTGTGGACGGCACTTCCGAACTACAACTGGCTGTGTTGAAGCCCAGGAAATAGGAGGGTGTAGGCAGAGGCCTACTGAATTTTGAATGAGGTGACAGCAGGAGAGACTGCCATCCACACAGCAGGGGATCAGCTGACGTTACTGAACCCCACTGAGACACGGGAGCAAGTATCTCTTTCCGTGTGGACGGCACTTCCGAACTACAACTGGCTGTGTTGAAGCCCAGGAAATAGGAGGGTGTAGGCAGAGGCCTACTGTATTTTGAATGAGTTTACAGCAGGAGAGACTGCCATCCACACAGCAGGGGATCAGCTGACGTTACTGAACCCCACTGAGACACGGGAGCAAGTGTCTCTTTCCGTGTGGACGGCACTTCCGAACTACAACTGGCTGTGTTGAAGCCCAGGAAATAGGAGGGTGTAGGCAGAGGCCTACTGTATTTTGAATGAGTTTACAGCAGGAGAGACTGCCATCCACACAGCAGGGGATCAGCTGACGTTACTGAACCCCACTGAGACACGGGAGCAAGTGTCTCTTTCCGTGTGGACGGCACTTCCGAACTACAACTGGCTGTGTTGAAGCCCAGGAAATAGGAGGGTGTAGGCAGAGGCCTACTGAATTTTGAATGAGGTGACAGCAGGAGAGACTGCCATCCACACAGCAGGGGATCAGCTGACGTTACTGAACCCCACTGAGACACGGGAGCAAGTATCTCTTTCCGTGTGGACGGCACTTCCGAACTACAACTGGCTGTGTTGAAGCCCAGGAAATAGGAGGGTGTAGGCAGAGGCCTACTGAATTTTGAATGAGGTGACAGCAGGAGAGACTGCCATCCACACAGCAGGGGATCAGCTGACGTTACTGAACCCCACTGAGACACGGGAGCAAGTGTCTCTTTCCGTGTGGACGGCACTTCCGAACTACAACTGGCTGTGTTGAAGCCCAGGAAATAGGAGGGTGTAGGCAGAGGCCTACTGTATTTTGAATGAGTTTACAGCAGGAGAGACTGCCATCCACACAGCAGGGGATCAGCTGACGTTACTGAACCCCACTGAGACACGGGAGCAAGTATCTCTTTCCGTGTGGACGGCACTTCCGAACTACAACTGGCTGTGTTGAAGCCCAGGAAATAGGAGGGTGTAGGCAGAGGCCTACTGTCTTTGTAATGCGGAGACAGCAGGAGAGACTGCCATCTCCACAGCAGGGGAACAGCTGGCAGTGCTGAACCCCACTAACACTTGAACGAATGTGTTTGGCTCTGTGGAGACGACACTTCTGAACACCAACTGACGCTGTTGGAGCCCAGGATTAGGCGAGGAGCAGGCTGGGGCCTACTGGATTTTGGCAGGTGAATGCAGCAGGAGACTTGCCATCTCCACAGCAGGGGAACAGCTGGCAGTGCTGAACCCCACTAACACTTGAACGAACGTGTTTGGCTCTGTGGAGACGACACTTCTGAACACCAACTGACGCTGTTGGAGCCCAGGATTAGGCGAGGAGCAGGCTGGGGCCTACTGGATTTTGGCAGGTGAAGGCAGCAGGAGACTTGCCATCTCCACAGCAGGGGAACAGCTGGCAGTGCTGAACCCCACTAACACTTGAACGAATGTGTTTGGTTCTGTGGAGACGACACTTCTGAACACCAACTGACGCTGTTGGAGCCCAGGATTAGGCGAGGAGCAGGCTGGGGCCTACTGGATTTTGGCAGGTGAAGGCAGCAGGAGACTTGCCATCTCCACAGCAGGGGAACAGCTGGCAGTGCTGAACCCCACTAACACTTGAACGAACGTGTTTGGCTCTGTGGAGACGACACTTCTGAACACCAACTGACGCTGTTGGAGCCCAGGATTAGGCGAGGAGCAGGCTGGGGCCTACTGGATTTTGGCAGGTGAAGGCAGCAGGAGACTTGCCATCTCCACAGCAGGGGAACAGCTGGCAGTGCTGAACCCCACTAACACTTGAACGAATGTGTTTGGCTCTGTGGAGACGACACTTCTGAACACCAACTGACGCTGTTGGAGCCCAGGATTAGGCGAGGAGCAGGCTGGGGCCTACTGGATTTTGGCAGGTGAAGGCAGCAGGAGACTTGCCATCTCCACAGCAGGGGAACAGCTGGCAGTGCTGAACCCCACTAACACTTGAACGAATGTGTTTGGTTCTGTGGAGACGACACTTCTGAACACCAACTGACGCTGTTGGAGCCCAGGATTAGGCGAGGAGCAGGCTGGGGCCTACTGGATTTTGGCAGGTGAAGGCAGCAGGAGACTTGCCATCTCCACAGCAGGGGAACAGCTGGCAGTGCTGAACCCCACTAACACTTGAACGAATGTGTTTGGCTCTGTGGAGACGACACTTCTGAACACCAACTGACGCTGTTGGAGCCCAGGATTAGGCGAGGAGCAGGCTGGGGCCTACTGGATTTTGGCAGGTGAATGCAGCAGGAGACTTGCCATCTCCACAGCAGGGGAACAGCTGGCAGTGCTGAACCCCACTAACACTTGAACGAATGTGTTTGGCTCTGTGGAGACGACACTTCTGAACACCAACTGACGCTGTTGGAGCCCAGGATTAGGCGAGGAGCAGGCTGGGGCCTACTGGATTTGGGCAGGTGAAGGCAGCAGGAGACTTGCCATCTCCACAGCAGGGGAACAGCTGGCAGTGCTGAACCCCACTAACACTTGAACGAATGTGTTTGGCTCTGTGGAGACGACACTTCTGAACACCAACTGACGCTGTTGGTGCCCAGGATTACGCATGCCGCATGCAGAGGCCAATGGGCAGCGGTTTTTATGGAGGTTGCGGACTACTACTGATTCTAACCATGCTCCACTTAGGCCTCTGGCTCCACTGTCTCTACTATTTACCCTGGCCTCCAACCCCGCCAGCTACATCTCTGAAGTGGCGTCAGCACAATCTACACTTGTTCCTGTGTTACTGGTGCTCAGTCCCATCAGTTGATCCCCTGATGTTTGTCCGGCAAGTTCGCCAGCTCTGTCCTCATTCCCACTACTGGTTATGGGAATGTGGACAGAGCAGGAGACCTTGCCGGACACACATCAGGGGATAAACTGATGGGACTGAGCCACAGGAACACAGGAACAAGTGTAGATTGTGCTGACGCCACTTCAGAGATGTAGATGGCGGGGTTGGAGGTCAGGGGAAATAGTAGAGACAGTGGAGCCAGAGACCTAAGTTGGGCACGGTTAAAAATCAGTAGTGGTTTGAATGTTGATGGAGCTGGTGACTCTGCCGTCCACACAGCAGGGGATCAGCTGGCATTACTGAACCCCAGTAACACAGGAGCTAGTGTGTTTCTCTGTGCAGACGACACATCTGAGCGACAACTGGCTGTGTTGAAGCACAGGGATTATAGTTCAGGTGGTAGAAAAATGAACACACCAGCAGACCTGGATACAGTTGCCAACCACTAATTTAGTCTGTAAGAGGAATGGCAAAGTCTTTGGAGATCCAGGCCTTGTTCATTTTCAGAAAAGTCAGCCGGTCAACATTATCGGAAGATAGTCGCGTGCGACGGTCTGTTAGTACACCACCTGCGGCACTAAAGACACGTTCCGATAATACACTGGCAGCAGGGCAAGCCAGCACCTCCAATGCATACTGGCTAAGCTCTGGCCATGTATCCAGCTTAGAGACCCAAAACTTGAAGGGGGAAGAGCCATCTGGGAGTACAGCGACAGGGCAAGACATGTAGTCTGACACCATCTGACGGAAGCGTTGCCTCCTGCTGACTCGAGGCGTCGCTGATGGTGTAGACAATTGTGGTGGACACACAAAACTTTGCCACATTTGGGCCATAGTGGTCTTGCCTTGTGCTGCGGCACTGCCTCTGCTCCCTCTTTGTGCAGAGTTTCCTCCACTGCCTCGACGCACAGAGCTGCTTTGTAAAGCACTTGCAACAATGCTGTCGGGTGGAATGGAAAACATTATGGACTGCACCAGTGACTCTTCGTACTCCCGCATTTTACGCTCCCGGTTCAACGTTGGTATGAGCCTTTGTACGCTGTCCCGGTAGCGAGGATCTAGGAGGGTGTACACCCAATAATCAGCCGAGACGAGAATGTGGGCGATGCGGCGGTCGTTTCTCAGGCACTGCAGCATGAAATCAACCATGTGCTGCAGACTCCCAACTGCCAAAGAACCGCTGTCCCCTGTTTGAGGCGTGACCTCGACCTGCTCTGCATCACCCCACCCTCGCTGTACATACTGAGTAGAGGTTTGTGTACCTCCCTCCTCTGGAGAGATGTCTTCCTCCTCCATCGACTCCTCCTCATCCTCCTCACAAAGTGTCCCCTGCCTAGGCCTTTGTGAGGAAACACGTAGCGCAGACTGTCCAGAAGCAGATGGCATTTGGGACTCCTCATCCTCCACCTCTTCTGAAACCTCATCCCTTAGTGCTTGCAGTGTTTGTTGAAGCAGGCAGATAAGGGGGACAGTCATGCTGACTAGTGCATCATCTGCACTCGCCATCCGCGTGGATTCATCGAAGGCACGCAAAACGAGGCAGATGTCCTTCATAGAGGCCCACTCAATGGTGCTGAAGTGTGAACGGCGCACAGTGCGACTTGTTTGCGCCTGATGCAGCTGGTACTCCATGACTGCTGCCTGCTGCTCACACAACCGCTCCAACATATGTAACGTTGAATTCCACCGGGTGGGTAGGTCACATATGATGCGATGTTCTGGAAGGCCAAATCGTCGCTGCAGAGCAGCGAGGCGCGATCTTGCCGTGCTGGAACGTCGCAAGTGAGCGCACTCTATGCGGACCTTGTGCAACAGTGCATCAAGATCCGGATAGTCCCTCAGAAAGCTCTGCACGACCAAGTTAAGAACATGTGCCAGACATGGGATGTGTGTGAGGTTGCCTAGGCCAAGAGCTGCCACCAGATTTCGGCCATTGTCA
Source organism: Dendrobates tinctorius (assembly GCF_039654945.1). Taxonomy (NCBI): domain Eukaryota; kingdom Metazoa; phylum Chordata; class Amphibia; order Anura; family Dendrobatidae; genus Dendrobates; species Dendrobates tinctorius. The sequence goes on along the minus strand of NW_027361690.1, from coordinate 105,863,236 downwards.
CACACTACCAAGCCCGGCTGGAGATTCGCTGGCCCAAACCACACATCGCTCTCCAGCTTGATAGCATTCCAGAGCTCCTGCGCTGTGTGGCTTCGATTCCCCAAAGAAATTAATTTGAGTACAGCCTGTTGACGTTTGGCCACGGCTGTGCTCATATCGGTCGTAACAGGCTCCTGCTCTGCTGTTTCTGAGGAACTTGAGTAGGAGGAGGAGTCTATGTGTACAGACTGGAGTCCTGCAATCCGTGGCGTTGGAAGAACACGTACAGCGCCACTCTCCAGATCCGTACCCGGCTCCACAACATTGACCCAGTGGGCAGTGAGGGAAAGGTATCGTCCCTGTCCATGGTTACTGGTCCACGCATCGGTGGTCAGGTGGACCTTGCTACTAACGGCGTTTAGTAGCGCATGTTTTATTTTGCCCTCAACATGTTTCTGCAGGGCAGGGACGGCTCGCCTGCTGAAATAAAAGCGGCTGGGCACGTTGTATTGGGGGACTGCCAATGCCATTAAGTCCCGGAAGGTGTCAGTGTCCACCAGCCTGAATGACAGCATTTCAACTGCCAGAAGTTTGGCAATGCCAGCATTCAGAGACTGTGCTCGGGGATGGTTTGCCGAGTAAGGGCGCCTTTTATCCCATGCCTGTGCTACCGATGGCTGTGATGGATGGGAACGTGCTGTTATGGGTGGAATCTGACAGGGTCTCCGGACAACAGTGGCAGAGGTTCTTCCTTGGCGATCCTGTGAGGAAGCCGAACCAGCAGTGTGTGAGCTGGAGGAAGAGGGCCCAACACGAACTGAAGAGGTGGTAGGTGGTGCTGTACGTTGGCCTACGTCTTCAGGGTGTCTATGCAACTCCAACTCGTGCTTGGTGCGCACATGTTTCCACATATTTGTGGTATTGAGGTTGCTGACATTTCTCCCTCTTTTGACTCTCTGATGACACAGCTTGCATTTGACAAAGCAAATGTCATCTGCAACTGTGTCAAAAAAGGACCACGCACTGCAACTCTTGTGAGCGCCCGGTTTGCCTTTGGAAGGAGGAATGCTCCTAACGGGTGCCGAAGTGGAGGGTACAGGCAACCAAGTCTTCCCCCTCCCTCTGCCTCCTGTTTTGGCCGGTAGGGGAATCTCTTCCTCCGAGCTGCTCCCACCACCTTCCTGTTGCTCACGCCATGATGGGTCAAGGACCTCATCATCTTCCCTCCCCTCTTCAAACAGCTGCTTCTCCGGGGTTGTCTCGCCAGCACCGTACGCACCAGAAAGTGGCAACTGAGTCTCGTCATCATCTGATGCGTACTGAGGTGTGCTGACCATAGGCACTGGCCCACTCGCCTCTTCAGATTCAGAGGGACAAAGAAGTTGCGCATCACTGCATACTCCCTCTTCTTCACATTCAGGAATGCTGCTTGGCTGGCCCCCTCTTTCCAAGCCAACAGATTCCGAGAACAGAAGTAGAGATTGTGATGGCTCCTGTCCATGTCTCTCTGACTGCCTGGGCACTTTGGCAGGTGGTGAAGAGACAGATGGTTGCTCTTCGGTGCTCTGACCCTGAGAGGATGCGGAAGTAATTGAAGTCGATGCGTTAGCTGCCATCCATCCGACAACGGCTTCAATTTGTTCCTCCCGCAGCAGTGGGGTACGTTGAGGTCCTACAAAGCTGCGCATAAAGGACTGTTGCCTGCTAAAACTGGGGGATGCTGATCCACTGGTGCCCGCAGCAGGCCCAGAATCCCCACGTCCTCTACCTGTAGAATCCCCACGTCCTCTCCCTGCAGAATCCCCACGTCCTCTCCCTGCTGAAACTCCACGCCCACGCCCACGCCCCCGCGCCTTACTCCCTGCCTTCTTCATCTTGCAAGACTGCTTAAGATAGGCAAAAAAGGACAAAGGGGGGCCTTAGTGTGCTTATTCCTGAACAGCTGGTTACAGGTACAAGAAACACTAATTTTATGAAGTGTGTGTGTGTGGACTAGACTTTAATAGGAGCTGATGTGGCCTACACAAGTTCAAAATGTAGTGTTTGGTGAACTTTTTATGTGGTTTCTTTGTTTGAAACAAACTCAAAGTATGAGAACAAAGAATTGAAACTGATAGTATCACCAACTTTTTGGAGCTATTACAATGCAGGCAGGTAACCTACAATGCAAAAGATGAGGCTCCAAAAAAATTGGGTAATACTAATCTGGCTGCGCCGGCAGGGCACAAGCCAGAAAAAAAGGCTCCTCTATCTACTCCTATATAGTGTTTGCAACCAACCAATGTTGATGGATACGGATGGATGCACACTAATAGGAGAAGAAAAAATGAGCTGCACTCAGAGACAAATATGTGTGAGGCAGTGACGCACGTTGAGCGTCCTACAACCAGACGTAGCTGCAGGACACTCTACTCAGCGTGAGCTGCACTCACACACAGTCAGAGACCTCTCAGACAGCCGTCAACAGTGCAGCTAAGTGGGCACTGGCACTGACAGGCTGCAGAAAGGCTCCGCTGTGTACTCCTATATAGTGTTTGCAACCACCGTAGATGGAGACGGATGGATGCACACTAATAGAAGAAAAAATGAGCTGCACTCAAATAAAAATATGTGTGAGGCAGTGACGCACGCTGAGCGTCCTACAGCCAGACGTAGCTGCAGGACACACTACTCAGCGTGAGCTGCACTCACACACAGTCAGAGACCTCTCAGACAGCCGTGAACAGTGCAGCAAAGTGGACACTAGCACTGAAAGGCTGCAGAAAGGCTCCGCTGTCTACTACTAGTGTTTGCAACCAACGTATATGGATACGGATGGAAGCACACTAGATTGAAATTATTTAAAAAATGCAGCTCAAAAAATAAAAGATGTATGAGGCAGCAGTGATCACACTGGGTGGCCTACAGCCTGACGTGGCTGCAGGACCCACTCCACAGCGTGAGCTGCACTCACACAGCCCTTGCAGACAGCTGTGAAAACAGCGCTGCTAGGGAAAAGCAAGCTACAGTGGTGGTTTATGTAGCCTGGATAAAGCACAATATTGTTTTTAGAATCGCTATTTCTAACTGTCCCTCACAGTCTTCTACAGCAGCCTGTCCCTAACTGAATTCACAGCAGAGTGACCAGAAATGGCGGCTGCGGTGGCTTTTATAGTGCATCATGACATCATTTCGGCAGCCAATCACAGCCATGCCAATAGTTAACATGCCTACATGCCTAACAGGATGTGCCCACACTTCGGAGGATTCCCATTGGCTTAATCAAAGCAAGCAGGCTCATAGCATGATGGGAACTTCCTATTCCGATTCCGATCCCGGAATCCGATATGAAAAAAGTATCGGAATTAAGTATCGGAATTCCGATACCGCTGATATCGGCCGATACCCGATACTTGCGGTATCGGAATGTTCAACACTAGTTGTATGTAGTATATATGTAGTATGTAGTATATATGTATGTTGTATGAATGTAGTATATATGTAGCATGTATGTAGTATGTAGTATGTATGTATGTATGTTGTATATATGTAGCATGTACGTATGTTGTATGAATGTTGTATATATGTAGTATGTATGTAGCATGTATGTAGTATGTATGTAGTATATATGTATGTTGTATGAATGTAGTATATATGTAGTATGTATATAGTATGTATGTAGTATATATGTAGTATGTATGCAGTTTTTTTTTTTTTTTTTTTTTACATTCAACACATTAGCCGGATGATGGGACTACTACTGTCCCATCATTGGCTAATGTGTCAATCACTGTCAGTGTAGCAGGCATCGCCTGATGGGACTTGTAGTCCCATCGGACGATGCCTGCTCACACACAAGACCCCCGGCAGGCCCGTACAGACCACCGGCAGCCGGCACAAGCCCCCGCCCGTACAGACCCCCGGCAGCCGGCACAGGCCCCCGGCAGGCCCGTACAGACCACCGGCAATCAGCACAGACCCCCCGCAGTCGGCACAGACCGCGCATCATGATGACGTCATCTCAGCAGCCAATCACAGCCATGTCAATAGTTAACATGCCTAACAGGATGTGTCCACACTTCTGAGGATTCCCATTGGCTGAATCAAATCGAGCAGGCTGATAGCTTTATGGGAACTTCCGATTCCGGTATCCGATACGAAAAAAGTATCGGAAGTCAGTATCGGAATTCCGATACAGCTAATATCGGCCGATACCCGATACTTGCGGTATCGGAAAGCTCAACACTAGATATTAGTGTAATTGTACTGACTGAAAGAAAAAATCTGCTCTATCAATTTTATAACGCGCAGAATGGCATTAAAAAAAAACAATTCCTGAAATTGCTGGCTTTTTCTTTCTGAATCCCAAAAATTGGAATACAAAGTGAACAAAATTTTTTATCTGACTGACTTTTATCAACTTGTCCCACAAAAAACAAGCCCCAACTTGACTCTGTCGGTGGAAAAATAGAAAGATTATAGCTTTCAAAATATGGTTATGTAAAAATGAGTTTTTGCAAAAATAAGCGTTTATTAGGCCCCATTCACACATCCGTTTTTTGTGTCCATTTTTTAAGGACTGCAAATATGGACACACGTACACCGATTTTATTCATGGGTGGTGCGCTCATGTCAGATTTATCACACTGACTGTGTGACCTGTAAAAAATCCGCAGACATGTCAGCTTTTTTGTGAAGCACGGACAAAATTTGTGCACACTGATGACACATGGATAACACGTACTGATGCCTGGAAAGTAGCAGTACAGTTTGCAATGTTACCAGGTGCCAGCTGCTGAAGGCAACTCTCAAGATTCTAGCCTGGTCTCCCTGTGATCAGCGCAGCGATATCCGATACTTTTTGGGTATCGGTCCGATCCAATCCGATCTGATATTTCCCGATATCAGAAGGTATCGCTCAACACTAGTGGTTGGATGAAAGTTTGTTAGGATCCCTGATATGCACAGTAACAATATGTGCAAAATGATTAGAGTCCAATGAATAGTAATTGGGAGGGCCCACTCTGTGATCTTGTTCTGGAACTGTTAGACTACATACTGACCCATAACTTCTTTGTTTTTAGAGAACGCTTTTATTTGCAGCAGTGCGGCACTGCAATGGGTGCGGCCTGTGCGCCTTCCTTCGCCAACCTCTTCTTAGGTTACTGGGAGAGGGAGGTTTTTTGGGGGGAGGGCGCCCAGGCTGCTGACCATGTGCAGTGCTGGCTGCGCTATATAGATGACGTATTTATTGTATGGCAGGGCACAGAACAACAACTATGTAGGTTTATGGAAGGATTAAACCAAAATCCCTTTAACATTAAACTCACTTACACTTATAGCAAGACCGAGGTGGACTTCCTAGATATTAAAATCTTGGTGGATGAAAATTTACAGTTACAGACAGATATATATCGGAAGCCCACCTCGGTAAATTCATTGCTACATGCTACCTCCTGCCACCCGGAGGCTACTGTTAGGGCGATCCCTACAGGACAATTCTTAAGACTAAGAAGAGTTTGTTCCTCTGATTTGAGGTTTGAATACCAGGCCAGAGATCTTGAGAATAGATTTAAAATGCGCGGCTATAGCAATAGAAGTGTTAAATATGGACATATGAGAGCTAAGAAGAGTCAGCGTACGTCTTTATTGCATTCCACGAATAAGACAAGAAAGCAAAATGAGGATCAAGTCAGATTTATCTCAAAGTTCAATGGTGAATGGTCGACCATGAAACAGTGCCTACAGCGGCATTGGAACATTCTTAAAACCGATCCATCTTTAGCTTCTTTCCTGCCTGAAAGGCCACTCATGACAGCTAGAAGAGGCTATAATTTGTCAGATGCCCTTGTACACAGCCATTATGTCCCACAAATTAAAAATCCTTTTAAATCAAAGGGTCCACCACAGGGTTGCTTTCCCTGTGGGAGCTGTGTGGCCTGTAAAAATATCATGCGAGCTAATATTTTCATTTCAGCTGATGGTTCCAAGCAATTTTCAATTAGACAATATATTACCTGTGCTACGACACAGGTAATATATTATGCCACTTGTGGCTGTCAAAAAATCTATATAGGCTTGACCTCACGCCAACTTCGAATTCGTACAAGGGAGCATGTTCGAGACATTATGGCAGCAGCTGCCGTCACAGACCTCTCAACTTTAAAGACAATAGCGAAACATTATAAGCAATTCCACCAATGTAACCCTAAATCATTTATGGTTAGGGGTATCCAGCACATTCCCAGTGGAATCCGAGGGGGTGACATACAGCGCTTATTAGCACAAAAGGAATGTATGTGGATTACCACCTTGGGAACAATGTCCCCTCAAGGTTTGAATGAATCGCAGGGATTCGCTTCTTTCCTGTGATTGGTCTGGATTAACCCCTCTTGTCCGTTTTTAACAATTGAATGTTCTCTCATTTCATTATGAGTGTCTTCTCCTGTTCCCTAAGTTGGTTTTAAATTTGGCTTTTATTCTTTGTTGGTTTTTATTTTTGTTGTTTATTGTTTGTATTGTGATCTTTTCAGTGACCAACACCTTTGGCCCAGCCCTAGGTGATCCCATTGATGAGTCTCTAGTATATCCATATAGTCGTTCCGGGTTCAGCAATAACAAGCTTTCGGACATAATGCCAAATTGGAGTATTCAAGCTAACGCATTATTTATGAGACATCTGTATTATGAAGAACGGATCTGGATTGAATATTATATGGAGTAACTTCAATCAAGCTATGGACTAATTTTTTGTCCCATGTTTGCTTTTCATAAACTCTTGGTTTCTCTATAAATAATTCATATTTTTTCTTTACATTTTGCTGTTATATTTATATTTTGTTGACTTTATGCATATGCGGGTATGTGCGCGCATGCATGTATGTACAAATATATGTGCACATGTACATGTGTGCATGCATTTGACAAGTTGATATATACTTCTGATATATTAGTATACAGCTGTATACCGCATTTAAATAGTATTACTTTATATCTCCCATCTAATTTATCAATACTCTCTCCTCTGCCTGTTGCATTTGCGGGTGTTTTCCTTTCCTTTTTACCCGATGTTCTCGGAGCGTCCTGCCTGTCTTTTGTTTGATTGTGTCGCTTGGTGACGGCCAGGCGCCGGCCGCGCCACGTGACGCATCAGCTGGGCGGAAGTGACGCGCGAGTTCACGGGTATGGGGTTCACATCCGCCCTCCAGTACTGTCACGTTCCGCTCCACAGTGTGGGCGGAAGTGACGTGTTTACACACAACTGCTGGAGGGTGTGTTTATTGTTTTCACCTCTCGCCTACATGCGATGACGATTATCGCTATTATTGGTTGGACTGTCACGCTCCGCTCCACACTGTGGGCGGAAGTGACGTGTCTACACGCAACTGCCAGAGGATATGTCTATTGTTCTCACCTTTCGTTCACATGCGATGACGATTATCGCTACTATTGGTGGGACCGGGCTGTCTGCCCCCGGATATTGGTTCTCGTGATCTCATTGGGTGGGAGTAACGCCTGTGAGCGGGTAACAGACGCCCACTTGCGCTATCATGTCTTGGCAATTTCATTGGTTAACTAGCAAGCATACTGGGTATTTATATGGGAACCTGGGCACATCAAAGCCACGCCCCCAGAGGAAGGTTAACACATCGAAATGTATGTCGGGGTTTGTTTCTCCTGCGCTCACATTTGGAAGCATGACGGGTAATTATTCACCTATGATGTACTATTGCTGATTGAACTATTCCTACTGTGCTGTCAATCTTTTTCACAGTCAATTGTGATGTCCTAGTTTCATGGGGTGTCTCGGTGTCCGGTGCTCTCTTAATACATGTGATAATTTTTGGCTGATGTATTTTCATTACTTTCATCTGGATTTTATTTGAGAGAGCCCTGAACACTTAGATATAACATCATGATTGTTATTTCTGGGACTATCCAAGTTCATGTGAGATCTTTTGAGCACAGAGGCATTATTACTTTGTCCCACATGTGCCCATTGTGATAGCAGCCCACTTTAGCTACATTTCAGGATATTTTGGTCACTTCTATTGTGTATGTACCCTCTTTGTACACAGTCTGCTCATTTAATTAGTGTTATATTTTTTTGCACGTATTTACATTTGTCATTTTTATATGACTAATAAAATTTGATATTTTTGTAAATTAGCATAGACTCTATTTTCTCAGTTTTTTCTACCATTCATACAACATACATACTACATATATACTACATTCATACAACATACATACTACATACAACATACATACATAGTACATACATACTACATACATATTACATATATACTACATTCAGACAACATACATATATACTACATAAATGCTACATATATGCTACATTCATACAACATACATATATACTACATACATACATACAACATGCTACAGACATACAACATACATACTGCATACAATACATTCATACAATACATACATAGACATACAGTACATATAACACAGAGTACATACTCACCATCTCTTGTCACTTTGATCCCCGAAGCCAGTGTCATCTAAGGAAAAATATGAAAATAACAATCCACCAAATACTCCCTGATCCGCAGAAATCCACGTGTGAGTGTCCCACGCCGATCTCCCGTGGAGAGGAGCAGCATCAGCTGATGCGACCACTCTCTACGGGGCTCAGGCATCCAGTGTCGGGAGGTAGGTATCCTTCCGCACTGTATTCCTCCGCCACTGTAAAAAAATAGTCCCTGGTCTCACTTTATGGCAAATGCTGCGTGGGAACTTTTTCTAGATTCCTTGAGCCCCTAGAGAGCGGTCGCATCAGCTGATGCTGCTGCTCTCCACGGGAGATCGGCATGGAACACGCGTGGATTTCTGCGGATCAGGGAGTATATGGCTTGTTTTTTATTTTCATATTTTTCCTTAGATGACACTGGCTTCGGGGAACAATGTGACAAGTATTGGTGAGTATGTACTCTGTGTTATATGTACTGTATGTATGTGTAAGTATTGTATGAATGTATGAATGTATTGTATGTAGTATGTATGTAGTATGTATGCATTGTATGAATGTATGTATGTTGTATGTATGCAGTATGTAGTATGTATGTATGTTGTATGTCTGTAGCATGTTGTATGTATGTAGTATGTAGCATGTATGTAGTATGTATGTATGTTGCATGAATGTAGTATATATGTAGCATGTATTTAGTATGTATGTATTAATGTAGTATATATGTAGCATGTATGTAGTATGTATGTATGTTGTATGAATGTAGTATGTATGTAGCATGTATGTAGTATGTATGTAGTATGTATTTATGTTGTATGCAGTATGTATGTTGTATGAATGTAGTATATATGTAGCATGTATGTAGTATGTAGTATGTATATATGTAGTATGTATGTAGTATGTATGTATGTAGTATGTATGTAGCATATATGTAGTATGTATGTAGTATGTATATATGTAGTATGTATGTAGTATGTATATATATATATATAGTATGTATGTAGTATGTATGTAGCATGTATGTAGTATGTATATATGTAGTATGTATGTAGTATGTATATATGTAGTATGTATGTAGTTTATATGTAGCATGTATGTAGTATGTATGTAGTATGTATATATGTAGTATGTATATATGTAGTATGCATGTATTATGTATGTAGCATCTATGTAGCATGTATATATGTAGTATGTATGTAGTATGTAAATATGTAGTATGAATGTAGTATATATGAAGCATGTATGTAGTATGTAGTATGTATGTATGTTGTATGAATGCAGTATATATGTAGCATGTATGTAGTATGTAGTATATATGTATATTGTATGAATGTAGTATATATGAAGCATGTATGTAGTATGTAGTAAGTAAGTATGTTGTATGTAGTATATATGTAGTATGTAGTATATACGTATGTTGTATGAATGTAGTATATATGTAGCATGTATGTAGTATGTATGTACTATGTATGTATGTTGTATGCAGTATGTATGTTGTATGAATGTAGTATATATGAAGCATGTATGTAGTATGTATGTATGTTGTATGTAGTATATATGTAGTATGTAGTATATATGTATGTTGTATGAATGTAGTATATATGTAGCATGTATGTAGTATGTAGTATGTATGTATGTATGTTGTATATATGTAGCATGTACGTATGTTGTATGAATGTTGTATATATGTAGTATGTATGTAGCATGTATGTAGTATGTATGTAGTATGTATGTAGTATATATGTATGTTGTATGAATGTAGTATATATGTAGTATGTATATAGTATGTATGTAGTATATATGTAGTATGTATGTAGTATGTTTTTTTTTTTTTTACATTCAACACATTAGCCGGATGATGGGACTACTACTGTCCCATCATTGGCTAATGTGTCAATCACTGTCAGTGTAGCAGGCATCGCCTGATGGGACTTGTAGTCCCATCGGACGATGCCTGCTCACACACAAGACCCCCGGCAGGCCCGTACAGACCACCGGCAGCCGGCACAAGCCCCCGCCCGTACAGACCCCCGGCAGCCGGCACAGGCCCCCGGCAGGCCCGTACAGACCACCGGCAATCGGCACAGACCCCCCGCAGTCGGCACAGACCACGCATCATGATGACGTCATCTCAGCAGCCAATCACAGCCATGTCAATAGTTAACATGCCTAACAGGATGTGTCCACACTTCTGAGGATTCCCATTGGCTGAATCAAATCGAGCAGGCTGATAGCTTTATGGGAACTTCCGATTCCGGTATCCGATACGAAAAAAGTATCGGAAGTCAGTATCGGAATTCCGATACAGCTAATATCGGCCGATACCCGATACTTGCGGTATCGGAAAGCTCAACACTAGATATTAGTGTAATTGTACTGACTGAAAGAAAAAATCTGCTCTATCAATTTTATAACGCGCAGAATGGCATTAAAAAAAAACAATTCCTGAAATTGCTGGCTTTTTCTTTCTGAATCCCAAAAATTGGAATACAAAGTGAACAAAATTTTTTATCTGACTGACTTTTATCAACTTGTCCCACAAAAAACAAGCCCCAACTTGACTCTGTCGGTGGAAAAATAGAAAGATTATAGCTTTCAAAATATGGTTATGTAAAAATGAGTTTTTGCAAAAATAAGCGTTTATTAGGCCCCATTCACACATCCGTTTTTTGTGTCCATTTTTTAAGGACTGCAAATATGGACACACGTACACCGATTTTATTCATGGGTGGTGCGCTCATGTCAGATTTATCACACTGACTGTGTGACCTGTAAAAAATCCGCAGACATGTCAGCTTTTTTGTGAAGCACGGACAAAATTTGTGCACACTGATGACACATGGATAACACGTACTGATGCCTGGAAAGTAGCAGTACAGTTTGCAATGTTACCAGGTGCCAGCTGCTGAAGGCAACTCTCAAGATTCTAGCCTGGTCTCCCTGTGATCAGCGCAGCGATATCCGATACTTTTTGGGTATCGGTCCGATCCAATCCGATCTGATATTTCCCGATATCAGAAGGTATCGCTCAACACTAGTGGTTGGATGAAAGTTTGTTAGGATCCCTGATATGCACAGTAACAATATGTGCAAAATGATTAGAGTCCAATGAAACATATAATAGGACCCGTACAGTAATGATACAATAGGACTGAATGTTGTCTCTGACTTACAGGACCTTAGCATGTGGCTGTGACATTATCTTAATCCTGGTTTGGTGATTGGCCTGGTGATGACAGTATTGATACAATAGGACTGCATGTGTTCTCTACTTTACAGGACCTTAGCAGGTGACTAACCTCATTGCAATCTTGGTCTGGTGATTGGCCTGCAATTATTGCAGGACTGAATTTTATCTCTGTTTACAGGACCTTAACATGTGTCTGTGACATCATCGCAATCCTAGCCTGGCGATTGGCCTGCGATCACCATGTGACCGTGTGACATACCACCATACAAAACCATTGATTATCCCACAATGATGTCATAAGATGGGTGGGAACCATAAACAGCCATAGCCAAACATGGATATTCCTTTTGTTAGATGTTTTGTTAGAGGATTTATTATGGGCTGTCAGAATGACACATCATTAATGACAGCCCTATTTCTGATTGGACACAATATGAGGGAATACCTGATTGGTTGTTAATTTGATGATGTCACAACAGAAGCCGTAACCCTCCGTCAGGCGCAATAGATCTGACAGGCACACAGTAATTAGTTTCACTTCTCTCTCCTTGCCCACTTATCAGAAAACCCCACCCCTCCTAGTTATCTCCTGACTCTACAGGCTCTGTGAAACCTGATATCACAGTGACTCAGCAGACCTTCTAGTGAGCAGATATCAACACTTTGGCTTCTCAGGCACATTGCGCCTGATTTCAACACAAATTGAAAGGTTAGTATTTTCTTTTTTTATTCATCACGATTGTGTATTTAGCTTGTTTTATGAAGGATTAATGCTAAGTTAGTGTACATAAGTACTGTTTTCTTAGACAAAAGGAGGGTGGCTTCTAAGGCACATTGCGCCCTAACACATACTCTTTCTCTCTTGCTTCAGATTTTCTGCTGCAATGGCCAGAAAACAGTATGATTCATCTAAACCCCTTCATTTAGAAGAAATGAAGATTTTTTTGTTAGAAGATGATGAGGAAGAACCAGCAGTACCTGAGGATTTAGAGGAATCTAGTGACATTTCATCTGAAGATGAGGTAGCAGAATGTAACACTGATTCTGGAACAGAGCAGGATGGTGATGACACTGATACAGAGGAAACAGACACAGATCTAGCTTATTATTTGGGCAAAGATAAAAATACAAAGGACGTCCCAAGGACGTTCCAGAACAAACACCGACTCTACCACCTTCTAAAAGACGCAGTTGTACTACCTGCTCATTTGTATCTGGTTTCAGAAGGCTTTCTAAATATGACTGCAAAATATGTAAAGAATCAATCTGCCTTTCCCATGCAACTTTCGTCTGCCAGCCTTGCTTTTCTAAGTGTACCTGTGCTGCTTCTGCTGCAATTGAAACCACTGAAGATGAGTAGAAAATAATTAAGTAACATCTAAGTGCAATATCCTTTAAGTTTTTTTCCATAATTTTATATTTAAGCAATAGTTAAGTAAAGATAACTGGAGCCTATTTGGCGGTACTACCGAAAAGTGGTTCTTTTAGTTTTAATAAGTTTATGGTTAATAAATGTTTTTTTTTGCATCTGATTTGGTGTAATCTCTTTTAATACATTCCTATGAAGGTCACTGACTACTTCTATGGTCCTGAAATTGAAATATGTAGCTACTATAGGTGGTTTTCTGACCTGTGCTTGTCAGGCACATTGCGCATGAACTGAGGAGAATCTATATTGCGCCTGACGGAGGGTTCCATACACTCTGTTTTTGAACTCAATCTAGCCTCAGTCCTCTGATGAAGCCAGTGATGGCGAAACATGTCAGAGCGACTATGAGTGACTTTTAATCAGCTCTAGCAGTCTTGCAACTGACATCTCTAGTTGTCCTAAGAAACGCTATCCTAGGACAATTTCTGAAACAATTTTTTTTGTTAGGAATTTATAAGCGTTAAAAGTTGACCAACAATTTCTCATTTTTTTAACAAAATTTACAGCTTTTTTTATGGACCACATCACATTTGAAGTGACTATGAGAGCCTATATGACAGAAAATACTCAAAAGTGACACCATTCTAAAAACTGCACCCCTCAAGGTGCACAAAACAACATTCAAGAAGTTTCTTAACCCTTCATGAATTTTTGGAATGTGGAAAGAAAAAATTATTTTACTTTTTGTCCAAAAATTTTTAATTTAGACCCTATTTTTTTATTTTTGTAAAGGTAACAGTAAAAATTTGACCACAAAATTTGTTGTGCAATTTCTCTGGAGCATGCCAATATCCCATATGTGGGGGAAAACTTGGAAAGAAGGACTGGCATTTGACTTTTTAAATGTAAAATTTTCTGGAATAATTAGTAGATGCCATGTTGGTTTGGAGAGCACCTGATGTGCCTAAACAATCGAAACTGCACACAAGTGGCACAATTTTGGAAACTAGATCCCTCAGGGAACTTATCCAGATGTGTGATGAGTACCTTGAACCCCCAGATGCTTCACAAAAGTTTATAACGTTGAGCCATGAAAATAAAAAACACATTTTCCCCACAAAAAATGTTTTTTTTTGCCCTAAATGTAGCATTTTCATAAGAGTAAATGGGAGAAATTGCACCATACAATTTGTTATTCAATCTGTCCTGAATACGCCGATACCTAATGTAAGGAGGACAGCTACTGTTTGGAAGCACAGCAGGGCTTGGAAGGGGAGGAATGCCATTTGACTTTTTAAATGCAAAATTTGCTGGAATAATTAGCAACTGCCATGTCCCTTTTGGAGAGTCCCAGATGTGCCTAAACAGTGGAACCCTCTTCCCCAAGTGACACCATTTGGGAAATTAGACCCCTCGGGGAACTTATCTAGACGTGTGGTGAGTAGAGATGAGCAAACCTCTTAAGGTTCGGGTTGGCTACGTTTGCCTAACTTCCCGATGTTTCCGAACAGTTCGCCGAACATAATCAAACATTGGATTCAATGGTAGACAAAACCAAATGCATAGACAAAACCTTCAGGGGGGCCCAAAAGCTGCCAAAACAGCTCAACTTAGGGGCAGACATCTGACAAAGTGACATCAATTACACTATAAATAAATAATTTTTAAAAAATTGACGTGGCTTCCCCTATATTTTTGACAACCAGCCAGGCAAAACTGACAGCTGCAGGCTGCCATCCTCAGCTGTCAGCGCTAGTAAGGTTTATTATCAATAATAGAGGGGTCCCCACACTGATTTTTTAATTATTTAAATAAATTATTTTAAAAATGGCATGGAGTCTCCCCTATTTTTGACAACCAGTTAAGCTAAAGCTGACAGCTGGAGGCTGGTGTTCTCAGGCAGGTAAGGGACCATGAATATTGGCCCCCAGCCTAAATATAGCAGCCCACAGCTGCCCAGACATGGCGCATCTATTAGATGTGCTAATTCTGGCACTTTGCCTGGCTCCTCCCATTTGCCCTGTGGCGGTAGCAAGTGGGGTTTATATTTGTGTGGTTGAAGTCACCTTTATATTGTCCAGTGACATGAAGCCCATGGCTCAGTAATGGAGAGTCGTCTATATGACGCCTCTCCATTACTAATCCTATAGTTGCATTGTATAAAGAAACAAACAGCCAGAATAAAGTCCCATATTTGCAATAATGACACAGACTCATTTATTGCTAATAAATTAAATCATACTTATGTCATTGCCCAGTCCATTGAAGCCAATGTCCCCTGTAAACGATTTAAAATAATAAACAGTAATATCCCTCACCTGTCCTTACTGAAGAGATTACGTATAATGTCTCACAACAATCCTGATGACTTTGAGAAGTCACTAATGTGACTGCTCTACCTGGCAGCTGGTGACACACTGAGAGGAACATGTAATCACTCCTGCAGTGTATAATGATGAGCTGCAGTGTGGAAGTTCACAGGAGTTTATCAGCTGATGAGCCCTGGTAATCTCACTTGCTGCACCTCTGCTGCGTGAGAACTTTCTCATGCAGCAGTGCCATAAGTGAGATAACTGGTGAGCTTTTTTTTACCACTGCTCAGTGCTACACACTGCAGGAGTATTTGAACACTTGTGTCAGTGTGTTGCCAGCTTCCAAGTAGAGCAGTCGCATCAGCTGATGTGACTGCTTTACAAGTGCTGCTTTACAAGTGATCCTAATCATCGAGGGACAGTATGTGGTGATGAGCGAGCATGCTCGCCACTACTCGGTGCTCACCTGAGCATCTCACTGCTCGAGATACTCGGAGCTCACCGAGTGTTTCCGGGGCTGTTTGGTGGGAGCTCGGGTCCGCGCCCTGCATGTTTGGCGCTCTTTAGAGAGCCAATTAACATGCAGGGATTGACTGCCACACACTGTAATGCTGCAGCCATGTTGGTTGTGGCATTACAGTGATTGGCTGGCCACACAGTGTCATCAGGTCTATATCAGACCCGACACCGCCATGCTCGTCTCAGTCTGCTCTGGAATTAGTCAGTGTAGGGAGAGTTCCTGCTGAGCTAGGGAGTGATATGTTTGCGTCCTACTTAGTGTGGGTACACCATATCTAATACACACATCCGTCTCAACTAGCAGTTCTGAGGAAGAATAAAGCTGCACAGATATCAGTGCTAGGCAGGCAGGCAGTGTATGTGGCAGACTTCAGTGCATATAGCAAGAGGGTCCATTCCAGTTCTGTCTGTTGTTGCTGCCTATTACAGATATTTATAGACATAGCCCCAGGTATCAGGGGCCAGGAATAATTTTTTTGGGGATCTTAATCCTGATTATTTTCTTTAAAAGCAATCCATATAACACCATTTTTCTGCTCCATTTGCTTGTCGGCAGTGCAGAATACAGTCAGATCCTTTCAATATTACAGCGCTAAAAATCCAGCAATTTTAAACTGTGATTTGTCCGTCACACGTATCTCATATCAGTGCCCTCAAAATTGTGCCATTTCAGTCTTCTATTTAAATTTAGTTGCAGAGTCTGTAAAAGTGGTGCAAGACTCTGACAACATTGTTCACAGCAGTGACCTGGGAGTCAGAAATGCTTCCAGGGGTCTTGCGCATGCTGTTCCCAAGTCATTTGAGCACTGTTCCTATCGATTTCTGCAATTTCTAGTCCCTCTGCAGACCGCCTGGTGGGCCGCCAGAAAAATGCTTGAGTTTCCCATAGACTTACATTGAGTTCGTTGCTCGGGTCGAGCAGCCGAGTATTCCAATTTGATCGACCCGAGCAACAAGCACCCGAGCATTTTAGTGCTCGCCCTTCACTAACAGCATGGATTATGCCCGATAAGTGAGGGATATGGTGGTTTATTATTTTTTCTCTTTTCCTGTTGACATGGGCATGTTATAGGCTATTAGGCTGGCGACACACATAACGTATAAAAAATTGGTCCATATGTCCGTATGTTATCTGTGTGCAATGCGTGGATGCGATTTCCTTGCATCAAAGTTTCCGTGTGACATCCGAATGGCACTCGCATAGCGAGATTGTCTCGCACCCTTGCAAAATGGACATATAACGGTTGCTAGGCCTGAAAATAATTTAAGTCCTAATCAACAACCCTATTTATTGCCTCTACAACAGGTGTCAGCCTCCAGTCTTTGCATTAGAGTTCGTGCTTGTGTTGGTGTATTTCTTCTTTGTGTCAAACATGTCAGACAGACTTACTATCACCACAACTGAGCAGGTGTTTTACAACTGGGTTTTGTCGTGACGTTTTGAGGAGCCATACCCAGTGATTGTGAATCTGAGGAGAATGAGACGAATGTGGGTACATCCACTTTGAGGCAACGGCTCACTAAAGGCCATTTCCACCGTCTCTATGCATCTCTGCGTACCCATCCTGATAAGTTGACCCTTGCCACCTTTGACATTCTGATGGAGATAGTGCGCCCTGGGATCACCTTTAAGGACACTAGGATGCGCAAGTGAATTTCTGCAGAGGAGCGCCTTATACTTACATTACGGTATGCATTCATCCTCTATGTTGATGATGCAACAAACACCATTGTTTATTTAATGCACTTATCACTTACTTTTTGTGTTCCTTGTCTTATATTGGGAGAATGCAACATTTGGACATTCACAATATATTCTGGTATTATGTAGTCCAAAGCCATTGCATGTAGTTTATTTTTTGAAAGGCATTGCTTATTAGCTATTGACTCAAACTTTTAAGAATGAGTAAACTGTTTTTTTTGTGGAATGAAATCTCATTTTTTTCTTTTTCTGTTTACTTTTAGCTTCCTTTCCACTGGGCTTTCCTATGCAGCACTGCATCTGGAATTTTTAGTAGGAAAATCCACCATCTCAGGCATTGTCTGGTTTTCGTGCTCAAAAATATGGTCCCGATTACATCAAGTGGTCATGCCGGAGCCCAAAATGGAAGACTGGTTGCAGATAGCCCGTGGGTTTGAGGAAGCGTGCCAGTTTCCCAACGGTATTGGAGCCCTGGATGGAAAGCACATCCGTGTGCGTAAGCCGCCGAACTCAGGGTCCCAATTTTATAATTATAAACAGTATTTTTCTGTAGTGCTGTTGGCCCTGGTCGACAGTGGCTACAGGTTTATAATTGTTGATATTGGGGCCTATGGAAAAACTGGAGACTCCAGAGTCTTCAATTCTTCCATTATCGGTTGGCGGCTCCACAATAATGAGTTGGAACTTCCACTCCCAAGTCACCTACTAGGGTCCACTATGAAAGCTGTGCCTTATGTGATGGTTTGAGATGAGGAATTTCAATTAACCCGTCACGTCATGAGGCCCTATCCCCGTAGAACCGATGACCACCAGCGCAGAATATTTAACTTACACCTATCCCATGCACGACGACTGGTGTAGTGTGCCTTTTGCATTCTTTGTGCCAAATAGCGTGTTCTGCAGTCAGCCATTCAGCTTGGTGAATCGAATGTGAATGAGGCGATTAAAGCGTGTGTGATCATTCACAATTTTACAAGAATACATGACTGCTCCTCATCTCATGGTGATGAAGTTGTGTTGTCAAATGTTGTGAGGCCTATTACACATGTGATGCCTCCCCGTCATCAGCCCTCTGGATTAAAAGTGCGGGATTTGTTGACAAATTATTTTGTTTCACCAGAAGGAGCAACTCCATGGCAAGATAATCCTGTTTCTATGTTGTAAATTTGAATTATGTGTTGAATTTAAAATCATGTCTTTGTTTGAAGTGTGTGTTGTGTTTCCCTTATAATGTGTAAACTGTGTAAATCAGTAGATGACCAATATCATCATTAAATCAGACATAAGTCATATAGTTTTAACTGTTTTTAATCCAAACATAGTGATTTGCAAAATCAAATACCATATTATTAGCTTTTGATTTTTTTGGCCAATCAAACAAAAATATTACAATCACATTTTTGAAGAAAAAATAAACAAAACAAAATTATAAATTATGGTAGTTTCGGTGTGGTGATGGCGTGAGGTCAGCTTTTGCTGTTTGCTGTGTTTGAGGCGCAACTTGTACCTCACCCTGTGGGTTTACATATTCAGTTCCAGGATGGTGGATCTGGCCTGGATCCTGTGGTGGAGGAAAGAAATGGGATGAGGGATACTGTTGTGGATACTCCTTGATATTTGGGTACCCCTGTGGTTCATAACCTCAAATATGGCCATGTCGACCATACCCATGTTGGGACTAGCCTCCAACAGTGGGTCTGATCAAGTGGCCATATTGGGCAGGTGCATTATAGGCTGACCTTTGGCCCTGTGTAGGCCAATGTAGGGTGGGGGGATTTGGCTGTGGTGTTGGCAACCGGGGAGGAGGTGACACAGATACTGATTGTGCCTGCACTTATGTTATTGGTGGCATTCAAAGCTGATTACTGCTGGACAGCTGCCACCATTCCAAAAATTCAAATACCATGTGGGGGTTAATAGGGGGTGTGCAGGCATCTATCAATATCTAAATAGCTCCTCAGGCACGCAGCCTGACCTCACGGGGTATTGGACGGAGGTACTAGGACAGGCTGCGAGCATAGGCTTCCTCACATCATCTTGGGCAGCCCTAGCCAAATAGTTTAAGACCCCGGTATCAACATGCCTCCTTGTGTCGGAGACTGTAATGTCTCTTCTGCGTCGGGCATGGCGTGGGATGATGGCAGGCTGGGGTGAGGTCTCCAGATTGAAGTATATGTTCTTCCTTTTCGTCGGTGCTGCATCCCCACTCCCCAGAATTTTCTATAATAGTTTGCGGACTCCATGTACAGAGCCCTTAAGTGCTAGAAGAGCAGAATCTTTCCTCAAGTGACCCAATTTTGGAAATTATACCCCTTTGGGAATTTATCTACAGATGTAGTGACGATTTTGACTCCATGGGTGCTTTACAGAAACAAGCAGCAGTTTATGTTGCAGAGTAAAACTTGTAAACTGCCATTGTGATGTCCATTGTGGTGTAGTGCCTGTACAGTGTGTCCAATTCATGCACCCATAATGGGCTCTCATCGCTACAGGAATGCCAAACCTAGGGACTCTAACTGCGGTTTAGGCATACTGAGGCTCAGAAGGAAGGGGGGCATTTTGATTTGGGAGCACAGAATTTACTAAATTTCTTTTAAGGGTGAGGGTCATTTCGCTTTTCCAGAGCCTTTGTGCTGGCAGTAACGTTAACAGATGATGGATCTAAATAGGAACTTGTTCTTTTTGTGGACTGAGCTGAAGCTTTTATTGGGAACATGTTACATAACATTTCAGATCACATTTATCCTGCGCTCTGTGCTGAGCATATACATCTAAATCTCCAAGTGACATAATTCAGATGAAACCCCAGAGGGATCCACTCACTATAATGAGGCAGCAGAGCTACTCTAGAATCGGTCTGGCCTCTGTTCAGTGGCATCTTTTTGGAAATGTGCAAAAAACTGGCAGATGTCACTTTTACGCTCTCCTAAAAAGACGGACACTGCCGGATCACAGGTACTATGGCATCCATAGTTCCTCCATCTGCCTCATTATAGTGAATCTTCCAACGGGAATTCCATTTGAATCACGTATTTCAGAGATTTACATGGAAACCCTGGTGAAAGCGCTCAGTGCAGAATGCAGGATAAGTGTGCGCTGAGTTTTAGGCTAGCTTCAGACTAGCGTTCTTGGGAGCAGCGCAGGGCCGCTGCTAAGCCCCGCCCCAAGCTGCGCCCCCTCCGGTCAGTTCCTCCTCTGATCGCATGAGGCTGCATGCGATTAGCATATCCTATATTTGTGGTACTAGCAGGTACGCAGTGTCGAGACGCGAGACGGTTTTGTGTTTTTGGTAACAACTTTTATAAGTTTATGGGTAACTATCCGCAGGGATAGTCTAAGCAACCGACCAAAATAACAGGAATTGTCCTCGCTCTGTTTCCCTGCGGGTGGTATGGTGTAGTCCGAGACTTATCGATACCATAGAGATAATGTAGTTCTTCCATGACTCTTCCTAGGAAGCACGCTCCTTGCTCCGAATGTATTCATTGCGGGCAGCCATACACTTGGTTAAAGTTTTTACAAATCGATTAGGCGGCCGACTCCGCTGTCTGATCTCGGGTGGGGGTGACCACGGCGAACTTGGTGAAATGATCCACCATAACGAGACAATGTTCATACCCCTGGTAGGCAGGACCTATGGTCAGATAGTCCACCATGAGGAGCTCTGGGGGGGCTGATGTTACAATTGTCTGCACCGGCGCTCGTTGCGCGGGAGGTTTAGTGAGCTCGCACGGGCGGCAGGTTCGGCAAACTTCTTCCACAGCAGCGTGCAAGCGTGGATAGTACACTATCTGCTGCAACCATTGCAAAGTCTTTTGAGCACCAAAGTGAGCCCCCTTTTCGTGGGCTTCCCGAGCCAGTTGGCTGAGATGGGTTCCGGGCATGATCACCTGCCATATTGTAGCAGACGTTGTTCGTGACACGACTCTCCGATATAAAAGTCCCTTTTTGATGACTAGTTTCTCCCACTGGCGCAACATCAGCAACATATCCTGGGTCAAAGTCTGTCTCTGTGAGCCAGTGGGCAGTTTGCCGGTGGCCACCCATCGGCGCAGGAGTCCAATTTCTCCATCTTCCTGCTGCTGCTGGATCCACTTGTCACGTGGCTGTTCCAGCAATCCCCCTAAGGGTCCAGGATGAGGCGCTTCTTGCGTGATGGCTGTAAGCGCGGTGGTGGTGAGGACAAACGGCATCTCTTCTCCTTCTAATTCGTAGTCTCGATTCCTCCCTGCGGTGGTGTGTCAGATTCTGGAGAGTGCATCAGCGTGCACGTTTTCAGCCCCTCTTTTGTAGATGATCTTGTAGTTGAACTTGGCCATTTGAGCCACCCACTGCTGCTCCAGGGCCCCCAGTTTGGCATTCTCCAAATGGGCTAGTGGGTTGTTGTCAGTCCGCACCACCACCTCGGAGCCCGCCAGATACTCTGCGAACCGCTCCGTCATTGCCCACACTACCGCGAGGAGCTCGAGCTTAATGGAGCTGTAATTGTCCAGGTAGCGTTTGGAGTCATGCAGCGACTGGCTACCATAGGCGATCACTTTCTCTCGGTCATCCTGCACCTGTGACAACACAGCTCCTAGTCCCTGGAGGCTCCCGTCGGTATGCAAGAAATCCGCAAACTCCAATACCGGGGCTTCCGAGAGTGCAGCTTTGAGATCTTGAAATGCATCCTCTTGCAGTTGCTGCGACTGGACCTTCTGTCCATTCGCCCCGGCTGGAGTCCTCTTCAGCAGGTCCTGCAGGGCTCGGGCTCGGCGTGCAAAATTCTTCATGAACCGCCGGTAGTAGCCGGCCAACCCAACAAAGGCCCTCACGTCCTTCACCGTCTCGGGGGTAGGCCACCCCTGGATGGCAGCAACCTTTTCGAAGGATGGTCTGACACCCTCCGCCGAGACGGTATGCCATAGATATTCGATCTGGGTGCGGAACAGGTGGCATTTCTGGGGCTTTACCTTCAACCCGTACTTCTGCAGCCGGCCAAGCACCTGTCCCAACTGCCGCAGGTGGTCCTCGAACGTGGCGGAATAGATTATGATATCGAGTGGCTTCACAGTTGAGATCTCCCAGACACCGCTCCATCAAACGCTGGAAGGTTCCTTCCTGGGGCGTTGGCCAGCCCGAACGGCATCGGATTAAAATCGAACAGTCCCATGGGAAGGAAAAATGCCATCTTGGCTCTGTCTTCCTCTGACATCGGCACCTGCCAGTACCCACTGGCCAGGTCTAGAGTTGAGAAGTACATTGCATTCCCCAAGGCGGACAGAGACTCTTCTATGCGGAGCAGTGGATACGAGTCCTTGATGGTGCAGGCGTTCAACTTTCAGTAATCCACACAAAAACGCAGAGTACCATCTTTTTTGCGAACCAGTACAATGGGGACCGCCCAGGGGCTCTGGCTTTCTCACATGACCCCCCTTCCGAAGCATTTGAGCTAATAGGGTTTTCACTCCCTGGTATAGCTGCGGTGGAATTTTCCGATATCGCTCCCGGATGGGAGCCGCTCCTGCCGTGGGGATCCCATGCGTGATGGCCGTGGTACATCCAAAGTCATCCTCATGACTGGTGAAGACACTGTAATATTGTCCGAGAAGTGTCTCTACCTGGAGAAGTAGGGCTGGCGCTAGGCCGGAAAGTTCATCCCGCATTCTCTCCAGGATGCCTCGACTGTTGTGAACTCATTTTCTGGTCTGCCTCTGGTTTCTGGTGAGGGAGTTGGTTGTGCTGAGTTGTGAGTTCTCTTTCCGGGCTCCCTCTGGTGGTGGCAGGAGGTAGTGAAGCTGATCTAATTAACAGAGACCTGCCACCTGATAATGAGGAAGAGGATTGGACATCTGGAGTCTCAGACTGGATTTAAAACAGCCGACTCCCTCTTCCCATGCTGGTGATTTTTTCCTGCCTATTGAAGTCTTAGTTTCAAGGTCAGTTCCTGCCTTCTCAAGCTAAGTTGTCCTTGCTAATGTTCACATTTGATTTGGTTTTGTCTATTCAATTTTTTGTGTGGTCAGCCAGCCCCAGCTGGGGCTGTGCTGAATTTCCACTCTTATGTCACAATATGTGCCAGTTTGCTTTTTGTCCCTTATTAGATTGGCCTCTTTTTGCTCTGTTCTCAGAATATGCCAGAGTGCTGATATAGTGGGAGAAGTCTAGTGACTTCAGCGCATTTTTTGCTATCAGAAGTGTTGGATGTTTTTGCAGGGTTTTTTGCGTGATTGCAGACAGTATCTTTCCTTTCCTGTCCTTTCTAGCTAGTGTGGGCCCCATCGTTTGCTCAGCCTATTTTCCTACCTGTGTTCGTGTTTTCATCTTGTCTCACCGTCAATACATGCGTGGGGGCTGTCTATTACTTTGGGGTCTGCTCTGGGGCAGTTTTACATTTCCCCTTTTCTTGCTTTAGGCTTATTTAGTCCTCCGGCTGTGACGAGGCTTCTAGAATCATCGTTGGTACGCTCCACGGCTGCTGTTAGTTGTGTGGTTAGGATCAGGGGTCTGCAATCTGCGTAGTTACCAACCTCTCTGGTTTTCTGTGACTTGGCTTGGTCTTGTTTTCCTCCTCGGTGACCCATTCATAACAGAATCACCAGCCATACTGCAGAATCTAGGGTACTCAAAAGCAGGAAAAAATTGTTAAAAAAAAAAAAAGGAAAAAAAAAAGTGTCTGAATTTTTATTTATTTTTTTTATATGTATTTTTTCCTCTTTTTCTCTGGGGCCGTACGAGGATTTTTTCTCTAATGGAGATTAAGCAATTGTCTGATCGTGTGCAGCAGCTTGCTGCTGAAGTGCTGGGAATTTCCGCCTATCTCACTCAGCCACATGCTGTTGAACCAAAGATCCCTACTCCTGATGTGTTTTCTGGGGATCAGTCTAAATTTTTGAATTTTAAGAATAATTGTAAATTATTTCTTGCTTTGAAGCCTTACTCATCGGGGAGCTCTGTGCAGCAGGTTAAAATTGTCATCTCCTTGCTGCGTGGCGATCCTCAGGATTGGGCTTTTTCTCTGACACCTGAAAATCCTATTCTGATTAATGTGGATGCATTTTTTCAAGCCTTGGGGATGTTGTATGATGAACCTAATGCTATTGATCATGCTGAGAAAGCCTACTGGCATTGAACCAGGGTCAGGATTCTGCAAAAATTCCGAAAGTGGGCGGTCCTTACTACATGGAATGATGGTGCATTGGCAGCTTTCTTTCGGAAGGGTTTATCAGAGACCGTAAAAGATATGATGGTGGGATTTCCTATTCCCACTGGTCTTGATGATTCTATGTCATTAGCCATTCAAGTTGATCGGCGTTTACGTGAACGTAAAACTACACGAGAGGTATTGCCACTAGAGTTGAGCGACTTTGGTCGGATCGGGATTCATGAAACAAAATTTGTTTCAGATGAAACTGGTCCGACTAGGGCAAAAAAAGTCAGAGTTTCGTCCGAAACCCGACCCCAATGCAAGTCAATGGGGATTAAAAGTCGGCATTGAGTGGATGAATGTCATCCGTTCAATGCCGACTTTTATTTCCCATTGACCTTTCTCCTGGGTCGAGGATATGGCAGTCTGTAGGGTCCGTATCGTTACTGCCCAAGGATCTTCAGGCCGCACCTTCAACTGGACCGCGGGGTCCGGCAGCATCTCCTCCAAAGGCCTTACTAGTTTGGCCATTTCGGCCCGGGGCTTCAAGGCGATATCTTGGTCTTCCAGGTTGACACAACGCACCAGGATGGTCCCTTCCCGCACCATGGCCAGGGAGCGGGCTACCAGTATGCCAGGATGCAGGCGCTCTGAGTAGCATGGTTCCACCTGCACCTCCACGCCCTCCAGTGGCATCGGGGCACGGATCGGCAGGGCCATCACCGTCTGCCCTGGAGGAAGCAGAAGTGGGGGAGCCGCCGGCACGATGACTTTGCCCAGCTCCTCACCCTCCTGGCACTCCTGGAGCACTCACGCCTCCCGCACCAACCGCAGGAAGACCTGCCCTTGAGCTGTGCGAGAACCCCAGTGGCTCAGAGTCTCTGGTGTGGGCTCTTTGAGGAGGAGGTTGCCAAACTCTCGTAGTATATTCATACCCAGAGTAACCGGATGTTTGCTGTTTGTGTCTCCCTGGGTCAGGACCACTCCCCGGCGGCCGAGTGATTTGCCGCTTATCAAAATCTGCATCCAGGCTACTCCGACGACAGGAACTGGTAGCTGGTTGGCAGCTACCATCTTTATCATGGACCCCCACTGAGGTCTCACTGTTTCAGGAAAATGCTGCCAAAAATAAGACTCTGGCATGGTCATTACTTGCGATCCCGTATCTACTAGGCATCATACGGCACGGTCTTCGATCTCTGCCCATACTACTGGGCGCCACGCGACCAAATCTTCGTGACTTCCTCCACCCCATGTGGTGGGCTCCGGCTCTGGGCGGCGCCCCCACGGCTCAGGGTCCTCTGCTCTTCTTGGCCAGCAGGGCAGGTTTCCCCTGGAACGTGGGCACTCTCGAGCAGAGTGTCCCAATTCTCCACAATCGTAACAGGCGAATGGTCGTTGGGGACCGATGTGGGTGAGGGCCGCGATGGTTCATGCCTCCTTTACCCGGCCCTGGCTGACTACTTGAGGCCTCTTTCTTGGCTTTGGCCAATTCACCTTTAATACTCTGTATCTCTTGCGTCACCTCTTGTACCCAGTGGGGTACGCCCAGGACTCTTACGGATACTTCGATACTCCGTGCCATCCCCATGGGGACCGTCACCTCTTGCTCCTGTTCCCGAACACATGCCTCCTTCCCTATTTCTGAAAAGGTCAGATGTGGGTCCACTCGCACCCGCTCTCGCAAAGCCTGTCTTGTCAAGGTGTCTCGTAACCCAATCACTAACAGGTCACGTAATGTTACGTCCACGGTCCCCATGCCGACTCCATCCTTCCTTTCAATGGCTAAAAACAGTTCCTGCAAAACATTCATATACTGGGTCACTGTTTCCCCCTCTTTCTGCATGCGACTAAACATTCGGGTTCTCAGTTCCCCCACATCGGTCGGGTCCCCATAGGTCTCTTCTAAGATCTGTAACACCCTGGCGAAGGTGTTTCGCTGCCCCCGGGGCCTCAACATTACAGAATCCCAAGCTTCCCCGTCCAATGCCATCAGGGCAACTTCTGCCTCTAGGTCAGGGGTAAGCGGATGCATCCTAAATAACCCACACATTCTCTCCTTCCAGCCCCACAGCAAAGCATTGCTGCCGGAGAACCTGGGTAGAATCATAGAATCATAGAATCATAGAATCGTAGAGTTGGAAGGGACCTCCTGGGCCATCTGGTCCAACCCCCTGCTCAAAGCAGGATTCGCTAAATCATCCCAGTCAGATGTCTGTCCAGCCTCTGTTTGAAGACTTCCATTGAAGGAGAACTCACCACTTCTCGTGGCAGCCTGTTCCACTCATTGATCACTCTAACTGTCAAAAAGTTTTTTCTAATATCTAATCTGTGTCTCCTCCCATTCAGTTTCATCCCATTGCTTCTAGTCTTTCCTTGTGCAAATGAGAATAAAGTTGATCCTTCTACAATGTGACAGCCCTTTAGATATTTGTAGACAGCAATTAAGTCTCCTCTCAGTCTTCTCTTTTGCAAACTAAACATTCCCAAATCCTGCAACCTTTCCTCATAAGACATGGTTTGCAGACCGGTCACCATTCTGGTCGCTCTTTTCTGAACTTGCTCCAGTTTGTTGATGTCTTTTTTAAAATGTGGTGCCCAAAACTGGACACAATATTCCAGATGAGGTCTGACCAAAGAGGAGTAGAGGGAAATAATGACTTCACGTGATCTAGACTGTATGCTTCTGTTAATACATCCTAGAACTGCATTTGCCTTTTTTGCTGCTGCATCACACTGTTGACTCATATTCAGTCTGTGATCTATTAGTATACCCAAGTCTTTTTCACATGTGCTGTCACTTAGCCCTATTCCTCCCATTCTATATATGCTTTTTTCATTTTTATTGCCCAGATGTAGTACTTTGCATTTCTCCCTGTTAAAAACCATTCTGTTAGTTACTGCCCACTTCTCCAGTTTATTTAAATCTTTTTGAATCCTCTCTCTCTCTTCTCTAGTATTAGCTATCCCTCCTAGCTTTGTGTCATCAGCAAATTTAATCAGTTTACCCTCAATTCCTTCATCTAAATCGTTGATAAAGATGTTGAACAATACAGGGCCCAGGACAGAGCCCTGTGGTACCCCACTTGAGACATTCTTCCAACTGGATGTGCAGCCATTTACGACCACTCTTTGGGTCCGATCACTAAGCCAGCTATGCATCCTGCCGACTACACCAAATGTGGTACTAGCAGGTACGCAGGATGCAGTGTCGAGACACGAGACGGTTTTGTGTTTTTGGTAACAACTTTTATAGGTTAATAGGTAACTATCCGCAGGGATAGTCTAAGCAACCGACTAAAATAACAGAAATTGTCCTCGCAGGGACTCAATACAAGCCAACACGGAAATCTAAGAACACGACTAAGTCTGGCAAAGCTGGTCACTATAGGGCCGTGGTATGGCTGACTACGGGTCATTACCTATATAGTGTCACTTAACTCGCTCGATGTCCCTCGGCGTCCCGGACGATGGTTCTTCGGTGTAGCAGCCGCTGGGCCCAGCCACTGAAGATCTTTCGTAGTCTTCGAGCGTTCCAACGCTCCTGTGAAGCAGGGGCACAACAGGCCATGAAGGAGTCCTTGGGCAGATGGGTTGCAGCCCCCCGGATAGGAGCAAGAAGCGGCGATGTGGGGTGGTGGCTGGCAGGCCACTTACGCAGCCAGCGACTGCAGTGGAGGACCCGCGGCGAGCAACGGCCCGGCCCTTGCCACAGACTGGAGCGGGACAGTGGTGGACACCGATGGCACAGAACTAGCCGCAGCCACGGGTAGAAGCAGGGCGGCTGCGGGTGGCGGGAGACAGGCCGCAGCCTCGGGCTGAAGTGAGGCGGCAGTGGCCGCTGGTGTCCGCGGGCAGGCCGCAGCCGCCGGCAGGAGCGAGGCGGCAACAGCCACTGGTGTCCGCGGCAGGCCGCAGCCGCGGGCAGGAGCGAGGTGGCAACGGCCATGAGCTGATCAACACGTGGCAGCGGTTCTCGGACGGACGTCTCGGCGCCGTCCCACTAATGTCCAGGAGGAATATCTCTCCTGTCTCTGGCCTCATTCCTGGCTCCGGTAAGTCGCTCTGGCTCTCAGTCACTCCCATGGTCTCCTGCTGCTTCTGTCTCGTTCTGCTGACTCACTGTGACTCGCGTTCCCTGCCCCATTTATATTGGCTCCTCGCACAGCCCACCTGTCAGTCTCCACGGTCTGTCCCTGAACTCTGTTCCCCGGAAACAGTTTCCCCCGGAACCCAGGTGACGGTCCCCTTGGTTCCGACCCGGACACTCGGCGGGGACCCTCTCTCCCACATATTTAGCGTTGGATACACTGATCATGCGCTGACCGTGCACTAGTCTGATTTTGCTGGCGCTGCCTTTTGGCACTGCGCCCAGTGCACAAAAACGCGCTGTGTTGCATTTTTGTGCTCTGGGCACAGCGCCAAAAGGGCGCAGCGCCAGCAAAATCAGACCAGCGCACGATCAGCATATCCAACGCTAAATATAGGATACACTGATCGCATGCAGCCTCATGCGATCAGAAGAGGAACTGACTGAAGGGGGCATGGCCAGGGGTGGGGCTTAGCGGCAGCCCTGCACTGCGCCCAAGAATGCTAGTCTGAACTTAGCCTTACTGTGTTCTTTGGGAGGTAGAATGAACAAATCAACATCAGGTGAAGAATTTGTTTTATTTTTTTATGCCAGTCCACGTGATGTATAAATTGTTAAGCATCGGGTTACTGTCGCTGCACAGCTGGAATCCCGAGCCTTGCATTCGGCAGTCTCCCATTCCTCTCCAGCCACAGAGGAGGCTGCTCAGCAGACTCGTCGATCCTGGCGCTCTGCTCAGACTAGCTCTGCTCAGACTAGCTCTGCGGGTTTGTTTGCTACTGTCACCTCTGGTCCAGCTATAGCACCGCATGCTGGTCAGCAGTGAGCTACTCCAGGGACTAAGTCCTCCTTTCGGTCCACTGAGCATGCCTGTGGGATGATCTCTCATTGGAGATCGGAGGTCACATGCTCAGGTCCTTCTCCAGCTCCGATTGGACCATCAGGAAGGTCAGGAAGGTCCCGGAAGGACGATGCTATAAAAGGTTCGCATGGCCGCTTGGCCATGCACTAGTATAGTCTGCATTACCAGTCTATGAGGAGTGAGTGTTGTATGCATGTATGAATGTCTCTGGTGAATGACTCATTAAGAAACCACTACCATAGGTATGCATGTGTTGTGCAGCCTAGCCTGTTAAATGCCCAGGCTTAGGTGTAGGTAGAGGCAGAGTCTGAGACTGGCATCAGTGTCCACCGGTGGCTCTGCACGCCACGGTGCACGTGCTCGACGCTCCACCATAGTCAATGTCTATAGTGGCGCCCGTAGGTGCGACGCCGGGCACTCAGAAGGTCTAGAGGGACTCTGACTCAGTGTCCTTGGGGCAGAGTTCTGTGACCGCATTCTGTGCTCTCCGTTGCCAAGCTCTGTGAGGTAACAGAGTTCGCCCTGTTCACACTGGGTGACATTAACCCACGTGTGACCTTTTGTATACCGCTTTATACTTCAGCCATTACTAAGCAGCAGTTTACCACCCCAACATGGTGGACCCCGGGCTGTGAATGTACCTTACTATTATTTTATTATTTGGTGCATTCCGCCAGCCCTAACATGAGTGATATGGTGACTTTATTTTTTCGGTTGGTGCGATTACAGCAATACCAGATTTAAATAGTTTTTTATGTTTTCCTGCTGTCAGACACTAAAAAAATACTTTTTATTGCAAAAACTATCATCACCACATTTTGAGAGCTATAATTTTTCCATATTTTGACCCACAGATTCATGTGAGGGCTTGCTTTTTACTGGTTAACATGGTTGATATGGTTGTTAGTACTATTTTTAGACACATGACATTTTTTGATCACTTTCTATTCCAATTTTTGGAAAACAGAATAAACATAAACAAGCAATTCAGTTATTTCTTTTGGGGTGGGGAAGGCTTTTGCCATTCTGTGTGTGGTAAAATTGATAAGGTAGTTTTATTCTTCGGGTCAGTACGATTACAGCGATATCACATTTATATTTTTTTATGTTTTGGTGCTTTTATACAATAAAAACTATTTTATAGAAAAAATTATTATTTTTGCATCACTTTATTCCAAGAGCTATACATTTTTTAATTTTCCGCTGATGAAGCTGTATTGCAGCTTGTTCTATGCGTTTTCAGCCGTACCATTTTTTATATATATATCAGTCTTCTTGATCAAATGTTATTCCACTTTTTGTTCGGCGGTATGATGATAAAGCATTGTTTTTTTTTGTTTTTTTTTTCTCTTATGGTGTTCAGTGAAGGGTTTAACTAGTGGGACAACAGTTTTATAGGTCAGGTTGTTCCGGACTCGGCGACGTCAAATATTTGCACTTTTATTGTGTGTATATATATATATATATATATATATATATATATTGTCATAAATATATTTATTCATGGGTACAATATATATATATATATTTTTATTTATTGAGCGTGATCATGCAACTTTGCTAGCTCTGGTGAACCAGACTTGGGTCACCATGACAACAGTCGGGACCCCACAATGATATTGCAGGGTCTACGACCCAATGGTGGAGGGGCAAAGGGTTTGATAGTAGCATTTGGGGGTTTAAAGTGCCGGGAGGGGTGCTGGACCACTCCTGGCACTGAGTGACGTGTGTCAGCTGTCAGAATAAGCTGACACCCGGTGGCAATTTTTTTTGGAGGACAGGTCTCGTCCAGCATTACGTAGACAGAGCAATAATGGTAATTGGCACTGTGTAATACTTCATTTGGTGCTGAACCTCTCCAGGCACTAAATGACGTGTGTCAGCTGTCAGAATAAGCTGACAACTGGTGGCGATTTTTTGGAGGACAGGTCTCGTCCAGCATTACGTAGACAGAGCAATAATGGTAACTGGTACTGTGTTATACTTAATTTTAAATGTGGCGGTGCTGCAGGGAAATTGAACACTAACTGCTGAGTTTTCCCACTGACTACAGATGATCTCTTGGAGTGTTGTTAGCAGGAAGGATCGTTGTGGTCTGATTATTGTCAAGACACCATTATAACAAATAATATTTTTATAGAGACAGACATCCATTTAGGATTACATGTAAATGCAAAGTTAACGGGGAGTTGTTTTTTTTTTCTTAACCCTGGTGAAAAATCTTCCCAGGATGGCAGATATTTGTACAAAAATAGTAATCAACTTTTGAGTAATTAATAATCCATATATGTTAAACACTGACATTTTTATTTACAACATAGTTTAATGCTGGTCAAATGTAACATTTTATATCTTATTAGTCTTAT
This sequence comes from Dendrobates tinctorius, assembly GCF_039654945.1. Taxonomy (NCBI): domain Eukaryota; kingdom Metazoa; phylum Chordata; class Amphibia; order Anura; family Dendrobatidae; genus Dendrobates; species Dendrobates tinctorius. Next base: position 105,831,245 of record NW_027361690.1, on the reverse strand, counting down.
TTTGATTCCAAAGGTCAGTAGTAAAATTTCAGTCTCCTAGATGTTTAAGAGTGTAATGCCAATCAGTTAAGGAACTGTGATGATTAGGTTACACACAGAGTATGCCTAATTTTAATAGTGAAAGGAACAAGAAGCGCGCTATGGCAATCACACAGTATTCATGTGCCCTCGGCAAAATTCAGGCCTCCTGTGCTCCTCAATGTCACAGACATTGATGGGATGATAACTGCATGTTCAACCATTAGAGATTTTGTGGTAGTTGGCTGGGCACTTTAAATGGGCATACAATAACTAATTGTAGCACAAAGTCTCTTAAAATAATCATTTTTTCAAAAAGTAACTTTTTAAAAGTGACCTATGCAATAGTTCTGTGTGGGAGACTGGTGAATAATGTGCCTTCACTCTGATATGGAAATTTTACTCATTCAGAAATGAACTTCAAAGATAATTTTATCCCTCCCTGGTAAAGTTGCTGCCAAACTTTTATCCATAAAACTTAATATGTTTAAAAAGTATGCCTACCTTTGAATCCAATTATTAGGAAATGGTCTTAAAAAGAGTCTGTCAGCACAACATGACTGACAAAATCCAGATACAGGTGCTCAGTGCACCCTTGACATGGCCAAGCCAATAAGAGTACCTACCTTCCTACTTGTTTTTAACATATAGCCGCCCTTCAGTTTCTTGATTGACAATTCTGACTTTAAAGCTGCCAGAGGAGGGCGGAGATAGATTGGAAATCAATAAGGGTAATGGTGCATTAAAACATGCTAAAAGTTGCACTAAGCACATGGGTTTGGTTTGAACAAACATTCTTTGTTGAAAAATTTCCTTTAATTAAAAATCTACAACCATTTTGAGTGCACAGCTTAAGTGCCATACAATTACCTAGATTCAAAATCAACCTTGTTCATACCTGTCTATATTAGGAGGTATTAAGAGGCACCACTTGGAGTAAAATTGTGCCTTGCACTATGCCACAAATTGTTTTGAACTAGATGAGTAGGTGTAGTTCCTCCCACACTGCCCAGCTTGCCGATTTTGACGGGGCGGGCCAAAACCCGCATGAAAACACCAAAAGATTTTCTGGATAAACAATTTGATGAATTTAGTTTATATGTAATAAAATTCAATCAAATCTGATGCATTTTGTTACTGAAGTTATCTGGTCTTTACTTCTTGCTTGCTTATAATATATAATATGTTCAAACAGGTAGACTTGTCCTACAGAATTCAGGCGCATTTTCCCCCATATAGCACTTAGATTACATAACTATTTCCTGCAGTGAATGGTCAGATTTCCTCATAAAAATATTACAGTTTCAGCAATTTGAATATTATACTTTGAGTTATCCTTCTCAAAACACTTTTGGGAAATTTAAATAGTTGCTACAAAAAAGAAACCTATATAAGATATTGCTAAGACACAAATATATGAATCTTGGCCCCATTTCTGACCTTCTCAAGAACAAAGTTCTTATCTGCTAGTAGAGTTGAGCGGATAGCTTTGTACTACTGCGGTCCACTTCCCTGGTCAATGCTCTTTGGCTGTTTATAGGACCTGTGCGAATTTGCATATCGTCAGGGATCCCAGGCTCAGCTTATGATTAGCAGGACTGGCGAGATATCACTTATGCGCCAAATGCTGCACCAACGACATCACGCCAAACAGGCAAATAAATCATCATGCTGGCAAACTTGGAAGCTGGGATAAATACCTCCGCTTCTGTCCCCAGATAGGGAGCAGGTACCTGAACCATGGCTTTGTAAAGCGATCCGCTCATCTCTATCTCCTAGTAATAAAGGGAACAGGACCAACCAGGGCTGGCTTCCCTCTCCGAGGGTCCACAAGCAGCTCCAGAGTCAGCCTCTATAGTAGATGTGTTTCTGCATATAAATAAATATTTCTAAGACCATTGCTATACTAAGTAATTAAGTTTTCCATCAAAATGGCTAGAACATATTGTTGGGGGTCTTAGTGCTCTACTGTTAAATGTGTTTTTTCAGCGTTGTCATATAATGATTGAATCCTTAGGTTATATAAGACTTAAAGAATTCATATTCTGAGTCTTCTTGAAGACACGTTTACTTAACTGATTTTCTGCCTGTGTCTCCTCTTGTGACCGCATTAGGCTGTCAGAAATAGACGCGAAAATGTATAACTTTTTTAGTTACTGTTCATTTGAAAAGTTCATAACACATGAAGTGTATCAAATTAAGGTGACAGTATTAATGCACAATTTGTCTGCAGCGAAAGCTGCCTGTTCCATTCAGCATTTATAATTTATTATCAAACTGCGCCTTTTTGGAGAGAGTTCATGTATTTCTAAAACGCATAACAGACATCGGTGGCCACTCTTGGCTGCTGCGGAGAAACCATCAAGAGCATAAGCAATCAGCTGGGCATTAATGACATTAATATCAGAATGTTGCTGGAAGCATACAGATACTGCGAGCGTACAGGGAAATGTCAGCTTGTGTTATGCTTTACGTCGTCAATTAATGGGAAAAGAAAATCATGATGCATTAAAAGAAATGTGTATTTTAACTTAGAAATTGTCAAATAATTTAAGATATGCAGTTGAAACTTGCAAAAATAAAGTAAGTAACTCAAATGTAATTACCTGGATTTTAGTATTGATTACTATAATTGTTTATAATTGTGGCTTAGATAATAATTAGATAATATTTAATTTGCAATCAATGAAGAAATCTAGGTAATTCCATTTGGGTTCACTTTCTTTTTCTTGCAATTGTATATAGTATAGGGATGTGATTTATAATTACGTGAATTCATATCTTTTGCTATTGACCCCTTGGGGAGGAGTGTGAAAAAGTGGTGAGCGTGCAGTATATTTGGAGATTTATTTAAAGGGAATCTGTCACCCTATTTTTTGCCTATCAGTTGCCGACACCGACATCAAAGGCTTATCTACAGCTTTATGTAATGCTGTAGATAAGCCCCCGATGTAACCTGAAAGATAAAAAAAAGAGTTAGATTATACTCACCGGGGGAGGCGGTCCAGTCTTTGTCCGATGGGTGTTGCTGTCCGGTGCCTCCCTTCTTGTAACGGTGACGTTTTCTTCTTTGCTGCCTGTCGTGGCTCCTGCGCAGGCGCACTGCTCTGCCCTGTTGAGGGCAGAGCAGAATACTGCAGTGCGTAGGCGCCGAACCTCTCCTGGCGCCTGCGCACTGCAGGACTCTGCACTGCCCTCAACAGGGCAGAGCAGTGCGCCTGCGCAGGAGCCATGACATGCAGCAAAGAAGAGGATGTCACCATTAGAAGATGGGAGGCATCGGACGGGACGGTGACACCCATTGAACACCAGGGTGAGTATAAGATAAAGGTACTATATATTCATATAAAACCTGAGGCCAAAACATTACTTTCTCTTTGCAAAAAAGTGTTTATTGACATGGAACATAGAAGATACAGACGGGGATTCTGCATCTTCTATGTTCCATGTCAATAAACACTTTTTTGCAAAGAGAAAGTAATTTTTTGGCCTCAGGTTTTATATGAATATATTATTCCTTTTCCTGGTGGCTTGGTTAGCTTTCCCCATTTTGAATCACTAAGCTAAAGGTACTGTCACACTTAGCGATGCACCAACGATCCTGACCAGCGATATGACGCGGTCAGGATCGCTGGTGCATCGCTAAGTGGTCGCTAGTGAGCTGTCACACAGGCAGATCTCACCAGCGATATCGCTGGGGATGGGGGTCGCTACTTACCTGTCACACTAGGCGATCCTGACATCCTCCCGCCCGGCTCCACGCTCATCGCTCGTCTCTCCACAGGAAGTGCCGCAGGAAGCTGACGATGAGAAGCGGCCCAGGACGTTCTCGCATGATCAGCAATAACCAGCGGGGGAGCGGGTCGTAGGTAAGTATCAGACACAGCGATATCGCTAGCAATATCACTATAACGTCACAAGTTATAGCGATATTGCTAGCGATATCGCTTAGTGTGACAGGCCCTTAACTCTTATTTCTTATCTTTCAGGTTACATTGGTGGCTTACCTACAGCATTACAGAATGCTGTAGATAAGCCCCTGATGTTGATGCCAGCAGCTGATAGGCGAAAAATAGGGTGACAGATCCCCTTTAAGAACAAACTATTCTTTATTAAATAAATATTATGGTGAATAACCAATTAACACTTTTTGGACCTACTGCAGAAAGTATTGAACAACCAAAAGGAGCATCCTCTCCAGATAGGAAATCTAATCCATAATGCCCAATGAAAGTTTTAAGGGTATTTCAAAAATAGCGGCTCTCCATTTGCAATTGTGCTGGCTCCTCAGTGCCAGCTCTTTAATCATTGGGGAGGTTTAGCCTTCCCTAACGCTAACTTGGTTTTGATAACTTATCCCAATGTAACATCAGGTATAATAGACCCTTTCATGCTTTTTTTAATTGTCATCTTGGAGCTTCCATATGTACGTTGAGTATGACGTAGACATAACAATCATCCATGAAGCTCCTCAGCAAAATGTAGTAAGAAACCCTAAGCCACAAGAACTAGTATGTTTGACAAAATGACATATCCAGTATATGTATTAATAAGTCATAAGTGATAAGTGAATTCAGGAAATTTTATATGTATGTCCTTTCCTCTCTTCATTGACCTCTCCGCATCCTATTTTATTGAATTCTTATAACTAAAATGGAAGGAACAATTTCAATATTTGAAAAATAGAACCGAAAATGTGCAGACAATTTCTTATTGGCATCTTCCATTTATTGCATACAAAGTTCTTACAAAGTAGTTAACAATTGCTTCATTCACAGTGATCGCTGACTTCTCACATCTAATGGAATTACACACCATATTAATCATACCCTTTTCATATCTTTAGTTAAATAGATAGCTTAACTAAATAAAAACACAAACACGCTGACTTTGTGGATAATTTATAGCCATGGCCTTTATTAAAATTGTTTTAATACCGAGGTAACCAATCATCAGCAACTCATGCAACAATTTATTCTTTCCGAAAACCAAAAAACGCAGATTAACAAAGCTCAAGCCCTTTAACACAAAATGCATGTTGTCCATTCAGTCCCCTTAACAACTGACCCAATGGGCCAGCTTGCCAAATTCATAAAGCAAACATGGCCCTGCCCCACCAAAGGATATCTCTATTATCGCCTGCAGATTCAAGTTAAAAGTCTCATTGTCGATCACCAACGAATGTAACCAATCATCCCAAAAAAGGCCCGGCCCATCACCTTTTAAGTCAACGTGACTGAAAGAAAATTCCCTAATTCTTGGCATGTACTTTACACATTGACCTGTTCACCCTCTTCAGAATTTTTTCACAAAATTTTACATATATTGATTTGACCCAGAACAGTCTGGAAACAATTTCAGAAAATACAATTTTTTACACCAGGAAACAACTTTATTATTTCAAGCAAATGTCCTTTAATTTGGAATAACAACTCAAATGTGCATAGTTTCTTAATGTCGTATCCTCCTAGGTGCACGATGATGATGTCAGGGGCTGGAGATCTGTCACGCATCAAAGTTATTTGATCAATTAAGTCGTCTCATGTTTGTCCTCTAATCTCAAACCAAAATATTGTAACTATCAGAAGACAATAATATGTTTGTCCCACAACACCGCTGTAGTGCAATTCATTCTGCCCATTGAATAAAGAAGTGTCACAAGATCCATACCATGACACCTATAAAGACCATAGAAAGACCATAAAAGTATATTAAATTTATCTACTTCCAGATATATAATTGTTAACAATTCAACTCCCATCATCCTAGTTTCTTTATTACTGCTTCGCTGAAACCGATTCTGGCAGCCTCTATCACAGCCCCAATCCTGAAAGAGAGAATGGAAAAATGTTTAACACCTAGTCCCAAAATTTGCTAGTCATTTGCTCAAAATTCTTCTGAACTGCAACTGCGTCAAAGGTTCTGAGACTGATGCAACAGTAATCAAAAACAATTTGTTGGGCGCAAGTTTACATAGTTCCTGATTAAGCAAGCTGGACAAATGTTCTCCTCTGGTTTTCACATTATTTTAACCAATTACCTTTCTCGGATTGATCTAGTTTAGATTTAGCTGCGTATAGTATAACATAATCTGTCCTAATAGCAATGTTCTCAAAGTTTAGACCTTCCATTCCTTTTCTGCCTCTTGGTAATAGCTCCCCTATGCAGAGAGCCCCAAAAAACTATAATGAAGCAGCTGTGCAGAATCATAGTGCTTTAAAATTATTATAACAGAATGAAACTGAAACCACGCATAACGTATCATAAATGGAGAGATAGGGAATCTGCCGTCATGGGCATAATGCTCCTTCTTATATCCTTCTAACACCTGTTTTACTAAAAAATAACTATTTAGAGGTCATTGTCCAGGAATTTTAAGGAAAAAAGGAGACACCCACTAGATTTCTACTGTGAAATATGCAAGCCTTTTATCAAAAAAATGAAACAACAACAAAGCGGTGAGCTCTGAAATTTTACCCAATTGCCAATTTCTGGCATGACCAAAACTGTCCGAAAGCTCCCAAGCCACCAGGTAACCCTCCCAGGTTGGACTCGTTACTTACCGCTGCAAAAGTTCCATAAAAAGGACCAAATTAATTCCTATAGATACTCTGAGCAATCCTCTCCTATTTGTTGGGCGCTTGGTATGTGACTGAACAATTTCCTGAACTGAAAATGAGAGAATCAGCAATTAAATTGCATTTGCCCTAAGCATGTACAGCTTCCATTTAGATGTTCCAAAATAAACCTACCAAGACCAAATGTCTAAGTAGCTTTACAATAGACTGAATTTATTTAACCAACAAATTACTATAAACACTAAACCTTTATTGTCTGATTTGGGTAAAATACTTTTGTTCGCAGTTTTTTTTCTCCAATTGACCACCTTTACTACGATCAGGAGCAACTCTTTTTAATATCCGATTTCTTTGTGTTGCTATTTTCTACCCAAACCCAGTGCCACCTTCCTGCACATCTTCTCCCATTCCAAAAGCACCAAAATCATCTGATGTTGACTTTCCCATTGCCAGATTCATCTCCTCAGTCATAAAGGGGTCCTGTCACAAAGACCGACTGCTAAAGTATTTCAGAAACTCCAGCCACACTTCCAAATTATCCTTTATATCTCTAGAAATGTGAACATCTAAGCATGTTTTTGTTATGCCAGCTATGTGTAAAGCTAAACATCTACAAAAGACTCATTGGGATTATCGTAGAAGCGAGAGCCAACAAACCAAGTAGAGATTCAACCTTTTTAACAGTAGCTTTATTTCTTTCTATAAATGGACAAAAGGGACGTCAGACGTATTTCTTCTTTTGCTAATGGCAAACAAAATTCACCTGTGACTGTGTCTATTCAGTTGTGGCCAAAAGTATTGCACCCCTGCAATTCTGTCAGATAATACTCAGTTTCTTCCTGAAAATGATTGCAAACACAAATTCTTTGGTATTATTATCTTCATTTAATTTGTCTTAAATTAAAAAACACAAAAGAGAATGAAGCAAAAAGCAAAACATTGATCATTGCATACAAAACTCCAGAAATGGGCCAGACAAAAGTATTGGCACCCTCAGCCTAATACTTGTTTGCACAACCTTTAGCCAAAATAACTGTGACCAACCGCTTCCGGTAACCATCAATGAGTTTCTTACAATGCTCTGCTGGAATTTTAGACCATTCTTCTTTGGCAAATTGCTCCAGGTCCCTGATATTTGAAGGGTGCCTTCTCCAAACTGCCATTTTTAGATCTCTCCACAGGTGTTCTATGGGATTCAGGTCTGGACTCATTGCTGGCCACCTTAGAAGTCTCCAGTGTTTTCTCTCAAACCATTTTCTAGTGCTTTTTGAAGTGTGTTTTGGGTCATTGTCCTGCTGGAAGACCCATGACCTCTGAGGGAGACCCAGCTTTCTCACACTGGGCCCTACATTATGCTGCAAAATTTGTTGGTAGTCTTCAGACTTCATAATACCATGCACACGGTCAAGCAGTCCAGTGCCAGAGGTAGCAAAGCAACCACAAAACATCAGGGAACTTCCACCATGTTTGACTGTAGGGACCGTGTTCTTTTCTTTGAATGCCTCTTTTTTTCTCCTGTAAACTCTATGTTAATGCCGTTGCCCAATAAGCTCTAATTTTGTCTCATCTGACCAGAGAACATTCTTCCAAAACGTTTTAGGCTTTTTAAGGTAAGATTTGGCAAACTCCAGCCTGGCTTTATTATGTCTCGGGGTAAGAAGTGGGGTCTTCCTGGGTCTCCTACCATGCAGTCCCTTTTCATTCAGACGCCGACAGATAGTACGGGTTGACACTGTTGTACCCTCGGACTGCAGGGCAGCTTGAACTTGTTTGGATGTTAGTCAAGGTTCTTTATCCAACATTCGCACAATCTTGCATTGAAATCTCTTGTCACTTTTTCTTTTCCGTCCACATCTAGGGAGGTTAACCACAGTGCCATGGGCTTTAAATTTCTTGATGACACTGTGCACGGTAGACACAGGAACATTCAGGTCTTTGGAGATGGACTTGTAGCCTTGAGATTGCTCATGCTTCCTCACAATTTGGTTTCTCAAGTCCTCAGACAGTACTTTGGTCCTCTTTCATTTCTCCATGTTCAATGTGGTACACACAAGGACACAGGACAGAGGTTGAGTCAACTTTAATCCATGTCAACTGGCTGCAAGTGTGATTTAGTTATTGCCAACACCTGTTAGGTGCCACAAGTAAGTTACAGGTGCTGTTAATTACACAAATTAGAGAAGCATCACATGATTTTTCGAACAGTGCCAATACTTTTGTCCACCCTCTTTTTTTATGTTTGGTGTGGAATTATATCCAATTTGGCTTTAGGACAATTATTTTTGTGTTTTTTCATTTAAGACAAATTAAATGAAGATAATAATACCAAAGAATTTGTGTTTGCAATCATTTTCAGGAAGAAACTGAGTATTATCTGACAGAATTGCAGGGGTGTCAATACTTTTGGCCACAACTGTAGCTTTTCCAAACTATTCGATACAACTACCTGTAGGAATTGTCTTCTCTTTAGCCAAAGGGATATAGAACGTGTTGCATGTTAGCTAAAAAGTAAACAACAGTTCACTACACACATTCAAATCCCTTTGCCCAACAAAAAGGAAATCATCCTGATAGTGCTCTAACCCACCCTTCATACACCAAACTGCTGTTAGTCATTCACTAAGTAAAGAAAATGCTTCAAAATAAAACCAAGATATAAAAATAATCCAGATGAATTAGAAGCAGCCTAATTGCAGATTCAATGTCGGCCTTAGCCATCTGAAAACGAGGTCTGAAACTTTTAACCACCTCTATTGTCTTATCAAATTATTATTATTATTATTATTATTATTATTATTATTTATTTATATAGCACCATTGATTCCATGGTGCTGCACATGAGAAGGGGTTACATACAAATTACAGATATCACTTACAGTAAACAAACGTACAATGACTGACTGATACAGAGGGGAGAGAGGACCCTGCCCTTTTGGGCTTACATGCTACAGGATGGTGGGGAAGGAGACAGTAGGTTGGGGGGTTGCAGCAGTTCCGGTGTTGGTTGAGGTGATATCTCCGCTAGTGGTGAGGAGGTAGTGGGGTCATTGCAGGCTGTAGGCTTTCTTGAAGAGGTTGGTTTTCAGATTTGTAGGATTGTAGGATAGGGAAGATACGAGGGTTGTGAAGTAGGCCTGTTTAGCAGAGGTGAGGGCAGATTTGAAAGCGAGTGTTGCCTGTTTGAATGCAGTGAAATAGTCTTGCGAATTTGAAAATGACGTGTAACTTACTGATATTAAGGTATTAACAATGCTGTCATTTAACAATGAGTCATATGGGTCAGCTAAATAATGAATTAAGCAAAAAGAATTTGCTTCTTTTTTTTTAACTACACCCAGAGGTGAAAGACAGAAGTTGACAAATGGGCACTCGTTAAAACAGGTCAGCCAATTTTCCAGCTATTACCTCTTTAGCTAATTTACTTTCCAACACTTCTGGGTGTAGTGACACTGAGTTTAAGTTATCCACACATATTTGCCCTAAACCAGAAAATTGAGAAATTACGAACCTGTCTTAAAAACTGTCATTTAATAACTTGGCCATCTTTTGTTTTGGGTACCGCTCTAGCCTCAGTCACATTTCCTCCAAACTTACAGGCATCAATGTTTTTATTAAAGTATTCCCTTGTGGAGGGCTGGCCTGCCATGTTTACCTTTTTAAAGCACCTGGCCATTGGATGCGACCCTCCACCAAAGGAACACTAATATTTATATTTACAAGTATTAGGCCACTTGCATTGTGTCTCATTAAATATGAAACATGTTCCTTTTCTAAAGGTAGCCTGAGCTGATATTTGGCACAGCTTATTTTTGGGCTTATTGGTAACATTAAATGAAGCCACAAGACCACATCCCTTACTTGTCATTTAAGGGGTGGGTAGACTGACAATTTTTGTCTAAAATTTTCATTGTAAAAATGTCAGCTAAGACCCCTAAAATTTTTATAAGCCTTCAGCACTTTTTCTATGTGCTGAAATAGCCTTGAGCATTTTCCTGGCTGTTTCTCACCAATGACACTAACGTAAATACAAAAACTTGTAACTAGTTGTTAAATGACCTAGGTATAGGTGTATGCCTATCCTCGTCCTCCTTTTTCTCTAGCCTTGCTAAAACCTCTTTGGAGGCCGGCAGTAATGATAAAATATCTATGAATTCATTACACCAAATTCTTTATTTCATTACTATAGCTAAGTGATAACCCAGAGGTGAAACTATGCCGATCAAGGCTTCTTTGTAACATTTTTTACCCATTCCTTTAACACCTGATGCTTTTGTAATCACTATGGATTCATGCTCCTCTCCATCTACCTCCAAGCCTTCATCTAGATGTTTTCATACTTCTGCCACCCCGAGGGCCCCTGGAAGACTGACTGGATGACCCTGCTTGTTCTTCTGTGGGATGGAGCATATCTTTTAATGAAGATAAAACATGTGATAATTGATCTAGTGTATAGGGGAGGTGTGCATTTTAAGGGCTATACTCACCACCCTATGATTTGTCATCCTGGATCGGTCCCCGCTTGAAGAACTGATTTTCCTCTGGCCATTTAGCTGGCAGACCTGCAGCCCCATGACCAGCAATAGCTTCATCTAGCCGGTAGTCAACAAAACTGATCTGTTCCTTTGATGTGGTAGGGATCCAGCCGCACTCCAGCATTTCTGTCATCTTGGGTCTCACTGGGTCCATGAACTGGAGACCACAAATAGAAAATCCTACTTTTTTTGCTTGTGCCACCTGATGACATCATCACGACTACCAGCACCACACTGATGATGACTTTCTCCAGCACTTCCTGGTCTCTGCTCTTTTGGCACTTGGTGCTCGACCCATGAACATCTTACGGCAGACCATTTCATCATCGCTGCAGGCAAGCAGGGGCACCATCCTCCCACAGAGCTCTTCCATGACAGCTTCCATTTTCAGCAGATACAGCAGTAGTTCAGTTAATGCAGCATCAAGGGCTGACATGGAACCTCGGTACTGTCACCTTTTATCCCACCAAACTCCCTATATTTACAAATTGCTTGTCCTATCAGCGGACATTGCAGAGGTAGAAACACAGTCTTTCCCTGTGACGTACTGCTGACTTGCTAACTTGTCCAGCCAACCTCCATCTTTTAATACATCTGTGATATAAAAAAGAAACAGAATTTTAAAAGCTGTTGTTTTCACAAGCAAGGAGGGCCAGTATTAAACCCCTCATTGTTAATTGTGCAACTAAGACCAAATTCTGAAATCCACATTTTTCTTAATAAATAAATGAGCTGTTAGGATCTATGGACTGGACTTAGATTTTCCCAAGAATCTGCCTCTAGATCTTGTTTTAGATGAAAGGGGGATTTACCAGTGCATCATGCAGATCAGGAGAGCAGACTATCAGTTTTTATACGTTGTATTCTGCTAATGGCCCTTTTCATTTAAAATAAGCTATGGAGGTAGATTCTAAGGGAAAAAAATGTCCAGCCCAAACATGGATAACTTTGGAGTAATATCTCAGATTACAGAAATCAAGATATCATTTTATTCAACATTTTTTACTTTCATGCCCATATAGACGATTTAGGAGGGTTAATCCTACTGACAGATTCCCTTTACTATAATAGATTTAATTGAAGTTTTCAATACCTGTTATAATTGTCTACTTTAGATGCAACCCACAACCATACTGTACACTGGTGCAAGATGTTAGTTTCTTGCCGAGACTCTATGTGTAACAAGTTTGTATCCTAACATTTTTGATCTCCTTAAATCACATTTCAGTTTGGTTAAAGGGGGATCATTAATATTTAAGAACAAAGAATTGAAAGGGCTAATTTTTGGACCACTTATACAAAATAAGGAGTTTACAAAATCTAAAACTGCTGTTTGTCATAAATAGGCTGCTGGTTATGACAGATTACTATCCATTTTTGCCTTACTAGATAAGTTGAGGTTACTTGAACATGAAAAATGCTGTGCTTACTTTACAGAGCTCAAATGGATTCAATAGACTTAAAGGGGAATTCAGTGTATTTTACACACATTTTCAAGGCAAACAATGGCTTTTGTTTTTGCGATTTGTGTCAAATAGCAAATTATTTTAATAATTTATGCAACGAAATATTCAAATTTGAATTTCAAAAGATCCGCTCATCTCTGGTTGCTCTATCTGGTGTCCTGATTTTTTCAATGCATGTATAAAATCTATTGCAGAGAAAAAAAATGGAGGACCTGTTAGTAGTAGCATATCCAATTGTTTTTGTTTTCAATTTTTGTCAATAAATCCACTTTTTTAGCTGCACTAGTTTTTATACATATCCAATATATTTCTATGACTGCAAGCATTTAAGACAATTGCTGTAAGAAAGAAGAAGCTGTGATGATCAAAAGATCATATTAGATATGACTCGGTCTACCTACTCCTCTGCAGCAGAGACCTCAGACAAAATACGGTATTTTATCACAGCACTGCAGCCAAAAAGATAATTGGCCGACCATGTAAGACATGTATGGCCCAGGCTGGTCAGGAATAGCCCTTCCCAACAGATGCATAAATAATGTGGATACACTGGTTGCACCCCTGGCCTGGAATATAGAGGGCCCTAAAATACCCTATGGTCAATATAAAAAAGATAAATACTAATAAAGACCTGAATTTGATACTTGGGTTCCCCACTGTAGTTTTTTTAATTGGGGCACATGTTTTATCTGACATGACAGATTGCTGTAAAAAATGAAATTGTGCTTTATTAACCACCCATGCATCAGTGCACATCTCAGCTGCTGTACCAGTTCATGTTACTCGGCTGAATCCGACATCCATAAACTAATCATTGAGGTCAGCAGCTCTGCTTATGTAGATGGAACGAGTCGATTAGAGTAACTGAGCTAAGTGATTGGCTGCAGCATTACTGATGTGATATCGCCGCTGAGGCCAAGTAATAGACATCGGAGCAGTGGCGGGGACAAACATGGACCCGTGAAGAGTAAGTAAAGCTCAGTTTGTTTTTTTAACACGAATCTGTGCACATCAGATAATGTTTTCTAAAACCACTTTAAAGAATTTTCTTATTCTGCACAGAGTATAAAATTCTTTAAACGGTTTAAAGGTGTTTAGATACAGTGACTTATTGTATTATTGACAGCCTATAAGTTAGTCCAGGTGGATGTTATATTTTTTTTTGTTGTTTTTATTATTTATTATATTTTCAGTATAAAAGTTTTTGTGACAGCAGATGGTTTAATAATGAAAAAATAGGGATTGTAACAGCAGTGATATCACAGCTTGAAAAGGAATGTCACACTTTGGTTGCTCGCTTTCCACCGTCTCTGCTAGATTATAAGACTAGTGTTCCGCTAATTGCACCCATGTCACTGCCTGCGAGATAAACACTCTCCTCGATCACACATATTTTCCTCGCTGAGGCCCTGTCATCAACTTCAGAACTCATCTGCTCTTCTGGAGAAATGAAAACCAAAGTCACCTGTTTAATTGCTTCAGAGAGAGAGACGGAAAGCTGTGATTATTGTATCGGACTCATAACAAGCACAGGAGGCTTCTATTATGTTCCTGACAGGCAAACATTACTCTGCCTCCAGCCTACGTCTTTCTTCATAACAAGATTGGGTTTGTCAACAAGAAGATGTTTGCTGGGAAGTTAACTTAGAAAGTACATGTCACTGTCTTCTGGGAGCAGGCTGTACCACAACACTAGCAGATACTGTAATCTGGTATGTCACAGCTTTCCACTCCAGAGAAGGGAACACTTCTTCAGGGCCGAGATTGAGAGAGATCAGACACCTCAGGGTTTTACCTATATGCACCATATACACGGTACACTTCTTATACTTTTTTTGAACCTACAGTATTTTTGGCACATGTAGTAACAAGAGCCTAAGTAGATTTAGGCATGTTGCATTTTGTTGCGGTCGGTGCAGCGTCAAAACGACGCAAGCGAATGCGTCAGCATACATCCGCATGGCCTGCGTACCCAATGTTAAAGATAGGGTACGCAGGGCACAAGCAGACGTAGGCAGAGCTGAAGGAAGAAGTGCAACAGTGGGTGGGTCTTAACAGAGGAAGAAAGAAGGAAACTAGCCTTAGCTCTAAGGCGGTTGTAGCGATACACTTTATGGTAGAGCTTTTATGACATCACATTTTATATCCATAGACATTAATGCGAAGTTTGACATCTAGAACAGATTCCACTTTTCTTGGGGGGGACTTTGCGGGAATTTTTGCCCATTTGCCTGAAAAAAAAAATTGTGAAGTCAGACAATGACATTGAATGAGAGTGTGAGAGTGTCTGGATCAAAATGTCTAGTTCATGATAAAGATGTTGCGTGGGGTTGAGTTCAGGACTCATTTCCTTTATGCATAAGTGCAAAGGGGCACATTCATGCTGGACAAGAAAAGATCCAACCTCAAACTGTTGACACAAAGTTAGAAGGTACAATTGTCCAAAATGTCTTGGTATGATGAATTATTAAGATTTCCCTTCGCTGGAACTAAGAGGCATAGTCTAACCCCAGAGTCACAACCCCATAGCATCATACCTCCTGCACCAAACACTACAGTTGGTACAATACTGGCAAGCAGGAAACGGTATCTTGTCACTCACCAACTCCAGACTCATCCATGAGATGCCAGATAGCAGCATGATTCACTACTCCACAGGACACGCTTTGACTGGTCCTTCTGATGTGTTCTGAGTGCAATGTGTGTCATAGACAGATATCTGTGTAGCCTAGGCAGTTTTAAAAGACCAGAGAGTGCAAGTGAGGGGGCAGCACTGACACAGCAGGTGGGGAGAGCATAGTATTTATTTATTTTAAACCTCTTCCTGGCCCTAAAAAGAGCATATTATTGCAGAATATATTAATTTGCCAATTTCTTATGGTACAAGGAAGGTAATAAAGGTAAGTTTTAACAAGCCCTTGGCTTCTATGGTAACTCACATGCTCCATGCTTGGAGGATTATTGAATGGGGAGGTGGCTTAGAAAATGCATCCCACCTAGGATCTAATCATTTACAGTATATGCTGCTGTCAGCTGTTGGCAACAGCACCAAAGTAGGCAAAAAGCAGCGATCTGCAAACTTTGCCGGTTACTGTTAAAGATAGGTTCTGACTGAATAAAACAGTTAGGACCCACCATGTATTCCGCTGTCTTCACCTTCGTGTGTGAGCTGCTGGATAGTTCCAGTGCTTGCAAGGTCACTTTTCAGTGGAAGTCTATGAGAGCCTCATTCTGACTCAGATAGACTTGCATTGAGAGCTTATAACTGTTGTTTCTGGCTTATGATCAGTCATAAGTTGCAGTCAAAAGAAGGCTCCTAGGGACTGGAGTGGTGTTAAAAAAAGGTAAATGGTTGTGAGCAGGGGAAGGGACCTTAGGTTAGAAGCACCACTCCAGCGCTGAAAAAAAAACAGTGCTGAAGTGGTGCTTTAAATAGAACTAGCTGAAGAGCCCGGCGCTGCCCGGGCATAGTAACTAACTGTGGTTAGTTATAGCAAATTATAATTATCCTCCATCCCATAGTCCCGTGCCCATATACCCATCATACATATCCACGATCCCATAGTCCCGTGCCCATATACCCATCATACATATCCTCCATCTCATAGGCCCGTGCCCATATACCCATCATACATCCTTCATCTCATAGGCCCGTGCCCATATACCCATCATACATATCCTCCATCCCATAGTCTAGTGCCCATATACCCATCATACATCCTTCGTCTCATAGTCCCTTGCCCATATTCCCATCATACATATCCTCCATCCCATAGTTCCGTGCCTATATACCCATCATGCATATCCTCCATCCCATAGTCGAGTGCTTCCCTATGCGAGGGTAGCAGAAAGACAGACACCCTGGCTATAATAATTTGTCAATTGCTTGTCATGGTTCAGTAGTTTTCTTAAAATCACAGTTGAAAAGCTGCACCACACACTGAGTCAGTATTCCTCTCACCAATGTATACACGCTCAGGAGTCCAATGTATTCAGGAACTACTAGATATGTACACGCTTAGGGGCTCATGTGCAAGAAATGTATCTGGGTCCCCATCCTTTAATGGCGACAAAGCTACATATATATATACTAGATGGAGGTCCAATGCAATCACATCGGGAGAGTGGTAATGTCACTATGGGGGCAGGCTTTGCAGCATTGAAAATCTCCCTCCATGTGCTCACCCACCTATCCACTCTCTCTTTCCCCATCTGCTGTCTCTCTCCTTCCTGTGCTGTGCTGTGTTCTCCCCTCATGTGCTGTCCAATTTGAGCTGTCTCCCCCTGTGCTCTGTCTCTCTCATCTCTGGGTTTTTTCCTTTGGTTTTGCTTGCTTTTATGGCCAGTGTGAACATGCTTTTACATCACGCATGTCATTCAATTCTACTCCAGTTCAGTTTTTTTGTTTTTTCTTCAACATTTTTGTATTCAGTACAGATAGGGTGTGTCCTCCTTTCTACTGAACTGTGTAGTTCACTTATAGTCCCTCTGAAGCTGGGTGTCCATTTGGGACCCAGAGACTCTGCCACTATTCACACTAGGTAGGTTTTAACCGTTAGTGTAGTTACTATCTCAAATGAGTACATCTTGCCGTGCTGGGACAGCTTTATACTTTTTTGATCAAAACAGTGTTTACCAAGTACCCTATGTTATTTAATGCATGTGCTTTTTTACTTATCTATTTTCATTAGGGTATATACACACATTGTTTTTTCCTTTGGTTTTGCTTGTTTTTATGGCCAGTGTGAACATGCTTTTACATCATGCATGTCATTCAATTCTACTCCAGTTCAGTTTTTTTGTTTTTTCTCTCACCTCTGTGCCTGACCGTGTACAGAACATACCACAGCTCCTGGGCAAGGAAATCAAAGACAATACTGACATTACAGCAGGAGATTGCAGAGGATACTTTTTGTGAGGTAAATATTGTTTAAAAACAGTCAGTGAAATATTTTACCTCACAAAATGAATCCTCTGTGATCCCCTGCTGTAATGTCAGTATTGTCATTTACTTCCTCCCCTGCCCAGGAGATGTGGCATGCTCCATACACGGTCAGACACAGACAATTTTTAAAATGAACTTTCATTCATGGGAAAACCCCTTTAATGTGACCGACTTCCTCTGCCTGTAGTCACGTCACGCATCTGTGGCCGGGATCAGCTGAATGATTCACTGCGTCTGCGCGGAATTCATGCAGGAGCAGTGCGACGGTGTTCCACTGGTGGTACCGTGCAAGAGGCTGCGTGAGTGTGTGAGTGTGTGAGAGTGTGAGTGTGTGAGAGTGTGAGTGTGTGACTGTGTGAGAGTGTGAGTGTGTGAGAGTATGAGTGTGAGAGCATGAGTGTGTGAGTCTGTGAGAGTGTGAGTGAGTGTGTGAGTGTGTGTGGTGCATATGGAGTATAGAGTGTGTGTAGTGCAACGGTGTTCTGCTGGTGGTACTGTGCAATAGGTTGGTACCAGCAGCAGTTTTCACATTGAGACACCCATCACTTGGTAGTCCCAATATGGCGGTCGGTGAACTTCCTCCGCTTGGAATTCTGGGATATAATGACATCTGGACAGAACAGGAAATGAAAACATTACTTGGCAATTATATAAGTAGCCACACACATACATGTATATATTACATAGTCTCCTTTATTATGTATAATGCTGTCCCTTATACAGTGTCCTCTCTTGCTATGTACAGTACCGTCCCTTACATATTAGATTATATAAAGCCCTTTTTTTATTACTTACTGTCCTGTCTTGTAGCGGTATAATGCAATGATGGCTGATGGAGTATGGGAAAGCTTCTTTTCTAATGAAGGAGCTGATGGACTGGTAGTCTGGTCACTGGCTGCTCCATCAGCAGTCATTTTATATCTAAAAAGAGAGGGGACTGTATAATAAAAGAGGGCGCTGTGAACAACAAAATTAACAAGAGTACACTATGTAAGAGAAAGCACTATACAGAACAGCAGAGGAAGCTATATAATAAGGGATGGCATCATATATAACTATAGAGGATGGTACGTAATAAGGGATGGTGTTCTACATAATAAAAGAGGAAACTATGTAACTAAGGATGGTGTCAGACAGAATTAGTGAGTACACTATATACTAAGGGACTGTGTTAGACATAAAAAGTGAGTACACTATATACTAAAGGACTGTGGTATACATAATAAGTATGTACACTATATACTAAGGGACTGTGTTAGACATAATAAGCGATAATATTGTCTTCCTCCAACTCCCCCTGTTCCTAAGTCCATTATAAGTCCCCCTTCCTCCCATCCCAATCACCCACACCCCTCATTGTCCTCCTCCCCCCGCATCCCATTATTGTCCTCTCCCCACCCCATCATTGCCCTCTTCACCACCTCCATCATTGCCTTCTCCCCCACCACTATCATTGCTTTCTCCCCTGCCACCCAATCATTGCCCATTTCACCACCTCCATCATTTCCTCCTCCTCAACCACCCCATTATTGTCTCTTCCCTCACCACTCCAATCATTGCCCATTCCACCACCTCCATCATTCCCTCCTCCCACACCACCCCATTATTGCCCTTTCCACCACCACCATCATTGCATTCTCCCCCATCACCCCATTATCATTGCTTTTCCTCCACCAATGCATCATTGACCTTTCCACCACCTCCATCATTTCCTTTTCACCTACCACCCCTATCATTGCCCTCTCCATCACCCCCATCATTGCCCTTTCCACCATCTCCATCATTGCTTTATCCTCCACTACCCCCATCATTGCCGCCTTCCCCACCACTTCAACCATTGTCTTTTCCACTACCACCATCATTCCCTTCTCCCCATCTCCATCATTGCCTTCTCCCCCACCCCCATCATTTCCCTTTCCACCACTTCCATCAATTCCTCCTCCCCCACATCCCCATCCTTGCCCATTCCACCACTTCCATCATTTCCTCCTTCAGCACCATCCCCATCATTGCCTTCTCCCCATCACTGCCTTTTCCAATCACCCCCATCATTGCCTTCTCCCCATCACCCTCATCATTGCCTTCTCCCCATCACCTCCATCATTGCCTTCTCCCCATCACCCCATCATTTCCTTCTCCTCCACCTACACACACAGCACCATTCACCTCTCTGCACATTCCCCCGCAGTGTTACGCATGCACGCACACACACACCACCACTCATCTCTACACACACGTACATACAAAAAAACACACACACATCACTTCTCACCTCCAGCTGCTTCCTATCTCTGGCACAGCCGGCTGCTGAATAATGACGTCATCCAGTGACATCATCCAGTGGCGCTGCTGTCTGTGTCACAGACAGGATGCTGGGGCACCGGGCAGGAAGCAGGACGGATCCCTGCAGCTCTGCTATTTTCTCTTGTAGGCAGTGGAGCTGCTGGGATTTTTCCCTGCCCACCGCACATGATGTCAATCTGGCCAGTGGTCCCCTGGAGCCTCGTGCCCGGAGAAACAGGCCATATTGCCTTCATTATTAGCTGCCCTGCAGGAGACCCCTGGAGCCTCTGGGCCCTGGAGCAGCTGTTCAGACTGCACAGGTGGTATGTCCGCCCATGTTTGAACTACTAGTTGCGTACACACTTAGGAGTCCAATGTATTCATGAACTACTAGATGTGTACAAGCTTAGGAGTCCAATGTATTCATGAAGTACTAGATGTGTTTACACTTAGGAGTCCAATACATTCATGAACTACTAGATGTGTACACCCTTAGGAGTCCAATGTATTCATGAACTACTGGTTGATCCCACCCACTTGCCGCAGAATGGCAGCTCTCTCCCTATGCACAGCAATAGGAGAAAATCTGTCAATCAGCAGCAGGCGCATGGGAAGAAGCTGTCGTTCATGACTACATGGACTCCTTACTTTTCCATGGTCATTTACTGGAAAACTACAGCAGTTTGACAGATTTTTAATAGCTAAATCTGTTTTTAGAAACATTATTTATATCTTTGCAATTTATAAATCCATGAAGGGTTAAACCCCCCAAAGTCTGTTAGGAGGACATGCTGTTGGCCTTTCACAACCATTGACTTTTTCCATTTCCTGAAAACATTAACAGCCATGGTAAACAGAGAGCAACTTTGCTGGAAACCAGCCGGAGAATAAAAGTCAGTACTAACTCTTAATTAGTGTAATTACCGTCGTTGTAATTTTCAGCTAATTGCAAAGCCTTCCACTGCTGTAACATCCGACCTGCCACATTTGCAAACTGTTTAATTATATGTCTTAGTCCATAACTACATAACCTCGCGGTTCTCAAAAGTCACCTCCTAGGAAGATGAGATATGGTACATTTAGGGCAAAATACAGCAATCAAGACAGAATGTATTTGCCAACTATGTGAAGGAGGAGGAACACAGAGTGATTGAGCAAGACCCAGCTGGGCACATGTCCAACTGTAAGTAGCAGGGTGCTATCTCAGCCTCTCCAACCCAAAGGACAATTTCACAGCTGTCAACCTCATAGGACAAAGAAATATGAACCTAGAAAATTCTTGTTTGCGGATAAAATGAGCTCATATTTTGAATAAAGATTATGTTTCCAGACTTTGACTCCACTATCAAGTATGGGACATTTTCTTAGGTTCTAAAAGCTTCATCAAGACTTCTGACTTTCTAACATTATTCACAGATCAAAACCTGTGACACGTGAAGTGAAAAACATTGATTGTCTAGCAATAATTACACATGTCAAGAGGTCGTATATATTAGGCAACAAGTGAAAAGTCAGTTCTTGACATTGAGGTGAGAAAAATGAGCCAACGTAAGGATCTTAGTGGGTTTTGACAAGGACCAAATTGCAATTACTGGTCAGCGCTAGGGATGAGCGAGCATACTCGTGAGGATTCGGTACTCGGTGAGTAATGCGGTACTCACAGTACTCGAATCCTCACGAGTATTTCACTACTTGCCTCGCAATATTCGCAACAGCCCGCACAGTCCCGCACAGCCCTGCACAGTCCCCGCACAGCCCAACACGGCCCACCACAGTCCCACACAGCCCAGCACAGTCCCGCACAGCACCTGCAAAGCCTTGCACAGTCCCCGCACAGCCCTGTGCAGTCCCTGCACAGCCCAACACGGCCCACCACAGTCCCACACAGCCCAGCACAGTCCCGCACAGTACCTGCAAAGCCTTGCACAGTCCCCGCACAGCCCTGTGCAGTCCCTGCACAGCCCAAGACGGCCCGCCACAGTCCCACACAGTCCAGCACAGTCCCGCACAGTACCTGCAGAGCCTTTCACAGTCCCCGCACAGCATGGCACAATCTTCGCACAGGCCAGCACAGTCCCGCAAAGCCCGGCACAGTCCCCGCACAGGCCAGCACAGTCCCGCACAGTCCCAGCACAGGCCAGCACAGTCCCGCATAGCCTAGCACAGTTCCCGCACAGGCCAGCACAATCCCGCATAGTCTGGCACAGTCTTCGCACAGTCCCCACCCAGTACATCACAGTCCCTGCCCATTAATCGCATTTCCCATAGACTTACATTGGACTCGGTACTCGTTTCGAGTACCCGAATATTAGAAAGTACTCGTAATGAATACAGAGTCCGAATATTATAGTACTCGCTAATCCCTAGTCAGTGCATCTCTAAATTTCAGGTCTTGAATTCATTCATGTAGTGGCATGCAGATAATTTTACTCTTGGTTTCCATATGAATACAACAATCACGGTCAATTGGAGATGCATTATACAGGTGTACTTCCCTAATAACATTGCTTCTAAGGCAGACTCTGGCACATAGAATGCCTACTTCTCCATATTATAATGTCATAGAAACTATGCCCCCAGATTCATTTGCATTTTTAAGTTATTCTTGCTTCTATTTGTTCTATTTTTATTGGGGCAAAAAGAGGGTAATTTCAAATTTGTTGTTTTTTCATTTTTGCCATATTTTAAAAATTTTCTTTTCTTACTTTTTAGTAAATGTAATAGTCTCCTTAAGAGACTTGATGCTGATGCACTGCTATGTATAGTTAAAATCATGATCTCCTATGAACGCTGGCCATGGGATAGCATCACCAGATCCCACATTTCACAACAACCAAACGGCACCCCGTGTTTATGTTAGCTGAGTGCAGAAGGGAGCGGGTAACAATGCACTCCCCACTGGTGCATTTTAAAATCCTCTGTTAGGCTAGTTTCACATTAGCACTTTTTAGTGCTGCGCTTCGTGCACAATAGAAACGCATGAAAAAAATGCATCATGCGTTTTGCATGAATTTGCGTTTTTTAGGCACATGCATTTTAACCAGTTTGTAGCCATGTTAACTCTTAAAATGCATGCGATTTCAAACACAGGTGTGCGCATGTCCATGCGCATGCCTGCGTTCCCATAGACTTCAGTGTGTTATTTTTGCACATTCCGTGCTCTAGCGTGTGCACGCATTTTTTTACGCCATTGGACGGACCCAAAAATGCAACAAGTTGCGTCGGGCGCGCCTAGGTGCACACTACAAAAAAACGCATGCGCACGAAAATGCATACGTGCGCGTGGAAACGCTAGACCATGCGCCTGCCATGTTAAACATAGGGGCGCATGGACGTGCACGATGCACTGTGCTAAAAACCGCAAATGTGAAACCAGCCTTAGTGATTGACAGCAACATTTAACTGGTTAACAGCCACGGGTGGAGCTCCATTCCATTCGTGGCTGTTAAAAGCATGTGATAGATGATTAAATCAGCAATCAAGTATAGGGTAGGATGTGGGCTCATCGTTCAAGCTCACATTAAAGACATGGACACTACTTTTGACAAACAAATACGTCAAATGTAGTGAATGGGTTCAATTCACATACACAACTCATTTTTGGACAGTGATCAGTGTCAGTGTGATATGCAAATTCTGAAACAACTAATTTCTTAGATATAGTAATGATAAAAAAGAACAAAAATGTTACTTGGCTTTTTGTGGGGTTTGAATATTATTGTTTTATCTGCTAGAGCTCTCAATGATAAAAATTTTTTTAATCTCACCTGTAACACTGATTGACAGCTTTCTTTGTACACTATGCATAGGCAGAAAGCTTCCAATAGTGCGGGAGTGTGGAAACCACATAAACATATGACCAAGGATCCAAATTTAGCAAAATTATATCTCCTTTATTAGGGGAAAAGACAGAAACGGGAAAAATGGGGAACATGTGCAAAGGAGCAAACAACGTGCAGCAGTGCTAGAGGACGCGCAAGACTGACCACGGCCATGAAATAAATTGGAATATCTTATTATTTATATAAAAGACAACCATTAACTGGAGGTATACAAAATATCTTGGTGTAATCTCTGGTACAATGTGACAGGGTACAATCAAACCCACTATTGAGCAAAATAGAGTATATGGCTCACTCTCAACAGCATACAAAGAGCCCCTATACTAAGACAGACATGTGCCTGAATGAGTTCAAATCTATATATGTGCCTGTTATAATTGCAACAGCACAGCCAAAATGCCAATGTGGCCAATTAATATCATTCCTCTAAAGTAAGGGTTATAGCCGGTGAGAGAGCGTCACATAAGAGAGGCACATTAACCACCCCATAAGGGGACACATACTAGCACCCACCCATAGATGGGTTAATAACCCCAAGTTGGTATTACCTCCAGTAGCAAAAATTTGGATGGCCGGGTGGTCCGCACGTCACCCCGACGCGCGTTTTGGAGATGTACTCATTCATCAGGGGGCATGGAATAAAATAAAACCCTCGGTTTAATTATCTCCGGACCGGAAGTGCCCGTGACATGGACCAGAAGTGACACATGCAGTGTCATAGCAACCCAGGACGCCAGATGGACGCCGCATCATGCAGTGGGTGGCGCCGGGTGGAACCAGGCACTCCCCACACACATAGAGACGCCGAGATCATCGAGCATGCCGGGGCACGATGTGCATGCATGCAGGACCGCCGCCACATCAGTTCCATCCACCGCAGATCATATGGGGAAACATCATAGGTTACTAGTATATCTTTAACAATATCATATCCACACAGGTACAATAGAGATAATGCCAAGGATGTCCCTTATGCCACATTACATCTATAATACATAAAAAATCAATGTGTAATCCATAAGCCATACCAGATGTTATACACAAATACCAGTGTGTAAAAAATACACTAAGAAACAAAACTAAAACAAAATAAGACAACATTTACGGGCAGTGTATTATAGATAAGATCAGATACTAGACATACATATTTCACATAATATATCAAATGATGACACAAAACTCTTCCTCCATAAGGGACATAGACGGTGGATAGGGGTGTTCCGGGCCAATTCCAGTCCAGGTGGTATGAAGTACAAATCTAAAAAGAAAAAGCATGTTAAAAACAAAATATATAAAAACTGCTCCACCAGCGCGTGCCAAAAAACAGCTCCAAAACGGACCAAACAATCACAGGAATGGAACATAAGACAAACTCTCATTTAACCTATAAGGATGCACCATATTTAAGGTCCATATCCACCATGTCTCTCTTTGGGCCAGACGTTGGGATATTCTCCCACCCCGGATCCCTACATCTAACATATCTATACCCTTTACTTTTAGGCCACTACTGTCACAATTGTGATAGATCTTGAAATGCCTAGGTAGCGTTTTGAGTAAATGTGGATCTTCTTCATTGGCCGCGGCTTATATGCCTAAAACATGTTCCCTGATCCTAACCTTCAGTTGTCGGGTGGTAAGCCCTACATAAATCAGGGAACAGGGGCAAGTGGCATAGTAGATGACATTACGGGACGTACAGTTAATAGATTTCCTGATCTTATACTGTTTATGTCCAGAAGAATCTGTAAAAGTGTCAAATTTAATCATGTTGACACATGACACACAATGGCCGCAGGCCGCACTACCATCCCTCTTGTTAAGGGAAAAATCATCCAAGAAAGTCTTAAGGGGATTTCCGACATAATGGCTATGTACCAGGTAATCCCGTAGATTCTTGGCCCTCCTAAATGTGATTTGGGGTTTGTCAGGGATAATCTTGGCTAAAATTGGGTCCGTCTTCAAAATGGCCCAAGACTTATTCAAAAGGCCACGCACCTGCTCCGACCGAGAATTGAAATTGGTGATGAAACTGAGGGTTTTATTTTATTCCACGCCCCCTGATGAAGGAGTACATCTTCGAAACGTGCGTCGGGGTGACATGCGGACCACCCGACCAATGAAATTTTTGCTACTGGAGGTAATACCAGTGCAGGGTTATTAACTGGGTGGGTGGGTGGGTGCTAGTATGTGTCCCCTTATGGGGTGGTTAATGTGCCTCTCTTATGTGACGCTCTCTCACCGGCTATAACCCTTACTTTAGAGGAATGATATTAATTGGCCACATTGGCATTTTGGCCGTGCTGTTGTAATTATAACAGGCACATATATAGATTTGAACTCATTCAGGCACATGTCTGTCTTAGTATACGGGCTCTTTGTATGCCGTTGAGAGTGAGCCATATACTCTATTTTGCTCACTAGTGGGTTTGATTGTACCGTCACATTGCACCGGAGAGTAGACCAAGATATTTTGTATACCTCCAGTTAATGGTTGTCATTTATAGTAATAATAAGATATTCCAATTTATTTCATGGCCGTGGTCAGTCTGGCGCGTCCTCTAGCACTGCTGCACGTTGATTGCTCCATTGCACATGTTCCCCATTTTTCCCGTTTCTGTCTTTTCCCCTAATAAAGGAGATATAATTTTGCTAATTTTGGATCCTTGGTCGTATGCTTATGTGGTTTTCACACTCCCGCTTTATGATTTGTAGCGACTGATCCTTTATTTGTCCAGGATTAACAGCACTTGTTTTTGCACTGTCATGTACAGGATGCTGTTATACACCTTTGCTATTGTATTAGGCTAGAAAGTTTCCATTAAATAGTGGGGGCCGAGATATTCAGAGCTAATGCATTTCAAGGACTACATAGAAGAAGCTCATAACTGAGAAGACTAGCAGAAGTGCAGCAGATAAATTAGTGATTTACCAAAACTACAGCAAAAACTCAGATAAGTGATCCAATTTTGGAATCAGGATTTAATGCCCTACTTTATACTGCTCTGAGATAAGCATGCAAAAACCTGGTGACAGATTCTCTTTAAAGAGATCTTTTCTTCTGCAGAGATCTATTTATCTACTGACATAGCAGTAATCTGCTGGAAAATAACATATAAATCATGCCTTACTGACTTAGTTACACCCTACAGAGTGGGCTGTCCTATCAATTAATGTGCCGTGGAGTGATATCAGTGGGCTCACAAATCCTTGCACTGCCCAGATGATTGGTAGCTGCAAGGAGAATATAACTTACAGTAAGTTTCCACATACTTGCTGCTCCAGTAAGGCAGACAGACATTATTTAAACGTTATATCTGCTTGTAAATTGCATTTATGGCTGTCACAAGTTCCCTATAAATGGGTTTTGCAAGACAATAATGTTAATGATTTTTTAGTATAGGTTGTCAATATAAGATCAAGGAGGTCCAACTCCTTATATCACTGCTATTAAATTATCTGTAGGAACCGTGGCATTCCAGTAGGTGTTGTGCCCCTGTTATTAGAGATGAGCTAATTGAGTCAAAGCAAACGGAATTCACCTTGAATTTTACATCAAGTAGTGATTTATCATAATCCTAGTTGGGTCGCCCTCCCGCTCAGGGCTGTGGGGTACTCGGTATCGGGCCCGCGGATCTCCACGAGTGGGGTTGCTGTCACGGCAGTTATGACCCGGTCCGTGGCCCTGGGCGCCCATTGTAAATAACAGAAATGTTCATTGACTGATTCGTGACGCCACCTGTGGTGTTTGGCAATGAAGATGTTAAGCCGACGCTGCAGACAGATCCTCTGGGACAGATGGTGTGGTGCAGCAATGATGGTGTAGCCCTCCACAGGCAGGGCTGTAATCCCAGGGCAGTGTAATAGATGTAGAGGAAGAGGGTGCAGTGTTCAGCACAGAGATGTAGCAGTGCCGAGTGGGTTGGCACAGGAATAAGCAGAGGATACCAGGGTATGTAGTTCCAAAGCTTTACTCACAGACTGCTGTGCATACAGGTGCCTGCATCCATGCTGTGTCCTCCAGGTCAGGGGCTCAGCCAACCTCCAGGCAAGATGAAGTACTCCGTTCCACCACTCCGCCAACATATGTGCCTTTTCTGAACATCTCCCTCCTTAGCGCTCGTAGTGAAGTACTCACAGTACTGAGTTACACTGGAGTTCCTCCTTTTAGATGTTCTTAGACCTCTACTCGTACGGCAGACAGCTGTAGCCTGCTTTGGGAACTCCGTGCTACTAATTCCCGGCTCACTCTCGTTGCTGTTGTGCCCCCAAGTCTTGTGTGGGAATAAAGTGGTGACAACTTCTATTCCTCCAGTGTCTGTCGCAGGACCATTAGTATCCATACAACCTCGGGGACTGGACCCTGGCCATGCGCCTAGAACATGAGGAAGGGCTCTGCTCTAACCCTAGCCTTAGTTCTCTTCTTCTCCTCACGTTCCGTACAAATCAATCTTTCTTATGGAGAATTAGGCTTTCTGAATAGCTCTTTCCTGTGCCAGCAGACCCAGGTCACTGAGGTCTGCTGCAGCACTTCCTTCATCCATCCCTCTCAGGGGAGCTTCTCTCACAGACTGACCTAGTCCTAATGATCTCCCGCTCTCTTTGTGCTGACTAGGCTCCACCCACCTCCCAGCACTCTTCGTGTTCCAAGCAGGGAGCCACCAAAGGGTGATTTGCTACACTACTATGTTGTGTGGGATGTAGGTGTTGGAGTGTGGTCAGGTGTCTCCACCTTACCTGAATGGTGGGGCACCACACCTCAGGAGGAGGTGCAGTACCTCTGTGGTGACTGAAACCTCAGGGGCACCACATACTCCCCCAGTTAAACACAGCACTTCCGCGGGCTGCAAGTGAACAAAGTTAGACAAACAAAGGAACATACAAAAGTTTTTGAATGCTGATAAACAATTCTTATCTAAACTTCCCAATGTGGGAGGCACTCACTCTTGAACATTGCAAACAACTTTACTGACTATGATTTATTGCATTACCTTATCTTAAAGTGCTATTCAATACCCTTTATCACATTTCACATTTTCACTTCTTCTTAACCATAAGTGACAACGGCTGGTACCTGGTTCGTCACCCGAATATTCTTTATTTAAATTCTCCACCTTACCTGAATGGTGGGGCACCACACCTCAGGAGGAGGTGCAGTACCTCTGTGGCGACTGAACCCTCAGGGGTGCCACATAATTTTTTATGAACTGAGTTAGTTCAAATCCAGTAAAAAGCAGGAGCCAACCAGCTGCTATTGTTCTGGATTCATTTTAAGGCTGGAAAGTTTGAAAAAAATAATGTACCATTCACCGCTTCTGCTCACCTGTTCAGCTGCACATTCCTCTGGCTCTGATCAACCGGCTGGGCTAGTCGGCATTTCAAGCACTAACTGCATTCATGAAGCCTTGACGTCGACGGAGGTTTAGAATTTGTTGAATTTTAATTTCAGCAAGTTAGCTCTTCCCTTCCTTTCATTGTTTACCAGAAACCATTCCAACGTTGTGGCTACGCCTGGTTCATCACCTCATTGCACCTCACCCACATTCAATACCAGACACAATCACTACAAAATGCACAGAACTGTGCATGGTAAACATTGAAGTTTGCCCAGCATATGCTGTAGTTCTGCATCATCTTCAATCATCTGATCATTGGTGGTGGTGGAAGTTGAAGAGAAGCCTGGGATATGCATGCGTATTGTGGATTGATAACTAATGTCAAATCACCAACATTCTTACCTTAAGGGTTTACTTTAATAAAGCTTTTCCCTAACGTTTTGCTACTGCATTTTGCCCTACTAGTTTCTCTTTGTCCATTTGAGCTCAATTTTTAGGGAACATAATAATAATTTTTATTCTATAGCGCCTACATTTTCCAGCAGCCCTTTACATTTCAGAGGGGACTTGTACAGACGATAGACATTACAGCATAACAATAATCACATAGATCATAACAGATACCAAGAGGAATGAGGGCCCTGCTCGCAAGCTTACAATCTATGAGGAAAAAGGTAGACACGAAAGGTGGGTGGTGACAATTGCCCTGATTGTATGGACCAGCCATAATGTTAAGTGTGTAACAGTACAGACACAGAGGGCTAATGGATGCATAAAGCATGTGGGAGCATGATGCGGGGAACCTGGTTATGGTAAAACTTTTGGCTGTGCCACACAGGGATAGATTAGGTTAATGTGTTAAGGCGGTAGGCCAGTCTGAATAAATGCGTTTTTAGGGCACGCTTAAAATTGTGGGGATTGGGGACTAATCGTATTGTCCTGGGAAGTGCATTCCAAAGAATTGGCGCAGCACGTGTATAGCCTTGGAGATGGGAGTGGGATGTTCTGATTATTGAGGATGATAACCTCAGGTCATCAGCAGAACGGAGGGCGTGGGTAGGGTGGTAGACTGAAACAAGGGAGGAGATGTAGGGTGGTGCTGAGCCATGGAGAGCTTTGTGGGTGAGGGTAATAAGTTTGTACTGGATTCTGGAGTGGATAGGTAGCCAGTGTAATGACTTTGCAGATATCTACAAGCAGATAGCCTCAAGTGTGTCATAACACCATTGGCAACCACCATGGCACAACTGCACTTGACTGTCATCATTTGTGCTCCATACATTGGGGAAAATAAGTATATTATTCACTGCCGACTTTGCAAGTTTTCCCACCTACAAAGAATGGAGAGGTCTGTAATTATAGACAGAATCTATAAAAAAAATCAGAAAATCACATTGCTTGATTTTAACATAATTAATTTGCATTTTAGTGCATGAAATGAGTATTTGGTACAATAGAGAACTAGAACTTACAGTAATATTTGATACAGAATCCTTTGTTTGCAATTACAAAGGTCAAACGTTTCTTCTAGTTCTTGACCAAGTCTGCACACATTGCAGCACCGAGGAAACTGTTTGGAGAGATCAGCACAAATAGGTTCTTACCCATTGTGCAGTGAGAGAAGAAATGGATTATACTCACCAGATGAAGCTATTGTTGTAGCGTATACAAATATCCGCTGCAGCAGATCCACGGGTCAGGTATTGACCATACTGTAGATTGATGAAGGGATTAATGTGGATACGGTCCATGCTGCAGATAAATAGTAAATCCAAAGATGTTTCCTATAGTGAATGGTGGTTTATTCAATGCGTTTCAAAGTCTTAATGACTCCTTCATCAGGAAATACCACACCAATACAAGGATTTGGTATTTACTATTATCAGCAACGCGGACCATATGCACAATAACCCCTTCAGCTATTCAGCAGGGATATTGGCCCACTCCTCCATACAGGTCTTCTTCCATATGTAGTTGCCCTGTCCCCTTTGCAGTCAAAGACCCCAAAGTATGATGTTTCCCCCGCAAATGCATTACAGTTGGGACGGTGTTCATGGGGCTGTACTCATTCGTCTACCTCCAATACGACGAGTGGAGTTGATATTAAAAAGTTTTATTTTTGTCTTATCTGACCATATGAACTTCTCCCATGCCTCCTCTGGATCATCCAGATGATCATTGGTGAACTTCAAATGGGTCAGAACATTTGCTGGTGTTACTCACAGCAAAAAGGGACCTTGCATGCCCTGCAGGATTTTAATCCATAATGGCTTAGCGGATTACTAATGGTAATGTTTTGGACTGTGGTCCCAAGTCTCTTCAGGTCACTGACCAGGTCTTCTAGTGTAGTTCTTTGCTGATTGCTGACCTTTCTAAAAATCATCCTTACCCCATGAGACAAAATCTTGCATGGAGCCACAGACCGAGGAACATTGACAGTCATCTTGTCTTTCTTCCCTTTTCTAATAATTGTGCCAACAGTTTTTGCTTTCTCACCAAGCTGCTTGCCTATTGTCATGTAGCCCATCCCAGCCTTGTGCAGGTCTACAGTTTTGTCCCTGGTGTCTTTAGAGAGCTCTTTGGTCTTGGCCATGGTGGAGAAGGTTGGAGTGTGATTGATTGATTGAGTGTGTGAACAGGTGTTTTTAATAAAAGTAATGAGTTCAAACAGGTGTAATTAGTAAAGATAATGAATGTAGAGTAGGAGGGCTTCTTAAAGAGAAACTAACAGGTCTGTGAGAGCCAGAATTCTTGCTGGTTGGTAGGTGATCATATACTTATTTGATGCAATAAAATGCAATTTAATTATTTAAAAATCTTAAAATGTGATTTTCTAGTTTTTATGTTTAGATTCTGTCTCTCACAGTTGAAGTGTACCTAAAAATTACAGACATCTTCATTCATTGTAGGTGGGAAAACTTGCCAAATTGGCAGTGAATCAAATACTACTTATTTTCCTCACTGCACATTAAACGGAGTGACAGGGTGCATGCACATCCAGAGCTATATTCACCTCCTCCACAGATTTGTTTCTGGGAAAAATTGAGGACAAGGTACCCCTAATCTGTTGATCAGTGGAAGTCTCAATAGTTAGACACACACTAATGTAACAGTTACCCTAATGTGTATAACTACTCCGATATTTTATCTTGGGTTGGGTGATGTTTTATTCTTATGTAAGCAAACAAGTGGCAAAACTGATAAGGGCCTATTAATACAGCCTTATATTTAACTCCTCATTGTTGTGGGCTCTTCTTATGCAGAATTAAGCCAATATAACAAATCTGGAGTCATTCATGCCTCGCTCACAGAATGAAAATAAAAACAGCTGCTTAAAATTCATGGAAATGCAAATCCGTAGAGAGACAAAGCAAAGTGCGCAATGTAAACTGCTGTCATATATATGTTTTCTCTGCTTTATTAGACCGGATTATGCAAAGACAATAACATTTATCACAGTCCAAAGATTTGCAAATAAAATAGCAGCCATGAGGATGGGATCACAGGCATGGTAAACATGATGTATTGATGGCTTGAAATGCCAAGACAAGTGACACAATAAAGAAGGAGCAATGAAATATGGTTTAATGGAATGATACTTTCTCAAAAATGTCTTGAGCCAACCTCCTAGTAACATCAATGAATTGTATTAACCTTTTTAGGTATGTGTAGCTGATAAAAAAATGGCTGATGAATTTTTTCGCTTTTAGTCAAAAGACTGGGGGTTAAATTGAGCTATTTTGTAGAGTATAATCAGTTGCGTATATAAGTTGGGGTATTTGTCCTGGGCACATTCAGCAGGGGGACACATCGGGCTGCCTTGTAAGCCGGTCTGAGGTGTCTCCTAGGTGACAACATTTTACAGTCGCCCCGAGAGTGTGATTCACCCAGCCTCCTAGTCAGTTGTCAAAAGGCACATCCGGCTCAGAGAGCATGAAATATACTGGCTCCAGCACTTAGTTGTACTTGAGTCTTTCATGGTTGAGTACAATTGAAGCTCTGGTAACCTACACATTTGGTGTCATGGAGATGTCATGTCATGATCCAGGTCGGGATTTGTTCTGTCTCTCCTTTCCCGGTCTGGTCATGTCAGGGGTTAATTTTCCCTGCCTCGTTCTTATGTCAGCTACTTTATATCTGTGCTGCAATCTGTGTACATTGCCAGTTATATTGCTTGCCTTCAGCGTGTGTAGTTGGCTCTGGTGAGTTCCTGATTTGTCCTGCTACATGCATCTGACCCTAACTGTGCCTGTTTACCTTTCTTCTGCCTGCCCCTGCTCCTTATCTCTCTGTGTGTATGGATTCCCCGGTATTTGACTTTGGCTCATCCCTGACTTGATTTGTCTCTCCCTTCTGATACCTCTGCTACTGACCGGTACGGACCTGTTTTTCTCTCCTCACACAGTGTTTTGGATTTCCCCTTCTACTACGTTATTCTATGGTTACGACTAGAGTTGAGTATTCCGATACCGCAAGTATCGGGTATCGGCCGATACTTGCTGTATCGGAATTCCGATACCGACATCCGATATTTTTTCAATATCGGGCATCGGAATCGGAAGTTCAAAGTTGATTGACAGCCGAAATTACGTCATCATGATGCGCGGTGTGTGTGCATCATGATTCGCCGTCATTTCGGGCCTTCCGGGGGGTCTGTAGCGGCCTGCCGGGGGGCTGTGCCGGCCTGCCGGGGGGCTGTGTGGACTGCCCGGGGTCTGTACCGGCCTGCCGGGGGGCTGTGCCGGCCTGCCGGTGGTCTGTGCACCCTGTGGGGGTCTGTACCGGCCTGCCGGGGGGCTGTGCCGGCCTGCCGGGGGGCTGTGCACCCTGTGGGGGTCTGTACCGGCCTGTCGGGGGCTGTGCCGGCCTGCCGGGGGGCTGTGCTGATGTCCGGGGCTCTGTGCAGGCATCGTCCGATGGGACTACAAGTCCCATCGGGCGATGCCTGCTACCATGACAGTGATTGACACATTAGCCAATGATGGGACAGTAGCAGTCCCATCATCCGGCTAATGTGTTAAATGTTAAAAAAAAAAAAAATACTACATACATACTACATGCATGCTACATACATACCACATATATACTACATGCATGCTACATACATACTACATGCTACATGCATGCTACATACATACTACATGCTACATACATACTACATACATACTACATGCATGCTACATACATACTACATGCATGCTACATGCTGCATACATACTACATATATACTACATGCATGCTACATACATACTAAATGCTACATACATACTACATACATACTACATGCATGCTACATACATACTACATGCTACATACATACTACATATATACTACATGCATGCTACATACATACTACATGCTACATGCATGCTACATACTACATACATACTACATACATACTACATGCATGCTACATACATACTACATGCATGCTACATACATACTACATGCTACATACATACTACATGCTACATACATACTACATATATACTACATGCATGCTACATACATACTACATGCTACATACATACTACATACATACTACATATATACTACATGCATGCTACATACATACTACATGCTACATACATACTACATACATGCTACATACAATACATTCATACAATACATACATAGACATACAGTACATATAACATAGAGTAACATACTTACCAATACTTGTCACATTGTTCCCCGAAGCCATTGTCTTTTACGGAATAAATATTAACATAACAAACCACAAAAATACTCACCCATGATCCGAAGCAGTCCACGAGTGTGTCCCACGACGATCTTGGGTAGAGAACTGCAGCATCAGCTGATGCTGCCGCTCTCTACGGGCTGCAGGAATCCAATGACGGAAGGTAGGTATCCTTCCGCACTGTATTCCTCTGCCACTTAAAAAAAAAAAGTCCCTAGTCTCACTTTATGGTAAAAGCTGTGTGGGAATTTCCACAGGTTATGGCCATTATCACACACAATCATGCCTGGTTGGATGATCAGCGGTGAGAGCCAGAAATCTCTCTGGTCAGGTATTTTTTCAATAACTTTGCTGCAGTGGGCAGTTTGTCTCCTAGACAAATTATCTTCAGCAGAGCTTGTTACCTCTTCTCTGAAGAAGCTCTGCTGAGATTCAGGCTGAGAGATGGAGGATGAGGAGGATCAGAAGGGGATGCAGGAACTGCTATAGGAGGTAGGAGAAACCGTGATAAAACTAGGTCCAGTTATCCTAGGCATAAGTAGTACTTGTGCCGTACCGGAGTGGGTCTTGGCCTCCACAATGTTCACCCAATGTGCCGTCAGGGAAGTGTACTCTCCCTGACCACAAGCACCTATCCACATGTTGGCCAATCCTAGTAACTGCATAGGTAAGTGCATGCGTGATCTTCATAGACACATTCCGGTACACTGGGAGAAATACTAGCGGCTGGGAGCTATGTACCGAGGGACCAAATTTGTACACCTGTCACAAGCCACTTTTTGTTTTTATTTCAAACCAACAAAATTTCACCCAAACCAAGTTCTACAGTATACATGATAATGGT
This sequence comes from Dendrobates tinctorius, assembly GCF_039654945.1. Lineage (NCBI taxonomy): Eukaryota > Metazoa > Chordata > Amphibia > Anura > Dendrobatidae > Dendrobates > Dendrobates tinctorius. The sequence continues at coordinate 105,795,700 of NW_027361690.1, read as the reverse complement.
CAAATTTTGAACAAACAAATTTGCCCACCTAGAGTAGGTCAATTTTGGCTTTCTACAGTATTTCAAGCCAACAAAATTTTACAACAAAAGCAAGTTTAACAGTATTTTTGACAATATCAATTTTTGGAACAAAAATATTTTGTGACCTGTACCAGGTCAACCATTTTTTTTATTTTAAACCACTGTCATTTCACATAAAGCATGTTAAACTGTATGGATGACTAATTGAATCCAGGAAAAAAAATTGAACTTTTTTTTAAGTTTTATAATCCACTGTAATGTAACAGTAACTGCATTAAACTGTAAGGATGACAAATTCATTCCAGAAAATTTTTAAACACTTTTTTTGGAAATATATATACCACCGAAATGTAAAACAAAGCATGGACTACTCTATGAATGGCAAATTAAATTCAGAATATTTTTTAACCCTTTTTTGGAAAATTATATACCATTGAAATATAAATCAAAGCACGTAATACTCAATGGATGAAAAATTCAATCCAGAAACATTTTTTAACTCTTTTTTGAGTGTTATATACAACCAAAATTTAATGGAAAGCATGCAGTACTCTGTCGATGACTAATTGAATCCAGAAAAATTTGTAAACTCTTTTTTCGAGTGGTGTGTTGAACCGAAATTTAACAGAAAGTATGTAATACTGTATGGATGACTAATTGAATCCGGAAAAATATTGACCAATTTTTTTGAGTGTTATATACCACCAAAATTTTGCTGACCACACGTAATTTTCTATGGATGACTAATTAAATTCAGAATTTTTTCTTTCTTTTTTGGAGAATTATATACCATGCAAATGTAAGAGAATGCAATCACGTTTTCACAAAGGCCACTGTAGATTTGGATTTCTTTTGACCTTAATAATGCATTTTGCGTTTACTTGTGTTATCTTTGTCCAATATTAACCCCTTTCCTTTATTGGACGTAATATTCTGTCCATGTACCATGGGCCCTAATTACCATGGATGGAATATTACGTCATAGCGATAAGCGGCGCCCACGTGGTGATCGCCGCTTATCGCGGCCGGGTGTCAGCTAATTATCATAGCTGTCACCTGGCACAATGTGTCAGGGGCGGTCACGGACCGCCCCCGACACATTAACCCCTTGTACACCACGATCAACCACGATCGCGTTGTACCGGGGGTTAAAGGGAAGCATCGGCAGGGAGGGGGCTCCCTCTGTGCTTCCCTGAGCCCCCCACAGCAGCGCAATGTGCAGCGCTGCTGCGGGAGTCTCCTTTCCTGCAGGTCCCCGGATCCAATATGGCGGCAGGGACCTCCGGGGGCCTGCAGGAAGCTGGTTTCCTCAGTGCCTGCAAAGAACAGGCAAGGAGGAAACCTGCACACTGCCTGTGACAGATTGCTGATCTGTCACAGCGATCTGTGATGTGAAAGATCAGCGATCTGTCACAGGACAGTTATGTCCCCTCTGGGACATTGTAATAAAGTAAAAAAAAAAAAAAAAAAGTGTAAAAATAATTTTAAAAAAATCGCTAAATAAATTCAAGAAAAAAAAAATATTCCCCAATAAATTCATTTTTTGGAAATAAAAAAAAAAAACTATAAAAGTACACATATTTGGTATCGCCGCGTCCGTAACGACCCGCCCTATAAAACTGTCCCATTAGTTAACCCCTTAAGTGAACCCCTTAAAAAATAAAAATAAAAAATGAAGCAAAAAATAATGATTTATTATCATACCGCCGAACAAAAAGTGCAATAACGCGCGATCAAAAAGACGCATATAAATATCCATGGTACCGCTGAAAACGTCATCTTCTCCCGCAAAAAAACGAGCCCCCACACAGCATCATCAGTGAAAAAATAAAAAAGTTATAGCTCACAGAATAAAGCGATGCAAAAATAATTATTTTTTATATAAAATTGTTTTCATTGCATAAAAGTGCCAAAACATAAGAAAACGACATAAATGAGGTATTGCTGTAACCGTACCGACCCGAAGAATAAAACCGCTTTATCAATTTTATTGCACGTGGAACAGCGTAAAAGCACCACCCAAAAGAAATTCATGAACCGCGGGTTTTTGTAAATTCTGCGTCCCAAAAAACAAAATAAGAAGCGATCAAAAAATGTCACGTGCCCGAAAATGGTACCAATAAAAATTTCAACTCGTCCCGCAAAAAATAAGATCTCACAATAAAAAGCGTCTTTTAGCGTGTGACAGCTGCCAAATATAAATACCGCCATAAATAGTAAATCAAACCCCCCGTTATCACCCCCAGAGTTAGGGAAAAATAATAAAATTTAAAAAACGTATTTATTTCCATTTTCCCATTAGGGTTAGGGCTAGGGCTAGGGTTAGAGTTAGGGCTAGGTGTTGTGAGTTCATTTTTCCCTTCACCGTTGAGGTCTGATGAACTCCCTCCTCTGGTGAAGGAAGGTAGTGTGGCTGATTACCAAACACCTGGGCAGCTAGATGATGACTGGGTGGCTGGAATTGAGGACTGGATATAAGGCAGCCGACGCCCTTCTGCCTTGCTGGTGATCCTGCTGGATTCTTGGAGACCAGTCTGATTCCTGCATCTCAAAGCTAAGTTTTTCTGCTCTGCTTTGTACACTTCAGTTTTGTTTTGCCTTGTTTTTTGGGAGTTCTGCCATCCCCGGCCGGGGGTGAGCTGAATTCCATTTTTGTCTCTGATCTGTTGATCTTTTGCTCTGTCTTCAGAATATACCTGAGTGCTGATATAGTCTTTTGAAGCCTAGCGACTTCAGGGCCTGTTTTTCCTATCAGTCGGTTGGCACATTTTGGATAGGGTTTTTGCGGATGGCAGACAGCGGCTTTCCTATCCTGTCCTATTTAGTTAGCTTGGGCCCCATCATTTGCTCAACCTATCTTTCTATCTGTGTTAGTGTTTTCATCTTTCATCTTCACCGTCATTATATGTTGGGGGCTGCCTATTGCTTTGGGGTCTGCTCTGGGGCAGTTTAGTTTTCCCCTTTCTGTCTTTAGGCTATGTAGTTCTCCGGCTGTGATCGAGGGGTCTAGGGCACCGTAGGAACCCCCCACGGCTACTGCCAGTTGTTGTGGATAGGTTCAGGGGTCTGCAATCCGATAGCTGCCAACCTCTCTGGTTTTTCTGGACTTAGCTAGTATTTTGTTTTTTCCTCCTTCGGTGACTCATCATAACAGCTAGGGGTAGGGTTAGGGTTAGGGCTAGGGTTAGGATTAGGGGTGTGTTGGTGTTAGGGTTGGAGTTAGAATTGGGGGTTTCCACTATTTGCGCACATCACGTGCTTTGCAAATGCAACATGGCGTCTGATCTCAATTCCAGCCAGTTCTGCGTTGAAAAAGTCAAATGGTGGTCCTTCCCTTCCAAGCTCTGCCATGTGCCCAAACAATGTTTTCCCCCCACATATGGGGTATCAGCCTACTCAGTACAATTTGCAAAACAATTTTTGGTGTCCAATTTCTCCTGTTGCCCTTAGGAAGATAAAAATTGGGGGTAAAAATATCATTTTTGTGGAAAAAAAATGATTTTTTTATTTTCACGCCTGGGCGTTATAAACTTCTGTGAAGCCCTTGGGGGTTCAAAGTGCTCACCACACATCTAGATAAGTTCCTTGGGGGGTCTAGTTTCCAAAATGGTGTCATTTGTGGGGGGATTCCACTGGTTTGGTACATCAGGGGCTTTCCAAACGCGACATGGTGTCCGATCTCAATTCCAGCCAAAATCATCAAATGGCGCTGCTTCCCTTCCGAGCTCTGCCATGCGCCCAAATGGTGGTCTACCCCCACATATGGGGTATCAGCGTACTCAGGACAAATTGCACAATAACTTTTAGGGTCCTGTTACCCTTGGGAAAATAAAAATTTGGGGTGAAAAGATCATTTTGTGGAAAAAATATGATTTTTTAATTGCACCGCGGTACGTTATAAACTTCTGTGAAGTCCTTGTGGGTTCAAAGTTCTCACTACATATCTAGATAAGTTCCTTGGGGGTCTAGTTTCCAAAATGGGGTCACTTGTGGGGAGTTTCCACTGTTTAGGTACATCAGGGGCTCTCCAAACGTGACATGGCATCCGATCTGAATTCCAGCCAATTTTGCATTGTAAAAGTCAAACGGCGCTCTTTCCCTTCTGAGCTCTGCCATGCGCCGAAACAGTGGTCCCCCCCACATATCAGGTATCAGCGTACTCAGGACAAATTGCACAATAATTTTTGCAGTCCAATTTCTCCTGTTACCCTTGGTAAAATAAAAAAAATTGAACCTGAAGTATTTTTTTTGTGAAAAAAAGTTAAATGTTCACTTTTTTTTAAATATTCAAAAAATTCCTGTGAAGCACTTAAAGGGTTAATAAACTCCTTGAATGTGGTTTTCAGCACCTTAAGGGGTGCAGTTTTTAGAATAGTGTCACTTTTGGGTATTTTCTATTATATAGACCCCTCAAAGTGGCTTCAAATGTGATGTGGTCCGTAAAAATAAAATGGTGTTGCAAAAATGAGAAATCGCTGGTCAACTTTTAACCCTTATAACTTCCTAACAAAAAAAAATTTGGTTCCAAAATTGTGCTGATGTAAAGTAAATATGTGGGAAATGTTGCTTATTAAGTTTTTTGTGTGCCATATCTCTGTGATTTAAGGGCATAAAAATTCAAAGGTGGAAAATTGCGAAATTTTCAAAATTTTTGCCAAATTTCCATTTTTTTCACAAATAAACACAAGTTATATGAATGAAATTTTACCACTAACATGAAGTACTATATGTCTCGAGAAAACTTTGTCAGAATCACCAGGATCCATGGAAGCCTTCCAGAGTTATGGCCTCATAAAAGGACAGTGGTCAGAATTTTAAAAATTGGCCCAGGAGTTAATGTGCAAACCACCCTTGGTAGTGAAGGGGTTAAAATTTGTTTGATGATCTTAAAGATTTAAGTGTGACAAACATGCAAAACAATAGGAAATCAGGAAGTGGGCAAACACTTTTTCACACAACTGTATACCACCAAAATTTAACAGAAAGTGCATAATACTCTTTTGATGATTGGCTGAATCCAGAAAAATTTTGAAACTTTTTTTAAAATTGTTTTAATTGTTTTATACTAGGGAAGAGTTTATGAGTCACAATAATGTCGTAGCCATCTTGGTTGGGGCACTATTGTGATTAGCTGGCTATCTGACATTATCAGGGATTATAAAAGTACAGGTGCCACAAAGCTTGTCACACTGACATCATTGCACAGCTCTGTGAAATTTTGCATTGAGGGAGAGAGTGCTTGTGTAGGCCTGTGTGCACAGTATAACAAATCAGAGGTCTGTAGTGTTGATGCTGGTTCTGAAGCAGAGCCATCATATTATCAGCCCTTCTAAGGGCTATCGGTTGACTTTGCTGTTTGTATCACATACAATTTGCATTTAGCCTAGGGAAGGAGAGAGAGAGAGTTGCAAGAGCAGGGAGAGTGACAGAGTCCAGTCTGTAGATATGGATTAAGCCTATGCAGTCCATTTGCAAATACATAGCTGCAGCTTTGTTATGGGGGATGAAAAAATTGAAAATATTTAGATCCATCAATTATTATGTGCTTTGAGATTTTTTTTTTGTATGTAACACACCCAAAAAATTGTTTAAACATTGGGCTACATTTCTCAGCCATATGCTATTCTGTAGTGTGGAGTACATTTCTGTGATCTAAAAAACTGAGAAAAAGCTTTTCAAAATTTTGTAGGCTACCAATTCTCAGCTGTACAGTGTTATGTGGTCTGTGAACAGTACTGTAATAACTAAAACTGAAAGAATGCTTTTAAAAATTTTATAGGCTTCCATTTCGCAACCATACAGTGTTACATGGGCTGTGAACATTTCTGCTATCTCTAGAACTGTAAAAAAAAGCTTTTAACAATTTTGTAGGTTTCCATTCCTCAGCCATACAAAGATATATGTTCGGTGAAAATTTTTGTGATCTCTAAAACTGACAAAAAGATTTTAAAAACTTTGTAGGATTCAATTTCTCAGCCATACAGTCATATATGGTCTGTGAAAATGTCTGTGATCTGTAAAACTGAAAAAAGTGTTGACATATTTTTCTTAATTTAATTTGATTGTCATCCATATACTTTTATGTTCTTTCTGTTACATCACAGTGGAATAAACTTCCCAAAACCACAATGATTGCTGCTGGTGACCATTGTTTTAGAGCATTAAAAATAAACTTGGTTTCAAGAGACATAGCAATTACAAAATGCATAAGGCATGCTTTAAGGAACAAGGAAGTGGATAATTTGATGATGGTGCACACAAATGCCAAGGTCATGGGGCACATACTACTACACCTGTTGCTGGAGAAACATGAATATACACGACACATAGGTTCCTGTCCCACCTTTCAGAGAGGCACAGTACACCACTTCTGAAGCCAGGGGAGTGCAAACAGGTTGTCGGTTGGATAGCAGATAATGCTTCCAGCAAGCTTGGCAGCACCACCTAGTCTTCCTTCAACCTGGTCCAGTCTCACTACCCTAAATTCTGGATCAGTTAATCCTCACCTCCTTCCTCCCACCATACTGAGTCCCAGGAGACTAAAACTCCCACTGTAGGACACTGAGAGGAGATCTTTACACCATCATTTCTTGATTATGGATTCTCAATCTTCATGTTCCAAGAGTGACAGGAAGACATACTGTTTAGTGACGCAAAATCCTTAGAGCAGCCAGGGCCAAAAGAACATGATGGTGGGGAATGGAAAATTTGAGATAAGGAGAAAGATGATGAAACACAGTTGCCGCTAAGTCTTGTTGTTATGTCCCAAAGTTAGGAGGAACAGGGTGTGGTCATGGAAGACGAGTCACTGACCCAACCTTGGAATTTGGCATGCAGAGCAAGGCCAGCAGCGCTGATGGGGAGAGATCGGCAGCATTAGAACAGACAGGAATCGTTAGTGGGATTACCAGAGGGAGAAGGCGGGCAAATATGCTTAGCAATAACTGGCTGACCAAACCAGCATACTCCATAATTCCTCTGTGACTTTCAAATATTGGGTCTCAAAGCTTGACACCTGCCAAGAGTTGCCCCTCTATGCCTTGGAGGTGATGTGCTGCCCTGCCGCTATTGTCAAGTCTGAGCAGGGCATATTCAATATTTTAAGATACCCCCTCCAGTTGTTGCCTTTCAGGGGTTTATGGTTAAAATTTTGAACTCTATTTTGTAGTGTTATATACCACAAAAATGTAACAGTAAGCACATAATACTATAGATGACAAATTGAATCTAGATAAAATTTTGAGCCCTTTTTAGGAGTATTATAAACCACCGAAATGTACCACAAAACACGTAATACTCTATGGATGAATAATTGAATTCAAAATTTTTTTACACATTTTTCTGGAGTGTTATATACCATAAACATTTAACAGAAAGCATGTAATAATCTTCGATGACAATATAGTCAATTTTTACCCCTAAAAAAAGAATGTGATCAAGTGCAGCAGATATATAGCTAGTAACAGACTGCAAAGCTCTACCTAGAAGTTGTATTCTGCCACTCGGCATGTTCCTAAAGCTGCCCCTGGAAAATGCAAAAGAAAAAGAACAAGATGAGCCTTTAAAAGGAATGTTAGTATGATGGTTGAGCTTTAGCACCAGAATCAACATTGCAGCACTCTGATTTGTTAAACTATGCACACACAAAACTGGACAAGTATTCTCCCTGTCCAATAAGAACTTTCCCCAAGCTGTGCTGACCGTGGCGACATCTGTCCTTTTGTAACCTCTGATGAGGTAGTGCAGCTAGATAATCAGAGTATTGGCACTTCCAAGATGGCTATGGCATTATAGTGACTGACAGGCAATCACCGAATGTTTATTGGCCATGTAACAGGCGCAAAACATGAGGGGTGGGGATTCACCCTTCAGATTCAAGCACCGGTTAATGCTCGCCAAGTGCCGAGCATATCCGAGCATCCAGATACTTGAGTGATATCCGAGTATCACCGATCACGTTTGCTCATCACCAGCAGTTACTTATTCAGGAGCATAGCGTAGAGCCGATATTTTTATTCAGGAGCATTATAATCACACTATTTTTTTAAGGGCACCGTGTCAGGTTATGCTGTAGATGATCAGAGAAGATTAATTTTTGCAGACATGAGCTATGGATCTGAAAAGTCATTATGGCATCGGGATCGGATGAAGAAGAAAAGAAAGACAATGATTCAAGAGAAGATGTCATCTATAAGGTTCCTGGATGTAAATGTTTATTTGCGATCCTGACAGTGTCTCATTACTGTGGTTTCTGTGTGCTCTTCAATCTGATGATGGCTAACAACTCCCAGTATCTTCTTCCAATTGTTAAGGACATTCAAGGAGTTGTAGTTTCATGCTATACCATTATATATATATAGGGCTGATTTAACAATGTAATTCATTGCTGTACAAAACAGTGATGAATTAGTGTACTGATGCGGTTTTGGTGATGTACTGATGGTTCTTTTGCTCATGTTTTCATGTACTGATGGTGGTTGTGATACTGTATTTCTGTACTGTTGGTGGTTCTGGTGCTGTATTTCTGCAATGTTGGTGGTTTTGGTGATTAATTTCCTGTTATTGGTTTTTTGCTGTACACCTGTAGCAATCCATAACTTGGCAGATCAAAATAAAACATCCAGACTTTCTCTCAACTGATACCTTTTCTTAACTCACAGATTGCAATTACCTGCTTCACTACTTCAGCTATCATCCTAAATCCACCAAAAACAGTTCTCCAAATTCCCAATTCCAAAGGGTCTCATGCATTGTAACTGAGGAAAGCCTTCTACACACTCGATTGAAAGATATGCCACTGAAGTTCAGGGAAAGGTTAGTTACCCTGCGACACTTCTACAGCAGGATCCTCTCACTACACCCTCCCCCTCACAACCCAAGATGAAAGAGTGCCATTCCTACATGTTTTTGATCCCCTGATCCTGAGGATTCATACCATTATTAGGGGACTCTGGCACTTTCTTACAAAAGCATATACTAACATTAAATCTGTTTGATAAATTAACCTTTCTTTTGCAGTCATAATATGACAAAGACCCTGGTAGGGTTGAAACTTTTGTAATTTTGTCACACATTTCCCAGCAATATTGCATTTATTTTGCTTTTACAGAGATTACAATTTGTATTGTGGCACCCCAGAGTGTTCAGTCACCACAGAGGTACTGCACCTCACCCAGAGGTGTGGAACCCCATTCTCAGGTAAGGAAGGGGCACCACCAAGGACTCTGACATCTGCACCCAACACACACTACAGAAGTAGAGCACCCTGGATGTACCCTACGGGAGGATGATCTCATCCCTACCTGAGTAGGAAAGGGTGTTGGGAGGTGAGTGGAGCTAATAGGGAGAGAGCTGGAGAAGAGAGTTTTAGTCAGACTGAAGGGGAAGTGAAAGGCAGCAGACGTGCTATCAAGCAGCTCCCTGAAAAAGCTGAAGGAAAGAGACAGAAGGAAGCTCCTGGAGAGAAGTGATCCTATAGGCACAGCGCAGCGACCATACTGCCCGTGGGTGGAGGGATCAGATTGCAGTGGGGTACCGGCCCCCTAGTCAAGTGGAATAATCATCAGACCTAGATGGCAAGCCGGAGGCAGAGGCACCTGTAGGTACCTCAGCCACACGCCACAGTTACCTTCTCCAGAAAGGCAGCCATAAGGGAGCAAGGGAAGTGTTAGGGCTGGTGGAATGCACCAAATTATAAAATAATAGTAGGTGCGTTCGCAGCCCGGGGTCCATCGTGCAGAGGTGGTACACTGCTGCTAAGTGAAGGCGGAAGAATAAAGCGGTGTGGGAAGGTCACACGTGCGTTAACGTCACTGTGTGAACAGCAGCGACTCTGTTAACTCACAGAGCCGCACTACCGCTGAACATAAACACTGGAGCTTATTTAACTCACAGAGCCCAGCCAAGGAGCGCACAGAAAGCAGTCACAGAACCCTGCCCCAAGGACATGGGGTCAGAGTCCCTCTAGACCTGAGCGTGCGACGTCGCAACTACAGATGCCGGTATAGACGCTGACTTCAGTGTGTAGGGCACGTGCACTGTGGTGTGCCGAGCCACTAGTGGAGACCAATGCCTGTCACTGACTCTGACCTACCTACACCTAAGCCTGGGCGCTTAACAGGCTAGGCTGCACAACACATGCGTACCAAGGGTAGGGGTTCTTAAAGAGTCATTCACCAAAGACATTCATATGTGCATATGACACACTCTTGATAGTCAACTAATGCAGTCTATACTAGCGCATGGCAGAGTGGCCATGTGAACCTTTTCTAGCCGCGTGCTTCCGGGACCTTTCTGGCCTTTCGGATGGACCAATCCTAGCTGGAGAAGGACCTGAGCATGTGACCTTTGATCTCCAATGAGAGGTCACACCACGGGCATGCTCAGTGGACCGCAAGGAGGACTTAGTCCCTTGAGAGACTTGCTGCTGGCCAGCCTGTGTTGCTAAAGGTGGACCAGAGGTGGCAGCAGCAGCAAGCCCACAGTGCTGGTCTGAGCAGAGCGCTGGGAACGACGAGTCTGCTGAGCAGGCTAATCTGCGGCCGAAGAAGAATGGGAGACCGCCGAGTGCAAGGCTCGGGATTCCTGCTGTGCAGCGGCAGAAACCCAACGTCTAAGGCAGAGAGGATGTTACTCGACAAGGCCCGCACCTGCTGGCCTGGGACACTGACTCTGAGGTGCTGGGCAGGAAGAGGAGTAGAAACCAGCACAGTTAGAAGGTGATGAAAGGCACACACTGAAGGGAGTCCTGGGATGGTGGATCCTGATCTACCTGGGAGTTTACTGAGCCCCTCACCTGGAGGACGCAGCACCAAGCAGGCATCTGTGTGCACCAGAACTGTGAGTAAACATTTGGAACTGCACCTAACTGTGTCCTCTAATTATTCCAGCGACACCTATCCAAATCTGCTACATCCATACAACATCTTTTCTATTACCACTGACCTGGGACCAAGCTCTGCCTGTGGAGAGCTATACCAACTCTGCTGCCTTATCATCTGTCCCAGAGGATCTGCACTGCAGTGCTGGTCACCTCTGACCAGAAACCACAGATAGCATCACGAACACTTCATTATAAACTTCATCTTCCTTTGTAAATATCCCCCTATTATTGGACATCCAGGGCCACGGACCGGATCTCAGCTGCTGTGACTCATCCCTTTAAGAAGCGGCCCAGTATTGAGTACCCCCACTGCACTGGTGGGCGCTCCAGTATTATCCCAGCCTAGAGTGTGAGGTGATTTCTATTATCCTGTGGCTATATGCTGAGATGGTTAATTACCATGTCATGAGATAGTCACAGACTGCTAGGACAAAGGATAAAAGTGACCCTTTGTCCTAGCAGCAGCTGACATGACTGCAGCGTTTCGGGCATCCACATCAATGTAATCACATAGCTGTGAAGGCACGATATTAGAAAGCTCCCTGCTGCCGTGACTGGGTGCGAACAGGAACGTGCATGCGGGGTGGTGACATCATTTCACCATGCTGGCACTCGTGCCCTGAGAGTGCATATGCAGGGGGCTGGAGCACACAAGAGTATGCCCCTCAAGCTTTAAATATCTGGTGAGAACACCGGTCACTTTTTTCACTCTGCCCCCTGTCTTAGCCCCACACAGACCTCTGTGTCTGCATCCTCTCCAGCCCCACATGTCCACTGTCATCCATGTCCTCAGCCCCATCTGCCACTGTCAAAAGCCCAAATCCCTTTCTGTCCCATCCTCTTCTCTGCTTCCCTCAGTGTGTTCTACTCTCTCTTCTTCCTGCTCTTGTCCCCCAAATGCACAGTCCCTCTGCCTCTCATTTTCTTCTCCCACACAGCCCCATCTGCTCTCCCCTGACTGCCTTTTGACTGAAGTATCTCCTCTGTCCCCTTGTGTTTCATAAATACTGCTCCTCTGCTCCTTCTCTTCCCTCATCAAGTGCCCGCTCTCCCTTTCTTTGTGTCCACAAGCAATACCCCATATTGCCTCTCTCATGATGGCGGGCTACCCAGGAGCCTCTTCCCATCATCATGCAGCCGTAGTCACCATCAAACCAGGATCCAGCAGTCTCTTAGTCATACTCGGCCAAGTATCGCTGCTATTAAATGCTTAATCTCCATAGGGATGGTGTAACGATAGGCATGTGGGTTGTCATCATGTGTGTGTTTTTTTTGCAAGGTGGGTGGGACATATAATTTGGTAATTATGGGTTTAATTATATATTAGTGTTGTGTGCTGCTATTGTATAGGGCAGGGTGCCCCAACTCCAGATCATGTTTTCAGGATTTCCTTTGTATTGCACAAGTGAAACAATTATCACCTGAGCAATACTAAGGATATCCTGAAAACATGATCTGTTGGTGGGCCTTGAGGACTGGAGTTGGGGAACCCTGGTATAGGGTGTTAGTGTGGTAATTTAATAGTGTAATAACTGTAGACTTGTGTGTAATAAGTATCCTATATTGATACACGGTTTTGTCTCAGTTAGTCGCCGTTCTTTTTATTATATAGCTAAGGAACAAGAGTACGAAACAGATGAGGTATCAACTGGATATTGGTTATTGATAGCCAAGCCTGACATTAATAATTAATATACAGAATACCCCCTGGAACAGGTACAATGCATCCATAATCAACCAGGTGTGAAAATATACTAAACGGTCTTTTTCATTTTTTGAAACACAATACCAGCCTTGTCTGCACAAAATACCTAGTATATTAGCTCCTGGTAAGGAAGTACATATTTGAATTGTTTTCAGATATTAGGTTTAGAACTGCATCCTTATATATAATTAAAGAAAATATAATAAAATATTCACAAAAAAGTTTAAACAGGGCATATAATTTCTAATGTATTAAACACCTCAAAGTCCTCTTAATTACCTTGTTTCCATAGAAATTACTTAACGAAAGAGTGTGAAGAAATTAGAAAGAAATCAACAGTTAGTGAAACTCATAATTGTATTTCTTTCGTGTATGCCCTGCTTAAAGTACAAGAAAATTCATTAAGCTGATATTAAAAAGCCACCACGTAATCTTATGATTTAAGGAACATTGTTTATTTGAGGTCATTAACCAGATGCTCATTCTGTAAAATCAATATAAAATTGTTATAATTGTGCTACATACCATTTAGCTGATGTCAGCTGTAGTGACACTAGCGATCACTGATTTTTTAATCTTCTTATTATATACTTACCTAAAATTGTCCATCATCCACTTCTGTCCGGATGTCCTTGAATCCCACAATCCATCGCGCCGCACTGATAGTACGCCCACCGCCATATTGGAATACCCAAGTGATGGGTGTTCCAATATGGCACCCGCTGGTAGTACAAGGCCCTTCCGCACCCCCCTGCCGTCGCTGGACCTGCCGCCAGACCCCTGCCAGGACCCCCGCAAAGACCCGCCGCCACCTGACTACACACGCCGGATCCCGTCGCTGCCTGCCCACCCACCTCGTGCAGTAACAGCCGGCAGGAAAGACCGTGGATTGCGGCCTGTGGTGGAGATGGGGTTTGAGGGCCCTCTCATGGTGCCGCACCCCATCTCCAGCACAGGCCGCAAACCACCATCTTTCTTGCTGGCTGTGACAGCACCACAGAGCTTCCCCCATCGAGATGTCACTGCCCTCCCAATGCCCCACATCTAGTATATTATACTTACCTAAAATTGTCCGTCATCCACTTCCGTCTGGATGTCCTCGAATCTCACAAGTGATGGGTATTCAAATATGGCACCCGCTGGGGGTACCAGGCCCTTCCGCAGTATCACCAGCAGAACACCGCCGGGTCACCCTTGCCGGACCCCCCCGCCGCCGGCGCTGGACCCCGCGCCAGGACACACTGCCAGACCCCCACTAAGACCCGCCACCACATGACTACATGCGCCGGATCCAGCCGCTGCCTGCCCACCCACCTCAGTGCAGTCACAGCCGGCAGGAAAGACCGCGGCTTGCGGCCTGTGCTGGAGATGGGACGCGGGCGCCCTCTGGTGGCACAACACCGCATCTCCAGCACAGGCCATAAACCACCATCTTTCCTGCCCACTGTGACTGCGCCACAGAGCTGCCCCCAACGTGATGTCACTGCCCTCCCAATGCAATAGCATTGGGCCCACATCTAGTTTGTAAAGAATAGTCATCCATAAATTTTCAGAAATTTGGCAAAATTTTCAGCAGTCTAACTTACAACTGGAGAGACAGAAATTATGCCAAGGATTGGCTTTCCGTTCTAACATACGTAGCTAATACAGTTTAAAGGGGTTGTCTAGATTCTTGGAGGTGGCAGTAGGTGAGTATGGCACATGTTTTTTTGTCTTCATAGCATTAAAACTTAGTGACAAGCCCATACATCTCCCTTAAGTACAACAAAACCTAGCAAAAAGCCTTATGTCTTGTTTTATAAAGCTTCCAGTCTTTAGCCATTCACATTAGTGCTTCAAATTCTCAATCTTTTCTGATTTACCAGGCTTCATCATGACTTGCTTACAACTTCCACTAAATTACCCAACTGCAATATTAAAGTCATGAAAATGAGTATTGTATGTCATGGTATATGTATTATTCTACATCACAAAAATTGATCTTTCTTCACTTATACCCTTGCAGTATTTTAAAGCCCTGATTATATACAGTATAGTAACTCATTCATGCCCAACAATGTAATAGTATATTTCAGTACGTGAGTCCTTCCATACCTCCAAACTTTGAATTGATAAGAAAGAGAGACACACGGCTCCGCGCTATGCACTACATCAGTTTTTGTCTTGCGTTAAGCCATTACTTTAACCTCGCCCAGTCCTTTACATGTGACCACACAGAAATAATTCTGTTATTGAAGTCCAATAGTATTCCCACACCACTGTCATGGTCCCCACAGTAGCCCCCATACACAGTTTATGTTTAAGTTTAAGATAGGATATACCATATACCACACATATAAAATGATGCCCACTACACTAAATTTTCACTTACAAAGGCCCCCACTGTACCTACCACACACAGTAAAATTTCCCCACTGTTTGTTACCTTCCGTAGACTGATGGTCTCCACTCACCACACCCACAGAGATTCCCGCTCAATAATCCCCCTATACATACATGAACAACTCTGCTAGATCAACACACACAATTCTGCAATATCAACTCAAAGAACTCTTCTAAATCACAAAATTCTACTACATCAGTACACACACAACTCTGATGCATGTACACACACAGACACAACTCTGCTGCATGAGTATACACAAATTTGCTACACAGGTTCATATTTAGAGTTTATGCTGCCGTAGGCATTTTTAGTGCTGCCTCCCCCATTGGTGAGTATGACTAAGGCTGGAGTCACACTAGTGAGGAATACAAACGAGTGCTATGCGAGAAAAAAATGCATAACACTCGGACCAGTATTAATCTATGGTGCAGCTGCCATCATCATTTTTTTTCTCGGCCGTATTATACGTGCGAGTGATTTCACCTGTATATCGGCCGAGACTCACCAATGCAAGTCAATAGGTGCGAGAAAAAAAGGGACAAAGGCTGCATTGTACGCCGCAGCAAATTTTAGGACATGTCCCTGACCACACCCATTTCACAGCTAGTCACACCCATATACATGCCCCAATCACACCCACTTAGCACTGCTGATCACACTGACTAGTACTGAGGGCACAGTGGCTGGTACTATGGGCACACTGACTGGTACTGAGGAAAAGAAAGAACAGAAAGAAAGAAAGAAAGAAAGAAAGAAAGAGGATAGAAAGAACAGAGAGGGAGAAATAAAGAACAGAGAGAGAAAAAAGAAAGAACAGAGAGAGAAAAAAAGAAAGAACACAGAGAGAGAAAGGAAAAACACAGAGAGAGAAAGAAAGAAAGAAAGAAAGAAAGAAAGAGAGGAAAGAACGAACAGAGAGAGAGAAAGAAAGAGGGGAAAGAAAGAACAGAGGGAGAAAGAAAGAGGTGAAAGAAAGAACAGAGAGAGAAATAAAGAGCAGAGAGAGAGAAAGAAAAAACAGAGAGTGAGCATAAGGAAGAACAGAGAGAGAGAAAAAGAAAAGCAAGAGAAAGAAAGAACAGAGAGAGAAAGAAAGAGAAGGAAAGAAAAAACAGAGAGAGAAAGAAATAACAGAAAGAGAGAAAGGAAGAACGGAGAGAAAGAAGTAGGGAAAAGAAAAAGAATAGAGAGCAAAAGAAAGAACAGAGAGAGAGAAAGAAAGAGGGGAATGAAATAAAAAACAGAGAGAGAAAGAGAGAAGAAAAGAAAGAACAGAGAGAAATAAAGAACAGAGAGAAAGAAAGAACAGACAGAAAATGAAAGAACAGAGCGAGAACGAGAGAACAGAGAAAGAAAGAAAGGAGAGAGAAAGAAAGAACAGAGAGAGAAAGAAAGAAACAGAAAAAGGAAGAAAGAAAGATTAGAGAGGAAAAGAAAGAACAGAGAGAGAAATGAAAAATTGCAATGCCCACTTGAGACTCCTGATGCAGGACTTATCATGATCAGCTCACATGGTTGGCATCCCCGATTCATCGGGGCTCTGCCATGCACTCCTGTGTCCATGGGAAAAGTTAGCTCCCAGCTGGGACAGTGGGACAGACTCTCAAAATCGGGACTTTCCCTGTGGATCCAGGACGGTTGGGAGGTATGAATGCTCCCCACCATACACCGACCTCGTACACGCACGTCTCCGCACACCTCATACATACAGTGTTCCATTTTGTATGTCTCGTACACACATGGCTCCGCTCCGTACACCTCGCACACACACGGCTCCACTCAGTACATACATGGCTCCACTCTGTAAACCTCGTACACATGCGGCTCTGCTCCGTACACCTTGTACACACGCAGCCGCACTCCATACACTTCGTACACACATGTGTTATGAATGAGTCACCGTTGGAGGCAAAACAGAAATACTAGCTAAGTCCAGAATACCAGAGAAGTTGGCAGCTATAGGATTGCAGACCCCTGAACCTATCAACAACAACTAGCAGTAGCCGTGGGGGGTTCCTACGGTGCCCTAGACCCCTCGATCACAGCCGGAGAACTAAATAGCCTAAAGACAGAAAGGGAAATCTAAACTGCCCCAGAGCAGACCCCAAAGCAATAGGCAGCCCCCAACATATAATGACGGTGAAGCAAGATGAAAAAACACTCACACAGATAGAAAGATAGGCTGAGCAAATGATGGGGCCCAAGCTAACTAAATAGGACAGGATAGAAAAGCTGCTGTCTGCAATCCACCAAAACCCTATCAAAACAAGAGCCAACAGACTGATAGGGAAAAAAGCCCTGAAGACGCTAGGCTTCAAAAAGACTATATCAGTACTCAGGTATTTCCTGAAGACAGAGCAAAAAGGAATTCAGCTCACCCCAGCAGGGAATGGCAGAAATCCAGAAAAACAAGGCAAAACAAAACCAAAACACAAATGCAAAAAGCAGAGCAGAAAACTTAGCTTTTGAGGAGCAGGAATCAGACTGGTCAACTAGAATCCCTCTGAGAATCACCAGCAAGGCAGAAGGGCATTGGCTGCCTTATATCCAGTCAGCAATTCCAGTCACCCAGTCATCATCATCCTGCTCAGGTGCTTGGTATTCAGCCTCACTACCTTCCTTCACCAGAAGAGGGAGTTCATCAGACCTCAAAGGTGAAGGGGAAAATGAACTCACAACAGTACCTCCCCCTTGAGGAGGGGTCACCGAACCCTCATCCACGCCACCAGGGCGATCAGGGTGGGCCCGATGAAAGGCACGCACCAATCTTTTGGCATGAATATCAGAGGCAGAGACCCAGGAATTATCCTCCTGACCATAACCCTTCCACTTAACCAAATACTGGAGTCTCCGTCTAGCCAGACGGGAATCCAGTATCTTCTCTACCTCATATTCCATGTTACCTTCAACCAAAACAGGGTCCGGAGGTGCCACCCCAGGAACAACTGGTTCAACAAACCTCTTCAACAAGGACTTATGAAACACATTATGGATTTTAAATGTGACAGGAAGAGCCAAACGAAAAGAGACCGGATTAATAATCTCCAAAATCTTGTAAGGTCCAATAAATCTAGGCTTAAACTTAGGAGAAGTCACCTTCATAGCGATATTTTTTGATGATAACCAAACCATATCACCAACCTTAAACTGGGGACCAATGGTCCTATGTCATATGGAAAACCGCTGGGCCTTTTCCTGGGAGAGAGATAACTTATCCACCACTTGGTCCCAGATCTGGTGCATTCTCTCCACCACAGTGTCAACACCTGGGCAGGCAGAAGGCTCCACCTGCCCTGAAGAAAATCGAGGCTGAAACCCAAAGTTACAAAAAAAAGGTGACATCAAAGTGGCAGAACTAGCTCTATTATTTAAAGCCAATTCGGCCAAGGGCAAAAATGAAACACAATCATCCTGATCAGCGGAAATAAAACATCTCAAATACGACTCCAAGGTCTGGTTTGTTCCCTCCGTCTGCCCATTGGTCTGAGGGTGAAAAGCAGAGGAGAAGGACAACTGAATTCCCAGCTTGGAAAACAAAGTCCTCCAAAATCTAGACACAAACTGAACTCCTCTGTCAGATACAATGTTCTCAGGAATCCCGTGCAAGCGAACCACCTGTTGTAAAAACAGGGGCACCAACTCAGAGGAAGATGGCAACTTAGGGAGTGGTACAAGATGAACCATCTTAGAGAACCTATCACAAATCACCCAAATAACAGTCATTCTCTGAGAGACAGGCATATCAGAGATGAAATCCATTGAAATATGGGTCCATGGCCTCCTGGGGACCGGCAAAGGCATCAGCAACCCACTAGAGCAAGAACAAGGTTTAGACTGGGAACAAGTCCCACAGGACTGCACAAAATTCCTGACATCACGAGACAAGGCAGGCCACCAAAAAGACCGACTCACCAGATCTCTAGTATCAAAAATACCTGGTTGACCAGCCAATGCAGAGCAATGAACTTCAGACATCACTCTTTTCTTACACTGGTCAGGAACATACAACTTTCCACTGGGACAACGCTCAGGTTTGTCTTCCTGGAACTCTTCCAGAGCACATCTCAAATCGGGCAAGATGGAAGAAAGAACTACCCCTTCGCCTAAGATGGTAGCAGGCTTGGTCACCACAGGAGAATCAGCAAAGAAGCTCCTAGAGAGAGCGTCAGCCTTGACATTCTTAGTGCCAGGAGGAAAAGAGACCACAAAATCAAAACGTGTAAAAAACAAGGCCCACCTAGCCTGTCTAGGGTTCAAGCATTTGGCCGACTCCAGGTAAATCAAATTCTTGTGGTCAGTGAGGACCACGACTTGATGTTTAGCTCCCTCCAACCAATGTCTCCACTCCTCAAATGCCCATTTCATGGCTAACAGTTCCCGATTCCCCACATCATAGTTACGCTCAAATGGAGAGAACTTTCGGGAAAAGAAAGCACAGGGATTCATTTTAGATGTTACAGGATCCTTTTGGGACAAAACAGCTCCTGCCCCAATCTCAGAAGCGTCCACCTCTACCTGGATCGGGAGGGAGTCATCAGGTTGCCGCAGAACCGGGGCAGAAGTGAATCTTCGCTTCAGCTCCTGAAAGGAAGAAACAGCCTCCGGAGACCAAATCAACACATCATCAGCACCCTTCTTAGTCAAGTCAGTCAATGGCTTGGCAATACTAGAAAATTTTGCTATAAATTTGCGATAAAAATTAGCAAAACCCAAAAACTTCTGGAGGGCCTTCAAAGAAGTGGGCTGAACCCAATCATAAATGGCCTGTACCTTGGTCGGGTCCATTTCAATAGTTGACGTAGACAAAATAAATCCCAAAAATGAAATCCTCTGTACCCCAAAACGGCATTTCGATCCTTTGACATGCAGGGAATTCTCCCTCAAGATCCAGAACACAGTCCGAACATGTTCCACATGAGAATCCCAATCCTTGGAGAAAATCAAAATATCATCCAGATAGATAATCAAAAATTTATCCACAAAGTGCCGGAAAATGTCGTTCATGAAGCACTGGAAGACAGAAGGGGCATTAGTGAGCCCAAAAGGCATCACCAGATACTCAAAATGTCCCTCTGGAGTATTAAACGCCGTCTTCCATTCATCCCCATGCTTAATGCGAATAAGATTATACGCCCCCATGAGGTCAAGCTTGGTAATCCAGCAAGCACCTTTAACTCTGGAGAATAGATCCGAAATCAGGGGTAACGGATACTGATATTTAATAGTAATTTTGTTGAGGGCACAATAATCAATACAAGGCCTTAATGTACCATCCTTTTTGGCCACGAAAAAAAACCCGGCACCTAAGGGTGAAGAGGATGGTCTAATATGACCCTTCTCCAACGCCTCCTTAATAGAGTTGAGCGAAACGGGTCAAAAAAATTCAAAAGTCGTCGACTTTTGGCAAAGTCGGGTTTCATGAAACGAAACCCGACCCTAGGATGAGGTCGGCCCCGAGGTCGGCGACTTACGCGCCAAAGTCGCGTTTCAAAAGTTTGTTTTGCGCTCCTTTTCAGCCAATCAGGATCCACGGACACTGTGGGCAACGTGATGACATAGGCACGGGTCACCACCATCTTTCAGAAGGGCATGCAAGTGATTGGCTTGCTTTGGTGGGCGTCACAGGGGGTATAAAAGGGCGTGCACGCCGACCGCCATCTTACTTCTGCCGATCTCAGTATAGGGAGAGGTTGCTGCTGATTCTGTAGGGAGAGCGTTAGGCAGGGAAGAAGACCAAAAAACTGCTTCTGCTGCTAGCGATTTGACCTGCACAACACACCAGTCACTGTGTGTGCAGTGCAAGGGGAGGCTATATAGTGGTGTATCAGTGGTGTTGGTTGTTGGGCTGCCTTCTAAGGCTTCCTGACAGGCTGGCATTGCTGTTTACCCACTGCTCCGCAAACTGCTTTTTTAAAAGCAATCCAATCTCCCTTATCCTATAGTCACTTTGGTCACAGCTGTGCCATCGAGCCTGTCACATAGCGCTCAGATATTCATTGGGCCTCAAACTGCTTTTTTAAAAGCAATCCCAATTTTTTTTTTTTTGTCCTGCTGAGAAGAAAAAAAAACTGCTTCTGCTGCTGATAGCAATTTGGCCTGCACAACACACCAGTCACTGTGTGCAGTGCAAGGGGAGGCTATATAGTGGTGTATCAGTGGTGTTGGTTGTTGGGCTGCCTTTTAAGGCTTCCTGACAGGCTGGCATTGCTGTCTACCCACTGCTCCGCAAACTGCTTTTTTAAAAGCAATCCAATCTCCCTTATCCTCTAGTCACTTAGGTCACAGCTGTGCCATCGAGCTTGTCACATAGCGCTCAGATATTCATTGGGCCTCACACAATCCAAAAGTGTCCAGTGTCCAAAAGTGTGTGCAGAGATTCAAACTCTCACTTATCCTCTAGTCACTTAGGTCACAGCTGTGCCATCGAGCTTGTCACATAGCGCTCAGATATTCATTGGGCCTCACACAATCCAAAAGTGTCCAGTGTCCAAAAGTGTGTGCAGAGATTCAAACTCTCACTTATCCTCTAGTCACTTAGGTCACAGCTGTGCCATCGAGCTTGTCACATAGCGCTCAGATATTCATTGGGCCTCACACAATCCAAAAGTGTCCAGTGTCCAAAAGTGTGTGCAGAGATTCAAACTCTCACTTATCCTCTAGTCACTTAGGTCACAGCTGTGCCATCGAGCTTGTCACATAGCGCTCAGATATTCATTGGGCCTCACACAATCCAAAAGTGTCCAGTGTCCAAAAGTGTGTGCAGAGATTCAAACTCTCACTTATCCTCTAGTCACTTAGGTCACAGCTGTGCCATCGAGCTTGTCACATAGCGCTCAGATATTCATTGGGCCTCACACAATCCAAAAGTGTCCAGTGTCCAAAAGTGTGTACAGAGATTCAAAATCTCACTTATTCTCTAGTCACTTAGGTCACAGCTGTGCCATCGAGCCTGTCACATAGCGCTCAGATATCAGTGGGCCTCACACAATCCAAAAGTGTCCAGTGTCCAACAGTGTGTGCAGAGATTCAAAATCTCACTTATTCTCTAGTCACTTAGGTCACAGCTGTGCCATCGAGCCTGTCACATAGCGCTCAGATATTCATGGGGCCTCACACAATCCAAAAGTGTCCAGTGTCCAAAAGTGTGTGCAGAGATTCAAAATCTCACTTATCCTCTAGTCACTTAGGTCACAGCTGTGCCATCGAGCTTGTCACATAGCGCTCAGATATTCATTGGGCCTCACACAATCCAAAAGTGTCCAGTGTCCAAAAGTGTGTGCAGAGATTCAAACTCTCACTTATCCTCTAGTCACTTAGGTCACAGCTGTGCCATCGAGCTTGTCACATAGCGCTCAGATATTCATTGGGCCTCACACAATCCAAAAGTGTCCAGTGTCCAAAAGTGTGTGCAGAGATTCAAAATCTCACTTATTCTCTAGTCACTTAGGTCACAGCTGTGCCATCGAGCCTGTCACATAGCGCTCAGATATCAGTGGGCCTCACACAATCCAAAAGTGTCCAGTGTCCAAAAGTGTGTGCAGTGATTCAAAATCTCACTTATTCTCTAGTCACTTAGGTCACAGCTGTGCCATCGAGCCTGTCACATAGCGCTCAGATATCAGTGGGGCTCACACAATCCAAAAGTGTCCAGTGTCCAAAAGTGTGTGCAGAAATTCAAAATCTCCACTGTCCTATAGACACCTTGTTTTACATACTATATAGTTTGTTGGATTTTGTCTACATTTCTACCAAAAATGAGGAAGGCTGGTGGAAGAGGCCGTGGAATTGGGCGGGGGTTGGCAGCTGGTAATGATGAAGTTGGTGGTGGATCTGATGGTAGTGGCAAGAGCAAAATAGGACCGAATGCAGGAGGTGTTGAGCCTGCGTCATCGTCTGGCTACATAAAGCCTCGAACGCTTAGTTTTCTTGGAGTTGGCAAACCGCATTTAAAGCCAGAGCATCAGGAAAAAGTTTTGTCTTACATTGCTGACTCAGCCTCCAGCTCTATCGCCTCCTCTTCTTCAGTTGTAAAAAGTAAAAGCACTGAGTCGTCATTGGAGGCTCATGTTCATGAACCACACCTTTCCTTGTGTCCTTCACCCCAACCAAGATTGAAGGATGACGCAGGCCATACTACTGATTACTCCATGGAGCTGTTTTCACATACCATGCCTGGATTATCAAGTGAAATGGTGAATTACCCAGGCCAAGATGAATCTGACATGGAGTGCACTGATGCACAGCCGCTGATGGATGATTCTGCTGGTACATTCACTCAGAGCACTACATTGTCCTCGCAGTGTACAGAGCCAGATTCTGACCCTGATGAGACTCAGGTGCCCTTTCCCGCACACTATACCACCATACATGGTGACACAGAGGAAGGTGCACATGACATAGAAGAGGTGGTGATGGATGACCCAGTTGTTGACCCAGATTGGCATCCATTGGGGGAAGAGGGTGCTGCTTCCAATAGCTCAGATGAGGAGCATCCACAGCAGACATCGACATCGCAACAGCTGTTATCTGGCAGGCCCGGAGCACTCCAAAGACAGGTTCCAAACATCAAAAGAGTTGCTGGACAGCTTGTCCAGAGGGTCAAAAGATCACAGCGTGCTAGGCCGCAAAATGTCTGCCAAAGTAGGAAGAGTGCAGTGTGGCACTTTTTTGAACAAAATCCTCATGATCAGGCCAAGGTTATCTGTAAGAAGTGTGCAAAGACCTTTAGCCGAGGGAAAAATCTGAAAAATTTGAATACCAGTTGCATGCTTAGACATTTAACCAGCATGCACTTGCAAGCGTGGACACAACACCAAACCTCAAGTGCCACATGTGCAACTGATCACAACGAAGGTAGTCAGCAACGCTACATTGTTTCCCCCACTGTAAGCCCACCGGTTAGCACAGCAGCAAATGTTGAGGTGTCGTTGCATGGCCACAGCAGTCAGGGAATCCCACTGTTATATCAACGAAAGACTGATTCTAGGCCATCAGAAAGAACACCAACTCCATCACCATCATCAACCCTCTCTCAGTCCGCCCTGTCCACCGCTACTTCCACCATATGCAGCTCTCAAGTCCAGCTCACCCTCCCAGACACTATGAGTAGGTCAAGAAAGTACTCAGTCTCTCATCCGCGTACACTGGGTTTGAACGCCCATATTGCCAAACTAATCTCATTTGAGATGATGCCCTTTCGGTTGGTGGAAAGCACAGCTTTCCGCGAACTCATGGCCTATGCAGTACCACGCTATGACCTACCCAGTCGCCACTTCTTCTCTCGCAAAGCCATCCCAGCCCTCCACCATCATGTGAAAGACCGCATTGTCCATGCACTCAAGCAGTCAGTGAGCGGAAAGGTGCACCTCACAACTGATGCATGGTCCAGTCGGCATGGCCAGGGCCATTACGTGTCCATCACTGCGCACTGGGTTGTGGTGGATGCAGGGTCCACAGGGGACAGCGGTGGTGGGACAGTGCTGCCTAGCCCACGGTATAGGAAACAGTTGGCTGTAGGCGTTCGACCCTCCTCCTCCTCCACCTCCTCCAGAAGCGAAAGCTCGTCCACAGAGCACAGTCGTACGAGCACTCCATCTGCAGCTGCCACTGTTGCCCACGATGTGTCCCCCTATCGAGCAGCTAGTGGAAAGCGTCAGCAGGCTGTGTTGCAGATGATGTGTTTGGGCGACAGACACACCGCCGAGGTGCTGGCCGAGTACTTGAAGCGACAAACTGAGTCATGGCTGGGCAGTGTACATCTTGAGGCAGGCAAGGTAGTTAGTGATAACGGCCGTAATTTTGTGGCAGCCATAGCCCTTTCAAAACTCAGCCACATACCTTGCTTGGCTCACACCTTGAACCTGGTGGTGCAGTGCTTCCTCAAAAATTATCCGGAGTTAACAGCCCTGCTCCAGAAGGTGCGAAGACTGTGCGCGCACATCCGCCGGTCGCCTGTACACTCCGTTCGTATGCAGAAGCTGCAGCGATTGCTCCACCTTCCCAACCACCGCCTCATTATCGACATTGCAACAAGGTGGAACTCCACCCTGCACATGGTGGAGCGGCTGTGCGAGCAGAGGCAGGCCATAATGCATTTGTGGGAGGATACACGGCCAGGCACTTTGAGAGCAGACATGGAGTTGACAGGTGTGCAGTGGTCGAAGCTGAAAGACCTTTGTAAAGTCCTTCAGTGTTTTGAGGAATGCACACGGCTGGTAAGCGCAGACGACGCCATCCTAAGCATTAGCATCCCACTTATGCGTCTGCTCATGCAAACTTTGATGCACCTTAAGGAGCAGGCGTCTGCAGCCAATGTTGATGAGGAGGAAGAGGAGGAGGGAATCCTTGATGACATTCAGCCATTGTCTGCTCAGGGACCTCTCCTGGACGAGGTGGAGGAAGAAGAGGAGGAGGATGATGGGGATGATTACTTAGGGGAGGAGGATGCATCTCGTGGGGCAAGTGAAAATGTTGGCGTGGCAAGGTCTGGTACAGGGTTTGTGCGTGACTGGAGGGATGTGGATTTGCCAGAAAGTGCTCCTCCACCCAGCACTCGCAGTGCATCATTGACACCGGGAACATTGGCCCACATGTCAGATTATGCCTTGCAGATCCTAAAAAGGGACCCCCGCATTGCCAAAATGATGAACGATGACGACTACTGGTTGGCCAGCATCCTGGATCCACGCTATAAAGGCAAATTACAAAACATCATGCCACAGGAGAACCTTGACCTAATATTGGCTAATAAACAAGCAACTCTGGTAAATCGGTTGCTTGAGGCATTCCCAGCACACAGCAGCGGTGATGGTTCTCACACGAGCCGTACGGGCCGGGGGCAGCTTGGCAGAGGTGTTCGTGGTGTACACAGCAGAAGTGGCGTTGGAGACAGGGGTTTCATGACAATGTTGTGGACTGATTTTTCAAATACCGCTCACACAACTGGTAATACCGCATCGATGGAAAGTGACAGGAGACAGCAGTTGTCAACTATGGTTAACAAACTACTTTTCCTCCCATATCGATGTTCTCCCACACAGGTCATTCCCCTTTGACTATTGGGCCGCTTTACTGGACACCTGGCCTGAATTGGCACAATATGCCTTACAGGAGCTCGCTTGCCCAGCTGCAAGTGTGCTATCGGAAAGAGTCTTCAGTGCAGCTGGATCAATCCTGACAGAAAAAAGGACCCGTCTGTCAACCCAAAATGTGGATGATCTAACCTTCATTAAAATGAACCACGCATGGGTTTCTAAGGATTTTGTCCCACCTTCCCCTGATGACACATAGGGTGACAGAAAAATGGCTTGCTTTGGTCCACCTCTTCCTGGTACTTCACCTATTTCACCTTTTCCATCAGCTGAATGTCCAACATCAACATATGCCACTTTCTAAAACTCCCTAACTGTGCTGCCTCCCCCCCCATGGCCGGGGTCACCACCTACCGCACGACACCGTGCGAGTGCCGTTGCCCTGGACAGGTGGGTAGGCCGACTCCTGGGCGCGGGCACTGGCACAGGGTCCCTCATAGTGCAATCAAGTGTCTCTGACGGTGGTGGTGCACACCCGCCGTCAGACACACCGCTGTACTATGAGGGGCCCAGTGCCAGTACCGACGCTCATGAGTGGGCCACCCTTGCTTGGGCAGGGCCCCAGCATTTGCAATCTTTACCTCTCCCTGCTCCTCCGCTGTGTAATCTGGGCCGTCAAATTCATACTGTGCCTGACACCGTCTGAGCCTGCCTCCTGAGACATATATTTTGAATGTGTACGCTATCCATACATGTTATCCAGGGATACGGTACCCTTTCTAACCTTTGTGCAATCACGTGCAATCCATACTGGGCCTAACACCGTCTGAGCCTGCCTCATGCTGTATAGACATATATTTTGAATGTGTACGCTATCCATACATGTTATCCAGGGATACGGTACCCTTTCTAACCTTTGTGCAATCACGTGCAATCCATACTGGGCCTAACACCGTCTGAGCCTGCCTCATGCTGTATAGACATATATTTTGAATGTGTACACTATCCATACATGTTATCCGGGGATACGGTACCCTTTCTAACCTTTGTGCAATCACGTGCAATCCATACTGGGCCTAACACCGTCTGAGCCTGCCTCCTGAGACATATATTTTGAATGTGTACGCTATCCATACATGTTATCCAGGGATACGGTACCCTTTCTAACCTTTGTGCAATCACGTGCAATCCATACTGGGCCTAACACCGTCTGAGCCTGCCTCCTGAGACATATATTTTGAATGTGTACGCTATCCATACATGTTATCCAGGGATACGGTACCCTTTCTAACCTTTGTGCAATCACGTGCAATCCATACTGGGCCTAATACCGTCTGAGCCTGCCTCCTGAGACATATATTTTGAATGTGTACGCTATCCATGCATGTTATCCAGGGATACGGTACCCTTTCTAACCTTTGTGCAATCACGTGCAATCCATACTGGGCCTAACACCGTCTGAGCCTGCCTCATGCTGTATAGACATATATTTTGAATGTGTACGCTATCCATACATGTTATCCGGGGATACGGTACCCTTTCTAACCTTTGTGCAATCACGTGCAATCCATACTGGGCCTAACACCGTCTGAGCCTGCCTCCTGAGACATATATTTTGAATGTGTACGCTATCCATACATGTTATCCAGGGATACGGTACCCTTTCTAACCTTTGTGCAATCACGTGCAATCCATACTGGGCCTAACACCATCTGAGCCTGCCTCATGCTGTATAGACATATATTTTGAATGTGTACGCTATCCATACATGTTATCCAGGGATACTGTACCCTTTCTAACCTTTGTGCAATCACGTGCAATCCATACTGGGCCTAACACCGTCTGAGCCTGCCTCCTGAGACATATATTTTGAATGTGTACGCTATCCATACATGTTATCCAGGGATACGGTACCCTTTCTAACCTTTGTGCAATCACGTGCAATCCATACTGGGCCTAACACCGTCTGAGCCTGCCTCATGCTGTATAGACATATATTTTGAATGTGTACGCTATCCATACATGTTATCTGGGGATACGGTACCCTTTCTAACCTTTGTGCAATCACGTGCAATCCATACTGGGCCTAACACCGTCTGAGCCTGCCTCATGCTGTATAGACATATATTTTGAATGTGTACGCTATCCATACATGTTATCCAGGGATACGGTACCCTTTCTAACCTTTGTGCAATCACGTGCAATCCATACTGGGCCTAACACCGTCTGAGCCTGCCTCATGCTGTATAGACATATATTTTGAATGTGTACGCTATCCATACATGTTATCCAGGGATACGGTACCTTTTCTAACCTTTGTGCAATCACGTGCAATCCATACTGTGCCTAACACCGTCTGAGCCTGCCTCATGCTGTATAGACATATATTTTGAATGTGTACGCTATCCATACATGTTATCCGGGGATACGGTACCCTTTCTAACCTTTGTGCAATCACGTGCAATCCATACTGGGCCTAACACCGTCTGAGCCTGCCTCCTGAGACATATATTTTGAATGTGTGCGCTATACATACATGTTATCCAGGGATACGGTACCCTTTCTAACCATTGTGCAATCACGTGCAATCCATACTGGGCCTAACACCGTCTGAGCCTGCCTCATGCTGTATAGACATATATTTTGAATGTGTACGCTATCCATACATGTTATCCAGGGATACGGTACCCTTTCTAACCTTTGTGCAATCACGTGCAATCCATACTGGGCCTAACACCGTCTGAGCCTGCCTCCTGAGACATATATTTTGAATGTGTACGCTATCCATACATGTTATCCAGGGATACGGTACCCTTTCTAACCTTTGTGCAATCACGTGCAATCCATACTGGGCCTAACACCGTCTGAGCCTGCCTCCTGAGACATATATTTTGAATGTGTACGCTATCCATACATGTTATCCAGGGATACGGTACCCTTTCTAACCTTTGTGCAATCACGTGCAATCCATACTGGGCCTAACACCGTCTGAGCCTGCCTCCTGAGACATATATTTTGAATGTGTACGCTATCCATACATGTTATCCAGGGATACGGTACCCTTTCTAACCTTTGTGCAATCACGTGCAATCCATACTGGGCCTAACACCGTCTGAGCCTGCCTCATGCTGTATAGACATATATTTTGAATGTGTACGCTATCCATACATGTTATCCGGGGATACGGTACCCTTTCTAACCTTTGTGCAATCACGTGCAATCCATACTGGGCCTAACACCGTCTGAGCCTGCCTCCTGAGACATATATTTTGAATGTGTACGCTATCCATACATGTTATCCAGGGATACGGTACCCTTTCTAACCTTTGTGCAATCACGTGCAATCCATACTGGGCCTAACACCGTCTGAGCCTGCCTCCTGAGACATATATTTTGAATGTGTACGCTATCCATACATGTTATCCAGGGATACGGTACCCTTTCTAACCTTTGTGCAATCACGTGCAATCCATACTGGGCCTAATACCGTCTGAGCCTGCCTCCTGAGACATATATTTTGAATGTGTACGCTATCCATGCATGTTATCCAGGGATACGGTACCCTTTCTAACCTTTGTGCAATCACGTGCAATCCATACTGGGCCTAACACCGTCTGAGCCTGCCTCATGCTGTATAGACATATATTTTGAATGTGTACGCTATCCATACATGTTATCCGGGGATACGGTACCCTTTCTAACCTTTGTGCAATCACGTGCAATCCATACTGGGCCTAACACCGTCTGAGCCTGCCTCCTGAGACATATATTTTGAATGTGTACGCTATCCATACATGTTATCCAGGGATACGGTACCCTTTCTAACCTTTGTGCAATTACGTGCAATCCATACTGGGCCTAACACCATCTGAGCCTGCCTCATGCTGTATAGACATATATTTTGAATGTGTACGCTATCCATACATGTTATCCAGGGATACTGTACCCTTTCTAACCTTTGTGCAATCACGTGCAATCCATACTGGGCCTAACACGGTCTGAGCCTGCCTCCTGAGACATATATTTTGAATGTGTACGCTATCCATACATGTTATCCAGGGATACGGTACCCTTTCTAACCTTTGTGCAATCACGTGCAATCCATACTGGGCCTAACACCGTCTGAGCCTGCCTCATGCTGTATAGACATATATTTTGAATGTGTACGCTATCCATACATGTTATCCGGGGATACGGTACCCTTTCTAACCTTTGTGCAATCACGTGCAATCCATACTGGGCCTAACACCGTCTGAGCCTGCCTCATGCTGTATAGACATATATTTTGAATGTGTACGCTATCCATACATGTTATCCAGGGATACGGTACCCTTTCTAACCTTTGTGCAATCACGTGCAATCCATACTGGGCCTAACACCGTCTGAGCCTGCCTCCTGAGACATATATTTTGAATGTGTACGCTATACATACATGTTATCCAGGGATACGGTACCCTTTCTAACCATTGTGCAATCACGTGCAATCCATACTGGGCCTAACACCATCTGAGCCTGCCTCATGCTCTATAGACATATATTTTGAATGTGTACGCTATCCATACATGTTATCCAGGGATACGGTACCCTTTCTAACCTTTGTGCAATCACGTGCAATCCATACTGGGCCTAACACCGTCTGAGCCTGCCTCATGCTGTATAGACATATATTTTGAATGTGTACGCTATCCATACATGTTATCCGGGGATACGGTACCCTTTCTAACCTTTGTGCAATCACGTGCAATCCATACTGGGCCTAACACCGTCTGAGCCTGCCTCCTGAGACATATATTTTGAATGTGTACGCTATCCATACATGTTATCCAGGGATACGGTACCCTTTCTAACCTTTGTGCAATCACGTGCAATCCATACTGGGCCTAACACCGTCTGAGCCTGCCTCCTGAGACATATATTTTGAATGTGTACGCTATCCATACATGTTATCCAGGGATACGGTACCCTTTCTAACCTTTGTGCAATCACGTGCAATCCATACTGGGCCTAACACCGTCTGAGCCTGCCTCCTGAGACATATATTTTGAATGTGTACGCTATCCATACATGTTATCCAGGGATACGGTACCCTTTCTAACCTTTGTGCAATCACGTGCAATCCATACTGGGCCTAACACCGTCTGAGCCTGCCTCATGCTGTATAGACATATATTTTGAATGTGTACGCTATCCATACATGTTATCCGGGGATACGGTACCCTTTCTAACCTTTGTGCAATCACGTGCAATCCATACTGGGCCTAACACCGTCTGAGCCTGCCTCCTGAGACATATATTTTGAATGTGTACGCTATCCATACATGTTATCCAGGGATACGGTACCCTTTCTAACCTTTGTGCAATCACGTGCAATCCATACTGGGCCTAACACCGTCTGAGCCTGCCTCCTGAGACATATATTTTGAATGTGTACGCTATCCATACATGTTATCCAGGGATACGGTACCCTTTCTAACCTTTGTGCAATCACGTGCAATCCATACTGGGCCTAACACCGTCTGAGCCTGCCTCCTGAGACATATATTTTGAATGTGTACGCTATCCATACATGTTATCCAGGGATACGGTACCCTTTCTAACCTTTGTGCAATCACGTGCAATCCATACTGGGCCTAACACCGTCTGAGCCTGCCTCATGCTGTATAGACATATATTTTGAATGTGTACGCTATCCATACATGTTATCCGGGGATACGGTACCCTTTCTAACCTTTGTGCAATCACGTGCAATCCATACTGGGCCTAACACCGTCTGAGCCTGCCTCCTGAGACATATATTTTGAATGTGTACGCTATCCATACATGTTATCCAGGGATACGGTACCCTTTCTAACCTTTGTGCAATCACGTGCAATCCATACTGGGCCTAACACCATCTGAGCCTGCCTCATGCTGTATAGACATATATTTTGAATGTGTACGCTATCCATACATGTTATCCAGGGATACTGTACCCTTTCTAACCTTTGTGAAATCACGTGCAATCCATACTGGGCCTAACACCGTCTGAGCCTGCCTCCTGAGACATATATTTTGAATGTGTACGCTATCCATACATGTTATCCAGGGATACGGTACCCTTTCTAACCTTTGTGCAATCACGTGCAATCCATACTGGGCCTAACACCGTCTGAGCCTGCCTCATGCTGTATAGACATATATTTTGAATGTGTACGCTATCCATACATGTTATCCGGGGATACGGTACCCTATCTAACCTTTGTGCAATCACGTGCAATCCATACTGGGCCTAACACCGTCTGAGCCTGCCTCATGCTGTATAGACATATATTTTGAATGTGTACGCTATCCATACATGTTATCCAGGGATACGGTACCCTTTCTAACCTTTGTGCAATCACGTGCAATCCATACTGGGCCTAACACCGTCTGAGCCTGCCTCATGCTTTATAGACATATATTTTGAATGTGTACGCTATCCATACATGTTATCCAGGGATACGGTACCTTTTCTAACCTTTGTGCAATCACGTGCAATCCATACTGTGCCTAACACCGTCTGAGCCTGCCTCATGCTGTATAGACATATATTTTGAATGTGTACGCTATCCATACATGTTATCCGGGGATACGGTACCCTTTCTAACCTTTGTGCAATCACGTGCAATCCATACTGGGCCTAACACCGTCTGAGCCTGCCTCCTGAGACATATATTTTGAATGTGTACGGTATACATACATGTTATCCAGGGATACGGTACCCTTTCTAACCTTTGTGCAATCACGTGCAATCCATACTGGGCCTAACACCGTCTGAGCCTGCCTCCTGAGACATATATTTTGAATGTGTACGCTATCCATACATGTTATCCGGGGAAACGGTACCCTTTCTAACCTTTGTGCAATCACGTGCAATCCATACTGGGCCTAACACCGTCTGAGCCTGCCTCCTGAGACATATATTTTGAATGTGTACGCTATCCATACATGTTATCCAGGGATACGGTACCCTTTCTAACCTTTGTGCAATCACGTGCAATCCATACTGGGCCTAACACCGTCTGAGCCTGCCTCCTGAGACATATATTTTGAATATTTACGCTATCCATACATGTTATCCAGGGATACGGTACCCTTTCTAACCTTTGTGCAATCACGTGCAATCCATACTGGGCCTAACACCATCTGAGCCTGCCTCATGCTGTATAGACATATATTTTGAATGTGTACGCTATCCATACATGTTATCCGGGGATACGGTACCCTTTCTAACCTTTGTGCAATCACGTGCAATCCATACTGGGCCTAACACCGTCTGAGCCTGCCTCCTGAGACATATATTTTGAATGTGTACGCTATCCATACATGTTATCCAGGGAT
Organism: Dendrobates tinctorius; assembly: GCF_039654945.1. NCBI lineage: Eukaryota > Metazoa > Chordata > Amphibia > Anura > Dendrobatidae > Dendrobates > Dendrobates tinctorius. The sequence goes on along the minus strand of NW_027361690.1, from coordinate 105,762,317 downwards.
ACGGTACCCTTTCTAACCTTTGTGCAATCACGTGCAATCCATACTGGGCCTAACACCATCTGAGCCTGCCTCATGCTGTATAGACATATATTTTGAATGTGTACGCTATCCATACATGTTATCCAGGGATACTGTACCCTTTCTAACCTTTGTGCAATCACGTGCAATCAATACTGGGCCTAACACCGTCTGAGCCTGCCTCCTGAGACATATATTTTGAATGTGTACGCTATCCATACATGTTATCCAGGGATACGGTACCCTTTCTAACCTTTGCGCAATCACGTGCAATCCATACTGGGCCTAACACCGACTGAGCCTGCCTCATGCTGTATAGACATATATTTTGAATGTGTACGCTATCCATACATGTTATCCGGGGATACGGTACCCTTTCTAACCTTTGTGCAATCACGTGCAATCCATACTGGGCCTAACACCGTCTGAGCCTGCCTCCTGAGACATATATTTTGAATGTGTACGCTATCCATACATGTTATCCAGGTATACGGTACCCTTTCTAACCTTTGTGCAATCACGTGCAATCCATACTGGGCCTAACACCGTCTGAGCCTGCCTCCTGAGACATATATTTTGAATGTGTACGCTATCCATACATGTTATCCAGGGATACGGTACCCTTTTTAACCTTTGTGCAATCACGTGCAATCCATACTGGGCCTAACACCGTCTGAGCCTGCCTCCTGAGATATATATTTTGAATGTGTACGCTATCCATACATGTTATCCGGGGATACGGTACCCTTTCTAACCTTTGTGCAATCACGTGCAATCCATACTGGGCCTAACACCGTCTGAGCCTGCCTCCTGAGACATATATTTTGAATGTGTACGCTATCCATACATGTTATCCAGGGATACGGTACCCTTTCTAACCTTTGTGCAATCACGTGCAATCCATACTGGGCCTAACACCGTCTGAGCCTGCCTCCTGAGACATATATTTTGAATATTTACGCTATCCATACATGTTATCCAGGGATACGGTACCCTTTCTAACCTTTGTGCAATCACGTGCAATCCATACTGGGCCTAACACCATCTGAGCCTGCCTCATGCTGTATAGACATATATTTTGAATGTGTACGCTATCCATACATGTTATCCGGGGATACGGTACCCTTTCTAACCTTTGTGCAATCACGTGCAATCCATACTGTGCCTAACACCGTCTGAGCCTGCCTCCTGAGACATATATTTTGAATGTGTACGCTATCCATACATGTTATCCAGGGATACGGTACCCTTTCTAACCTTTGTGCAATCACGTGCAATCCATACTGGGCCTAACACCATCTGAGCCTGCCTCATGCTGTATAGACATATATTTTGAATGTGTACGCTATCCATACATGTTATCCAGGGATACTGTACCCTTTCTAACCTTTGTGCAATCACGTGCAATCCATACTGGGCCTAACACCGTCTGAGCCTGCCTCCTGAGACATATATTTTGAATGTGTACGCTATCCATACATGTTATCCAGGGATACGGTACCCTTTCTAACCTTTGTGCAATCACGTGCAATCCATACTGGGCCTAACACCGACTGAGCCTGCCTCATGCTGTATAGACATATATTTTGAATGTGTACGCTATCCATACATGTTATCCGGGGATACCGTACCCTTTCTAACCTTTGTGCAATCACGTGCAATCCATACTGGGCCTAACACCGTCTGAGCCTGCCTCCTGAGACATATATTTTGAATGTGTACGCTATCCATACATGTTATCCAGGGATACGGTACCCTTTCTAACCTTTGTGCAATCACGTGCAATCCATACTGGGCCTAACACCATCTGAGCCTGCCTCCTGAGACATATATTTTGAATGTGTACGCTATCCATACATGTTATCCAGGGATACGGTACCCTTTCTAACCTTTGTGCAATCACGTGCAATCCATACTGGGCCTAACACCGTCTGAGCCTGCCTCCTGAGATATATATTTTGAATGTGTACGCTATCCATACATGTTATCCAGGGATACGGTACCCTTTCTAACCTTTGTGCAATCACGTGCAATCCATACTGGGCCTAATACCGTCTGAGCCTGCCTCCTGAGACATATATTTTGAATGTGTACGCTATCCATGCATGTTATCCAGGGATACGGTACCCTTTCTAACCTTTGTGCAATCACGTGCAATCCATACTGGGCCTAACACCGTCTGAGCCTGCCTCATGCTGTATAGACATATATTTTGAATGTGTACGCTATCCATACATGTTATCCGGGGATACGGTACCCTTTCTAACCTTTGTGCAATCACGTGCAATCCATACTGGGCCTAACACCGTCTGAGCCTGCCTCCTGAGACATATATTTTGAATGTGTACGCTATCCATACATGTTATCCAGGGATACGGTACCCTTTCTAACCTTTGTGCAATTACGTGCAATCCATACTGGGCCTAACACCATCTGAGCCTGCCTCATGCTGTATAGACATATATTTTGAATGTGTACGCTATCCATACATGTTATCCAGGGATACTGTACCCTTTCTAACCTTTGTGCAATCACGTGCAATCCATACTGGGCCTAACACCGTCTGAGCCTGCCTCCTGAGACATATATTTTGAATGTGTACGCTATCCATACATGTTATCCAGGGATACGGTACCCTTTCTAACCTTTGTGCAATCACGTGCAATCCATACTGGGCCTAACACCGTCTGAGCCTGCCTCATGCTGTATAGACATATATTTTGAATGTGTACGCTATCCATACATGTTATCCGGGGATACGGTACCCTTTCTAACCTTTGTGCAATCACGTGCAATCCATACTGGGCCTAACACCGTCTGAGCCTGCCTCATGCTGTATAGACATATATTTTGAATGTGTACGCTATCCATACATGTTATCCAGGGATACGGTACCCTTTCTAACCTTTGTGCAATCACGTGCAATCCATACTGGGCCTAACACCGTCTGAGCCTGCCTCCTGAGACATATATTTTGAATGTGTACGCTATACATACATGTTATCCAGGGATACGGTACCCTTTCTAACCATTGTGCAATCACGTGCAATCCATACTGGGCCTAACACCATCTGAGCCTGCCTCATGCTCTATAGACATATATTTTGAATGTGTACGCTATCCATACATGTTATCCAGGGATACGGTACCCTTTCTAACCTTTGTGCAATCACGTGCAATCCATACTGGGCCTAACACCGTCTGAGCCTGCCTCATGCTGTATAGACATATATTTTGAATGTGTACGCTATCCATACATGTTATCCGGGGATACGGTACCCTTTCTAACCTTTGTGCAATCACGTGCAATCCATACTGGGCCTAACACCGTCTGAGCCTGCCTCCTGAGACATATATTTTGAATGTGTACGCTATCCATACATGTTATCCAGGGATACGGTACCCTTTCTAACCTTTGTGCAATCACGTGCAATCCATACTGGGCCTAACACCGTCTGAGCCTGCCTCCTGAGACATATATTTTGAATGTGTACGCTATCCATACATGTTATCCAGGGATACGGTACCCTTTCTAACCTTTGTGCAATCACGTGCAATCCATACTGGGCCTAACACCGTCTGAGCCTGCCTCCTGAGACATATATTTTGAATGTGTACGCTATCCATACATGTTATCCAGGGATACGGTACCCTTTCTAACCTTTGTGCAATCACGTGCAATCCATACTGGGCCTAACACCGTCTGAGCCTGCCTCATGCTGTATAGACATATATTTTGAATGTGTACGCTATCCATACATGTTATCCGGGGATACGGTACCCTTTCTAACCTTTGTGCAATCACGTGCAATCCATACTGGGCCTAACACCGTCTGAGCCTGCCTCCTGAGACATATATTTTGAATGTGTACGCTATCCATACATGTTATCCAGGGATACGGTACCCTTTCTAACCTTTGTGCAATCACGTGCAATCCATACTGGGCCTAACACCGTCTGAGCCTGCCTCCTGAGACATATATTTTGAATGTGTACGCTATCCATACATGTTATCCAGGGATACGGTACCCTTTCTAACCTTTGTGCAATCACGTGCAATCCATACTGGGCCTAACACCGTCTGAGCCTGCCTCCTGAGACATATATTTTGAATGTGTACGCTATCCATACATGTTATCCAGGGATACGGTACCCTTTCTAACCTTTGTGCAATCACGTGCAATCCATACTGGGCCTAACACCGTCTGAGCCTGCCTCATGCTGTATAGACATATATTTTGAATGTGTACGCTATCCATACATGTTATCCGGGGATACGGTACCCTTTCTAACCTTTGTGCAATCACGTGCAATCCATACTGGGCCTAACACCGTCTGAGCCTGCCTCCTGAGACATATATTTTGAATGTGTACGCTATCCATACATGTTATCCAGGGATACGGTACCCTTTCTAACCTTTGTGCAATCACGTGCAATCCATACTGGGCCTAACACCATCTGAGCCTGCCTCATGCTGTATAGACATATATTTTGAATGTGTACGCTATCCATACATGTTATCCAGGGATACTGTACCCTTTCCAACCTTTGTGAAATCACGTGCAATCCATACTGGGCCTAACACCGTCTGAGCCTGCCTCCTGAGACATATATTTTGAATGTGTACGCTATCCATACATGTTATCCAGGGATACGGTACCCTTTCTAACCTTTGTGCAATCACGTGCAATCCATACTGGGCCTAACACCGTCTGAGCCTGCCTCATGCTGTATAGACATATATTTTGAATGTGTACGCTATCCATACATGTTATCCGGGGATACGGTACCCTATCTAACCTTTGTGCAATCACGTGCAATCCATACTGGGCCTAACACCGTCTGAGCCTGCCTCATGCTGTATAGACATATATTTTGAATGTGTACGCTATCCATACATGTTATCCAGGGATACGGTACCCTTTCTAACCTTTGTGCAATCACGTGCAATCCATACTGGGCCTAACACCGTCTGAGCCTGCCTCATGCTTTATAGACATATATTTTGAATGTGTACGCTATCCATACATGTTATCCAGGGATACGGTACCTTTTCTAACCTTTGTGCAATCACGTGCAATCCATACTGTGCCTAACACCGTCTGAGCCTGCCTCATGCTGTATAGACATATATTTTGAATGTGTACGCTATCCATACATGTTATCCGGGGATACGGTACCCTTTCTAACCTTTGTGCAATCACGTGCAATCCATACTGGGCCTAACACCGTCTGAGCCTGCCTCCTGAGACATATATTTTGAATGTGTACGCTATACATACATGTTATCCAGGGATACGGTACCCTTTCTAACCTTTGTGCAATCACGTGCAATCCATACTGGGCCTAACACCGTCTGAGCCTGCCTCCTGAGACATATATTTTGAATGTGTACGCTATCCATACATGTTATCCGGGGAAACGGTACCCTTTCTAACCTTTGTGCAATCACGTGCAATCCATACTGGGCCTAACACCGTCTGAGCCTGCCTCCTGAGACATATATTTTGAATGTGTACGCTATCCATACATGTTATCCAGGGATACGGTACCCTTTCTAACCTTTGTGCAATCACGTGCAATCCATACTGGGCCTAACACCGTCTGAGCCTGCCTCCTGAGACATATATTTTGAATATTTACGCTATCCATACATGTTATCCAGGGATACGGTACCCTTTCTAACCTTTGTGCAATCACGTGCAATCCATACTGGGCCTAACACCATCTGAGCCTGCCTCATGCTGTATAGACATATATTTTGAATGTGTACGCTATCCATACATGTTATCCGGGGATACGGTACCCTTTCTAACCTTTGTGCAATCACGTGCAATCCATACTGGGCCTAACACCGTCTGAGCCTGCCTCCTGAGACATATATTTTGAATGTGTACGCTATCCATACATGTTATCCAGGGATACGGTACCCTTTCTAACCTTTGTGCAATCACGTGCAATCCATACTGGGCCTAACACCATCTGAGCCTGCCTCATGCTGTATAGACATATATTTTGAATGTGTACGCTATCCATACATGTTATCCAGGGATACTGTACCCTTTCTAACCTTTGTGCAATCACGTGCAATCAATACTGGGCCTAACACCGTCTGAGCCTGCCTCCTGAGACATATATTTTGAATGTGTACGCTATCCATACATGTTATCCAGGGATACGGTACCCTTTCTAACCTTTGCGCAATCACGTGCAATCCATACTGGGCCTAACACCGACTGAGCCTGCCTCATGCTGTATAGACATATATTTTGAATGTGTACGCTATCCATACATGTTATCCGGGGATACGGTACCCTTTCTAACCTTTGTGCAATCACGTGCAATCCATACTGGGCCTAACACCGTCTGAGCCTGCCTCCTGAGACATATATTTTGAATGTGTACGCTATCCATACATGTTATCCAGGTATACGGTACCCTTTCTAACCTTTGTGCAATCACGTGCAATCCATACTGGGCCTAACACCGTCTGAGCCTGCCTCCTGAGACATATATTTTGAATGTGTACGCTATCCATACATGTTATCCAGGGATACGGTACCCTTTTTAACCTTTGTGCAATCACGTGCAATCCATACTGGGCCTAACACCGTCTGAGCCTGCCTCCTGAGATATATATTTTGAATGTGTACGCTATCCATACATGTTATCCGGGGATACGGTACCCTTTCTAACCTTTGTGCAATCACGTGCAATCCATACTGGGCCTAACACCGTCTGAGCCTGCCTCCTGAGACATATATTTTGAATGTGTACGCTATCCATACATGTTATCCAGGGATACGGTACCCTTTCTAACCTTTGTGCAATCACGTGCAATCCATACTGGGCCTAACACCGTCTGAGCCTGCCTCCTGAGACATATATTTTGAATATTTACGCTATCCATACATGTTATCCAGGGATACGGTACCCTTTCTAACCTTTGTGCAATCACGTGCAATCCATACTGGGCCTAACACCATCTGAGCCTGCCTCATGCTGTATAGACATATATTTTGAATGTGTACGCTATCCATACATGTTATCCGGGGATACGGTACCCTTTCTAACCTTTGTGCAATCACGTGCAATCCATACTGTGCCTAACACCGTCTGAGCCTGCCTCCTGAGACATATATTTTGAATGTGTACGCTATCCATACATGTTATCCAGGGATACGGTACCCTTTCTAACCTTTGTGCAATCACGTGCAATCCATACTGGGCCTAACACCATCTGAGCCTGCCTCATGCTGTATAGACATATATTTTGAATGTGTACGCTATCCATACATGTTATCCAGGGATACTGTACCCTTTCTAACCTTTGTGCAATCACGTGCAATCCATACTGGGCCTAACACCGTCTGAGCCTGCCTCCTGAGACATATATTTTGAATGTGTACGCTATCCATACATGTTATCCAGGGATACGGTACCCTTTCTAACCTTTGTGCAATCACGTGCAATCCATACTGGGCCTAACACCGACTGAGCCTGCCTCATGCTGTATAGACATATATTTTGAATGTGTACGCTATCCATACATGTTATCCGGGGATACCGTACCCTTTCTAACCTTTGTGCAATCACGTGCAATCCATACTGGGCCTAACACCGTCTGAGCCTGCCTCCTGAGACATATATTTTGAATGTGTACGCTATCCATACATGTTATCCAGGGATACGGTACCCTTTCTAACCTTTGTGCAATCACGTGCAATCCATACTGGGCCTAACACCATCTGAGCCTGCCTCCTGAGACATATATTTTGAATGTGTACGCTATCCATACATGTTATCCAGGGATACGGTACCCTTTCTAACCTTTGTGCAATCACGTGCAATCCATACTGGGCCTAACACCGTCTGAGCCTGCCTCCTGAGATATATATTTTGAATGTGTACGCTATCCATACATGTTATCCAGGGATACGGTACCCTTTCTAACCTTTGTGCAATCACGTGCAATCCATACTGGGCCTAACACCGTCTGAGCCTGCCTCATGCTGTATAGACATATATTTTGAATGTGTATGCTATCCATACATGTTATCCGGGGATACGGTACCCTTTCTAACCTTTGTGCAATCACGTGCAATCCATACTGGGCCTAACACCGTCTGAGCCTGCCTCCTGAGACATATATTTTGAATGTGTACGCTTTCCATACATGTTATCCAGGGATACGGTACCCTTTCTAACTTTTGTGCAATCACGTGCAATCCATACTGGGCCTAACACCATCTGAGCCTGCCTCATGCTGTATAGACATATATTTTGAATGTGTACGCTATCCATACATGTTATCCAGGGATACTGTACCCTTTCTAACCTTTGTGCAATCACGTGCAATCCATACTGGGCCTAACACCGTCTGAGCCTGCCTCCTGAGACATATATTTTGAATGTGTACGCTATCCATACATGTTATCCAGGGATACGGTACCCTTTCTAACCTTTGTGCAATCACATGCAATCCATACTGGGCCTAACACCGTCTGAGCCTGCCTCCTGAGACATATATTTTGAATGTGTACGCTATCCATACTTGTTATCCAGTGATACGGTACCCTTTCTAACCTTTGTGCAATCACGTGCGATCCATACTGGGCCTAACACCGTCTGAGCCTGCCTCCTGAGACATATATTTTGAATGTGTACGCTATCCATACATGTTATCCAGGGATACGGTACCCTTTCTAACCTTTGTGCAATCACGTGCAATCCATACTGGGCCTAACACCGTCTGAGCCTGCCTCATGCTGTATAGACATATATTTTGAATGTGTACGCTATCCATACATGTTATCCGGGGATACGGTACCCTTTCTAACCTTTGTGCAATCACGTGCAATCCATACTGGGCCTAACACCGTCTGAGCCTGCCTCCTGAGACATATATTTTGAATGTGTACGCTATCCATACATGTTATCCAGGGATACGGTACCCTTTCTAACCTTTGAGCAATCACGTGCAATCCATACTGGGCCTAACACCGTCTGAGCCTGCCTCATGCTGTATAGACATATATTTTGAATGTGTACGCTATCCATACATGTTATCCAGGGATACGGTACCCTTTCTAACCTTTGTGCAATCACGTGCAATCCATAGTGGTCCTAACACTGTCTGAGCCTGCCTCATGCTGTATAGACATATATTTTGAATGTGTACGCTATTCATACATGTTATCCGGGGATACGGTACCCTTTCTAACCTTTGTGCAATCACGTGCAATCCATACTGGGCCTAACACCGTCTGAGCCTGCCTCCTGAGACATATATTTTGAATGTGTACGCTATCCATACATGTTATCCAGGGATATGGTACCCTTTCTAACCTTTGTGCAATCACGTGCAATCCATACTGGGCCTAACACCGTCTGAGCCTGCCTCCTGAGACATATATTTTGAATGTGTACGCTATCCATACATGTTATCCAGGGATACGGTACCCTTTCTAACCTTTGTGCAATCACGTGCAATCCATACTGGGCCTAACACCGTCTGAGCCTGCCTCCTGAGACATATATTTTGAATGTGTACGCTATCCATACATGTTATCCAGGGATACGGTACCCTTTCTAACCTTTGTGCAATCACGTGCAATCCATACTGGGCCTAACACCATCTGAGCCTGCCTCATGCTGTATAGACATATATTTTGAATGTGTACGCTATCCATACATGTTATCCGGGGATACGGTACCCTTTCTAACCTTTGTGCAATCACGTGCAATCCATACTGGGCCTAACACCGTCTGAGCCTGCCTCCTGAGACATATATTTTGAATGTGTACGCTATCCATACATGTTATCCAGGGATACGGTACCCTTTCTAACCTTTGTGCAATCACGTGCAATCCATACTGGGCCTAACACCATCTGAGCCTGCCTCATGCTGTATAGACATATATTTTGAATGTGTACACTATCCATACATGTTATCCAGGGATACTGTACCCTTTCTAACCTTTGTGCAATCACGTGCAATCCATACTGGGCCTAACACCGTCTGAGCCTGCCTCCTGAGACATATATTTTGAATGTGTACGCTATCCATACATGTTATCCAGGGATACGGTACCCTTTCTAACCTTTGTGCAATCACGTGCAATCCATACTGGGCCTAACACCGTCTGAGCCTGCCTCATGCTGTATAGACATATATTTTGAATGTGTACGCTATCCATACATGTTATCCGGGGATACGGTACCCTTTCTAACCTTTGTGCAATCACGTGCAATCCATACTGGGCCTAACACCGTCTGAGCCTGCCTCCTGAGACATATATTTTGAATGTGTACGCTATCCATACATGTTATCCAGGGATACGGTACCCTTTCTAACCTTTGTGCAATCACGTGCAATCCATACTGGACCTAACACCGTCTGAGCCTGCCTCCTGAGACATATATTTTGAATGTGTACGCTATCCATACATGTTATCCAGGGATACGGTACCCTTTCTAACCTTTGTGCAATCACGTGCAATCCATACTGGGCCTAACAAGTCGGATTCAAGTCGGATGAACTGCTGGCTCTGAGTAAGACCCGGAAGGAGTTCAGGGAATGCAGTCTCATGTGCTTTACAGAAACCTGGTTGCATGAGGACGTCCCGGATTCAAGTATATCGGTACCGGGGTTTCAAATGGTTCGGGCTGACAGGGACAGAGTGAAGTGCGGTAAGAAGAAGGGTGGAGGAGTGATACTGTACATTAACAACAGATGGTGTAATCAGGGGCATGTAACAGTAAAGGAGAGACATTGTTGCCCAAACATTGAACTATTAGCAGTGGGCCTCAGGCCTTACTATCTGCCTAGAGAATTCTCTCTTGTTATTGCAGTGGTGTCGTATATACCACCATCTGCAAATCCAGAGGCAGCTGGGGATGTACTGTCTGGGGTGATTGCCCGGCTTCAGACGAAACACCCTAACTCTCTAACTGTCATTTCTGGGGATTTTAATAGAGCCAAGATCTCATTACCAAAATTCTATCAATATGTCAAATGTTCTACAAGGGACAATTATATATTGGATCTCCTCTATGCCAGTGTTAAGGATGCTTACTCATCATCTGCATTGCCCCCCCTGGGGAAATCTGACCACAATCTCATACTATTGTCTCCAGCTTATCAACCAGTTGTCTGCAAACAACCAGCGACAATTAAACGGATAAGGAAATGGTCTCCGGCAGCTGAAAAGACTTTACAAGACTGCTTTGAATGCACAGACTGGGAGGTGTTATGTGCCAGGGAACCTAATGATGATGTTAATGAGGTTACCAGGAGAGTTACTGATTACATCAACTTTTGTACTGACAATATTGTACCTATTCATGAGGTTCGGTGTTTTGCAAACAATAAGCCTTGGATTACAAAAGAATTGAAACATCTACTAAACAGGAAAAAAAAAGCTTTTGAAAGGAAGGACAAGGAGGAAATGAAAATTGTTCAGAGAGACTTAAAGGGGAAAATTAGGATTGCCCGTGAAGCATTCAGAATTAAATTGGAAAATAAATTGTCACATAACAACTCCAGAGAAGTGTGGGCTGGAATGAAGCTTTTGACTGGGTTTAAGGCAAGGTCAGATCAGGGGGGTGGGGGGCTGATCATGGCTAATGAAATGAATGTTTTTTTCAACAGATTCAACAATAAATGTGCCATGTCAACAGAGGAGAGGGCCGGGGAGAGACGAGCAATATCAACTGGGGGGAGGAAATCGGAGTCTTTCTTGATCTCCGAAAATGATGTGAGGGAACAGTTTAGTAAGCTGGTCATGGGTAAAGCAGCAGGGCCTGATGGTATCTGTCCACGTGTCCTCAGAGTGTGTGCGAATCAGTTGTGCACTGTCTTCCAGCACCTGTTTAACTGGAGCTTACAATCACAGAGAGTACCAGTTCTATGGAAGACTTCTTGCCTGGTGCCGGTTCCCAAGACTACCCTCCCGAGCTCCCATAATGACTATAGACCGGTGGCCTTAACATCGCATGTGATGAAGTCCTTGGAGAGAATTGTACTTGCCTACTTGTGTCCGAGGGTGTCTGCTTTTACGGACCCCCTTCAGTTTGCGTATCGGCAGAGTCTGGGGGTGGACGATGCTGTAGCGTATCTACTACAAACAGTACATTCCTTTTTGGACAATGATAGAACCACTGTGCGTGCCATGTTCTTCGATTTCTCCAGTGCATTCAACACCTTACAGCCACTATTATTACGTAAAAAGCTGGTTGAAATGGCGGTTGATGAGGGACTAGTGAATTGGATCATTGATTATCTGTCGGACAGGCCACAGTTTGTGAGGTTGGGGGCGGCCGTATCGGATAGTGTGCGGAGTAGTGTTGGAGCCCCTCAGGGAACGGTGCTGTCGCCATTCCTTTTTACGTTATACACAGCTGATTTTCAGTATAAATCAGACCTTTGTCACCTTCAGAAGTACTCTGATGACTCAGTGATAGTCGGAGGTATTGAGAGAGACCGGGGGGAGGAGGAATACAGAAGGGTGGTTTTGGACTTTGTTGACTGGTGCCAGGCTAACCATTTAGAACTCAACGTAAAGAAAACCAGGGAGCTGGTGTTGAGTTATGGAAGGTGCATGAAGGATTGCTTACCTATCACTATTGATGGTCAGGATGTGGAGATGGTGGAGAATTTCAAATATTTGGGGGTTCACCTGGACAGCAAGCTTGATTGGAGGTGCCATATGGAGAAGGTTTGCAAGAAAGGGATGAGTAGACTTTACTTCCTAAGGAAGTTAAGGTCGTTTAATGTGTGTAGCAAAATGCTTGAAATGTTCTACCAATCCATTGTGGCGAGTGCAATCTTTGATGCAATTATATGCTGGGGTAGTAGTGTGCGCACAGCTGACGCGAATAAGCTGAATAAACTTATCAAGAAGGCTAGTGCGGCGGTGGGTCTACAACTCAGGACTTTCGAGGAGGTATTAGAGGATAGAATTACTAAGAAATGCAAGGCTATAATGAGCAACAATACACACCCGCTCTATGAACTGTTTGCGAAGCAAAAGAGCACATTCAGCAAGCGTCTACTCCAACTAATGTGTAAAAAGGAAAGATATAGAAAATCGTTTGTTCCGACAGCTGTGGGGATGTTTAACAAATGTATAAGTGTAAAGCATCCCAAGACTAAATGAAGTTCAAAGTGTATGGGGGGAATTGGTGAGTTACAAGTACCAGTCTATCCGCATCTGCTGTCCATATAGACTTATTTTGTAAAGTGTGTATTGTTCTTGTAATGTTCTTGATCTTTGTTCTGCTGCTGTAATACTGTAATTTCCTCCGGGATCAATAAAGTTTATCTAATCTAATCTAATCTAATCTAACACCGTCTGAGCCTGCCTCCTGAGACATATATTTTGAATGTGTACGCTTTCCATACATGTTATCCAGGGATACGGTACCCTTTCTAACCTTTGTGCAATCACGTGCAATCCATACTGGGCCTAACACCATCTGAGCCTGCCTCATGCTGTATAGACATATATTTTGAATGTGTACGCTATCCATACATGTTATCCAGGGATACTGTACCCTTTCTAACCTTTGTGCAATCACGTGCAATCCATACTGGGCCTAACACCGTCTGAGCCTGCCTCCTGAGACATATATTTTGAATGTGTACGCTATCCATACATGTTATCCAGGGATACGGTACCCTTTCTAACCTTTGTGCAATCACATGCAATCCATACTGGGCCTAACACCGTCTGAGCCTGCCTCCTGAGACATATATTTTGAATGTGTATGCTATCCATACTTGTTATGCAGTGATACGGTACCCTTTCTAACCTTTGTGCAATCACGTGCGATCCATACTGGGCCTAACACCGTCTGAGCCTGCCTCCTGAGACATATATTTTGAATGTGTACGCTATCCATACATGTTATCCAGGGATACGGTACCCTTTCTAACCTTTGTGCAATCATGTGCAATCCATACTGGGCCTAACACCGTCTGAGCCTGCCTCATGCTGTATAGACATATATTTTGAATGTGTACGCTATCCATACATGTTATCCGGGGATACGGTACCCTTTCTAACCATTGTGCAATCACGTGCAATCCATACTGGGCCTAACACCGTCTGAGCCTGCCTCCTGAGACATATATTTTGAATGTGTACGCTATCCATACATGTTATCCAGGGATACGGTACCCTTTCTAACCTTTGTGCAATCACGTGCAATCCATACTGGGCCTAACACCGTCTGAGCCTGCCTCATGCTGTATAGACATATATTTTGAATGTGTACGCTATCCATACATGTTATCCAGGGATACGGTACCCTTTCTAACCTTTGTGCAATCACGTGCAATCCATACTGGGCCTAACACCGTCTGAGCCTGCCTCATGCTGTATAGACATATATTTTGAATGTGTACGCTATCCATACATGTTATCCGGGGATACGGTACCCTTTCTAACCTTTGTGCAATCACGTGCAATCCATACTGGGCCTAACACCGTCTGAGCCTGCCTCCTGAGACATATATTTTGAATGTGTACGCTATCCATACATGTTATCCAGGGATACGGTACACTTTCTAACCTTTGTTCAATCACGTGCAATCCATACTGGGCCTAACACCGTCTGAGCCTGCCTCCTGAGACATATATTTTGAATGTGTACGCTATCCATACATGTTATCCAGGGATACGGTACCCTTTCTAACCTTTGTGCAATCACGTGCAATCCATACTGGGCCTAACACCGTCTGAGCCTGCCTCCTGAGACATATATTTTGAATGTGTACGCTATCCATACATGTTATCCAGGGATACGGTACCCTTTCTAACCTTTGTGCAATCACGTGCAATCCATACTGGGCCTAACACCGTCTGAGCCTGCCTCCTGAGACATATATTTTGAATGTGTACGCTATCCATACATGTTATCCGGGGATACGGTACCCTTTCTAACCTTTGTGCAATCACGTGCAATCCATACTGGGCCTAACACCGTCTGAGCCTGCCTCCTGAGACATATATTTTGAATGTGTACGCTATCCATACATGTTATCCAGGGATACGGTACACTTTCTAACCTTTGTTCAATCACGTGCAATCCATACTGGGCCTAACACCGTCTGAGCCTGCCTCCTGAGACATATATTTTGAATGTGTACGCTATCCATACATGTTATCCAGGGATACGGTACCCTTTCTAACCTTTGTGCAATCACGTGCAATCCATACTGGGCCTAACACCGTCTGAGCCTGCCTCCTGAGACATATATTTTGAATGTGTACGCTATCCATACATGTTATCCAGGGATACGGTACCCTTTCTAACCTTTGTGCAATCACGTGCAATCCATACTGGGCCTAACACCGTCTGAGCCTGCCTCCTGAGACATATATTTTGAATGTGTACGCTATCCATACATGTTATCCAGGGATACGGTACCCTTTCTAACCTTTGTGCAATCACGTGCAATCCATACTGGGCCTAACACCGTCTGAGCCTGCCTCATGCTGTATAGACATATATTTTGAATGTGTACGCTATCCATACATGTTATCCGGGGATACGGTACCCTTTCTAACCTTTGTGCAATCACGTGCAATCCATACTGGGCCTAACACTGTCTGAGCCTGCCTCCTGAGACATATATTTTGAATGTGTACGCTATCCATACATGTTATCTGGGGATACGGTACCCTTTCTCACCTTTGTGCAATCACGTGTAATCCATACTGGGCGTGAGAACGGCTGGCGAGCTGTTATGCAAGCTACAGCACCTGTCCAGATAAGTACAGGGATTCCCTAGCGAGGAGACTTATTTGATTGTTTTCAATGTTGGGACAGCAATTTTTGGGGAGCACTATACTCTGGAGAATGATAGATGGGGCCCACCATACACTGGAACATTCCAAAGGTGGACATCAGACACTGGAGCAGCATTTACAGGGCCCATTATACACTAGAGCATTAGAAATGGGGCCCATTATGTTTGGAGCATTATTTGGGCCCATAAGACAGTGGAGCTTCATCCATGGGGACCAACATATACTGTAGCATTATGTGGAGCTCATCATATACTGTTTCAAACATTATATGGGACCAATGATTCTGTATGGAGAAATAGATGGGCCTCGTCATGAGATGTAAAAAGTGAGGTATTTTTCATTGTACTATACCGCTATTTCTCTGCCGTATCGGAGCATGATGAGTTGTGGTATGTGTTAAAGGGGCGCTCTTTCGCCCAGGGCACATGAAAACCTGGAGCCAGCCCTCCCCCCCCACAGTTTGTAGCCAAATAACCCCCATTTTTCAGTGCGTAACTTGTATTATGAAGTTAATTAAGGTTGACAAGCTTAAGAAAGAAGAATTGATGCTTTTGGCATTCAAATGGGCACTGTAGGTTTGTTTCCTGTCCTCCTCTCACTGCCGACTTTTATTCCCCATTGACTTACATTGGGTTTCGTGTTTCGGGACGACCCCGACTTTTCCCTATAATCGGACGATCTTGCTCGACCCGACTTTTGGAAAAGTCGGGTTTCACGAAACGAAACGCGACCCTAAAAAACCAAAAGTCGCTCAACTCTACTCCTTAATATAGGATCGCATAGCCTCGTGCTCGGGTACAGATAAATTGAAGAGCCGACCCTTGGGAAATTTACACCCTGGGCTCAGTTCAATTGCACAGTCATAACTCCTATGAGGAGGCAAAGACGCAGACTCATTCTCACTAAATACATCATAAAAGTCCGCCAAATAGTCAGGAACATCATGCGACTGAGGAGAGGTGGAAAAAACCGGAGCCTCACTAAGGGCACACCGACAACCCCAACTCAAAACAGACAAAGATTTCCAATCCAAAACTGGATTATGAATTTGCAACCAGGGAAACCCCAGAACAATGGTATCATGCAAATTATGCAACACCAAAAATCTGCAATTTTCTTGATGGTCTGGGGCGACCCGCATTACCACCTGGGTCCAAAACTGAGGTTTATTTTTTGCCAAAGGAGTAGCACCAATCCCCCTCAAAGGGATAGGCATCCGCAGAGATGTCATCGGAAATCCACAACATTTAGCAAAATCCAAGTCCATTAGGTTCAGGGCTGCTCCCGAATCCACAAAAGCCTTGGCGGAAAATGTGGACAGGGAGCAGATCAGAGTAATTGCCAGAAGAAACTTAGGTTGAACACCACCCACAGAAAACGTGTGTGCAAAACGTTTCTCTCGTTTAGGACAGATAGAAATAATGTGTGAGGCATCTCCACAAAAAAACACAGCTTATTACTAGAGTTGAGCGATACCAGCCGATACTTGAAAATATCGGATCGGAATGGATCGGCCGATCTTAAAAAAAAGTATCGGTATCGCCGATTCCGATACCGGGAACCAATGCAAGTCAATGGGGCCAAAATATCGGAATTAAAAAAAAACCTTTCTTTCCTTGTAGGTTAATTCTACATGAAGAAAAACAACTAAGAATAATGTAGAATGTATTGTGGGAGGTGGAGGAGACATTAAAGCCATAGAGGTTTAGCCCAATCAAATGGAATAGCAGGAATTAAACTTTTTTTTTTAAAGATGTTAGGAGTTACAAAGATATTGACTATGTTAGCCTCATTTATATTTTGCCAGACATGTATGTCTTCTTCTTCTACTTCCTTTTTTTACATTCTTCTTCTTCTTCTTCTACTTCCTTTTTTTACATTCTTCTTCTTCTTCTTCTACTTCCTTTTTTTACATTCTTCTTCTTATTCCTTTTTTTACATTCTTCTTCTTCTTCTTCTACTTCCTTTTTTTACATTCTTCTTCTTCTTCTTCTTCTTCTTCTTCTTCTTCTTCTTCTTCCTTTTCTTACATTCTTCATATTCTTCTTATTCAACAATTATTATTCTACATATTCAGCTTCTTCATCTTCTTCCTATTCTTCTTCATCATATTCTTGTTTGTGTCAGGCATTCCTGTAGTTGTTATCTAGAAAAGTTAGAAGTTTACACCTTCCGTTCTGCCTGTCACAAAAGATTTACAACAGGATTTGTCCGCGTTCAGTTTGGCCTGCAGAAGCAGGCCTTTTCCAGGGGCACCACGAGGAGGAACGGACTCACCCCCATACACTGCTTAGTCTTCTTCTGCTTATAAATAAGATAATATCATTTGCTCAGAGTATTAGTCTTATGCTTAATGTTCTTCTGCTTTGTTTTTTTTATGCTTCTTTGTCTTCTCTCTCTTGTTGTTCTGCATCTTGGTGGTTGTCTTCCTGTTCTTTGTCCTCTTGAACCAGCTGACGGTACTGGCACCCGGAGGGGCAGCAGAAGGAACAAGAGCCAATGGCACTACCGAGGACCAGCTGACGGTGCTGGAACCCGGTTACTAAGCAGGAGGTACCTGTGCTACAAAGCACTACCAAGGACCAGCAGACGTTGCCGGAACTCGGATACCGAGATGGAGGCACCTAGGCCAAACGCTCTGACGAGAACCAGCTGACGGTGCTGGAACCCGGAGGGGTAGCATAAGCTGCAAGAGCAAATGGAAATAGCGAGGACCAGCTGACAGTGCTGGCACCCGGAGGGGCAGCAGAAGGAATAAGAGCCAATGGCACAACCGAGGACCAGCTGACGGTGCTGGAACCCGGTTACTAAGCAGGAGGTACCTGTGCTACAAAGCACTACCAAGGACCAGCAGACGTTGCCGGAACTCGGATACCGAGATGGAGGCACCTAGGCCAAAGGCTCTGACGAGAACCAGCTGACGGTGCTGGAACCCGGAGGGGTAGCATAAGCTGCAAGAGCAAATGGAAATAGCGAGGACCAGCTGACAGTGCTGGCACCCGGAGGGGCAGCAGAAGGAATAAGAGCCAATGGCACAACCGAGGACCAGCTGACGGTGCTGGAACCCGGTTACTAAGCAGGAGGTACCTGTGCTACAAAGCACTACCAAGGACCAGCAGACGTTGCTGGAACTCGGATACCGAGATGGAGGCACCTAGGCCAAAGGCTCTGATGAGAACCAGCTGACGGTGCTGGAACCCGGAGGGGTATCAGAAGTTACCCCTGAAAAGCAAAGTTGGCATGCCGCAAGCTGGCCGCAGTTACCGAATCACACAGTCCTACAGGGGGTGCTTGTCCTACTGGCACTATGGAACAAACCTTTCTTACCAGAACCCGCAGTCCACATAGGAAGCACCTAAACTGCTGGCACCCTAGCCTCGGCTAACCCAACCGCAACACGACATGGCAACTTGGGGTGGCAAACTGACATTGACACTTCCCGGAAACAGCAGGCAGGGCTGGAACCAAGCTGGGCAGGAGGGAGTACCCGTGCCAAAGTCAGTTATGAGCAGCAACTGGCGATGTTGGAGCCCAGGACAAGCACTTAGCAGGCTGAGGCCTGATGTGCTGTCAATTGGGAGGCAGCAGGACAGATTGCCATCAAAACAGCAGGGGAACAGCTGACGTTACTGAACCCCACAAACACAGGAGCTAGTGTTTTACTCTGTGAAGACGGCACTTCCGAGCAACAACTGGCTGTGTTGAAGCCCAGGGACAAGCACGGAGCAGGCTTAGGCTGCATTGAAGAAATTTTAAGATCGGTTGTAGACTACTAATTTGAACCAAGCTCCACTTAGGCCTGTGGATTCACTGATTTTCGTATTTCCCCTGTCCTCCAACCCCGCCAGTTACAGCTCCGAAGTGGCGTCTGCACAATCCACACTTGTTCCTGTGTTACAGGTGTTCAGTCCGGTCAGTTAATCCCCTGATGTGTGTCCGGCAATGTCGCCTGCTCTGTCCACATTCCGATAATGGGAATGTGGACAGAGCAGGCGACATTGCCGGACACACATCAGGGGATTAACTGATCGGACTGAACACCTGTAACACAGGAACAAGTGTGGATTGTGCAGACGCCACTTCGGAGCTGTAACTGGCAGGGTTGGAGGACAGGGGAAATACGAGAGACAGTGGAGCCACAGGCCTAATTGGAGCACGGTTAAAAATCAGTAGTGGTACGACTGTGTAGGCAGCAGGAGACTTTGCCATCCACACAGCAGGGGATCAGCTGACATTACTGAACCCCACTGAGACACGGGAGCAAGTATCTCTTTCCGTGTGGACGGCACTTCCGAACTACAACTGGCTGTGTTGAAGCCCAGGAAATAGGAGGGTGTAGGCAGAGGCCTACTGAATTTTGAATGAGGTGACAGCAGGAGAGACTGCCATCCACACAGCAGGGGATCAGCTGACGTTACTGAACCCCACTGAGACACGGGAGCAAGTGTCTCTTTCCGTGTGGACGGCACTTCCGAACTACAACTGGCTGTGTTGAAGCCCAGGAAATAGGAGGGTGTAGGCAGAGGCCTACTGTATTTTGAATGAGTTTACAGCAGGAGAGACTGCCATCCACACAGCAGGGGATCAGCTGACGTTACTGAACCCCACTGAGACACGGGAGCAAGTGTCTCTTTCCGTGTGGACGGCACTTCCGAACTACAACTGGCTGTGTTGAAGCCCAGGAAATAGGAGGGTGTAGGCAGAGGCCTACTGTATTTTGAATGAGTTTACAGCAGGAGAGACTGCCATCCACACAGCAGGGGATCAGCTGACGTTACTGAACCCCACTGAGACACGGGAGCAAGTATCTCTTTCCGTGTGGACGGCACTTCCGAACTACAACTGGCTGTGTTGAAGCCCAGGAAATAGGAGGGTGTAGGCAGAGGCCTACTGAATTTTGAATGAGGTGACAGCAGGAGAGACTGCCATCCACACAGCAGGGGATCAGCTGACGTTACTGAACCCCACTGAGACACGGGAGCAAGTATCTCTTTCCGTGTGGACGGCACTTCCGAACTACAACTGGCTGTGTTGAAGCCCAGGAAATAGGAGGGTGTAGGCAGAGGCCTACTGAATTTTGAATGAGGTGACAGCAGGAGAGACTGCCATCCACACAGCAGGGGATCAGCTGACGTTACTGAACCCCACTGAGACACGGGAGCAAGTATCTCTTTCCGTGTGGACGGCACTTCCGAACTACAACTGGCTGTGTTGAAGCCCAGGAAATAGGAGGGTGTAGGCAGAGGCCTACTGAATTTTGAATGAGGTGACAGCAGGAGAGACTGCCATCCACACAGCAGGGGATCAGCTGACGTTACTGAACCCCACTGAGACACGGGAGCAAGTATCTCTTTCCGTGTGGACGGCACTTCCGAACTACAACTGGCTGTGTTGAAGCCCAGGAAATAGGAGGGTGTAGGCAGAGGCCTACTGTATTTTGAATGAGTTTACAGCAGGAGAGACTGCCATCCACACAGCAGGGGATCAGCTGACGTTACTGAACCCCACTGAGACACGGGAGCAAGTGTCTCTTTCCGTGTGGACGGCACTTCCGAACTACAACTGGCTGTGTTGAAGCCCAGGAAATAGGAGGGTGTAGGCAGAGGCCTACTGAATTTTGAATGAGGTGACAGCAGGAGAGACTGCCATCCACACAGCAGGGGATCAGCTGACGTTACTGAACCCCACTGAGACACGGGAGCAAGTGTCTCTTTCCGTGTGGACGGCACTTCCGAACTACAACTGGCTGTGTTGAAGCCCAGGAAATAGGAGGGTGTAGGCAGAGGCCTACTGTATTTTGAATGAGTTTACAGCAGGAGAGACTGCCATCCACACAGCAGGGGATCAGCTGACGTTACTGAACCCCACTGAGACACGGGAGCAAGTATCTCTTTCCGTGTGGACGGCACTTCCGAACTACAACTGGCTGTGTTGAAGCCCAGGAAATAGGAGGGTGTAGGCAGAGGCCTACTGAATTTTGAATGAGGTGACAGCAGGAGAGACTGCCATCCACACAGCAGGGGATCAGCTGACGTTACTGAACCCCACTGAGACACGGGAGCAAGTATCTCTTTCCGTGTGGACGGCACTTCCGAACTACAACTGGCTGTGTTGAAGCCCAGGAAATAGGAGGGTGTAGGCAGAGGCCTACTGTATTTTGAATGAGTTTACAGCAGGAGAGACTGCCATCCACACAGCAGGGGATCAGCTGACGTTACTGAACCCCACTGAGACACGGGAGCAAGTGTCTCTTTCCGTGTGGACGGCACTTCCGAACTACAACTGGCTGTGTTGAAGCCCAGGAAATAGGAGGGTGTAGGCAGAGGCCTACTGTATTTTGAATTAGTTTACAGCAGGAGAGACTGCCATCCACACAGCAGGGGATCAGCTGACGTTACTGAACCCCACTGAGACACGGGAGCAAGTATCTCTTTCCGTGTGGACGGCACTTCCGAACTACAACTGGCTGTGTTGAAGCCCAGGAAATAGGAGGGTGTAGGCAGAGGCCTACTGAATTTTGAATGAGGTGACAGCAGGAGAGACTGCCATCCACACAGCAGGGGATCAGCTGACGTTACTGAACCCCACTGAGACACGGGAGCAAGTATCTCTTTCCGTGTGGACGGCACTTCCGAACTACAACTGGCTGTGTTGAAGCCCAGGAAATAGGAGGGTGTAGGCAGAGGCCTACTGTCTTTGTAATGCGGAGACAGCAGGAGAGACTGCCATCTCCACAGCAGGGGAACAGCTGGCAGTGCTGAACCCCACTAACACTTGAACGAATGTGTTTGGCTCTGTGGAGACGACACTTCTGAACACCAACTGACGCTGTTGGAGCCCAGGATTAGGCGAGGAGCAGGCTGGGGCCTACTGGATTTTGGCAGGTGAAGGCAGCAGGAGACTTGCCATCTCCACAGCAGGGGAACAGCTGGCAGTGCTGAACCCCACTAACACTTGAACGAATGTGTTTGGTTCTGTGGAGACGACACTTCTGAACACCAACTGACGCTGTTGGAGCCCAGGATTAGGCGAGGAGCAGGCTGGGGCCTACTGGATTTTGGCAGGTGAATGCAGCAGGAGACTTGCCATCTCCACAGCAGGGGAACAGCTGGCAGTGCTGAACCCCACTAACACTTGAACGAACGTGTTTGGCTCTGTGGAGACGACACTTCTGAACACCAACTGACGCTGTTGGAGCCCAGGATTAGGCGAGGAGCAGGCTGGGGCCTACTGGATTTTGGCAGGTGAAGGCAGCAGGAGACTTGCCATCTCCACAGCAGGGGAACAGCTGGCAGTGCTGAACCCCACTAACACTTGAACGAATGTGTTTGGCTCTGTGGAGACGACACTTCTGAACACCAACTGACGCTGTTGGAGCCCAGGATTAGGCGAGGAGCAGGCTGGGGCCTACTGGATTTTGGCAGGTGAAGGCAGCAGGAGACTTGCCATCTCCACAGCAGGGGAACAGCTGGCAGTGCTGAACCCCACTAACACTTGAACGAATGTGTTTGGTTCTGTGGAGACGACACTTCTGAACACCAACTGACGCTGTTGGAGCCCAGGATTAGGCGAGGAGCAGGCTGGGGCCTACTGGATTTTGGCAGGTGAAGGCAGCAGGAGACTTGCCATCTCCACAGCAGGGGAACAGCTGGCAGTGCTGAACCCCACTAACACTTGAACGAATGTGTTTGGTTCTGTGGAGACGACACTTCTGAACACCAACTGACGCTGTTGGAGCCCAGGATTAGGCGAGGAGCAGGCTGGGGCCTACTGGATTTTGGCAGGTGAAGGCAGCAGGAGACTTGCCATCTCCACAGCAGGGGAACAGCTGGCAGTGCTGAACCCCACTAACACTTGAACGAATGTGTTTGGCTCTGTGGAGACGACACTTCTGAACACCAACTGACGCTGTTGGAGCCCAGGATTAGGCGAGGAGCAGGCTGGGGCCTACTGGATTTTGGCAGGTGAAGGCAGCAGGAGACTTGCCATCTCCACAGCAGGGGAACAGCTGGCAGTGCTGAACCCCACTAACACTTGAACGAATGTGTTTGGTTCTGTGGAGACGACACTTCTGAACACCAACTGACGCTGTTGGAGCCCAGGATTAGGCGAGGAGCAGGCTGGGGCCTACTGGATTTTGGCAGGTGAAGGCAGCAGGAGACTTGCCATCTCCACAGCAGGGGAACAGCTGGCAGTGCTGAACCCCACTAACACTTGAACGAATGTGTTTGGTTCTGTGGAGACGACACTTCTGAACACCAACTGACGCTGTTGGAGCCCAGGATTAGGCGAGGAGCAGGCTGGGGCCTACTGGATTTTGGCAGGTGAATGCAGCAGGAGACTTGCCATCTCCACAGCAGGGGAACAGCTGGCAGTGCTGAACCCCACTAACACTTGAACGAACGTGTTTGGCTCTGTGGAGACGACACTTCTGAACACCAACTGACGCTGTTGGAGCCCAGGATTAGGCGAGGAGCAGGCTGGGGCCTACTGGATTTTGGCAGGTGAAGGCAGCAGGAGACTTGCCATCTCCACAGCAGGGGAACAGCTGGCAGTGCTGAACCCCACTAACACTTGAACGAATGTGTTTGGCTCTGTGGAGACGACACTTCTGAACACCAACTGACGCTGTTGGAGCCCAGGATTAGGCGAGGAGCAGGCTGGGGCCTACTGGATTTTGGCAGGTGAATGCAGCAGGAGACTTGCCATCTCCACAGCAGGGGAACAGCTGGCAGTGCTGAACCCCACTAACACTTGAACGAATGTGTTTGGCTCTGTGGAGACGACACTTCTGAACACCAACTGACGCTGTTGGAGCCCAGGATTAGGCGAGGAGCAGGCTGGGGCCTACTGGATTTGGGCAGGTGAAGGCAGCAGGAGACTTGCCATCTCCACAGCAGGGGAACAGCTGGCAGTGCTGAACCCCACTAACACTTGAACGAATGTGTTTGGCTCTGTGGAGACGACACTTCTGAACACCAACTGACGCTGTTGGTGCCCAGGATTACGCATGCCGCATGCAGAGGCCAATGGGCAGCGGTTTTTATGGAGGTTGTGGACTACTACTGATTCTAACCATGCTCCACTTAGGCCTCTGGCTCCACTGTCTCTACTATTTACCCTGGCCTCCAACCCCGCCAGCTACATCTCTGAAGTGGCGTCAGCACAATCTACACTTGTTCCTGTGTTACTGGTGCTCAGTCCCATCAGTTGATCCCCTGATGTTTGTCCGGCAAGTTCGCCAGCTCTGTCCTCATTCCCACTACTGGTTATGGGAATGTGGACAGAGCAGGAGACCTTGCCGGACACACATCAGGGGATAAACTGATGGGACTGAGCCACAGGAACACAGGAACAAGTGTAGATTGTGCTGACGCCACTTCAGAGATGTAGATGGCGGGGTTGGAGGTCAGGGGAAATAGTAGAGACAGTGGAGCCAGAGACCTAAGTTGGGCACGGTTAAAAATCAGTAGTGGTTTGAATGTTGATGGAGCTGGTGACTCTGCCGTCCACACAGCAGGGGATCAGCTGGCATTAATGAACCCCAGTAACACAGGAGCTAGTGTGTTTCTCTGTGCAGACGACACATCTGAGCGACAACTGGCTGTGTTGAAGCACAGGGATTATAGTTCAGGTGGTAGAAAAATGAACACACCAGCAGACCTGGATACAGTTGCCAACCACTAATTTAGTCTGTAAGAGGAATGGCAAAGTCTTTGGAGATCCAGGCCTTGTTCATTTTCAGAAAAGTCAGCCGGTCAACATTATCGGAAGATAGTCGCGTGCGACGGTCTGTTAGTACACCACCTGCGGCACTAAAGACACGTTCCGATAATACACTGGCAGCAGGGCAAGCCAGCACCTCCAATGCATACTGGCTAAGCTCTGGCCATGTATCCAGCTTAGAGACCCAAAACTTGAAGGGGGAAGAGCCATCTGGGAGTACAGCGACAGGGCAAGACATGTAGTCTGACACCATCTGACGGAAGCGTTGCCTCCTGCTGACTCGAGGCGTCGCTGATGGTGTAGACAATTGTGGTGGACACACAAAACTTTGCCACATTTGGGCCATAGTGGTCTTGCCTTGTGCTGCGGCACTGCCTCTGCTCCCTCTTTGTGCAGAGTTTCCTCCACTGCCTCGACGCACAGAGCTGCTTTGTAAAGCACTTGCAACAATGCTGTCGGGTGGAATGGAAAACATTATGGACTGCACCAGTGACTCTTCGTACTCCCGCATTTTACGCTCCCGGTTCAACGTTGGTATGAGCCTTTGTACGCTGTCCCGGTAGCGAGGATCTAGGAGGGTGTACACCCAATAATCAGCCGAGACGAGAATGTGGGCGATGCGGCGGTCGTTTCTCAGGCACTGCAGCATGAAATCAACCATGTGCTGCAGACTCCCAACTGCCAAAGAACCGCTGTCCCCTGTTTGAGGCGTGACCTCGACCTGCTCTGCATCACCCCACCCTCGCTGTACATACTGAGTAGAGGTTTGTGTACCTCCCTCCTCTGGAGAGATGTCTTCCTCCTCCATCGACTCCTCCTCATCCTCCTCACAAAGTGTCCCCTGCCTAGGCCTTTGTGAGGAAACACGTAGCGCAGACTGTCCAGAAGCAGATGGCATTTGGGACTCCTCATCCTCCACCTCTTCTGAAACCTCATCCCTTAGTGCTTGCAGTGTTTGTTGAAGCAGGCAGATAAGGGGGACAGTCATGCTGACTAGTGCATCATCTGCACTCGCCATCCGCGTGGATTCATCGAAGGCACGCAAAACGAGGCAGATGTCCTTCATAGAGGCCCACTCAATGGTGCTGAAGTGTGAACGGCGCACAGTGCGACTTGTTTGCGCCTGATGCAGCTGGTACTCCATGACTGCTGCCTGCTGCTCACACAACCGCTCCAACATATGTAACGTTGAATTCCACCGGGTGGGTAGGTCACATATGATGCGATGTTCTGGAAGGCCAAATCGTCGCTGCAGAGCAGCGAGGCGCGATCTTGCCGTGCTGGAACGTCGCAAGTGAGCGCACTCTATGCGGACCTTGTGCAACAGTGCATCAAGATCCGGATAGTCCCTCAGAAAGCTCTGCACGACCAAGTTAAGAACATGTGCCAGACATGGGATGTGTGTGAGGTTGCCTAGGCCAAGAGCTGCCACCAGATTTCGGCCATTGTCACACACTACCAAGCCCGGCTGGAGATTCGCTGGCCCAAACCACACATCGCTCTCCAGCTTGATAGCATTCCAGAGCTCCTGCGCTGTGTGGCTTCGATTCCCCAAAGAAATTAATTTGAGTACAGCCTGTTGACGTTTGGCCACGGCTGTGCTCATATCGGTCGTAACAGGCTCCTGCTCTGCTGTTTCTGAGGAACTTGAGTAGGAGGAGGAGTCTATGTGTACAGACTGGAGTCCTGCAATCCGTGGCGTTGGAAGAACACGTACAGCGCCACTCTCCAGATCCGTACCCGGCTCCACAACATTGACCCAGTGGGCAGTGAGGGAAAGGTATCGTCCCTGTCCATGGTTACTGGTCCACGCATCGGTGGTCAGGTGGACCTTGCTACTAACGGCGTTTAGTAGCGCATGTTTTATTTTGCCCTCAACATGTTTCTGCAGGGCAGGGACGGCTCGCCTGCTGAAATAAAAGCGGCTGGGCACGTTGTATTGGGGGACTGCCAATGCCATTAAGTCCCGGAAGGTGTCAGTGTCCACCAGCCTGAATGACAGCATTTCAACTGCCAGAAGTTTGGCAATGCCAGCATTCAGAGACTGTGCTCGGGGATGGTTTGCCGAGTAAGGGCGCCTTTTATCCCATGCCTGTGCTACCGATGGCTGTGATGGATGGGAACGTGCTGTTATGGGTGGAATCTGACAGGGTCTCCGGACAACAGTGGCAGAGGTTCTTCCTTGGCGATCCTGTGAGGAAGCCGAACCAGCAGTGTGTGAGCTGGAGGAAGAGGGCCCAACACGAACTGAAGAGGTGGTAGGTGGTGCTGTACGTTGGCCTACGTCTTGAGGGTGTCTATGCAACTCCAACTCGTGCTTGGTGCGCACATGTTTCCACATATTTGTGGTATTGAGGTTGCTGACATTTCTCCCTCTTTTGACTCTCTGATGACACAGCTTGCATTTGACAAAGCAAATGTCATCTGCAACTGTGTCAAAAAAGGACCACGCACTGCAACTCTTGTGAGCGCCCGGTTTGCCTTTGGAAGGAGGAATGCTCCTAACGGGTGCCGAAGTGGAGGGTACAGGCAACCAAGTCTTCCCCCTCCCTCTGCCTCCTGTTTTGGCCGGTAGGGGAATCTCTTCCTCCGAGCTGCTCCCACCACCTTCCTGTTGCTCACGCCATGATGGGTCAAGGACCTCATCATCTTCCCTCCCCTCTTCAAACAGCTGCTTCTCCGGGGTTGTCTCGCCAGCACCGTACGCACCAGAAAGTGGCAACTGAGTCTCGTCATCATCTGATGCGTACTGAGGTGTGCTGACCATAGGCACTGGCCCACTCGCCTCTTCAGATTCAGAGGGACAAAGAAGTTGCGCATCACTGCATACTCCCTCTTCTTCACATTCAGGAATGCTGCTTGGCTGGCCCCCTCTTTCCAAGCCAACAGATTCCGAGAACAGAAGTAGAGATTGTGATGGCTCCTGTCCATGTCTCTCTGACTGCCTGGGCACTTTGGCAGGTGGTGAAGAGACAGATGGTTGCTCTTCGGTGCTCTGACCCTGAGAGGATGCGGAAGTAATTGAAGTCGATGCGTTAGCTGCCATCCATCCGACAACGGCTTCAATTTGTTCCTCCCGCAGCAGTGGGGTACGTTGAGGTCCTACAAAGCTGCGCATAAAGGACTGTTGCCTGCTAAAACTGGGGGATGCTGATCCACTGGTGCCCGCAGCAGGCCCAGAATCCCCACGTCCTCTACCTGTAGAATCCCCACGTCCTCTCCCTGCAGAATCCCCACGTCCTCTCCCTGCTGAAACTCCACGCCCACGCCCACGCCCCCGCGCCTTACTCCCTGCCTTCTTCATCTTGCAAGACTGCTTAAGATAGGCAAAAAAGGACAAAGGGGGGCCTTAGTGTGCTTATTCCTGAACAGCTGGTTACAGGTACAAGAAACACTAATTTTATGAAGTGTGTGTGTGTGGACTAGACTTTAATAGGAGCTGATGTGGCCTACACAAGTTCAAAATGTAGTGTTTGGTGAACTTTTTATGTGGTTTCTTTGTTTGAAACAAACTCAAAGTATGAGAACAAAGAATTGAAACTGATAGTATCACCAACTTTTTGGAGCTATTACAATGCAGGCAGGTAACCTACAATGCAAAAGATGAGGCTCCAAAAAAATTGGGTAATACTAATCTGGCTGCGCCGGCAGGGCACAAGCCAGAAAAAAAGGCTCCTCTATCTACTCCTATATAGTGTTTGCAACCAACCAATGTTGATGGATACGGATGGATGCACACTAATAGGAGAAGAAAAAATGAGCTGCACTCAGAGACAAATATGTGTGAGGCAGTGACGCACGTTGAGCGTCCTACAACCAGACGTAGCTGCAGGACACTCTACTCAGCGTGAGCTGCACTCACACACAGTCAGAGACCTCTCAGACAGCCGTCAACAGTGCAGCTAAGTGGGCACTGGCACTGACAGGCTGCAGAAAGGCTCCGCTGTGTACTCCTATATAGTGTTTGCAACCACCGTAGATGGAGACGGATGGATGCACACTAATAGAAGAAAAAATGAGCTGCACTCAAATAAAAATATGTGTGAGGCAGTGACGCACGCTGAGCGTCCTACAGCCAGACGTAGCTGCAGGACACACTACTCAGCATGAGCTGCACTCACACACAGTCAGAGACCTCTCAGACAGCCGTGAACAGTGCAGCAAAGTGGACACTAGCACTGAAAGGCTGCAGAAAGGCTCCGCTGTCTACTACTAGTGTTTGCAACCAACGTATATGGATACGGATGGAAGCACACTAGATTGAAATTATTTAAAAAATGCAGCTCAAAAAATAAAAGATGTATGAGGCAGCAGTGATCACACTGGGTGGCCTACAGCCTGACGTGGCTGCAGGACCCACTCCACAGCGTGAGCTGCACTCACACAGCCCTTGCAGACAGCTGTGAAAACAGCGCTGCTAGGGAAAAGCAAGCTACAGTGGTGGTTTATGTAGCCTGGATAAAGCACAATATTGTTTTTAGAATCGCTATTTCTAACTGTCCCTCACAGTCTTCTACAGCAGCCTGTCCCTAACTGAATTCACAGCAGAGTGACCAGAAATGGCGGCTGCGGTGGCTTTTATAGTGCATCATGACATCATTTCGGCAGCCAATCACAGCCATGCCAATAGTTAACATGCCTACATGCCTAACAGGATGTGCCCACACTTCGGAGGATTCCCATTGGCTTAATCAAAGCAAGCAGGCTCATAGCATGATGGGAACTTCCTATTCCGATTCCGATCCCGGAATCCGATATGAAAAAAGTATCGGAATTAAGTATCGGAATTCCGATACCGCTGATATCGGCCGATACCCGATACTTGCGGTATCGGAATGCTCAACACTACTTATTACGCCTTCTGAACTCCTGACGTTGCTCCCTGGACAAAACTCTATCACATTGCATAGGTTCAGACACTTGTTCAACAGGTGGCAACACCTCTCATGCAGTCCTGCGTTCACGTAAACGCCGATCAACCTGAATGGCTAATGATATAGAATCGTCAAGACCAGAGGGAACAGGAAATCCCACCATAGTATCTTTTACGGCTTCTGACAAACCCTTCGGAAAGAGAGCTGCCAAGGCATTATCATTTCAGGTAGTAAGGACCGCCCACTTTCGGAATTTTTGACAGTACAATTCTGCAGAATCTCGACCCTGGCTCAATGCCAACAGGGTCTTTTCAGCCTGATCAATAGCATTAGGTTCGTCATACAACAACCCCAAGGCCTGAAAAAATGCGTTCACATTAGTCAGGATAGGATCATCTGGTTTCAAAGAAAACGCCCAATCCTGGGGATCGCCACGCAGCAAAGAGATGACAATTTTAACCCGCTGCGCTGAGCTCCCTGACGAGTTAGGCTTTAAGGCAAAAAATAATTTACAATTATTTTTGAAATTCAAAAATTTAGTCCGATCCCCAAAAAACACATCAGGGGTAGGGATCTTTGGTTCAGCAGCATGTGAATGAGCAAGTTAGGTGGAAATTCCCCGCACTTCCGCAGCGAGCTGCTCCACACGATCATACAATTGCTTTATCTCCATTGAGAGAAAAAAAAATTCCCACTACAATTCTTTCCTGCTATTGAGTACCCTAGGATCTGCGGTATGGCTGGTGATTCTGTTATGAATGAGTCACCGTTGGAGGCAAAAACAGGAATACTAGCTAAGTCCAGAAAACCAGAGAAGTTGGCAGCTATCGGATTGCAGACCCCTGAACCTATCAACAACAACTAGCAGTAGCCTTGGGGGGGTTCCTACGGTGCCCTAGACCCCTCGATCACAGCCAGAGAACTAAATAGCCTAAAGACAGACAGGGAAATCTAAACTGCCCCAGAGCAGACCCCAAAGCAATAGGCAACCCCCAACATAAAATGACGGTGAAGCAAGATGAAAAAACACTCACACAGATAGAAAGATAGGCTGAGCAAATGATGGGGCCCAAGCTAACTAAATAGGACAGGATAGAAAAGCTGCTGTCTGCAATCCGTCAAAACCCTATCAAAACAAGAGCCAACAGACTGATAGGGAAAAAAGCCCTGAAGACGCTAGGCTTCAAAAAGACTATATCAGTACTCAGGTATTTTCTGAAGACAGAGCAAAAAGGAATTCAGCTCACCCCAGCAGGGAATGGCAGAAATCCAGAAAAACAAGGCAAAACAAAACCAAAACACAAATGCAAAAAGCAGAGCAGAAAACTTAGCTTTTGAGGAGCAGGAATCAGACTGGTCTCCTAGAATCCCTCTGAGAATCACCAGCAAGGCAGAAGGGCGTCGGCTGCCTTATATCCAGTCAGCAATTCCAGTCACCCAGTCATCATCATCCTGCTCAGGTGCTTGGTAATCAGCCTCACTACCTTCCTTCACCAGAAGAGGGAGTTCATCAGACCTCAATGGTGAAGGGGAAAATGAACTCACAACACACATGGCTCCACTCCATAAACTTTGTACACATGCGGCTTTGCTCCATACACCACATACTCATGCGGCTCTGCTTCGTACGCATCATGTGCATGCGCCTCCGCTCCATACACTCCGTACACACTCGGCTATGCTCCGCTCCGTACATACACGGCTCATCTCTGTACACTTCGTAAACACAGGGCTCTGTTTCGTACACCCCGTACACACGCGGCTCAGCTCCGTACACTTTGTACACACAGGGCTCTGTTTTGTACACCCTGTACACATGTGGCTCCACTCCCTTCCCCCCATGCACACATGGCTCCACGCTGTATACCAAGTGCACACACGACTCCGCTCAGCTCCGTACACCCCGTACACATGCGGCTCCACTCCATACACCTTGTACACACATGGTGCCACACACCTCGTACACACACGGCTCTGCTCCATACACCTCATACACACACTGCTCTGCTACATCCACCCTTTAAACCCCTCCTTTCCCCACATAATCTTCCCCCATCCAGCACCATGACAACCAGCACAGCAGAGGCCTGCAGACACTGAGGCCCCTGATCATGTGACCATTGACTCCTCCCCTCCTGTGACATCCTCACAGGTCATGTGTACGCAGAACAGTCATGTATGAGCAACCCAAGCAGATGCAGGAGAGAAGCGACTTGAGCTTCAGGACCTGTGGTGATGTCACGGTCATGTGACAGGTCACGTAAGCCGGGGAGGGCTTCTGTTCTGGAGTGTGCTGTGCATAGAGGGAATTGTATGGCGATCGGTACACAGCCCCTTCTGA
The DNA here is from genome assembly GCF_039654945.1 of Dendrobates tinctorius. Taxonomy (NCBI): domain Eukaryota; kingdom Metazoa; phylum Chordata; class Amphibia; order Anura; family Dendrobatidae; genus Dendrobates; species Dendrobates tinctorius. The sequence goes on along the minus strand of NW_027361690.1, from coordinate 105,729,538 downwards.
AATGACAGGTGGGCATGGCAGCTGACATGCAGTGTGGCAAAACTAAAATCCTGGCCAGGACAGAGGGACAGAGTGGCAAAATCGGGACTTTCCCGCTGGATCTGTGATGGTTGGGAGCCCTGCAACTGACCTGGGCACAACAATCTGCACCATCCTCCCCCACAGTTACTTCGATAGTCAGGCAGGAACTGAACTTGATGCCACAGCAAGGAGGGGGTGGGGCCTGCAGTGTGACGTGTTTCCTCTTCCGACTCCCTGTGAAGTCCACTTGATAGCGTGGGATCTGAGAGCCCCACAGTAGCCAGAAGATGTAGGTGGGAAGGTGTGTGGGCCCTGGACTTTAAAAAAAAAGAAAAAAAAAACAACTTGCTCAGGTGCTGCCGCCCCCCCCCCTGCATCATTCCGCTTTAGGCTCGTGCCCTCAAGTGCTTAGTGGCAAATATGGCCCTGCTGATACATGAACACGCACTTCAGCCACATCAATACTCAGCTCTGCAACATTGACACAAAGGTCAGCTACATCAACACACACCACTGTTGCATACTGTTGCATACACACAAAGCTTTACTACATAAACACAAACACAGCTTTGTAACATCAACATACAAAACTCTAACATCGACACATCCAGCTGTGCTACATCAACTGACACAAATTTGCTATATCAACGCACAAAGCTCTGCAGCATTAAGATTTGCACACAACTAGGTTACATCAGCAAACACAACTCTGCAACATTAACACACACATTTGTTACTTCAACACTCACAACAACTTTATTACATCAGCAAAGACAACTCTGTATATGAACACACACCTCACTACATCAATGTCGCTCTGTTGCAGTAGGATCTTATTCGAGTGGAGGAAGAAAATAGGAGACAGTTACATACACTCGTAGCTCTGCTACAATAAAACTTTCCATACAGTAGTATCCAGTTGCTGCTGGAGTACATTGATTCTTCAACAATGATGATGACAGAAAAGTTTTTCATTCACAAAGTGTTTCAATGTCGTAGCGGCATCTTTATGCTGTGAAAAGCCCAAATGTGCAAAACATGACAACAAATAGGTTTTAAGGCCCAAAATGGATGCCAATTACTTACAGTGGGTACAGAAAGTATTCAGACCCCTTTAAATTTTTCACTCTTTGTTTCATTGCAGCCATTTGGTAAATTCAAAAAAGTTAAATATTTTTTTCTCATTAATGTATACTCTGCACCACATTTTGACTGAAAAAAACAGAAATGTTGAAATCTTACCAAATTTATTAAAAAAGTCATATGTTGTCCATTTCTGTGTGATCCTCCTTGAGATGGTTCTACTCCTTCATTGGATTCCAGCTGTGTTTAATTAAACTGATAGGACTTGATTTGTAAAGGCACACACCTGTCTATTTAAGACCTCACAGCTCACATTGCATGTCAGGCCAAATGGAAACCATGAGGTCAAAGGAACTGGCCAAGGAGCTCAGAGACAGAATTGTGGCAAGGCACCGATCTGGCCAAGGTTACAAAAGAATTTCTGCAGTACTCAAGGTTCCTAATCCATAATCCTTAAATGGAGAAGTTTGGAACTACCAGAAGTCTTCCTAGACTTGGCTGTCCTGCCAAACTGAGCAATTGTGGGAGAAGAGCTTTGGTTAGAGAGGTAAAGAAGAACCCCAAGATCACTGTGGCTGAGCTCCACAGATGAAGTAGGGAGATAGTAGAAAGATCCACAAAGTCAACTATCACTGCAGCCCTCCACCAGTCAGGCCTTATGGCAGAATGCCCCGACGGAAGCCTGTCCTCAGTGCCAGACATACGAAATCCCGCATAGAGTTTGCTAAGTACACATGAAAGACTCCCAGACTATGAGACGAAGTTGGAACTTTTTGGTGATAATTCTAAGTGGTATGTGTGGAGTAAACTAGTCACTGCTCATCACCTGCCCAATACAATCCCAACAGTAAAACATGGTGGTGGCAGCATCATGCTATGGGGCTGTTTTTCAGCTGCACGGAGAGGACGACTGGTTGCAATTGAAGGAAACATGAATGTGGCCAAGTACAGAGTTTTCCTGGATGAAAACCTCTTCCAGAGTGCTCTGGACCTCAGACTTGGCCAAAGGTTCACCTTCCAACAAGACAATGACTCTAAGCACACAGCTAAATTAACAAATGATTGACTTTAGAACCACTCTGTGACCATTCTTGACTGGCCCAGCCAGAGCCCTGACCTAAACTTAATGGAGCAAATGAGCATCTCTGGAGAGACCTGAAAATGGCTGTTCACCATCCATCCTGACAGAACTGGAGAAGATCTACAAGGAAGAATGGCAGAGGATCCCCAAATCCAGGTGTGAAAAACTTGCTGCATCATTCCCAAGAAGACTTATGGCTGTGCTAGCTCAAAAGGATGCTTCCACTGAGTACTGAGCAAAGGGTCTGAATACTTATGACTAGAGTTGAACGAAACGGGTCGGTCAAATTCAAAAAACTCCGACTTTAGCTAAAGTCGGGTTTTGCTGATCGAAACCCGACCATAGCGTGAGGTCGGCCATGAGGTTGCCAAGCCGAGAATAGGGAGAGGTGCTACTGCTGCTGATTCTGAATAGGGAGAGCGTTTGGCAGGGAAGAAGAAAAAAAAATTGCTTCTGCTGATAGCGCTTTTCACTGTACAGTTAGTGTGCAGTGAAAGGGGAGGATTTTTGTTGTGTGCAGCAGCGCTGGTGATCATTAGGCTGCCTTTTAAGGCTACCTGTTAGCTGCATTGCTGTATGTACACTGCTGTTCAAACTGCTTTTTTCAAAGCACTCCAACTTTTATTATTTTGTTCTGGTGAGTTACCGAGTGTTTTTTTCACACACCGTATAGCGGTGTATGCTCCTCACACACTACCGTGTACCGGCTGGTATCACGGACAAATAGAAGCTATCTGGGTGTCACTCTGGAAAAACAAGCCGATGAGATTTTCCATTTTTCCAGACCTACACCTTATAGAGCTGTCCGCTTTTCAAACAGTTTTGTATATCTGCTGTTTGATCACGGTCAAAACTAGACAGACATAGCGTGTGTCAGTCCGTATACAAATAGACGGAGATTGACAAATTTCCATACTGACATCGTATAGCGGTGTACGCTCCTCACACACTACCATGTACCGGCTGGTATCACAGACAAATAGAAGCTATCTAGGTGTGACTCTGGAAAAACAAGCCGAGGAGATTTTCCATTTTTCCAGACCTACACCTTATAGAGCTGTCCGCTTTTCAAACAGTTTCGTATATCTGCTATTTGATCATGGTCAAAATTAGACAGAGACAGCGTGTGTCAGTCCGTATACAAATAGACAGAGATTGACAATTTTCCATACAGACACCGCATAGAGCTTTCTGATTCTCAAACAGTATTGTATATCTGCCATTCGCATTACAGTCACATCTATACAGAGTCAGCGTGTGTGTGTGACACTCCGTAAATACATATACGGAGATTGTTAGTTACACAAAAAACGCATAGAGCTGTACACTTCTGATAAAGTTCCGTATATCTGCTTGTTGGATTGCGGTCAAATACATACTGGGTGTTAGGCGTCGGGTTCCTGCCACTGCACAGCAGGAATCCAGAGCCTGGCACCCAGCGGTCTCCCATTCCTCTTCAGCCACAGTGGAGCCTGCTCAGCAGATTCGTCGGTCCCGGCGCTCTGCCCAGGCCAACTCCGTGAGTTTGCATGCTGCTGCCACCTCTGGCACAGCTATGACAATGCATGCTGCTCAGCAGCGAGATTCTGCAGGGACTAAGTCCTCATGTCAGGCCACTGAGCATGCCCATGGAGTGATCTCACATTGGAGATCGAGGGTCACGTGCTCAGGTCCTGCTCGTGCTCGGATTGGCCCATCCGAGAACCCAGGAAGGTCCCGGATGCCCGTGGCTATAAAAGGTTTGCATGGCCGCTCGCCCATGTGCTAGGATAGACTGTATTTACATACTATGTGGAGTGAGTGATGTATGCACGTATGAATGTCTCTGGTGAATGACTCATTAAGAAACCCCTACCCTTGGCACGCATGTGTTGTACAGCTTAGCCTGCTAGCACCCAGGCTTAGGCGTAGGTAGGTCTGAGGTTGAGTCAGGCATCAGGCCTCACCAGGGACTCGGCAAGCCTCAGTGCACGTGCTCCATAGCCAGAGTTTATAGCGACACTCGCGGCAGTGACGCCGCGCGTTCAGTGGGCCTAGAAGGACTCTATCCCCGTGTCCTTGGGGTAGAGTTCTGTAAGAGAAAAAAAAAGCCAGCTCACCTGAAGGCATGTGTAGTGGATAGCCCGGACCACGTGCAGTCTTCACGCAGTAACCAAGGAAAAAGAAAAAAGGTCCAGCTTTGCAAATTCAAGTCCAATTTATTGTTAAAAACAAGTCCAAAACAGAGCAAAAAATGGTGTGTTCACATGAGTAACAAGTAGTAGATTACGCGTTTCGAACAATAGCTTGTTCTTTCTCAAAACTACTTCCCTTGGGTGTTACTGCAATATACACTCTTTACACCCAGTAAATTACAAACACATGGTGTGAAGGGAGAAAAAAAAAAAAAAAAAGGGGAGAGGGAAACATGTGTGAGATATAAAAAATAACATTACAAAGAAAAACACATTTTTTGTGAAAAGAGGGGGGAGCCAAAAAAGAAAACAAAAAAGAATAAAAAAAACAAACAATTTTTTTTAAAAGTTTTTTTGTGCATATATATATAAATACAATTATAATAACATCAATAATGAAACATAATTTCTCTTCTGGCATTCAATCCATTTGGAAAGCATGTATTTAGATAGAAAATCCAATATGCTTCACGTGTTAGAAGACGTTTTTTCAGATCTCCACCTCTTATATGTGGTGTTATTCTCTCAATGCCCATGACACGAAAAAATTCAGTACTTCTTTGGTGTTCATTAATGAAGTGTCTGGATGCAGATGAGATGGAGCGATTAATACTGGAAGGAGATAAGATGTCAGTTATATGTTCAGATATGCGAGTCTTGAGCATGCGAGATGTGCAGCCCACATATCTCAAGTTGCATTTGGAGCAAACAATCACATATACTACATTTTTACTATTGCAATTAATATATTGTTTTATTTTATGTTCATTACACTTAGTACCATCAAAAAAGGAATGAACATTATTAGAATGTGCACATGTTCTGCATCTGGATGTACCGCAGCGGTAAAAACCGCAGCAGTGTAGCCATGTCCGAGATCCAGTTTTAGAGCTAAAAAAGCTAGGAGACACTATGTCTGATAAGGTGTTAGCTTTTTTAGCAACCACTCTGCAGCCGTTAGATAAAATGCTAGACAAAACCTCATCTTCAAACAGAATAGGTAGGTAGATGTTTCAAGAAGAGTGCTTTAATGGTGTTAAACTGAGAACTATATTGGATAGAGCAAACCATCTTATCTGGATTTTTATCATTATTATATACCTTTGGTAATAACAAATCATGTCTTTTTTTCTTTTGTACAATTTTCTTTGCTCTATCAAGACACCAATTAGAGTAACCCCTCTTGCTCAGCTTGTTGCAGCATGACTCAATTTCTCCTTTCAGGGCATTGTCATCACTGCAATTTCTAGTGATTCTAGTGAGCTCCCCCACTGGTATAGATTTAATAGTGTGCCCGGGATGGCTACTAGATGCATGTAAAATGGTGTTACCAGAAAGTGGCTTGCAGAATGTAGCAGTGCTGATGACAGCTCCTGCAATACCTTTTAGTTTAAGATCCAGAAACGAAATTACATGTGGATCCGTCATAAATGTAAATTTGAGATTGAAATCATTAAAGTTGAAATATTCTATTAGTTCTGGTATGGCAGATACATCACCACTCCAAATAAGGAGTGTATCATCAATGAATCTGCCATACCAAAAAATACTAGACAAAAATGGATTATTGTCAGAATACAAAATTACCTCCTCCCAGTGCGACATAACAAGATTAGCCACCGATGGCGAATGTTTGCCGCCCATTGATACTCCTCTGCATTGTAGAAAAAAATCTCCATCAAAAAAGAAATAATTGTGAAGCATTAGGAAATAAATAACCTGCATGATATAATCACACAATTCATTAGTATAGTTACTATATTTATGCAGGTGAAATTCCAATGCTCTGATTGCAACATCTTGAGGAATAGAGGTGTAAAGAGCAGTAACGTCACAGCTAATCCACTGAAAATCACTATTCCAAACTACATTAGAAAATTGATGCAATATGGCTTTTGAGTCCCTCAGGAACCCCGGCACTCGTGTAACCAGAGGCTGTAGCAAAGAATCTACCCACTGGCTGAGGTGTTCCGTGAGAGACCCAATGCCTGAAACAATTGGGCGCATAGGGGGTGGTGATATATTTTTATGAACCTTAGGAAGCCCATAGATTGTAGGAATAGTTGGAGAATCAATTTTTAAAAAATCTACCTGAGCCTTTGTCAGAACACCCAATGCTGCCCCCTCTTCAATTAGTTTGAAAATTTTTCTTTGAAAATCCTTTGTAGGATCATGAGGCAATTTTCTATATGTAGAACTGTCACTCAGTAGAACATTCATTTGGTCTCTATATTGTGCAGTGTCCATGATCACAATCAAGCCGCCCTTGTCTGCACTTTTGACTGTTATTTCAGTAGTTTTCTTAATTTCATCAATAGCTTTTCGTTGTTTGTAGCTCAAGTTGTTATTTTGTTGTTGAATTTTAATTGAAGCATCCAATTTTCTAAGTTCACGCTCCATAACGCTCTGAAACGTATCCATGCATTCTGCTCTGGATTGGATGGGATAAAAACTCGGATTTTTTATGCATAAATTTTCTGCTTGAAAAACATCCTTAGACACAATGTTAGTAGAGTCTAGTTCATTCAAATTTTTCAATGCCATTTGCTCAGAAAAATTAAGACCATTGTATTCATTTTGTGCAGGGATTTTCATAGCAATAGAGTCAGATTCGTGTGCAAAAAAATGCTTTTTAACGGTTAGATTTCGTACAAATTTATTTATGTCCAAAAGTGTATTAAAAAGGTTGAAATGTTGATCTGGTGCAAAACTTAATCCCAATGTCAATACCTGAAGTTGTTCCGTTGTAAGATTGTAGCCAGAGATGTTTAAAATATTAGAAAAATCATTTTGAGAGGTTGAAGCTATTTTTTGTTGTTGCGGGTTGTCATCCGTGTATTTATTGCGGTGCTTCCGGCCCCCCCGCCTTTTGCGTTTTTTGAAAAATACCTTTTAGGTTTTCTATAGTAAGAATTGTTGTTACTCATGCCATTCATGCTGGTGTCACTCTGAATATCATTTGAGCTAATATCAGTGGATTCCACATCTGAGGAGCTAAAGGAAACCCGTCGTTCAGGTGTGTTAGAAAAAACATAGCTGCGTTTTAAAATTGACCTGGGAGTTTTTTGAGGTTTCTGCCATCTTCCCCATTCATAAACTTGATTCATCTGATAATCATCCAAGTCACGCTGGAACTTATTCCGCTTACGTTTTATAATAATTTCTTCCAACTTGGAGATAGATTTTTTTATGTTGGCAAGTTCTTCCTCAAACTTAGCATTATTATTCAACTCCAACTTTGACTTAATTTGGTCAATTTCAGTTTGAAAATCCTTTAGCTTGGTGGACTCATATTTCATGATTAATTGCATGAGCTGTATAGAGCAATTGCTGAGAATCAGATTCCATTCTTTGACAAAGTCTTGGGAGTACACAGTAGTTGGAACCTTTTTTATGCGTAAACCCCTTGGAATCATATTTTTATGGACATAGTTCTCAAGGGTTGTATAGTCCCACCATACTTTGGTTTCATTAATCATTGTTTTCTCTAACTTGCTAATATCTGTCACAAATGGATCAGATTCCAAGCAACCTGCAAATGTGGATCCATCTGAAATAAATAATTGAGCCACTTTGCGCACTCTTTCTGGATTTGTATTCATTATGATTTATTCAAAAAATAGGACTTTAACACATACACAATGCCTTGTAGCTATTAATTATTATAGAGCATTCCTTAAAAATATAGCTATTGTTGTGCACGGCCAAAAAACTGTAAACATTCAAAAAGAGAAAAAAAAAGCCAGCTCACCTGAAGGCATGTGTAGTGGATAGCCCGGACCACGTGCAGTCTTCACGCAGTAACCAAGGAAAAAGAAAAAAGGTCCAGCTTTGCAAATTCAAGTCCAATTTATTGTTAAAAACAAGTCCAAAACAGAGCAAAAAATGGTGTGTTCACATGAGTAACAAGTAGTAGATTACGCGTTTCGAACAATAGCTTGTTCTTTCTCAAAACTACTTCCCTTGGGTGTTACTGCAATATATACTCTTTACACCCAGTAAATTACAAACACATGGTGTGAAGGGAGAAAAAAAAAAAAAAAAAAAAAAGGGGAGAGGGAAACATGTGTTAGATATAAAAAATAACATTACAAAGAAAAACACATTTTTTGTGAAAAGAGGGGGGAGCCAAAAAAGAAAACAAAAAAGAATAAAAAAAACAAACAATTTTTTTTAAAAGTTTTTTTGTGCATATATATATAAATACAATTATAATAACATCAATAATGATTATTGATGTTATTATAATTGTATTTATATATATATGCACAAAAAAACTTTTAAAAAAAATTGTTTGTTTTTTTTATTCTTTTTTGTTTTCTTTTTTGGCTCCCCCCTCTTTTCACAAAAAATGTGTTTTTCTTTGTAATGTTATTTTTTATACCTCACACATGTTTCCCTCTCCCCTTTTTTTTTTTTTTTTTCCCTTCACACCATGTGTTTGTAATTTACTGGGTGTAAAGAGTATATATTGCAGTAACACCCAAGGGAAGTAGTTTTGAGAAAGAACAAGCTATTGTTCGAAACGCGTAATCTACTACTTGTTACTCATGTGAACACACCATTTTTTGCTCTGTTTTGGACTTGTTTTTAACAATAAATTGGACTTGAATTTGCAAAGCTGGACCTTTTTTCTTTTTCCTTGGTAGAGTTCTGTGGCTGTACACTGTGCATTCTTTTAGCCGAGCTCTGTGAGCACAAACAGGCTCCGGCATTTATGTTCAGTGGTAGTGCGGCTCTGTGAAGCAACAAAGTCTGCCCCTGTACACCCCAGGTGACGATAACCTGCGTGTGTTCTTATAGTATACTGCCATATAGCATCCGCCATTACTGAGCAGCAGGTTACCACCCCGGCACGGTGGACCCCAGGCTGCGAATGCACCTTATTACCATCTTTATTATTTGGTGCGTTCTGCCAGCCCTAACAATGGGAGAGCGTCTGTAACTAGCAAAATATATACGTAGAGTTAATTTTTTTAATACACCTTACACAGCTGGACGCTCCTGATACAGTACCATCTTTCTGCTGGTATTTTTGGTACATTTTCCCAAACATGAGGAAGTATGGTGGAAGAGTCAGCAGACGTGGGCAGCGGGGCGCAGCTGGTACTAATGGTGGTGGTGCATTGGCTGGTTCTGGCAAAAGCACAATGGCAGCTAAGGCAGGAGGTGTTGAGCCTGCATCATCATCTGGCCCAAGAAGGCCTGTAAGGTTCCCTTTTCTTGGAGTAGGAAAACCGCTTTTAAATCCGGAGCATCAGGAACAGGTTTTGGTGTATATTGCCGAAACAGCCACAAGCTCTATTACCTCCTCTTCTGAATGTTCGAAACCTGCAAGCACAGAGTCGTCAGTGCAGGGTTCTGGTCAGGAAGGAAAAACACCTTTCCTTGTGTCCTTCACCCCCACCAAAAGTTAAGGATGCGGCAGCCCACACTTCAGATTAGTCTATGGAGCTCTTTTCACATACCATGCCTGGGTTATCCAGTCAAATCCTTAATTCCCCAGTCCAAGATGAATCTGACTTGGAGTGCACTGATGCACAGACACTGCTAGAAGATTCTGCTGGTACATTGACCCAGAGCACTAGAGTTGAGCGAAACGGGTCGAAAAATTTCAAAAGTCGCCGACTTTTGGCAAAGTCGGGTTTCATGAAACGAAACCCGACCCTAGGATGAGGTCGGCCACGAGGTCGGCGACTTACGCGCCAAAGTCGTGTTTCAAAAGTTTGTTTTGCACTCTTTTTCAGCCAATCAGGATCCACGGACACTATGGGCAACGTGATGACATAGGCAGGGGTCACCACCATATTTCAGAAGGGCATGCAAGTGATTGGCTTGCTTTGGTGGGCGTCACAGGGGGTATAAAAGGGCGTGCACGCCGACCGCCATCTTACTTCTGCCGATCTCAGTATAGGGAGAGGTTGCTGCTGATTCTGTAGGGAGAGCGTTAGGCAGGGAAGAAGACAAAAAAACTGCTTCTGCTGCTAGCGATTTGGCCTGCACAACACACCAGTCACTGTGTGTGCAGTGCAAGGGGAGGCTATATTGTGGTGTATCAGTGGTGTTGGTTGTTGGGCTGCCTTTTAAGGCTTCCTGACAGGCTGGCATTGCTGTTTACCCACTGCTCTGCAAACTGCTTTTTTAAAAGCAATCCAATCTCCCTTATCCTCTAGTCACTTTTGTCACAGCTGTGCCATCGAGCCTGTGACATAGCGCTCAGATATCAGTGGGCCTCACACAATCCAAAAGTGTCCAGTGTCCACAAGTGTCTGCAGAAATTCAAAATCTCCCTTATCCTCCCGTCACTTTTGTCACAGCTGTGCCATCGAGCCTGTGACACAGCGCTCAGATATCACTGGCCCTCACACAATCCAAAAGTGTCCAGTGTCCACAAGTGTCTGCTGAAATTCAAAATCTCACTTATCCTCTAGTCACTTTTGTCACAGCTGTGCCATCGAGCCTGTCACATAGCGCTCAGATATTCATTGGGCCTCACACAATCCAAAAGTGTCCAGTGTCTACAAGTGTGTGCAGAAATTCAAAATCTCCCTTATCCTCTAGTCACTTTGGTCACAGCTGTGCCATCGAGCCTGTCACATAGCGCTCAGATATTCATTGGGCCTCACACAATCCAAAAGTGTCCAGTGTCCACAAGTGTCTGCTGAAATTCAAAATCTCACTTATCCTCTAGTCACTTTGGTCACAGCTGTGCCATCGAGCCTGTCACATAACGCTCAGATATTCATTGGGCCTCACACAATCCAAAAGTGTCCAGTGTCCACAAGTGTCTGCTGAAATTCAAAATCTCCTTTATCTTCTAGTCACTTTGGTCACAGCTGTGCCATCGAGCTTGTCACATAGCGCTCAGATATTCATTGGGCCTCACACAATCCAAAAGTGTCCAGTGTCCACAAGTGTGTGCAGAAATTCAAAATCTCCCTTATCCTCTAGTCACTTTGGTCACAGCTGTGCCATGGAGCCTGTCACATAGCGCTCAGATATTCATTGGGCCTCACACAATCCAAAAGTGTCCAGTGTCCACAAGTGTGTGCAGAAATTCAAAATCTCCCTTATCCTCTAGTCACTTTTGTCACAGCTGTGCCATCGAGCCTGTCACATAGAGCTCAGATATTCATAGGGCCTCACACAATCCAAAAGTGTCCAGTGTCCACAAGTGTCTGCTGAAATTCAAAATCTCCCTTATCCTCTAGTCACTTTGGTCACAGCTGTGCCATCGAGCCTGTCACATAGCGCTCAGATATTCATTGGGCCTCACACAATCCAAAAGTGTCCAGTGTCTACAAGTGTGTGCAGAAATTCAAAATCTCCCTTATCCTCTAGTCACTTTGGTCACAGCTGTGCCATCGAGCCTGTCACATAGCGCTCAGATATTCATTGGGCCTCACACAATCCAAAAGTGTCCAGTGTCCACAAGTGTCTGCTGAAATTCAAAATCTCACTTATCCTCTAGTCACTTTGGTCACAGCTGTGCCATCGAGCCTGTCACATAGCGCTCAGATATTCATTGGGCCTCACACAATCCAAAAGTGTCCAGTGTCCACAAGCGTCTGCTGAAATTCAAAATCTCACTTATACTCTAGTCACTTTGGTCACAGCTGTGCCATCGAGCCTGTCACATAGCGCTCAGATATTCATTGGGCCTCAGACAATCCAAAAGTGTCCAGTGTCCACAAGTGTGTGCAGAAATTCAAAATCTCCCTTATCCTCTAGTCACTTTGGTCACAGCTGTGCCATCGAGCCTGTCACATAGCGTTCAGATATTCATTGGGCCTCACACAATCCAAAAGTGTCCAGTGTCCACAAGTGTCTGCTGAAATTCAAAATCTCACTTATCCTCTAGTCACTTTGGTCACAGCTGTGCCATCGAGCCTGTCACATAGCGCTCAGATATTCATTGGGCCTCACACAATCCAAAAGTGTCCAGTGTCCACAAGTGTCTGCTGAAATTCAAAATCTCACTTATCCTCTAGTCACTTTGGTTACAGCTGTGCCATCGAGCCTGTCACATAGCGCTCAGATATTCATTGGGCCTCACACAATCCAAAAGTGTCCAGTGTCCACAAGTGTCTGCTGAAATTCAAAATCTCCTTTATCTTCTAGTCACTTTGGTCACAGCTGTGCCATCGAGCCTGTCACATAGCGCTCAGATATTCATTGGGCCTCACACAATCCAAAAGTGTCCAGTGTCCACAAGTGTGTGCAGAAATTCAAAATCTCCCTTATCCTCTAGTCACTTTGGTCACAGCTGTGCCATCGAGCCTGTCACATAGCGCTCAGATATTCATTGGGCCTCACGCAATCCAAAAGTGTCCAGTGTCCACAAGTGTGTGCAGAAATTCAAAATCTCCCTTATCCTCTAGTCACTTTGGTCACAGCTGTGCCATCGAGCCTGTCACATAGCGCTCAGATATTCATTGGGCCTCACACAATCCAAAAGTGTCCAGTGTCCACAAGTGTCTGCTGAAATTCAAAATCTCCCTTATCCTCTAGTCACTTTGGTCACAGCTGTGCCATCGAGCCTGTCACATAGCGCTCAGATATTCATTGGGCCTCACACAATCCAAAATTGTCCAGTGTCTACAAGTGTGTGCAGAAATTCAAAATCTCCCTTATCCTCTAGTCACTTTGGTCACAGCTGTGCCATCGAGCCTGTCACATAGCGCTCAGATATTCATTGGTCCTCACACAATCCAAAAGTGTCCAGTGTCCACAAGTGTCTGCTGAAATTCAAAATCTCACTTATCCTCTAGTCACTTTGGTCACAGCTGTGCCATCGAGCCTGTCACATAGCGCTCAGATATTCATTGGGCCTCACACAATCCAAAAGTGTCCAGTGTCCACAAGTGTCTGCTGAAATTCAAAATCTCACTTATCCTCTAGTCACTTTGGTCACAGCTGTGCCATCGAGCCTGTCACATAGCCCTCAGATATTCATTGGGCCTCAGACAATCCAAAAGTGTCCAGTGTCCACAAGTGTCTGCTGAAATTCAAAATCTCCCTTATCCGCTAGTCACTTTGGTCACAGCTGTGCCATCGAGCCTGTCACATAGCGTTCAGATATTCATTGGGCCTCACACAATCCAAAAGTGTCCAGTGTCCACAAGTGTCTGCTGAAATTCAAAATCTCACTTATCCTCTAGTCACTTTGGTCACAGCTGTGCCATTGAGCCTGTCACATAGCGCTCAGATATTCATTGGGCCTCACACAATCCAAAAGTGTCCAGTGTCCACAAGTGTCTGCTGAAATTCAAAATCTCACTTATCCTCTAGTCACTTTGGTCACAGCTGTGCCATTGAGCCTGTCACATAGCGCTCAGATATTCATTGGGCCTCACACAATCCAAAAGTGTCCATTGTCCACAAGTGTCTGCAGAAATTCAAAATCTCCCCTGTCCTATAGACACCTTGTACCTTGTTTTACATTACTATATAGTTTGTTGGATTTTGTCTACATTTCTACCAAAAATGAGGAAGGCTGGTGGAAGAGGCCGTGGAATTGGACGGGGGTTGGCAGCTGGTAATGATGGTGTTGGTGGTGGATCTGATGGTAGTGGCAAGAGCAAAATAGGACCGAATGCAGGAGGTGTTGAGCCTGCGTCATCGTCTGGCTACATAAGGCCTCGAACGCTTAGTTTTCTAGGAGTTGGCAAACCGCTTTTAAAGCCAGAGCATCAGGAAAAAGTTTTGTCTTACATTGCTGACTCAGCCTCCAGCTCTATCGCCTCCTCTTCTTCAGTTGTAAAAAGTAAAAGCACTGAGTCGTCATTGGAGGCTCATGTTCATGAACCACACCTTTCCTTGTGTCCTTCACTCCAACCAAGATTGAAGGATGACGCAGGCCATAATACTGATTACTCCATGGAGCTGTTTTCACATACCATGCCTGGATTATCAAGTGAAATGGTGAATTACCCAGGCCAAGATGAATCTGACATGGAGTGCACTGATGCACAGCCGCTGATGGATGATTCTGCTGGTACATTCACTCAGAGCACTACATTATCCTCGCAGTGTACAGAGCCAGATTCTGACCCTGATGAGACTCAGGTGCCCCTTCCCGCACACTATACCACCATACACGGTGACACAGAGGAAGGTGCACATGACATAGAAGAGGAGGTGATGGATGACCCAGTTGTTGACCCAGATTGGCATCCATTGGGGGAAGAGGGTGCTGCTTCCAATAGCTCAGATGAGGAGCATCCACAGCAGACATCGACATCGCAACAGCTGTTATCTGGCAGGCCCGGAGCACTCCAAAGACAGGTTCCAAACATCAAAAGAGTTGCTGGACAGCTTGTCCAGAGGGTCAAAAGATCACAGCGTGCTAGGTTGCAAAATGTCTGCCAAAGTAGGAAGAGTGCAGTGTGGCACTTTTTTGAACAAAATCCTCATGATCAGGCCAAGGTTATCTGTAAGAAGTGCGCAAAGACCTTTAGCCGAGGGAAAAATCTGAAAAATTTGAATACCAGGTGCATGCTTAGACATTTAACCAGCATGCACTTGCAAGCGTGGACACAACACCAAGCCTCAAGTGCCACATGTGCAACTGATCACAACGAAGGTAGTCAGCAACGCTACATTGTTTCCCCCACTGTAAGCCCACCGGTTAGCACAGCAGCAAATGTTGAGGTGTCGTTGCAAGGCCACAGCAGTTAGGGAATCCCACTGTTATATCAACGAAAGACTGATTCTAGGCCATCAGAAAGAACAACAACTCCATCACCATCATCAACCCTCTCTCAGTCCGCCCTGTCCACCGCTACTTCCACCATATGCAGCTCTCAAGTCCAGCTCACCCTCCCAAACACTATGAGTAGATCAAGAAAGTACTCAGTCTCTCATCCGCGTACACTGGGTTTGAACGCCCACATTGCCAAACTAATCTCGTTTGAGATGATGCCCTTTCGGTTGGTGGAAAGCACAGCTTTCCGCGAACTCATGGCCTATGCAGTACCACGCTATGACCTACCCAGTCGCCACTTCTTCTCTCGCAAAGCCATCCCAGCCCTCCACCATCATGTGAAAGACCGCATTGTCCATGCACTCAAGCAGTCAGTGAGCGGAAAGGTGCACCTCACAACTAGAGTTGAGCGATACCGTCCGATACTTCAAAGTATCGGATCGGAATGGATCGGCCGATCTTAAAAAAAAGTATCGGTATCGCCGATTCCGATACCGGAAGTCCCATTCAAGTCTATGGGACTTCCGGTATCGGAATAAGAAAAATCCTGTTTTTCCCTTGTACAGCCTCTCTGGGGTCTGTACGGGCCTTTCGGGGGGCTGTGCCGGCCTGCCAGGGGGTCTGTGCAGGCTCCAGTGGTCTGTGCAGGCCTGCCGGGGGGCTGTGCAGGCTCCGGTGGGCTGTGCCGGCCTGCCGGGGGGCTGTGCCGGCCTGCCGGGGGGCTGTGCAGGCTCCGGTGGTCTGTGCCAGCCTGCCGGGGGGCTGTGCAGGCTCCTGTGGGCTGTGCCGGCCTGCCGGGGGGCTGTGCCGGCCTGCCGGGGGGCTGTGCTGGCCTGCCGGGGGGCTGTGCAGGCTTCGGGGGTCTGGGCAGGCATCGTCCGATGGGACTACAAGTCCCATCCGGCGATGCCTGCTACCATGACAGTGATTGACACATTAGCCAATGATGGGACAGTAGTAGTCCCATCATCCGGCTAATGTGTTGAATGTAAAAAAAAAAAAAAAATTACATGCTACATACATACAACATGCATACTACATACATGCTACATTCATACTACATACATGCTACATTCATACTACATATATACTACATGCAACATACATACTACATATATACTACATGCAACATACATACTACATATATACTACATGCATGCAACATGCATACTACATATATACTATATGCTACATACATACTACATATATGCTACATACATACTACATATATACTACATGCATGCTACATACATACTGCATGCTACATACATACTACATGCTACATACATACTACATATATGCTACATACATACTACATATATACTACATGCATGCTACATACATACTGCATGCTACGGAATTTCCCACACAGCAATGGCATAAATTGAGATTAGGGACTTTTTTTTTTTAAGTGGCGGAGGAATACAGTGCGGAAGGATACCTACCTTCCGTCATTGGATTCCTGCAGCCCGTAGAGAACGGCAGCAACAGCTGATGCTGCAGTTCTCTACCCAAGATCGTCGTTGGACACACTCGTGGACTGCTTCGGATCGTGGGTGAGTATTTTTGTGGTTTGTTATGTTAATATTTATTCCGTAAAAGACAATGGCTTCGGGGAACAATGTGACAAGTATTGGTAAGTATGTTACTCTATGTTATATGTACTGTATGTCTATGTATGTATTGTATGAATGTATTGTATGTAGTATGTATGTAGTATATATGTGGTATGTATGTAGCATGTAGTATGTATGTAGTATGTATGTAGCATGCATGTAGCATGCAGTATGTATCATGCATGTAGTATATATGTAGTATGTATGTAGCATGTAGTATGTATGTAGTATATATGTGGTATGTATGTAGCATGTAGTATGTATGTAGCATGCATGTAGTATATATGTAGTATGTATGTAGCATGCATGTAGTATATATGTGTTATGTATGTAGCATGCATGTAGTATGTATGTAGCATGCAGTATGTATATATGTAGCATGCATGTAGTATGTATGTAGTATGTATGTAGTATGTATGTAGTATGTATGTAGCATGCAGTATGTATGTAGCATGTATGTAGCATGTATGTAGTATATATGTAGTATGTATGTAGCATGCATTTAGCATGTATGTAGTATGTATGTAGTATATATGTAGTATGTATGTAGCATGTAGTATGTATGTAGCATGCATGTAGTATATATGTAGTATGTATGTAGTATGTATGTAGCATGTATGTAGTATGTAAGTAGTATGTATGTAGTATGTATGTAGTATGTATGTAGCATGTAGTATGTATGTAGCATGCATGTAGCATGCATGTAGTATGTATGTAGCATGTAGTATGTATGTAGCATGCATGTAGTATGTATGTAGTATGTATGTAGTATATATGTGTTATGTAGTATGTATGTAGCATGTAGTATGTATGTAGCATGCATGTAGTATGTATGTAGTATGTATGTAGTATTTTTTTTTTTTTTTTTAACATTTAACACATTAGCCGGATGATGGGACTACTACTGTCCCATCATTGGCTAATGTGTCAATCACTGTCATGGTAGCAGGCATCGCCAGATGGGACTTGTAGTCCCATCGGACGATGCTTGCACAGACCCCCGGACATCAGCACAGCCCCCCGGCAGGCCGGCACAGCCCCCCGGCAGGCCGGTACAGACCCCCACATGGTGCACAGACCACCGGCAGTCCGGCACAGCCCCCCGGCAGGCCGGTACAGACCCCCACAGGGTGCACAGACCACCGGCAGGCCTGCACAGCCCCCCGGCAGGCCGGTACAGACCCCCACAGGGTGCACAGACCACCGGCAGGCCGGCACAGCCCCCCGGCAGGCCGGTACAGACCCCGGGCAGTCCACACAGCCCCCCGGCAGGCCGGCACAGCCCCCCGGCAGGCCGGCAGAGACCCCCGGAAGGCCCGAAATGACGGCGCATCATGATGCGCACACACCGCGCATCATGATGACGTCAGGCTGTCAATCAACTTTGAACTTCCGATTCCGATGCCGACTTCTGATATTGAAAAAATATCGGAAGTCGGTATCGGAATTCCGATACAGCAAGTTTCGGCCGATACCCGATACTTGCGGTATCGGAATGCTCAACACTACTCACAACTGATGCATGGTCCAGTCGGAATGGCCAGGGCCGTTACGTGTCCATCACTGCGCACAGGGTTAATGTGATGGATGCAGGGTCCACAGGGGACAGCGGTGGTGGGACAGTGCTGCCTAGCCCACGGTATAGGAAACAGTTGGCTGTAGGCGTTCGACCCTCCTCCTCCTTCAGAAGCGAAAGCTCGTCCACAGAGCGCAGTCGTACGAGCACTCCATCTGCAGCTGCCACTGTTGCACACGATGTGTCCCCCTATCGAGCAGCTAGTGGAAAGCGTCAGCAGGCTGTGTTGCAGATGATGTGTTTGGGCAACAGACACACCGCCGAGGTGCTGGCCGAGTACTTGAAGCGACAAACTGAGTCATGGCTGGGCAGTGTACATCTTGAGGCAGGCAAGGTAGTTAGTGATAACGGCCGTAATTTTGTGGCAGCCATAGCCCTTTCAAAACTCAGCCATATACCTTGCTTGGCTCACACCTTGAACCTGGTGGTGCAGTGCTTCCTCAAAAATTATCCGGAGTTAACAGCCCTGCTCCAGAAGGTGCGAAGACTGTGCGCGCACATCCGCCGGTCGCCTGTACACTCCGTTCGTATGCAGAAGCTGCAGCGATTGCTCCACCTTCCCAACCACCGCCTCATTATCGACATTGCAACAAGGTGGAACTCCACCCTGCACATGGTGGAGCGGCTGTGTGAGCAGAGGCAGGCCATAATGCATTTGTGGGAGGATACACGGCCAGGCACTTTGAGAGCAGACATGGAGTTGACAGGTGTGCAGTGGTCGAAGCTGAAAGACCTCTGTAAAGTCCTTCAGTGTTTTGAGGAATGCACACGGCTGGTAAGCGCAGACGACGCCATTCTAAGCATGAGCATCCCACTTATGCGTCTGTTCATGCAAACTTTGACGCACCTTAAGGAGCAGGCGTCTGCAGCCAATGTTGATGAGGAGGAAGAGGAGGAGGGAATCCTTGATGACATTCAGCCATTGTCTGCTCAGGGACCTCTCTTGGACGAGGTGGAGGAAGAAGAGGAGGAGGAGGAGGATGATGGGGATGATTACTTAGGGGAGGAGGATGCATCTCGTGGGGCAAGTGAAAATGTTGGCGTGGCAAGGTCTGGTACAGGGTTTGTGCGTGACTGGAGGAATGTGGATTTGCCAGAAAGTGTTCCTCCAACCAGCACTCGCAGTGCATCATTGACACCGGGAACATTGGCCCACATGTCAGATTATGCCTTGCAGATCCTAAAAAGGGACCCACGCATTGCCAAAATGATGAACGATGACGACTACTGGTTGGCCAGCATCCTGGATCCACGCTATAAAGGCAAATTACAAAACATCATGCCACAGGAGAACCGTGACCTAATATTGGCTAATAAACAAGCAACTCTGGTAAATCGGTTGCTTGAGGCATTCCCAGCACACAGCAGCGGTGATGGTTCTCACACGAGCCGTACGGGCCGGGGGCAGCTTGGCAGAGGTGTTCGTGGTGCACACAGCAGAAGTGGCGTTGGAGACAGGGGTTTCATGACAATGTTGTGGACTGATTTTTCAAGTACCGCTCACACAACTGGTAATACTGCATCGATGGAAAGTGACAGGAGACAGCAGTTGTCAACTATGGTTACAAACTACTTTTCCTCCCATATCGATGTTCTCCCACACAGGTCATTCCCCTTTGACTATTGGGCCGCTAAACTGGACACCTGGCCTGAATTGGCACAATATGCCTTACAGGAGCTCGCTTGCCCAGCTGCAAGTGTGCTATCGGAAAGAGTCTTCAGTGCTGCTGGATCAATCCTGACAGAAAAAAGGACCCGTCTGTCAACCCAAAATGTGGATGATCTAACCTTCATTAAAATGAACCACGCATGGGTTTCCAAGGATTTTGTCCCACCTTCCCCTGATGACACATAGGGTGACAGAAAAATGGCTTGCTTTGGTCCACCTCTTCCTGGGACTTGACCTATTTCACCTTTTGCATCAGCTGAATGTCCAACATCAACATATGCCACTTTCTAAAACTCCCTAACTGTGCTGCCTCCCCCCCATGGCCGGGGTCACCACCTAGCGCACGACACCGTGCGAGTGCCGTTGCCCTGGACAGGTGGGTAGGCCGACTCTTGGGCGCGGGCACTGGCACAGGGTCCTTCATAGTGCAATCAAGTGTCTCTGACGGTGGTGGTGCACACCCGCCGTCAGACACACCGCCGTACTATGAGGGGCCCAGTGCCAGTACCGACGCCCACGAGTGGGCCCCCCTTGCTTGGGCAGGGCCCCAGCATTTGCAATCTTTACCTCTCCCTGCTCCTCCGCTGTGTAGTCTGGGCCGTCAAATCCATACTGTGCCTGACACCGTCTGAGCCTGCCTCCTGATGTATAGACATATATTTTGAATGTGTACGCTATCCATACATGTTATCCGGGGATACGGTACCCTTTCTAACCTTTGTGCAATCACGTGCAATCCATACTGGGCCTAACACCGTCTGAGCCTGCCTCCTGATGTATAGACATATATTTTGAATGTGTACGCTATCCATACATGTTATCCGGGGAAACGGTACCCTTTCTAACCTTTGTGCAATCACGTGCAATCCATACTGGGCCTAACACCGTCTTCCTGCCTCCTGATGTATAGACATATATTTTGAATGTTTACACTATCCATACATGTTATCTGGGGATACGGTACCCTTTCTCACCTTTGTGCAATCACGTGCAATCCATACTGGGCCTAACACCGTCTGAGCCTGCCTCCTGATGTATAGACATATATTTTGAATGTGTACGCTATCCATACATGTTATCCGGGGAAACGGTACCCTTTCTAACCTTTGTGCAGTCACGTGCAATCCATACTGGGCCTAACACCGTCTTCCTGCCTCCTGATGTATAGACATATATTTTGAATGTGTACGCTATCCATACATGTTATCTGGGGATACGGTACCCTTTCTAACCTTTGTGCAATCACTTGCAAGCCATACTGGGCTTTACACCGTCTGAGCCTGCCTCCTGATGTATAGACATATATTTTGAATGTGTACGCTATCCATACATGTTATCCGGGGAAACGGTACCCTTTCTAACCTTTGTGCAATCACGTGCAATCCATACTGGGCCTAACACCGTCTGAGCCTGCCTCCTGATGTATAGACATATATTTTGAATGTGTACGCTATCCATACATGTTATCTGGGGATACGGTACCCTTTCTAACCTTTGTGCAATCACGTGCAATCCATACTGGGCCTAACACCGTCTGAGCCTGCCTCCTGATGTATAGACATATATTTTGAATGTGTACGCTATCCATACATGTTATCCGGGGATACGGTACCCTTTCTAACCTTTGTGCAATCACGTGCAATCCATACTGGGCCTAACACCGTCTGAGCCTGCCTCCTGATGTATAGACATATATTTTGAATGTGTACGCTAGCCATACATGTTATCCGGGGAAACGGTACCCTTTCTAACCTTTGTGCAATCACGTGCAATCCATACTGGGCCTAACACCGTCTTCCTGCCTCCTGATGTATAGACATATATTTTGAATGTGTACGCTATCCATACATGTTATCTGGGGATACGGTACCCTTTCTAACCTTTGTGCAATCACTTGCAAGCCATACTGGGCCTTACACCGTCTGAGCCTGCCTCCTGATGTATAGACATATATTTTGAATGTATACGCTATCCATACATGTTATCCGGGGAAACGGTACCCTTTCTAACCTTTGTGCAATTACGTGCAATTCATACTGGGCCTAACACCGTCTGAGCATGCCTCCTGATGTATAGACATATATTTTGAATGTGTACGCTATCCATACATGTTATCTGGGGATACGGTACCCTTTCTAACCTTTGTGCAATCACTTGCAATCCATACTGGGCCTTACACAGTCTGAGCCTGCCTCCTGATGTATAGACATATATTTTGAATGTGTACGCTATCCATACATGTTATCCGGGGAAATGGTACCCTTTCTAACCTTTGTGCAATCACGTGTAATCCATACTGGGCCTTACACAGTCTGAGCCTGCCTCCTGATGTATAGACATATATTTTGAATGTGTACGCTATCCATACATGTTATCCGGGGAAATGGTACCCTTTCTAACCTTTGTGCAATCACGTGCAATCCATACTGGGTCTAACACCGTCTGAGCCTGCCTCCTGATGTATAGACATATATTTTGAATGTGTACGCTATCCATACATGTTATCTGGGGATACGGTACCCTTTCTAACCTTTGTGCAATCACTTGCAAGCCATACTGGGCCTTACACCGTCTGAGCCTGCCTCCTGATGTATAGACATATATTTTGAATGTGTACGCTATCCATACATGTTATCCGGGGATACCCTTTCTAACCTTTGTGCAATCACGTGCAATCCATACTGGGCCTAACATCGTCTGAGCCTGCCTCCTGATGTATAGACATATATTTTGAATGTGTACACTATCCATACATGTTATCTGGGGATACGGTACCCTTTCTCACCTTTGTGCAATCACGTGTAATCCATACTGGGCGTGAGAACGGCTGGCGAGCTGTTAAGCAAACTACAGCACCTGTGGTTTGCACACGTAAGTTTATCATTTTTTCAGGAATGACGGTTAGGCCTAATTCCGGAACTGCGGTTGACCTGCACTTACTGGGAAATCATTGTTTGCGGGTAATAATTGTAATCAGTGATCCCCATCACTAACATTGTTCAGCGGGTTATCTGCACCTGTAAGCGACAAACGCTGGCTTTTTCAGTGTAGCGCACATGCAGCCACGGACATGTAAGGGCATGACACACCAGTTATTGGCCAATCTCATGTGCCAGAGCCTCACGTGTCCCTCTAGTAAGCCGGACTCGGACCGCGGGGCATGACGGAGTCTCGTTCGTTAACGGAATTAAGCTTGCAATGTGTGCATCTGTTCTGTAGCTGGCATGGTTGAGGTTTCCCAGGTGGAGTCGAATTTAACCGTAGGCTCCACTCCTGGTGGTGCCCTTCAGGACATTCCTTTAAGGTTCAGCTTTGCAACCATACTGCCCACGTAAAACAAACACTTTGCCTTCATGAACGCTGTTTGGAGGGTCATGACTCGTGGGAATAACGCCGCCCAATCAGTTAACCTGCTAGAGAGATCGTTCGTTGCTCCCAAGCATGACTTCACACTCCCTAGGAAGAAGGTAATGCCACTGTGGCGACCGTACTCCTGGGGGCGACACAAGTGCACTGATGCCCAGCCACTGCTCGATGAATCTGCTGGTACATTGACCCAGACCACTACATTCCCCTCGCACGCTACACGACCTGAATCTGACCCTGATGAAACTCAGGTTACCCTTCCCATATACAGTTCCATCTTACACGGAGACAAAGAGGAAGCTGCAGATGAAAGTGCAGGTTCGGCCCACCCGCCATCAGACACACCACCGTACTATCAGGGGCCCTGTGCCAGTGCCGTCGCCAACGAGTGGGCCCCCCCTGCTTGCTCAGGATCACAGCACTTGCAAAGTTGAAATACTGTGCAGTGAGATCGAAGATGGGGACGACGAGGAGTCCAGACAAGTACAGGGATTCCCTAGCGAGGAGACTTATTTGATTGTTTTCAATGTTGGGACAGCAATTTTTGGGGAGCACTATACTCTGGAGAATGATAGATGGGGCCCACCATACACTGGAACATTCCAAAGGTGGACATCAGACACTGGAGCAGCATTTACAGGGCCCATTATACACTAGAGCATTAGAAATGGGGCCCATTATGTTTCGAGCATTATTTGGGCCCATAAGACAGTGGAGCTTCATCCATGGGGACCAACATATACTGTAGCATTATGTGGAGCTCATCATATACTGTTTCAAACATTATATGGGACCAATGATTTTGTATGGAGAAATAGATGGGCTTCGTCATGAGATGTAAAAAGTGAGGTATTTTTCATTGTACTATACCGCTATTTCTCTGCCGTATCGGAGCATGATGAGTTGTGGTATGTGTTAAAGGGGCGCTCTTTCGCCCACGGCACATGAAAACCTGCAGCCAGCCCTCCCCCCCCACAACTTTAGCCAAATAACCCCCATTTTTCAGTGCGTAACTTGTATTATGAAGTTAATTAAGGTTGACAAGTTTAAGTAAGAAGAATTGATGCTTTTGGCATTCAAATGGGCACTGTAGGTGTGTTTCCTGTCCTCCTCTCACTGCCGACTTTTATTCCCCATTGACTTACATTGGGTTTCGTGTTTCGGGATGACCCCGACTTTTCCCTATAATCGGATGATCTTGCTCGACCCGACTTTTGGAAAAGTCGGGTTTCACGAAACGAAACGCGACCCTAAAAAACCAAAAGTCGCTCAACTCTACAGAGCACGACATTGCCCTCGCAGTCTACTGAGCCAGAATCTGACCCTGATGAAACTCAGGTGCCCCTTCCCGCATACTATACCACCTTACACGGTGACACAGAGGAAGGTAAAGAGGAAGGTGCAGATGACTTTGAAGAGGAAGTGATGGATGACCCAGTTCTTGACCCGGATTGGCATCCATTGGAGGAGGAGGGTAGCACTGGCAATAGTTCAGATAAGTAGAAGGATCCGCAGCAGGCATTGACATTGCAGCAGCGGTTATCTGACAGGCCCGTAGCTGTCCAAAAACGTGGACCAAAACTAAAATAGTTGCAGGACAGCTTGGCCAGACGGTCATCTTAGCACAGCGTACAATGCCAGAAAATGTATACCATAGCAGGAGGAGTGCAGTGTGGCACTTCTTTGTCCAAAATCCTACTGATGAGGTAAAGGTTACCTGTAAGAAGTGCGGAAGGACCTTTAGCCGAGGTAAACAACTCAGAAATTTCAATACCAGTTGCATGCTTAGACATTTAATCAACATGCACTTGCAAGCGTGGACCGACTACAAAACCTCAGGTACCACATGTACACCTGCTGCGACTGAAGGCAGACAGCAATGCTCCATCGCTACCCCCACTGTAAGACCACCGCCACCGTTAAGCACACCACCAGCACTAAATGTGGAGGTGTCGTCGCAAGGCCAAAGCACTCAGGGAATCACAATGGTTTTGCAACACAACACTCAACCTAGGCCATCACCACCAATACCATCACCAACCCCCTCTCACTCTGTCCGGTCCACCGCTACTTCCCCCATATGCAGCTCTCCAGTCCAGCTCACCCTACCAGACACTCTGAGTAGGACAAGAAAGTACTCATCCTCTCATCTGCATACACTGTGTTTGAACATCTACATTGCCAAACTAAAATCATTAGAGATGATGCCCTACCGTTTGGTTGACAGCGATGCTTTCCACGACCTCATGGCCTACGCTGTTCCACACTATGACCTACCCAGTCTTTTCTCGAAAAGCCATCCCTGCCCTCCACTGGCATGTGAAAGACCGCATTGTCCATGCACTCAAACAGTCAGTGAGTGGAAAGGTGCACCTCACAACAAATGCATGGACCAGTAGGCATGGCCAGGGCCATTACGTGTCCATCACTGCGCACTGGGTTAATTTGGTGGATGCAGGCTCCACAGGGGACAGCGGCGGTGGAACAGTGCTGCCTAGCCCACGGTATAGGAAACAGTTGGCCGTAGGCTTTTGACCCTCCTCCTCCTCCATAAGCGAAAGCTCATCCACAGAGCGCAGTCGCACGAGCACTCCATCCGCAGCTGGTAGTGTTCGACACGAGTGTCCCACTATCGAACAGTTCGTGGTAAGTGTCAGCAGGCTGTGTTAAAGATGATGTCTTTGGGTGACAACAGACACACTGCGGAGGTACTGACTGACTACTTGCAGTGACAAACTGAGTCATGGCTGGGCAGTCTACATCTTGAACCAGGCAAGGTAGTCAGTGATAACGGCCGTAATTTTGTGGCAGCCATAGCCCGTGCAAAGCTCACACACATACCTTGCCTGGCTCACACTTTGAACCTGGTGGTGCAGTGCTTCCTTAATAATTATCTGGAGTTAACATCACTGCTCCATAAGGTGCGAAGACTGTGCTCGCACATCCGTCGCTTGGCTGTACACTCCAGTCGTATGCAGAAGCAGCAGCGATTGCTCCACCTCCCCAAGCACTGCCTAGTCATAGACGTAGCAACAAGGTGGAACTCCACCTGCACATGGTTGAGAGGCTGTGCAAACAGAGGCAGGCTGTAATGCATTTGTGGGAGGATACACGGGCAGGCAGTTTGAGGGAAGACATGGAATTGTCGGGTGTGCAGTGGTCAAAGCTGAAAGACCTCTGTAAAGTCCTTCAATGTTTTGAGGAATGCACATGGCTGGTAAGCGCAGACGACGCCATCATAAGCATGAGCATCCCACTTATACATCTGCTCATGCAAAGTTTGACGCACATTAAGGATCTGGCGTCTGCAGCAGAGGAGGAGGAACAGGAGGAAGAGGAGGAGGAAGGAAGCCTTGCTGACAGTCAGCCATTGTATGGTCAAGGAGCTGTCCTGGACGAGGAGGAGGAAGAAGAGGAAAAGGAGGAGGAGCAGGATGCGGGGGATGATTATTTTGGGCAGGAGGATGCTTCTCAGGGGGTAAGAGAAAATGTTGGCGTTGTAAGGTCAGGTACAGTGTTTGTGAGTGACTGTAGGGATGTGAATTTGCCAGAAAGTGCTCCTTCATCTAGCAGTGGCAGTGCATTACTGACACCTGGAACATTGGCCCACATGTGCGATTATGCCTTGCGGATCCTAAAAAGGGACCCCCGCATTGCCAAAATGATGAAGGATGATGACTACTGGCTGGCCAGCATCCTCAATCCACACTAGAAAGGCAAATTACACAACATCATGCCACAGGAGAACCTAGAGATAATACTGGCTAACAAACAAGCAACTCTGGTAAACCGTTTGTTTGAGGCTTTCCCAGCATACAGCAGCGGTGCTGGTTCTCCCACGAGCCGTAGTGGGCACAATGGAAGAGGCGTTCGTAGTGCACACAGCTGAAGTGGCGTTGGAGACAGGGGTTTAATGACAATGTTGTGGAATGATTTCTCAATTACCGCTCACACGACTGCTAATACTGCATCGATTAAAAGTGACAGGAGACAGAAGTTGTCAACTATGGTTACAAACTACTTCTCCTCCCATATCGATGTTCTCCCTCACAGGTCATTCCCCTTTGACTATTGGGCCTCTAAACTGGACACCTGGCCTGAATTGGCACACTATGCCTTACAGGAGCTCGCTTGCCCTGCTGCTAGTCTGTTATCTGAAAGAGTCATCAGTGCTGCTGGATCAACACTGACAGAAAAAAGGACCCGTCTGTCGACCCAAAATGTTGATGATCTAACCTTCATTAAAATGAACCATGCATGGGTTTCAAAGGATTTTGTCCCACCTTCCCCTGATGACACATAGTTTGCCAGAAAACTGCCTCGCTTTTGTCCTCCTCTTCCTCGGACTTGCCCAATTCCGCCATTTGCAGCAGCTGAATGTCCAGCCTACACATCAACATATGCAATTTTTTAAATCTCCCTAACTGGGCTGCCCAACCTCCCCCAAGGGCTGGGGTCAACACCTGGTGCACCCGGGCAAGTGCCGTTGCTCTGAACAGGTGGATGGGCCCACTGATGGCCGACGGAACTGGCACAGGGCCCCTCATAGTACAATACAGTGTCTCTGACAGTGGGGGGCCCACTCGCCGTCAGACACACCATTACACTATGAGGGGCCCTGTGCCAGTACCGTCGACCACGAGTGTGCCCCCCTGCTTTGTCATGGCCACAGCACTTGCAAGCTGCAATACTTACCTCTCCCTGCTCCACCGCTGTGTAGTCTGGGCAGTTAAATCATTCACAGGGATGGCCACTAGAAATTTGGTGTATTGATCGATGATGGATAAGATGTAGCTATGGCCTGTCCTGCTGGCCTCTACCTTCAGATGATCAATGGCTACCTTTTGTAATGGACGTCAACTTTCAAGTGGTTGCAGTCGTGCTTTATGATCACCTTTCACAGTTGTGATAGTCACAGACGTGTGACATTCCTGCCAGCATTTTTCAATGTCTCCTCTCATGCCAATCCAATAGAATCGCCAATGGCCTGTGGCTTCTGTCTTTTGCACTCCAAAAAGACCAAACACATCATCATAGGCAGTGAGGACCATGTCTACATCTCTCCCTGTGATCAAAATTTGATGGAGACGATTAACAGTGATGTGATCCACGCTACTGCGATAAAGCAATCTTTTCTTCACAAAGAACCATTTTCGCTGTCTCCACAGACACAGTAATTGAGGGACTGCATCGCCTCTGCAACATCTACCGGAGGATTTTCCCGCGATGAGTAATTCCAAAATTTCTGCTAACACTCAACTTTCCTTCTGTACTTGTATCCATGTAGTTTCCAGTAGCGGAGAGTCTGGACTGGCTTACTGAGATTGAAATATAAACGAAGAAGATTTAAAGGTACCACAACACTGTATACTGTTGTACCCTTCGAATACCTTTCCTTTTTTCTACTTTTTAAATTCTGGTATAATACATACTGAGCCTGTCAGTGTCTGTGTCTGACTCCGGAAGTACAGATGGAAATTTACAATTGCCCCTAGACTGGATATACCTGGCATGTGCTGATACAGTACCTTTGTTAAAAATTTGTTATTATGGTATCATCCATTGGGAGTGAGCATGTGTGGTTTATGCCTTCTATATATACGGTGAATCGGAGATACCAATTTTTACATTATACTCGATACAGCTTGTATCTTGTTATACAGTACTTTTGTACGACATTTAGTATTACCGACAAATCCATACCGAGTAAGCGTCTTAGAGTGACTACGGGACTATGTGTACGGAGATTTCAATTGTACCCTATAATATATATGCTTGTTATCTTGTTATCCAGTAAGTTTTTTCCAACATTTTTTATTGTTTTCAAACCCAGACTGAGTGAGCGTCTGAGGGTGACTCCGGAAATATATACCGAGATTTCAAATTTGGACAACACTGTATACAGCTGTACACTTCTGATACCGTAACCTTTTTTGCTAATTAGATTCAGGTGTAATCCATAATGAGCCTGTGAACGTCTGTCTGTTACTCCAGAAATATATTTGAGGATTTAAGATTACCCCAACAATGTATACAGCTGTACGCTTGTGTTACATTACCCATTTACAGCTTTTCATATTCTTGTGTAATCCATACTGAGCCTGAGAGCGTTTGTGTCTGCCTCCTGAAATATATACGGAGAATCCTAAAGTTTACACTGTACTATATATAGCTTGTATATGGTGAAACTGTACTACTGTACCCTTTTTCAACTTTTTATTTTATTGTGTACTCCATACTGAGCCTGTGAGCATCTGTGTTTGACTCATGAAATATATACGAACATTTACTGTTATCTCTAGACTGTATAGAGCTGTACGCTTCGGATACAGTACCATATATCTGCTGGTATTTTGGGTCCATTTTCCAAAACATGAGGAAGTATGGTGGAAGAGGACGAGGCGTGGGGGGCCACCTGGTACTGATGGTGGTATTGGTGCAGCTGTTGGTAGTGCCAAAAACACAATAGCAACTAAGGCAGGAGGTGTTGAGCTAGCATCATAGTGTAGCTCTGGAAGACCTGTAAGGCTCCGTTTTCTAGGAGTAGGTAGACTGCTATTAAAGCCAGAGCATCAGGAACTGTTTTGGCTTACATTGATGAAACAGCCTCCAGCTCTATTGCCTCCTCTTCTGAAGTTTAAAAAAATGCAAGCAGTGAGTCGTCAGTGCAGGCTTCTGGTCAGGAGCAGACCCTTTCCTTGTGTCCTTCACCCACACCAAAAGTGAAGGATGCGGCAGCACACACTTCAGATTACTCCATGGATCTCTTTTCACATACCATGCCTGGGTTAATTAAAAATGGGGCCCATCATATACTGGAGCATTCCAAATGGGTGACATCAGACACTGGAGCAGCATTTACGGGGCTCATTATACACTGGAGCATTAGAAATGGAGCCCATTATATATTGAGCATTATTAGGGCCCACCATACACTGGACCATCATACATGGGGCCCATCATATACTGGAGCATTCTAAATGGGGCAGATCAGACCCTGGAGTAGCATCTATGGGGCACATTATACACTGGAGCATTAGAAATGGGGCCCATTATATATGAAGCATTATTTGGGCCCATAAGACACTGGAGCATCATCCATGGGGCCCATCATATACTGGAGCATTGTAAATGGGGAAGATCAGACACTGGAGAAGCATCTATGGGGCACATTATACACTGGAGCATTACAAATGGGGCCCATTATATATGGAGCATTATTTGGGCCCATAACACACTGGAGCATCATCCATGGGGCCCATCATATACTGGAGCATTCTAAATGGGGCAGATCAGATCCTGGAGTAGCATCTATGGGGCACATTATACACTGGAGCATTACAAATGTGGCCCATTATATATGGAGCATTATTTCGGCCCATAAGACACTGGAGCATCATCCATGGGGCCCATCATATACTGGAGCATTGTAAATGGGGAAGATCAGACACTGGAGAAGCATCTATGGGGCACATTATACACTGGAGCATTACAAATGGGGCCCATTATATATGGAGCATTATTTGGGACCATAAGACCCTGGAGCATCATCCATGGGGCCCATCATATACTGTAGCATGCTAAATGGGGCAGATCAGACACTGAAACAGCATCTATGGGGCACATTGTACACTGGAGCATTACAAATGGGGCCCATTATATATGGAGCATTATTTGGGCCCATAACACACTGGAGCATCATCCATGGGGCCCATCATATACTGGAGCATTCTAAATGGGGCAGATCAGACCCTGGAGTAGCATCTATGGGGCACATTATACACTGGAGCATTACAAATGGGGCCCATTATATATGGAGCATTATTTGGGCCCATAAGACACTGGAGCATCATCCATGGGGCCCATCATATACTGGAGCATTGTAAATGGGGAAGATCAGACACTGGAGAAGCATCTATGGGGCACATTATACACTGGAGCATTACAAATGGGGCCCATTATATATGGAGCATTACTTGGGCCCATAAGACCCTGGAGCATCATCCATGGGGCCCATCATATACTGTAGCATACTAAATGGGGCAGATCAGACACTGAAGCAGCATCTATGGGGCACATTGTACAACGGAGCATTACAAATGGGGCCCATTATATATGGAGCATTATTTGGGCCCATAAGACACTGGAGCATCATCCATGGGGCCCATCATATACTGGAGCATTGTAAATGGGGAAGATCAGACACTGGAGAAGCATCTATGGGGCACATTATACACTGGAGCATTACAAATGGGGCCCATTATATATGGAGCATTATTTGGGACCATAAGACCCTGGAGCATCATCCATGGGGCCCATCATATACTGTAGCATGCTAAATGGGGCAGATCAGACACTGAAACAGCATCTATGGGGCACATTGTACACCGGAGCATTACAAATGGGGCCCATTATATATGGAGCATTATTTGGGCCCATAACACACTGGAGCATCATCCATGGGGCCCATCATATACTGGAGCATTCTAAATGGGGCAGATCAGACGCTGGAGTAGCATCTATGGGGCACATTATACACTGGAGCATTACAAATGGGGCCCATTATATATGGAGCATTATTTGGGCCCATAAGACACTGGAGCATCATCCATGGGGCCTATCATATACTGGAGCATTGTAAATGGGGAAGATCAGACACTGGAGAAGCATCTATGGGGCACATTATACACTGGAGCATTACAAATGGGGCCCATTATATATGGAGCATTACTTGGGCCCATAAGACACTGGAGCATCATCCATGGGGCCCATCATATACTGTAGCATACTAAATGGGGCAGATCAGACACTGAAGCAGCATCTATGGGGCACATTGTACACCGGAGCATTACAAATGGGGCCCATTATATATGGAGCATTATTTGGGCCCATAAGACACTGGAGCATCATCCATGGGGCCCATCATATACTGGAGCATTGTAAATGGGGAAGATCAGACACTGGAGAAGCATCTATGGGGCACATTATACACTGGAGCATTACAAATGGGGCCCATTATATATGGAGCATTATTTGGGCCCATAACACACTGGAGCATCATCCATGGGGCCAATCATATACTGGAGCATTCTAAATGAGGCAGATCAGACCCTGGAGTAGCATCTATGGGGCACATTATACACTGGAGCATTACAAATGGGGCCCATTATATATGGAGCATTATTTGGGCCCATAAGACACTGGAGCATCATCCATGGGGCCCATCATATACTGGAGCATTGTAAAAGGGGAAGATCAGACACTGGAGAAGCATCTATGGGGCACATTATACACTGGAGCATTACAAATGGGGCCCATTATATATGGAGCATTATTTGGGACCATAAGACCCTGGAGCATCATCCATGGGGCCCATCATATACTGTAGCATGCTAAATGGGGCAGATCAGACACTGAAGCAGCATCTATGGGGCACATTGTACACCGGAGTATTACAAATGGGGCCCATTATATATGGAGCATTATTTGGGCCCATAAGACACTGGAGCATCATCCATGGGGCCCATCATATACTGGAGCATTGTAAATGGGGAAGATCAGACACTGGAGAAGCATCTATGGGGCACATTATACACTGGAGCATTACAAATGGGGCCCATTATTAATGGAGCATTATTTGGGCCCATAAGTCCCTGGAGCATCATCCATGGGGCCCATCATATACTGTAGCATGCTAAATGTTGCAGATCAGACACTGAAGCAGCATCTATGGGGCACATTGTACACCGGAGCATTACAAATGGGACCCATTATATATGGAGCATTATTTGGGCCCATAACACACTGGAGCATCATCCATGGGGCCCATCATATACTGGAGCATTCTAAATGGGGTAAATCAGACACTGGAGCAGCATCTACGGGAAATTATACACTGGAGCATTACAAATGGGGCCCATTATATATGGAGCATTATTTGTGCCCATAAGACACTGGAGCATCATCCATGGGGACCATCATATACTGTAGCATTATGTGGAGCTCATCATATACTGTATGGAACATTATATGTGACCAATGATTCTGTATGGAGAAATATATGGGGCTCATTATTCTGGCGCACAATGTGGTGGCCATAATACTGTATGGAGTAATATACTGTCCTTTTTTTGAGCTATTGTACAATTTAAAGTAGATCAGTCATGTCATGTAAGCAGTGAAGTATTTGTCATTGTACTATACCTATATTTCTGTGCCGTATCGGAGCATTATGAGTTGTGGTATGTGTCAAAGGTGCGCACTGACACTCTTTGGCCCAGGGCACACAAAAACCTGGAGCCAGCCCTACCCTCCCACAACTTTAGCCAGATAAGCCCCAGTTTTCAATGCGTAACTATTATTATGAAGTAAATTAAGGTTGACAAGCTTCAGTAATAAGAATTGATGTTTTTGGCATTGAAATGGGCACTGTAGGTGTGTTTACTGTCCTCCACTCCCTGACGACTTTGCTTCCCCATTGAATTAGAAACTGGGTCTGAGCAGAAAAAGTAAATTAATGTGCATGCAAAATGTAATTGCATATGAACACATGACCTTTACACAGAGAAAACCAAAAGCAAAACACAAAACAAATATCCTGGAATAAAAAAGTAAAAAAATATATTGCAAAAATTGCATGAAGGTAATAATAATAGTAATAATAAGGGTGTTTAGTTAACATAAATTTGATCAAAATAATGTAGAAGCCATCCCGCCACGTCACGGCAACCCTTGTGGGACAGTCCTAACTCTTGTATTTAAAACCTTTGCACTTGTCAAGTGACGTAAATGTGAACAAGGACAGAGGGACTGAACCACCAGTAATAGTATAGGCCAGACAGGATGGATTCTCCAACTCAGAAACAGGGCGGTCACACCCTTATATGCACAGAATGCACAGAATGCACAATGAAACAAATGAGAAACTGGGTCTGAGCAGAAAAAGTAAATTAATGTGCATGCAAAATGTAATTGCATATGAACACATGACCTTTACACAGAGAAAACCAAAAGCAAAACACAAAACAAATATCCTGGAATAAAAAAGTAAAAAAATATATTGCAAAAATTGCATGAAGGTAGTAATAATAGTAATAACAAGGGTGTTTAGTTAACATAATTTTGATCAAAATAATGTAGAAGCCATCCCGCCACGTCACGGCAACCCTTGTGGGACAATCCTAACTCTTGTATTTAAAACCTTTCCACTTGTCAAGTGACGTAAATGTGAACAAGGACAGAGGGACTGAACCACCAGTAATAGTATAGGCCAGACAGGATGGATTTTCCAACTCAGAAACAGGGCGGTCACACCCTTATATGCACAGAATGCACAATGAAACAAATGAGAAACTTGGTCTGAGCAGAAAAAGTAAATTAATGTGCATGCAAAATGTAATTGCATATGAACACATGACCTTTACACAGAGAAAACCAAAAGCAAAACACAAAACAAATATCCTGGAATAAAAAAGTAAAAAAATATATTGCAAAAATTGCATGAAGGTAGTAATAATAGTAATAATAAGGGTGTTTAGTTAACATAATTTTGATCAAAATAATGTAGAAGCCATCCCGCCACATCACGGCAACCCTTGTGGGACAGTCCTAACTCTTGTATTTAAAACCTTTCCACTTGTCAAATGACGTAAATGTGAACAAGGACAGAGGGACTGAACCACCAGTAATAGTATAGGCCAGACAGGATGGATTTTCCAACTCACAAACAGGGCGGTCACACCCTTATATGCACAGAATGCACAATGAAACAAATGAGAAACTGGGTCTGAGCAGAAAAAGTAAATTAATGTGCATGCAAAATGTAATTGCATATGAACACATGACCTTTACACAGAGAAAACCAAAAGAAAAACACAAAACAAATATCCTGTAATAAAAAAGTAAAAAAATATATTGCAAAAATTGCATGAAGGTAGTAATAATAGTAATAATAAGGGTGTTTAGTTAACATAATTTTGATCAAAATAATGTAGAAGCCATCCCGCCACGTCACGGCAACCCTTGTGGGACAGTCCTAACTCTTGTATTTACAACCTTTCCACTTGTCAAGTGACGTAAATATGAACAAGGACAGAGGGACTGAACCACCAGTAATAGTATAGGCCAGACAGGATGGATTTTCCAACTCAGAAACAGCATGCAATTACATTTTGCATGCACATTAATTTACTTTTTCTGCTCAGACCCAGTTTCTCATTTGTTTCATTGTGCATTCTGTGCATATAAGGGTGTGACCACCCTGTTTCTGAGTTGGAAAATCCATCCTGTCTGGCCTATACTATTACTGGTGGTTCAGTCCCTCTGTCCTTGTTCACATTTACGTCACTTGACAAGTGGAAAGGTTTTAAATACAAGAGTTAGGACTGTCCCACAAGGGTTGCCATGACGTGGCGGGATGGCTTCTACATTATTTTGATCAAAATTATGTTAACTAAACACCCTTATTATTACTATTATTACTACCTTCATGCAATTTTTGCAATATATTTTTTTACTTTTTTATTCCAGGATATTTGTTTTGTGTTTTGCTTTTGGTTTTCCCTATTGAATTGCATTGGGTTTTGAGTTTCAGTCGGCCTCCGACTTTTTGCTATAGTCGACAGATTTCATTCGACCCATCTTTTGCGAAAGTCGGGTTTCATGAAACCCGACTCGACCCTAAAAAAGGCAAAGTCGCTCATCTCTACTTATGACCATGTGACATTTCAGTTTTCTTTTTTAATAAATTTGAAAAAATTTCTATATTTCTGTTTTTTTTTTCAGTGAAGATGTGGTGCAGATTGTACATTAATGAGAAAAAAATGAACTTTTTTGAATTTACCAAATGGCTGCAATGAAACAAAGAGTGAAAAATTTAAAGGGGTCTGAATACTTTCCGTACCAACTACATAGGAATGATGTTTAAACCAATAAAGAAGTGAAAAGAAGTACAACTGGCAATTGAAAAATTATTAAAGTTGGAGGAGGAAACATAAAAGGGTGGAAAACCATGCTTTATAGATGATAAAATGTAATGAATGAATAGAGGACAAAGTGTTGAGGACAACCCATTTCTAGCAATACTACCAAGAATAGAACTTCCAGTTCCACTAAATCCATTGAACTTGATCAGCAATACACCACGCACAAATTTCAACAACTCAAAAACATTTTTAAACAGCAAATATAATTTGAAAAATAAAACAAAAAAATGATCTCATATCTCTCAACTCCTCCAGACAATTCTATCCCTCCAACATTATCTGCTAACACCATTACATTTTCTACTGCTGTATCTCCCACCAACCCTACATCCAATACAGAGAAATATTTACAAGAGATCAAAGACAAAATACTCCATTTGCCCACTGAACATAAGATTCCCATCCCGGCCTCAAAAATTTCTTTATTCCAAATCCCACCTGATTTATTGTCCACTCAAATTCTGAAGAAAATATCACTCACACCCCAGAACCCAGTTCCCCTGAACCACCACCCCACACCACAATCGTACACTTTACTTCCACCAAGCACCTGAGATATTGATCTTGATTTTTTGGTTCACAAAACTTCCACCGATTTTCTCCCCATTTTTTAAAATTTCAAGATGAAAACTCGCCGACTGTTACAAATAACTTTGAAGCCACCAGTAACACTATTCTTTGGATAACACCAAAGCAGGAAACACAGGGTCAGTGCCATGTCTACTTCTCTATTCACTCTGCTTCGGCACCTGCTACTTCCCAAAAGAGCTCAACAATAAAAAACTATATTCTACTGAAAGCCACAAAAAGAAAAATCTAGGAGGGATACATGAGGAGGGAAATACAATAAAAAAAATGGAAAATTCTCTCCTAACCAAACCAGGTTGTAAAAAATAGCCCTATATCAAACAAAACACTTAATTTCACGCTTTATTCTCTGACCAATACTGAAATATCGGCACTGTCCAAAGGGCTTTCATTCTATTCCTTAATACTGTTTTCAACATTTTTCTTGACCTTCATACGTTTATGAGAAAATTAACTTTGAAAAGACACTTTTCCATCAATAAAACTAATCCACCTCCACAAAATGCTTCAATTACAGATTTTAACTACGATGTTCATCCCAAGTCTAATTTATGCTCACTCGAAAGTCAGGGCCATTTTGTAAATGCATTTTTAGAGCTTGTACATGATAACTTTAAGAACAACAAAACTAAGAAACATTTAAATTGCAATAACAATCTCATGAAAAAAAGAGAAAATGGTGATCTCATCCCTTAAGAATCCCTTAAGAATAACCCCAGCATTGTCATACTATCTACTGACAAGTGCGTGGTATAGTGATACAGGATCAAGGAGACTGTATTAAAGAAGCTTTTAATATATTATTTAGCCAAGAGCACTAAGAAATTATATATAATGATTCATTTCCACCCTTATATGCCAATTTCCAAACTCATTTCCAAACTCTTGAATAGGGTGCTTTAAATAAGAAAGAATTTTCCTGCACAATAATTTAATTTATCCTATTACTTTGACACCATTCTCCAGATTCATGTCAAAAGCCTATCCATTCACGTGGATGATTCTGACCATCTAATTAGGATTTTACAGGGCATAACTTGGGAAAATTCATATCTATTTATTACACTTGATGTCTCCTCGATATATACAGTATGTATGTACCGGGTGGTCCAAAAGTAGGTTAACAGTATGTGTAATAGGGTTATGAAGGGGGAGATTTATCAAACATGTTATAAAGTGAAACTGACAACTGATAACATTATGTGGAGTGATGAAGCTTCTTTCAAATTATCTGGCCATATTTACAGACATACTGTAATTGTATTTACTGGTATAATGAGAACATGCATTTAACATTAGAGCAACAACTAAATGAGCCTGGTGTCAATATTTGGTGTGGTATATCAAGTTTTGGTGTTTTTTTTAACCTTTTTTTTTGATGGAACAGTCACAGGAGATTAGTATCTCGAAATTCTAATGAATCATGTTGTTCCCCACTTACAGCAACAGCCTAATTCAAATGACCTTCATTTCTAACAAGATGGGGCCCCGCCACATTATTCAGGAGTAGTCCGTGAGTATCTTGATGAGACATTTCCAAATAAATGGATTGGCTGAAGAGGCCCACTTGATTGGCCGGCACGTTCACCAGACTTGACCCCAATGGATTTTTTCCTTTTGGGGAGAACTCAAGGATAAAGTTTATAGTCGAAAATCAAAAAGTATCAGTGATTTGAAAAATTACATAAGAGATGCATTTCAAGAAATTAATACCCAAAGAGACTTGGGAAAAATGTTCGATGAAGCGTAAGAGGCAGACTTCAAAGCTGTGCAAATTGTGATGGAAAACAGTTTGAGCACCTGCTTGATAAAATTTAAGGGTTTTTGTATTAATGTTCGGAGCAAGATTTAATTGTCAATGTTATGCTTGTATATATATATATGTATATATATATATATGTGTGTATATATATATGTATATATACTGTATATATATATATATATATATATATATATACACTTACACACATATACATGAATAAACGGCTCAAAAAAATAAAGGAACACTAGAATAACAAAACTTATATATCACTGAACGAAATATTCCAGTTGCAAATCTTTATTCATTACATAGTGGAATGTTTTGAGAACAATAAGACATATACATTATCAATGTACAGTATATAAAAATTTATATCCCATGAATGTCTGAATTTGGAAGGATTCGCAAAATCAATGTGGAAAATCAAGTTACAAGCTGATCTACAATAACTTCAGTGCGAATGCTTCAAGACAAGGAAACGATGCTCAGCATAGCCCCCACTTCCTGTATGACCTCTTTAAAATGCCTGGGCATGGTTCTAGTCAGGCGGCAGATGTTCTCCTGAGGGATCTCCTCCCAGACCTGGATTAAAGCATCAGTCAACTGATGGACAGTCTGTGGTACATCGTGGCATTGGTGGATAGAATGAGAAATGATTTCCCGGATGTGCTCGATTGCATTCATGTCTGGGGAACGGGGCAGACCAGTTCATTGCAACAATGGCTTCATCATTCAGAAACTGCTGACACACTTCAGCCACATGAGGCCTAGTAATGTCATGCATCCAAAGGAAAGCAAAGCCAAGTGCACCTTGGGTCTGAGGATCTCATTCTTGTACCTAATGGCTGTCAGGGTACCTCTGGCTAGCACATGGAGGGCTGTGCAGGCCTCCAAAGAAATGCTTCCCCACACCATTACAGACCCACGGCCAAATTGGTCATGCTGGAGGATGATGCAGGCAGCAGAATGTTCTCTACGGCATCTTCAGACTGTCACATCTTTCACGTGTGCTCGGTGAAAACCTGCTCTCAGCTGTGAAGAACACCAGTCCAACATTGTAAAAAGTTTAATGAAGCACGCATTGGTACATGGTAAGAATGCCCCAGGTATCTCCTTCACACCAATTGAATTAATTTCCCTTGAATTACAAACCCTATGGATATCTTAAACAGAAGAGAAATATATTGGATATGCTGGATCAGGACCCTTAAACTCTATGGACTTAATGAAAT
Organism: Dendrobates tinctorius; assembly: GCF_039654945.1. Taxonomy (NCBI): domain Eukaryota; kingdom Metazoa; phylum Chordata; class Amphibia; order Anura; family Dendrobatidae; genus Dendrobates; species Dendrobates tinctorius. The sequence continues at coordinate 105,689,682 of NW_027361690.1, read as the reverse complement.
TACTGAGATTTTTATTGAATGATTTATTTTAAATATTCTATTTATATTCACATAATATTTTTATCTCTGTACAGCCTGTTAATCTATTAAGTGCCACTGTTATTCTGTGACAGCAACTTTGAAAGTACTCGTCCCGGGAGCACTGTTCAGAACACCGACTGGCACTCCAATTGCAGGGTGCAGATGAGTTGCCATACCAACCAAGGGCTGGAGGTCCTAGCGTTCATAGGAGAACACGATTTTTTCCATATACTGTAATACAGTGGGAATAAAGAAATGTTTTAAAAAATATTTGGGGGGTGGAAAATAGGGGAAAGATGTTTTTGTAAAAATGGTGGCACATTTAACAGTCTTTTTTTTAACACTAGAAGTCCCAGAAATTTCAAGCTCCCCCCTGAAGTCCCGAAAGAGGGTCAAATGACCCTTAGTCCGAACTGACAACTCTGATGGCTCCAATTAGCATCCTTTCATTTGTAAATGTGGCCATTGTCTGAGGAATCTGCAGGGGGGAGTAGAGCTGAATTCATCCTCAAAACACTGTGTGAAACACAGATCAAGATACTATGCATTTTGAGGGAACTGACAATTTGTATAAACCACACATTTTGTTTTGAAGCACACATGAAGTGTTTTGGGAGAGATGTGACCTTTTGCTGCTGATCCGTGATGTTGTGCTGCATTATCCAGGTCATTTTGCCAAATGTACATATAGTTTGCAAAACATACAATCTGTTTCAATTTTTCCAGCTTTTCTAAAAGAATTTAGTTATGTTTTTCTTTTAAAAAAAGATGTGAAAGAAGTGGGTTAAAAATGACAGACAAAAAACAAAACAAATTAATTGTGTTGATCCACCTTAGCAAAGGTCTTGTAAAAGAGCAAAGAATGTAAGCTGCTCCTGAGTTTGTCTGCCTACCCCCCAGCTGCATTGTCATGTGGGGGATATGCATAAGGTTGCTAACACCTTAGCAAATTTGCATGCAGCCTTTTGTGCTGTGGGGGATAAATAGGTGACTGCTTAATCTATTTTGTTCACAAGAAACAAAATGCAGAGACGGAGACCAATAAGTTTGCTGCAATCTCTGATGTGTGGAGATTGTTTGTCACCAACTGCATCTCATCCTACAACCCTGGTCGACACATCACTATTGATGAACAGCTTTTCCCACCAAAGACTCACTGCTGTTTTCTGCAATACATTGCAACAATACCAGACAAGTTTGGCCTCAAGTCTTGGGTGGCTTGCGACTTGAAATCAAAGTACATCTGTAATGTCCTCCCATATCTTGGCAAGGACCCCAGTCGTCCCAGCGGGGAGAGACTGTCCGAAACTGTAGTGATGAGGCTGATGGATCCATTCATGGACAAGGGCAGAACTGTAACCACGGACAATTTCTTTACACCATTGTCACTTGCACAACGACTGCTTAGCCGGAAAACCACTATCCTCGGCACAGTCAACAAGAGTCGCCGGGAAATTCCTAAATCTGCTGGACAGATGGCCCGCACTGAATTCACCACTGAGGTGTTTTCAACCACTGGTGCCACACTGACAGTGTATGCACCCAAACGAAAGAAGGCCGTCTACATTCTCAGCAGCATGCACAGCGTGGTTGAGACTGAGGATACCAACAAAAGGAAGCCAAACACGGTCACACAATACAACCACACAAAGTGCGGTGTGGATGTAATGGACCAAATGGTGCGGGAGTACAGCGTGCATGCAGGAACACGGAGATGGCCAGTCGCCGTGTTCTACAACATGATTGACATAGCAGCACTGTATGCGCATGTTCTTTATCAGGCATTGATTTTGTGACGTTATAGCGATATCGCTAGCGATATCACTATGCATGACACTTACCTCCGATGGGCTCCCCCGTTGTCCATCGCTGATCGCGCGAGAATGTCCGGCTCCATTTCTCGTCGTCTGCTTCCTGCTGGGCTTTCTGCTGTGACGACGAGCGACGCGTGGAGGCGGGCGGGAGGACGTCAGGATCGCTGTGTGTGAAAGGTGAGTATCGTGCACTGCGTCGCTGCTGCATCGCTGTGAGGTCTGCCTGTGTGATAGCTCACTAGCGATCATTTAGTGATGCATCAGCGATCCTGACCAGGTCGGATCACTGATCGGATCACTGGTGCATCGCTAAATGTAAAGGGGCCTTTAGACACAATTGCTTCTGGTCATTACTCACAGCTGTACCTTGCTCTAAAATTTCTGATTCATAAAATATATGAAAAATGATTCATTGTTTCAGTGCTTTTTTGCTCAAATAAAACTAAACTAAATACAATATGCATAGTCTTTATATTATTAAATACAATAAACTGAATAGAACTAACTAGAAACTAAAAGGCTAAACTCAATGGAAAACAACAACCTCCTGTGGTGCGACAGTAGTGGCCTTAATTACAGAACAAAAGACGGTGATTATAGGATGTTAGATAAAATCCTTTAGGTCATTCGACCTGTCTCTGGGTTCCAAAGGTAGAAATGTTAAATGACCCCTCTCTGGGACTTCTAGCATTAAAGGTAAAATACGCAACAGAGGAGGAGCATGAACAGATTAAGATCTCAGGAGACCTAAGGTACTGTCACAATAAGCGATATCGCTAGCAATATCGCTATAACTTGTGACGTTATAGCAATATTGCTAGCGATATCGCTGTGTGTGATACTTACCTACGACCGGCTCCCCCGCTGGTTATCGCTGATCGCGCGAGAACGTCCAGGACCGCTTCTCATCGTCAGCTTCCTGCGGCGCTTCCTGTGGAGAGTCGAGCGACGAGCGTGGATGCGGGCGGGAGGACACAGGATCGCCTAGTGTGACAGGTAAGTAGTGACCCCCGACTCATGCAATGTCGCTGGTGAGATCTGCCTGTGTGGCAGCTCACTAGCGACCACTTAGCGATGTACTAGCGATCCTGACCGCGTCATATCGCTGGACGGGATCGCTGGTACATCGCTAAGTGTGACAGTACCTTTACAATCGGAGGACGTCAGAGATTAGCCTCAGTGCTCAATTATTCCGGGTGTCAGTTTCGTCCAAAGTAAGTGATAGTGAAGAGGCTGCTGATCGACTGCAGGGCTCATGTGACATATCAACATCGAGTCCCTGGGACCTGATGCCGATATCACTAGAACAGAGACGTGTATAGACTGTTTTTATTTTAGGCGGGGGGAATGTAGCAATTAAGAATAGCGCAGCAGTGGATAACGCTTTTAATGCATTATACATTTTCTTACAGTGCCCAAGGTAATTCTGCAAATTGTCTCTTCAGAGAGGAAGAGGACTAGAACTCTTGCTGCTTTTAGGATTGCTGCTTCCTATAGGTGGCACTAGAGTTCTATTCATCTACCTCTCTGACAAGACAATTTGCATATTTCCCAGAGAATAATTGTGGCTTAAAAGTTTCCTCATCGTGGCATCCTTGACATATTACTCTCCGCAGGGAGAAACATTACCCCTTGAATACCGTTAAGACGCCTCTTAAGGAGACAAACCAGATCTCACATTTTGCACTGATGAGGGGCAGCACCTCGAAACACAGTGTCTGCAAACTGAGATTCTGGTTTGGCTTTTATTCTAGGTCATGTAACAAGGCTCATTAAAGGGTCGACATTGACTTTTAAAATTGTTACTTCCTATAGGTGGCACTACAGTTCTAGTCCTCTCCCTCCCTGAAGAGACAATGTGCATATTTCCCAGAGGATCATTGTGGCTTAAAAGTCTTCTCATCTTGGCATGCTTAACAGGTCACTCTCCACAAGGATAAATGTTACCCGTTGAATCCCAAAGTAATTATGACACACAGGAACAAATCTACTGCCATATGAAAAATTTTTCACTCATCCGTTGTAGAACAGTTCCTGGAATACCACAAAAAGCTGTGTGCTCAATATATGACTTGAGATTAGCCCTTTAACAAAAGGCCTGAGGATTCTAATCTTAAAAGGCCCAGATACAGTATAGATTAAAGTCAATTAATCCTGGTAACTTTGTACATTCTGGATGATCAGCTGCAGTATATGAGCACATTTGAAATCTCTCCCAACAAATAATATTGAGAGAAAAAAGGATAGGGCAGATTGAATTTAAATGCCTGATCCTTTTGTTTTGAGACATGACAATCTAACTGTGCCGATTTGATGCTTTTTTGACTGTCCTAAAGTAGAAATATGATTTTTTTGTGAATATTTGCACCATTTTCTATCCATAGTAATTATATACAATGGGGAAAAAACTATTTGATACACGCCAATTTTGAACCCACCTCCAAAGAATGGCACCATCTGTAATTTTTATTGCAGGTACACTTCAACTGTAAGAGACAGAATCTAAAAATAAAAAAAAATAAATCACATTGTATGATTTCTAAATAATTAAATTTCATTTTAATGTATGAAATAAGTAGTTGATCATCTACCTGCCAGCACGAATTCTATCTCTCACAAACCTGTTAGTTTTTCTTTAAGAAGCCCTCCTACTCTGCACTCATCACCTATATTAATTGCACCTGTTTGAACTCATTACCTGTGTAAGCGATTCCTGTCCACACTCAGTCAATCACACTCCAATCTCTCCACCATAGCCAAGGCCAAAAAGCTGTCTAAGGAAATGAAAGACAAAATTGTAGACCTGCACAAGGCTGGGATGGACTATAGGATGGCTTGGTGAGAAGGCAGCGACAGTTGGCACAATTGTTAGAAAATGGGAGAAACGCAAGATGACTTTCAATCTACTTTGTTCTGGGGCTCCATAAGTGATCTCACCTCGTGGTGTAATAATGAATCTGAGAAAGTCAGGAATGAGCCCAGAACTATACGGGAGGACCTGGTCAATGACCTGAAAAGAGCTGGGACCACAGTCTATGATGTCATGAATTTAAATCCTGCAGGCACTCAAGGTCCCCTGCTCACACCAGCGCTTATCCAGGCCCGTTTGAAGTTCACCAATAAATATCTGGATGATCCAGAGGAAGCATGGGAGAAGGTTATGTGGCCAGATGAGACAAACATAGGACTTTTTGGTATCAACTTCACTTGTCGTGTTTGGAGGAAGAAGAAGAATGAGTACAACCCCCAAGAACACAGTCCCTACCATGAAGGCTGGGTATGCAAAACGTCATACCTTTGGGGGTTCTTTTCTGCAAAGCAGACAGGAGGACGACTGCACTGTTTAAAAAGGATGGATGGGGTCATGTGTCTCAAGATTTTGCCCAACTACCTCCTTCGCTCAGTAAGAGCATTGACGGTGAGTGATGGCTGGGTCTTCCAGCATGACAATGACCTGAAACACACAGCCAAGGCAAATAAGGAGTGACTCCACAAGAAGTATTCTGAGGGCCTGGAATGACCAAGCCAGTCTCCAGACCTGAACCTGATAGAATATCTTTGGAGAGACCTGGAACTGAATGTTGACCAGCGACGGCCCTGAAATCTCAAAGATCTGGAGAAGATCTATATAAAGGAGTGGGACAAAATCCAGTGCTGCAATGTGTGCAAACTTTGTCAAGAACTGCAGAAAAAATCTGTAATTGCAAACAAAGGTTTATGTGCCAAATATTACGTTCTGTTGAATAAAATACTTATTTCATACAATAAAATGCAAATTAATTATGTAAAAATCATACAATGTGATTTTTTGGATTTTTTTTGTTTAGATTCTCTCACAGTTGAAGTGTACCTACGATAAAAATTGCATCTCTCCACTCTTTGCTGGTGGGAAAAATTAGAAAATCAAATGCTTATTTTTCCCTCTGTATATGTCTTTGTATATGCCCACTGTGTGATTGCCTCTTCCACTTTTTATCTTTACTTTTCAATATCGAGGAGACTACAAATAATGCCCTCACGACTTGTTACTTTTTTGTGCTTAGTTTACTTCAAAACTGGCACAACTACTGTATCTTACTAATGATGGACGATAAGTTTGACATTTTCTGGAAGGCAGTGAGCAAATTTATTAACAACGACTAGTGTTGAGCATTTCGATACCGCAAATATCGGGTATCGGCCGATACTCGCGGTATCAGAATTCCGATACTGAGTACCGATATTTTTACAATATCGAATACAGGAATCAGAAGTTCCCATAATGGTATCAGCCAGTTGTGTTAGCCATGTGATCTAATGGCATGCCTGTGATTGGCTGCTGAAATGATGTCATCATGATGCGTGGTGTGTGTGGGCCTGCCGGGGGGTCTGTGAGGGCCTGCCGAGGGTCTATATGGGCCTACTGGGAGTCTGTGCGGGCTGCCGGGGGGTCTGTATGGGCCTGCCGGGGGTCTGTGCAGGCCTGCCAGGGGTCTGTGACCCCCGGCAGGCCCGCACAGACCCCCGAGAGGCCCGTACAGACCCCGCCCACACACACGAACACGCACAGTGTCCGCCCACGCACCGCCCACACTCTTCCCCCATCCCGAACTGGATGTGCAAGTAAAGAAAGGGTTTATTTTCATTCCAATATTTGTGCCCCATTGACTTGCATGGGTTTCCGGTATCGGAATTGGCGATACCCGATACTTTTTGGGTATCGGTCCGATCCAATCAGATCCGATACTTCACGATATCGGATGGTATCGCTCAACACTAACAACGACAAGAAATGTGATCTTTGCTGTCCATAGTAACCATTACGGTGCGGCTTATACCTTTGCAAAGCAGAGCTGAGCTTAGATTGGTTGCTAAGGGCAACAAAGACAGGATTTCTTTCAGTTTTAATAAAGCCCCATATCTTTATTTTTTGGTCAAAGTAGAAAACTTGCTTAACCTTCTGTTTTGAAGAAATTCTTTAATTTTCTTAGCAACTAGAAAGATGGTTGTAAATGTACCATTTTTTTTCTTTTTTTTTTTTGTAATCGCTAATTTGCAGCAGCGTGTTGCCAGGACAACCACTGTCCTCTTTATTTGGCCAGACAAAACATACGGTAGCGCTGCCTTTGAATACATACACTGCGCCCCGGCTGTGTCGCACACTCCCTTGTATCTGACTTTGAATGCTACCAGGCAGAGAATTGACTGGTCTCTTTCAAAGGAAATTTTACCCAATTACTATGCAATTGTTCCTAGTGTCTTTCTGACAAGTATTATCTGCAGGCGAGCACTTTTTTTGCTTTTTTTTTGTCCTGGAAAGCTGGATGAGGAGAGAAAAGTGTTTTGAAGTTAAATTACTCTCCGCTTTCAAACCTTGAAGAGCAGAATGACCAGTGTGACATGTGTCTCCAGTTCTTGACCCGTATAGCAGTCGATTGCTTGGATCAATAGGATCTCAAACTTAGTCTGATAAAAGCATACTATATTCTACATGGAAATATCCCTCGCTGTTATCTGCACTGACTGCAGGCAACCACGCTGCAATTCTTTCACCTCTCCTGTCGACACGACTCTGCGGTAGCTGCAAATGAAAACTGAGAACATCAGTACAAAGTCTGATTTAGCTCAACAGAAAATATATTAGATGGAGCTCTCTAAGTACTTCAAGTCATATTTCTATAATGTCTCTCTTTAGGAAAAGTTTTTTTTTTAACTCAAATGGTTTATATTAAATTGAAAGCCTGTCCACAGTTGTTTCCTAGCAAAAGCCGACACCAATCTAAAGCCAGTGGGGCTCTAGTCTCCAAAATCAAGACATAATTACAACAGTGACATATTTGTAACATATTTAGGGGCACATTCATCATTGCTTTTCTTACGCTGTACTTTTTCTTGAGTATTATGGTTCTAATAGCGACTTTTTTTTATTTGCACCTTATTCATTGTTTGATTTGCGTCTTTCTTTTCACCTCTCCTGCCTTGGCCAATTTCCTTTTTTTTGCTGTAGTATTATGCATGGCACCGGAACGTAACCATTTTAATTTTTTAAAATTTTCATTTTTTAAAATTTTCATTTTTTCCAAGAGTCAAACATGTTTCATTTTTTCATGTACATGACCATGTGTTGACTTCATTTTTTGCAGGACGGGTTACAGATTTAAATGCCACCATTCACATTACCAAAGAATGTATAGAAATAAGATTCCAAGTGCTCAGAAATGGTGAAATAAATGCAATTCTGCCATTGGCTTTTTTTTATTCGATATTCATTGTATGGTAAAATGAATTGACAACATGACTCTTTGGTCAATACAATTATACTAATATCAAACTTGTAGAGTCCAGTCACTTTTTTATTTTTAGGTTGATAGAGCTGTATCATAATTTGTTTTTTTTCTGTGTGCAAAAAGAAAACCAAAGCGCTTCTTGGTGCAGTACTATATAGAAATATTGGGGTACAATGTGGTGCTCAGTCAAGACAGTTGTGCTGTGGGTACAACACCAATCATACACCAGGCATCCACAAGGGAGTACTGCTGTACTTCTGCTGCCAAATCTTGAGAACCAAACTCCCACGAAAAATAAACAAATGAAGGACAAGAAAAATACCTCTTTGGAGAATTATAGAGACACCCAAAATACAATCTAGGAGACTCTAGTAAACGCTTCTCTGCAAAGAATCTGGATTGCCCAGAAATCACAAGTTTGAAGCTTGATGAAGATCTCAAGTTAGATATTGCTCTAGCACAAATAAAGGTTAAAGGGAACCTTTCATGTAAAAAAAAACAACTAACCAGCAGATATGGGTTTAATATGCAGGATTATACTGTTCTAAAGGTGTGCTGCTGTCACATTGAAAGCCCAGCTACCTGGGAAAATGAACTTCATTCCTCCTGGTAACCTCTGGCTTTCAGTCATAGACCGACGCAACATCTGTCACTACTCAATATATAGTAAGTGGCAGCTTTAGCCTTGCTCCGGCACTGATTGACATCCAGCTCACCTGTGTATCACTGATTGGTCTCACGTGATTACTTGCTGAAAATATTGACACATGTCATTGATGTATGTCACTTTCCTAGAAAAATATTCAGAATTCAGAGTCCTCAGTGGTTGATGCCTTTTAGTGGCTAACTGAAAAGATGGTAAGACATTGCAAGCTTTCAAGACTACTCAGGTCTCTTCATCAGGCATTGACTAATACAAAATCTGAAGAGTCACATATATATGCACAACACAGCACAGAAAAAATGCAATATGTAAGACAAGTGACGTGAAGCAGAACTATCATTATGGGAGAGGAAGAAACATAAATATTGGACCAGTTAATAGATAAGGAGTCTGGATGTTTTATTGTTTATTGTCCTCTGATTGGGGTCTCCTAATACGTTGTGATGTCACCACAAGGTCTTAGAAGCAAATTCCTTAATTGATGTGAAAAGACATAAATCCATGTGACACATTCATTCCAGTATTGAGAGTGTCAAATGTCATCATGAGCTTGTACTCACAGACTCTTCTTTCTCTCTGAGATGTGAAGTTACTTTTCAATACCAGTAATTTCATATCCATGGTGTTTTGATTAGGCATGCAAAAATGTTTTGCCACAGGTAGATCCATTCTTTTTTCTCTTATTGTGTGATGATGAGAATTTATCCATCATTCATCCAATTCATCTACCTGTGGCAAAACATTTTTGTATGCCAGATCATAACACCACGGATATGAAATTACTGGTATTGAAAAGTAACTTCACACATCTCAGAGATAGAGAAGAGTCTGGGAATTCAAGCTCATGATGACCTTTGACACTCTCAATGCTGGAATTAATGTGTCGCATGGATTTATGTCTTTTTACATCAACTAAGGAATTTGCCCCTAAGACCTTGTTGGGGCATCACAATGTATTAGGAGACCCCAATCAGAGGACAATAAAACATCCAGACTCCTTATCTATGAACTGGTCCAATATTTATGTTTTAACCTCTCCCATAATGATAGTTCTGCTTCAGGTCACTTGTCTTATCTATTGCATTTTTTCTGTGCTGTGTTGTGCATAAATATGTGACTCTTCAGATTTTGTATTAGTTTAGCCTGATGAAGAGACCTGAGTAGTCTCAAAAGCTTGCAATGTATTACCATCTTTTCAGTTAGCCATTAAAAGGTATCAACCACTGAGGACTCTCAATTCTGAATATTTTTCTATCTACTGGCTAAGACGGTACAAAGATATACATCTTTCCTGTGTCACTTTCCTAGTGATCGCATGAGGCCAATCATTGGCCTCAATGGTACAAAGGAAAAACTGTAAACCAGCACAGAGGATTGGGGAGCTGTCAAAATTTTGGATATGCAAGAATCCTACATTTTTGGGGAAATGTGTAATGAATGAATCTGCCAGCCAAATCAAGCAGATTTGCTAGAAACCGATTTCAGGAGATTCGCTAATCTTTTGTTGGGAGAGCTTTTTACAAGTCAAATGCAAGCAATTAGCCTGATATGAACAAAGTATTAAATATCCTTAATTGGCATAGAAAAAGGAAAGGGGGCCTCATAACAAACATAATAGACCCCTCTTAGTTAATAATTGGCACAATCACAGTCTTAATTACCTGCCACAAGAGGCATTATTGCACTTTGTTTTCTAATATGCAGTAATGGTAGAGACCACATTCCTACTGTATAAATGTGCTCACCTCAGATGAAAATAGAAGTAAAACCAACATGCAATGTTCAAACATTATCCAGAAGCCCTATAGCCCCATATATTTTACCTTACAATTCCTATATGCCTAATCTAATATTTTACTTTCATGCATCGGTATCTAACTATCTGCAAGCGATGAGCAAATCTATTAAAATTCATATTTAAATTCCAATATAATAGTTTTATTTGTCCAGCAAACTCGATTCACATAAAATATATTCAATGTGAACGGAGTGCGCCATATTATGCTCTGGGGTCCTAAAAATTAATGTCGAGGTAAAAAATGTGAAAAAACAAAAAAAGGCATACTCACTTCTCAACTCACCTGTCTTACAGTTGCAGCTTTACTCCTGGCCCTCCACTGGTTTCCTCCAATTCTAGTCTCATCTGGTCTTAATAGCAGTATGAATAGGCCAATGTGCTTGGTCATCCTGGGTTATCACTCGAGTATCACGATGCTCGGATGTACTCATTACTCAGTGAATAATGGGCAGTGCTCGATATAAAACTTGAATCCTCACCCTGTATCTTTGGTGCCAGCCAATAAGCATGCAGAGAATGCCTGTGAGTCACTGTAATCCGTAGCCATCTTGGTTGTGTTATTACTGTAATTGGCTGGCCGTGTAACATCATCAGAGGTTATAAAAGGACAGGTGCCGGCCGGTTTGACACGCTGATGTAATAACGTGCAGGTGCTGAGTATGTCACCACGGAACAGACGGACCAACAGTTAAAGGGAGGTTTATTCACAGGGATGTAACTTGGTAATATAACAGTGTGAGTATTCGGAATGAACAGTCACAAAGGGTATCTCTTGGAAAGAACTTATAAGTCTGCAGGGGACTTGCTTGCAGGGTTGTCTTCTCCAACTTAGGCGCCAAACTGCTGCGGCACTTGTTGTCTATAGTCTCTGTGAACTCTGTGGTCTTAATAATCCTCTGCTAGGGTCTCAAGGGTTACTGCAGGAGGAAGAGGGGATACTGGGCCAATGGGGTCCCCTCTGCTCTGAGTCTTGTTTTTAAGCACAACAGCCTCTCCCAGGGGAAACAACACTCCGCCCCTTGTTAGGTCACTCAGCAGGAATCAGGGGCTCTGCACTAGCACCGCGGGTATCGGGGCTGTGCGCGGGGGTCACAGTCCCTGCACGGGTCACTGTCTCTGCACGGGCAACTATCTCTGCATGGGCTACACTATTTGCACGGGTCACACTCTCTGCACAGGGCACTGTCTCTGCATTGGGGTCAGGACGCACCTCTCCTGTCACTGCAGACTCTGGTTCCACATGCTCACACGATGCCGTCTCCCAGTGCAGTCCACCCGTGTCAGTCCTCTGAGCGAGCGTTCTCTTTATTCTCCCGAGCGCAGCTGCGTCCTGCCCTGACCGCTGCCCAAGCTGCTCTGTGGCCTGTGCGCCCACTTATCCTGCTCTCTGCCTGGCTTTCTTCCTGTGCAGCACCTCTTCCTCCTCCCAACTGCTACTGACAGACCCATGATGCAGTCGGTCGAGGACCAAGAGTCTTCCCCCTGGCAACCCTGCTGCGCAGCTAAGTGGTTCCAGGCATGGAGCAGAGGAGGTAAACCCTTTCTTGTCCTTCTTGTGCTTCACCCCTTTACATTCCCCCTCTCTTAAATCTTGCCATTTCTTGGGCAAGGGGTTGCTGTACTCTGCTATGTTCTGCCGAAAACAGACAACTGCCCACATCCTTCGCAACTCTTTTTCTTCTGGCTCTAAATTCTTCAAGTGAGGCCAGTCGAAGATATCCCAGTCTTCATCCTCATCTTCATCAGCCACAGAGGAAAATACTTCGGAAGAACTCGGCTTAGTCTTCTTCTTTTTTCTCTTTCTTTTTGCCTTGCTGCTGGGAGCCGCTTAAGTAGATGATTCGTCCCTTCCTCTGTCGTTATTAACATCCTCAGAGGTTCCTGGCTCGGGTCCCTCGGTCTGGAAGCTTAGCACGAGTGACTCTTCTACACAGCTTTTCCTCTTTGACAGGGGCACTCTTGTCTAAACTAGGACCAGATGGATTTAGACATGCAAGGGGGAACCTTCACCATCCGCTCCGGGCTCCACAGGTGTCACTTCCCAGGGCTTCCCAGCTACACTCCCTGTCTCAATCAGCTGTTCCATCTCCTCTATCCAACCCGGATCTTGTGAGCTGTCAGTCGACACATTCTTCACCTCAGAGGACGATACTAGCGGCTCTTTCTTCTCATTGACCAGAACTATAGGAGCGTGTGTCTCAGAAGCTCTTTTCACCTCTTCTTTGTCAGTAGCTTGTGGCAGGCCTCTTAGTAACTTACTTCGATGGGCTACTTGGGCAATCGTCTCTTCCTCCTCTTCGGGCGAACTTCATCGCCGTGACCTCTAGATCCAGGTTGGGGTTCTACTAATCCGGTCTCCACGTGTTGGGACAGTATAGACATTTATTCGTTGACAGTCGACATCCTCTCTACTCCTTCTCGGCATCTGACACCGTAACACTGTCTTGCTCTGAGTGGAGCTCTCCTTCTCCTGCTGTACCATTCTCTCCAGGGGCGACGCTCCCTCCAATTATCAGGACCCTCAGAGGGGTGAGCAGATCTCTGCCACCACATTTCTCGGGTAGGGTAATTTCTGGACAGGTGTCCCAATCTTATGCATGCCCAGCACTCACATCTGCGTCCGTCTGGCGGGAACTTTGGTCTGGATCATCGACCTTGGTGGGAAGCATTTCTCATCTTTTGTTGCTCTTCACTCCAGGATACGTGGTTATGCTCTGGAAACACCACTGAAGTCTCCCTCATGCGCCGCACCTCTCCTCTGTCTTTCTCCTTCTGCTTCCACATGTTACCTCGGGGCATGCCGCTGGTCCCCAAGACAGCAGTACGGGTTTCCCCCAGACTCTCAATCTTCTCCCAGATTCTTCTTATCTTCAGCTGGGAATTCATGGTCCCTGCCATCTCTTCTTCATTCGTGCTGAGTACTCCACAGTTGTAGCATGTAGTCGGTCTCTGTTGCCGAGCTGCACCAGTCTCACGTTGGGGGGCAGTCTCTACAGCAGAAGCCCTCTTATATTCTGCCATTTCTTCATGGACCCGCTTATTCTCTTCTTTCAAGTCTTCTACCCATTGAGGGGCAGCTACCTCCTCGCTCCATACCTTCCCCACCGGTGCTATCACTCCCTATTCCTGCTTGCGCGTGTGCCTCACTCCCAACCTGAGAGAAAGTCATGTCTGTTTTTTTCTGCATGCGCTCTCGCAGGGCCTGCATCATCAACACGTCTCCTAAGCCCATCACCAATTGATCTCATAGCACAATGTCAATTGGCCCTACACCTATGCCGTCCTTCCGTACAATGGCAGTATGGAGTTCCTGCAGGGCATTCATAAACTGTGTCACGGTCTCCCCCTCTCTTTGTACCCAGCAAAACAGTCACATGCACAGTTCCCCTACGTCAGTGGGGTCCCCATGCCTCTCTTCAGGTATCCGTAATACTTTGTCCAGTGTATCTATGTCCCGGGAGGACCTTTGCATGACAGAAACCCATGCCTCCCCCTCCAGGGCCATCAATGCAATCTCTGCTTCCAGGGCTGGTGTCATGGGATACATCCGCATCAATCCCACGGATACGCTCCGTCCAACCCTACAACATCACATTGCTCCCAGTAAACCTTGGCAAATTATTCAACATGGCTCCCAGTGGAATGCTAGTCCTGGGGCCTTCCCAAACTACTTGGTCTGCCCCTTCTGCGCCACCGTGTGACATCCTGCCGATTACGCCAAATGTAATAACGTACATGTGCTGAGTATGTCACCACAGAACAGATGGACAAACAGTTAAAGGGAGGTTCATTTACAGGGATGTAAACTGGTAATATAACAGTGTAAGTATTGAAAAAGTGAAACAGGTTATCAGATAGGCAAGCGGTATGCACAGTCATAAACGGTATCTCTTGGAAAGAACTTATCAGTCTGAAGGGGACTGTTATGAATGAGTCACCGTAGGAGGCAAAAACAGAAATACAAGCTAAGTCCAGAAAACCAGAGAAATTGGCAACTATCAGATTGCAGACCCCTGAACCTATCAACACAACTAGCAGTAGCCGTGGGGGGTTCCTACGATGCCCTAGACCCCTCGATCACAGCCGGAGAATTAAATAGGCCAAAAGAAAGGGGAAATCTAAACTGCCCCAGAGCAGACCCCAAAGCAATAGGCAGCCCCCAACATATAATGACGGTGAAGCAAGATGAAAACACTAACACAGACAGAAAGATAGACTGAGCAAAGACGGGGCCCAAAACTACCTAGATAGGAAAGGACAGGAAGGCTGCTGTCTGCAATCTGCCAAAACCCTATCAAAGACATAAGCCAACAAGCTGATATGAAAAAGGCCCTGAAGCAGCTAGGCTTCAAAAACTAAATCAGCACTCAGGTATTTTCAGAAGACAGAGCTAAAGGAATTCAGCACACTCCAGCAGGGAATGGCAGAAATCCAGAAAAACAAAGCAAAACAAAGTCAAAGCACCAATGCAAAAGGCCGAGCAGCAAACTTAGCTTTAGAGGAGCAGGAATTCAGACTGGTCTCCAAGGATCCCACAGAGAAATCACCCGCAGGGCAGAAGGGCGTTGGCAGCCTTATATCCAGTCAGTAACTCCACTCAGCCAGTCATCATCATCAGCCTCAGGTGTTTGATAATCAGGCTCACTACCTTTCTTTACCAGAAGAGGGAGTTCCTCGGGCCTCAGTAATGAAGGGGAAAATGAACTCACAACAGTACCTCCCCCTTGAGGAGGGGTCACCGAACCCTCAACTACGCCACCAGGGCGATCAGGGTGAGCCCGATGAAAGGCACGCACCAATCTTTTGGCATGAATATCAGAGGCAGAGACCCAGGAATTATCCTCCTGACCATAACCCTTCCACTTAACCAAATACTGGAGTCTCCGTCTAGCCAGACGGGAATCCAGTACTTTCTCTACCTCATATTCCATGTTACCTTCAACCAATAGAGGGTCTGGAGGTGCCACCCCCGGAACAACAGGTTCAACAAACCTCTTCAACAAAGATTTATGGAACACATTATGGATTTTAAATGTGACAGGAAGAGCCAAACGAAAAGAGACCGGATTAATAATCTCCACAATCTTGTAAGGTCCAATAAATCTAGGCTTAAACTTAGGAGAAGCCACCTTCATAGCAATATTTTTTGATGATAACCACACCATATCACCAACCTTAAACTGAGGACCAATGGTCCTATGTCGGTTGGAAAACCGCTGGGCCTTTTCCTGGGAGAGAGATAACTTATCCACCACTTGGTCCCAGATCTGGTGCATTCTCTCCACCACAGTGTCAATACCTGGGCAGGCAGAGGGCTCCACCTGCCTTGAAGAGAATCGAGGATGAAACCCAAAGTTACAAAAAAAAGGTGACATCAAAGTGGCAGAACTAGCTCTATTATTTAAAGCAAATTTGGCCAAGGGCAAAAATGAAACCCAATCATCCTGATCAGCAGAAATAAAACATCTCAAATATGACTCCAAGGTCTGGTTTGTTCTCTCTGTCTGCCCATTGGTCTGAGGGTGAAAAGCAGAGGAGAAGGACAACTGAATTCCCAGCTTGGAACAGAAAGTTCCCCAAAATCTAGACACAAACTGGACTCCTCTGTTAGATACAATGTTCTCAGGAATCCCGTGCAAACGAAACACCTGTTGTA
Organism: Dendrobates tinctorius; assembly: GCF_039654945.1. Taxonomy (NCBI): domain Eukaryota; kingdom Metazoa; phylum Chordata; class Amphibia; order Anura; family Dendrobatidae; genus Dendrobates; species Dendrobates tinctorius. Next base: position 105,673,463 of record NW_027361690.1, on the reverse strand, counting down.
AAAACAGGGGCACCAACTCAGAGGAAGACAGCAACTTAGGGAGTGGTAGAAGATGAACCATCTTAGAGAACCTATCACAAATCACCCAAATAACAGTCATCCTTTGAGAGACAGGCATATCAGAGATGAAATCCATTGAAATATGGGTCCATGGCCTCTTGGGGACAGGCAAAGGCATCAACAGCCCACTAGAGCGAGAACACGATTTAGACCGGGAGCACGTCCCACAGGACTGCACAAAATTCCTGACATCACGAGACAAGGAGGGCCACCAAAAAAAACGATTCACCAGATCTCTAGTACCAAAAATACCTGGATGACCAGCCAAAGCAGAGCAATGAACTTCAGACATCACTCTCTTCTTCCACAGGTCAGGAACATACAACTTTCCTCTGGGACAACGCTCAGGTTTGTCCTCCTGGAACTCATCCAGAGCACATCTCAAATCGGGCGAGATGGCAGAAAGAACTACCCCTTCGCCTAAGATGGTAGCAGGCTTGGTCACCACAGGAGAATCAGCAAAGAAGCTCCTAGAGAGGGCGTCTGCCTTGACATTCTTCGTTCCAGGATGAAAAGAAACCACAAAATCAAAATGTGTAAAAAACAAGGCCCACCTAGCCTGTCTAGGGTTCAATCGCTTAGCCGACTCTAGGTAAATCAAATTCTTGTGGTCAGTGAGGACCACGACTTGATGCTTAGCTCCCTCCAACCAATGTCTCCACTCCTCAAATGCCCATTTCATGGCCAACAGTTCCCTATTCCCCACATCATAGTTACGTTCAGATGGAGAGAACTTTCGGGAAAAGAAAGCACAGAGATTCATTTTAGATGTTACAGGATCCTTTTGGGACAAAACAGCTCCTGCACCAATCTCAGAGGCATCCACCTCTACCTGGAATGGAAGTGAGACATCAGGTTGCCGCAAAACCGGGGCGGAGGTTAATGTTCGCTTCAGCTCCTGAAAGGAAGAAACAGCCTCCGGAGACCAATTTAACACATCAGCACCCTTCTTAGTCAAATCAGTCAAAGGCTTGGCAATACTAGAAAATTTTGCTATAAATTTCCGATAAAAATTAGCAAAACCCAAAAACTTCTGGAGGGCCTTCAAAGAAGTGGGCTGAACCCAATCGTAAATGGCCTGTACCTTGGCCGGGTCCATTTCAATAGTTGACGGGGACAAAATAAATCCCAAAAAAGAAATCCTCTGTACTCCAAAAAGGCAATTAGATCCTTTGACATACAGGGAATTCTCCCTCAAGATCCGGAACACAGTCCGAATATGTTCCACATGAGAATCCCAATCCTTGGAGAAGATCAAAATATCATCCAGATAGATAATCAAAAATTTATCGACAAAATCTCGGAAAATATCGTTCATGAAGCACTGGAAGACAGAAGGGGCATTAGTGAGCCCAAAAGGCATCACCAGGTACTCAAAATGTCCCTCCGGAGTATTAAACGCCATCTTCCATTCATCCCCATGTTTAATGCGAATAAGATTATACGCCCCCCTGAGGTCAAGCTTGGTAAACCAGCAAGCACCTTTAACTCTGGAGAATAGATCAGAAATCAGGGGTAACGGGTACTGATATTTAACAGTAATTTTGTTGAGGGCACGATAATCAATACAAAGTCTTAATGATCCATCCTTTTTGGCTACAAAAAAAGCCGGCACCTAAGGGTGACGAGGATGGTCTAATATGACCCTTCTCCAACGCCTCCTTAATATAGGATCGCATAGCCTCGTGCTCGGGTACAGATAAATTGAAGAGCCGACCCTTGGGAAATTTACACCCCGGGCTCAGTTCAATTGCACAGTCATAACTCCTATGAGGAAGCAGAGACGCAGACTCATTCTCACTAAATACATCATAAAAGTCCGCCAAATAATCAGGAACATCATGCGACTGAGGAGAGGTGGAAAACACTCACTAAAGGCACACCGACAACCCCAACTCAAAACAGACAAAGATTTCCAATCCAAAACTGGATTATGAATTTGTAACCAAGGAAACCCCAGAACAATAGTATCATGCAGATTATGCAACACCAAAAATCTGCAATTTTCTTGATGGTCTGGGGCGACCCGCATTACCACCTGGGTCCAAAACTGAGGTTTATTTTTAGCCAAAGGAGTAGCATCATTCCCCCTCAAAGGGATAGGCGTCTGCAGAGGTGTCATCGGAAATCCACAACGTTTAGCAAAATCCAAGTCCATTAGGTTTAGGGCTGCTCCCGAATCCACAAAAGCCTTGGCGGAAAATGTGGACAGGGAGCAGATCAGAGTAATAGCCAGAAGAAACTTAGGTTGAACACCCCCAACAGAAAACGTGTGTGCAAAGCGTTTCTCTCGTTTAGGACAGACAGAAACAATATGCGAGGCATCTCCACAGAAAAAACACAACTTATTACGCCTTCTGAACTCCTGACGCTGCTCTCTGGAAAAAACTCTATCACATTGCATAGGTTCAGACATTTGTTCAACAGGTGGCAACACCTCTCGTGCAGCTTTGCGTTCGCGCAAACGCCGATCAACCTGAATGGCTAATGACATAGAATCGTCAAGACCAGAGGGAACAGGAAATCCCACCATAGTATCTTTTACGGCTTCTGACAACCCCTTCCGAAAGAGAGCAGCCAAGGCATTATCATTCCAGGTAGTTAGTACTGCCCACTTTCGGAATTTTTGACAGTACAATTTTGCAGAATCACGACCCTGGTTCAATGCCAGCAGGGTCTTTTCAGCCTGATCAATGGCATTAGGTTCGTCATACAACAACCCCAAGGCCTGAAAAAATGCATTCACATTAGTCAGAATAGGATCATCTGGTTTCAAAGAAAACGCCCAATCCTGGGGATCGCCACGCAGCAAAGAGATGACAATTTTAACCTGCTGCGCGGAGCTCCCTGACGAGTTAGGCTTCAAGGCAAAAAATAATTTACAATTATTTTTGAAATTCAAAAATTTAGACCGATCCCCAAAAAATACATCAGGTGTAGGAATCTTTGGTTCAGCAGCATGTGAATGAGCAAGGTAGGCAGAAATTCCCTGCACTTCCGCAGCGAGCTGCTGCACACGATCAGACAATTGCTTTATCTCCATTGAGAGAAAAAAAAATTCCCCCTACGGCCTCAGAGATATAGAGGAAAAAATATACACACACTTTTTTTTTTTTTTACAATTCTTTCCTGCTATTGAGTACCCTAGGATTTGCGGTATGGCGTTTGATTCTGTTATGAATGAGTCACCGTAGGAGGCAAAAACAGAAATACAAGCTAAGTCCAGAAAACCAGAGAAATTGGCAACTATCAGATTGCAGACCCCTGAACCTATCAACACAACTAGCAGTAGCCGTGGGGGGTTCCTACGATGCCCTAGACCCCTCGATCACAGCTGGAGAATTAAATAGGCCTAAAGAAAGAAAGGGGAAATCTAAACTGCCCCAGAGCAGACCCCAAAGCAATAGGCAGCCCCCAACATATAATGACGGTGAAGCAAGATGAAAACACTAACACAGACAGAAAGATAGACTGAGCAAAGACGGGGCCCAAAACTACCTAGATAGGAAAGGACAGGAAGGCTGCTGTCTGCAATCTGCCAAAACCCTATCAAAGACATAAGCCAACAAGCTGATATGAAAAAGGCCCTGAAGCAGCTAGGCTTCAAAAACTAAATCAGCACTCAGGTATTTTCAGAAGACAGAGCTAAAGGAATTCAGCACACCCCAGCATGGAATGGCAGAAATCCAGAAAAACAAAGCAAAAAAAAGTCAAAGCACCAATACAAAAGGCCGAGCAGCAAACTTAGCTTTAGAGGAGCAGGAATTCAGACTGGTCTCCAAGGATCCCACAGAGAAATCACCCGCAGGGCAGAAGGGCGTCGGCAGCCTTATATCCAGTCAGTAACTCCACTCAGCCAGTCATCATCATCAGCCTCAGGTTTTTGATAATCAGGCTCACTACCTTTCTTTACCAGAAGAGGGAGTTCCTTGGGCCTCAGTAATGAAGGGGAAAATGAACTCACAACAGGGGACTTGCTTGCAGGGTCATCTTCTCCAATGTAGGTGCCAAACTGCAGCGGCACTTGTCGTCTATAGTCTCTGTGAACTCTGTGGTCTTAACAATCCTCTGCTGGGGTCTCAAGGGTTACTGCAAGAGGCAGAAGGGATACTGGGAAAACGTGGTCCCCTCTACTCTGAGTCTTTTTTTAAGCACAACAGCCTCTCCCAGGGGAAACAACACTCTGTCCCTTGTTAGGTCTCTCAGCAGGAATCAGGGGCTCTGCACTAGCACCGCAGGTACCGGGGTTATGCGCGCTGGTCACGGTCCCTGCATGGGCTGCTGTCTCTGCATTGGCTACTATCTCTGCATGGGCCACACTCTTTGCACTGGTCTCACTCTCTGCATGGGGCACTGTCTCTGCACGGGGGTCAGGACGCACCTCTCCTGTCACTGCAGACTCTGGTTCTACGTGCTCACACAATGCCGTCTCCCAGTGCAGTCCACCCATGTCAGTCCTCTGAACGGGAGTTCTCTTTACTCTCCCAAGCACAGCTCCGTTCTGCCCTGACCGCTGCCCCAGCTGCTCTGAGGTCTGCACGCCCACTTTTCCTGCTCTCTGCCTGGCTTCCTTCCTGTGCAGCACCTCTTCCTCCTCCCAACTGCTACAGACAGGCCCATGATGCAGTCAGTCCAGGACCAAGAGTCTTCCCCCTGGCAACCCTGCTGCGCAGCTAAATGGTTCCAGGCATGGAGTAGAGGAGGTAAACCCTTTCTTGTCCTTCTTGTGCTTCACCCCCTTACACTGACACGATTGCACAGCTCTGTGACAGTTTGTATGGGAGGTAGAGGAATGCTTGTCAAGGCCTATGTGTGCTCAGTATAACGAATCAGAGGCCTGTAGTGTTGATAGTGGTGATGAAGCTAAGCCATCATAGTAACAGCCCTTCTCAGTAGTAATCATTTGCAGCACATACAATCTGTAATTAGCATAGAAAGGGAGAGAGAATCACAAGAGCAGGAAGAGTAACAGAATCCAGTCTGTAGACAGGGATTAGGCCTGTGCAGTCCATTGGCAAATATATAGATGCAGTTTTTTTTGTGGGTGCTGGAAAAATTGAAAGTATTTTCATGCATAAAATATTATGTGCTTTGAGGTCCTTTTTTGTGTTATATAGCACACTCAAAAAAAATCACTTAACCATTTTCCTGGGCTACAATTCACAATCATTTTCTATTCCGTAGTGTGGAGTAAATGTCTGTAATCTCTACACTATTTCGTAGCGTGGAATAAATTTCTGTTATTTCAGTGAATGAAAGCTTTTAAAAATATTGTAGGCCTCCATTTTTTAGACTTAAAGTGTTACGTGGTCTGTTTACATTTCTGTGATCTGTCAAACTGCTAAAAGGCTTTTAAACATTTTGTGGGTCACCATTTCTCAAACATAAAGTGTTACTTTGTAAATATTTCTGTGATCTCTAAAAGTTAGCTTTTAATAACTTTTAGGCTTCCATTTCTCAGACATACAGTGTTACATGATCTGCAAACATTTCTGTTATCTCAAAAACTGAAAAAAGCATTACAACAATTTTTTGGATTGAATTTGATTGTCATCCATACACTGATGCATTCTTTCTGTAACATTATGGTGAAATATATGCACAAAAACTGCTTTGATTGCTGCAGGTGATACAATCTTTCTGTTATTAAAAATAAGCTTGGTTTCAAGAGACCTAGCAATTACAAAATGCGTAAGGCGTGAGTTAAGGGATGAGGAAGGGGAAGTGCTGATGATAGTGCATGCAGATGCCGAGGACGTTGGGCAGGTGCGACTACACCTGTTGCTGGAGCACAAGAAGCACACCAATCCATGACACATGCATTCCTGTCCCACTTTGCAGGGAGGCATGGTACACAACTTCTGAAGCCAGAGCAGTGCGAACAGGTGGTCGGATTGATAGCAGAAAATGCTGTCAGCAGGTTTGGCAGCACCAAGAAGTCTAAAACACAGTCCAGTCTCACCAGCCTAATGTCTGGATTACTTAATCCTCACCCTGATTCTCCTTCCTTCAACCATGTTGTTCCCAAGACACTAGTGATCCTCCACTAGGACACTCCGAGGAGCTCTTTACCACAACATTTCATGATCGTGACCTCTCAACCTGCATGTTCCAAGAGAGACAGGAGGACATGCTGTTTAGTGATGAACAAAACTTAGAGCAGCTAAGGCCATGAGAACATGATGGTGGGGAATGGCAAATTTGGGATAAAGAGGAAGATGATAATGAAACACAATGGCTGCTAAGTCTTGTTGTTAAGAACTGAAGTTAGGAGTAACAGGCTGTGGTCATGGAAGATGAGAAGGTGGATGATGAAGTCACTAACCCAATCTGGGAAGCTGGCATGCAGAGTGAGGCCAGCAGCACTGGGAGGAGAGATCGGCAGCACCAAAACAGACTGGAACAGACAGTGGGGTGACCAAAGGGAAAAGGCGGAAAACTGTTCTACAGAGCACCAACACTCCTGAATTTCTTTGTCAAAGAGTTAGGTTTTCTACAGTCTGGGAGTTTTTAAAGAGAGTTCTGAAACAAACTAAATAGCCATTGCAACCTGTACCATGCCTCGATCAGCAGGGGCCTGAATACTAAGAACCTAACCACCACCAGCATGATCAGGCACATTTCTTCTAAGCACCCAACTCGGCAGGCAGAACTACTGTGTCCACAATTGGTGTTGTCGGGTGACACCACTGCCTCTTCCCCTGGGCTAGGTGCTACCCAATCCCCTGTCCAAAACACTGGCTCAGATGCCTCCTGCCTTTCACCTCTGACTATGCATCATCAAACATTTCCAAGTCCCTACCCCAGGCCTTGGAATGAAAATTAAAGTTTCCAGCCACCCATCCATTGGCTCAAATGTTAAACAGGCACATTTCCAGGCTTCTTGCCTTGGAAATGTTGCCATTTAGGCTGGTAGACATGGTCCCCAGCCTCCACTTTTTCCACCGGTGTGGCATCCCTGCCTTGTACCAGCACATGTCCAGGAACATCACCCTTGACCTTACCAACTCACTTACTGGCATTGTCTGCTTAACGAGCGACATGTAATCAAGTGCTTGTTGCGAGGAACACTGCAATAGGTGAACATTGTGGAGACTGGGGATGAGTCACACCCTGTGTCGGAATGTGCTCCCATTGCTGAGGATTGCTGGTCCTACTTCTTTCAGGGTTTCCTTAACCTCCTCTAACAGTTCCTGCACCCCCTCCTGCTCCTCCGCATCCTCCATCTCCGATGTGCTATCTCAGCGTACAGTACCCACATCAGCTGGAAGCTGAAAGCTCTGGAGCACTGCCTCAGCAAAGCAGCAACGGGCCCTACTGAATCTCATTTGTGTAGGAGACAAACCACATCATTCATCAGAGTTACATAAAGGAATAACAGACCAGACAGATCTATGGTTTTCACCACTGAACCTCCAACCAGGCACGGTTGTGTATGATAAGGGTGTAACATGGTGGCGGCTTTGAAGCTTGGCAAGCTCACACACGTACCACGCTTAGCACATGTGCTCAACTTAGTAGTTCAGCGGTTTCTGAAAACATACCCAGATTTGTCAGAGCTCCTGGCCAAGGTATACCATGTTAGTGCTCATTTCCACAAGATGGCTACAGCTGCCACTACTTTGGCAGTGCTGCAGCAGGGCATGCAACTGCCAGCTCACTGACTGATGTGCGACATCATCCCGTGCTGGAACTCCATACTGCATATGCTGGCAAGGCTTTGTTAGCAGAAGAGGCCAGTGGTTTAGTACCAGTTCCAACATGCCCAGCTGTGTTCTGGTCAGCCTCCACACATGACAACTGAAGAGTGGGCATGGCTGTCTGATATTTTCTTTGGTTCTACAAGACTTTGAGGACTCCACAAAGATGATGATGCCAACTCTCCCACTTCTGTGCCTCCTTAAACAGTTACTACTCACAATTAAATACGAAGCTTTGCATGCAGACCAGGTGGGGATGGAGAAAGACATAACACAGAGAAATTTTAGCCAGGCCAGTCTCATCGGCTCACCACTGATTGGGTAAGAATGAGGAGGTGGACGTTGAGAAGGAGGAAGAGTGGCTGCTGGCTAGTGCAATGGATGCAAGTAGCCACACAACCTTCATCCCGGCTCTCCTATGTGGAAGGGATGAAAAAGAGAATGAGGAGGAAGTGAGGGAGGAAGAGATGGAGAGTTGTTATCATGTGAAGATAGGGAAGTGTTGGCTCTAATGAGCTTGGCTCATAAGGCCGACTTAATGTACCATTGCCTCTCTCGTGACCCTCATGTTACGTTCATCTTGGCAAAAAAAGAATAATGGTTGTTCACCCTGCTAGACCCACGATCCAAGGAGGACTCTTCTTCCTGATGTTTAAAGGCCTTCTAAAATGGTGCTATACTAGAGGACCATTTTGGAAAATATGATGAAAATATTCTCTATCCTTTAGAGGTGCTGTGCTGCCCTGTTGCTAGCATTTTCTGAATAGTTTAGAACTAGATTACTCATCTAAAGAGTATGGAGAGCTTTGTGTCACATTTTTTGTGGTATATAAAAGAAAAAAAAGTTTGAACATTTTGCTTGTTTCTTCACATTTTTTATCCATTCACTATTATGTGTTGTGGGGTACATTTTTGTGATATGTAAGACTGAAAAAAAATGTTTACAAATTTTGCTGGGTTGCATTTCTCAATGAAACAGTATTATGTGTTATTGGGTAAATTTAAATGGTATACAGCCCTCCAGAAAGTTTTTCAAAATTTTGTCATTATTATATTGATCACCAATAGCTATTCCTCGGCCTGGAGTACATTTCATTGCTATAAAAGCCTCAAAAAACTTGTTCCAAATTTATTGGTATCATATTGCTCACCCATAGGGCATTACGTCTTCTTTGTACATTTCATTGCTATAAAAGGCTCAAAACAATGTTCAAAATGTATCGCTATTATATTGCTCACCGATAGGGTATTACATCTTCTTTGATACATTTTGTTGCTATAACAGCATAAAATGTTTGTTCAAAAATGTATTTATTTGTTATAATGCTCATCTATTGACTATTCCATGATCTGGAACACGTTTCACTTGCTATATAATCCTCCAAAAACTTTTTAAAAATTTGTTGGTATTATATCGATCACCCATAGAATATTCCTCGGCCTAGAGTACATTTCGTTGCAATAAAAGCATAAAAAGACTTGTTCCAAATATATCGGTATCATATTGCTCACCCATAGGGTATTACATCTTCCTGGGTGCATTTCATTGCTATAAAAGCCTCAAAAAACTTGTTAAAAATGCATCAGTATCATATTGCTCACTCATAGGGTATTACATCTTCTTGGGAACATTTTGTTGCTATAAAAGGCTCTAAAACGTGTTCAAAATTTATCAGCATTATATTGCTCACCTATAGATTATTCCGTGGTATGGAGTACATTACATTGCTATAAAAGGCTTAATAAATTTGCTCAAAATTTATCAGTATCATTTTGCTCACCCAAAGGGTATGACTAGAGATTCATAATAATAGTTACACATTGAAAACTGGGGGTTATTTGGCTAAAGTTGTGGGGGGGTAGGGCTGGCTCCAGGTTTTCGTGTGCCCTGGGCCAAAGAGTGTCAGTGTGCCCCATTGACACATACCACAACTCATGATGCTCCGATACGGCACAGAAATATAGGTATAGTACAATGACAAATACTTCACTGCTTACATGACATGACTGATCTATTTTAAATTCTACAATAGCTCAAAAAAGGACAGTATATTACTCCATACAGTATTATGGCCACCACATTGTGCACCATACAGAATAATGAGCCCCACATATTTCTCCATACAGAATAATTGGTCACATACAATGTTCCATACAGTATATGATGAGTTCCACATAATGCTGCAGTGTATGATGGTCCCCATGGACGATGCTCCAGTGTATGATGGGCCCAAATAATGCTCCATATATAATGGGCTCCATTTCTAATTATCCAGAGTATAATGGGCCTTGTAAATGCTGCTCCAGTGTGTGATGTCCCCCATTTGGAATGCTCCAGTATATGATGGGTCTCATGCATGATGCTCCAGTGTATGATGGGCCCTAATAATGCTCCATGTATAATGGGCCCCATTTGTTATGCTCCAGTGTATAATGTGCCCCATAGATGCTGCTCCAGTGTCTGATGCCCCCCATTTGGAATGCTCCAGTATATGATGCTCCAGTGTATGATGGGCCCTAATAATGCTCCATATATAATGGGCTCCATTTCTAATGCTCCAGTGTATAATGGGCCCCGTAAATGCTGCTCCAGTGTCTGTTGTCCCCCATTTGGAATGCTCCAGTATATGATGGGTCTCATGGATGATGCTCCAGTGTATGATGGGCCCCATTTCTAATGCTCCATATATAATGGGCCCCGTTTCTAATGCTCCAGTGTATAATGTGCTCCATAGATGCTGCCCCAGTGTCTGATCTGCCCCATTTATAATGCTCCAGTATATGATGGGCCTCATGGATGATGCTCCAGTGTATGATGGGCCCAAACAATGATCCATATATAATGGGCCCCATTTCTAATGCTCCAGTGTATAATGAGCCCCATAGATGCTGCTCCAGTGTCTGATCTGCCCATTTATAATGCTCCAGTATATGATTGGCCTCATGGATGATGATCCAGTGTATGATGGGCCCAAATAATGCTCCATATATAATGGTCTCCATTTCTAATGCTCCAGTGTATAATGAGCCCTGTAAATGCTGCTCCAGTGTCTGATGTCCCCCATTTGGAATGCTCCAGTATATAATGGGCCCCATTTTTAATTAACCCAGGCATGGTATGTGAAAAGAGCTCCATGGAGTTATCTGAAGTGTGTGCTGCTGCATCCTTAACTTTTGGTGTGGGTGAAGGACACAAGGAAAGGGGTTGCTCCTGTCCAGAAGCCTGCACTGACGACTCAGTGCTTACATTTTTTAAACTTCAGAAGAGGAGGTGATAGAGCTGGAGGCTGTTTCAGCAATGCAAGCCAAAAACAGTTCCTGATGCTCCGGCTTTAAAAGCAGTCTACCTACTCCCAGAAAAGGGAGCCTTACAGGCCTTCCAGAGCTACACCATGATGCAGGCTCAACACCTCCTGCCTTAGCTGCTATTGTGTTTGTGGCACTACCAGCCAATGCACCACCATCAGTACCAAGTGGCCCCCCACGCCCGCGTCCTCTTCCACCATACTTCATCATGTTTTGGAAAATGGACCCAAAATACGAGCAGATATATTGTACTGTATCAAAAGCGTACAGCTCTATGCAGTCTAGGGATAACAGTAAATCTCTGTATATATTTCATGAGTGATACACAGATGCTCACAGGCTCAGTATGGATTACACAATAAAATAAAAAGTTGAAAAAGGGTACAGTATCACCAGATGCAAGGTATAAATAGTATAGTGTAAACATTCTGAATCTCCGTATATATTTCAGGAGGCAGACACAAACGCTCTCAGGCCCAGTATGGATTACACAAGAATATGAAAAGCTGTAAATGGGTAATGTAACACAAGCGTACAGCTGTCTACAGTGTTGGGGTAATCTTAAATCTCCAAATATATTTCCAAGTAACAGACAGACGTTCACAGGCACATTATGGATTACACCAGGATCCAAATAGCAAAAAAGGTTTCTGTATTAGAAGCGTACAGCTGTATACAGTGTTGGCCAAATTTGAAATCTCGGCATATATTTCCGGAGTCACCCTCAGACGCTCACTTATTCTGGGTTTGACCATAATAAAAAATGTTGGAAAAAAGGTACTGGATAACAAGATAGTAAGTATATATATATTATAGGGTACAATTGAAATCTCCATATACATAGTCCCATAGTGACTCTCAGACGCTTACTCAGTATGGATTTGACCATAATACTAAATATCGAACAAAGGTACTGTATAACAAGATATAAGCTGGATCGAGTATAGGGTAAAAATTGGTATCTCTGATTCACCGTGTATATATAGAAGGCGTAAACCACACACGCCCACTCACTATGGATGATACCGTAATAAAAAATTTTGAACAAAGGTACTGTATCAGCACATACCAGGTGTATCCAGTCTAGGGGTAATTGTAAGTTTCCGTCTATACTACCAGAGTCAGACACAGACACTCACAGGCTCAGTATGCATTACACCAGAATTTAAAAAGTAGAAAAAGGGAAAGGTATTCAAAGCGTACACCAGTATACAGTGTTGTGGTATTTTTAAATCTTCGTATATATTTCAATCTCAGTAAGCCAGTCCAGACTCTCTGCTACTGTAAACTACATGGATACAAGTACAGACGGAAAGTCAAGTGTTTGCAGAAATTTCGGAATTACTCATCACGGGAAAACCTCCTGGTAGATGTTGCAGAGGCCATGCAGACCCTCAATTACTGTGTCTGTGGAGATAGCGAAAATGGTTCTTTGTGAAGAAGGGATTGCTTTGTCGCAGTACTGTGGATCGTTACTCATATCCATCAAATTGTGATCACAGGGAATCGAAGCGTACACCAGTACACACTATTGGGGTATTTTTCAATCTTCATATATATTTCAGTCTCAGTAAGACAGTCCAGACTATTCGCAAGAGGAAATGAGATGGATACAAGTACAGACGGAAAGTCGAGTGATTGCAGAAATTTGGAATTACTAATCACGGGAAAAACTCCCGGGAGAATTCTCAGAGGCGATGCTGACCCTCAATTACTTTGCCTGTGGAGACAGCGAAAGCAGTTCTTTGTGAAGAAAGGGTTGCTGTATCGCAGTACCGTGGATCCCATCACCGTTACTCATCTCCATCAAAATGTGATCACAGGGAGAGATGAAGACATGGTCCTCACTGCCTATCATGATGTGTCTGGTCATTTTGGAGTTAAAAAGGCGAAGCCACAGACCGTAGGTGATTCTATTAGAGTGGCATGAGAGGAGACATTGAAAAATGGTGGCAGGAATGTCACACGACTGTGACTATCACAACTGTGAAAGGTGATCATAAGGCACCACTGCATCCGCTTGTAAGTTGACGTCCATTACAAATGGTAACCATTGATCATCTGAAGATAGAGGCCAGCAGGACAGGCCATAGCTACATCTTAACTATCATCGATCAATACACCAAATTTCTAGTGGCCATCACTGTGAAGGATTTAACTGGCCAGACTACACAGCGGTGGAGCAGGGAGAGGTAAGTACTGCAACTTGCAAGTGCTGTGGCCATGACCAAGCAGGGGGGGGAACACTCGCGGGCGACAGTACTGGCACAGGGCCCCTCATAGTACGCTGGTGTGTCTGACGGTGAGTAGGCCCCCCACCATCAGAGACACTCTATTGTACTATGAGGGGCCCTGTGCCAGTGCCGTCGGCCATCAGTGGGTCCATCCACCTGTTCAGAGCAATGGCACTTGCCCGGGTGCGCCAGGTGTTGACCCCAGCCCTTGGGGGGGAGGGCAGCCCAGTTAGGGAGGATTAAAAAATGACATATGTTAATGTGTAGGCTGGACATTCAGCTGCTGCAAATGGCGGATTTGGGCAAGTCAGAGGAAGAGGAGGACAAAAGCGAGGCAGTTTTCTGGCAACTTTTGTGTCATCAGGGGAAGTTGTGACAAAATCCTTTGAAACCCATGCATGGTTCATTTTAATGAAGGTTAGATCATCAACATTTTGGGTCGAGAGACGGGTCCTTTTTTCTGTCAGGATTGATCCAGCAGCACTGAAGACTCTTTCAGATAACACACTAGCAGCAGGCCAAGTGTCCCGTTTAGAGGCCCAATAGTCAAAGGGGAATGACCTGTGAGGGAGAACATCGATATGGGAGGCGAAGTAGTTTGTAACCATAGTTGACAACTGCTGTCTCCTGTCACTTGTAATCAATGCTGCATTAGAAGTCGTGTGATCTGTACTTGAGAAATCATTCCACAACATTGTCATTAAACCCCTGTCTCCAACGCCACTTCGGCTGTGTGCACCACGAACACCTCTTCCATTGTGCCCACTACGACTCGTGGGAGAATCAGCACCGCTGCTGTGTGCTGGGAAAGCCTCAAACAAACGGTTTACCAGAGTTGCTTGTTTGTTAGCCAATATTATCTCTAGGTTCTCCTGTGACATGATGTTGTGTAATTTGCCTTTGTAGCGTGGATCGAGGATGCTGGCCAGCCAGTAGTCGTCAACCCTCATCATTTTGGCAATGCGGGGGTCCCTTTTTAGGATCCACAAGACATAATAGCACATGTGGGCCAATGTTCCAGGTGTCAATAATGCACTGCCACTGCTGGGTGGAAGATCACTTTCTGGCAAATCCACATCCATACAGTCACGCATAAACACTGTACCTGACCGTGGAACGCTAACATTTTCTCTTGCCCCCTGAGAAGCAACCTCTTGCCCAAAATAATCATCCCCCTCATCCTCCTCCTCTTCCTCTTCTTCGTCCACCTTGTCCAGGACAGTTCCCTGACCAGACAATGGCTGACTGTCAGCAATGCTTCCCTCCTCCTCCTCCTGTTCCTCCTCCGCTGCAGATGCCAGATCCTTAATGTGCGTCAAACTTTGCATGAGCAGACGCGTAAGTGGGATGCTCATGCTTATGATGGCGTCGTCTGCGCTTACCAGACGTGTGCATTCCTCAAAACACTGAAGTACTTTACAGAGGTCTTTCAGCTTTGACCACTGCACACCCGACAATTCCATGTCTTCCCTTAAACTGACTGCCCGTGTATCCTCCCACAAATGAATTACAGCCTGCCTCTGTTTCCAAAGCCTCTCAACCATGTGCAGGGTGGAGTTCCACCTTGTTGCAACGTCTATGATTAGGCGGTGCTTGGGGAGGTGGAGCAATCGCTGCAGCTTCTGCATACGAGTGGAGTGGACATTTGAGCGACGGATGTGCAAGCACAGTCTTCGCACCTTATGGAGCAGGGATATTAACTCTGGATAATTATTAAGGAAGCACTGCACTACCACGTACAAAGTGTGAGCCATGCAAGGTATGTGTGTGAGTTTCGCATGGACTATGGCTACCACAAAATTGCGGCCGTTATCACTGACTACCTTACCTGCCTCAAGATGTAGACTGCCCAGCCATGACTCAGTTTGTCGCTGCAAGATGTCAGCCAGTACCTCCGCGTTGTGTCTGTTGTCGCCCAAAGACATCATCTTTAACACAGCCTGCTGACACTTACCACTAGCTGTTTGATAGTGGGACACCTCATGTGCAACACTGCCAGATGAGGATGGAGTGCTCGTGCGATTGCACTCTGTGGACCAGCTTTCGCTTCTGGAGGAGGAGGAGGAGAAGAATCGAAAGCCTACAGCCAACTGTTTTCTGTACCATGGGCTAGGCAGCACTGTTCCACCGCCGCTGTCCCCTGTGGAGCCTGCATCCACCACATTAACCCAGTGCGCAGTGATGGACATGTAACGGCTCTGGCCATGCCTACTGGACCATGTATCTGTTGTGAGGTGCACCTTTCCACTCACTGAATGCTTGAGTGCATGGACAATGCGGTCTTTCACATGCAGGTGGAGGGCTGGGATGGCTTTTCAAAAAAAGAAGTGACGACTGGGTAGGTCATAGCGTGGGAATGCGTAGGCCATGAGCTCGCGGAAAGCTTCGCTTTCAAACAAACGGTAAGGCATCATCTCTAATGAGATTAGTTTGGCAATGTAGGCGTCCAAACACAGTGTACGTGGATGAGAGGATGAGTACTTTCTTGTCCTACTCAGAGTGTCTGGTAGGGTGAGCTGGACTGGAGAGCTGCATATGGGGGAAGTAGCGGTAGACCGGACGGAGTGAGAGGGGGTTGGTGATGGTATTGGTGGTGATGGCCTAAATTCAGTGTTGTGTTGCAAAACCATTGTGACTCCCTGAGTGCTTTGGCCTTGCGACGACACCTCAACATTTAGTGCTGGTGGTGTGCTTAACAGTGGCGGTGGTCTTACAGTGGGGGAATCGATGGAGCGTTGCTGGCTACCTTCAGTCGGAGCAGGTGCACATGTGCTACCTGAGGTTTTGTAGTCCGTCTATGCTTGCAAGTGCATGTTGATTAAATGTCTAAGCATGCTGCTGGTATTCAAATTTCTGAGTTGTTTATCTCGGCTAAAGGTCCTTCCAAACTTCTTGCAGGTAACCTTTGCCTCATCAGTAGGATTTTGGACAAAGAAGTGCCACACTGCACTTTTCCTACTATGGTATACATTTTCTGGCCTTGCACGCTGTGCTAAGATGACCGTACAACTCTTTTAGTTTTTGGTCCACATTTTTTAACAACTACGGGCCTGCCAGATAACCGCTGCTGCGATGTCAATGCCTGCTGCGGATCCTTCTCCTTATCTGGACTATTGTGAGCAACACCCTGCTCCCTCAATGGATGCCAATCCGGGTCAAGAACTAGGTCATCCATCACCTCCTCTTCAAAGTCATCTGCACCTTCCTCTTTACCTTCCTCTGTGTCACCGTGTAAGATTTTATAGTAGGCTGGAAGGGGCACCTGAATTTCATCAGGGTCAGATTCTGGCTCAGTAGTGCTCTGAGTCAATGTACCAGCAGAATCATCTAGCAGTGGCTGTGCATCAGTGCACTCCATGTCAGATTCATCTTGGACTGGGGAATTCAGGATTTGACTGGATAACCCAGGCATGGTAAGTGAAAAGAGCTCCATAGAGTAATCTGAAGTGTGGGCTGCTGCATCCTTAACTTTTGGTGGGGGTGAAGGACACAAGGAAAGGTGTTTTTTCTGACCAGAACCCTGCACTGACGACTCTGTGCTTGCAGGTTTCGAACGTTCAGAAGAGGAGGCAATAGAGCTGGTTGCTGTTTTGGCAATGTATGCCTAAACCTGTTCCTGATCCTCCGGCTTTAAAAGCAGTTTTCCTACTCCAAGAAAAGGGAACCTTACAGGTCTTCTTGGGCCAGACGATGACGCAGGCTCAACACCTCCTACCTTAGCTGCTATTGTGCTTTTGCCAGAACCAGCCGATGCAACACCACCATCAGTACCAGCTGCGCCCCCCTGCCCACGTCCGCGGCCTCTTTCACCATACTTCCTCATGTTTGGGAAAATGTACTAAAAATACCAGCAGAGAGATGGTTCTGTATGAGGAGCTCCCAGCTGTGTAAGGTGTATTAAAATTAAATCTACGTATATATTTTGTTAATCACTGACGCTATTAAGGTATGTATTTGACTGTAATCCAACAAGCAGAATACGGAACTGTATCAGAAGTGTGCAGATGTATACTTTTTTTTGTAACTAACAATCTCCGTATATGTATTTACGGAGTGTCACACACAAATGCTGACTCTGTATAGATGTGACTGTAATGTGAACGGCAGATATACAATACTGTTTGAGAATCGGACAGCTCTATACGGTGTCTGTGTGGAAAATTGTCAATCTCCGTCTATTTTTATACGGAGTGAAACACGCTGCCTCTGTATTGTTTTGACCGTTATCAAACAGCAGATATACGAAACTGTTTGAAAAGCGGACAGCTCTATAAGGTGTAGGTCTGGAAAAATGGAAAATCTCCCTGGTTTGTTTTTCCAGAGTCACACACAGATAGCTTGTATTTGCCCGTCATACCAGCCGGTACACGGTAGTGTGTGATGAGCGTACCCCGCTATACGGTGTCTGTATGGAAAATTGTCAATCTCCGTCTATTTTTATACGGAGTGACACACGCTGTCTCTGTATAATTTTGACCGTTATCAAACAGCAGATATATGAAACTGTTTGAAAAGCGGACAGCTCTAGAAGGTGTAGGTCTGGAAAAATGGAAAATCTCCTCGGTTTGTTTTTCCAGAGTCACACACAGCTTGTATTTGTCCGTGATACCAGTCGGTACACGGTAGTGTGTGAGGAGAGTACACCGCTATACGGTGTGTGAAAAAATGAACGCTCGGTAACTCACCAGAACAAAATAATAAAAGTTGGAGTGCTTTCAAAAAAGCAGTTTGAACAGCAGTGTGCACACAGCAATGCAGCTATCAGGTAGCCTTAAAAGGCAGCCTAATCACCACCAGCGCTGCTGCACACAACAAAAATCCTCCTCTGTCACTGCACACTAACTGTACAGTGAAAAGCGCTATCAGCAGAAGCGATTTTTTTTCTTCTTCCTTGCCTAGCGCTCTCCCTTATTCAGAATCAGCAGCAGCAGCACCTCTCCCTATTCTATGATCGGCAGAAGTAAGATGGCGGTCAGCGGTAACGGCCTTTTAAAGCCTCTGTGACACCACACAAAGCCAGCCAATCACTTCAATGCCTTCTCTAAGATGGAGGTGGCCACTGACCATGTCATCGCGTTGCCCACAGTGTACGTCATCCATCATTGGCTGAGAAAAGGCACTGGAAGCATTATTTGAAACGCGACTTTGTCGCTCGGGTCGGCGACCTCATGGCCGACCTCACGCTATGGTCGGGTTTCGACCGGTGAAACCCGACTTTAGCTAAAGTCGGCGACTTTTGAATTTGAGCGACGTGCTTCGCTCAACTCTAGATATGACATGATCTTGGGTAAAGTTTAGTTGCTATATAAACCTCCAAAAATTTGTTTAAAATTTTTCTGTATTATGTTACTCACCCATTGGGTATTACATTTTCTTGGGTACATTTTGTTGCTATTAAAAGCTCTAAAAACGTGCTCAGCTTTCCCATTGACTCCCATTATACTCATTAGTCGAAACGTGCATGCGAGTATTAGGATTTGCTCAGTTTGAGCATTGAGCACCCAAGCATTTTAGTGCTCGCTCATCCCTAAATAGCAGTCACCGTGCTCAACCACGTCTTCTTTACGTATGTGCTGGCACATTCAAGTGCTTGACTTCAAGTGCTTGACTAGTTTACTGATCCCTAGTCAGCGCAGGAGGCACCCCAGCAGAAAAAAGATAGATGTGTATAGTATTTAATCTGTCATGAAGAACAGAAGTCACCAGAGTTGAGAGTCAGAAGAGGACAGGATGGGAAGATGTAGTGGTTGAACAATTTTTCCAAGAAAAATTGAACACATATACCCAAATTTTTAGTAAAATTTGAGTTGAGTTTAATTTTCCTCACCTCTAATATCTACCAATGGCTGATAATCTTCAATAATCTTGATGCTTAGTTTTTAAGAGTGTTTCACTCTTTGTAATGTTATTTTTTGAAGATATCATCAGTTAGATCTTGAAATTAATTTTTACTACAATCAGCAGAAATTACATTTGTTTGACTCTCAAGCCTCTGTCAGGTGCACCTCTGGCACTCCCAAGTTCAGACTCAGTGCGTCTGACAGGCACAGGTAATAAAATCACCTATAAATATCTAATTATCTCAATTTCAGGACTCTAAAATTAATCATTGACCTTCATAGGGATGTATTAAAAGAGAGTACCCAAAATCAGATGCCCAAAAAAATTCAGTTCCCATAAACATTAAAAAAGTACCAAATTTCTCATCTACTGCCAAATAGCCTCCAGTCTTCATTGCAAAAATTTTATTCTACACTAGATGGAGGCCCGATGCGATAGCATCGGGAGGGTGGTAATGTCACTATGGGGGCAGGCTTTGCAGCATTGAGAATCTCTCCCCCATGTGCTCACCCATTTATCCACTCTCTCTTTCCCCATGTGCTGATTTCTTCCGTCTGTGCTCTCTTCTTTGACCTATGTTCCCCATGTGCTATCCCCCTTGTCGTCAGTCTCTATCCTTCCTGTGCTGTATTATCCCCTCATGTGCTGTCCCGTTTGAGCTGTCTCCCCCCTGTGTCTGACCATGTACAGAACATACCACAGCTCCTGGGCAGGGGAGAATGCAAAAGACAATGCTGACATTACAGTAGGAGATTGTAGAGGATACATTTTATGAGGTAAAATATTGTTTAAAAACAGTCAGTGAAATATTTTACCTCACAAAATGAATCCTCTGTGATCCCCTGCTGTAATGTCAGTATTGTCTTTTGCTTCCTCCCCTGCCCAGGAGATGTGGTATGCTCCATACACGGTCAGACACAGACAATTTTTTAAATTAACTTTTGTTTATGGGAAAACCCCTTTAATGTTATAACTAGTGTTGAGCGATACCATCCGATACCCTAAAATATCGGATCGGATGGTATCGGCCCGATACGAGAAAAGTGTCGGGTATCGTCAATTTCGATACCGGAAGTCCCATTCAAGTCTATGAGACTTCCGGTATCGGAATAAGAAAAACCCTTTTCTGTCCTTGTACAGCCTCTCGGGGAGTGTACGGGCCTTCCGGGGGTCTGTGACGGCCTGCCGGGGGACTGTGCCGACTGCCCGGGGGTCTGTGCGGACTGCCGGGGGGCTGTACTGGCCTGCTGGGGGGCTGTGCCGGCCTGCCGGTGGTCTGTACCGACTGTCCGGGGGTCTGTGCAGGCTGCGGGGGTCTGTGCAGGCATCGTCCGATGGGACTACAAGTCCCATCGGGCGATGCCTGCTACCATGACGGTGATTGACACATTAGCCAATGATGGGACAGTAGTAGTCCCATCATCCGGCTAATGTGTTGAATGTAAAAAAAAAATGCAACATACATACTACATACATACTACATATATACTACATGCATGCAACATACATATATACTACATATATACTACATGCAACATGTATACTACATATATACTACATGCATGCAACATACATATATACTACCTGTATGCAACATGCATACTACATATATACTACATGCTTGCAACATACATATATACAACATATATACTACATGCATGCAACTTGCATACTACATATATACTACATGCATGCAACATACATATATACAACATATATACTACATGCATGCAACATGCATACTGCATATATACTACATGCATGCAACATACATACATACATACAATATATATACTACATGCATGCAACATACATACATACTACATATATACTACATGCAACATGCATACTACATATATACTACGTG
Source organism: Dendrobates tinctorius (assembly GCF_039654945.1). Taxonomy (NCBI): domain Eukaryota; kingdom Metazoa; phylum Chordata; class Amphibia; order Anura; family Dendrobatidae; genus Dendrobates; species Dendrobates tinctorius. Next base: position 105,652,455 of record NW_027361690.1, on the reverse strand, counting down.
CATGCAACATACATACTACATATATACTACATGCATGCAACATACATATATACAACATATATACTACTTGCATGCAACATGCATACTACATATATACCACATGCATGCAACATACATACATACAACATATATACTACATGCATGCAACATACATACATACTACATATATACTACATGCAACATGCATACTACATATATTCTACAGGCATGTTGTGTGGGAAATTTCTCACACAGCAATGCCATAAAGTGAGACTAGGGACTTTTTTTTACAGTGGCGGAAGAATACAGTGCGGAAGGATACTTACCTCCCATCATTGGATTCCTGGAGCCCATAGAGAACGGTAGCATCAGCTTATGCTGCTGTTCTCCACGCAAGATCGTCGTGGGACACTCGTGGACTTCTGCGGATCAGGGGTAAGTATATTAGTGGTTTGTTATTTTAATATTTATTCCACAGATGATAATGGCTTCGGGGAACAAAGTGACAAGTGATGGTGAGTATGTACTCTATGTTATATGTACTGTATGTCTATATGTATGTATTGTATGAATGTATTGTATGTAGTATATATATATATATATATATATATATATATAATACATAAAGATCAAAGTGTGTATGTATGTGTGTGTGTGTATGTCCGGGATAGGCATCCGCACCGTCGCAGCTACAGCCACAAAATTTGGCACAGTCACACGTCTGGACCCCGAGAGCGTCCCAAGCTATGTTGTGAGGCAAAATTTTAACCCTGCGCGTTCCAATTCACCAAACAATTTTGCCCCTATCTACATACTGGGGGAAAAAGTGTGTGCATGTTAAGCCCCGCCCCTCATTGTGATGTCACAATGCCCCTATTTGCATACTGGGGAAGCAGTGTGTGCGTATCAAGCCCCGCCCCTCATTATGATGTCACAATGGTTGCCATGGTGACGCTGATGTCATCAAAGGTTGCTAGCCCTGCCGCCGCTCATTATGATGTCACAATGGTTGACTATGGAATGGAGGATGTGTGATGAGAATATGGGCACTGGACTATCGGATGGAGGATATGTATGATGGGTATATGGGCACCGAACTATGGGATGGAGGATATGTATGATGGGTATATGGGAACGGTACTATGGGATGGAGGATGTGTGATGGGTATATGGGCACTGGACTATGGGATGGAGGATATGTATGATGGGTATATGGGCACGGGGCTATGGGATGGCGGATATGTATATGGGCACGGGACTATGGGATGGAGGATGTATGATGGGTATATGGGAACAGGACTATGGGATGGAGGATGAGTGATGGGTATATGGGCACGGGACTATGGGATGGTGGATATGTATAAGGGCACGGGACTATGGGATGGAGGATGTGTGTTGGGTATATGGGCACTGGACTATGGGATGGAGGATATGTTTGATGGGTATATGGGCACGGGACTATGAGATGGCAGATATGTATGATGGGTATATGGGCAAGGGACTATGGGATGGAGGATATGTATGATGGGTATATGGCATGGGACTATGAGATGAAGGATGTGTGATGGGTATATGGGCACTCGACTATGGGATGGCGAATATGTATGATGGGTATATGGGCATGGGACTATGGGATGGAGAATATGTATGATGGGTATATGGGCACTGGACTATGGGATGGAGAATATGTATGATGGGTACATGGGCACGAGACTATGGGATGGAGGATATGTATGATGGGTATATGGGCACGGGACTATGGGATGGAGGATAATTATAATTTTCTATAACTAACCACAGTTAGTTACTATGCCCGGGCAGCGCCGGGCTCTTCAGCTAGTATATATATATATATATATATATATATATATGTTGCATGCATGTAGTATATATGTAGTATGTATGTTGCATGTAGTATATATGTTGTATATATGTATGTTGCATGCATGTGGTATATATGTAGTATGCATGTAGTATATATGTGGTATAAATGTAGTATGCATGTTGCATGCATGTGGTATATATGTAGTATGTATGTTGCATGCATGTAGTATATATGTAGTATGCATGTTGCATGTAGTATATATGTAGTATATATGTATGTTGCATGCATGTAGTATATATGTGGTATATATGTAGTATGCATGTTGCATGCATGTAGTATATGTGTTGTATGTATGTATGTTGCAAGCATGTAGTATATATGTGGTATATATGTAGCATGCATGTTGCATGCATGTGGTATATATGTAGTATGTATGTATGTTGCATGCATGTAGTATATATGTAGTATGCATGTTGCATGTAGTATATATGTAGTATATATGTATGTTGCATGCATGTAGTATATGTAGTATATATGTAGTATGCATGTAGTATATATGTTGTATGTTGCATGCACGTAGTATATATGTGGTATATATGTAGTATGCATGTTGCATGCATGTAGTATATATGTTGTATATATGTATGTTGCATGCATGTGGTATATATGTAGTATGTATGTAGTATGTATGTTGCATGCATGTAGTATATATGCAGTATGTATGTTGCATGAAGTATATATGTAGTATATATGTATGTTGCATGCATATAGTATATATGTAGTATGTATGTTGCATGTAGTATATATGTTGTATATATGTATGTTGCATGCATGTAGTATATATGTTGTATATATGTATGTTGCATGCATGTGGCATATATGTAGTATGCATGTAGTATATATGTGGTATATATGTAGTATGCATGTTGCATGCATGTAGTATATATGTTGTATGTATGTATGTTGCATGCATGTAGTATATATGTGGTATATATGTAGTATGCATGTTGCATGCATGTGGTATATATGTAGTATGTATGTTGCATGCATGTAGTATGTATGTAGTATGCATGTTGCATGTAGTATATATGTAGTATATATGTATGTTGCATGCATGTAGTATATATGTGGTATATATGTAGTATGCATGTTGCATGCATGTAGTATATGTGTTGTATGTATGTATGTTGCATGCATGTAGTATATATGTGGTATATATGTAGTATGCATGTTGCATGCATGTGGTATATATGTAGTATGTATGTATGTTGCATGCATGTAGTATATATGTAGTATGCATGTTGCATGTAGTATATATGTAGCATATATGTATGTTGCATGCATGTAGTATATATGTGGTATATGTAGTATGCATGTTGCATGCATGTGGTATATATGTAGTATGCATGTAGTATATATGTAGTATGTATGTTGCATGCATGTAGTATATATGTAGTATGTATGTTGCATGTAGTATATATGTATGTTGCATGCATGTAGTATATATGTAGTATGTATGTTGAGTGTAGTATATATGTTGTATATATGTATGTTGCATGCATGTAGTATATATGTTGTACATATGTATGTTGCATGCATGTGGTATATATGTATTATGCATGTAGTATATATGTGGTATATATGTAGTATGCATGTTGCATGTAGTATATATGTATTATATATGTATGTTGCATGCATGTAGTATATATGTGGTATATATGTAGTATGCATGTTGCATGCATGTAGTATATATGTAGTATGCATGTTGCATGTAGTATATATGTAGTATGTATGTAGCATGTAGCATGTATGTAGTATGTATGTTGCATGTATGTAGCATGTATGTAGTATGTATGTAGCATGTAGTATGTATGTAGTATGTATTTTTTTTTTTTTACATTCAACACATTAGCCAGATGATGGGACTACTACTGTCCCATCATTGGCTAATGTGTTAATCACCGTCATGGTAGCAGGCATCGCCCGATGGGACTTGTAGTCCCATTGGACGATGCCTGCACAGACCCCCGCAGCCTGCACAGACCCCCGGACAGTCGGCACAGACCACCGGCAGGCCGGCAGGCTGGTACAGACCCCCGGCAGTCCGCACAGACGCCCGGGCAGGCCGGCACAGACCCCCGGGCAGGCCGGTACAGACCCCCGGGCAGTCGGCACAGACCCACCGGAAGGCCCGAACTGACAGCGCATCATGATGCGCACAGACCGCGCATCATGATGACGTCATTTTGGCAGCCAATCAGAGCCACAACAGTGGCTCATTGCATTATGGGAACTTCCGATATCCGATATTGAAAAAATATCGGTACTCGGTATCGGAATTCCGATACAGCGAATATCGGCCGATACCCGATATTTGCGGTATCGGAATGCTCAACACTAGTTATAACTAACCACAGTTAGTTACTATGCCCACGCAATGCCAGACTCCAGCTAGTATCTTATAAAATTATAAAATCCATATTCAAAACCTTTAATTTTGTGGATTTAACGTGAAAAAATGTGAAAAAGATCACGGAGTATGAATACTTTGTCAAAGCACTGTATATGCAGAATATCACAAAAGAGAGTACACCCCTCACATTTTTGCAAATATTTTGTTATATCATTTCATGGGACAACACTGAAGATATGACACTTTGATACAATGTAAAGTAGTCAGTGAATAGCTTGTACAACAGTGAAAATTTGGCATGCCCTCTAAATAACTCAACTCACAGCCATTATTGTCTAAATCGCTGGCAACAAAAGTAAGCACTTTTGTTCAATTATTAGAAAATGGAATTAACACAAAATTACTCTCAATCTTCCTTGGTCTGGGGCTTCATGCAATATCTCGCCTCGTGGGGTAAGGATGATTCTGAGAAAAGCCAGGAATCAGCCAAGAACTACATGGGAGGACCTGGTCAATGACCTAAAGAGAACTGGGACCACAGTCTCAAACATTACCAATAGTAACACACTATGCTGTCATGGCTTAAAATACTGCAAGGCACACTAGTACATGTCCAGACCTATTTGAAGCTGCACAATGACCGTCTGGATGATCCAGAAAAGGTATGAGACAAGGTCATGTGGCCAGATGAAACGAAAAAACAACCTTTTGGTATCAATGCCACTCGTCGTGTTTGGAGGAAGAGAAAGGATGAGTATAACCCCAAGAATACCGTCCAACTGTGATACATGAAAAGGGAATCAACATATTTTTGGGGTGCTTTTCTGCTAAAGGGACAGGACGACTCCACCATATTGAAGGGAACATGGATGGGGTCATGTATTGAAAGATTTTGGCCAACAATCTCCTTCCCTTAGTAAGAGCATTGAAGATGGGTCATGGCTGGGTCTTCCAGCAAGACAATGAGCCGAAACACACAACCAGCGCAACCAAGTAGTGGCTTCGTAGGTAGCATATCAAGGTGCTAGAATGGCCTAGCCAGTCTCCAGACCTGAACCCAATGAAAAATCTTTGGAAACTCAATGTTGCCCCGCGACAGCCTCTGAAAGATCTGGAGAAGATCCCTGCTGCAGTGTGTGCAAACTTGGTCAAGAACTACAGGAAACGTCTGACCTCTGACAAAGGTTTCTGGACCAAATATTCTGTTTTTCTATTGTATCAAATACTTATTTCATGCAATAAAATGCAAATTAATTATGTAAAAATCATACAATATGATTTTTTTGGATTTTTTTAGATTCTGTCTCTCATAGTTGAAGTGTACCTATGATAAAATTAACAGACCTCACCTTCACTGTTGTTGGGAAAACTTGTAAATTCTGCAGTGTGCCAAATACTCATTTTCCACACTGTTAGTGTGTGTGAATATATATATATATATATATATATATATACACACACACATATATACATAATTACATTAAGCAAGCATCATATAACAATATGATTTTTTTGCTCTTACAGTGACAAGTAGAGCAATTAAACTACCAGACTCTGTATATAAAGACAAAGAGGTTTGCTTAGACAATAAACATAATCCGCCTACAGCTGCATAAATTACAACAAGCTTATTAATCAAATTCCTTTCACAGGATACAGATTATTACACAAGCAGGTTTAAGCCACTTCGGTCCTGCTGGCGTTTTAGTGCTGGAGGAAAATAATGCACAACAAGCAGAATATGATATATGCAATTAGAATATGTGAGTTGTTTAACTTTCCCTAACTGCCTCTATTGACATTCCCCAAAGGGCTAAATGCAGAAAGTAAATTAAGCATTTTGAATATTTTTCTCCATGTCTCCTTCTCTTTGCCCTGTGGCGACAGTTCAGAAATGAAGGAATGGCTCCATAAAGTTTGATGTGAAACATAGGATGGAAAAAATCAAAACCGATATTTTTACTGGTAAATTAGGTAAAATTCATGACAAGCTGTTTGCAGTCCCCTCCAATGTTTTTGGGTGTGCATTTACCACTCTTTATGCTCCAGTATCCCTATTCTCTGCAGTAAATACTGCTTCTGGTTCAGTACATTAAGGCTAACTTCCTGCAATGAAAATTTGGCGCTTTTTTGATGTTGCAGATTTTCTGCAGATTTTTTGCACCAATTACCTAAATACATTTTTTCACTGCAATTTTGAGAGCATTTTTTCCCATGCAGATTAATACCGTTCTGAAGAGAGGTGCCATATCCGGACAGGGAATATGAGGTGCGCCTTGAATGTGGCTGTTGGACTCACATGTATTGGCCAATTTTTGTGCTAAGTACGGTACCTTCTTTCTACTGTAAACTTTCCTATATCAATATTGTAGTTCCAATTTTCCAAAATTTCCATTTGTACATAATATAGCATTTACCTATTTTCTATGACAGTAATGGAGTTTCAATTTTCTAAATGTACTATTCTTAACATTCCAGAGTGCAGCTATGTTTTTTCTTAGTCATAGTAGTGGTGCTACTCTATGGCTGTCAAAGTCCAGATATGTGCAGTGAATCAAAGAAACTTGGGTCCATTCACCTTGCTGCATTGCACATTCCCAGGGAAGTAGAACATCATGTAGTGAAATTAAAACATAATGCACTGTTGTTAGGCTCCTAGGTGGCGCACGTGGTTTGTGGACCCGCTGTGCCACAGACTGGACTTACCCTGTAGGGTTGTGAATGAGCAGCTACCTAGATAGTTACTGAAGCCTATAAGTGTTGAGTTGAGACTTGTGCGGCAGGTAGCTGCCAGGTACCACTCCAGGGCAACTTCTGACAGTAGCTGTTAATCCAAATGGGACAGAGATGTCACTTCAGATACTCAGACAAAGCAGTATGGCCACTTGGCACAAGTACAGACAGGACCGCCTCACGGGACAAGTTCATACAGGACAGACTCATGTGGCAAGTTCAGACAGGTTGGCCCCTCGGCGCTCATAGCAAGTCAGCAATTCTGCTACATACAGGTGATCTGATCATCGCCTGTATGTAGCAGAGCCAGAACAGAGTGAATATTCATTTCTCTTTAGCAGTGGGCACAGGAGTTAACATGAGCCACCAACTCCTGCCTCTTTGACCCGCTGCTCCGCCGATGATGCTCTCCCACCTCCTTGCCACAGCCAGAGCCAGTCCTTCCTTTTTTATTACAAATAAGAAAAATTCAAAAGTTTACATGAATTTAATTAGTTTTTGGTACCTTTTCCCTTAAACTGAATGCCTTGGGTCAAAGGTATAAGATATACTTCCACAAGTTTCTCACAATTGTTGATCAGAATTTGGGACCATTCCTCCTGACAAAACTGGTGTAACTGATTGAGATTTATAGGTCTCCTTGCTCGCACGTGCCTTTTGTTCATAAATTTTCAAAAAGGATTGAGATCAGGGCTTTGTGATGGCCACTCCAAAACATTGACTTTGTTATCCTTTATCCACGTTGCTACCATTTGGCAGTATGCTTCGGGTCATTGTCCAGTTGAAAGATCCATTTTCGACCAAGCTTTAACTTCCTGGCTGATGTCTTGAGATTTTGCTTCAGAGTTGCCACATAATCTTCTTTTCTAATAAAGCCATCTATTTTTTGAAGTGCACCAGTCCTTTCTGCAGCAAAGCAACGCCACAACATGATGCTGCCACCCTGTGTTTCACAGTTGGGATGGCGTTCTTATGTTTCAAAATTTCTCCCCTTTTACTGTAAATGTACTGATGGTCATTATGCCCAAAAAGTTCAATTTTAGTTCCATCAGACCACAAGACATGTCTCCAAAAATTAAGGTATTTTCTCCTGTGTGCATTTGCAAACATTAATCTGGCTTTTCTATGTTTCTTTTGGAGTAATAGATTCTTCCTGGCAGAGTTGCCTTTCAGCCCATGTTGATACAATACTCGTTTCTTTGTGGATATTGACACAATCTTACCAGATTCCACCATCATCTTCACAAGGTCTTTTGCTTTTGTCCTTGGGTTGATATGCATATGTCGGACCAAAGCACGTTCATCTCTGGGACACAGAACCCATCTCCTTCCTGAGAGGTATGATGGCTTGACATTCCCATCTTGTTTGTACTTTTATATAAATGTTTGTACAGATGAATGAGGCACATTCAGGTATCTTGAAATTGTACCCAAGGATATCCTGATACCTTAGCTAATTTCTTTAGAGGTTTCCATGATGCTGCACAAAGAAGCAGTGCATTTCAGGTGCATTAAAATACATATACAGATGTTTCTTTAATGAACTTAGATGGTGTAAAAAAAACTACAAGAGGCTTCGAAACACATGACATCATCATATAAGCAGTCCAGAATTGTTTAAAGGCATAGTAATCTTAGTGTATGTAAACTTTTGACTTTACAGTAAGTGATAAAAATGCCTTAAAACATTTTCTCTCTCTTATTATTAAGGTATTTGGCAAATATTAATTATTATGGTAATCCTGATTGACTTAAAACAGGAAAGGTTTATTCTGATTTTATGTCAGATATTGAGATAAAACAAGCATATGTTTCTCTTTATATAGTGTATAGTGTATGTAAAATTCTGGATTCAATATATATATATATATATATATACAGTGGGGAAAAAAAGTATTTAGTCAGTCAGCAATAGTGCAAGTTCCACCACTTAAAAAGATGAGAGGCGTCTGTAATTTACATCATAGGTAGACCTCAACTATGGGAGACAAACTGAGAAAAAAAAATCCAGAAAATCACATTGTCTGTTTTTTTTTTCATTTTATTTGCATATTATGGTGGAAAATAAGTATTTGGTCAGAAACAAAATTTCATCTCAATACTTTGTGATATATCCTTTGTTGGCAATGACAGAGGTCAAACGTTTTCTGTAAGTCTTCACAAGGTTGCCACACACTGTTGTTGGTATGTTGGCCCATTCCTCCATGCAGATCTCCTCTAGAGCAGTGATGTTTTTGGCTTTTCACTTGGCAACACGGACTTTCAACTCCCTCCAAGGGTTTTCTATAGGGTTGAGATCTGGAGACTGGCTAGGCCACTCCAGGACCTTGAAATGCTTCTTACGAAGCCACTCCTTCGTTGCCCTGGCGGTGTGCTTTGGATCATTGTCATGTTGAAAGACCCAGCCACGTTTCATCTTCAATGCCCTTGCTGATGGAAGGAGGTTTGCACTCAAAATCTCACGATACGATACAAAGGATATATCACAAAGTATTGAGATGAAATTTTGTTTCTGACCAAATACTTATTTTCCACCATAATATGCAAATAAAATGAAAAAAAAACAGACAATGTGATTTTCTGGATTTTTTTTTCTCAGTTTGTCTCCCATAGTTGAGGTCTACCTATGATGTAAATTACAGACGCCTCTCATCTTTTTAAGTGGTGGAACTTGCACTATTGCTGACTGACTAAATACTTTTTTTCCCCCCTGTATATATATATATATATATATATATATATATTTTTTTTTTCACATTTCCTTGTTGCAGTATTATACCAATACATGCAACCCTAATACCGCTGTTGATTAGTCAGAGAGGATCTCAGAAGAAGCAGATTTTCAACCGCAATATTTTTTTGGCACATACTGTACAGTTTTAAATTGGGCTAGTAAAGCAAAACCTCTGAATTCTTCCCTTTTGTTTTTGATATTTTTTACTTTCCCAAATTTGACAAAAATCTATAACCAAAAAGATCTGCAATGTTGGGTTGGAACATGCCAGGAAAGAAATATATGGCAACAGCATGAAGCATCATCATTTGGTGTATGGTTGCTAAATTAGACTTAAAAAAGATTAAGCAAAAAGTACAATGTGTAAAAAAGCTATTTTTTTTAAACAACACTCCACTTTTCCAACAATGACATGACAAGAAAAGGTAGCTGGTTACACGTCCCAAAAACCAACACTTGTAACAGGCCACAGTATTCATGCTAAATTATACTAAAAAAAAAGGTTATGCCAAAAGTATAACGTGTACTTTTTTAAAGCTTTTTTTAAATAACATTCGCTTTTTTTCCCTTTTCTAAAAATTACAAGACAAGATAAATAATTATCCAGAACCTGCAACAAACCAACTGGAGTGTATAAATATAATATTGGTCTATTAAATTATGTGTGAAAAAATAAAAATTAAAACATGCATACTTTGTGAGGTATACATTTGTACCTAAATTTCTTAAATGTTGGGAATTTTCTTTTGACATAAGAAAGGAAAAAAATGTTTACAGAAAGAAAAAGCAAAAAAGATTTTGCTAATAGCTTGTTAGTCTCACAAGTCGGAAATCACATTTTCTCAGACAGACAAGCCTTGATTTCAGTAGGAAAATTAGACCTAAAGGGACTTAAATGGTCCCACTTGTTTTGTTATGCTTCAAGAATGAAAAAAAATATGTTAATATGGTGCTGTGTTGTGGTATATGACAGATTAATCAACTTACATAGACTCTGCACCGCCTTGTCACTTGAATCTATAGTAGAATGTAAGTCCGCAAGGACAGGGTCCTCTCCCCTCTGTACCTGTCTGTCATTGTAAATTTGTTTACTGTTAACGAGATCTATAACTTTGTATGTAACCCCCCTTCCCATGTACAGCACCATGGAATTAATGGCGCTATATAAATAAATAATAATTATTATTATTCTAAGGGCTCATACTCACTTGCGAGAAACTCGCACGATTGTGTTGAGAGTCTCTCGCATGAAAACCTGGCACTGCCGCCGGCACTGGGATCAGAGCGTGCGGCTGCTTAGAAATACATGTAGCCACGCGCTTCAGTCCGAGTGCCGGCGGCAGTGCCAGGTTTTCATGCGAGAGGCTCGCACGATTCTCGCAAGTGAGTATGAGCCCATAGGCTGGGAATGCCACTTCCAATTGAAGACAGGGTGGTCTAGGGAAGAAGGCTGTACATTAGGGTGACCGGATCTCATATGGGGGGGGGAAATGTCAGAATCTTGTTCGTCTGGACCCCATAAAACGATTCCCCTTTCCAGATACTGAGATAGCCAAAATTTGAGCTCGATCAAACGACGTTAACCCGTGCCGCTCGTTGCTCAAAGTTTGAAAAAATCCAAATTGAGGTATTTTAAGATTTAGGTATTTTGCATAGTCTGTTAGACTATAAAGAATGTGACAACAACATTGCAGAAATAGCCCTGACCAAATTTTCGAACCATTTGTGGTATTTGAATGCAGAGTGGGTGGGATTATCGTCTTTTGATCCCACCATTACAGACAATGAAAAGTTGTTACTGGCTAATAAATTGCTCAGTAGCACAGATGAACCATCAGAGCACGCTAACCTACATGAGTTGATAATTTTACATAGTTATCTAATCTATTCTAGAGCTTTTGTTAAAGTAGTTTTTGAAATGTCAGAATATAATGCTCGGCATTTGCTTACAACTTGCAGGACATATTGCTTTTGTTCTTCATCTTTTGTCAGAAGGTCGTTAAAGTCGGTTACTTCCTACCTCTTTTAATTTTTCTTTCCTAACTTTTGGATTTACAACCCTAGCGTGCTCTGATGGTTCATCTGTGCTACTGAGCAATTTATTAGCCATTAACAACTTTTCATTGTCTGTAATGGTGGGATCAAAAAAACGATAATCCCACCAACTCTGCATTCAAATACCACAAATGGTTCGAAAATTTGGTCAGGGCTATTTCTGCAATGTTGTTGTCACATTCTTTATAGTCTAACAGACTATGCAAAATACCTAAATCTTAAAATACCTCAATTTGGATTTTTTCAAACTTTGAGCGGCGAGCGGCACGGGTTAACGTCGTTTGATCGAGCTCAAATTTTGGCTATCTCAATATCTGGAAAGGGGAATCGTTTTGTGGGGTCCAGACGGACAAAATTCCGACATCGATTTTTTGCGGTCACACTACTGTACATACTAGCTCTTTTGTGGTTTAATAGAGAATGAATAGAGCGGTGGCGCATATGCTTGACCTCTGCTACATTCAGCCTCATTCCTAGGAATAGTGGGGAACTAAGCAGGTGATCACCAAGTAATAAAGAGGTTATTCCCTGTTTTACAGATGAAGGTTAACTTCCAAACTTTGTTAGAACTCCTTTAACAAAACGTGTAATACATTTTTTGCTTTCTGGATTACAAAGTAACCAAACACTCATGTTTCAAACAATATTTTTTTTCATACTAGCTTTTTACTCTACAAAAATCCATAAAGCACAGTTAATGCAAATCATTTTAAGTCCTCAAACGTCAATAATCTATAAACTTTAGCTGCTCTTTGTCTCCATGGAGGGGAAAATATTTTGCACTAACAATAAAGAGTAGATCCCAATAATTCATTTGAATTTGGGCTACTTTACAAAACGAATCTATCTCTGAAATTGGGAGAGAAAGATTTACTGACAATTGGACAACAGTATGTTTCCTTAAAGCAGCTGTAATACATGGTAAAATGCTAATTTCAGAGATATACAGTTTTCTATGTATTGAGTCTGCTGGCTCACATACACTGATTGACCGCTCTCCTTGCATACAATCTGAGACTGTAATCAACCTTGTTGGCCAAGTAGCAGGACTCATTTGCCTTCTCTGTGAGTTTTAAAAGCATTTGAAAAATGTATATAAAAATACTAAATCAAGTAAAACTATAATTGCCCAGGTTCTACGTCACCCTGTCTATTCTATGCAGCTCTCAGATATGGTAGCATTGGTGTATCTACAAGAGGGCTTGAAAGCTTGTGAAACCTTCAGAATCTTTCATATTTTGGCATAAATTTGACTTAAAACTGCGTGAAATTTTCAAACACGTTCTAAAAGTAGATATAGAAAAGAAATTCAAACGTAAAGTAAAAAATATTAGATTTTGCATATTTTAATGAGGAAAATTATCCAACATCACATGTCTGTGAGTGGCAAAGTATGTGAATTTTTAGTATTTGCATATAGACTAGTATTTTCTATCAATGGGATGGCAATCTGTTTCATTTAAAGAAAAGGGATCTATCAATTTCTGATCTTCACAATGAGCGGGGGGAAGTGTATAATGGCGCCAACAAAGGAGGTTTCTAAAGACCTCAGAATAAGAATTGAGGATGCTCCTCCGGCTTGAAAAAACATCTCTAGAACATATGAACCAATCTATAGTCAAACAGATGTGTACAAATGGAGAATATTCAGGACTATTATTATGCTCCCCAGGAATGGTCAACCAACAAGGATCACGATAAGGCGGGATCCACACTTGCGTATAGCAATGCAGTTGTACCCTGCAAAACCTGATGATTTTTTTTTTTAAAAGTAAGGCGTGACTCAAAAAGGGAAAACTATCAAAAGTCCAGTGAAACTTTTAATAAACCATATGTGCAACACACGCGCCTTTCACAAGTAATTTAACAAGTGTGCTGCATACTGTATATGGCTTATTAAAAGTTTCACTGGACTTTTGATAGTTTTCCATTTTTGAGCTGTGCCTGCTTTTTTATTTTTTGATAGACAGATTAGATAAAATCTGCTATATGTAAATTTCCCATTTGTTTCAAATATGACGTCTTCCTAAATTCAGTATCTTGGCATTCAGGAATGGTTCTAAGCTGTATAGTCTGAGTTTAAACATAGAAAAAGCTGGAGAATTTCTTGCTTCTTACTATTGCCATTAGCTATAAAAATAAGAATCAGCTCCACAAGAGGCACAAAGATTTAAGACCTGCTTCAGATTCCTCCAGGCGGGTGTGTTTCTGCTGAACCAAAAAATTAAAAATGAAAGCTATTAATAATAACATGATGGCAAATTTCACAGGGCCCCAAAACAATTCTAAACCAGAGTACAAGCGAAGGAAACATCATCCGAGGCACCAACTTGTGAGACTCTGAGGCACAGTTTATGGTTGAATATCCAATGGAGGCCAAAAGATACTGACAGGAAATGTGCAGAAATAAACCCAGTGATAATTGATTCCAGGAACTGGCAGGCAGAGTAAATTATATTACTGTCCTAAAGCCAGCAAACAGTCTGTCTACAGTACTAAAATCTTTATTCAGAGACTGCTAGCTGTCACTACGTATAACTGTACTGCATTCTACATAAGAGATTAGATGATTTACTGCATAGTTAGAAGATTCCTTCACTAGGAACTAAAACTTACATCTTATTCATAGTACCTTTGCTAGGTTTCCTAACATGTGCAGCAGATTATTGGGGGTCCGGATGTACAGGCTAGAAGAGCTATACATACCACTCTGCCTGCTAAACAGCGCATTGCAGAGCTTTTTTTTTAGCGACTAGTGGAGGTCTATGAACTTATAGCACACCAATCTGCTGCATGTATTAGGAAAAGATGATATATTAAATAAAAGATAAAATAGGTAGCCTTTAAGTTACTTGTTATAAATTCACATTGCACTGTTACAGCCAGGGCTTCTCTCTGTTACCGCCAGTGGCCCATAAGGATGGTGGGTGGGGGGCCTGCTGATGCCAGCAGCTACTTCAGCTGGTTGTGCGTCTAAGGAAACACATGCAGCTGAAATGTATTGCAGTGCAGGGAATAATACCCCACTGGCCAATCAGAGGCCAGCAGTTGATGTCATCATGTCAGACACGAGTGGCGTATGGCGGTGACACAATGCACTGCCCGAGCTGGCACACTGATGACAGCTGATGGTGACAAAAGAGGATTCCACATGTCATAGGGAACAATATACAGTGGCTTGCAAAAGTATTCACCCTCCTTGGCATCTTTCGTGCTTTGCTACCTCACAACCTAGAATTATACTTTTTGACGGTTTGCATTGGTTCATGTAAAGAACATGCCCACAACTGTGACTATTTGGTTTTCTTTTTGTTGTGAAGAAAACAACAAATAGGACAAAATTAATGAAAATTTCAGTGTGCATAACTATTCACTATTCTCTCCCCTTTAAGTAAGTACTTTGTAGAGCCTCCATTAGCGGCAATTACAGCTACAAGTCGCTTTGGATAAGTCTCTATGAGCTTTCCACATGATGCCACTTGGATTTTTTCCCATTCCTCAAGGTAAAACTCCTCCAGCTCTTCAAGTTAAATGGCTTCCTCTGGAGAACAGCAATCTTTAAGTCAGACCACAGAGTCAATTGGATTAAGGTCTGGGCTTTGACTTGCTCACTCCAAAACAATAACACATTTCTCCTTATACTACTCGAATGTTGCTTTAGCAGTATGCTTTGGGTCATTGTCTTATTATAAGGTGAACCTCCATCCCAGTTTCAAGATAGGCTCCTCTCCTTCATTAAGCTGTGGGCTTGATTTCACCTGACAATACAATGGTGTCATCAGCCCCACAAATATGAACCCCACTTGCAACCGCTACAGGCCAAGTGGGAAGAGCCAGGCAAAGTGCCTTTTCTGGACAGCTGCGGGCTGATATTTTAAGGCTGAGGGGGGGCCAATATCCATGGCCCCTTACCAACCTGACAATGCCAGCCCCCAGCTGTCTGCTTTAGCTTTGCTGGTTGTCAAAAATAATTAAACAAAATCAGAGTGGGGACCCCTCTATTCTTGATAACCAGCCTTGCTGAAGTTGTGCTTTGCCTGGCTGGTTATCAAAAATATAGGGGAACCCACGCCTAGTTTTTTAAAATTATTTCTTTATGCTTTCATCAGTCGATCCTGCTCTCACTGTAATTAGCGGCAGCAGATAGCAGCTGATGGGAGCAGTAGTCCCATCAGCTGACACCAGTGACCAAATGTAAACTTTATACCTCTGATCACAGCTGCACGCTCACGCTGTATTTTGTCAGCTTGGGAACCGCAGCTGTCTTAGTGGTGGTGATGATTTTACCACCGATCAGAAGCGATGTTTGCCACTGAGTCATGCACATGACAGCAAGGCAAACACTGGATTTTTGGGCCCCCATTTAAGTGAATGGGATCTGGGTTTGGGTCCGGGTAATGTTCCGGTACCTGAATTTTTGTAACTGATCAGCCGATCCCGAACATCCAGGTGTCCGTCCATCTCTACTCTGCACCCATATTGTGGCAGTACTCTATAGCAAAGCCGCTGAGCTTACTCTGTATCACCGCCTGTGGAAGTACTGTGCCACAAAGTCATTGTATGTACTCTGCAACCCTGCCTGTTGGAGTACTGTGCAAACAAGCCGCTGTTAGTACTCTGCACCCATTTCTGTGTGAGTTCTGTGGCCTCATGCTGCTGAGTGTACTCTGAACCCCACCTGTGAAAGTACTGTGCTAAAAAGCCGCTGTATGTACACTGCAACTCCGCCTGTGGGTGTAATGTGCCTTTAAGCTACTGTGTGTACTCTGCAATCTTGCCTGTGGTAGTACTGTGCCAAAAAGCCACTGTGTGTACTCTGCATCCATATCTGTGGAAGTACAATGCCACAATTCCGCTGAGTTTACTCTGTATTCCTGCCTGTGGGAGTACTGTGGATAAAAGCCACTTTGTGTACTCTGCAACCTTGCCTGTGGAAGTACTATGTCAAAAAGCCATTGGGTATACTGTGGGAGTACTGTTCCAAAAAGCACATGGGTACTCTGCAGCTGTGTGCGAGCAAGTAATGTCCCTAAAAAAGAAATCTACTCTGCAGCAACCTCTTTGCCATTTGCAGGCCAAACTACCGCTGTGTCTACAAGAGAAGTGTGGCAAAAAAAAATAATTCTACTTTTCAGTCGTGCCTTTGCCTTTTTTTCAGTAAAAAAAAGTTATTGTACTCTGCAGCTATCTCTTTGCCATTTGTAGGCCAAGCAAATAATTTTAATTTACCTCTATGTCTTTATGAGTAGTGTGGCAAAAAAAACAATTACTCTCCAGTCGAGTCCTTCCATTTTTTGATGCAGAAAGGTTATTGTACTCTGCACCTGTCACTTTGTCACTTCAAAAAAGGAGGAAAGCATCATAGGGGGCATAGAGGTGCTGGTGCAGCTGCTGCTGGTGGTGATGACATAGTTGCTGCAATAATGTGGTCATTCTGTGCCTGAAACATGGCCAAGCGCAACACTTTTCTCTGGTGCACGCAGGCAACAATACATTATGGTTAATTTCGTAGGGCCAAATACATTACATGAATTGTGATACTAGAACATGTGGAGGCGGTTTTACATTGGATAGCTGACAGTGGCTCCAGCTCCTTTGCAATATCTTCCAACCACTCCACTGCTGAAACCACAGAATTGGCATCTCAGGACGATGGTCATCTGGCCCCCACCTCACCCCCTCGCAAATAAGCCAAGCCAAGTCATGAACCAGTCTTTTCTGCTTTTTGATAACTCCACTGACTGGGAATCCATGGCACTTCCACCTGGCCCTGCTCCAGAAATAGAAGAAACTTATTGCACTGATACCTAACTGCTTGACTTGTTAGGCTGGAGGGTGAGTACGTGGGAGGGCTAGTGCACTCAGTCAGTGGACCACCACAGCACATGTCAGAGGGTGATGGAACACAGATGCCAACTGAAGTGTCTTTCTGCAATGTGCAGACCAGGAAGGAGGGCAGGTGAGGAGTGGGTGGAAGGTGATGCTGGTGATGAGGTCCTAGATGTCGCATGGAGCAAAAGCCATCCTAGTGATGTGCAGAGTTTGGAGGAAGAGGAGATGGGCAGGCTGCCCAAGAAGCACAGCAAAAGAAGGAACAGAGTGCAAAGGCACAGCAGGTGGCCCCTAGCCAGTACATTGGCTGCTACTGCCCGCCATGCAGCTGAAATCAGCACACCAAAAAGATCCCAAAAGAGTTCCTTAACATGGCATTTCTTCAGGCAATGTGCTGACGACAAGCGATGGGTGATTTGTACTTTGTACCCGCAGAGCCTTAAGCAAGGCATACATCTTCTGAACCTGAGCACCACCTGCATTGTGACGCATCTGAAATCCAAGCACGAGGTACAATGGAGTACAGATCTGAGCCTTCTCCTGCTTCTACTTCTGCTATGGGCTGGGCCTTTTCCTTTCGCTTATGATCACCAGGGCCACCTGCCTTCCCATAAAGAGAAACAGCACCACCATCACCATTAGGGATGAGAGAGTAGTGAAATACTCGGACGCGCTGTGCTCATTATGACTAGATCCTAATACTTGGGTACTCGTAACGAGTAGCGAGTCCAATGTAAGTCTATGGGAAATGCAAGCAATGGGCAGAGACTGCATGTGGGCGGAGACTATGTGTGCGTGGAGAATGTGTGCGGGGGTCTGTGAGGCTGTGCCGGGCTCTGTTGGTGCTCTGCGGGGCCTGCCCGGGCATCGTCCGATGAGACTACTTGTCCCAGCCGGCTATGTCTGCTACAGTGACAGCATTAGCGGATGATGGGAAAGTAGTATTCCCATCATCCGGCTAATGTGGTGAATGTAAAAAAAAAGACATACAGAACATACAACACAAAACATAGAGTACATACTCACCAATCACCTAATTCCCCGAAACCATTGATCACCTGTAAAAAAATTAAAATAATAAAGAAACCTATACTCACCTTTTCAATGTATACTCACCTTTTCCACTTCGATCTCCCGTGGAGAGCAGCCACATCAGCTGCTGCGACCGCTCTCCAGGGGCTCCAGCGATACAGTGACAGCCAATCACAGTAATGCCACAACAAAGAAGGAGGCGGCTTTACTGTGATTGGCTAACACATGGCGGTGGGAGATCCAAATATTGCGAAGCGAGTAGTGAAATTTTCTCACAAATTTAAATAAAATATATTGTATTAGTCTACAGAATATTAAAAGTACAGATGAACAATATGGATTCTCAGTACTCTTGTGATGCAGAACTGGCATGTGGCTTTGTACATGAGGACTTAGTCCTAGAGAAGAGCAGATTGTCACGATCCATTTTTGGATCTGTGTCAGTTTGGGCTTTTTGCCTTTCAGGCCATTGGGGGTTAATATCAGTTGTTGCCCCCGGTGGCCTCTGATGTTACTACATGTTTTGTGAGTCTGTGGGTGCAGGTGGTGACCACTTTCACCTTCCTATTTAAGGTCACCTGGCACACCAGCTGACTATTGGTAATAGCAGGTCCTCTGCATACCAACCTTTGAGAAGAGAGAAGCTTATCTGGAGCCGTGGTGTTGATACGGCTGAAAACAGTGTCCGGGTGCCTTACTCTGCTGTCCGGTGCATGGCAGCAGAGGAAGCTAGTTGTTGTTTGTTTTTCCCTCTCTGTTATTTTTCCTTGGTGTTTTATTAGTACAGCGGTGGGACCAGTGTCGGCACTTGCCAGTTCCCTAGTAAGGGATAGGTGCAGGGCAAGTGAGGGCTGAGGTATCCTGGTCGGCGATGGTTTAAAAGAAGCCGTATAGGGATGTCAGGTTAGTTCAGGGATACAGCCTCAGGGGATTGCAGGAGGTGTCCCTTTCCCCGTTCCCTATTGCAGGGCCCACCGTTGTAATTGTGTCCCCAGTGTCCCCTTGTTTGTCTTGGTTGTTTTTAGTGACCGACTGATCATCGGGTCGCGTCACACAGGGCCCAGTCACATCGTGACACAGATGTTTTGAAATGTGAATTTGCTGACTTCACCAAATTTTCCTCAAAAATTGGATTTGCGACAAATAGTTTTGCTTAAAATTCGATACCGGAAATCTTGTAAATACTCGGAAAATACACTTGAGGAATAGAAGGGAGAGCTAAAAACCTGATTATCATAAGAACGTTCACTTTACAGGAGAGAGCGAGCCCTATTGACTATAAAATCTTACACTCTACAGAAGAGAGAGGACCCTGCTGGCCACAAGAGCTTACACTCTACAGGAGAGAGATATCAGTGATTCTGGTGATGGAAAATGACTCTACCTTTCAAACTGTGCTCCGCTGGGAACTGCTGATCTGTGATTACCCAGGAACTGATCACTAATGTACAAGGTATAATAATCCTCTAGATGTCATGCCACAGGGCATTATGGGGAGGCCATGAAAAATGACACAGCCTGCTCTCTAATGCTTCAGCAGTGTGGGAACTGTTATGGAGTAAGGTTTTTTTTGGGGGGCCATGAGTTAACTCTCAAAATGGTAACATTTGTGAAACCATGAATTTTAGGAACTTCGACTCAAACGCGATCCTCTGCGGATCAAATGTGCTCATCTCTACTTACTGTAATTCCATTTCATATTAAATGTATCAGTTTTGAACCTAATAGTTTTATTATTTAAAGACAAAGACAATTTAAATCTTACATCAATAAACAATTAAACCTTTTTAATCTTAGAAATAAGTAAAGATTTAGAAAAACAAAACATTGATTGTCTGCCTGGTGAATGATGGAGAACAAATTCTCCATTCTACAAGTGTCTTGTGTCGTTTCAGGTTTCTTTTAAAGAAACTTTTTTTCTATTTTCTTATTGGAGCCCCCTGTTATGTCTAAAGGTTGCATGAGACAGCTGGTTGCCTAACTCTAATCAGACGTTGCCTTGGAGCAAACACATACATACACACTGTGCATATCAACATCTTCATGCTAGACCAGAGAGAAAAAGAAAAATCAGAGAGGTCAGATATCATCCCAGTGTGGTGAAAATATTTTCTTAATTCAATGTTTCTTGGGCAATGCAAACCCTGCTGGAGCTGTGTATTAATTGCGCTTTTCTATCTGACAGAGAAGGATAAAAGAGTTACTTAAAACAAGATCAAAACCTATCCTCATCAGTTCAGAAGGATGGCTCTCTGAAGTCTCTTCATTGCCTGAAATACAAAGTATCTTTTAGTTTCCATTAAACATTGGTGTAAAATAAGCTCACCTAATTAGCGAGACCTAGAAGCTGATACATTCATAGTTTCATCAATCAGTTTACCCTTTGTTTATGAAGTCGAGTTCACATAAGGATTTAAAAGTGGCTCTGAAGAAGAACGTGTTTAGAAGGGGACGGTATATTGCATAAGTGGGGGATTCTCTGTTGGTGGTTATTTGTATATATTCCGCCTGTTTTCATTTTTCACGTTAAACAGCAGAATAGAGCAGTGATGGTGAACCTTATAGAGACCGCAATGCCCAAA
This sequence comes from Dendrobates tinctorius, assembly GCF_039654945.1. Taxonomy (NCBI): domain Eukaryota; kingdom Metazoa; phylum Chordata; class Amphibia; order Anura; family Dendrobatidae; genus Dendrobates; species Dendrobates tinctorius. Next base: position 105,631,270 of record NW_027361690.1, on the reverse strand, counting down.
CTGCAACCCTAAACTCACTTACTTTTAATTTAGCAAAAAACACTCATACAGAGAGCAGGGGGGACAGTAGAGAGCAGGAGGGGGCAGCAGTGAGCAGATAGGAGCAACAGAGAACAGCCACAGACAGGAGCATGGTGTACCAGAAAGCAGATATAAAGGAAAACGCTCCCTATCCTGGTATATGATCTCTCCATCCTGGTATATGCCCCCCCACCCTGGTATATGCCCCCCGCCCTCGTGTATGCCCCTCATATTGGTATATGCCCTCATCCTGGCTTATGCCCCCCCATCCTGATATATGCCCACCATCCTGGTATATACTCTCCCCACCCTGTTACATGCTCCCTCATATCCAGGTATATGCTCCTCCCCATCCTGATATATGCCCCCCACTCTGGTATATGCCCCCCGCCCTTGTGTATGCCCCTCATATTGGTATATGCCCTCATCCTGGCTTATGCCCCCCCATCCTGATATATGCCCACCATCCTGGTATATACTCTCCCCACCCTGTTACATGCTCCCTCATATCCAGGTATATGCTCCTCCCCATCCTGATATATGCCCCCCACTCTGGTATATGCCCCCCGCCCTTGTGTATGCCCCTCATATTGGTATATGCCCTCATCCTGGCTTATGCCCCCCCATCCTGATATATGTCCACCATCCTGGTATATACTCCCCCCACCCTGTTACATGCTCCCTCATATCCAGGTATATGCTCCTCACCATCCTGATATATGCTCCCCAATCCAAATACATACCCACATCCTAGTATATGCTTCCCCATTTTAGTATATGCTCCCCAATTTTTGCATATGCCCCCCATGAAACTGAATGGGAGGAGACACAGATTAGATATTAGAAAAAACTTTTTGACAGTTAGAGTGATCAATGAGTGGAACAGGCTGCCACGAGAAGTGGTGAGTTCTCCTTCAATGGAAGTCTTCAAACAGAGGCTGGACAGACATCTGACTGGGATGATTTAGCAAATCCTGCTTTGTGCAGGGGGTTGGACCAGATGGCCCAGGAGGTCCCTTCCAACTCTACGATTCTATGATTGTGTATGCTACCCCATCCTTTTATATGCTCCCCTAATCCATTCATAACTATCCAGCACATCTTCTTGATTTTAAAAAACTTTTTCCTTTTTCAATTCCTCTTAAAACATATTTAGAGATCAAGTCTTGATTTCTAAATATGTTTTAAGAGGAATTGAATAAAGAAAAAGTTTTTTGTTAAATCAAGAAGATGTGCTGGATAATGATGGATTCATTTTGCATGCGGGCTTGAACGCCATTCCCTGCACGTTCGATGATAACTGCACCTGCTGTGGACAATTCAAGGGTGAGCTGATTAACTTTTTTATATATTATTGCTCCCCAAATCCATGTATGTGCTCTAGCATCCTTGTATGTGCTCCCCCATCCTTGTATGTGCTCCCCCTTACTTGTAAATGCTCCCCCATCCTGGTATATGCTCCCCTGTCTGTGTATATGCTCGCCCAATCCATGTATATGCCCCAATTCTTATATATTTCCTCCATCCTGGTATATGTGTTTCATCCTGGTATTTTTATGCCCCCATCCTGGTATCCCGGTAAGTTTTAAGGGTATGTGCACACGCTGCATATTTTGCTGCGGATCCGCTGCGGATTTCGCCGCTGCGGATCCGCAGCAGTTCTGCAGACAGTGTACAGCACCATGTAAGTCTATGGGATTTACATTCCGCTGTGCACATGCTGTGGTTTTTTCAGCGTGTGTACATAGCCTAAAACTTCATCTTGCGTCAGTCATCCTAAATGTAGATAAGAGCTGAGCCGGATGGGGCCATAATGTTCAGACATCTGCCTATGGGTAGCTATATAGATGAAAAAAGCCTAGCTTTTGGTGAACCATGCCTTCCACGAATGCACCGGTTTTGATAAATTATCTAGGCACTAAATGCAGTAATGGTCCTCCTTACTTTTTCATGAATTTGGTTGTTTTCTCCAATTTTTCCAATATTTCAACTTTCTTGCAAATTGCTTTACAGGTTGCAATTTCTACTACAACTACTAGAAGGCTACACAGACACTTACTGCAAAGACAATCTCGGACAAAGTATGAAAAAATAGTAACACTGCCACTCATAATTGTGGAATACGTATAGCCAAGAACAAAGGCAAGGAAGTGCAGAAAATCCTGTGTAATGTTATATAAATGATGAATGATGGCACATAGCGCACCTCACCACAGGTGATTATTCAGGCTTTATTTTTAATTTTTGTGATAGCGTTATACAAAGTAAAAATGTGCAAAAGTAAAGTCAGAGAAGAACGCAGCTTCATAGTTTATTACTTCTGACTTTGCAACACAAGGCTGTTATTTTATTTTTTTTCCCTTCTCTCCCCATCACTCCTCAACCTTTAAGAGATGGTAATTATTATGTTTATGCGCAGGGGAAGAAAGGCCAATGTGTGCGAAAGTAGCTCCAGTAATGCACTACCTGTGGTTCAGATCAAATCGCAGGCCAAGAAAAGTACAGCCAAACTTCTAGAGCAGATGTCTGGAATAGAATACATTGAAAAACAGGCATCATGCTAGGGCAAGGGCAACAATATACGAGAGTCAACCTGAGTTCCGCAGCCTCCGTTATGCTAATATTGTTTCCAAACTTTGCTAAAAACTTTGTTTATGGTGATTTAAACTTTTTAGCTATTGTTATTAATTTATTTCATTACATTTTTGCCGAAAAAGACCTGCATTTTAGATTTTTTTTTATGTTAAATGTATTTTTTTTTAATTATGGCATAGTTTTTATTTTTCATATCATGGTCTCTATTAAAAAAAATCTACAACTTTTACACTGGCCGCTATGGCTATTCCAGTCTGATTTTTTTTTATTCTTTCAGTCAGTAGATTGACTCATTTATTTTATTTATTTTTTTGAAAACCCGAGATCGTGCTCTTTTCACCCAGACGCACCAAAATTGTGAAGGTGTCACATTAAAAAAAACAGTATACATGGATGCAGTTGATCGCAGCCTACTTCAAAAGTAGGCGTGCCCCCAACTAACCATTTCCTTTCCCTCTGAGCCATAAGGCCACAGCAAAGGACCGTAACAAGTGGCTCCCCTTTGCCGAAGCTCATGGAAAGCCCAAATTGTGCTCCTGGGATCCACCTGAGCTGCCACTCAAGCAGGAGACAATCTAGACTGGCTCTTGTCCCAAAGGAGGGGAACCTGGGGTTGTACAGGGGGAAGCGGAACCTGATTACCACACAATCTCTACCCCAGACCGTTCAAGAGGAAGCCCATAAAGGGATCGAATCTCACAAAGTCCTTGGAGTAGCACACACACGTAAAAGGGACACATAGTAAGAAACAAATGAATCAAACGTACCTGACCTAATGGCTTAGATCCTGGAGGATCAGGTTTTCAACCAAATGACTATATAAGTGACTCGGCTTACCAACCAGCACGCCGTACCCAATAATGTATCGGTCTACTGGAGCTGCCGTCAGATAAAGCCGTCTTTTAAAAAGGCTTTATATGGGAGCCAAAAGGCTGAGAAGCTATTGACTCATACCTTACTTATCTTTAGTATTAAAGCATCTAATGAATATGTGCAAAGGTCATTGTGAATAAAGGGGGAGCAGAAGAGATCTGACCTATCCTAATGTGAATGGCCAATCCCATTAGCAGTATAAATAGGTGTTAACTGTCATTGTATTCCTGCCCGTGATGATAATGAGAACGCTGAAAACTCAAAAGATGAGAAAGCATGAAAGATTTGTTTTTTATGGTATTAAAAATTGTTTTAAATGCTTTTTTCCCAAGTTTTAGTAATATTTTCTTTCAGATCACAAAACCTGATTTCAGTTTTTGATGATACATTCTATTGATTCTATTGGGCATACCTATACAGTTCTGTTAATGGCAGGTGAAATGAAATTGATTTGGAGTATAGTATAACGTCATGAAGGGAAGAAAAGTAAAACAAACCTAAAATTAAGCTACATGTAAGATAAAATATAATATAATGAGTATTTTCTGATTTAAAAAAATCAGCATTTTCCACCTAACGGTGATCCTTTATGTAAACGATGGAGCTCTCAATGACAACTCATTTACTTATTTCAACCAATTTTAACAAGCAGGAACCTGCTGCAGGATCTCTTTTTGAAAGCGGTAGGGATAGTTTCATGGCATTCAGCAATTCAGTCACATAATGCTTCCTCTTGTCTATGGAAAGTAACTACAGATACGGAATTAAAACTCATGCACTGGATGTCATAGTGTATTCTCTCTGCATGGGGCTGGTAGAAAACGACTGTGTCTGTAGCATATGATCTGAAACATGAATAAACATAAAACAAATATTTTAGCATACAAAACCAAAGTCACTGTGCAATGATCTGTCAATAGAAGCAGCAAAAACAAGACAGGGTGGGCCATTTATAAGCATACACCTAAGTAAAATGGGAATGATTGGTGATATCAACTTCCTGTTTGTGGAACATTAGTATATGGGAGGGGGGAAAACTTTTGAAGATGGGTGGTGACCATGGAGGCCATTTTGAAGTCGACCATTTTGGATCCAACTTTATTTTTTTCAATGGGAAGATGGTCAGGTGACACATCAAACTTATTGAGAATTTCACAACAAAAACAATGTTGCAGAGGTTTACGCGTGAGGAGCGGATAGAAATTGTGTTGATGTCTGGTGAATACAGTACCCTGGTCATTGCAGAAGATTTCAATGCAAGACACCCTACGCTAGAAAACTGTCACCATTCCCATTTCATTTAGGTGTATCCATATAAATGGCCCACCCAAAAAAGTTTGCCTCATCACTGAACATAATGTTCTGTGTAAACTGAGGGTCCTGATCCAATTTTTGCTTTCCCCATTCTGCAAATTCAGCGTGCCGATCTGGGTCACCAACCATTCCCATTTTATTTAGGTTTATCCATATAAATGGCCCACCCTGTACATCAAAACATAAAATATTTGCTATCTGTTAAAAATCAGGAGGAATTTGTGATGACTGCACAGTAACAATGCTCAAGGTCATGTATTCCTAGAACGCTGATATCCAGCAGCATTAGCAGAAGATTTCTTCTAAAAATTGGCAGCAAACCAATTAATAACCTGCCATCATTATTATTCATGGTACGCAAGACTGTATTTGGAATTTGTTATCCCTTTATGTATTATTAAAGCAAAAGCGGAATATACACAAATATCCTGCTTCTGTTGATACATAAAGATTAACAACAGTGGATCATTACATAAGGTTAATTGGGAACATTTATGCTTCTACATGACTATGTATTATTATTATTTATTATTAGAGCGCCATTTATTCCATGGCGCTTTCCATGTGAGGAGGGGTATACATAATAAATACAAGTACAGTAATCTTAAACAATACATGTCTCAACTGGTACAGGAGAAGAGAGGACCCTGCCCGCAAGGGCTCACAATCTACAAGGGATGGGTGAGGATAGAGTAGGTGAGGGTAGAGCTGGTCGTGCGGTGGTTTTGGTGGATCGGTGGCTACTGCAGGTTGTATGCTTGTCAAGAGAGGTGGTTCTTCAGGTTACTTTAGAAGGTTTCCATGGTAGCCCAGTCTAATATGTTGTGGTAGAGAGTTCCAGAGTAGGGGGGAGAAATCTTGTATGTGATTGTGGGAAGAGGACATAAGAGAGGAGTATAGCAGGAGATCTTGTGAGGATCGGAGGTTGCGAGCAGGTAAGTACTGGGAGACTAGGTCAACGACATATGGAGGAGACAGGTTGCAGATGGCTATTTGTATTTTGAACCGGATGCTCCGGGTAACGGGAAGCCAGTGAAGGGATTGACAGAGAGGAGAGGCCGGGGAATAGCAAAGGGACAAGGGGATTAGTTGGCAGCAGAGTTTAGGATAGATTGGAGGGGTGTGAGAGTGTTAGAGGGGAGGCCATGGAGCAGGAGATTGCAGTAGTCAAGGCGGGAGATGATGAGGGCATGGACAAGGGATTTGCAGATTCTTGGATGAGGAATGTACAGATTCGGGAAACATTTTTGAGTTGAAGTCGGCAGGAAGTGGAAAGGGCTTGGATATGTGGTTTGAAGGAGAGATCAGCGTCAAGGATTACCCCAAGGCAGCGAGCTTGTGGGACGGGAGAGAGTGGGCAGCCATTTAATTTAATGGATAGGTCTGTTGGGAGAGTTGAATGAAAGGGGGCGAAAGATGATAAATTCTGTTTTGTCCATATTAAGATTTAGAAATCTAGTGGAGAAGGAGGATGAAATAGCAGACAGACATTGTGGGATTCTGATTAGTAGAGAGGTGATATCTGGTCCAGAGAGATGACTGCAAATTAATGTTAATATCATGGACATAGAAACAATATACATTTTTTCCAAAGATACTAAAATCATCTAAAGCTATAGTCTTCAAGTATCAGAGCTCTCAAACTGAAAAATAGGGACTAATTTATATATATAAAAAAAAAATTCTCCTCATTAGCAAGAAAATAATCAAAACTCTGCAATCATTTTTAAAGGATATTGTCCCTTTATGAGGATTTTTCACAATTTGCTTATTATAACCTCTGTGTTGCACGCTCTATTGATAGCTATCAAATAAGTTAACTTAGAATCTGTCAGTGAGCTCATTCTGACTAAGACTAAAGGTACTGTCACACTTAGCGATGTACCAGCGATATGACGCGGTCAGGATTGCTGGTACATCGCTAAGTGGTCGCTAGTGAGCTGCCACACAGGCAGATCTCACCAGCGACATCGCAGGGGTCGGGGGTCGCTACTTACCTGTCACACCAGGCGATCCTGCGTCCTCCCGCCTGTGTCCACGCGTCGCTCGTCCTCACAGCAGGAAGCACCACAGGAAGCTGACGATGAGAAACAGTCCTGAACGTTCTCGCGCGATCAGCGATAACCAGCGGGGGAGCGGGTTGTAGGTAAGTATCACACACAGCGATATCGCTAGCAATATCGCTATAACATCACAAGTTATAGTGATATTGCTAGCGATATCGCTTAGTGTGACAGGCCCTTAAGGTCACATGAGTGTAGATTTGAATCAGATTATGACACTACAATCAAATTGTGATCCAAGCTTTATCAGAGTGTCAGCATAGTGTGATCCAATTCTCTCGGATGAGCATCCTCTTCATTTGTGTGACTAATCGAATGTCATCCGAGTGCAGTCCGATGTTTTCCAGGCATCCATAGACTTGAATGGGTGAGTGGCATCTTGTAAAACGTCGCATAGCACTCGTCTCATACATGTGCTTGTGTGAACGAATGCTGAGAGTTTGTTGCTTTCATCTGTATTTTTCTGAAATCTTCGGTGCTGATTGACGACCATAGACAACCTTAAGGTTGAGCTGAAATTTGAACTGTTATAAATCAGCTGAAAAGAGATAAAATTATTACAAACCGTCTATCAGAAAAAAAGTTCATAGATGGATTCTTAGTTAACTTATTCTGTAGCTTGAAATGTGCTGGAAAAAATGGAGCCTTCATAAGGCAAGTGGTGCAATTATATTTTATGAAACCTAAAAGCAAAAAATATTTTTGTTCCAATACATTTATGTAATTTTAAACCACTTCCCCCTATGGCATCCATAGTCTTTAAACCTCTCTAGTGAAATAGAAGCTGCTTTGTTGCTATGGGAAACAGAGTTTTTTTAGACAGTTTTGACACGCTAGCCCCATATGGAAACCAGTCTGTTATTAGATTCATTTTCTCTCAGATTGTTTGTGCCGCAAATGTCTTTCTTGTAATCACATACAGTATGTCATGCGCTATCTCAAGATCTGAGAGGCAATATAGATATTACACACCTGTCTCCGCTTCCTTCCCCAGTGGCCCCTGCTCTCTGCTGTGCTCCACACCAGGTTTTTTACGAGTGGCCTGGCATGCCTCCATGACATCTTCTCCCTAGACCTTTTAATGGCCCCTTTACCCGCACCTCTGTGTCTGAGCGTTAGACCAGAACTGTGTCCCGCAGACCTAGGCTTGAACTCTGAATTTATCCCAGTCCTCATAGATTGCTGTCTTTTCAGACCTCTGTGAACTCTCTTCATTGTGGCAGGTTAACTCATTTCTTGCTGTCTACGTCTCAAACTATTGAAGTCTGTTTGCAATACCTGCGCCAGCTACCATTTAATCCACTACCTGCTTTGACCATCCAGAACTGTTATTCGAGATAACACAGACATCTTGCAAAAAAGACTTTCCAGAGAAGAAGAAGCTGTTATAATTGCAAAGAATGGTCCAACCCCATATTAATTCCTATGAATTCAGACTGGGAGGCCATGAAAGATCTTGTAGGTTTAAAATGGAGGTGTCCCAGTACAAATTTCCATACAGAATATCTCTCACAGTACAAATGATTGGGCACCAACTTGACTAATTAATTTTTCCTTCAACAATTTTAATTTTGAGACAATTGGGAAGACCTGATATATGTGATTGCAACTGAAACCAGGACATTGGTGATGGTGGATCTACCCAACACTGGCCAAGAAATATAGCAATGGACACTTTTAAAAAATCTGCCTCAAAATTGCTATTTTTGCTCAGATCATTTGAGAACATTGTATTAAATCCATTCTACATTGTGTAGGGATTATTATTTTTCCAATTGTTATGTTCTGAATTTAAGAAATACCTATTTATTCATTATGGTCTTCACTCCCATTTGCTCCCACTAAATAATAAGTTATTTATCTCTATGTATATTTGTGATTAATTAGAAGCCCGACCAGCCTCAATGATTGTGCTGCATCTGAGAATTTTGAGATTGTGGCAACTACATGCTGTGACAGCTTCCTTTATATTAGTGTCATCTATATACAACGTGTTTAAAAATATCTACAGCACCAACAGCATCTTACAAATATTATAAGAAAACTAGCAAATGTCATTGGTAAGACAGCCGCAGTTTTTAAAGGGAATCGGTCATCTATCTAAAACCTAAAAAACTGACCGAAGAAGAATATAGAACCCCAACATGACTTTTCAATAATGTCTGTGATACCTAAGACAATACCGGAGCTTTAATTTTCAGAAAAATACACTTTTAATGTCAACCTTAGCATATGAAAATATACCTGACTAGTTCCGGGGTGATACTTCACTTAAGGGCATGTCACACTAAGCGATATCACTAGCAATATCACTATAACTTGTGACGTTATAGCGATATTGCTAGCGACATCGCTATGTCTGATACTTACCTACGACCCGCTCCCCCGCTGGTTATCGCTGATCGCGCGAGAACATCCTGGACTGTTTCTCGTCGTCAGCTTCCTGCGGCGCTTCCTGTGGAGAGACGAGTGACGAGCGTGGAGCCGGGCGGGAGGACGCAGGATCGCCTAGTGTGACAGGTAAGTAGCGATCCCCGTCCCCAGCGATGTCGCTGGTGAGATCTGCATGTGTGGCAGCTCACTAGCGACCACTTAGCGATGTACCAGCGATCCTGACCCCGTCATATCGCTGGTCGGGATCGCTGGTACATCGCTAAGTGTGACAGTACCTTTAGAGTAGAGATTACATGTTGTCATTGTGCATCCGTGGGAATTAATGGCATGCTCCGGATGGCTCTCTTCTGTGCCTAGGGGGCAAAGGCATTGCAAGCATGTTCAAGACATCAAGTATAGTGGAGAAGACACCACGAGTGAGGAGGACGTCAATCACTTCTAGAGGGTGAGATTACAGAGTGTTAAGCTGGACTGCTCTTAAGGTACAGTCACACTTAGCGATGTACCAGTGATCCCGACCAGCGATATGACCCGGTCAGGATCGCTGGTACATCGCTAAGTGGTCGCTAGTGAGCTGCCACACAGGCAGATCTCACCAGCGACATAGCAGCGGTCGGGGGTCGCTACTTACCTGTCAGACCAGGCGATCCTGCGTCCTCCCGCGCGCGTGCATGCGTCGCTCGTCGTCACAGCAGGAAGCGCCGCAGGAAGCTGACGACGAGAAACAGTCCTGCCTGTTCTCGCGCGATCAGCGATAACCAGCGGGGGAGCGGGTTGTAGGTAAGTATCAGACACATCAGACACTATAATGTCACAAGTTATAGCAATATTGCTAGCGATATCGCTTAGTGTGACATGCTCTTTAGTGAAGAAATAAACCTCCAGAGTACTCCAATACATTTGCATACGTTTATGTAAGTTTTTGTTGGTTGGTAGTCTTAGGATCCAGGGATCCGATCCCTCTAAAGACAAAGTCCTCGACTGAAGTAGTTTTGCCAGAATTCTCTTTTCAATTGCATTAAAAAGTTTGAACATTTTTGAGCCAGTTTCTTCCGGCTTTACCAAAATGGACCTAAATGCAGCGGGACAGGGGCATCAGGCCAGATCTCACAACATTCATGATGATATGTCGTGTTTCCTATGCCAAAATTGTTACTCAGGTCTTGGAAGTGCATGCCATTTGTCAGGCACTCTTGATTCAATAGGAAACATGTGTCTTTTAATGAATCAGGCACCTCCGACTACAACAAACCCCCTCATCGAGGCCGATGAGAAAATTACTGAGCGTGACTAATCACGGCCAAAATCTGCAAGGAGTATGGAGTACGTATGTTCTCCCAATGTTTGCGTAGCTTCCTTGAATTTCATGTCACACTCCAAAAACATGCTGATAAGAAAGTTAGATCGTGAGCACCAGTGGAGACAATGATGATAATGTCTGTAATATAAATAAATACCTGATTTGGGAGCCAAACTAAATACCGGTATATATTTTTTATTGCACCATGGAAAAAGCCCAAGCTCTCCCAAGTTCTGACTGATGATGCCCCACCGCAAAGTGGAGAATTCATCTTTTAAAATGTTCACACAAATTATCCCAATCAAATTCTAAAAAAGTAAGAGACATTTAACTGAATGGCTGTAATAAAATGGCATCATTAATTGTAACTGATATAAAGGGTGACAGATGTTCCTTAAGTCTGTAAGCAGTATTTGTATGCTTCATTTCTCTTTAAGTGTTGCATATGGCACAGATGTAAAACTTAATCTTTACTTGATCTGTTTAATTCATAAACTTGGCAGGTTTATCTAACAGCCTAGCAATGACTGCAGGTATTACTTTCTCTATTTAAATATATTGTCTTTGTAAGATGATTAGATACTAGAAATTCCATGACATACTCTTGCAGTACGGATGCAGTAGACCTGAATTTATCATCTGGCACAGCTTAGTGTAAATCCACAATATTTCCTATATGGGTTTTCATAGCACAGCAGGTGAACATATTGCATGTCTTAACACCTTCCCCACCTAGGTATTTAAAGCACCTAAATGTTCAATTAATATATTATTATATTGTGGTGTTAGAGTATAATTCCTTTAATTGAGCTGAAAATAGTAAAAAAAAAAAAAAGGTTTAAAAAATTATGGAAAAAGCACACTTTTTTGAATGTAATGAATTTTTTAATTAAAATCTTCAGCGCTGCCTATAAAGGTGTTTACAAGTTATGCACATGTTGTGGGTTCACAGCAACAGCTTCCAAATGCAAATACCACACTTGAAATAATCTCCAGACCTTTTACCTGCTTTAGTGATGATGGATTAATGAGAGAAAACCCATTTATCCCATTAAAGGGGTTTCGAGATAATTGTCCAATTACCTTTTCTTTCTTTATAAAGAGGCAGCTACAGTGCCTTGTGAAAGTATTCGCCCCCCTGGAACTTTTCAACCTTTTCCCACATATCATGCTTCAAACATAAAACTACCAAATGTAAATTTTTGGTGAAGATTCGACAACAAGTGGGACACAATTGTGAAGTTGAACGAAATTTATTGGTTATTTTAAATTTTTGTGGGAATTCAAAAACTGAAAAGTGGGGCGTGCAAAATTATTCAGCCCCTTTAACTTAATACTTTGTGGCGCCACCTTTTGCTGCGATTACAGCTGCAAGTCGCTTGGGGTATGTCTCTATCAGTTTCGTACATTGAGAGACTGAAACTCTGGCCCATTCTTCCTTGGTAAACAGCTCAAGCTCAGTGAGGTTTGATGGAGGTCGTTTGTGAACAGCAGTTTTCAGCATGTTTCCACAGATTCTCGATTTGATTAAGGTCTGGACTGACTTGACCATTTTAACACCTGGATTAATTTATTTGTGAACCATTCCATTGTAGATTTTGCTTTATGTTTGGGATCATTGTCTTGTTTGAAGACAAATCTCCTTCCCAGTCTCAGGTTTTTTGCAGACTCCAACAGGTTTTTTTCAAGAATGGTCCTGTATTTGGCTCCATCACTCTTCCCATCAATTTTAATCATCTTCCCTGTCCCTGCTGAAGAAAAGCAGGCCCAAACCATGATGCTGCCACCACCATGTTTGTGTCACGGTGACGTGTGTCAGGACGCAGATGATGCCGCAAGGCGAACCCATAACACACGTGACCCTGGATACACCGCCTCCAGTGGGGCGAATTTAAATAATAAGGGGGGAACCTGGGAAACTTTAACAATGGTGGGCCCTGCGATAGGGAATGGGGACATGGAGACCTCCTAAGCTCCCCTGAGCCAGTGTCCCTGCACTCCTAACATTCCCTATACAGGCTCCGCGCCTGTCGCCGCACGCGAACCTTAAAACCCTGGCTCACCCTGCTCCTAAACCCTCACTAGGGAATAGGTCGGTGCGGAGACTAATCCCACCACTGCACTAACAACACACATGAGGAAAGAGACAATACAGGGGAAACACCACTTAGCTTTGCTCTGTTGCGTACGCTCCTAGCAACAGAGCCCACCACCTGTGTGCATCTTCTCCTCCACCCTGATCCATCACCATAACTGGATCCGTCACCATCGTGCAGCCTGGGAGCAGAGTCCATCACCACTTGCAGCAGTCCAGTACACAGAGTCCCAAGATGAGTCCAGCCTCTGCCAAGAATCCAAGCATGCTCGAGTCCAGTTCTCAGCAACCAAGTTGAACATGCTGAGTGCAACTCTCTTCCTAGTCGCCACTCCTGTAAGCCATGCCCGCACTTCCCGCCGACACCATAAACTGCGACTCCACCAGGCCATGCCAGTCCTTCCTGCAGACACCATTAGCTGGCACTCGTTCTCTCTGGCTGACTGCGCGGGACTCCTATCCAGCTCCCTCATTCCACCAGGCTCTCCAACAACTCAGCAAGAAATATCACCAGCAGTGAGTGAACACCCTGAGACCCATTTATAGAGCCCCACACCAGAACCATAATTAAGTGCAACCTAACCTAAGGTGCAATACCACTAACCACCACCGGGGACAGTCAAAACACCTATGAACTTAACCAAAGTAAAAAAAGTTCACTTTGTGCTTTTAATACCGCCAGATCCAACACTGGATCATGACAGTTTGACAGTGGGGATGGTGTGTTCCAGGTGATGAGCTGTGTTACCTTTACGCCAAACATATCATTTGGTATTGTTGCCAAAAAGTTTGATTTTGGTTTCATCTGACCAGAGCACCTTCTTCCACATGTTTGGTGTGTCTCACAGGTGGCTTCTTGCAAACTTTAAACAACACTTTTTTTATGGATATCTTTGAGAAATGGCTTTCTTTTGGCCACTCTTCCATAAAGGCCAGATTTGTGCAGTGTGTGACTGATTCTTGTCCTATGGACAGACTGTCCCACCTCAGCTGTAGATCTCTGCAGTTCATCCAGAGTGATCATGGGCCTCTTGGCTGCATCTGTGATCAGTCTTCTCCTTGTTTGAGATGAAAGTTTAGAGGTATGGCCGGGTCTTGGTGGATTTGCAGTGGTATGATACTCCTTCCATTTCAATATGATCGCTTCCACAGTGCTCCTTGAGATGTTTAAAGTTTTGGAAATCATTTTGTATCCAAATCCGGCTTTAAACTTCTCCACAACTGTATCACGGACCTGCCTGTTATGTTCCTTGGTCTTCATGATGCTCTCTGTGCATCAAACAGAACCCTGAGACTATCACAGAGCAGGTGCATTTATACAGAGACTTGATTACACACAGGTGGATTATATTTATCATCATTAGTCATTTAGGACAACATTGGATCATTCAGAGATCCACAATGAACTTCTGGACTGAGCTTGCTGCACTGAAATTAAAGGGGCCGAATAATATTGCACGCCCCACTTTTCAGTTTTTGAATTTCCACAAAAATGTAAAATAACCAATAAATTTCGTTCAGCATCACAATCATTTCCCACTTGTTGTTGATTCTTCACCAAAAATTTACATTTGGTATCATTATGATTGTAGCATGATATGCGGGAAAGGGTTGAGAAGTTCCAGGGGGCCGAATACTTTCGCAAGGCACTGTACATATTAAAGAGCTGTAATTTCTAAACCCTTTCTCCAATTAGGATGTGAATACCCTTACATTATAGCTGAGAGTCTCTACTTTAAGCCCATATTGATTATAAATATAAACAGCTAAAATGCCAAAACTTGTGTCACTTTCCACATATTTCTGGACTTAATTGGATGTGCAATATACAAGAAAATGTGGATTTTTTTTATCACTCCCTAAATTTAATTCATACTATAGTATATAGGTTTTTGTATTCTGAACTGGTATGTATAGAAAATGTTAAAGACAAAAATAGTTATGGAAGACAGCAATAAAAAATAAATTATTGCCTGGTAAAATGTCATGGGATTTGAAGACCATAGAGCAAGGAGTTAAAGAAGTTCCACGTTATAGTATTATTTGCTCTGATTGCGACAAGATATAACTGTTTGCCCCCTTTTATCAATTGTGAGGATTGGGCATTTGGAGAAGACAACATGGCAGATGCACAAGAGCACATCCAATAAGTCAACCATAAGCGCCTAGATATGTATTTTACAATGTGCTATAATTATTAGACCAGATTTCTAGTATTTGGTCCTTTACATCTGTATTGCTTTTAACTCTTCAAAAAAACAAATGAAGAATCAGGCGAAATTAGCTCTTACGACAGCTACTGCTTTCTCTGTCTAACATGTCAAACTTGGTATCTATGTTAATAATACGAAGAAGCAAAAGTATTCTTCCAACATCTGTTCCTCTAGTCAATAGTTCTCTAAAAAACAATTGTCCTAGCATGAAAGCTTTTCACATCAACCCATCCAAGTCAGCTGTACACTGTACCATGCCAAAACAGAACACATGGCAAATAACCAAAGGTCACATGATAATGATAGTATCAAAAACAGACACAGTTGTTGCTCAAATGAACACAAAAAATCCAAAAAGTAAATGTATTTTATTTCAAGTTTGCACAACCCAGTTATACCTTAGTTTTTTTTGTTTAAGAAAAGTTTTTAAACTCAGTTTTCATGAACTTCTTTCCGCTGTTGCCAATATTTGCGACTGTGCTTTTTTACTCCCCTTCTTTTAAGACCTCTAACTTTTTATATTTTCCGCCAAAATAGCCCTATTAGGACTTATATCTTGCAAGATTTGTTGTCGTTTTGAATGGCATAATTTGCTTTTCATACATATATCATGCTGGGAATGGGAAAAATGGGATAATGGCAATGCCAAGCTAGATTTTTTTCTATTTACTGGTGAAAAAAATCAGGGATTTGTAAAAAAAAAAAAAAAAAAAAATGTGTTGGTGTATACAATTTCGGACACCCATAACCTTTTTTCTGTAATTTAAGCTGTGTGAAGAATTTGGGGCATTTTGAAGGACAGGTCTTTTTATTGATAATGTTTTGGGTTATATACAACATTTTGTTTGCTTTTTAATGCAATTCTGGCATTTCTATCTCTTTTTCCCTACTGCTTAAATTATTTGAGATTTTGCTGTATCAGACTCTTAGGGTACGTTCCCAAGGTTAGGAATTGATGCGCTATTGACCCTACTTAATTATGCAGCATCAAAACCGCAGTGGCCAGATGTTTTACAATACTAGAAATTTATTGAAGACGGTAAATCTCGATGGTGGTGTGAACACATGCGGATTTACCTGTGTTCATAGAACGCAGTATTTTGGACTCAGCAAAAATACACTGCATACAAAGTGCTGCTACATCCGGAATGTGAGCGCATAGCGTTATGGATGCAGTAATCCAAATATGTTTATTTTATCAATATGTGCATTTTAAATTGGGGGACAGGTGAGTGTCTTAACTAATTTCTTAATACTGTTTTTTCAATTCTCTTAGGGGACTGGAACCTCAGGGTATTTCCGTATATAGAGAAAATCAGTATTGCCTGAGAAGCCCAGCCTCCGACTGAGCTTTACAAGAACAACAACATGGCAAGCAAGAGAGGGTCAGTAGTTCGCCAGCTGCTATTGCCACTCATCATCACTCTGCAATTGTGTTGCGATGCAGCCAATCGGTGCATGTAACAGCGCTCTCTCCAGGCCACATAGTTTAAATGCCACTATAGAGATTGACAATGGCATTTAAGTAGTTAAGAGTAGCAATCAATGATCATGCTATTAGAGGCAGATTGTTGCTATATAACACAGCCAGCAGTTGCAAGATATGGTGCAGGCTCAGCACATGAGCCTGTTACATACTGCCACAACTAATTCAATGTGGAAGAAATACCGTTTTTTTAATAATCATCATCAATATATGAATAATAGAGTTGAACATTTAGACTTTCAAAAATAAAGTGTGGCGCCCCTGCGGGTCCAGTAGCCACAGAGGTACTGCACCTCACCCAGAGATGTGGTATCCCACGACCAGGTAAGATGAGGGCACCTGATCACACTCCACACCTGCATCCCACACACACTTAGACCAGCAGAACACCCTCTATGGCCCCTACTTGGTTCATAAAGATTGTTGGGTGGTATGCGGAGCTTCGGGAAGGAGCTGGAGATTTGTAGTCAGTTGGTGAGTTCCCTCAGAGGGAGGGGAAGTGAGAGGACGTGTTTGGAGCAGCTCCTGTTAGGAGGAGCTTCTTGACAGATTGGCTTTGAAGGAAAGCTCCCTGAAGGAAAAAGTGGTTCTTCTAGAGGTACCGGTGGAGAGTGCTCCCTGTATGGATCGTCCCATGCTGATAGCCATCAGGTGGGGGAAGAAACCAGGTTGCAGAAGGGTCTCAACTAGAGTTGAGCGATACCAGCCGATACTTGAAAATATCGGATCGGAATGGATCGGCCGATCTTAAAAAAAAGTATCGGTATCGCCGATTCCGATACCGGGAACCAATGCAAGTCAATGGGGCCAAAATATCGGAATTAAAAAAAAACCTTTCTTTCCTTGTAGGTTAATTCTACATGAAGAAAAACAACTAAGAATAATGTAGAATGTATTGTGGGAGGTGGAGGAGACATTAAAGCCATAGAGGTTTAGCCCAATCAAATGGAATAGCAGGAATTAAACTTTTTTTTTTAAAGATGTTAGGAGTTACAAAGATATTGACTATGTTAGCCTCATTTATATTTTGCCAGACATGTATGTCTTCTTCTTCTACTTCCTTTTTTTACATTCTTCTTCTTCTTCTTCTACTTCCTTTTTTTACATTCTTCTTCTTCTTCTTCTACTTCCTTTTTTTACATTCTTCTTCTTATTCCTTTTTTTACATTCTTCTTCTTCTTCTTCTACTTCCTTTTTTTACATTCTTCTTCTTCTTCTTCTTCTTCTTCTTCTTCTTCTTCTTCTTCTTCCTTTTCTTACATTCTTCATATTCTTCTTATTCAACAATTATTATTCTACATATTCAGCTTCTTCATCTTCTTCCTATTCTTCTTCATCATATTCTTGTTTGTGTCAGGCATTCCTGTAGTTGTTATCTAGAAAAGTTAGAAGTTTACACCTTCCGTTCTGCCTGTCACAAAAGATTTACAACAGGATTTGTCCGCGTTCAGTTTGGCCTGCAGAAGCAGGCCTTTTCCAGGGGCACCACGAGGAGGAACGGACTCACCCCCATACACTGCTTAGTCTTCTTCTGCTTATAAATAAGATAATATCATTTGCTCAGAGTATTAGTCTTATGCTTAATGTTCTTCTGCTTTGTTTTTTTTATGCTTCTTTGTCTTCTCTCTCTTGTTGTTCTGCATCTTGGTGGTTGTCTTCCTGTTCTTTGTCCTCTTGAACCAGCTGACGGTACTGGCACCCGGAGGGGCAGCAGAAGGAACAAGAGCCAATGGCACTACCGAGGACCAGCTGACGGTGCTGGAACCCGGTTACTAAGCAGGAGGTACCTGTGCTACAAAGCACTACCAAGGACCAGCAGACGTTGCCGGAACTCGGATACCGAGATGGAGGCACCTAGGCCAAACGCTCTGACGAGAACCAGCTGACGGTGCTGGAACCCGGAGGGGTAGCATAAGCTGCAAGAGCAAATGGAAATAGCGAGGACCAGCTGACAGTGCTGGCACCCGGAGGGGCAGCAGAAGGAATAAGAGCCAATGGCACAACCGAGGACCAGCTGACGGTGCTGGAACCCGGTTACTAAGCAGGAGGTACCTGTGCTACAAAGCACTACCAAGGACCAGCAGACGTTGCCGGAACTCGGATACCGAGATGGAGGCACCTAGGCCAAAGGCTCTGACGAGAACCAGCTGACGGTGCTGGAACCCGGAGGGGTAGCATAAGCTGCAAGAGCAAATGGAAATAGCGAGGACCAGCTGACAGTGCTGGCACCCGGAGGGGCAGCAGAAGGAATAAGAGCCAATGGCACAACCGAGGACCAGCTGACGGTGCTGGAACCCGGTTACTAAGCAGGAGGTACCTGTGCTACAAAGCACTACCAAGGACCAGCAGACGTTGCTGGAACTCGGATACCGAGATGGAGGCACCTAGGCCAAAGGCTCTGATGAGAACCAGCTGACGGTGCTGGAACCCGGAGGGGTATCAGAAGTTACCCCTGAAAAGCAAAGTTGGCATGCCGCAAGCTGGCCGCAGTTACCGAATCACACAGTCCTACAGGGGGTGCTTGTCCTACTGGCACTATGGAACAAACCTTTCTTACCAGAACCCGCAGTCCACATAGGAAGCACCTAAACTGCTGGCACCCTAGCCTCGGCTAACCCAACCGCAACACGACATGGCAACTTGGGGTGGCAAACTGACATTGACACTTCCCGGAAACAGCAGGCAGGGCTGGAACCAAGCTGGGCAGGAGGGAGTACCCGTGCCAAAGTCAGTTATGAGCAGCAACTGGCGATGTTGGAGCCCAGGACAAGCACTTAGCAGGCTGAGGCCTGATGTGCTGTCAATTGGGAGGCAGCAGGACAGATTGCCATCAAAACAGCAGGGGAACAGCTGACGTTACTGAACCCCACAAACACAGGAGCTAGTGTTTTACTCTGTGAAGACGGCACTTCCGAGCAACAACTGGCTGTGTTGAAGCCCAGGGACAAGCACGGAGCAGGCTTAGGCTGCATTGAAGAAATTTTAAGATCGGTTGTAGACTACTAATTTGAACCAAGCTCCACTTAGGCCTGTGGATTCACTGATTTTCGTATTTCCCCTGTCCTCCAACCCCGCCAGTTACAGCTCCGAAGTGGCGTCTGCACAATCCACACTTGTTCCTGTGTTACAGGTGTTCAGTCCGGTCAGTTAATCCCCTGATGTGTGTCCGGCAATGTCGCCTGCTCTGTCCACATTCCGATAATGGGAATGTGGACAGAGCAGGCGACATTGCCGGACACACATCAGGGGATTAACTGATCGGACTGAACACCTGTAACACAGGAACAAGTGTGGATTGTGCAGACGCCACTTCGGAGCTGTAACTGGCAGGGTTGGAGGACAGGGGAAATACGAGAGACAGTGGAGCCACAGGCCTAATTGGAGCACGGTTAAAAATCAGTAGTGGTACGACTGTGTAGGCAGCAGGAGACTTTGCCATCCACACAGCAGGGGATCAGCTGACATTACTGAACCCCACTGAGACACGGGAGCAAGTATCTCTTTCCGTGTGGACGGCACTTCCGAACTACAACTGGCTGTGTTGAAGCCCAGGAAATAGGAGGGTGTAGGCAGAGGCCTACTGTATTTTGAATGAGTTTACAGCAGGAGAGACTGCCATCCACAAAGCAGGGGATCAGCTGACGTTACTGAACCCCACTGAGACACGGGAGCAAGTATCTCTTTCCGTGTGGACGGCACTTCCGAACTACAACTGGCTGTGTTGAAGCCCAGGAAATAGGAGGGTGTAGGCAGAGGCCTACTGTATTTTGAATGAGTTTACAGCAGGAGAGACTGCCATCCACACAGCAGGGGATCAGCTGACGTTACTGAACCCCACTGAGACACGGGAGCAAGTATCTCTTTCCGTGTGGACGGCACTTCCGAACTACAACTGGCTGTGTTGAAGCCCAGGAAATAGGAGGGTGTAGGCAGAGGCCTACTGAATTTTGAATGAGGTGACAGCAGGAGAGACTGCCATCCACACAGCAGGGGATCAGCTGACGTTACTGAACCCCACTGAGACACGGGAGCAAGTGTCTCTTTCCGTGTGGACGGCACTTCCGAACTACAACTGGCTGTGTTGAAGCCCAGGAAATAGGAGGGTGTAGGCAGAGGCCTACTGTATTTTGAATGAGTTTACAGCAGGAGAGACTGCCATCCACACAGCAGGGGATCAGCTGACGTTACTGAACCCCACTGAGACACGGGAGCAAGTATCTCTTTCCGTGTGGACGGCACTTCCGAACTACAACTGGCTGTGTTGAAGCCCAGGAAATAGGAGGGTGTAGGCAGAGGCCTACTGAATTTTGAATGAGGTGACAGCAGGAGAGACTGCCATCCACACAGCAGGGGATCAGCTGACGTTACTGAACCCCACTGAGACACGGGAGCAAGTATCTCTTTCCGTGTGGACGGCACTTCCGAACTACAACTGGCTGTGTTGAAGCCCAGGAAATAGGAGGGTGTAGGCAGAGGCCTACTGTATTTTGAATGAGTTTACAGCAGGAGAGACTGCCATCCACACAGCAGGGGATCAGCTGACGTTACTGAACCCCACTGAGACACGGGAGCAAGTATCTCTTTCCGTGTGGACGGCACTTCCGAACTACAACTGGCTGTGTTGAAGCCCAGGAAATAGGAGGGTGTAGGCAGAGGCCTACTGTATTTTGAATGAGTTTACAGCAGGAGAGACTGCCATCCACACAGCAGGGGATCAGCTGACGTTACTGAACCCCACTGAGACACGGGAGCAAGTGTCTCTTTCCGTGTGGACGGCACTTCCGAACTACAACTGGCTGTGTTGAAGCCCAGGAAATAGGAGGGTGTAGGCAGAGGCCTACTGTATTTTGAATGAGTTTACAGCAGGAGAGACTGCCATCCACACAGCAGGGGATCAGCTGACGTTACTGAACCCCACTGAGACACGGGAGCAAGTATCTCTTTCCGTGTGGACGGCACTTCCGAACTACAACTGGCTGTGTTGAAGCCCAGGAAATAGGAGGGTGTAGGCAGAGGCCTACTGAATTTTGAATGAGGTGACAGCAGGAGAGACTGCCATCCACACAGCAGGGGATCAGCTGACGTTACTGAACCCCACTGAGACACGGGAGCAAGTGTCTCTTTCCGTGTGGACGGCACTTCCGAACTACAACTGGCTGTGTTGAAGCCCAGGAAATAGGAGGGTGTAGGCAGAGGCCTACTGTATTTTGAATGAGTTTACAGCAGGAGAGACTGCCATCCACACAGCAGGGGATCAGCTGACGTTACTGAACCCCACTGAGACACGGGAGCAAGTATCTCTTTCCGTGTGGACGGCACTTCCGAACTACAACTGGCTGTGTTGAAGCCCAGGAAATAGGAGGGTGTAGGCAGAGGCCTACTGTATTTTGAATGAGTTTACAGCAGGAGAGACTGCCATCCACACAGCAGGGGATCAGCTGACGTTACTGAACCCCACTGAGACACGGGAGCAAGTATCTCTTTCCGTGTGGACGGCACTTCCGAACTACAACTGGCTGTGTTGAAGCCCAGGAAATAGGAGGGTGTAGGCAGAGGCCTACTGAATTTTGAATGAGGTGACAGCAGGAGAGACTGCCATCCACACAGCAGGGGATCAGCTGACGTTACTGAACCCCACTGAGACACGGGAGCAAGTATCTCTTTCCGTGTGGACGGCACTTCCGAACTACAACTGGCTGTGTTGAAGCCCAGGAAATAGGAGGGTGTAGGCAGAGGCCTACTGAATTTTGAATGAGGTGACAGCAGGAGAGACTGCCATCCACACAGCAGGGGATCAGCTGACGTTACTGAACCCCACTGAGACACGGGAGCAAGTATCTCTTTCCGTGTGGACGGCACTTCCGAACTACAACTGGCTGTGTTGAAGCCCAGGAAATAGGAGGGTGTAGGCAGAGGCCTACTGTATTTTGAATGAGTTTACAGCAGGAGAGACTGCCATCCACACAGCAGGGGATCAGCTGACGTTACTGAACCCCACTGAGACACGGGAGCAAGTGTCTCTTTCCGTGTGGACGGCACTTCCGAACTACAACTGGCTGTGTTGAAGCCCAGGAAATAGGAGGGTGTAGGCAGAGGCCTACTGTATTTTGAATGAGTTTACAGCAGGAGAGACTGCCATCCACACAGCAGGGGATCAGCTGACGTTACTGAACCCCACTGAGACACGGGAGCAAGTATCTCTTTCCGTGTGGACGGCACTTCCGAACTACAACTGGCTGTGTTGAAGCCCAGGAAATAGGAGGGTGTAGGCAGAGGCCTACTGAATTTTGAATGAGGTGACAGCAGGAGAGACTGCCATCCACACAGCAGGGGATCAGCTGACGTTACTGAACCCCACTGAGACACGGGAGCAAGTATCTCTTTCCGTGTGGACGGCACTTCCGAACTACAACTGGCTGTGTTGAAGCCCAGGAAATAGGAGGGTGTAGGCAGAGGCCTACTGAATTTTGAATGAGGTGACAGCAGGAGAGACTGCCATCCACACAGCAGGGGATCAGCTGACGTTACTGAACCCCACTGAGACACGGGAGCAAGTATCTCTTTCCGTGTGGACGGCACTTCCGAACTACAACTGGCTGTGTTGAAGCCCAGGAAATAGGAGGGTGTAGGCAGAGGCCTACTGTATTTTGAATGAGTTTACAGCAGGAGAGACTGCCATCCACACAGCAGGGGATCAGCTGACGTTACTGAACCCCACTGAGACACGGGAGCAAGTATCTCTTTCCGTGTGGACGGCACTTCCGAACTACAACTGGCTGTGTTGAAGCCCAGGAAATAGGAGGGTGTAGGCAGAGGCCTACTGTCTTTGTAATGCGGAGACAGCAGGAGAGACTGCCATCTCCACAGCAGGGGAACAGCTGGCAGTGCTGAACCCCACTAACACTTGAACGAATGTGTTTGGCTCTGTGGAGACGACACTTCTGAACACCAACTGACGCTGTTGGAGCCCAGGATTAGGCGAGGAGCAGGCTGGGGCCTACTGGATTTTGGCAGGTGAAGGCAGCAGGAGACTTGCCATCTCCACAGCAGGGGAACAGCTGGCAGTGCTGAACCCCACTAACACTTGAACGAATGTGTTTGGTTCTGTGGAGACGACACTTCTGAACACCAACTGACGCTGTTGGAGCCCAGGATTAGGCGAGGAGCAGGCTGGGGCCTACTGGATTTTGGCAGGTGAATGCAGCAGGAGACTTGCCATCTCCACAGCAGGGGAACAGCTGGCAGTGCTGAACCCCACTAACACTTGAACGAATGTGTTTGGCTCTGTGGAGACGACACTTCTGAACACCAACTGACGCTGTTGGAGCCCAGGATTAGGCGAGGAGCAGGCTGGGGCCTACTGGATTTGGGCAGGTGAAGGCAGCAGGAGACTTGCCATCTCCACAGCAGGGGAACAGCTGGCAGTGCTGAACCCCACTAACACTTGAACGAATGTGTTTGGCTCTGTGGAGACGACACTTCTGAACACCAACTGACGCTGTTGGTGCCCAGGATTACGCATGCCGCATGCAGAGGCCAATGGGCAGCGGTTTTTATGGAGGTTGTGGACTACTACTGATTCTAACCATGCTCCACTTAGGCCTCTGGCTCCACTGTCTCTACTATTTACCCTGGCCTCCAACCCCGCCAGCTACATCTCTGAAGTGGCGTCAGCACAATCTACACTTGTTCCTGTGTTACTGGTGCTCAGTCCCATCAGTTGATCCCCTGATGTTTGTCCGGCAAGTTCGCCAGCTCTGTCCTCATTCCCACTACTGGTTATGGGAATGTGGACAGAGCAGGAGACCTTGCCGGACACACATCAGGGGATAAACTGATGGGACTGAGCCACAGGAACACAGGAACAAGTGTAGATTGTGCTGACGCCACTTCAGAGATGTAGATGGCGGGGTTGGAGGTCAGGGGAAATAGTAGAGACAGTGGAGCCAGAGACCTAAGTTGGGCACGGTTAAAAATCAGTAGTGGTTTGAATGTTGATGGAGCTGGTGACTCTGCCGTCCACACAGCAGGGGATCAGCTGGCATTACTGAACCCCAGTAACACAGGAGCTAGTGTGTTTCTCTGTGCAGACGACACATCTGAGCGACAACTGGCTGTGTTGAAGCACAGGGATTATAGTTCAGGTGGTAAAAAAATGAACACACCAGCAGACCTGGATACAGTTGCCAACCACTAATTTAGTCTGTAAGAGGAATGGCAAAGTCTTTGGAGATCCAGGCCTTGTTCATTTTCAGAAAAGTCAGCCGGTCAACATTATCGGAAGATAGTCGCGTGCGACGGTCTGTTAGTACACCACCTGCGGCACTAAAGACACGTTCCGATAATACACTGGCAGCAGGGCAAGCCAGCACCTCCAATGCATACTGGCTAAGCTCTGGCCATGTATCCAGCTTAGAGACCCAAAACTTGAAGGGGGAAGAGCCATCTGGGAGTACAGCGACAGGGCAAGACATGTAGTCTGACACCATCTGACGGAAGCGTTGCCTCCTGCTGACTCGAGGCGTCGCTGATGGTGTAGACAATTGTGGTGGACACACAAAACTTTGCCACATTTGGGCCATAGTGGTCTTGCCTTGTGCTGCGGCACTGCCTCTGCTCCCTCTTTGTGCAGAGTTTCCTCCACTGCCTCGACGCACAGAGCTGCTTTGTAAAGCACTTGCAACAATGCTGTCGGGTGGAATGGAAAACATTATGGACTGCACCAGTGACTCTTCGTACTCCCGCATTTTACGCTCCCGGTTCAACGTTGGTATGAGCCTTTGTACGCTGTCCCGGTAGCGAGGATCTAGGAGGGTGTACACCCAATAATCAGCCGAGACGAGAATGTGGGCGATGCGGCGGTCGTTTCTCAGGCACTGCAGCATGAAATCAACCATGTGCTGCAGACTCCCAACTGCCAAAGAACCGCTGTCCCCTGTTTGAGGCGTGACCTCGACCTGCTCTGCATCACCCCACCCTCGCTGTACATACTGAGTAGAGGTTTGTGTACCTCCCTCCTCTGGAGAGATGTCTTCCTCCTCCATCGACTCCTCCTCATCCTCCTCACAAAGTGTCCCCTGCCTAGGCCTTTGTGAGGAAACACGTAGCGCAGACTGTCCAGAAGCAGATGGCATTTGGGACTCCTCATCCTCCACCTCTTCTGAAACCTCATCCCTTAGTGCTTGCAGTGTTTGTTGAAGCAGGCAGATAAGGGGGACAGTCATGCTGACTAGTGCATCATCTGCACTCGCCATCCGCGTGGATTCATCGAAGGCACGCAAAACGAGGCAGATGTCCTTCATAGAGGCCCACTCAATGGTGCTGAAGTGTGAACGGCGCACAGTGCGACTTGTTTGCGCCTGATGCAGCTGGTACTCCATGACTGCTGCCTGCTGCTCACACAACCGCTCCAACATATGTAACGTTGAATTCCACCGGGTGGGTAGGTCACATATGATGCGATGTTCTGGAAGGCCAAATCGTCGCTGCAGAGCAGCGAGGCGCGATCTTGCCGTGCTGGAACGTCGCAAGTGAGCGCACTCTATGCGGACCTTGTGCAACAGTGCATCAAGATCCGGATAGTCCCTCAGAAAGCTCTGCACGACCAAGTTAAGAACATGTGCCAGACATGGGATGTGTGTGAGGTTGCCTAGGCCAAGAGCTGCCACCAGATTTCGGCCATTGTCACACACTACCAAGCCCGGCTGGAGATTCGCTGGCCCAAACCACACATCGCTCTCCAGCTTGATAGCATTCCAGAGCTCCTGCGCTGTGTGGCTTCGATTCCCCAAAGAAATTAATTTGAGTACAGCCTGTTGACGTTTGGCCACGGCTGTGCTCATATCGGTCGTAACAGGCTCCTGCTCTGCTGTTTCTGAGGAACTTGAGTAGGAGGAGGAGTCTATGTGTACAGACTGGAGTCCTGCAATCCGTGGCGTTGGAAGAACACGTACAGCGCCACTCTCCAGATCCTTACCCGGCTCCACAACATTGACCCAGTGGGCAGTGAGGGAAAGGTATCGTCCCTGTCCATGGTTACTGGTCCACGCATCGGTGGTCAGGTGGACCTTGCTACTAACGGCGTTTAGTAGCGCATGTTTTATTTTGCCCTCAACATGTTTCTGCAGGGCAGGGACGGCTCGCCTGCTGAAATAAAAGCGGCTGGGCACGTTGTATTGGGGGACTGCCAATGCCATTAAGTCCCGGAAGGTGTCAGTGTCCACCAGCCTGAATGACAGCATTTCAACTGCCAGAAGTTTGGCAATGCCAGCATTCAGAGACTGTGCTCGGGGATGGTTTGCCGAGTAAGGGCGCCTTTTATCCCATGCCTGTGCTACCGATGGCTGTGATGGATGGGAACGTGCTGTTATGGGTGGAATCTGACAGGGTCTCCGGACAACAGTGGCAGAGGTTCTTCCTTGGCGATCCTGTGAGGAAGCCGAACCAGCAGTGTGTGAGCTGGAGGAAGAGGGCCCAACACGAACTGAAGAGGTGGTAGGTGGTGCTGTACGTTGGCCTACGTCTTGAGGGTGTCTATGCAACTCCAACTCGTGCTTGGTGCGCACATGTTTCCACATATTTGTGGTATTGAGGTTGCTGACATTTCTCCCTCTTTTGACTCTCTGATGACACAGCTTGCATTTGACAAAGCAAATGTCATCTGCAACTGTGTCAAAAAAGGACCACGCACTGCAACTCTTGTGAGCGCCCGGTTTGCCTTTGGAAGGAGGAATGCTCCTAACGGGTGCCGAAGTGGAGGGTACAGGCAACCAAGTCTTCCCCCTCCCTCTGCCTCCTGTTTTGGCCGGTAGGGGAATCTCTTCCTCCGAGCTGCTCCCACCACCTTCCTGTTGCTCACGCCATGATGGGTCAAGGACCTCATCATCTTCCCTCCCCTCTTCAAACAGCTGCTTCTCCGGGGTTGTCTCGCCAGCACCGTACGCACCAGAAAGTGGCAACTGAGTCTCGTCATCATCTGATGCGTACTGAGGTGTGCTGACCATAGGCACTGGCCCACTCGCCTCTTCAGATTCAGAGGGACAAAGAAGTTGCGCATCACTGCATACTCCCTCTTCTTCACATTCAGGAATGCTGCTTGGCTGGCCCCCTCTTTCCAAGCCAACAGATTCCGAGAACAGAAGTAGAGATTGTGATGGCTCCTGTCCATGTCTCTCTGACTGCCTGGGCACTTTGGCAGGTGGTGAAGAGACAGATGGTTGCTCTTCGGTGCTCTGACCCTGAGAGGATGCGGAAGTAATTGAAGTCGATGCGTTAGCTGCCATCCATCCGACAACGGCTTCAATTTGTTCCTCCCGCAGCAGTGGGGTACGTTGAGGTCCTACAAAGCTGCGCATAAAGGACTGTTGCCTGCTAAAACTGGGGGATGCTGATCCACTGGTGCCCGCAGCAGGCCCAGAATCCCCACGTCCTCTACCTGTAGAATCCCCACGTCCTCTCCCTGCAGAATCCCCACGTCCTCTCCCTGCTGAAACTCCACGCCCACGCCCACGCCCCCGCGCCTTACTCCCTGCCTTCTTCATCTTGCAAGACTGCTTAAGATAGGCAAAAAAGGACAAAGGGGGGCCTTAGTGTGCTTATTCCTGAACAGCTGGTTACAGGTACAAGAAACACTAATTTTATGAAGTGTGTGTGTGTGGACTAGACTTTAATAGGAGCTGATGTGGCCTACACAAGTTCAAAATGTAGTGTTTGGTGAACTTTTTATGTGGTTTCTTTGTTTGAAACAAACTCAAAGTATGAGAACAAAGAATTGAAACTGATAGTATCACCAACTTTTTGGAGCTATTACAATGCAGGCAGGTAACCTACAATGCAAAAGATGAGGCTCCAAAAAAATTGGGTAATACTAATCTGGCTGCGCCGGCAGGGCACAAGCCAGAAAAAAAGGCTCCTCTATCTACTCCTATATAGTGTTTGCAACCAACCAATGTTGATGGATACGGATGGATGCACACTAATAGGAGAAGAAAAAATGAGCTGCACTCAGAGACAAATATGTGTGAGGCAGTGACGCACGTTGAGCGTCCTACAACCAGACGTAGCTGCAGGACACTCTACTCAGCGTGAGCTGCACTCACACACAGTCAGAGACCTCTCAGACAGCCGTCAACAGTGCAGCTAAGTGGGCACTGGCACTGACAGGCTGCAGAAAGGCTCCGCTGTGTACTCCTATATAGTGTTTGCAACCACCGTAGATGGAGACGGATGGATGCACACTAATAGAAGAAAAAATGAGCTGCACTCAAATAAAAATATGTGTGAGGCAGTGACGCACGCTGAGCGTCCTACAGCCAGACGTAGCTGCAGGACACACTACTCAGCATGAGCTGCACTCACACACAGTCAGAGACCTCTCAGACAGCCGTGAACAGTGCAGCAAAGTGGACACTAGCACTGAAAGGCTGCAGAAAGGCTCCGCTGTCTACTACTAGTGTTTGCAACCAACGTATATGGATACGGATGGAAGCACACTAGATTGAAATTATTTAAAAAATGCAGCTCAAAAAATAAAAGATGTATGAGGCAGCAGTGATCACACTGGGTGGCCTACAGCCTGACGTGGCTGCAGGACCCACTCCACAGCGTGAGCTGCACTCACACAGCCCTTGCAGACAGCTGTGAAAACAGCGCTGCTAGGGAAAAGCAAGCTACAGTGGTGGTTTATGTAGCCTGGATAAAGCACAATATTGTTTTTAGAATCGCTATTTCTAACTGTCCCTCACAGTCTTCTACAGCAGCCTGTCCCTAACTGAATTCACAGCAGAGTGACCAGAAATGGCGGCTGCGGTGGCTTTTATAGTGCATCATGACATCATTTCGGCAGCCAATCACAGCCATGCCAATAGTTAACATGCCTACATGCCTAACAGGATGTGCCCACACTTCGGAGGGTTCCCATTGGCTTAATCAAAGCAAGCAGGCTCATAGCATGATGGGAACTTCCTATTCCGATTCCGATCCCGGAATCCGATATGAAAAAAGTATCGGAATTAAGTATCGGAATTCCGATACCGCTGATATCGGCCGATACCCGATACTTGCGGTATCGGAATGCTCAACACTAGTCTCAACCCCTAGCGTAGTGGAGTGTACATTGTGATTTAACTAGCAAGCTGACAGCTGTGGCTACTTTATGGGCCACAGCGAATTACCACAGTTATCTTCGCCAGAAAGGCAGCTACATAGGATCAAAGAAATGCCTGAGTCCCAATATCTGACAGGATCCGTTGCAGCTGGCCTGGGACACCGACTGTGAGATGCTGAAAGGAAGGAAAGTGGAAAGCAGCATTGTGGAGATGGCCTGGGAAGGTACATACTGATAGGGAGTGTTGAAAGGGTGTACTCATTTGCCTGGGAGTTGACTGGACCCCTCACCTAAAGAACACATCACTGAGGCGGGCTTCTGTACTGCAGACAGAACAGTGAGTAAAGTCTTGGAAGTACATTCAACTGCGTCATCTGTTTCCTTCCTGCGTCATCAACCCGGCACTGCTTTCATTTTCACTCCACATTACATCACCGCCTCTAAAACTACTCTCAGCAGCCCTGGGACTACTACTCTACCTGTGGAGAGCCATTTTCACCTCAGCTGAGTCAAACCAACGGTCCCAGGGAAACGGCATTGCAGCGCCGGTCGCCTCTGACCAGAATACCACAGGTGGCGGCACGAATCACATATAAACTTTACTCTCATTTAATTACACACCAAATTGCATGAACGCCAGGGGCCATGGACCGGGTCACTGCCACTGTGACATTTCCCATTGAAGTTGACGGGCCCAGTATCGAGTATCCCACGGCTCCCGGTGCACGTCAAAAACACATAAATATCTACTGATGATTCAGACATCTCTTTCCTGTCATTTCATACACTGGAACTTCAGCTTGATTATAGCTGCTTTATCTATGTGACAGGGGTAGTGTTCATGGTAACCTGACAGTTTTAAAGACGATTATCATAAAAAGGCTTGGCAATAGCTATTGCATTTTCCAGATCCCAATGGTTGTTCTGGCTTTCACCCTTTAACATCTGTACTGGGATCTGGATTTAACAGGTACCCCAAGGCTGGGGCCATGGAGTTAGCTGCTGATTGGTGGTGTGAGCCTGCAATGGACCACTAGCCGGAACCATGAGCTCAGATCAGGAACAAATGCATAATACAGCGGAGCAGTAAAGAAATGAGCCAAGGTCAAAATCATGTATGTCGAATTGGAAATAAAGTACAATACTAAGCTGTTCACTGGAGCTAATCAAATTATAACTGGTAGTATATGGAGTTCTTTCAGGAGCTAACTGTTGATCTCCCAGCACAGACAGAACTACAAATCCCAGAGGACACAGAACTAGAGTTGTCATCTTGGGTCACTTGCAACAAGAGTGCATCACCACCTGGTGGCAGAAGCAGAGACAGGAAGGGTAGGCGCCGATACAGATATCACAGTCCACAAACCTATAACATATGTTACCCTTTCCGTCCTCCCAGCCACAATTTTACATTGCAGACAGACAGAGATCTAAAGGGATGGACTGGTTGCTTAACTTACCAAAAATTGGACTTTTTTTTAACTAGCAAGTCCCCTCTACAGACACACAGTTGGTATTTTAGCAATTTCTCTTTTATTCTCAGCAGGAGGGAAGTCATTTAAGATTCTTTGTACTCTGTCTTATACAGAAGTGTGCAGCCTTCAAGTGAATAACGCTAATAAGCAGCAGAGAGAACCTTTGTAATAGGAGATTACAAATTTGAATATGCATGTCGTGGTGCATATCCAATCGAAAAACAACGTATATATAAAATACCGTAATATATCAATCAAATGCTTGACTTAAGTCTAAATTTATTTGAAACATGTTGTGAAAATATGTTACGCCTTACCATAGCAGTCTGTTAACAATTGAAGGACCTGATGGCTAAAATCGATTACTTTGAGACTCATTCAGATTCTCAATTAAAATTACTATCCGAATTATTGAATGGAAAATTGTAGAATGAGAATATCATCTAACCAGACCTGTGAAATGTAGAAGAGCTGCATAGATTGGCTTAATATTTCATCCCATCTGAGAGATAAAAGCACTGCTATATATTGTGATTAGATGGATTCACATTTTAAACTGAATGTATTATCAACGAACGGCCCATTGATTCAATTGGATTTTTTGTGTTAAATGTATTTTTAAAAAGTTTTTCGGAAATGTTTTCTTATTTTAAATTACAGTCTGTATTAAAAAAAATAATAATAATTAGAATTCTTGCAATGTCCACACCGACCACTGGGGCCATTTACACTCATAATTCTTACTCTTTCAGGAAATGCACATGTAGAATAGAATGACCCAGACCCCTTCTTTTGTGTTGAAGCATCTAATGAGCATCTGCATAGATCTTTGTGAAGGGACTGGGTGCGGGGAGAGCAGGATCAGCTGTGACATTGCGTAACGTGGTGCGAAGCGGTAGCTGTTGGCGAGGTGCTAATGCAAAAGCCCTGGTATGGGGCCATTCCATTCACTGTTATCCACCCCCATGCAGTGTCCACAGCTTACTGAATAACCACAGACAACAAATCTCGAGGATAACAGCTGCTTTACTTCAGCAGAACGGGGAGACATAACATGGAGTTACAGCTAGTAGATACAGTTCACGTGGGGAATCCACAGCCAATACAGTTCAGGATTGGATTCTGACACAGAATTGAGGTTCTGGAGCTTTAAGAACCTGTATTAGTTAGAAGCAGTACTTACAGGTAATTATAAGAGAGTTCAAAGTCTCTTGGTGGCATAAAGGCAGAAGAGGGAATATATGACAATATGTACAGACCTGAAATCCCGTATTCATTTCCTTAGCTGGTCACGGTACATGCATAAATATACTTGAAGTAAATAATGGATAATTTGCGGTGAGGCGGGGGACCCTCAGTTTCCTCAACACGCAGAGCAATAGGTTCTTCTGTACACATTTATTGCGACCTAATGCTGGAGAAGCACGCATTAAACCAGACAGTGGGGACCCAGGGTTAAAAAAAAGGTTAAAAGTCTTCAGCCATCTTGGCTGTAGAAGTCAGGGGAAGATCCAAGGCATTAGGCCTCGCTGTTAGTCTTGAGATGAAGAGAAAGATGAACCTCCAGGCTTGGAGCCTGGAGGGGGTCAGGAGATCCCTCACATGAGGTCTGCTCTGGGTCACATCTTGAACCTGACTCCTCAGGGAACCTTCCAGAACCCATTCTTGTCTACACAGGGACTGGAGGTAGCTTCTCCCATGAACCTTGGTGACAGGGTCACCGACCAATAGGATAACTCTCAATTCTTGTGTCAGACTTCACATTGTGAGAATAATATATAAATCATGAATATATGAGATTAGTGAGTAATAGATTCATTTAAACCATATAACAGTAAAAGGATAACTTAGGGGTGAGTTGAGGTATACAAAAGCTACTCACGATCCAGGGTAACTTAAAGGGACATGCACAGTCTGGACCGGGTCACTACACTAGTCTTCCATGCCTCGACACGTTACATAATATGGGGTTCTGACTGAGTGTGTGTGGTTGTATTAGTGCTGTGGATATTTTCAGGTTCAGTTCTGCTACAATTTTTGCGGCACAGGATACTTTTAAACCCCGAGTGAGGAAAATCAGGTAGGTTTGTAAAAATAGAATAAAGCAAAATAACCATATACCCTACAGTACGTAAATGAGTAAATTGTAATATTACATGTAATAATATAGGGTACTTAGTTAATTCTATTTTGATTAAAAAAAGAGTAAGATGAGAAAAAGCCATCCTACCTGGACAAGGTGTACCCAATCGGGTGTACCTAATTCTGAACTCTGTATAAACCCACCAAACCACTGATTAGCAGCTTTATATGCACACTGTGCATAGGCAGAAAGCTGCAAGTCAGTGATGAGGACAGGATTATATAAAATTCATGCATATGGAAGATTACCTGGCCGCAGGTTTACTAGTCCTGTAGAGATAATCTCTAACAAGCAGCCCAGTAAGTGACACGTAGTTACAATCAGGGTCCTTGTCTCTGCTACTCACAGATTAGGTTGCACAAACCTGGAGACAAATTCCCTTTAATATAATAGTTTGATTTAAACAATAGTGTGCTTTCTGGTGATACATTCCCCTTTATAAGAGTAATAAAGTTAGAAAATAAATTAAAGCTTTTTTTTCCAGCGATGCAGTGGTGCTGTGGGGAGGAGGACCCCCAAATAGTGCTTGGGCCGGAACCAAGGGGACCGCCATCAGGGTTCCTGAAGGAATCACACCAGGGGGGATGACAAAGGGAGAGACACGACTAAGGGTGTCAGGGCAACAGGGGGCGGGGCTAGAATATAAGGAGCAGGTGTCAGTTGACAGAGAGTGGGACAACAGGCAGGAAGCCGTGTGAGACAGAGAGGACCGAGGGAGCGGACGGTGTATTCTGGAGAGACCGACAGGGGTCTGTGAAAGGAAAGCTGCGCACTCACCGACAAGTGACACGTGAGGGACTTTCACCAGAGGCCCCTCCCCTCATACGGTCGCATACAGCCACCCCCGTTGTTTCTCTCCCTGCTGTGACAAGCGCGTAACCTCCAGTGACCGCTGCAACTACAGACCGTTCCGTTACAGCGGTCAGGACATTGCCCCCCTGCCTTATCCCCCAGTTGCGGCCCTGTCATCACCGGACCCTGGGGACGTGATCCCGCTACAGGCGGCCGTAGAGGCCCCCGTCCGGTTTGCTCAGGGACCCTGAGCAGAGGTTGGTGAACGGTTATATTTTGAGACTGTGTCATAACCCCGAGGTGAGACAAGAACCGCAAGGAGACGTCTGCTGCGCCCATCAGCACAGTTTCTTCAGGGCCTCCTGTGCCCCACTGTCACAGTTTCTTCAGGGCCTGTTGCGCCCCACCGTCATCGTTTCTTCAGGGCCTGTTGTGCCCCACCGTCATCGTTTCTTCAGGGCCTGTTGCGCACCACCGTCATAATTTCTTCCGGGCCTGTTGTGCCCCACCGTCATTGTTTCTTCAGGGCCTGTTGTGCCCCACCAGCATCGTTTCTTCAGGGCCTGTTGCACCCCACTGGCATCATTTCTTCAAGGGCCTGTCGAGCCCAGCTCCATCCCAGAATAGGAAGGCGTCAAGGCAGCCGCATCAGCGACCTCTACGCGGCCACGCCTGTGATCCTGACAGACACCTGGAAGGATAAGTTTATTATAAGAGATAAGGACCCCCCAGTTT
Organism: Dendrobates tinctorius; assembly: GCF_039654945.1. Taxonomy (NCBI): domain Eukaryota; kingdom Metazoa; phylum Chordata; class Amphibia; order Anura; family Dendrobatidae; genus Dendrobates; species Dendrobates tinctorius. The sequence goes on along the minus strand of NW_027361690.1, from coordinate 105,596,666 downwards.
GGTCATATGTGGCCTATAGCACCCGGGCCAACCGGGTTAGTCGCATTACCCATAAGAAAGTGTTGTTAGGCTTGTTGAGTGCCTGCGTGGACTGGTTGCTGTTAATACTTTTTTTTGGTTGCTCAATATAGCCCCAGCGGCTACAGTTTATAAAAGTTATTTCCACAAACCACACTAAGGCTGGTTTCACATTTGCGTTTTTTAGCGCTGGAAAAAAACGCATACGTGCGCATGCGATTTTTCCCCTATATTTAACATGGGTGCGCATACCTGCGCGCTGGCATGCGCACGTATGCGATTTTCATGCGCTGCGTTTTTTTGGGGTGTGCGTTGGTATTTTCCAGATGCAGCATGTTGCATTTTTTGGGCCTGGAAAAAATCGCATGCGCACGTATGCGCACGTTTTGCGCTAAAAATGGCCATTATAGCCTATGGATGCGCATACGTGCGCACTGGCATGCGCAGGTATGCGTTTTTTTAGCGCTGCGTTTTTTGGGTGGTGTCCACTTGTTATCCTAGTTATAATCTTCTAAAGTCAAAAAAAAAAAGTCTATATAAAGGAGGTGCCTGCCAAAACTCTGCCACTACTACACTGACAGATTGAAGAGCAGACAGTCAACCAAGAACCCATTATATCAGCGAAGAATGTGAGTATATTACATTATATGCCTGTCCTTTTAAATTATGTATGTACTAATGATTTTTATTATTTTTACATGCAGTATGTCTTCAGAATCCGAGTATTCCCCATCGCGGCAGGAATTGGCGCAAGCAGACCGTGAGGTGATTATTTTCGTGCATCTGGTAAGTATATCTGCTGCTTCTCCAAATCTCTTACGTTTTTTTCAACTTTTTTAAGACATCGTCATCATCATCTGCGGACGGGACTAGTGAGGGCGAAGAGCAGGAGCAGCGAAGCCAAGTCCCGGTGGTGATACGGAATGTAAGTATCAAATGATTTGTAATGTTCTTTATTTTTTATCTTCTATTTTTACTCTTTTTTTTGTTTCTTTTTTTGTAACTTTTTATTCAATTTAAATTTGATTATTCTAATGAGTGTGTTTTGTCTAGGTTCCACAACGGGATGAAGACGTCTACCTGGATAATGAGCAGCTCATCAGCCTGGTCCAGGAGCGTTCGCCGTTGTGGGACAGCCGTGACCGGCTGTACAAGGACAATGTGGTGACCCGGCGGCTATGGAATGAGGTGGCCGCAGCATTGATGGATGGCTGGGACAGCGCCACAGCATCCTCCAAAAAGGCGTTTAGTGAGTATTTCCCTGCTCTGTATTGTGCCGCAGTGACTGTTGTCCTTGACGGCACTGTTTGGTTTCGTGCTAGGCATATTCTAGCAGGAAACCCAACAGTGTCATCGGGGTCTACAGTGACTGCTTTGAGTATTGTATTGCTACATTGTGCCTCAGTGACTGTTGTCCTTGACGGCACTGTTGGGTTTCGTGCTAGGCGTATTCTAGCAGGAAACCCAACAGTGTCATCGGGGTCTACAGTGACTGCTTTGAGTATTGTATTGCTACATTGTGCCTCAGTGACTGTTGTCCTTGACGGCACTGTTGGGTTTCGTGCTAGGTGTATTCTAGCAGGAAACCCAACAGTGTCATCGGGGTCTACACTGACTGCTTTGAGTATTGTATTGCTACATTGTGCCTCAGTGACTGTTGTCCTTGACGGCACTGTTGGGTTTCGTGCTAGGCGTATTCTAGCAGGAAACCCAACAGTGTCATCGGGGTCTACAGTGACTGCTTTGAGTATTGTATTGCTACATTGTGCCTCAGTGACTGTTGTCCTTGACGGCACTGTTGGGTTTCGTGCTAGGTGTATTCTAGCAGGAAACCCAACAGTGTCATTGGGGTCTACAGTGACTGCTTTGAGTATTGTATTGCTACATTGTGCCGCAGTGACTGTTGTCCTTGACGGCACTGTTGGGTTTCGTGCTAGGTGTATTCTAGCAGGAAACCCAACAGTGTCATCGGGGTCTACAGTGACTGCTTTGAGTATTGTATTGCTACATTGTGCCGCAGTGACTGTTGTCCTTGACGGCACTGTTGGGTTTCGTGCTAGGTGTATTCTAGCAGGAAACCCAACAGTGTCATCGGGGTCTACTGTGACTGCTTTGAGTATTGTATTGCTACATTGTGCCTCAGTGACTGTTGTCCTTGACGGCACTGTTGGGTTTCGTGCTAGGTGTATTCTAGCAGGAAACCCAACAGTGTCATCGGGGTCTACAGTGACTGCTTTGAGTATTGTATTGCTACATTGTGCCTCAGTGACTGTTGTCCTTGACGGCACTGTTGGGTTTCGTGCTAGGTGTATTCTAGCAGGAAACCCAACAGTGTCATCGGGGTCTACAGTGACTGCTTTGAGTATTGTATTGCTACATTGTGCCGCAGTGACTGTTGTCCTTGACGGCACTGTTTTTTTTTTATCAACAGTGGACAAAGTCCGAACACGTTGGCGTTCGATCAAGGACCGCTTCAACAGTGATGTTCGTGCTGAGGGCCAGGTTCGCAGTGGATCTGCGTCAAGGACCAGAACTAGATACCGTCACTATCACGCGTTGCAGTTCCTAAGACCGGTCCTTGCCACGAGATCGTAAGTATAATACATTTTGGGTTTTTATTTTTATTAATCTGTGTTTTTCTAATCCACAGCTGATGCTTCTTTTAAAGGCATGGTAGTAATGATTTTCCTTTCTTCCACAGCACCTGGAGCAGCACCCTGCAACCTGGCCCTGGAGCGGTCCTTCCTCGGACGTCCTCTGACCCGTCCCAGCCATCCGACAGCCAGGAAGCACCTTGCAGGTCAACCACACACACAGCTGGTGACCAGGAAGCTGGGCCATCAGGTGTTCCCCTGTCCCAGGTCTCTGCCACTGGTTATGCGGGCACTACCCGCCAGCGGCAGAGGGCCTTGGACAGGAATGTCTTGCTCGAGTTTATGCATTTGAGCGAGACATTTAATTCCAGCCTCAAGTCACTGTCCGACAGAGTTGAAAGCGGTTTTGCACTCATGGAACGTGGTTTTAACCACTTTGAACACCGCTTCAATTCTGTAGAACAGCGCCTTGACCGTGTGGAGGCCGACCTCAACAGACCAGCACACCATTTTTTTAGTAAGATTGAAAAGGGCATGGCGGAACACCTTAGTCCTGATCAACAGCTGAATGTGCTGCAGGCCTGCAACAATGCTTTCTTGCAGGCTATGCAGCATAATCGGTACGGTCAGCAGTCAGTGGTGTCCTTTCCACCTGTGCCACCATTGACTCGCTTCACCTCACTACTGACTTGTGCTGCATACCACTGCACGGACACCTCTATTCAAAGCCAGGACACCCACCGTTACACCACCACAAGTCTGAGTGCAGCTGGTCACTTCACCGACACCACCATGGCAAGCGCTGCTCCTGTCTGGAGCACCACCGCCAATCCCATGCATGCGTGGAGCTCAGCCACCACTAGGCAAACATGGAACAGCCCTGCCGCTACAACAACATGTAGTAGCCCTGCCACCACCACTCAGCAAACCTGGACCATCACTGCCGCCACCAGTCCTCCTGCAAGGACGAGCACTGACAACGAAGAGCAGCAGCAGCCACCTCAGCAGCAGCAGCCACCTCAGCAGCAGCAGCCACCTCAGCAGCAGCAGCAACCACCTCAGCAGCAGCAGCCACCTCAGCAGCAGCCGCCACCTCAGCAGCAGCCGCCACCTCAGCAGCAGCCGCCACCTCAGCAGCAGCAGCCGCCACCTCAGCAGCAGCAGCCATACCAGCAGACGGGGGACCTACATTCCATATTTGCCCCTAGTTCAAGGCGAAATCAATCAAGGCGGGCATTGGGCCAAAGTCGGTCCAGGCACACAAGCCTACGGCGACATGCCATTACAACTAATGTACCTGAACAGATTTCCTCTCCTCCAAGTGTTCCTAGTTTAATTCCCTTAACTGGACTACCTTCCCCCACAAGTTTTGTTGCCCCTTCCCCTCAAACACCATCTTCAACTGCAAGTGTTGCATATTCCCTGCACACCCCCAAATTGAAACCATCTGCCCCCAAACGCCGTAAAAAATAATTTTTATGTTTATTTTTGTGATAAAAAATAAATTTACATTTGTGGTTCACCATTACTAAGTTTCATTAATGTTGTTTGCGCCGCTCACACACACTGATGGGTAAATACATGTTAAAAACCAACCCAAGGCCTAGTATAGTCATATGTGAAATAACATGGACTAGTATAGTCATACCAAGGCCTAGTGTAATAACTCGAGTTTTACCAACTTGGATCTGGTTTCATGAAAAACAAACTGTTGAAACTTGTCTTAAAAATAAGTTTCTTTCTAGTTTCACCAGTTTGTTTTTTGTGAAACAAGATGCTAGTTTTTAAAAATCGAGTTATTACAGTAGGCCTTGGTATGACTATACTAGGCCGTGGTATTTCACATATGACGATACTAGTAGGCCCAAGGCCTACTATACTCATATTTGAAATAACACGGCCTAGTATAGTCATTCCAAGGCCTAGTGTAATAACTATAGTTTTACCAACTAGAATCTGGTTTCATGAAAAACAAACTGTTGAAACTTGTCAAGTTTCACCCGTTTGTTTTTTGTGAAACAAGATACTAGTTGGCCAAAATCGAGTAGGCCTTGTTATGACTATACTAGGCCGTGGTATTTCACATATGAATATACTAGTAGGCACAAGGCCTAATATACTCATATTTGAAATACCACGGCCTAGTATAGTCATTCCAAGGCCTAGTGTAATAACTTGTAATGGAGCAGATTACATGAGCAGATTACATTCATCCACTCAATGCTGACTTGTATTCCCCATGGACTTTCATTGGGGTTGGGTTTTGAGGGTTGTGTTTTGAGAAAATCACATACTTTGTTTTAAACTAGTTGCACAATTTTCTCTTGAAAAAAAATGGTTTCCTGATTCATGGCCTGCAGCTTTGCTCATTCCAATATATTTCACGCAGACTAGCAATGCTGCATTTTAACTCATATGTGTATTTACCTGCCCATGTGTGTGAACATAAAAAAATTCAGTTATACATGGGAAGTTTTTTAATTAATTGGAGTTTAAAAAGTATAGTGCACTCAGTAATGGTATCAAATAAGGATTTTTATTACCATAAACAAACAACAACATTACACCATTTCATCTTGCCAGTGCACCCGTCCTACATCAGAAATAAAGTAGGCCGCAAATTTGACCCTCATTTGGCCAACTTCAACGGATGACCTGAGAGTGTGCTGAGTGAATTCAGGCAATGGGTTAGGAGCATCATCGTCCAGTTCAAAGGTCGGGTGCTCTTTAGCCATCACAAAGTTATGTAGAACCACACAGGCCTTCACCACCTCATCGACTGTTTCAAGTTTAAGATTAATGGCCGTGCCCAGAATTCGCCATCTGGAAACAAGAATCCCAAAAGCACACTCGACAGTTCTTCTGGCCCTGGTCAGCCTGTAATTAAATATTTTTTTGGTGTGGTCCAAGTCCCGGCTGGAGTAGGGTTTCAGTAAGTTTCCGCACATTTGAAAAGCCTCATCGCCAACCATTACAAAGGGCAGTGGCGGAGCTTCGGTGTGAGGAAGAGGCCGTGGCATAGGGAAATTAAATTGGTTGCCATACAACCTCCGGCCCATGTCTGAGTTTTTAAAAGCCTGTGAGTCATTACCACGGCCAAATGCTCCAATGTCCACTGCTACAAACATACATCCGGCATCCGCAATCGCAATGAGTACTGTTGAAAAGTACTTTTTGTAATTATAGTACTCAGATCCCGTTCTTTGGGGTTTGATGATCCGTATGTGTTTCCCATCAACAGCTCCCAAACAGTTGGGAAAATTGCATACTGTCCAGAATTTGTCAGCAATTTCCATCCACTTTTCAGCGGTGGGCAGGGGCATAAATTCTGGGCAAAGAACATTCCAGAGAGCCCGGCAGGTGTCAGCAACAATTCCAGACAAGGTAGAGATTCCAATACGGTACTGGAAGTGTAGTGAAGATAGGGTTTCTCCAGTCGCCAGGAATCTGTGAACAGACAAAGAAGTAAAATTAATATTTATGTATATTATTTTTAAAAACTATAAAATAAAATATTAGTACATTCACGAAAAATAATTACCCAAGGTTTTGAATACTAAATTTACAAAAAAAAACATCAGACCACACCCCTTGGTTTTTAAAACATACCGTAATGTCACCAGTAGCCGTTCCTCAGGAGGAATCGCACGACGGAGCTGTGTGTCCTGTCTCCGGATGGATTGTTGGACACGAGCAAGCAAATCCATGAAACTTTCGTGGGACATCCTGATATAATCTGTAAATTTCTCCGGGTTTGCCTGTAGCTCGCTGTAGAGGGTGTGGTATGCCCCACGGCTCTCCCGGAGTTCAACAATCGGATGTATCCACATACGCCGCCGTCTTCGCTGCCTCTCTCTCTTCCTTTGTTCATGGCAAGCAACTGCATACGCCTGAGCCATCGCGATGTCCAAATCCAAGTTGAAGTGAAAACTCTTCCAGCGCAGATCCATGGTCACGAGAAGAATCAAGCAAATGTGAAGAATACTGTAGACAGGGTCTATATATTAACATACCACACCCACAATGAAGTCCCATTGGTCTTGTGTGTTGTTGAATGGTTGTTTTTTCATTTTTGTGGGGTTTTTCCAAAATCTGTAAAAAAACGCAAACGCACAAAAAACGCATACAAACGCGCAAAAACGCTGCGTTTTTTTCCTGCATGCGCATAAAAATGCTTGAAAAAAACGCAGCGTTTGTATGCATTTGTATGCGTTTTTTTAATGCGTTTTTTTGCGGGAAAAACGCGCTGCAAAAAAAAGCAAGTGTGAAACTAGCCTCAGTCTCGTGTCTCGTCACTGTATCCTGCGAACCTGCTCTGACCCTTCACTTGGCGTAGTCAGCAGGATGCAGTCTCCGAGCACGGACAGTGGTGGCCCAGATCAGGGCAGGGCTGTAAATTCTACAACTAATGAGGGTCCCCATACCAGCATTTCATTGGGGGCCATGCTGAACCACCTGCCCAGATTTTCCAGCTCCAATACTATGTTATGGAGCTGGACAGAGCGGATGCGGGGGCTTTTTCGGATGCAACCAATGACCCCTTACTTGGAAGCCGAAGTGGCACTCATGGCTCTAGACGGGGAGGTGTGTAGGTCAGTGATGTTGTAACCTCCGGGGCACCGCAACACTTTTGAAAAAGTGTTACAGATAGTGGAACAGACCCATGGGGATCCCACTAATGTGGGAGAGTTAAGGACCCGTCTGTTTAGTCGGATGCAGGCAGAAGGGGAGGCGATGACTCAGTACATGAATGTCCTCCAAGAATTACATACGGCTATTGAAAGAAAAGACGGGGTAGGGGTAGGACCTGTTGACATTACCCTACGTGACCTACTGGTGACTGGACCTTCGAGATCCACTAATAAAGCAGGCATTACGGGAGCAGATCAGAATGAACCCCCAAATGGACTTTTCAGAAGTGGGAAGTCAGGCACGGGTTCGAGAGCAAGAACAGGGGATGGCGGTCCCCGTGGGGAAGGTCCAAGGTGTGGAGGCCTCCTCAAACGCAGTGGAGGAACCTCAGGGGGTGGAGGAGTTGAAGCGAGAATTGAAAAATATTAAGGGCGAGTTGGCCGAAGTAAAGAGAAGAACCGAAACTGGGACTGGACGAGCTAGCTCTAACCCCGGCCCCTGGGGGTCATGCTCCCCGCGGGGTGGTCAGTCTATGCCAGCCCGGCCATTAAACTAAAGGGCTCCGGGCTGGGTGGATGCCGCTCGGAGCCGAAAACCACAAGTAGGGGTGATGGAAGTCCCCAAGATTTGGAAGCAAATTGTCCAGTGGTTTGGGCAGAAGTGGAGGGCCGGGCCGTCCGGTGCCTGGTGGACACGAGGTCACAAGTAACCACTATGCCTGCAACATATTTTCAGCGCAGAACTTCCCGGAAGCAGCAAGGCCTAAGTGGGGGCCCTTGATGAGACTAGTAACTGCCAACCAACTGCCGGTCCCAGTTGCCGGGGTGGTGTGGGTGCAAGTCACGCTGTACGGTAAATCCCTTGGTCGCAGAGAGGTGGTACTGACTCAAGGAGAAGCTGATAAGCAACACCCCGTAACCCTAGGCATGAATGTTCTACGAGAGTTCGACAACCTACTGCTCAATGACCCTACACAGAGGATTCTGAAGCAGTGGGGTTCTCGCACAGCCCAGGGACAGGTATTCCAGCAGCTGATGAGGGGAGCATGGGTACATCAGGACCGTCAGGGAGGCGAGGCTCTGGGTAAAATCATCACGCCAGCGACTCCCCTGCTTGTGTTAACTCCTGGACAGACGGTGGTGGCCATGCTAATTGAAGCCCCGATACCTTTGGAGGGTGTGGAGGTGCAGGTGGAGCCATGTCACTCAGAGCGCTTACCTCCTGGCATACTGGTGGCTCGTTCCCTGGCTACGGTGCAAAAAGGAACCGTCCTGGTACGGTGCGTTAACCTTCAAGACTGAGACACCGTTCTGAAAGCACGGACTGTACTGGCCAAACTAGTAAGGCCTTTAGAAGAAGTACACCCCGAGGATCTGTGTGAAGTCACGGTTCGAACCTTACAGGTCCACGAAGTCTCGGCACAAGAGAAGGGCAGAAATATTTTGGAGCAAATGCGGGCCGAGCTTTCTGGATTAACTGCAGCCCAACTCTCACAGATAAAAATATTGCTTGGACAGTATCATGAAGTATTTGCTAGTAATGAGGACGATTTTGGGTGTACCACCACCATCACTCATGAAATCCCCACAGCAGGAGCGGCCCCTATCCGGGAACGATATCGACAGATTCCGCCACAACTCTATCAGGAGGTGAAAACTTTGCTGGCCCAAATGCTGTGAAAAGGGTTGATACGGGAAAGCCAAAGCCCCTGGGCGGCCCCAATCGTGTTGGTCCGGAAGAAAGATGGTACACTACGATTCAGTGTGGATTATCATAAACTGAATGCCTGCACTATTAAAGACTCATATCCACTGCCCCGCATAGACGAGTCCCTGTCCGCCTTGGGAAAGCAACATATTTTTCAACCCTAGACTTGGCCAGTGGGTACTGGCAGGTGCCCATGTCAGAAGAAGATAGAGCCAAGACGGCGTTCAAATTGCCCATGGGACGGTTTGAGTTTAATCGGATGCCGTTTGGGCTGGCCAACGCCCCCAGGACCTCTCAGCAATTGATGGAGCGGTGTCTGGAAGATCTTAATTTTGAGGCTACGTTGATCTATCTGGACGACATCATCGTCTATACTGCCACCTTTGAGGACCACCTGAAGCGGTTGGGACAGGTACTGAGCCGGTTGCAAAAGTACGGGTTGAAGGTGAAGCCTCAGAAATGCCACTTATTTCGCTCTCAGATTGAGTATCTGGGTCATGTCATTTCGGCAGAGGGTGTGAGGCCATCCCGGGAGAAGGTTGCTGCTATCCAGGAATGGCCTAACCCCGAGACGGTGAAAGATGTGCAGGCTTTTCTGGGGTTAGCCGGATATTACCGTCGCTTTGTAAAGAATTTTGCATGTCGAGCTCGAGCCCTGCAAGACCTGCTGAAGGGGGCTCCGCTGGGGCCAATGGGCGGAAAATCCAGTGGCAACAACCTCAGGAAGAGGCCTTCCGAGACCTCAAGGCTGCACTCTCGGATGCCCCAGTGTTGGCTTACGCAGATTTCTCTCAGTCGTTCATCTTGCACACTGATGGGAGTCTTCACGGGCTGGGGGCTGTGTTGTCACAAGTTCAGGATGGCCGGGAGAGGGTGATCGCATATGGAAGTTGCTCACTCCATGACTCCGAGCGTAACCCTGACAATTACAGCTCCTTTAAGCTCGAGCTCCTCGCAGTGGTGAGGGCTATGACAGAGAGGTTCACAGAGTACCTAGCGGGCTCCGAGGTGGTAGTGTGAACTGACAACAACCTGCTGGCTCATTTGGGAAACGCCAAATTGGGGGCTCTGGAACAGCGATGGGTGGCCCAGATGGCAAAGTACAATTATAAGATTATCTACAAAAGAGGGGCCGAGAATGTCCATGCAGATGCCCTCTCCAGGATTCGACATACAACTCCAGGACAGAATCGAGACGAAGAATTAGAAGGAGAGGAAATACCGTTCACTCTCACTGCTGCCGTGCTCACAACTGACAATAAAAAAAATCTTCCTCTGAGACCCCAAGGGGCATATTGGAACAATCCCGGGATAAGTGGATACAACAGCAACAAGAAGACGAAGAGGTTGGTCTCCTCAGGACTTGGGTCGCCGCTGGGCAATCACCCACTGACTCTCAATGGCAAAACTTGACTCAAGACCTGTTGCTTATGCTGCGACAATGGGAGAGGTTGGTTCTCCGAAAGGGATTAATGTATCGTAAAATAATATCACAAACAACCTCGATGACGGTTTGGCAGGTGGTTTCGCCAGGAGCCCAACTTCACGTACTGGCTTGGGAGGCTCACAAAAAAGTGGCCCATTTCGGAACAAAAAAACTTTGCATTGGCTGCAACAGAAAGCTTAACACCTACGCTTGCCGGCTGTTGTGGACAAAATTTGCCGAATTTGCCGCTTGTGTGAATTAGCCACACCACCAGCTCAGCGAGCCGCAGCACAGACTATTGTGAACTCAGCGCCCCTTGAGCTCCTGACAGTGGATTATCTGACCATTGGGCCCGCATTTCAGGGATATGAACACTGTCTCGTTATGGTAGATCATTTCACCAAATTCGCTGTGGTCTCCCCCACTCGGGATCAGACCGCAGAGTCAGCTGCCTCCGCAATCTGTAGAAACTTTATACAAGTATACGGCTGTCCTCAACAAATACATTCTGATCAGAGAGCATGTTTTTTGGGAAAAGTCATGGAAGAACTACATCACCTCTATGGAATTGACAAATCCTGGACCACACCGTATCACCCGCAAGGGAATGGGGCTTGTGAACGATTTAATCGGACATTGACTAAGATGTTGCGCACTCTGGAGAGTGACAAGAAGGCCCGTTGGCCTGAATATGTTTTTGAATTAGTTTGGGTCTATAACAATAGGGTACATCAAGTGACTGGCTATACCCCCTATTCCCTGTTGTTCTGACGAGAAGAAAAAGGGATCACGGAGGTGGAGTTAGACCCCGAAGAGCCTCAGCCTTGGACTGGAGTGTCATCTTGGGTCTGAAATCATCGTCACCGGCTGCAAACTCTTCACCGAATTGTACACACCAAACTCCGAGACTGGGAGCACCCAGGGAAGAATGCAACCCCACCTCCTCACCTCCAAAGCGGGGACCAGGTGCTTGTACTAGATCAATGCCCCAGAATAAACTGGAGCCACATTGGGAAGAAAGTCCTTATCGGGTCTTACGCCGTATCCATCCAGACGGACCGGTGTACGAAATATGACCTAAGGAGGATGAAACACTGCCCACCCGTATTGTGCATCTTAATATGTTTCGCCCATGTACTTCCTCCGACCCAAAGCAACCGGAGCCTACCCCGTTGACATCCGTACCATCTTCCGTATGTTGGGACCCGGACAACGACGAAGATTGTCTCCCAGGACCCGGAGGCCCTCCACTCAGCAATGAATCATCTGACACAATTAGCCTGCCCACCGATGTCCACCACCCCAGATGACTCTACCCCAGTTGAACTTAGATGCTCCGAGCGGTCAACAGCCGGTAAACCCCCTGAATGATATGAACAAGACCAGTTTGTATGGCAACAAACATTGATACCTCCGCAGATTCATTTCAATAGACTAAGGCCCTCGCCCGAGGACTGGCGAGCTTACAGGGTGGGGGAATGTGGGGAGAAGGACCCCCATATAGTGATTGGGCTGGAACCAAGGGGACCGCCATCAGGGTTCCTGAAGGAATCACACCAGGGGGATGACAAAGGGAGAGACACGAGTAAGGGTGTCAGGGCAACAGGGGGCAGGGCTAGGATAAAAGGAGCAGGGGCGCGCTCAGGTGTCAGTTGACAGAGAGCGGGACAACAGGCAGGAAGCCGTGAGACAGAGAGGACCGAGGGAGCGGACAGTGTATTCTGGAGAGACCGACAGGGGTCTGTGAAAGGAAAGCTGCGCACTCACCGACAAGTGACACGTGAGGGACTTTCACCGGAGGCCGCTCCCCCCATTCGGTCGCATAGAGCCGCCCCCGTTGTTTCCCTCCCTGCTGTGACAAGCTCACGACTTCCAGTGACCGCTGCGACTACAGACCGTTCCGTTAAAGCGGTCAGGACACTGCCCCCCTGCCTTCTCCCCCAATTGCGGCCCTGTTATGATCGGACCCTGGGGACGCGATCCCGCCACAGGCGGCCGTAGAGGCCCCCATCCGGTTTGCTCAGGGACCCTGAGCAGAGGTTGGTGAGCGGTTATATTTTGAAACTGCGTCATAACCCCGCGGTGAGACGAAAGCAGCAAGGAGACGCCTGTTGCGCCCACCGTCACAGATTCTTCAGGGCCTGTTGTGCCCCACCGTCATAGTTTCTTCAGGGCCTGTTGTGCCCCACTGTCATCGTTTCTTCAGGGCCTGTTGCGCCCCATCGTCATCGTTTCTTCCGGGCCTGTTGCGCCCCACCGTCATCGTTTCTTCAGGACCTGTTCACCCCACCGGCATCATTTCTTCAGGGCCTGTTGCGCCCCACCGGCATCATTTCTTCAAGGGCCTGTCGAGCCCAGCTCCATCCCGGAATATCGAGGCGTCAAGGCAGCCGCATCAGCGACCTCTACGCGGCCACGCCTGTGATCCTGACAGACACCTGGAAGGATAAGTTTATTATAAGAGATAAGGACCCCCCAGTTTGGTCATACGTGGCCTATAGCACCCGGGCCAACCGGGTTAGTCGCATTACCCATAAGAAAGTGTTGTTAGGTTTGTTGAGTCTCTGCGTGGACTGGTTGCTGTTAATAGTTTTTTGGGTTGCTCAATATAGCCCCAGCGGCTACAGTTTATAAAAGTTATTTCCACAAACCACACTAAGTCTCGGGTCTCGTCACTGCATCCTGCGAACATGCTCTGACCCTACAGTGCTTTAAATGTAAGTCCCCTCCAGTGTCTTCACTAGAGTTGAGCGACTTTTGCTTTTTTAGGGTTGCGTTTCGTTTCGTGAAACGCGACTTTTCCAAAAGTCGGGTTGAGCAAGATCGTCCGATTAGAGGGGAAAAGTCGGGGTCGTCCCGAAACACGAAACCCAATGTAAGTCAATGGGGAATAAAAGTCGGCAGTGAGAGGAGGACAGGAAACACACCTACAGTGCCCATTTGAATGCCAAAAGCATCAATTCTTCTTACTTAAGCTTGTCAACCTTAATTAACTTCAAAATACAAGTTACGCACTGAAAAATGGGGGTTATTTGGCTAAATTTGTGGGGGGGGAGGGCTGGCTGCAGGTTTTCATGTGCCCTGGGCGAAAGAGCGTCCCTTTAACACATACCACAACTCATCATGCTCCGATACGGCAGAGAAATAGCGGTATAGTACAATGAAAAATACCTCACTTTTTACATCTCATGACGAGGCCCATCTATTTCTCCATACAAAATCATTGGTCCCATATAATGTTTGAAACAGTATATGATGAGCTCCACATAATGCTACAGTATATGGTGGTCCCCATGGATGAAGCTCCACTGTCTTATGGGCACAAATAATGCTCCAAACATAATGGGCCCCATTTCTAATGCTCTAGTGTATAATGGGCCCAGTAAATGCTGCTCCAGTGTATGATGTCCACCTTTGTAATGTTCCAGTGTATGGTGGGCCCCATCTATCATTCTCCAGAGTATAGTGCTCCCCAAAAATTGCTGTCCCAACATAGAAAACAATCAAATAAGTCTCCTCGCTAGGGAATCCCTGTACTTGTCTGGACAGGTGCTGTAGCTTGCTTAACAGCTCGCCAGCCGTTCTCACGCCCAGTATGGATTGCACGTGATTGCACAAAGGTTAGAAAGGGTACTGTATCCCTGGATAACATGTATGGATAGCGTACACATTCAAAATATATGTCTATACAGCATGAGGCAGGCTCAGACGGTGTTAGGCCCAGTATGGATTGCACGTCATTGCACAAAGGTTAGAAGGGGTACCGTATCCCCGGATAACATGTATGGATAGCGTACACATTCAAAATATATGTCTATACAGCATGAGGCAGGCTCAGACGGTGTTAGGCCCAGTATGGATTGCACGTCATTGCACAAAGGTTAGAAGGGGTACCGTATCCCCGGATAACATGTATGGATAGCGTACACATTCAAAATATATGTCTATACAGCATGAGGCAGGCTCAGACGGTGTTAGGCCCAGTATGGATTGCACGTCATTGCACAAAGGTTAGAAGGGGTACCGTATCCCCGGATAACATGTACGGATAGCGTACACATTCAAAATATATGCCTATACAGCATGAGGCAGGCTCAGACGGTGTTAGGCCCAGTATGGATTGCACGTCATTGCACAAAGGTTAGAAGGGGTACCGTATCCCCGGATAACATGTATGGATAGCGTACACATTCAAAATATATGTCTATACAGCATGAGGCAGGCTCAGACGGTGTTAGGCCCAGTATGGATTGCACGTCATTGCACAAAGGTTAGAAGGGGTACCGTATCCCTGGATAACATGTATGGATAGCGTACACATTCAAAATATATGTCTATACAGCATGAGGCAGGCTCAGACGGTGTTAGGCCCAGTATGGATTGCACGTCATTGCACAAAGGTTAGAAGGGGTACCGTATCCCCGGATAACATGTATGGATAGCGTACACATTCAAAATATATGTCTATACAGCATGAGGCAGGCTCAGACGGTGTTAGGCCCAGTATGGATTGCACGTCATTGCACAAAGGTTAGAAGGGGTACCGTATCCCCGGATAACATGTATGGATAGCGTACACATTCAAAATATATGTCTATACAGCATGAGGCAGGCTCAGACGGTGTTAGGCCCAGTATGGATTGCACGTCATTGCACAAAGGTTAGAAGGGGTACCGTATCCCCGGATAACATGTATGGATAGCGTACACATTCAAAATATATGTCTATACAGCATGAGGCAGGCTCAGACGGTGTTAGGCCCAGTATGGATTGCACGTCATTGCACAAAGGTTAGAAAGGGTACCGTGTCCCTGGATAACATGTATGGATAGCGTACACATTCAAAATATATGTCTATACAGCATGAGGCAGGCTCAGACGGTGTTAGGCCCAGTATGGATTGCACGTCATTGCACAAAGGTTAGAAGGGGTACCGTATCCCCGGATAACATGTATGGATAGCGTACACATTCAAAATATATGTCTATACAGCATGAGGCAGGCTCAGACGGTGTTAGGCCCAGTATGGATTGCACGTCATTGCACAAAGGTTAGAAAGGGTACCGTATCCCTGGATAACATGTATGGATAGCGTACACATTCAAAATATATGTCTATACAGCATGAGGCAGGCTCAGACGGTGTTAGGCCCAATATGGATTGCACGTCATTGCACAAAGGTTAGAAGGGGTACCGTATCCCCGGATAACATGTATGGATAGCGTACACATTCAAAATATATGTCTACACAGCATGAGGCAGGCTCAGACGGTGTTAGGCCCAGTATGGATTGCACGTCATTGCACAAAGGTTAGAAAGGGTACCGTATCCCCTGGTAACATGTATGGATAGCGTACACATTCAAAATATATGTCTATACAGCATGAGGCAGGCTCAGACGGTGTTAGGCCCAGTATGGATTGCACGTCATTGCACAAAGGTTAGAAGGGGTACCATATCCCCGGATAACATGTATGGATAGCGTACACATTCAAAATATATGTCTATACAGCATGAGGCAGGCTCAGACGGTGTTAGGCCCAGTATGGATTGCACGTCATTGCACAAAGGTTAGAAGGGGTACCGTATCCCCGGATAACATGTATGGATAGCGTACACATTCAAAATATATGTCTACACAGCGTGAGGCAGGCTCATACGGTGTTAGGCCCAGTATGGATTGCACGTCATTGCACAAAGGTTAGAAAGGGTACCGTATCCCCGGATAACATGTATGGATAGCGTACACATTCAAAATATATGTCCATACAGCATGAGGCAGGCTCAGACGGTGTTAGGCCCAGTATGGATTGCACGTCATTGCACAAAGGTTAGAAGGGGTACCGTATCCCCGGATAACATGTATGGATAGCGTACACATTCAAAATATATGTCCATACAGCATGAGGCAGGCTCAGACGGTGTTAGGCCCAGTATGGATTGCACGTCATTGCACAAAGGTTAGAAGGGGTACCGTATCCCCGGATAACATGTATGGATAGCGTACACATTCAAAATATATGTCTATACAGCATGAGGCAGGCTCAGACGGTGTTAGGCCCAGTATGGATTGCACGTCATTGCACAAAGGTTAGAAGGGGTACCGTATCCCTGGATAACATGTATGGATAGCGTACACATTCAAAATATATGTCTATACAGCATGAGGCAGGCTCAGACGGTGTTAGGCCCAGTATGGATTGCACGTCATTGCACAAAGGTTAGAAGGGGTACCGTATCCCCGGATAACATGTATGGATAGCGTACACATTCAAAATATATGTCTATACAGCATGAGGCAGGCTCAGACGGTGTTAGGCCCAGTATGGATTGCACGTCATTGCACAAAGGTTAGAAGGGGTACCGTATCCCCGGATAACATGTATGGATAGCGTACACATTCAAAATATATGTCTATACAGCATGAGGCAGGCTCAGACGGTGTTAGGCCCAGTATGGATTGCACGTCATTGCACAAAGGTTAGAAGGGGTACCGTATCCCGGGATAACATGTATGGATAGCGTACACATTCAAAATATATGTCTATACAGCATGAGGCAGGCTCAGACGGTGTTAGGCCCAGTATGGATTGCACGTCATTGCACAAAGGTTAGAAGGGGTACCGTATCCCCGGATAACATGTATGGATAGCGTACACATTCAAAATATATGTCTATACAGCATGAGGCAGGCTCAGACGGTGTTAGGCCCAGTATTGATTGCACGTCATTGCACAAAGGTTAGAAAGGGTACCGTATCCCTGGATAACATGTATGGATAGCGTACACATTCAAAATATATGTCTATACAGCATGAGGCAGGCTCAGACGGTGTTAGGCCCAGTATGGATTGCACGTCATTGCACAAAGGTTAGAAGGGGTACCGTATCCCCGGATAACATGTATGGATAGCGTACACATTCAAAATATATGTCTATACAGCATGAGGCAGGCTCAGACGGTGTTTGGCCCAGTATGGATTGCACGTCATTGCACAAAGGTTAGAAGGGATACCGTATCCCCGGATAACATGTATGGATAGCGTACACATTCAAAATATATGCCTATACAGCATGAGGCAGGCTCAGACGGTGTTAGGCCCAGTATGGATTGCACGTCATTGCACAAAGGTTAGAAGGGGTACCGTATCCCCGGATAACATGTATGGATAGCGTACACATTCAAAATATATGTCTATACAGCATGAGGCAGGCTCAGACGGTGTTAGGCCCAGTATGGATTGCACGTCATTGCACAAAGGTTAGAAGGGGTACCGTATCCCCGGATAACATGTATGGATAGCGTACACATTCAAAATATATGTCTATACAGCATGAGGCAGGCTCAGACGGTGTTAGGCCCAGTATGGATTGCACGTCATTGCACAAAGGTTAGAAGGGGTACAGTATCCCTGGATAACATGTATGGATAGCGTACACATTCAAAATATATGTCTATACAGCATGAGGCAGGCTCAGACGGTGTTAGGCCCAGTATGGATTGCACGTCATTGCACAAAGGTTAGAAGGGGTACCGTATCCCCGGATAACATGTATGGATAGCGTACACATTCAAAATATATGTCTATACAGCATGAGGCAGGCTCAGACGGTGTTAGGCCCAGTATGGATTGCACGTCATTGCACAAAGGTTAGAAGGGGTACCGTATCCCCGGATAACATGTATGGATAGCGTACACATTCAAAATATATGTCTATACAGCATGAGGCAGGCTCAGACGGTGTTAGGCCCAGTATGGATTGCACGTCATTGCACAAAGGTTAGAAGGGGTACCGTATCCCGGGATAACATGTATGGATAGCGTACACATTCAAAATATATGTCTATACAGCATGAGGCAGGCTCAGACGGTGTTAGGCCCAGTATGGATTGCACGTCATTGCACAAAGGTTAGAAGGGGTACCGTATCCCCGGATAACATGTATGGATAGCGTACACATTCAAAATATATGTCTATACAGCATGAGGCAGGCTCAGACGGTGTTAGGCCCAGTATTGATTGCATGTCATTGCACAAAGGTTAGAAAGGGTACCGTATCCCTGGATAACATGTATGGATAGCGTACACATTCAAAATATATGTCTATACAGCATGAGGCAGGCTCAGACGGTGTTAGGCCCAGTATGGATTGCACATCATTGCACAAAGGTTAGAAGGGGTACCGTATCCCCGGATAACATGTATGGATAGCGTACACATTCAAAATATATGTCTATACAGCATGAGGCAGGCTCAGACGGTGTTTGGCCCAGTATGGATTGCACGTCATTGCACAAAGGTTAGAAGGGGTACCGTATCCCCGGATAACATGTATGGATAGCGTACACATTCAAAATATATGCCTATACAGCATGAGGCAGGCTCAGACGGTGTTAGGCCCAGTATGGATTGCACGTCATTGCACAAAGGTTAGAAGGGGTACCGTATCCCCGGATAACATGTATGGATAGCGTACACATTCAAAATATATGTCTATACAGCATGAGGCAGGCTCAGACGGTGTTAGGCCCAGTATGGATTGCACGTCATTGCACAAAGGTTAGAAGGGGTACCGTATCCCCGGATAACATGTATGGATAGCGTACACATTCAAAATATATGTCTATACAGCATGAGGCAGGCTCAGACGGTGTTAGGCCCAGTATGGATTGCACGTCATTGCACAAAGGTTAGAAGGGGTACCGTATCCCCGGATAACATGTATGGATAGCGTACACATTCAAAATATATGTCTATACAGCATGAGGCAGGCTCAGACGGTGTTAGGCCCAGTATGGATTGCACGTCATTGCACAAAGGTTAGAAAGGGTACCGTATCACTGGATAACATGTATGGATAGCGTACACATTCAAAATATATGTCTATACAGCATGAGGCAGGCTCAGACGGTGTTAGGCCCAGTATGGATTGCACATCATTGCACAAAGGTTAGAAGGGGTACCGTATTCCCGGATAACATGTATGGATAGCGTACACATTCAAAATATATGTCTATACAGCATGAGGCAGGCTCAGACGGTGTTAGGGCCAGTATGGATTGCACGTCATTGCACAAAGGTTAGAAAGGGTACCGTATCCCTGGATAACATGTATGGATAGCGTACACATTCAAAATATATGTCTATACAGCATGAGGCAGGCTCAGACGGTGTTAGGCCCAGTATGGATTGCACGTCATTGCACAAAGGTTAGAAGGGGTACCGTATCCCCGGATAACATGTATGGATAGCGTACACATTCAAAATATATGTCTATACAGCATGAGGCAGGCTCAGACGGTGTTAGGCCCAGTATGGATTGCACGTCATTGCACAAAGGTTAGAAGGGGTACCGTATCCCCGGATAACATGTATGGATAGCGTACACATTCAAAATATATGTCTATACAGCATGAGGCAGGCTCAGACGGTGTTAGGCCCAGTATGGATTGCACGTCATTGCACAAAGGTTAGAAAGGGTACCGTGTCCCTGGATAACATGTATGGATAGCGTACACATTCAAAATATATGTCTATACAGCATGAGGCAGGCTCAGACGGTGTTAGGCCCAGTATGGATTGCACGTCATTGCACAAAGGTTAGAAGGGGTACCGTATCCCCGGATAACATGTATGGATAGCGTACACATTCAAAATATATGTCTATACAGCATGAGGCAGGCTCAGACGGTGTTAGGCCCAGTATGGATTGCACGTCATTGCACAAAGGTTAGAAAGGGTACCGTATCCCTGGATAACATGTATGGATAGCGTACACATTCAAAATATATGTCTATACAGCATGAGGCAGGCTCAGACGGTGTTAGGCCCAATATGGATTGCACGTCATTGCACAAAGGTTAGAAGGGGTACCGTATCCCCGGATAACATGTATGGATAGCGTACACATTCAAAATATATGTCTACACAGCATGAGGCAGGCTCAGACGGTGTTAGGCCCAGTATGGATTGCACGTCATTGCACAAAGGTTAGAAAGGGTACCGTATCCCCTGGTAACATGTATGGATAGCGTACACATTCAAAATATATGTCTATACAGCATGAGGCAGGCTCAGACGGTGTTAGGCCCAGTATGGATTGCACGTCATTGCACAAAGGTTAGAAGGGGTACCATATCCCCGGATAACATGTATGGATAGCGTACACATTCAAAATATATGTCTATACAGCATGAGGCAGGCTCAGACGGTGTTAGGCCCAGTATGGATTGCACGTCATTGCACAAAGGTTAGAAGGGGTACCGTATCCCCGGATAACATGTATGGATAGCGTACACATTCAAAATATATGTCTACACAGCGTGAGGCAGGCTCATACGGTGTTAGGCCCAGTATGGATTGCACGTCATTGCACAAAGGTTAGAAAGGGTACCGTATCCCCGGATAACATGTATGGATAGCGTACACATTCAAAATATATGTCCATACAGCATGAGGCAGGCTCAGACGGTGTTAGGCCCAGTATGGATTGCACGTCATTGCACAAAGGTTAGAAGGGGTACCGTATCCCCGGATAACATGTATGGATAGCGTACACATTCAAAATATATGTCCATACAGCATGAGGCAGGCTCAGACGGTGTTAGGCCCAGTATGGATTGCACGTCATTGCACAAAGGTTAGAAGGGGTACCGTATCCCCGGATAACATGTATGGATAGCGTACACATTCAAAATATATGTCTATACAGCATGAGGCAGGCTCAGACGGTGTTAGGCCCAGTATGGATTGCACGTCATTGCACAAAGGTTAGAAGGGGTACCGTATCCCTGGATAACATGTATGGATAGCGTACACATTCAAAATATATGTCTATACAGCATGAGGCAGGCTCAGACGGTGTTAGGCCCAGTATGGATTGCACGTCATTGCACAAAGGTTAGAAGGGGTACCGTATCCCCGGATAACATGTATGGATAGCGTACACATTCAAAATATATGTCTATACAGCATGAGGCAGGCTCAGACGGTGTTAGGCCCAGTATGGATTGCACGTCATTGCACAAAGGTTAGAAGGGGTACCGTATCCCCGGATAACATGTATGGATAGCGTACACATTCAAAATATATGTCTATACAGCATGAGGCAGGCTCAGACGGTGTTAGGCCCAGTATGGATTGCACGTCATTGCACAAAGGTTAGAAGGGGTACCGTATCCCGGGATAACATGTATGGATAGCGTACACATTCAAAATATATGTCTATACAGCATGAGGCAGGCTCAGACGTTGTTAGGCCCAGTATGGATTGCACGTCATTGCACAAAGGTTAGAAG
This sequence comes from Dendrobates tinctorius, assembly GCF_039654945.1. Taxonomy (NCBI): domain Eukaryota; kingdom Metazoa; phylum Chordata; class Amphibia; order Anura; family Dendrobatidae; genus Dendrobates; species Dendrobates tinctorius. Next base: position 105,574,991 of record NW_027361690.1, on the reverse strand, counting down.
GGGTACCGTATCCCCGGATAACATGTATGGATAGCGTACACATTCAAAATATATGTCTATACAGCATGAGGCAGGCTCAGACGGTGTTAGGCCCAGTATTGATTGCACGTCATTGCACAAAGGTTAGAAAGGGTACCGTATCCCTGGATAACATGTATGGATAGCGTACACATTCAAAATATATGTCTATACAGCATGAGGCAGGCTCAGACGGTGTTAGGCCCAGTATGGATTGCACGTCATTGCACAAAGGTTAGAAGGGGTACCGTATCCCCGGATAACATGTATGGATAGCGTACACATTCAAAATATATGTCTATACAGCATGAGGCAGGCTCAGACGGTGTTTGGCCCAGTATGGATTGCACGTCATTGCACAAAGGTTAGAAGGGATACCGTATCCCCGGATAACATGTATGGATAGCGTACACATTCAAAATATATGCCTATACAGCATGAGGCAGGCTCAGACGGTGTTAGGCCCAGTATGGATTGCACGTCATTGCACAAAGGTTAGAAGGGGTACCGTATCCCCGGATAACATGTATGGATAGCGTACACATTCAAAATATATGTCTATACAGCATGAGGCAGGCTCAGACGGTGTTAGGCCCAGTATGGATTGCACGTCATTGCACAAAGGTTAGAAGGGGTACCGTATCCCCGGATAACATGTATGGATAGCGTACACATTCAAAATATATGTCTATACAGCATGAGGCAGGCTCAGACGGTGTTAGGCCCAGTATGGATTGCACGTCATTGCACAAAGGTTAGAAGGGGTACAGTATCCCTGGATAACATGTATGGATAGCGTACACATTCAAAATATATGTCTATACAGCATGAGGCAGGCTCAGACGGTGTTAGGCCCAGTATGGATTGCACGTCATTGCACAAAGGTTAGAAGGGGTACCGTATCCCCGGATAACATGTATGGATAGCGTACACATTCAAAATATATGTCTATACAGCATGAGGCAGGCTCAGACGGTGTTAGGCCCAGTATGGATTGCACGTCATTGCACAAAGGTTAGAAGGGGTACCGTATCCCCGGATAACATGTATGGATAGCGTACACATTCAAAATATATGTCTATACAGCATGAGGCAGGCTCAGACGGTGTTAGGCCCAGTATGGATTGCACGTCATTGCACAAAGGTTAGAAGGGGTACCGTATCCCGGGATAACATGTATGGATAGCGTACACATTCAAAATATATGTCTATACAGCATGAGGCAGGCTCAGACGGTGTTAGGCCCAGTATGGATTGCACGTCATTGCACAAAGGTTAGAAGGGGTACCGTATCCCCGGATAACATGTATGGATAGCGTACACATTCAAAATATATGTCTATACAGCATGAGGCAGGCTCAGACGGTGTTAGGCCCAGTATTGATTGCATGTCATTGCACAAAGGTTAGAAAGGGTACCGTATCCCTGGATAACATGTATGGATAGCGTACACATTCAAAATATATGTCTATACAGCATGAGGCAGGCTCAGACGGTGTTAGGCCCAGTATGGATTGCACATCATTGCACAAAGGTTAGAAGGGGTACCGTATCCCCGGATAACATGTATGGATAGCGTACACATTCAAAATATATGTCTATACAGCATGAGGCAGGCTCAGACGGTGTTTGGCCCAGTATGGATTGCACGTCATTGCACAAAGGTTAGAAGGGGTACCGTATCCCCGGATAACATGTATGGATAGCGTACACATTCAAAATATATGCCTATACAGCATGAGGCAGGCTCAGACGGTGTTAGGCCCAGTATGGATTGCACGTCATTGCACAAAGGTTAGAAGGGGTACCGTATCCCCGGATAACATGTATGGATAGCGTACACATTCAAAATATATGTCTATACAGCATGAGGCAGGCTCAGACGGTGTTAGGCCCAGTATGGATTGCACGTCATTGCACAAAGGTTAGAAGGGGTACCGTATCCCCGGATAACATGTATGGATAGCGTACACATTCAAAATATATGTCTATACAGCATGAGGCAGGCTCAGACGGTGTTAGGCCCAGTATGGATTGCACGTCATTGCACAAAGGTTAGAAGGGGTACCGTATCCCCGGATAACATGTATGGATAGCGTACACATTCAAAATATATGTCTATACAGCATGAGGCAGGCTCAGACGGTGTTAGGCCCAGTATGGATTGCACGTCATTGCACAAAGGTTAGAAAGGGTACCGTATCACTGGATAACATGTATGGATAGCGTACACATTCAAAATATATGTCTATACAGCATGAGGCAGGCTCAGACGGTGTTAGGCCCAGTATGGATTGCACGTCATTGCACAAAGGTTAGAAGGGGTACCGTATTCCCGGATAACATGTATGGATAGCGTACACATTCAAAATATATGTCTATACAGCATGAGGCAGGCTCAGACGGTGTTAGGGCCAGTATGGATTGCACGTCATTGCACAAAGGTTAGAAAGGGTACCGTATCCCTGGATAACATGTATGGATAGCGTACACATTCAAAATATATGTCTATACAGCATGAGGCAGGCTCAGACGGTGTTAGGCCCAGTTTGGATTGCACGTCATTGCACAAAGGTTAGAAGGGGTACCGTATCCCCGGATAACATGTATGGATAGCGTACACATTCAAAATATATGTCTATACAGCATGAGGCAGGCTCAGACGGTGTTTGGCCCAGTATGGATTGCACGTCATTGCACAAAGGTTAGAAGGGATACCGTATCCACGGATAACATGTATGGATAGCGTACACATTCAAAATATATGTCTATACAGCATGAGGCAGGCTCAGACGGTGTTAGGCCCAGTATTGATTGCACGTCATTGCACAAAGGTTAGAAAGGGTACCGTATCCCTGGATAACATGTATGGATAGCGTACACATTCAAAATATATGTCTATACAGCATGAGGCAGGCTCAGACGGTGTTAGGCCCAGTATGGATTGCACGTCATTGCACAAAGGTTAGAAGGGGTACCGTATCCCCGGATAACATGTATGGATAGCGTACACATTCAAAATATATGTCTATACAGCATGAGGCAGGCTCAGACGGTGTTTGGCCCAGTATGGATTGCACGTCATTGCACAAAGGTTAGAAGGGGTACCGTATCCCCGGATAACATGTATGGATAGCGTACACATTCAAAATATATGCCTATACAGCATGAGGCAGGCTCAGACGGTGTTAGGCCCAGTATGGATTGCACGTCATGGCACAAAGGTTAGAAGGGGTACCGTATCCCCGGATAACATGTATGGATAGCGTACACATTCAAAATATATGTCTATACAGCATGAGGCAGGCTCAGACGGTGTTAGGCCCAGTATGGATTGCACGTCATTGCACAAAGGTTAGAAAGGCTACCGTATCCCTGGATAACATGTATGGATAGCGTACACATTCAAAATATATGTCTATACAGCATGAGGCAGGCTCAGACGGTGTTAGGCCCAGTATGGATTGCACGTCATTGCACAAAGGTTAGAAGGGGTACCGTATCCCCGGATAACATGTATGGATAGCGTACACATTCAAAATATATGTCTATACAGCATGAGGCAGGCTCAGACGGTGTTAGGGCCAGTATGGATTGCACGTCATTGCACAAAGGTTAGAAAGGGTACCGTATCCCTGGATAACATGTATGGATAGCGTACACATTCAAAATATATGTCTATACAGCATGAGGCAGGCTCAGACGGTGTTAGGCCCAGTATGGATTGCACGTCATTGCACAAAGGTTAGAAGGGGTAACGTATCCCCGGATAACATGTATGGATAGCGTACACATTCAAAATATATGTCTATACAGCATGAGGCAGGCTCAGACGGTGTTAGGCCCAGTATGGATTGCACGTCATGGCACAAAGGTTAGAAAGGGTACCGTATCCCTGGATAACATGTATGGATAGCGTACACATTCAAAATATATGTCTATACAGCATGAGGCAGGCTCAGACGGTGTTAGGCCCAATATGGATTGCACGTCATTGCACAAAGGTTAGAAGGGGTACCGTATCCCCGGATAACATGTATGGATAGCGTACACATTCAAAATATATGTCTATACAGCATGAGGCAGGCTCAGACGGTGTTAGGCCCAGTATGGATTGCACGTCATTGCACAAAGGTTAGAAAGGGTACCGTATCCCCGGATAACATGTATGGATAGCGTACACATTCAAAATATATGTCTATACAGCATGAGGCAGGCTCAGACGGTGTTAGGCCCAGTATTGATTGCACGTCATTGCACAAAGGTTAGAAAGGGTACCGTATCCCTGGATAACATGTATGGATAGCGTACACATTCAAAATATATGTCTATACAGCATGAGGCAGGCTCAGACGGTGTTAGGCCCAGTATGGATTGCACGTCATTGCACAAAGGTTAGAAGGGGTACCGTATCCCCGGATAACATGTATGGATAGCGTACACATTCAAAATATATGTCTATACAGCATGAGGCAGGCTCAGACGGTGTTTGGCCCAGTATGGATTGCACGTCATTGCACAAAGGTTAGAAGGGGTACCGTATCCCCGGATAACATGTATGGATAGCGTACACATTCAAAATATATGCCTATACAGCATGAGGCAGGCTCAGACGGTGTTAGGCCCAGTATGGATTGCACGTCATTGCACAAAGGTTAGAAGGGGTACCGTATCCCCGGATAACATGTATGGATAGCGTACACATTCAAAATATATGTCTATACAGCATGAGGCAGGCTCAGACGGTGTTAGGCCCAGTATGGATTGCACGTCATTGCACAAAGGTTAGAAGGGGTACTGTATCCCCGGATAACATGTATGGATAGCGTACACATTCAAAATATATGTCTATACAGCATGAGGCAGGCTCAGACGGTGTTAGGCCCAGTATGGATTGCACGTCATTGCACAAAGGTTAGAAGGGGTACCGTATCCCCGGATAACATGTATGGATAGCGTACACATTCAAAATATATGTCTATACAGCATGAGGCAGGCTCAGACGGTGTTAGGCCCAGTATGGATTGCACGTCATTGCACAAAGGTTAGAAAGGGTACCGTATCCCTGGATAACATGTATGGATAGCGTACACATTCAAAATATATGTCTATACAGCATGAGGCAGGCTCAGACGGTGTTAGGCCCAGTATGGATTGCACGTCATTGCACAAAGGTTAGAAGGGGTACCGTATCCCCGGATAACATGTATGGATAGCGTACACATTCAAAATATATGTCTATACAGCATGAGGCAGGCTCAGACGGTGTTAGGCCCAGTATGGATTGCACGTCATTGCACAAAGGTTAGAAGGGGTACCGTATCCCCGGATAACATGTATGGATAGCGTACACATTCAAAATATATGTCTATACAGCATGAGGCAGGCTCAGACGGTGTTAGGCCCAGTATGGATTGCACGTCATTGCACAAAGGTTAGAAAGGGTACCGTATCACTGGATAACATGTATGGATAGCGTACACATTCAAAATATATGTCTATACAGCATGAGGCAGGCTCAGACGGTGTTAGGCCCAGTATGGATTGCACGTCATTGCACAAAGGTTAGAAGGGGTACCGTATCCCCGGATAACATGTATGGATAGCGTACACATTCAAAATATATGTCTATACAGCATGAGGCAGGCTCAGACGGTGTTAGGGCCAGTATGGATTGCACGTCATTGCACAAAGGTTAGAAAGGGTACCGTATCCCTGGATAACATGTATGGATAGCGTACACATTCAAAATATATGTCTATACAGCATGAGGCAGGCTCAGACGGTGTTAGGCCCAGTTTGGATTGCACGTCATTGCACCAAGGTTAGAAGGGGTACCGTATCCCCGGATAACATGTATGGATAGCGTACACATTCAAAATATATGTCTATACAGCATGAGGCAGGCTCAGACGGTGTTTGGCCCAGTATGGATTGCACGTCATTGCACAAAGGTTAGAAGGGATACCGTATCCCCGGATAACATGTATGGATAGCGTACACATTCAAAATATATGTCTATACAGCATGAGGCAGGCTCAGACGGTGTTAGGCCCAGTATTGATTGCACGTCATTGCACAAAGGTTAGAAAGGGTACCGTATCCCTGGATAACATGTATGGATAGCGTACACATTCAAAATATATGTCTATACAGCATGAGGCAGGCTCAGATGGTGTTTGGCCCAGTATGGATTGCACGTCATTGCACAAAGGTTAGAAGGGGTACCGTATCCCCGGATAACATGTATGGATAGCGTACACATTCAAAATATATGTCTATACAGCATGAGGCAGGCTCAGACGGAGTTTGGCCCAGTATGGATTGCACGTCATTGCACAAAGGTTAGAAGGGGTACCGTATCCCCGGATAACATGTATGGATAGCGTACACATTCAAAATATATGCTTATACAGCATGAGGCAGGCTCAGACGGTGTTAGGCCCAGTATGGATTGCACGTCATTGCACAAAGGTTAGAAGGGGTACCGTATCCCCGGATAACATGTATGGATAGCGTACACATTCAAAATATATGTCTATACAGCATGAGGCAGGCTCAGACGGTGTTAGGCCCAGTATGGATTGCACGTCATTGCACAAAGGTTAGAAAGGCTACCGTATCCCTGGATAACATGTATGGAGAGCGTACACATTCAAAATATATGTCTATACAGCATGAGGCAGGCTCAGACGGTGTTAGGCCCAGTATGGATTGCACGTCATTGCACAAAGGTTAGAAGGGGTACCATATCCCCAGATAACATGTATGGATAGCGTACACATTCAAAATATATGTCTATACAGCATGAGGCAGGCTCAGACGGTGTTAGGCCCAGTATGGATTGCACGTCATTGCACAAAGGTTAGAAAGGGTACCGTATCCCTGGATAACATGTATGGATAGCGTACACATTCAAAATATATGTCTATACAGCATGAGGCAGGCTCAGACGGTGTTAGGCCCAATATGGATTGCACGTCATTGCACAAAGGTTAGAAGGGGTACCGTATCCCCGGATAACATGTATGGATAGCGTACACATTCAAAATATATGTCTACATAGCATGAGGCAGGCTCAGACGGTGTTAGGCCCAGTATGGATTGCACGTCATTGCACAAAGGTTAGAAAGGGTACCGTATCCCCTGGTAACATGTATGGATAGCGTACACATTCAAAATATATGTCTATACAGCATGAGGCAGGCTCAGACGGTGTTAGGCCCAGTATGGATTGCACGTCATTGCACAAAGGTTAGAAGGTGTACCATATCCCCGGATAACATGTATGGATAGCGTACACATTCAAAATATATGTCTATACAGCATGAGGCAGGCTCAGACGGTGTTAGGCCCAGTATGGATTGCACGTCATTGCACAAAGGTTAGAAGGGGTACCGTATCCCCGGATAACATGTATGGATAGCGTACACATTCAAAATATATGTCTACACAGCGTGAGGCAGGCTCAGACGGTGTTAGGCCCAGTATGGATTGCACGTCATTGCACAAAGGTTAGAAAGGGTACCGTATCCCCGGATAACATGTATGGATAGCGTACACATTCAAAATATATGTCCATACAGCATGAGGCAGGCTCAGACGGTGTTAGGCCCAGTATGGATTGCACGTCATTGCACAAAGGTTAGAAGGGGTACCGTATCCCCGGATAACATGTATGGATAGCGTACACATTCAAAATATATGTCTATACAGCATGAGGCAGGCTCAGACGGTGTTAGGCCCAGTATGGATTGCACGTCATTGCACAAAGGTTAGAAAGGGTACCGTATCCCCGGATAACATGTATGGATAGCGTACACATTCAAAATATATGTCTATACAGCATGAGGCAGGCTCAGACGGTGTTAGGCCCAGTATTGATTGCACGTCATTGCACAAAGGTTAGAAAGGGTACCGTATCCCTGGATAACATGTATGGATAGCGTACACATTCAAAATATATGTCTATACAGCATGAGGCAGGCTCAGACGGTGTTAGGCCCAGTATGGATTGCACGTCATTGCACAAAGGTTAGAAGGGGTACCGTATCCCCGGATAACATGTATGGATAGCGTACACATTCAAAATATATGTCTATACAGCATGAGGCAGGCTCAGACGGTGTTTGGCCCAGTATGGATTGCACGTCATTGCACAAAGGTTAGAAGGGGTACCGTATCCCCGGATAACATGTATGGATAGCGTACACATTCAAAATATATGCCTATACAGCATGAGGCAGGCTCAGACGGTGTTAGGCCCAGTATGGATTGCACGTCATTGCACAAAGGTTAGAAGGGGTACCGTATCCCCGGATAACATGTATGGATAGCGTACACATTCAAAATATATGTCTATACAGCATGAGGCAGGCTCAGACGGTGTTAGGCCCAGTATGGATTGCACGTCATTGCACAAAGGTTAGAAGGGGTACCATATCCCCGGATAACATGTATGGATAGCGTACACATTCAAAATATATGTCTATACAGCATGAGGCAGGCTCAGACGGTGTTAGGCCCAGTATGGATTGCACGTCATTGCACAAAGGTTAGAAGGGGTACCGTATCCCCGGATAACATGTATGGATAGCGTACACATTCAAAATATATGTCTACACAGCGTGAGGCAGGCTCAGACGGTGTTAGGCCCAGTATGGATTGCACGTCATTGCACAAAGGTTAGAAAGGGTACCGTATCCCCGGATAACATGTATGGATAGCGTACACATTCAAAATATATGTCCATACAGCATGAGGCAGGCTCAGACGGTGTTAGGCCCAGTATGGATTGCACGTCATTGCACAAAGGTTAGAAGGGGTACCGTATCCCCGGATAACATGTATGGATAGCGTACACATTCAAAATATATGTCTATACAGCATGAGGCAGGCTCAGACGGTGTTAGGCCCAGTATGGATTGCACGTCATTGCACAAAGGTTAGAAAGGGTACCGTATCCCCGGATAACATGTATGGATAGCGTACACATTCAAAATATATGTCTATACAGCATGAGGCAGGCTCAGACGGTGTTAGGCCCAGTATTGATTGCACGTCATTGCACAAAGGTTAGAAAGGGTACCGTATCCCTGGATAACATGTATGGATAGCGTACACATTCAAAATATATGTCTATACAGCATGAGGCAGGCTCAGACGGTGTTAGGCCCAGTATGGATTGCACGTCATTGCACAAAGGTTAGAAGGGGTACCGTATCCCCGGATAACATGTATGGATAGCGTACACATTCAAAATATATGTCTATACAGCATGAGGCAGGCTCAGACGGTGTTTGGCCCAGTATGGATTGCACGTCATTGCACAAAGGTTAGAAGGGGTACCGTATCCCCGGATAACATGTATGGATAGCGTACACATTCAAAATATATGCCTATACAGCATGAGGCAGGCTCAGACGGTGTTAGGCCCAGTATGGATTGCACGTCATTGCACAAAGGTTAGAAGGGGTACCGTATCCCCGGATAACATGTATGGATAGCGTACACATTCAAAATATATGTCTATACAGCATGAGGCAGGCTCAGACGGTGTTAGGCCCAGTATGGATTGCACGTCATTGCACAAAGGTTAGAAGGGGTACCGTATCCCCGGATAACATGTATGGATAGCGTACACATTCAAAATATATGTCTATACAGCATGAGGCAGGCTCAGACGGTGTTAGGCCCAGTATGGATTGCACGTCATTGCACAAAGGTTAGAAGGGGTACCGTATCCCCGGATAACATGTATGGATAGCGTACACATTCAAAATATATGTCTATACAGCATGAGGCAGGCTCAGACGGTGTTAGGCCCAGTATGGATTGCACGTCATTGCACAAAGGTTAGAAAGGGTACCGTATCCCTGGATAACATGTATGGATAGCGTACACATTCAAAATATATGTCTATACAGCATGAGGCAGGCTCAGACGGTGTTAGGCCCAGTATGGATTGCACGTCATTGCACAAAGGTTAGAAGGGGTACCGTATCCCCGGATAACATGTATGGATAGCGTACACATTCAAAATATATGTCTATACAGCATGAGGCAGGCTCAGACGGTGTTAGGCCCAGTATGGATTGCACGTCATTGCACAAAGGTTAGAAGGGGTACCGTATCCCCGGATAACATGTATGGATAGCGTACACATTCAAAATATATGTCTATACAGCATGAGGCAGGCTCAGACGGTGTTAGGCCCAGTATGGATTGCACGTCATTGCACAAAGGTTAGAAAGGGTACCGTATCACTGGATAACATGTATGGATAGCGTACACATTCAAAATATATGTCTATACAGCATGAGGCAGGCTCAGACGGTGTTAGGCCCAGTATGGATTGCACGTCATTGCACAAAGGTTAGAAGGGGTACCGTATCCCCGGATAACATGTATGGATAGCGTACACATTCAAAATATATGTCTATACAGCATGAGGCAGGCTCAGACGGTGTTAGGGCCAGTATGGATTGCACGTCATTGCACAAAGGTTAGAAAGGGTACCGTATCCCTGGATAACATGTATGGATAGCGTACACATTCAAAATATATGTCTATACAGCATGAGGCAGGCTCAGACGGTGTTAGGCCCAGTTTGGATTGCACGTCATTGCACAAAGGTTAGAAGGGGTACCGTATCCCCGGATAACATGTATGGATAGCGTACACATTCAAAATATATGTCTATACAGCATGAGGCAGGCTCAGACGGTGTTAGGCACAGTATGGATTGCACGTCATTGCACAAAGGTTAGAAAGGGTACCGTATCCCTGGATAACATGTATGGATAGCGTACACATTCAAAATATATGTCTATACAGCATGAGGCAGGCTCAGACGGTGTTAGGCCCAATATGGATTGCACGTCATTGCACAAAGCTTAGAAGGGGTACCGTATCCCCGGATAACATGTATGGATAGCGTACACATTCAAAATATATGTCTACACAGCATGAGGCAGGCTCAGACGGTGTTAGGCCCAGTATGGATTGCACGTCATTGCACAAAGGTTAGAAAGGGTACCGTATCCCCTGGTAACATGTATGGATAGCGTACACATTCAAAATATATGTCTATACAGCATGAGGCAGTCTCAGGCGGTGTTAGGCCCAGTATGGATTGCACGTCATTGCACAAAGGTTAGAAGGGGTACCATATCCCCGGATAACATGTATGGATAGCGTACACATTCAAAATATATGTCTATACAGCATGAGGCAGGCTCAGACGGTGTTAGGCCCAGTATGGATTGCACGTCATTGCACAAAGGTTAGAAGGGGTACCGTATCCCCGGATAACATGTATGGATAGCGTACACATTCAAAATATATGTCTACACAGCGTGAGGCAGGCTCAGACGGTGTTAGGCCCAGTATGGATTGCACGTCATTGCACAAAGGTTAGAAAGGGTACCGTATCCCCGGATAACATGTATGGATAGCGTACACATTCAAAATATATGTCCATAAAGCATGAGGCAGGCTCAGACGGTGTTAGGCCCAGTATGGATTGCACGTCATTGCACAAAGGTTAGAAGGGGTACCGTATCCCCGGATAACATGTATGGATAGCGTACACATTCAAAATATATGTCTATACAGCATGAGGCAGGCTCAGACGGTGTTAGGCCCAGTATGGATTGCACGTCATTGCACAAAGGTTAGAAAGGGTACCGTATCCCCGGATAACATGTATGGATAGCGTACACATTCAAAATATATGTCTATACAGCATGAGGCAGTCTCAGACGGTGTTAGGCCCAGTATGGATTGCACGTCATTGCACAAAGGTTAGAAGGGGTACCGTATCCCCGGATAACATGTATGGATAGCGTACACATTCAAAATATATGTCTATACAGCATGAGGCAGGCTCAGACGGTGTTAGGCCCAGTATGGATTGCACGTCATTGCACAAAGGTTAGAAAGGGTACCGTATCCCTGGATAACATGTATGGATAGCGTACACATTCAAAATATATGTCTATACAGCATTAGGCAGGCTCAGATGGTGTTAGGCCCAGTATGGATTGCACGTCATTGCACAAAGGTTAGAAGGGGTACCGTATCCCCGGATAACATGTATGGATAGCGTACACATTCAAAATATATGTCTTTACAGCATGAGGCAGGCTCAGACGGTGTTAGGCCCAGTATGGATTGCACGTCATTGCACAAAGGTTAGAAGGGGTACCGTATCCCCGGATAACATGTATGGATAGCGTACACATTCAAAATATATGTCTATACAGCATGAGGCAGGTTCAGACGGTGTTAGGCCCAGTATGGATTGCACGTCATTGCACAAAGTTTAGAAGGGGTAACGTATCCCCGGATAACATGTATGGATAGCGTACACATTCAAAATATATGTCTATACATCAGGAGGCAGGCTCAGACGGTGTCAGGCACAGTATGGATTTGACGGCCCAGATTACACAGCGGAGGAGCAGGGAGAGGTAAAGATTGCAAATGCTGGGGCCCTGGCCAAGCAAGGGGGGCCCACTCGTGGGCGTCGGTACTGGCACTGGGCCCCTCATAGTACAGCGGTGTGTCTGACGGCGGGTGTGCACCACCACCGTCAGAGACACTTGATTGCACTATGAGGGACCCTGTGCCAGTGCCCGCGCCCAATAGTCGGCCTACCCACCTGTCCAGGGCAACGGCACTCGCACGGTGTTGTGCGCTAGGTGGTGACCCCGGCCATGGGGGGGGAGGCAGCACAGTTAGGGAGTTTTAGAAAGTGGCATATGTTGATGTTGGACATTCAACTGATGCAAAAGGCGAAATAGGTGAAGTACCAGGAAGAGGTTGACCAAAGCAAGCCATTTTTCTGTCACCCTATGTGTCATCAGGGGAAGGTGGGACAAAATCCTTGGAAACCCATGCGTGGTTCATTTTAATGAAGGTTAGATCATCCACATTTTGGGTTGACAGACGGGTCCTTTTTTCTGTCAGGATTGATCCAGCTGCACTGAAGACTCTTTCCGATAGCACACTTGCAGCTGGGCAAGCGAGCTCCTGTAAGGCATATTGGGCCATTTCAGGCCAGGTGTCCAGTTTAGCGGCCCAATAGTCAAAGGGGAATGACCTGTGTGGGAGAACATCGATATGGGAGGAAAAGTAGTTTGTAACCATAGTTGACAACTGCTGTCTCCTGTCACTTTCCATCGATGCAGTATTACCAGTTGTGTGAGCGGTATTTGAAAAATCAATCCACAACATTGTCATGAAACCCCTGTCTCCAACACCACTTCTGCTGTGTGCACCACGAACACCTCTGCCAAGCTGCCCCCGGCCCGTACGGCTCGTGTGAGAACCATCACCGCTGCTGTGTGCTGGGAATGCCTCAAGCAACCGATTTACCAGAGTTGCTTGTTTATTAGCCAATATTAGGTCAAGGTTCTCCTGTGGCATGATGTTTTGTAATTTGCCTTTATAGCGTGGATCCAGGATGCTGGCCAACCAGTAGTCGTCATCGTTCATCATTTTGGCAATGCGGGGGTCCCTTTTTAGGATCCGCAAGGCATAATCTGACATGTGGGCCAATGTTCCCGGTGTCAATGATGCACTGCGAGTGCTGGGTGGAGGAGCACTTTCTGGCAAATCCACATCCCTCCAGTCACGCACAAACCCTGTACCAGACCTTGCCACGCCAACATTTTCACTTGCCCCACGAGATGCATCCTCCTCCCCTAAGTAATCATCCCCATCATCCTCCTCCTCCTCCTCCTCTTCTTCCTCCACCTCGTCCAGGAGAGGTCCCTGAGCAGACAATGGCTGAATGTTATCAAGGATTCCCTCCTCCTCTTCCTCCTCATCAACATTGGCTGCAGACGCCTGCTCCTTAAGGTGCGTCAAAGTTTGCATGAGCAGACGCATAAGTGGGATGCTCATGCTTAGGATGGCGTCGTCTGCGCTTACCAGCCGTGTGCATTCCTCAAAACACTGAAGGACTTTACAATGGTCTTTCAGCTTCGACCACTGCACGCCTGTCAACTCCATGTCTGCTCTCAAAGTGCCTGGCCGTGTATCCTCCCACAAATGCATTATGGCCTGCCTCTGCTCGCACAGCCGCTCCACCATGTGCAGGGTGGAGTTCCACCTTGTTGCAATGTCGATAATGAGGAGGTGGTTGGGAAGGTGGAGCAATCGCTGCAGCTTCTGCATACGAACGGAGTGTACAGGCGACCGGCGGATGTGCGCGCACAGTCTTCGCACCTTCTGGAGCAGGGCTGTTAACTCCGGATAATTTTTGAGGAAGCACTGCACCACCAGGTTCAAGGTGTGAGCCAAGCAAGGTATGTGGCTGAGTTTTGAAAGGGCTATGGCTGCCACAAAATTACGGCCGTTATCACTAACTACCTTGCCTGCCTCAAGATGTACACTGCCCAGCCATGACTCAGTTTGTCGCTTCAAGTACTCGGCCAGCACCTCGGCGGTGTGTCTGTCGCCCAAACACATCATCTGCAACACAGCCTGCTGACGCTTTCCACTAGCTGCTCGATAGGGGGACACATCATGTGCAACAGTGGCAGCTGCAGATGGAGTGCTCGTACGACTGGGCTCTGTGGACGAGCTGTCGCTTCTGGAGGAGGAGGAGGAGGAGGAGGGTCGAACGCCTACAGCCAACTGTTTCCTAGACCGTGGGCTAGGCAGCACTGTCCCACCACCGCTGTCCCCTGTGGACCCTGCATCCACCACGTTAACCCAGTGCGCAGTGATGGACACGTAACGGCCCTGGCCATGCCGACTGGACCATGCATCAGTTGTGAGGTGCACCTTTCCGCTCACTGACTGCTTGAGTGCATGGACAATGCGGTCTTTCACATGATGGTGGAGGGCTGGGATGGCTTTGCGAGAGAAGAAGTGGCGACTGGGTAGGTCATAGCGTGGTACTGCATAGGCCATGAGTTCGCGGAAAGCTGTGCTTTCCACCAACCGAAAGGGCATCATCTCAAACGAGATTAGTTTGGCAATGTGGGCGTTCAAACCCAGTGTACGCGGATGAGAGACTGAGTACTTTCTTGACCTACTCATAGTGTCTGGGAGGGTGAGCTGGACTTGAGAGCTGCATATGGTGGAAGTAGTGGTGGACAGGGCGGACTGAGAGAGGGTTGATGATGGTGATGGAGTTGGTGTTCTTTCTGATGGCCTAGAATCAGTCTTTCGTTGATATAACAGTGGGATTCCCTGACTGCTGTGGCCTTGCAACGACACCTCAACATTTGCTGCTGTACTAACCGGTGTGCTTACAGTGGGGGAAACAATGTAGCGTTGCTGACTACCTTCGTTGTGATCAGTTGCACATGTGGCACTTGAGGTTTGGTGTTGTGTCCACGCTTGCAAGTGCATGCTGGTTAAATGTTTAAGCATACAACTGGTATTCAAATTTTTTAGATTTTTCCCTCGGCTAAAGGTCTTTGCGCACTTCTTACAGATAACCTTGGCCTGATCATGAGGATTTTGTTCAAAAAACTGCCACACTGCACTCTTCCTACTTTGGCAGACATTTTGCGGCCTAGCACGCTGTGATCTTTTGACCCTCTGGACAAGCTGTCCAGCAACTCTTTTGATGTTTGGAACTTGTCTTTGGAGTGCTCCGGGCCTGCCAGATAACAGCTGTTGCGATGTCGATGTCTGCTGTGGATGCTCCTCATTTGATCTATTGGAAGCAGCACCCTCTTCCCCCAATGGATGCCAATCTGGGTCAACAACTGGGTCATCCATCACCTCCTCTTCTATGTCATGTGCACCTTTCTCTGTGTCACCATGTATGGTGGTATAGCGTGCGGGAAGGAGCACCTGAGTCTCATCAGGGTCAAAATCTGGCTCTGTACACTGCGAGGACAATGTAGTGCTCTGAGTGAATGTACCAGCAGAATCATCCATCAGCGGCTGTGCATCAGTGCACTCCATGTCAGATTCATCTTGGCCTGGGTAATTCACCATTTCACTTGATAATCCAGGCATGGTATGTGAAAACAGCTCCATGGAGTAATCAGTAGTATGGCCTGCGTCATCCTTCAATCTTGGTTGGGGTGAAGGACACAAGGAAAGGTGTGGTTCATGAACATGAGCCTGCAATGACGACTCAGTGCTTTTACTTTATACAACTGAAGAAGAGGAGGCGATAGAGCTGGAGGCTGAGTCAGCAATGTAAGACAAAACTTTTTCCTGATGCTCTGCCTTTAAAAGTGGTTTGCCAACTCCTAGAAAACTAAGCGTTCGAGGCCTTATGTAGACAGACGATGACGCAGGGTCAGCACCTCCTGCATTTGGTCCTATTTTGCTCTTGCCACTACCATCAGATCCATCACCAACACCATCATTACCAGCTGCCAACCCCCGCCCAATTCCACGGCCTCTTCCACCAGCCTTCCTCATATTTGGTAGAAATGTAGACAAAATCCAACAAACTATATAGTAATGTAAAACAAGGTACAAGGTGTCTATAGTACAGGGGAGTTTTAGAATTTCTGCACACACTTGTGGACAGTGGACACTTGTGGATTGTGTGCGGCCCACTGATATCTGAGCGCTATGTGACACGCTCGATGGCACAGCTGCCTGTGACCAAAGTGACGAGAGGATAATGGAGATTTTGAATCTCTGCGTACACTTTTGGACACTGGACACTTGTGGATTTTGTGCGGCCCACTGATATCTGAGCGCTATGTGACACGCTCGATGGCACAGCTGCCTGTGACCAAAGTGACGAGAGGATAATGGAGATTTTGAATCTCTGCGTACACTTGTGGACAGTGGACACTTGTGGATTGTGTGCGGCCCACTGATATCTGAGCGCTATGTGACACGCTCGATGGCACAGCTGCCTGTGACCAAAGTGACGAGAGGATAATGGAGATTTTGAATCTCTGCGTACACTTGTGGACAGTGGACACTTGTGGATTGTGTGCGGCCCACTGATATCTGAGTGCTATGTGACACGCTCGATGGCACAGCTGCCTGTGACCAAAGTGACGAGAGGATAATGGAGATTTTGAATCTCTGCGTACACTTTTGGACACTGGACACTTGTGGATTGTGTGCGGCCCACTGATATCTGAGCGCTATGTGACACGCTCGATGGCACAGCTGCCTGTGACCAAAGTGACGAGAGGATAATGGAGATTTTGAATCTCTGCGTACACTTGTGGACAGTGGACACTTGTGGATTGTGTGCGGCCTACTGATATCTGAGCGCTATGTGACACGCTCGATGGCACAGCTGCCTGTGACCAAAGTGACGAGAGGATAATGGAGATTTTGAATCTCTGCGTACACTTGTGGACAGTGCACACTTGTGGATTGTGTGCGGCCCAATGATATCTGAGCGCTATGTGACACGCTCGATGGCACAGCTGCCTGTGACCAAAGTGACGAGAGGATAATGGAGATTTTGAATCTCTGCGTACACTTTTGGACAGTGGACACTTGTGGATTGTGTGCGGCCCACTGATATCTGAGCGCTATGTGACACGCTCGATGGCACAGCTGCCTGTGACCAAAGTGACGAGAGGATAATGGAGATTTTGAATCTCTGCGTACACTTGTGGACAGTGGACACTTGTGGATTGTGTGCGGCCCACTGATATCTGAGCGCTATGTGACACGCTCGATGGCACAGCTGCCTGTGACCAAAGTGACGAGAGGATAATGGAGATTTTGAATCTCTGCGTACACTTGTGGACAGTGGACACTTGTGGATTGTGTGCGGCCCACTGATATCTGAGCGCTATGTGACACGCTCGATGGCACAGCTGCCTGTGACCAAAGTGACGAGAGGATAATGGAGATTTTGAATCTCTGCGTACACTTGTGGACAGTGGACACTTGTGGATTGTGTGCGGCCCACTGATATCTGAGCGCTATGTGACACGCTCGATGGCACAGCTGCCTGTGACCAAAGTGACGAGAGGATAATGGAGATTTTGAATCTCTGCGTACACTTTTGGACACTGGACACTTGTGGATTGTGTGCGGCCCACTGATATCTGAGCGCTATGTGACACGCTCGATGGCACAGCTGCCTGTGACCAAAGTGACGAGAGGATAATGGAGATTTTGAATCTCTGCGTACACTTTTGGACACTGGACACTTGTGGATTGTGTGCGGCCCACTGATATCTGAGCGCTATGTGACACGCTCGATGGCACAGCTGCCTGTGACCAAAGTGACGAGAGGATAATGGAGATTTTGAATCTCTGCGTACACTTGTGGACAGTGGACACTTGTGGATTGTGTGCGGCCCACTGATATCTGAGCGCTATGTGACACGCTCGATGGCACAGCTGCCTGTGACCAAAGTGACGAGAGGATAATGGAGATTTTGAATCTCTGCGTACACTTGTGGACAGTGGACACTTGTGGATTGTGTGCGGCCCACTGATATCTGAGCGCTATGTGACACGCTCGATGGCACAGCTGCCTGTGACCAAAGTGACGAGAGGATGATGGAGATTTTGAATCTCTGCGTACACTTTTGGACACTGGACACTTGTGGATTGTGTGCGGCCCACTGATATCTGAGCTCTATGTGACACGCTCGATGGCACAGCTGCCTGTGACCAAAGTGACGAGAGGATAATGGAGATTTTGAATCTCTGCGTACACTTGTGGACAGTGGACACTTGTGGATTGTGTGCGGCCCACTGATATCTGAGCGCTATGTGACACGCTCGATGGCACAGCTGCCTGTGACCAAAGTGACGAGAGGATAATGGAGATTTTGAATCTCTGCGTACACTTGTGGACAGTGGACACTTGTGGATTGTGTGCGGCCCACTGATATCTGAGCGCTATGTGACACGCTCGATGGCACAGCTGCCTGTGACCAAAGTGACGAGAGGATAATGGAGATTTTGAATCTCTGCGTACACTTGTGGACAGTGGACACTTGTGGATTGTGTGCGGCCCACTGATATCTGAGCGCTATGTGACACGATCGATGGCACAGCTGCCTGTAACCAAAGTGACGAGAGGATAATGGAGATTTTGAATCTCTGCGTACACTTGTGGACAGTGGACACTTGTGGATTGTGTGCGGCCCACTGATATCTGAGCGCTATGTGACACGCTCGATGGCACAGCTGCCTGTGACCAAAGTGACGAGAGGATAATGGAGATTTTGAATCTCTGCGTACACTTGTGGACAGTGGACACTTGTGGATTGTGTGCGGCCCACTGATATCTGAGCGCTATGTGACACGCTCGATGGCACAGCTGCCTGTGACCAAAGTGACGAGAGGATAATGGAGATTTTGAATCTCTGCGTACACTTGTGGACAGTGGACACTTGTGGATTGTGTGCGGCCCACTGATATCTGAGTGCTATGTGACACGCTCGATGGCACAGCTGCCTGTGACCAAAGTGACGAGAGGATAATGGAGATTTTGAATCTCTGCGTACACTTTTGGACACTGGACACTTGTGGATTGTGTGCGGCCCACTGATATCTGAGCGCTATGTGACACGCTCGATGGTACAGCTGCCTGTGACCAAAGTGACGAGAGGATAATGGAGATTTTGAATCTCTGCGTACACTTGTGGACAGTGGACACTTGTGGATTGTGTGCGGCCCACTGATATCTGAGCGCTATGTGACACGCTCGATGGCACAGCTGCCTGTAACCAAAGTGACGAGAGGATAATGGAGATTTTGAATCTCTGCGTACACTTTTGGACAGTGGACACTTGTGGATTGTGTGCGGCCCACTGATATCTGAGCGCTATGTGACACGCTCGATGGCACAGCTGCCTGTGACCAAAGTGACGAGAGGATAATGGAGATTTTGAATCTCTGCGTACACTTGTGGACAGTGGACACTTGTGGATTGTGTGCGGCCCACTGATATCTGAGCGCTATGTGACACGCTCGATGGCACAGCTGCCTGCGACCAAAGTGACGAGAGGATAATGGAGATTTTGAATCTCTGCGTACACTTGTGGACAGTGGACACTTGTGGATTGTGTGCGGCCCACTGATATCTGAGTGCTATGTGACACGCTCGATGGCACAGCTGCCTGTGACCAAAGTGACGAGAGGATAATGGAGATTTTGAATCTCTGCGTACACTTTTGGACACTGGACACTTGTGGATTGTGTGCGGCCCACTGATATCTGAGAGCTATGTGACACGCTCGATGGCACAGCTGCCTGTGACCAAAGTGACGAGAGGATAATGGAGATTTTGAATCTCTGCGTACACTTGTGGACAGTGGACACTTGTGGATTGTGTGCGGCCCACTGATATCTGAGCGCTATGTGACACGCTCGATGGCACAGCTGCCTGTGACCAAAGTGACGAGAGGATAATGGAGATTTTGAATCTCTGAGTACACTTTTGGACACTGGACACTTGTGGATTGTGTGCGGCCCACTGATATCTGAGCGCTATGTGACACGCTCGATGGCACAGCTGCCTGTGACCAAAGTGACGAGAGGATAATGGAGATTTTGAATCTCTGCGTACACTTTTGGACACTGGACACTTGTGGATTGTGTGCGGCCCACTGATATCTGAGCGCTATGTGACACGCTCGATGGCACAGCTGCCTGTGACCAAAGTGACGAGAGGATAATGGAGATTTTGAATCTCTGCGTACACTTGTGGACAGTGGACACTTGTGGATTGTGTGCGGCCCACTGATATCTGAGCGCTATGTGACACGCTCGATGGCACAGCTGCCTGTGACCAAAGTGACGAGAGGATAATGGAGATTTTGAATCTCTGCGTACACTTGTGGACAGTGGACACTTGTGGATTGTGTGCGGCCCACTGATATCTGAGCGCTATGTGACACGCTCGATGGCACAGCTGCCTGTGACCAAAGTGACGAGAGGATAATGGAGATTTTGAATCTCTGCGTACACTTTTGGACACTGGACACTTGTGGATTGTGTGCGGCCCACTGATATCTGAGCGCTATGTGACACGCTCGATGGCACAGCTGCCTGTGACCAAAGTGACGAGAGGATAATGGAGATTTTGAATCTCTGAGTACACTTTTGGACACTGGACACTTGTGGATTGTGTGCGGCCCACTGATATCTGAGCGCTATGTGACACGCTCGATGGCACAGCTGCCTGTGACCAAAGTGACGAGAGGATAATGGAGATTTTGAATCTCTGCGTACACTTGTGGACAGTGGACATTTGTGGATTGTGTGCGGCCCACTGATATCTGAGCGCTATGTGACACGCTCGATGGCACAGCTGCCTGTGACCAAAGTGACGAGAGGATAATGGAGATTTTGAATCTCTGCGTACACTTGTGGACAGTGGACACTTGTGGATTGTGTGCGGCCCACTGATATCTGAGCGCTATGTGACACGCTCGATGGCACAGCTGCCTGTGACCAAAGTGACGAGAGGATAATGGAGATTTTAAATCTCTACGTACACTTTTGGACACTGGACACTTGTGGATTGTGTGCGGCCCACTGATATCTGAGCGCTATGTGACACGCTCGATGGCACAGCTGCCTGTGACCAAAGTGACGAGAGGATAATGGAGATTTTGAATCTCTGCGTACACTTGTGGACAGTGGACACTTGTGGATTGTGTGCGGCCCACTGATATCTGAGCGCTATGTGACACGCTCGATGGCACAGCTGCCTGTGACCAAAGTGACGAGAGGATAAGGGAGATTTTGAATCTCTGCGTACACTTTTGGACACTGGACACTTGTGGATTGTGTGCGGCCCACTGATATCTGAGCGCTATGTGACACGCTCGATGGCACAGCTGCCTGTGACCAAAGTGACGAGAGGATAATGGAGATTTTGAATCTCTGCGTACACTTGTGGACAGTGGACACTTGTGGATTGTGTGCGGCCCACTGATATCTGAGCGCTATGTGACACGCTCGATGGCGCAGCTGCCTGTGACCAAAGTGACGAGAGGATAATGGAGATTTTGAATCTCTGCGTACACTTGTGGACAGTGGACACTTGTGGATTGTGTGCGGCCCACTGATATCTGAGCGCTATGTGACACGCTCGATGGCACAGCTGCCTGTGACCAAAGTGACGAGAGGATAATGGAGATTTTGAATCTCTGTGTACACTTTTGGACACTGGACACTTGTGGATTGTGTGCGGCCCACTGATATCTGAGCGCTATGTGACACGCTCGATGGCACAGCTGCCTGTGACCAAAGTGACGAGAGGATAATGGAGATTTTGAATCTCTGCGTACACTTTTGGACACTGGACACTTGTGGATTGTGTGCGGCCCACTGATATCTGAGCGCTATGTGACACGCTCGATGGCACAGCTGCCTGTGACCAAAGTGACGAGAGGATAATGGAGATTTTGAATCTCTGCGTACACTTGTGGACAGTGGACACTTGTGGATTGTGTGCGGCCCACTGATATCTGAGCGCTATGTGACACGCTCGATGGCACAGCTGCCTGTGACCAAAGTGACGAGAGGATAATGGAGATTTTGAATCTCTGCGTACACTTGTGGACAGTGGACACTTGTGGATTGTGTGCGGCCCACTGATATCTGAGCGCTATGTGACATGCTCAATGGCACAGCTGTCTGTGACCAAAGTGACGAGAGGATAAGGGAGATTTTGAATCTCTGCGTACACTTTTGGACACTGGACACTTGTGGATTGTGTGCGGCCCACTGATATCTGAGCGCTATGTGACACGTTCGATGGCACAGCTGCCTGTGACCAAAGTGACGAGAGGATAATGGAGATTTTGAATCTCTGCGTACACTTGTGGACAGTGGACACTTGTGGATTGTGTGCGGCCCACTGATATCTGAGCGCTATGTGACACGCTCGGTGGCACAGCTGCCTGTGACCAAAGTGACGAGAGGATAATGGAGATTTTGAATCTCTGCGTACACTTGTGGACAGTGGACACTTGTGGATTGTGTGCGGCCCACTGATATCTGAGCGCTATGTGACACGCTCGATGGCACAGCTGCCTGTAACCAAAGTGACGAGAGGATAATGGAGATTTTGAATCTCTGCGTACACTTTTGGACAGTGGACACTTGTGGATTGTGTGCGGCCCACTGATATCTGAGCGCTATGTGACACGCTCGATGGCACAGCTGCCTGTGACCAAAGTGACGAGAGGATAATGGAGATTTTGAATCTCTGCGTACACTTGTGGACAGTGGACACTTGTGGATTGTGTGCGGCCCACTGATATCTGAGCGCTATGTGACATGCTCAATGGCACAGCTGCCTGTGACCAAAGTGACGAGAGGATAATGGAGATTTTGAATCTCTGCGTACACTTGTGGACAGTGGACACTTGTGGATTGTGTGCGGCCCACTGATATCTGAGCGCTAAGTGACACGCTCGATGGCACAGCTGCCTGTGACCAAAGTGACGAGAGGATAATGGAGATTTTGAATCTCTGCGTACACTTGTGGACAGTGGACACTTGTGGATTGTGTGCGGCCCACTGATATCTGAGCGCTATGTGACACGCTCGATGGCACAGCTGCCTGTGACCAAAGTGACGAGAGGATAATGGAGATTTTAAATCTCTGCGTACACTTTTGGACACTGGACACTTGTGGATTGTGTGCGGCCCACTGATATCTGAGCGCTATGTGACACGCTCGATGGCACAGCTGCCTGTGACCAAAGTGACGAGAGGATAATGGAGATTTTGAATCTCTGCGTACACTTGTGGACAGTGGACACTTGTGGATTGTGTGCGGCCCACTGATATCTGAGCGCTATGTGACACGCTCGATGGCACAGCTGCCTGTGACCAAAGTGACGAGAGGATAATGGAGATTTTGAATCTCTGCGTACACTTTTGGACACTGGACACTTGTGGATTGTGTGCGGCCCACTGATATCTGAGCGCTATGTGACACGCTCGATGGCACAGCTGCCTGTGACCAAAGTGACGAGAGGATAATGGAGATTTTGAATCTCTGCGTACACTTGTGGACAGTGGACACTTGTGGATTGTGTGCGGCCCACTGATATCTGAGCGCTATGTGACACGCTCGATGGCACAGCTGCCTGTGACCAAAGTGACGAGAGGATAATGGAGATTTTGAATCTCTGCGTACACTTGTGGACAGTGGACACTTGAGGATTGTGTGCGGCCCACTGATATCTGAGCGCTATGTGACACGCTCGATGGCACAGCTGCCTGTGACCAAAGTCACGAGAGGATAATGGAGATTTTGAATCTCTGCGTACACTTGTGGACAGTGGACACTTGTGGATTGTGTGCGGTCCACTGATATCTGAGCGCTATGTGACACGCTCGATGGCACAGCTGCCTGTAACCAAAGTGACGAGAGGATAATGGAGATTTTGAATCTCTGCGTACACTTTTGGACAGTGGACACTTGTGGATTGTGTGCGGCCCACTGATATCTGAGCGATATGTGACACGCTCGATGGCACAGCTGCCTGTGACCAAAGTGAAGAGAGGATAATGGAGATTTTGAATCTCTGCGTACACTTGTGGACAGTGGACACTTGTGGATTGTGTGCGGCCCACTGATATCTGAGCGCTATGTGACACGCTCGATGGCACAGCTGCCTGTGACCAAAGTGACGAGAGGATAATGGAGATTTTGAATCTCTGCGTAAACTTGTGGACAGTGGACACTTGTGGATTGTGTGCGGCCCACTGATATCTGAGCGCTATGTGACACGCTCGATGGCACAGCTGCCTGTGACCAAAGTGACGAGAGGATAATGGAGATTTTGAATCTCTGAGTACACTTTTGGACACTGGACACTTGTGGATTGTGTGCGGCCCACTGATATCTGAGCGCTATGTGACACGCTCGATGGCACAGCTGCCTGTGACCAAAGTGACGAGAGGATAATGGAGATTTTGAATCTCTGCGTACACTTGTGGACAGTGGACACTTGTGGATTGTGTGCGGCCCACTGATATCTGAGCGCTATGTGACACGCTCGATGGCACAGCTGCCTGTGACCAAAGTGACGAGAGGATAATGGAGATTTTGAATCTCTGCGTACACTTGTGGACAGTGGACACTTGTGGATTGTGTGCGGCCCACTGATATCTGAGCGCTATGTGACACGCTCGATGGCACAGCTGCCTGTGACCAAAGTGACGAGAGGATAATGGAGATTTTGAATCTCTGCGTACACTTGTGGACAGTGGACACTTGTGGATTGTGTGCGGCCCACTGATATCTGAGCGCTATGTGACACGCTCGATGGCACAGCTGCCTGTGACCAAAGTGACGAGAGGATAATGGAGATTTTGAATCTCTGCGTACACTTTTGGACACTGGACACTTGTGGATTGTGTGCGGCCCACTGATATCTGAGCGCTATGTGACACGCTCGATGGCACAGCTGCCTGTGACCAAAGTGACGAGAGGATAATGGAGATTTTGAATCTCTGCGTACACTTTTGGACACTGGACACTTGTGGATTGTGTGCGGCCCACTGATATCTGAGCGCTATGTGACACGCTCGATGGCACAGCTGCCTGTGACCAAAGTGACGAGAGGATAATGGAGATTTTGAATCTCTGCGTACACTTGTGGACAGTGGACACTTGTGGATTGTGTGCGGCCCACTGATATCTGAGCGCTATGTGACACGCTCGATGGCACAGCTGCCTGTGACCAAAGTGACGAGAGGATAATGGAGATTTTGAATCTCTGCGTACACTTGTGGACAGTGGACACTTGTGGATTGTGTGCGGCCCACTGATATCTGAGCACTATGTGACACGCTCGATGGCACAGCTGCCTGTGACCAAAGTGACGAGAGGATAATGGAGATTTTGAATCTCTGCGTACACTTTTGGACACTGGACACTTGTGGATTGTGTGCGGCCCACTGATATCTGAGCGCTATGTGACACGCTCGATGGCACAGCTGCCTGTGACCAAAGTGACGAGAGGATAATGGAAAATTTGAATCTCTGCGTACACTTGTGGACAGTGGACACTTGTGGATTGTGTGCGGCCCACTGATATCTGAGTGCTATGTGACACGCTCGATGGCACAGCTGCCTGTGACCAAAGTGACGAGAGGATAATGGAGATTTTGAATCTCTGCGTACACTTTTGGACACTGGACACTTGTGGATTGTGTGCGGCCCACTGATATCTGAGCGCTATGTGACACGCTCGATGGCACAGCTGCCTGTGACCAAAGTGACGAGAGGATAATGGAGATTTTGAATCTCTGCGTACACTTGTGGACAGTGGACACTTGTGGATTGTTTGCGGCCCACTGATATCTGAGCGCTATGTGACACGCTCGATGGCACAGCTGCCTGTGACCAAAGTGACGAGAGGATAATGGAGATTTTAAATCTCTACGTACACTTTTGGACACTGGACACTTGTGGATTGTGTGCGGCCCACTGATATCTGAGCGCTATGTGACACGCTCGATGGCACAGCTGCCTGTGACCAAAGTGACGAGAGGATAATGGAGATTTTGAATCTCTGCGTACACTTGTGGACAGTGGACACTTGTGGATTGTGTGCGGCCCACTGATATCTGAGCGCTATGTGACACGCTCGATGGCACAGCTGCCTGTGACCAAAGTGACGAGAGGATAAGGGAGATTTTGAATCTCTGCGTACACTTTTGGACACTGGACACTTGTGGATTGTGTGCGGCCCACTGATATCTGAGCGCTATGTGACACGCTCGATGGCACAGCTGCCTGTGACCAAAGTGACGAGAGGATAATGGAGATTTTGAATCTCTGCGTACACTTGTGGACAGTGGACACTTGTGGATTGTGTGCGGCCCACTGATATCTGAGCGCTATGTGACACGCTCGATGGCACAGCTGCCTGTGACCAAAGTGACGAGAGGATAATGGAGATTTTGAATCTCTGCGTACACTTGTGGACAGTGGACACTTGTGGATTGTGTGCGGCCCACTGATATCTGAGCGCTATGTGACACGCTCGATGGCACAGCTGCCTGTGACCAAAGTGACGAGAGGATAATGGAGATTTTGAATCTCTGCGTACACTTGTGGACAGTGGACACTTGTGGATTGTGTGCGGCCCACTGATATCTGAGCGCTATGTGACACGCTCGATGGCACAGCTGCCTGTGACCAAAGTGACGAGAGGATAATGGAGATTTTGAATCTCTGTGTACACTTTTGGACACTGGACACTTGTGGATTGTGTGCGGCCCACTGATATCTGAGCGCTATGTGACACGCTCGATGGCACAGCTGCCTGTGACCAAAGTGACGAGAGGATAATGGAGATTTTGAATCTCTGCGTACACTTTTGGACACTGGACACTTGTGGATTGTGTGCGGCCCACTGATATCTGAGCGCTATGTGACACGCTCGATGGCACAGCTGCCTGTGACCAAAGTGACGAGAGGATAATGGAGATTTTGAATCTCTGCGTACACTTGTGGACAGTGGACACTTGTGGATTGTGTGCGGCCCACTGATATCTGAGCGCTATGTGACACGCTCGATGGCACAGCTGCCTGTGACCAAAGTGACGAGAGGATAATGGAGATTTTGAATCTCTGCGTACACTTGTGGACAGTGGACACTTGTGGATTGTGTGCGGCCCACTGATATCTGAGCGCTATGTGACATGCTCAATGGCACAGCTGCCTGTGACCAAAGTGACGAGAGGATAAGGGAGATTTTGAATCTCTGCGTACACTTTTGGACACTGGACACTTGTGGATTGTGTGCGGCCCACTGATATCTGAGCGCTATGTGACACGTTCGATGGCACAGCTGCCTGTGACCAAAGTGACGAGAGGATAATGGAGATTTTGAATCTCTGCGTACACTTGTGGACAGTGGACACTTGTGGATTGTGTGCGGCCCACTGATATCTGAGCGCTATGTGACACGCTCGGTGGCACAGCTGCCTGTGACCAAAGTGACGAGAGGATAATGGAGATTTTGAATCTCTGCGTACACTTGTGGACAGTGGACACTTGTGGATTGTGTGCGGCCCACTGATATCTGAGCGCTATGTGACACGCTCGATGGCACAGCTGCCTGTAACCAAAGTGACGAGAGGATAATGGAGATTTTGAATCTCTGCGTACACTTTTGGACAGTGGACACTTGTGGATTGTGTGCGGCCCACTGATATCTGAGCGCTATGTGACACGCTCGATGGCACAGCTGCCTGTGACCAAAGTGACGAGAGGATAATGGAGATTTTGAATCTCTGCGTACACTTGTGGACAGTGGACACTTGTGGATTGTGTGCGGCCCACTGATATCTGAGCGCTATGTGACACGCTCGATGGCACAGCTGCCTGTGACCAAAGTGACGAGAGGATAATGGAGATTTTGAATCTCTGCGTACACTTTTGGACACTGGACACTTGTGGATTGTGTGCGGCCCACTGATATCTGAGCGCTATGTGACACGCTCGATGGCACAGCTGCCTGTGACCAAAGTGACGAGAGGATAATGGAGATTTTGAATCTCTGCGTACACTTTTGGACACTGGACACTTGTGGATTGTGTGCGGCCCACTGATATCTGAGCGCTATGTGACACGCTCGATGGCACAGCTGCCTGTGACCAAAGTGACGAGAGGATAATGGAGATTTTGAATCTCTGCGTACACTTGTGGACAGTGGACACTTGTGGATTGTGTGCGGCCCACTGATATCTGAGCGCTATGTGACACGCTCGATGGCACAGCTGCCTGTGACCAAAGTGACGAGAGGATAATGGAGATTTTGAATCTCTGCGTACACTTGTGGACAGTGGACACTTGTGGATTGTGTGCGGCCCACTGATATCTGAGCACTATGTGACACGCTCGATGGCACAGCTGCCTGTGACCAAAGTGACGAGAGGATAATGGAGATTTTGAATCTCTGCGTACACTTTTGGACACTGGACACTTGTGGATTGTGTGCGGCCCACTGATATCTGAGCGCTATGTGACACGCTCGATGGCACAGCTGCCTGTGACCAAAGTGACGAGAGGATAATGGAAAATTTGAATCTCTGCGTACACTTGTGGACAGTGGACACTTGTGGATTGTGTGCGGCCCACTGATATCTGAGTGCTATGTGACACGCTCGATGGCACAGCTGCCTGTGACCAAAGTGACGAGAGGATAATGGAGATTTTGAATCTCTGCGTACACTTTTGGACACTGGACACTTGTGGATTGTGTGCGGCCCACTGATATCTGAGCGCTATGTGACACGCTCGATGGCACAGCTGCCTGTGACCAAAGTGACGAGAGGATAATGGAGATTTTGAATCTCTGCGTACACTTGTGGACAGTGGACATTTGTGGATTGTGTGCGGCCCACTGATATCTGAGCGCTATGTGACACGCTCGATGGCACAGCTGCCTGTGACCAAAGTGACGAGAGGATAATGGAGATTTTGAATCTCTGCGTACACTTGTGGACAGTGGACACTTGTGGATTGTTTGCGGCCCACTGATATCTGAGCGCTATGTGACACGCTCGATGGCACAGCTGCCTGTGACCAAAGTGACGAGAGGATAATGGAGATTTTAAATCTCTACGTACACTTTTGGACACTGGACACTTGTGGATTGTGTGCGGCCCACTGATATCTGAGCGCTATGTGACACGCTCGATGGCACAGCTGCCTGTGACCAAAGTGACGAGAGGATAATGGAGATTTTGAATCTCTGCGTACACTTGTGGACAGTGGACACTTGTGGATTGTGTGCGGCCCACTGATATCTGAGCGCTATGTGACACGCTCGATGGCACAGCTGCCTGTGACCAAAGTGACGAGAGGATAAGGGAGATTTTGAATCTCTGCGTACACTTTTGGACACTGGACACTTGTGGATTGTGTGCGGCCCACTGATATCTGAGCGCTATGTGACACGCTCGATGGCACAGCTGCCTGTGACCAAAGTGACGAGAGGATAATGGAGATTTTGAATCTCTGCGTACACTTGTGGACAGTGGACACTTGTGGATTGTGTGCGGCCCACTGATATCTGAGCGCTATGTGACACGCTCGATGGCACAGCTGCCTGTGACCAAAGTGACGAGAGGATAATGGAGATTTTGAATCTCTGCGTACACTTGTGGACAGTGGACACTTGTGGATTGTGTGCGGCCCACTGATATCTGAGCGCTATGTGACACGCTCGATGGCACAGCTGCCTGTGACCAAAGTGACGAGAGGATAATGGAGATTTTGAATCTCTGCGTACACTTGTGGACAGTGGACACTTGTGGATTGTGTGCGGCCCACTGATATCTGAGCGCTATGTGACACGCTCGATGGCACAGCTGCCTGTGACCAAAGTGACGAGAGGATAATGGAGATTTTGAATCTCTGTGTACACTTTTGGACACTGGACACTTGTGGATTGTGTGCGGCCCACTGATATCTGAGCGCTATGTGACACGCTCGATGGCACAGCTGCCTGTGACCAAAGTGACGAGAGGATAATGGAGATTTTGAATCTCTGCGTACACTTTTGGACACTGGACACTTGTGGATTGTGTGCGGCCCACTGATATCTGAGCGCTATGTGACACGCTCGATGGCACAGCTGCCTGTGACCAAAGTGACGAGAGGATAATGGAGATTTTGAATCTCTGCGTACACTTGTGGACAGTGGACACTTGTGGATTGTGTGCGGCCCACTGATATCTGAGCGCTATGTGACACGCTCGATGGCACAGCTGCCTGTGACCAAAGTGACGAGAGGATAATGGAGATTTTGAATCTCTGCGTACACTTGTGGACAGTGGACACTTGTGGATTGTGTGCGGCCCACTGATATCTGAGCGCTATGTGACATGCTCAATGGCACAGCTGCCTGTGACCAAAGTGACGAGAGGATAAGGGAGATTTTGAATCTCTGCGTACACTTTTGGACACTGGACACTTGTGGATTGTGTGCGGCCCACTGATATCTGAGCGCTATGTGACACGTTCGATGGCACAGCTGCCTGTGACCAAAGTGACGAGAGGATAATGGAGATTTTGAATCTCTGCGTACACTTGTGGACAGTGGACACTTGTGGATTGTGTGCGGCCCACTGATATCTGAGCGCTATGTGACACGCTCGGTGGCACAGCTGCCTGTGACCAAAGTGACGAGAGGATAATGGAGATTTTGAATCTCTGCGTACACTTGTGGACAGTGGACACTTGTGGATTGTGTGCGGCCCACTGATATCTGAGCGCTATGTGACACGCTCGATGGCACAGCTGCCTGTAACCAAAGTGACGAGAGGATAATGGAGATTTTGAATCTCTGCGTACACTTTTGGACAGTGGACACTTGTGGATTGTGTGCGGCCCACTGATATCTGAGCGCTATGTGACACGCTCGATGGCACAGCTGCCTGTGACCAAAGTGACGAGAGGATAATGGAGATTTTGAATCTCTGCGTACACTTTTGGACACTGGACACTTGTGGATTGTGTGCGGCCCACTGATATCTGAGCGCTATGTGACATGCTCAATGGCACAGCTGCCTGTGACCAAAGTGACGAGAGGATAATGGAGATTTTGAATCTCTGCGTACACTTGTGGACAGTGGACACTTGTGGATTGTGTGCGGCCCACTGATATCTGAGCGCTAAGTGACACGCTCGATGGCACAGCTGCCTGTGACCAAAGTGACGAGAGGATAATGGAGATTTTGAATCTCTGCGTACACTTGTGGACAGTGGACACTTGTGGATTGTGTGCGGCCCACTGATATCTGAGCGCTATGTGACACGCTCGATGGCACAGCTGCCTGTGACCAAAGTGACGAGAGGATAATGGAGATTTTAAATCTCTGCGTACACTTTTGGACACTGGACACTTGTGGATTGTGTGCGGCCCACTGATATCTGAGCGCTATGTGACACGCTCGATGGCACAGCTGCCTGTGACCAAAGTGACGAGAGGATAATGGAGATTTTGAATCTCTGCGTACACTTGTGGACAGTGGACACTTGTGGATTGTGTGCGGCCCACTGATATCTGAGCGCTATGTGACACGCTCGATGGCACAGCTGCCTGTGACCAAAGTGACGAGAGGATAATGGAGATTTTGAATCTCTGCGTACACTTTTGGACACTGGACACTTGTGGATTGTGTGCGGCCCACTGATATCTGAGCGCTATGTGACACGC
Organism: Dendrobates tinctorius; assembly: GCF_039654945.1. Classification (NCBI taxonomy): domain Eukaryota; kingdom Metazoa; phylum Chordata; class Amphibia; order Anura; family Dendrobatidae; genus Dendrobates; species Dendrobates tinctorius. The sequence continues at coordinate 105,542,844 of NW_027361690.1, read as the reverse complement.
TCGATGGCACAGCTGCCTGTGACCAAAGTGACGAGAGGATAATGGAGATTTTGAATCTCTGCGTACACTTGTGGACAGTGGACACTTGTGGATTGTGTGCGGCCCACTGATATCTGAGCGCTATGTGACACGCTCGATGGCACAGCTGCCTGTGACCAAAGTGACGAGAGGATAATGGAGATTTTGAATCTCTGCGTACACTTGTGGACAGTGGACACTTGTGGATTGTGTGCGGCCCACTGATATCTGAGCGCTATGTGACACGCTCGATGGCACAGCTGCCTGTGACCAAAGTGACGAGAGGATAATGGAGATTTTGAATCTCTGCGTACACTTGTGGACAGTGGACACTTGTGGATTGTGTGCGGCCCACTGATATCTGAGCGCTAAGTGACACGCTCGATGGCACAGCTGCCTGTGACCAAAGTGACGAGAGGATAATGGAGATTTTGAATCTCTGCGTACACTTGTGGACAGTGGACACTTGTGGATTGTGTGCGGCCCACTGATATCTGAGCGCTATGTGACACGCTCGATGGCACAGCTGCCTGTGACCAAAGTGACGAGAGGATAATGGAGATTTTAAATCTCTGCGTACACTTTTGGACACTGGACACTTGTGGATTGTGTGCGGCCCACTGATATCTGAGCGCTATGTGACACGCTCGATGGCACAGCTGCCTGTGACCAAAGTGACGAGAGGATAATGGAGATTTTGAATCTCTGCGTACACTTGTGGACAGTGGACACTTGTGGATTGTGTGCGGCCCACTGATATCTGAGCGCTATGTGACACGCTCGATGGCACAGCTGCCTGTGACCAAAGTGACGAGAGGATAATGGAGATTTTGAATCTCTGCGTACACTTTTGGACACTGGACACTTGTGGATTGTGTGCGGCCCACTGATATCTGAGCGCTATGTGACACGCTCGATGGCACAGCTGCCTGTGACCAAAGTGACGAGAGGATAATGGAGATTTTGAATCTCTGCGTACACTTGTGGACAGTGGACACTTGTGGATTGTGTGCGGCCCACTGATATCTGAGCGCTATGTGACACGCTCGATGGCACAGCTGCCTGTGACCAAAGTGACGAGAGGATAATGGAGATTTTGAATCTCTGAGTACACTTTTGGACACTGGACACTTGTGGATTGTGTGCGGCCCACTGATATCTGAGCGCTATGTGACACGCTCGATGGCACAGCTGCCTGTGACCAAAGTGACGAGAGGATAATGGAGATTTTGAATCTCTGCGTACACTTTTGGACACTGGACACTTGTGGATTGTGTGCGGCCCACTGATATCTGAGCGCTATGTGACACGCTCGATGGCACAGCTGCCTGTGACCAAAGTGACGAGAGGATAATGGAGATTTTGAATCTCTGCGTACACTTGTGGACAGTGGACACTTGTGGATTGTGTGCGGCCCACTGATATCTGAGCGCTATGTGACACGCTCGATGGCACAGCTGCCTGTGACCAAAGTGACGAGAGGATAATGGAGATTTTGAATCTCTGCGTACACTTGTGGACAGTGGACACTTGTGGATTGTGTGCGGCCCACTGATATCTGAGCGCTATGTGACACGCTCGATGGCACAGCTGCCTGTGACCAAAGTGACGAGAGGATAATGGAGATTTTGAATCTCTGCGTACACTTTTGGACACTGGACACTTGTGGATTGTGTGCGGCCCACTGATATCTGAGCGCTATGTGACACGCTCGATGGCACAGCTGCCTGTGACCAAAGTGACGAGAGGATAATGGAGATTTTGAATCTCTGAGTACACTTTTGGACACTGGACACTTGTGGATTGTGTGCGGCCCACTGATATCTGAGCGCTATGTGACACGCTCGATGGCACAGCTGCCTGTGACCAAAGTGACGAGAGGATAATGGAGATTTTGAATCTCTGCGTACACTTGTGGACAGTGGACATTTGTGGATTGTGTGCGGCCCACTGATATCTGAGCGCTATGTGACACGCTCGATGGCACAGCTGCCTGTGACCAAAGTGACGAGAGGATAATGGAGATTTTGAATCTCTGCGTACACTTGTGGACAGTGGACACTTGTGGATTGTGTGCGGCCCACTGATATCTGAGCGCTATGTGACACGCTCGATGGCACAGCTGCCTGTGACCAAAGTGACGAGAGGATAATGGAGATTTTAAATCTCTACGTACACTTTTGGACACTGGACACTTGTGGATTGTGTGCGGCCCACTGATATCTGAGCGCTATGTGACACGCTCGATGGCACAGCTGCCTGTGACCAAAGTGACGAGAGGATAATGGAGATTTTGAATCTCTGCGTACACTTGTGGACAGTGGACACTTGTGGATTGTGTGCGGCCCACTGATATCTGAGCGCTATGTGACACGCTCGATGGCACAGCTGCCTGTGACCAAAGTGACGAGAGGATAAGGGAGATTTTGAATCTCTGCGTACACTTTTGGACACTGGACACTTGTGGATTGTGTGCGGCCCACTGATATCTGAGCGCTATGTGACACGCTCGATGGCACAGCTGCCTGTGACCAAAGTGACGAGAGGATAATGGAGATTTTGAATCTCTGCGTACACTTGTGGACAGTGGACACTTGTGGATTGTGTGCGGCCCACTGATATCTGAGCGCTATGTGACACGCTCGATGGCGCAGCTGCCTGTGACCAAAGTGACGAGAGGATAATGGAGATTTTGAATCTCTGCGTACACTTGTGGACAGTGGACACTTGTGGATTGTGTGCGGCCCACTGATATCTGAGCGCTATGTGACACGCTCGATGGCACAGCTGCCTGTGACCAAAGTGACGAGAGGATAATGGAGATTTTGAATCTCTGTGTACACTTTTGGACACTGGACACTTGTGGATTGTGTGCGGCCCACTGATATCTGAGCGCTATGTGACACGCTCGATGGCACAGCTGCCTGTGACCAAAGTGACGAGAGGATAATGGAGATTTTGAATCTCTGCGTACACTTTTGGACACTGGACACTTGTGGATTGTGTGCGGCCCACTGATATCTGAGCGCTATGTGACACGCTCGATGGCACAGCTGCCTGTGACCAAAGTGACGAGAGGATAATGGAGATTTTGAATCTCTGCGTACACTTGTGGACAGTGGACACTTGTGGATTGTGTGCGGCCCACTGATATCTGAGCGCTATGTGACACGCTCGATGGCACAGCTGCCTGTGACCAAAGTGACGAGAGGATAATGGAGATTTTGAATCTCTGCGTACACTTGTGGACAGTGGACACTTGTGGATTGTGTGCGGCCCACTGATATCTGAGCGCTATGTGACATGCTCAATGGCACAGCTGTCTGTGACCAAAGTGACGAGAGGATAAGGGAGATTTTGAATCTCTGCGTACACTTTTGGACACTGGACACTTGTGGATTGTGTGCGGCCCACTGATATCTGAGCGCTATGTGACACGTTCGATGGCACAGCTGCCTGTGACCAAAGTGACGAGAGGATAATGGAGATTTTGAATCTCTGCGTACACTTGTGGACAGTGGACACTTGTGGATTGTGTGCGGCCCACTGATATCTGAGCGCTATGTGACACGCTCGGTGGCACAGCTGCCTGTGACCAAAGTGACGAGAGGATAATGGAGATTTTGAATCTCTGCGTACACTTGTGGACAGTGGACACTTGTGGATTGTGTGCGGCCCACTGATATCTGAGCGCTATGTGACACGCTCGATGGCACAGCTGCCTGTAACCAAAGTGACGAGAGGATAATGGAGATTTTGAATCTCTGCGTACACTTTTGGACAGTGGACACTTGTGGATTGTGTGCGGCCCACTGATATCTGAGCGCTATGTGACACGCTCGATGGCACAGCTGCCTGTGACCAAAGTGACGAGAGGATAATGGAGATTTTGAATCTCTGCGTACACTTGTGGACAGTGGACACTTGTGGATTGTGTGCGGCCCACTGATATCTGAGCGCTATGTGACATGCTCAATGGCACAGCTGCCTGTGACCAAAGTGACGAGAGGATAATGGAGATTTTGAATCTCTGCGTACACTTGTGGACAGTGGACACTTGTGGATTGTGTGCGGCCCACTGATATCTGAGCGCTAAGTGACACGCTCGATGGCACAGCTGCCTGTGACCAAAGTGACGAGAGGATAATGGAGATTTTGAATCTCTGCGTACACTTGTGGACAGTGGACACTTGTGGATTGTGTGCGGCCCACTGATATCTGAGCGCTATGTGACACGCTCGATGGCACAGCTGCCTGTGACCAAAGTGACGAGAGGATAATGGAGATTTTAAATCTCTGCGTACACTTTTGGACACTGGACACTTGTGGATTGTGTGCGGCCCACTGATATCTGAGCGCTATGTGACACGCTCGATGGCACAGCTGCCTGTGACCAAAGTGACGAGAGGATAATGGAGATTTTGAATCTCTGCGTACACTTGTGGACAGTGGACACTTGTGGATTGTGTGCGGCCCACTGATATCTGAGCGCTATGTGACACGCTCGATGGCACAGCTGCCTGTGACCAAAGTGACGAGAGGATAATGGAGATTTTGAATCTCTGCGTACACTTTTGGACACTGGACACTTGTGGATTGTGTGCGGCCCACTGATATCTGAGCGCTATGTGACACGCTCGATGGCACAGCTGCCTGTGACCAAAGTGACGAGAGGATAATGGAGATTTTGAATCTCTGCGTACACTTGTGGACAGTGGACACTTGTGGATTGTGTGCGGCCCACTGATATCTGAGCGCTATGTGACACGCTCGATGGCACAGCTGCCTGTGACCAAAGTGACGAGAGGATAATGGAGATTTTGAATCTCTGCGTACACTTGTGGACAGTGGACACTTGAGGATTGTGTGCGGCCCACTGATATCTGAGCGCTATGTGACACGCTCGATGGCACAGCTGCCTGTGACCAAAGTCACGAGAGGATAATGGAGATTTTGAATCTCTGCGTACACTTGTGGACAGTGGACACTTGTGGATTGTGTGCGGTCCACTGATATCTGAGCGCTATGTGACACGCTCGATGGCACAGCTGCCTGTAACCAAAGTGACGAGAGGATAATGGAGATTTTGAATCTCTGCGTACACTTTTGGACAGTGGACACTTGTGGATTGTGTGCGGCCCACTGATATCTGAGCGATATGTGACACGCTCGATGGCACAGCTGCCTGTGACCAAAGTGAAGAGAGGATAATGGAGATTTTGAATCTCTGCGTACACTTGTGGACAGTGGACACTTGTGGATTGTGTGCGGCCCACTGATATCTGAGCGCTATGTGACACGCTCGATGGCACAGCTGCCTGTGACCAAAGTGACGAGAGGATAATGGAGATTTTGAATCTCTGCGTAAACTTGTGGACAGTGGACACTTGTGGATTGTGTGCGGCCCACTGATATCTGAGCGCTATGTGACACGCTCGATGGCACAGCTGCCTGTGACCAAAGTGACGAGAGGATAATGGAGATTTTGAATCTCTGAGTACACTTTTGGACACTGGACACTTGTGGATTGTGTGCGGCCCACTGATATCTGAGCGCTATGTGACACGCTCGATGGCACAGCTGCCTGTGACCAAAGTGACGAGAGGATAATGGAGATTTTGAATCTCTGCGTACACTTGTGGACAGTGGACACTTGTGGATTGTGTGCGGCCCACTGATATCTGAGCGCTATGTGACACGCTCGATGGCACAGCTGCCTGTGACCAAAGTGACGAGAGGATAATGGAGATTTTGAATCTCTGCGTACACTTGTGGACAGTGGACACTTGTGGATTGTGTGCGGCCCACTGATATCTGAGCGCTATGTGACACGCTCGATGGCACAGCTGCCTGTGACCAAAGTGACGAGAGGATAATGGAGATTTTGAATCTCTGCGTACACTTGTGGACAGTGGACACTTGTGGATTGTGTGCGGCCCACTGATATCTGAGCGCTATGTGACACGCTCGATGGCACAGCTGCCTGTGACCAAAGTGACGAGAGGATAATGGAGATTTTGAATCTCTGCGTACACTTTTGGACACTGGACACTTGTGGATTGTGTGCGGCCCACTGATATCTGAGCGCTATGTGACACGCTCGATGGCACAGCTGCCTGTGACCAAAGTGACGAGAGGATAATGGAGATTTTGAATCTCTGCGTACACTTTTGGACACTGGACACTTGTGGATTGTGTGCGGCCCACTGATATCTGAGCGCTATGTGACACGCTCGATGGCACAGCTGCCTGTGACCAAAGTGACGAGAGGATAATGGAGATTTTGAATCTCTGCGTACACTTGTGGACAGTGGACACTTGTGGATTGTGTGCGGCCCACTGATATCTGAGCGCTATGTGACACGCTCGATGGCACAGCTGCCTGTGACCAAAGTGACGAGAGGATAATGGAGATTTTGAATCTCTGCGTACACTTGTGGACAGTGGACACTTGTGGATTGTGTGCGGCCCACTGATATCTGAGCACTATGTGACACGCTCGATGGCACAGCTGCCTGTGACCAAAGTGACGAGAGGATAATGGAGATTTTGAATCTCTGCGTACACTTTTGGACACTGGACACTTGTGGATTGTGTGCGGCCCACTGATATCTGAGCGCTATGTGACACGCTCGATGGCACAGCTGCCTGTGACCAAAGTGACGAGAGGATAATGGAAAATTTGAATCTCTGCGTACACTTGTGGACAGTGGACACTTGTGGATTGTGTGCGGCCCACTGATATCTGAGTGCTATGTGACACGCTCGATGGCACAGCTGCCTGTGACCAAAGTGACGAGAGGATAATGGAGATTTTGAATCTCTGCGTACACTTTTGGACACTGGACACTTGTGGATTGTGTGCGGCCCACTGATATCTGAGCGCTATGTGACACGCTCGATGGCACAGCTGCCTGTGACCAAAGTGACGAGAGGATAATGGAGATTTTGAATCTCTGCGTACACTTGTGGACAGTGGACATTTGTGGATTGTGTGCGGCCCACTGATATCTGAGCGCTATGTGACACGCTCGATGGCACAGCTGCCTGTGACCAAAGTGACGAGAGGATAATGGAGATTTTGAATCTCTGCGTACACTTGTGGACAGTGGACACTTGTGGATTGTTTGCGGCCCACTGATATCTGAGCGCTATGTGACACGCTCGATGGCACAGCTGCCTGTGACCAAAGTGACGAGAGGATAATGGAGATTTTAAATCTCTACGTACACTTTTGGACACTGGACACTTGTGGATTGTGTGCGGCCCACTGATATCTGAGCGCTATGTGACACGCTCGATGGCACAGCTGCCTGTGACCAAAGTGACGAGAGGATAATGGAGATTTTGAATCTCTGCGTACACTTGTGGACAGTGGACACTTGTGGATTGTGTGCGGCCCACTGATATCTGAGCGCTATGTGACACGCTCGATGGCACAGCTGCCTGTGACCAAAGTGACGAGAGGATAAGGGAGATTTTGAATCTCTGCGTACACTTTTGGACACTGGACACTTGTGGATTGTGTGCGGCCCACTGATATCTGAGCGCTATGTGACACGCTCGATGGCACAGCTGCCTGTGACCAAAGTGACGAGAGGATAATGGAGATTTTGAATCTCTGCGTACACTTGTGGACAGTGGACACTTGTGGATTGTGTGCGGCCCACTGATATCTGAGCGCTATGTGACACGCTCGATGGCACAGCTGCCTGTGACCAAAGTGACGAGAGGATAATGGAGATTTTGAATCTCTGCGTACACTTGTGGACAGTGGACACTTGTGGATTGTGTGCGGCCCACTGATATCTGAGCGCTATGTGACACGCTCGATGGCACAGCTGCCTGTGACCAAAGTGACGAGAGGATAATGGAGATTTTGAATCTCTGCGTACACTTGTGGACAGTGGACACTTGTGGATTGTGTGCGGCCCACTGATATCTGAGCGCTATGTGACACGCTCGATGGCACAGCTGCCTGTGACCAAAGTGACGAGAGGATAATGGAGATTTTGAATCTCTGTGTACACTTTTGGACACTGGACACTTGTGGATTGTGTGCGGCCCACTGATATCTGAGCGCTATGTGACACGCTCGATGGCACAGCTGCCTGTGACCAAAGTGACGAGAGGATAATGGAGATTTTGAATCTCTGCGTACACTTTTGGACACTGGACACTTGTGGATTGTGTGCGGCCCACTGATATCTGAGCGCTATGTGACACGCTCGATGGCACAGCTGCCTGTGACCAAAGTGACGAGAGGATAATGGAGATTTTGAATCTCTGCGTACACTTGTGGACAGTGGACACTTGTGGATTGTGTGCGGCCCACTGATATCTGAGCGCTATGTGACACGCTCGATGGCACAGCTGCCTGTGACCAAAGTGACGAGAGGATAATGGAGATTTTGAATCTCTGCGTACACTTGTGGACAGTGGACACTTGTGGATTGTGTGCGGCCCACTGATATCTGAGCGCTATGTGACATGCTCAATGGCACAGCTGCCTGTGACCAAAGTGACGAGAGGATAAGGGAGATTTTGAATCTCTGCGTACACTTTTGGACACTGGACACTTGTGGATTGTGTGCGGCCCACTGATATCTGAGCGCTATGTGACACGTTCGATGGCACAGCTGCCTGTGACCAAAGTGACGAGAGGATAATGGAGATTTTGAATCTCTGCGTACACTTGTGGACAGTGGACACTTGTGGATTGTGTGCGGCCCACTGATATCTGAGCGCTATGTGACACGCTCGGTGGCACAGCTGCCTGTGACCAAAGTGACGAGAGGATAATGGAGATTTTGAATCTCTGCGTACACTTGTGGACAGTGGACACTTGTGGATTGTGTGCGGCCCACTGATATCTGAGCGCTATGTGACACGCTCGATGGCACAGCTGCCTGTAACCAAAGTGACGAGAGGATAATGGAGATTTTGAATCTCTGCGTACACTTTTGGACAGTGGACACTTGTGGATTGTGTGCGGCCCACTGATATCTGAGCGCTATGTGACACGCTCGATGGCACAGCTGCCTGTGACCAAAGTGACGAGAGGATAATGGAGATTTTGAATCTCTGCGTACACTTTTGGACACTGGACACTTGTGGATTGTGTGCGGCCCACTGATATCTGAGCGCTATGTGACATGCTCAATGGCACAGCTGCCTGTGACCAAAGTGACGAGAGGATAATGGAGATTTTGAATCTCTGCGTACACTTGTGGACAGTGGACACTTGTGGATTGTGTGCGGCCCACTGATATCTGAGCGCTAAGTGACACGCTCGATGGCACAGCTGCCTGTGACCAAAGTGACGAGAGGATAATGGAGATTTTGAATCTCTGCGTACACTTGTGGACAGTGGACACTTGTGGATTGTGTGCGGCCCACTGATATCTGAGCGCTATGTGACACGCTCGATGGCACAGCTGCCTGTGACCAAAGTGACGAGAGGATAATGGAGATTTTAAATCTCTGCGTACACTTTTGGACACTGGACACTTGTGGATTGTGTGCGGCCCACTGATATCTGAGCGCTATGTGACACGCTCGATGGCACAGCTGCCTGTGACCAAAGTGACGAGAGGATAATGGAGATTTTGAATCTCTGCGTACACTTGTGGACAGTGGACACTTGTGGATTGTGTGCGGCCCACTGATATCTGAGCGCTATGTGACACGCTCGATGGCACAGCTGCCTGTGACCAAAGTGACGAGAGGATAATGGAGATTTTGAATCTCTGCGTACACTTTTGGACACTGGACACTTGTGGATTGTGTGCGGCCCACTGATATCTGAGCGCTATGTGACACGCTCGATGGCACAGCTGCCTGTGACCAAAGTGACGAGAGGATAATGGAGATTTTGAATCTCTGCGTACACTTGTGGACAGTGGACACTTGTGGATTGTGTGCGGCCCACTGATATCTGAGCGCTATGTGACACGCTCGATGGCACAGCTGCCTGTGACCAAAGTGACGAGAGGATAATGGAGATTTTGAATCTCTGCGTACACTTGTGGACAGTGGACACTTGTGGATTGTGTGCGGCCCACTGATATCTGAGCGCTATGTGACACGCTCGATGGCACAGCTGCCTGTGACCAAAGTGACGAGAGGATAATGGAGATTTTGAATCTCTGCGTACACTTGTGGACAGTGGACACTTGTGGATTGTGTGCGGCCCACTGATATCTGAGCGCTAAGTGACACGCTCGATGGCACAGCTGCCTGTGACCAAAGTGACGAGAGGATAATGGAGATTTTGAATCTCTGCGTACACTTGTGGACAGTGGACACTTGTGGATTGTGTGCGGCCCACTGATATCTGAGCGCTATGTGACACGCTCGATGGCACAGCTGCCTGTGACCAAAGTGACGAGAGGATAATGGAGATTTTAAATCTCTGCGTACACTTTTGGACACTGGACACTTGTGGATTGTGTGCGGCCCACTGATATCTGAGCGCTATGTGACACGCTCGATGGCACAGCTGCCTGTGACCAAAGTGACGAGAGGATAATGGAGATTTTGAATCTCTGCGTACACTTGTGGACAGTGGACACTTGTGGATTGTGTGCGGCCCACTGATATCTGAGCGCTATGTGACACGCTCGATGGCACAGCTGCCTGTGACCAAAGTGACGAGAGGATAATGGAGATTTTGAATCTCTGCGTACACTTTTGGACACTGGACACTTGTGGATTGTGTGCGGCCCACTGATATCTGAGCGCTATGTGACACGCTCGATGGCACAGCTGCCTGTGACCAAAGTGACGAGAGGATAATGGAGATTTTGAATCTCTGCGTACACTTGTGGACAGTGGACACTTGTGGATTGTGTGCGGCCCACTGATATCTGAGCGCTATGTGACACGCTCGATGGCACAGCTGCCTGTGACCAAAGTGACGAGAGGATAATGGAGATTTTGAATCTCTGCGTACACTTGTGGACAGTGGACACTTGAGGATTGTGTGCGGCCCACTGATATCTGAGCGCTATGTGACACGCTCGATGGCACAGCTGCCTGTGACCAAAGTCACGAGAGGATAATGGAGATTTTGAATCTCTGCGTACACTTGTGGACAGTGGACACTTGTGGATTGTGTGCGGTCCACTGATATCTGAGCGCTATGTGACACGCTCGATGGCACAGCTGCCTGTAACCAAAGTGACGAGAGGATAATGGAGATTTTGAATCTCTGCGTACACTTTTGGACAGTGGACACTTGTGGATTGTGTGCGGCCCACTGATATCTGAGCGATATGTGACACGCTCGATGGCACAGCTGCCTGTGACCAAAGTGAAGAGAGGATAATGGAGATTTTGAATCTCTGCGTACACTTGTGGACAGTGGACACTTGTGGATTGTGTGCGGCCCACTGATATCTGAGCGCTATGTGACACGCTCGATGGCACAGCTGCCTGTGACCAAAGTGACGAGAGGATAATGGAGATTTTGAATCTCTGCGTAAACTTGTGGACAGTGGACACTTGTGGATTGTGTGCGGCCCACTGATATCTGAGCGCTATGTGACACGCTCGATGGCACAGCTGCCTGTGACCAAAGTGACGAGAGGATAATGGAGATTTTGAATCTCTGAGTACACTTTTGGACACTGGACACTTGTGGATTGTGTGCGGCCCACTGATATCTGAGCGCTATGTGACACGCTCGATGGCACAGCTGCCTGTGACCAAAGTGACGAGAGGATAATGGAGATTTTGAATCTCTGCGTACACTTGTGGACAGTGGACACTTGTGGATTGTGTGCGGCCCACTGATATCTGAGCGCTATGTGACACGCTCGATGGCACAGCTGCCTGTGACCAAAGTGACGAGAGGATAATGGAGATTTTGAATCTCTGCGTACACTTGTGGACAGTGGACACTTGTGGATTGTGTGCGGCCCACTGATATCTGAGCGCTATGTGACACGCTCGATGGCACAGCTGCCTGTGACCAAAGTGACGAGAGGATAATGGAGATTTTGAATCTCTGCGTACACTTGTGGACAGTGGACACTTGTGGATTGTGTGCGGCCCACTGATATCTGAGCGCTATGTGACACGCTCGATGGCACAGCTGCCTGTGACCAAAGTGACGAGAGGATAATGGAGATTTTGAATCTCTGCGTACACTTTTGGACACTGGACACTTGTGGATTGTGTGCGGCCCACTGATATCTGAGCGCTATGTGACACGCTCGATGGCACAGCTGCCTGTGACCAAAGTGACGAGAGGATAATGGAGATTTTGAATCTCTGCGTACACTTTTGGACACTGGACACTTGTGGATTGTGTGCGGCCCACTGATATCTGAGCGCTATGTGACACGCTCGATGGCACAGCTGCCTGTGACCAAAGTGACGAGAGGATAATGGAGATTTTGAATCTCTGCGTACACTTGTGGACAGTGGACACTTGTGGATTGTGTGCGGCCCACTGATATCTGAGCGCTATGTGACACGCTCGATGGCACAGCTGCCTGTGACCAAAGTGACGAGAGGATAATGGAGATTTTGAATCTCTGCGTACACTTGTGGACAGTGGACACTTGTGGATTGTGTGCGGCCCACTGATATCTGAGCACTATGTGACACGCTCGATGGCACAGCTGCCTGTGACCAAAGTGACGAGAGGATAATGGAGATTTTGAATCTCTGCGTACACTTTTGGACACTGGACACTTGTGGATTGTGTGCGGCCCACTGATATCTGAGCGCTATGTGACACGCTCGATGGCACAGCTGCCTGTGACCAAAGTGACGAGAGGATAATGGAAAATTTGAATCTCTGCGTACACTTGTGGACAGTGGACACTTGTGGATTGTGTGCGGCCCACTGATATCTGAGTGCTATGTGACACGCTCGATGGCACAGCTGCCTGTGACCAAAGTGACGAGAGGATAATGGAGATTTTGAATCTCTGCGTACACTTTTGGACACTGGACACTTGTGGATTGTGTGCGGCCCACTGATATCTGAGCGCTATGTGACACGCTCGATGGCACAGCTGCCTGTGACCAAAGTGACGAGAGGATAATGGAGATTTTGAATCTCTGCGTACACTTGTGGACAGTGGACATTTGTGGATTGTGTGCGGCCCACTGATATCTGAGCGCTATGTGACACGCTCGATGGCACAGCTGCCTGTGACCAAAGTGACGAGAGGATAATGGAGATTTTGAATCTCTGCGTACACTTGTGGACAGTGGACACTTGTGGATTGTTTGCGGCCCACTGATATCTGAGCGCTATGTGACACGCTCGATGGCACAGCTGCCTGTGACCAAAGTGACGAGAGGATAATGGAGATTTTAAATCTCTACGTACACTTTTGGACACTGGACACTTGTGGATTGTGTGCGGCCCACTGATATCTGAGCGCTATGTGACACGCTCGATGGCACAGCTGCCTGTGACCAAAGTGACGAGAGGATAATGGAGATTTTGAATCTCTGCGTACACTTGTGGACAGTGGACACTTGTGGATTGTGTGCGGCCCACTGATATCTGAGCGCTATGTGACACGCTCGATGGCACAGCTGCCTGTGACCAAAGTGACGAGAGGATAAGGGAGATTTTGAATCTCTGCGTACACTTTTGGACACTGGACACTTGTGGATTGTGTGCGGCCCACTGATATCTGAGCGCTATGTGACACGCTCGATGGCACAGCTGCCTGTGACCAAAGTGACGAGAGGATAATGGAGATTTTGAATCTCTGCGTACACTTGTGGACAGTGGACACTTGTGGATTGTGTGCGGCCCACTGATATCTGAGCGCTATGTGACACGCTCGATGGCACAGCTGCCTGTGACCAAAGTGACGAGAGGATAATGGAGATTTTGAATCTCTGCGTACACTTGTGGACAGTGGACACTTGTGGATTGTGTGCGGCCCACTGATATCTGAGCGCTATGTGACACGCTCGATGGCACAGCTGCCTGTGACCAAAGTGACGAGAGGATAATGGAGATTTTGAATCTCTGCGTACACTTGTGGACAGTGGACACTTGTGGATTGTGTGCGGCCCACTGATATCTGAGCGCTATGTGACACGCTCGATGGCACAGCTGCCTGTGACCAAAGTGACGAGAGGATAATGGAGATTTTGAATCTCTGTGTACACTTTTGGACACTGGACACTTGTGGATTGTGTGCGGCCCACTGATATCTGAGCGCTATGTGACACGCTCGATGGCACAGCTGCCTGTGACCAAAGTGACGAGAGGATAATGGAGATTTTGAATCTCTGCGTACACTTTTGGACACTGGACACTTGTGGATTGTGTGCGGCCCACTGATATCTGAGCGCTATGTGACACGCTCGATGGCACAGCTGCCTGTGACCAAAGTGACGAGAGGATAATGGAGATTTTGAATCTCTGCGTACACTTGTGGACAGTGGACACTTGTGGATTGTGTGCGGCCCACTGATATCTGAGCGCTATGTGACACGCTCGATGGCACAGCTGCCTGTGACCAAAGTGACGAGAGGATAATGGAGATTTTGAATCTCTGCGTACACTTGTGGACAGTGGACACTTGTGGATTGTGTGCGGCCCACTGATATCTGAGCGCTATGTGACATGCTCAATGGCACAGCTGCCTGTGACCAAAGTGACGAGAGGATAAGGGAGATTTTGAATCTCTGCGTACACTTTTGGACACTGGACACTTGTGGATTGTGTGCGGCCCACTGATATCTGAGCGCTATGTGACACGTTCGATGGCACAGCTGCCTGTGACCAAAGTGACGAGAGGATAATGGAGATTTTGAATCTCTGCGTACACTTGTGGACAGTGGACACTTGTGGATTGTGTGCGGCCCACTGATATCTGAGCGCTATGTGACACGCTCGGTGGCACAGCTGCCTGTGACCAAAGTGACGAGAGGATAATGGAGATTTTGAATCTCTGCGTACACTTGTGGACAGTGGACACTTGTGGATTGTGTGCGGCCCACTGATATCTGAGCGCTATGTGACACGCTCGATGGCACAGCTGCCTGTAACCAAAGTGACGAGAGGATAATGGAGATTTTGAATCTCTGCGTACACTTTTGGACAGTGGACACTTGTGGATTGTGTGCGGCCCACTGATATCTGAGCGCTATGTGACACGCTCGATGGCACAGCTGCCTGTGACCAAAGTGACGAGAGGATAATGGAGATTTTGAATCTCTGCGTACACTTTTGGACACTGGACACTTGTGGATTGTGTGCGGCCCACTGATATCTGAGCGCTATGTGACATGCTCAATGGCACAGCTGCCTGTGACCAAAGTGACGAGAGGATAATGGAGATTTTGAATCTCTGCGTACACTTGTGGACAGTGGACACTTGTGGATTGTGTGCGGCCCACTGATATCTGAGCGCTAAGTGACACGCTCGATGGCACAGCTGCCTGTGACCAAAGTGACGAGAGGATAATGGAGATTTTGAATCTCTGCGTACACTTGTGGACAGTGGACACTTGTGGATTGTGTGCGGCCCACTGATATCTGAGCGCTATGTGACACGCTCGATGGCACAGCTGCCTGTGACCAAAGTGACGAGAGGATAATGGAGATTTTAAATCTCTGCGTACACTTTTGGACACTGGACACTTGTGGATTGTGTGCGGCCCACTGATATCTGAGCGCTATGTGACACGCTCGATGGCACAGCTGCCTGTGACCAAAGTGACGAGAGGATAATGGAGATTTTGAATCTCTGCGTACACTTGTGGACAGTGGACACTTGTGGATTGTGTGCGGCCCACTGATATCTGAGCGCTATGTGACACGCTCGATGGCACAGCTGCCTGTGACCAAAGTGACGAGAGGATAATGGAGATTTTGAATCTCTGCGTACACTTTTGGACACTGGACACTTGTGGATTGTGTGCGGCCCACTGATATCTGAGCGCTATGTGACACGCTCGATGGCACAGCTGCCTGTGACCAAAGTGACGAGAGGATAATGGAGATTTTGAATCTCTGCGTACACTTGTGGACAGTGGACACTTGTGGATTGTGTGCGGCCCACTGATATCTGAGCGCTATGTGACACGCTCGATGGCACAGCTGCCTGTGACCAAAGTGACGAGAGGATAATGGAGATTTTGAATCTCTGCGTACACTTGTGGACAGTGGACACTTGTGGATTGTGTGCGGCCCACTGATATCTGAGCGCTATGTGACACGCTCGATGGCACAGCTGCCTGTGACCAAAGTGACGAGAGGATAATGGAGATTTTGAATCTCTGCGTACACTTGTGGACAGTGGACACTTGTGGATTGTGTGCGGCCCACTGATATCTGAGCGCTATGTGACACGCTCGATGGCACAGCTGCCTGTAACCAAAGTGACGAGAGGATAATGGAGATTTTGAATCTCTGCGTACACTTTTGGACAGTGGACACTTGTGGATTGTGTGCGGCCCACTGATATCTGAGCGATATGTGACACGCTCGATGGCACAGCTGCCTGTGACCAAAGTGAAGAGAGGATAATGGAGATTTTGAATCTCTGCGTACACTTGTGGACAGTGGACACTTGTGGATTGTGTGCGGCCCACTGATATCTGAGCGCTATGTGACACGCTCGATGGCACAGCTGCCTGTGACCAAAGTGACGAGAGGATAATGGAGATTTTGAATCTCTGCGTACACTTGTGGACAGTGGACACTTGTGGATTGTGTGCGGCCCACTGATATCTGAGCGCTATGTGACACGCTCGATGGCACAGCTGCCTGTGACCAAAGTGACGAGAGGATAATGGAGATTTTGAATCTCTGAGTACACTTTTGGACACTGGACACTTGTGGATTGTGTGCGGCCCACTGATATCTGAGCGCTATGTGACACGCTCGATGGCACAGCTGCCTGTGACCAAAGTGACGAGAGGATAATGGAGATTTTGAATCTCTGCGTACACTTGTGGACAGTGGACACTTGTGGATTGTGTGCGGCCCACTGATATCTGAGCGCTATGTGACACGCTCGATGGCACAGCTGCCTGTGACCAAAGTGACGAGAGGATAATGGAGATTTTGAATCTCTGCGTACACTTGTGGACAGTGGACACTTGTGGATTGTGTGCGGCCCACTGATATCTGAGTGCTATGTGACACGCTCGATGGCACAGCTGCCTGTGACCAAAGTGACGAGAGGATAATGGAGATTTTGAATCTCTGCGTACACTTGTGGACAGTGGACACTTGTGGATTGTGTGCGGCCCACTGATATCTGAGCGCTATGTGACACGCTCGATGGCACAGCTGCCTGTGACCAAAGTGACGAGAGGATAATGGAGATTTTGAATCTCTGCGTACACTTTTGGACACTGGACACTTGTGGATTGTGTGCGGCCCACTGATATCTGAGCGCTATGTGACACGCTCGATGGCACAGCTGCCTGTGACCAAAGTGACGAGAGGATAATGGAGATTTTGAATCTCTGCGTACACTTTTGGACACTGGACACTTGTGGATTGTGTGCGGCCCACTGATATCTGAGCGCTATGTGACACGCTCGATGGCACAGCTGCCTGTGACCAAAGTGACGAGAGGATAATGGAGATTTTGAATCTCTGCGTACACTTGTGGACAGTGGACACTTGTGGATTGTGTGCGGCCCACTGATATCTGAGCGCTATGTGACACGCTCGATGGCACAGCTGCCTGTGACCAAAGTGACGAGAGGATAATGGAGATTTTGAATCTCTGCGTACACTTGTGGACAGTGGACACTTGTGGATTGTGTGCGGCCCACTGATATCTGAGCACTATGTGACACGCTCGATGGCACAGCTGCCTGTGACCAAAGTGACGAGAGGATAATGGAGATTTTGAATCTCTGCGTACACTTTTGGACACTGGACACTTGTGGATTGTGTGCGGCCCACTGATATCTGAGCGCTATGTGACACGCTCGATGGCACAGCTGCCTGTGACCAAAGTGACGAGAGGATAATGGAAAATTTGAATCTCTGCGTACACTTGTGGACAGTGGACACTTGTGGATTGTGTGCGGCCCACTGATATCTGAGCGCTATGTGACACGCTCGATGGCACAGCTGCCTGTGACCAAAGTGACGAGAGGATAATGGAGATTTTGAATCTCTGCGTACACTTTTGGACACTGGACACTTGTGGATTGTGTGCGTCCCACTGATATCTGAGCGCTATGTGACACGCTCGATGGCACAGCTGCCTGTGACCAAAGTGACGAGAGGATAATGGAGATTTTGAATCTCTGCGTACAATTGTGGACAGTGGACACTTGTGGATTGTGTGCGGCCCACTGATATCTGAGCACTATGTGACACGCTCGATGGCACAGCTGCCTGTGACCAAAGTGACGAGAGGATAATGGAGATTTTGAATCTCTGCGTACACTTGTGGACAGTGGACACTTGTGGATTGTGTGCGGCCCACTGATATCTGAGCGCTATGTGACACTCTCGATGGCACAGCTGCCTGTGACCAAAGTGACGAGAGGATAATGGAGATTTTGAATCTCTGCGTACACTTGTGGACAGTGGACACTTGTGGATTGTGTGCGGCCCACTGATATCTGAGCGCTATGTGACACGCTCGATGGCACAGCTGCTTGTGACCAAAGTGACGAGAGGATAATGGAGATTTTGAATCTCTGCGTACACTTTTGGACACTGGACACTTGTGGATTGTGTGCGGCCCACTGATATCTGAGCGCTATGTGACACGCTCGATGGCACAGCTGCCTGTGACCAAAGTGACGAGAGGATAATGGAGATTTTGAATCTCTGCGTACACTTGTGGACAGTGGACACTTGTGGATTGTGTGCGGCCCACTGATATCTGAGCGCTATGTGACACGCTCGATGGCACAGCTGCCTGTGACCAAAGTGACGAGAGGATAATGGAGATTTTGAATCTCTGCGTACACTTTTGGACACTGGACACTTGTGGATTGTGTGCGGCCCACTGATATCTGAGCGCTATGTGACACGCTCGATGGCACAGCTGCCTGTGACCAAAGTGACGAGAGGATAATGGAGATTTTGAATCTCTGCGTACACTTTTGGACACTGGACTCTTGTGGATTGTGTGCGGCCCACTGATATCTGAGCGCTATGTGACACGCTCGATGGCACAGCTGCCTGTGACCAAAGTGACGAGAGGATAAGGGAGATTGGATTGCTTTTAAAAAAGCAGTTTGCGGAGCAGTGGGTAAACAGCAATGCCAGCGTGTCAGGAAGCCTTAGAAGGCAGCCCAACAACCAACACCACTGATACACCACAATATAGCCTCCCCTTGCACTGCACACACAGTGACTTGTGTGTTGTGCAGGCCAAATCGCTAGCAGCAGAAGCAGTTTTTTTGTCTTCTTCCCTGCTTAACGCTCTCCCTACAGAATCAGCAGCAACCTGTCCCTATACTAAAATCGGCAGAAGTAAGATGGCGGTCGGCGTGCATGCCCTTTTATACCCCCTGTGACGCCCACCAAAGCAAGCCAATCACTTGCATGCCCTTCTGAAAGATGGTGGTGACCCGTGCCTATGTCATCACGTTGCCCACAGTGTCCGTGTATCCTCATTGGCTGAAAAAGAGCGCAAAACAAACTTTTGAAATGCGACTTTGGCGCGTAAGTCGCCGACCTCGTGGCTGACCTCATCCTAGGGTCGGGTTTTGTTTTATGAAACCCGACTTTGCCAAAAGTCGGCGACTTTTGAATTTTTTCGACCCGTTTCGCTCAACTCTAGTCTTCACCATTTTTCTGCACCACTCCGGTTCTGCCATGCCATCCTGTGAGCGCAACTTCTCACTGGCCAGAAGTCAGAAGCTATGTCACAAGCTCTCAATGGAAGGCGCTTGTAGACTTGTATTGAAAAGTGGCCTCCGCACAGCTGCATGAGAAAACTGGAACTGCAGAAGATCACTTTTCACTGGAGACCAACCGGAGTGTTGCTGGAAAAGGAAGATGGTGGCAACAGGTGAGTATGGGGGGAGTTACATTTAAAGCACCACTCTAGTCATGCACTAAAAACACTGGAGTGGTGCTTTAATTAAATTCATAAATGGTCAGTCTTAAAACTCCAACCTGGGCTAAGTCAGGGCTGCCACCTGGAATTTCCAGGTCCTGCAGGGACAAAATTTTCCCCTTGAACCTTCCACAGTTTCACCGCCCACTCTTGGAAAATTGCCACTTCTGCTCCACGTCCTCACCAATCACACATTAACAGTTATTATTATTATTATTATTTATTTAAAAAGCACCATTGATTCCATGGTGCTGCACATGAGAAGGGGTTACATACAAATTACAGCTATCACTTACAGTAAACAAACTAACAATCACAGACTGATATAGAGGGGAGAGAGGACCCTGCCCTTCTGGGCTTACATGCTACAGGATGGTGGAGAAGGAGACAGTAGGTTGGGGGTTTCAGCAGCTTCAGTGATGGTGAGGCCCCCTGACGAAGGACGAGCATCCAAAATGCGCGTCGGGGCAGATGCGCGGACCCCCTGGGGCTCCTCTACCTACCAAACTATTTTGGTAAGATTTCACAGCCATGGATTTTTGGCATTATACTGCCCTCTTGGGTCAGATAGGGTCCTGTGTATTAAATTAGCAGTTATATGATAGAGCAGGATCAGGACTGGCATAAGGCCAGATTTATACTGCAGTTATCTTGGTATGGTAGGATGATGGTAGGCACCTATATTTTACACCATCAGACCTGCTTTTGAATGGCAATTACTTGATATGTATGATGCAGCCATACAATGATTTAATGCAGCACCCTAAGTATATATGTATCTACATCTACCTATAGGGTTATGTTGATGTTGTGATATGCCATTAGGGCTGGTCTTATAATAGATAGACATAGCAAACAAGATTTGTATGAAGTATGAAGGAATTTAGGTGTCTACAGATATATTTTCTATATACGAATTTGGTATGATTTTGATTATACCATTGGGAGTTTCTGAGGGGCGTCTGCAACGCTTCCCATGTTGCGTGGGTTGTTCTATATGTACTATTCAACACTGTCTTTGTCCTGTTCTATATACCTGTCTTAATAAAGATATTTATATTTTTATACTGGATCTGTAGTCGCACACTAGTGGTTTTTTCCACCCCTGTTTCATAACTAGGTAGAAAAATTATTTATCTTATCTATCACTCTTCAGTGTTTCCGTGCTGAATCAGTAGGCTGTCAGAATCGGACATAGTGACCGATTGCTGATAAGTCCTAGCACCAAAAACCCACCTTGGTAAAGATTTCCTTAATTGTCTGCCTTATCTGCTTTGCCTCTCTGCTTCACTGTTTTGTTTGTTTTCATACTTGATTGTAACCTCTGCCCGCCTGAAAAAGATAGGGAGACATACTGAGCAAATTTACTGTCAATCTGGACCTGGTCCTGCTCTCGGCTTGGCCGATGGTTCACAGAAGTCTGACCTCTATGTCTCTCCCAGTGGGCAAGTGGGAATAGGGGCTTAGTTACTCTGAGTAGTTTTCCAACCTTGTTGGTAACTTTTTTGTAGGTCCCCACCTAGTTAAGGTGATGGTGCCCTAGCTGCAGCATAAGTTCTTAAGTTTTATTCTATACAGGTGGAAGGGTAATTAGAATTATCATATTGATGTTTCTGAGTGATTGCTGTATCCCTGTCTACTTAAAATGTGTTTTGCCCAGGTGAAGACTTTTCATCTCTACAGATCAGGCTGGCATATAGATTGTGAAAATGTTTGTGCCAAAAATTCACTATTAAATAGTATTGCATAGTCGAGTATCAGTGTCATCATAGGCTGTCCATGATTTGCCAGCAGGAGGAGTATAAACTAGCATATGGTTAAAATTTTGAGTCCATTCTGTAGATATTCATTGTGAGATTGTGCGATAAGAGAATTAGTTATAAACCAGTTTTATTTTTGTGTACTTTAGAACTGTAAGGTTGAATGTTAAAAGTATTCATGTAAAAAGAGAATTTCTAATACTGTAGTTGTTTCACTTGTACAGCTCAGACATCATTTGAGAGGGTGAGACCAAAGTCTCTTGTAAGCTACTGTGGTTAATCTTTTACTAGTGTAGCTACATTTTCTGCTTGACACTTCTAAGCTGATTTTTATTAAAGTGAAAATGTTGTGAAAACAGTTATTCTAGCAATTTATCAGCTGTTTTTGGATTACGTAGTTTCTGGGTACACAACAATTTTTAAATGCCCTGATGGTGAAACAGACTAATTGTTATCTAACCTCCTATATCACTGTGTTCAAGGTAACTAGATGTCTCAAATATCACTGAGACCCCTTTCTCTGGACATAAACCAGCACATAAAGCTTTCCCAAGCACATGCCCAGAATTTAAAAGTACTTAGATTAAATATTAGTCATGAGCGAGTGTACTCGTTATTCGAGATTTCCCGAGCACGTTCAATATGCTACGTGCAAGACAAGATGTCAGCTTGACCCAATTGATTAACCATTAGTGTAATATAGATAATTGACATGTGGGTGACAGAAATCAGCAATGACTAGCAATAACTATGAGATAAGGTAGTGAAGTAATGTGTGATAAAACCCCTTATTTTTACTATAAATTACTGTACATTTCAACCGATAATCCAGAATTCATTTGACATGACTCATGGAATCATAGAATCATAGAATCGTAGAGTTGGAAGGGACCTCCTGGGCCATCTGATCCAACCCCCTGCTCAAAGCAGGATTCGCTAAATCATCCCAGTCAGATGTCTGTCCAGCCTCTGTTTGAAGACTTCCATTGAAGGAGAACTCACCACTTCTCGTGGCAGCTTGTTCCACTCATTGATCACTCTAACTGTCAAAAAGTTTTTTCTAATATCTAATCTGTGTCTCCTCCCATTCAGTTTCATCCCATTGCTTCTAGTCTTTCCTTGTGCAAATGAGAATAAAGTTGATCCTTCTACAATTTGACAGCCCTTGAGATATTTGTAGACAGCTATTAAGTCTCCTCTCAGTCTTCTCTTTTGCAAACTAAACATTCCCAAATCCTGCAACCTTTCCTCATAAGACAGGGTTTGCAGACCGGTCACAATTCTGGTCGCTCTTCTCTGAACTTGCTCCAGTTTGTTGATGTCTTTTTTAAAATGTGGTGCCCAAAACTGGACACAATATTCCAGATGAGGTCTGACCAAAGAGGAGTAGAGGGAAATAATGACTTCACGTGATCTAGACTGTATGCTTCTGTTAATACATCCTAGAATTGCATTTGCCTTTTTTGCTGCTGCATCACACTGTTGACTCATATTCAGTCTGATCTATTAGTATACCTAAGTCTTTCACATGTGCTGTTGCTTAGCCCTATTCCTCCCATTCTGTATATGCTTTTTCATTTTTATTGCCCAGATGTAGTACTTTGCATTTCTCCCTGTTAAAAACCATTCTGTTAGTTGCTGCCCACTTCTCCAGTTTATTTATATCTTTTTGAATCCTCTCTCTCTCTTCTCTAGTATTAGCTATCCCTCCTAGCTTTGTGTCATCAGCAAATTTAATCAGTTTACCCTCAATTCCTTCATCTAAATCGTTGATAAAGATGTTGAACAATACAGGGCCCAGGACAGAGCCCTGTGGTACCCCACTTGAGACATTCTTCCAACTGGATGTGCAGCCATTTACGACCACTCTTGTCAATGTCCTGTGATTTCTCCGGCCGTAAACCTCCTATACAATTTGGCAGCAGACAACTAAGGCGAGAACACACGCATTTTGTATGCCTTAACATTCATACTGCACAATTCAATCTATTTTGGAGGTGGAAATGGGAGACCTTCCTTTTTGGGCCCCTGTGAAGCTGCACAGGTTGCAACAAAGATATGTCCACCTCTAGAAAGAAATGAACTGTTTTATATATTGTAGCTTTATCTCTGTCTAAGTACAATATTCCTGTGATTTCAGACCCTACCATGCAGATTCATCTAGAGAAATGGCTCCCAACATGTTAGTCCAGGCTGCCGCTCACAGCTTACATTACTTCGTACAATGATGTAGGTTGTTGGTTTGAATCCTAGTGAGACCAGATTATCAAAAGAAATGAATTGATTGTTTCAGAGAAATAACGCCCCAACCCCCTGAAGTGTAAGAGCTACAAATCAATGAATATGGCAAGAGAGTAGACTTCAATCAGAGTTGAGTGTAAAGCAGGACAAAGCCCTGACCTCGTGGGACAACAGGACTACTATGTCAGGACAGTCTTGCTGGATCTGGGACAGTTGGCAGCTATGTATTATGTATGAGACCAAGTGACGTTGTAGATTATTAATTGTGAATATATTGGTGCTAAAAATAATGTGTAATTTAAGGTTTATTGCATTGGTATTTTTCAAGTATTGATTTCAGAAACAAAAATAAACTCACAAGAAGCAAGAGCATGTTCAAACTGGTTTCACAAGTAACAAAAGTCATAAAGAGAGCACCACTGAAAATTAGTGTTATCTTTTGTTGGTGTACCCCTAGATAATAATATATATTTGTCACTGCAATACAAATGTTTCATCATGCCTGCTGCTTCCCACAAGTCGCCACAAGTCTCAGAGTGTAAGGATGCGGTACCAATCAAGCCAGGCGCTCCTAGGCATTCTCACCACCTTACTTACTGTGTGCTGTTTCATTTTCACTCTGTATGATGCCTATGGCACAATGGTGCTGAATGACAGATAGTACACAATGCTGCTTCCTCACTTTTGCAGATCTTAATGTCAAACTTACACCGTCTTTGTGTTTTACTTGTATAGGGAAAAAAAACTACCGTTTATTAATAGTAAAGTATAGATTTGCAATTTTGTATCCTGCAAGATCAGCCGTTTCAGAAAAATCACATTGTGTCCATTAAGCAGAATGGTTCGTAAGAAATACAGATCACGTATTGTACTTAAGCTTATTATTAGTTAAGTACAAAGATCAAATAAAAAGTCATGGCCGAGGGAAATCTTAACAGCTGCAAGATGAACAGTGGAATATTATGATGAATGAGAAATTTGCTGAATAAGAAAATCAGCAGCTTTTCAGTCTTGCGATTTTGCATTAATTACTATGATTTGCTTGCAAAAAATCAATGCAATCCTCAAACTAGTCTTAGGGATATAAAATCGGAATAGAGCATCCTGCCATTCTGTATATCATTGTGCACCCTACATAACTATCATGATTGTTACACACAATATAAATCATAAAATGTGGGAGAATTTAAGCCAAGTTTAGATCATGTAATTTAGCCATGTAATTAATCTGCAAGTCAGAGTTTCCATTTATGGATTTTTTGGGAAAGACGTTTACCTGGGTAACATAATTTTCTCAAAGAGCCCTGGAAACATAGGTGGTCAACCCATTATGTCAGCACTTCAACTACATACACAGGCATTCCAAAATCAATTATAAAGATAGATAGATAGATAGATAGATAGATAGATAGATAGATAGACAGACAGACAGACAAAAAAGCGGCACATTGTATACACCAAGATGTAATAGATAGATATAATTATAAAAGGAAAGTACTCAAAGCACAATTGGTCAATTCATCTGAGCCCATCAGCCATGACAAGGTGAAGTTGTTTATGAAACCCTAAGCCTAATCTTAATCAAACATGCCTACAAATCGGAATTAAAAACAGCCTAAGGCCTCTTTCACACGTCTTGATATTTCCGGTATTGGAAACAACAGTACCGGTGATTAGAGTTGAGCGACTTTAGTCAGAACGGGTTTCATGAAACAAAATTTGTTTCAAATGAAACTGGTCCGACTACGGCAAAAAAAGTCGGAGTTTCATCTGAAACCCGACCCCAATGCAATTCAATGGGAAATAAAAGTCGGCATTGAGCGGATGACATTCACACAGAGTTTACGATGGGAATCACTGCCTGTGACCTACGGTAACCTTAGTTATGTCGCTGCTTGTCACTGCAGCTGGAAATTTCTCATGATAGTCTCATTGTATTCAAGCTGGTGTGGTGTGCGGTCATGATATTGATGTCACAACTCACCACACCATCCGAATGTAGAAGAGTTGGGGATAGTCGTGGGACCTTCCACACCTCATTTTTTTAGACTCCCTTCTTAATAACCAGTGAAGCTTAAGCAAACAGCTGTGAGCTGTTAATAATAGGCTGGGAACCTTTATGGCTATTGGCTCCTTGCCAGAATATTAACACAAGCCCCCAGCTGTCTGCTTTAAAACAGCTGGTTAGGAAAAATAAGGGGACCGCATGCCGTTTTTTATTTACTTAATGTCTTTTTATGTTTTTCAGGGATCCATTTCTGGACTACATCGGATTTCACAATAAAGTTGTGAACCAGGGAAAGTGTGGGGAAGTCTTTATTCAAATAAAGTATTTTTTTCTGTGTGTGCTTTTATTTTTAATTACTAGGTTAGTATTGGGGTGTCTTATAGACACCTCTCCATTATGAACCCAGGATTTAATGCCATTTGTGATTTTTGAAAAATCATAGCTGGCCTCAACCCCAACTACCATTATCCTGTTTGCCACTGCACTAGGCTAACTGGGAAGAGCCAGGCAAAGCACCAGAATTGGCACATCTCATGTGTTGCCCCATATCTGGGGTGGCTGCTGGATTGTATTTTTAGGCTCAGAAGGGCGTAATAACAAGGGACCTTCCCAGCCTGATAATATAATCCCACAGCAGTCTGCTTTACTTTGGCTTGCTATGAAAAATAGGAGGGCAAGCCACGTCATTTTTTTAAAATAATTTATTTATTTAATAGTTTATATAAGGCTAAATATCCTTTAATTCCACATAAAAAGCACTAAAGGGTGCAACTTCATTATGTATGGGGGCTTGTGGCATTACATATCTACAGGACCTCTATCTATTCTTTATAGCTATCTATTCTACCTCTCTATTCTGACGATTCTGGCTAAGAATTAACTGTACTAGGCTTATTAAATTTTGTGGTTCCTTTGAGATGAGTGTCAATTGGACCACCCACGCATGGTCCATGTGCCATGCAATTTTTTTTTCGCCCTCATTGATTCGCATTGGCGAGTGCGAACCAACTTTTTCATCCACTCGCAGCATGCAGCAATTTTTTTTCTCAGTTTGATTAAAGCTGAGGGAAAAGAATTGAAGATCAGGTTGCAATGCAATGTTTTCTCCCATTGCACTCATCTGATGTATACGCTCGTGGGAGCAAGCCCTAATGCTATGATTGGCACATAGCCATGAGTGCTGCTTAAAATGGTCAGTGGTCTGCATGCTCCTGAGTCTGGCAGCTGGTTAGAACTCCACTGTCTATTTAGACCCATGTGAAGGTTGTGTGTAATCTCTATCCGAATATTATAGATACTTTCTGCACATGTCCAGCCAAAGCAGGAGAAGTTGCAGGTGAAGTTTGCGATCTAAAGCAAATTTGAAGACCTTTAATCAGATACATAGGTATGTCCGTTGTAAAAAAAAATGGTGCATTTCTGGAACCAAATTCCATTTGAGAAGTGTATTATTTTTCCAAAATATTAAAATTTCAGAGGTTGATACATTTTAATGGCTAACTGAAAAGATGGTAACAAATTGCAAACTATGCCTGATGAAGAGATCTGAGTAGTCTTGAAAGCTTGCAATTTGTTACCATTTTTTTCAATTTGCCTTTAAAAGGTGTCAACCACTGAGGACTCTCAAATTTTATTTTTTTTCTATCTGCTGGCTAATATAGTACAAATATATTTATTTTTCCAAGCTCTCTTAGATATAATGCATTTTTATCGTTGTAATACTGGCCTGGGTGCTACCTCTTGGAGACATGTTTCTACACACTCTGTTATTCTCCAGTCACTATTGACAGTATCAGATTGTGTGGAGACACACACTTTTAGGGGCATAAGAGACATGGCTGCAGAGGGTGCTTCAAGGCCGGACCTGTGCAGGAGGTAGGACCATCAACAACAGCATCTATTTCAGATGTATGTGCTTCCAAAAAAACACATTCAGCTGAAATGTTTTGCTGTGTGGAGTCCCACCAGTGCTCTGCACTGCAATACACGCCACTGGCCAATTCGAGGCTGGCAGCTGACGTCAGTGTGCCATCACAGGCTGCGCGTGGCGCTAGCTGCAGGTTGTGGGAGCAAAGAGAGGTAAGAAAAAAAATCAATTTTATTTTTTAAAATGTGTTAGAGGAGAGGAAATTATTACAGAAAGGGGCATAGGATCGGGGACATCTTTACTGGAAGGGTCCAGCATGGGGGGACATTACTACAGGAAGGGGCCCAGGATGGGAGACATTATTACAGGAAGGGGCCAATGATGGGGGACATTTTTACAGGAATGCTTCCATGATGGGGGGCATTATTAGAAAATGGAGCTTTGGGAGTCCATACATTTGTTCAACATGCAGGCAGGGGGCCCAGGTCCAGTAGTTACACCACTGTGCCCTTTTGACAATGAAAATACTAACATTTAGATGTCAATTTATTTTTTAATTTCTATGAGTGATAACAGAGGAATGGCACATGCAGATTTCTAATACAAGATGCTCCAGCATTGTTGCTAAAACATATGTCTGGAGAACTTACAATTCCTTGAACATGTGAACTCCCTTGAACTGCATTTGTTATGGTCCCAGATCCATAAACCATGATGATTTACTGTATGAAACCTCTTATCAAAACTGTCTGTGGATCTTCCACCCTAGATCCATTTGTGCGCTATTCACTGCAGATACAACTTCTATGTGAATTCCATTGGCACATCATATTTAAAGTTGGAACTTTTCTATTGGTGAAGTGACAATTTGATAACAATCACCAAGCAAATAAGAATAAGATGACTTACATCAATCGCCTTTGGGCTATGTTTGTGTCATTATCTAAGCACACTTATAGTCTGCCAGGATACTGTATGGACTTACACTCTACTTCTTAGGAGAATTGCTTTCCCCATGTTCAGAATATTCTGTCCTATATCTTTAATGTCCAGCTCATACTTCAAGCTGCCATTCAGCTTTTGACAATAAATTGTACACGCTTTTTGAAAATCACCTTGACAGCCCAATTTGCCCTGAACGGGAACTGCTTAGCAGCTCATTTGCAGAATAGCAGTGAGCAATTGCTAAACCAAAGATGTAGATTCCTCTGCAGTATCCAAGGGGTTTCTATCCTCCTGGGAAAATAACTACCCTTTACATTTAGTAGAACTGCATGGGCTCCACTCAGGAAAATAGCAGCTGATGGCAGAGCAAAATCCTAGTGAGAGAAAAAAAGAAATGGACTTTAAAGTTAGTTATCAATCATAGAGCTGAAATTGTTAAGAAGTCAGACTAACTGCAAGGCTAATTTGGTTAGAACGTGCAGAAATAGGTTAAGTGAAAAGCTAGTGCCAAAAGTGAGTAAAGATTATATATAAAGTTATTGCTTTCCTTTTTTAAGGAGTTATCCAGAATAAAAAAATCTATGTATGTCCATGTGTACTTCTGTTAGGACATTTGGACTGGATAAAGCACAGTTACTAATGTGGGATTTCCATACATAATGAGCAGATGCAACGAGTATTAATTGCTCTGGAGGACCAAGTTCATCTATTCATTACTATTGATTTCAGTGGACTCCATGTAATGCTTTCTTTCTCCTTTGGAGGAGCTGTAGAAGATTTGAGCGCTTCCTGTCAGCTTTCTCTATAAGTTGCAGTTGATCACTGAGGATCTCACATTTTGAGTAGTAATAACAGAAAAATAGCACAATGTAGAATTATAAAAGAATCTGTTCCAGAATTATTATATTATACAACAATTTAAAAAGACACACGTCAGGAGTGATGACAGGTTTTCCTTAAAGGCAAAATTCAGTCTACTAAAAATATCACTGATCTGTTAGATAGCATTTGATCAGTGTTTACACCATCACTGGGTCTACTACACATCGCCAGAGCTGGGGGCTTAAGTCTTCTGCGCAGCCACAGGAAAATCAGGAAATAACAGGTGACATATGTCACCTGTTATTTCCTGATTTTTCTTTGGTTGCAACTGCGAGATTAGAATGAGACACATGTAGCTGCCTGACGTGCTGGCTTCCTGCCACTTCATTCGAAGTCTATTGTACTTCCTTAGATAATAGCACTATGTCACTCTCATAGCCAAAGAGCATTGCAGCAGGGCGCATGCATGGTACACTGCCCCCCTTCTTGGTCTTGATTTTGAGACTGGGGAGAACCAATAATGGTAGTCCTATTAGTGGTAATAGAAAAAAAAGCTAGATCACCACAGCTATCCATTCTCTCGATATCACAAAATGAATCCGGCTGCCACCAACGATAATTATCTGACTGTAGTAGAATAAATACAGCTCAACGGTATACATTCTTCATTTCCAGTTGTATTTGATTAAAACATCGTCACATTCATCATTAGTCCAAAAATAAAAACATGAATGCATTTCTGATGCACTCCACACCCTTACTCATTATGTAAAGATGCTAAGTGCAACAGAAATGTGCTGACGGTCTTATTCATGGACTACAGATACATGTGAAGATGTTTTAGACAAATACAAATAAAGCTGAAGATTTTATACAGCTCAGCTAGAATTCTCCTTCAACTCCTAGTAGCAGCACCAACACCAATCTAAAAATTCAAACCTAGCCAGGACATAGGTGATCTTTTTATTTTTATGGATATACTCCTGTATGTAATATTTGGTAGTTATAATTATTACTATGGTTGAGAAGCACATATATAAAGATAAAAAAAAATCTGGTCACATGTGACAATGAATCAAACTTTATGTTCTTAAAATTTTGGAGCAAATGAAGCTATAGCAAAGTTCAATATTGCATGTTGAATTTATTCCGAAGACATACTGCTAGGGAATTTAGATTGTGAGCCCCATTGGGGACAGCGATGGTAAAATCTGTAAAGCGTTGCGGAATATGATGGCGCTATATAAGCAAAGCATAATAATAAATACCTGTTATTAAACACAATAATAACATATGTATGTAAATATTAAGTGGGAATTTATATGAACACTGATCCAATAAATATTAGAGTACTTATATACTGTACAATACTAGATGGTGGCACGATTCTAATGCATCAGGTATTCTAGAGTATGGCCAGTGGGAGACCGACATTCAAAAGATGGTCCGGGACGATCCACCAGGATTGCCGATCTCCCAGCGGGGGCCTGGTTGCTGCTGCGTGTCACACTAAGGCTAAGTACCCACGTTGCAGGAATGCTGCGGAAATTTCCGCAGCATTTCAGCAACTCCCGCCGTGGGGAAAACGCATGTGAATTTGCATGCATTTTCCCGTGGAAAGCATGCATTTTTCACGCGATTTTCGAGTGCGGAATTCAAGCACATTCCAAGCAATTTGAAGCATCGCTTGGAATGTGATTGACAGGTTGGTCACACTTGTCAAGCATAGTGTTTGACAACTGTGATAAGCTTTTTACTATTGATGCTACCTATGCAGCATCAATAGAAAAGATAGAATGTAAAAAATAATAAAAAAAATTAAAAAATGGTTATTCTCACCTTCCGACGGCCCCCGATTTCCTCTCCGCACTCCCAGCATCTTCCGGTCCCAGTAATGCTTAGCGCGAAGGACCGGAGATGATGTCACTCTCGCAAGAGCGCGATGTCATCAGCGGTCTTTTGCGCAAAGCATTACTGGGACCGGAAGATGCCGGGCGCGTGGTGAGAGGAGGGAAAGAGTCTGGGGGCCGTCGGAAGGTGAGTATATCACTATTTTTTATTTTAATTCTATTTTTTTACAGGTTTATGGTACCCAGGGCCTGGAGGAGAGTCTCCTCTTCTCCGGACCCAGGGTACCATCTGCACATTGAGTGCTGCACCGGTCATCTAACGGCTGCATCACCGCTGACCTCCGTGCGGCAGGAAATGACCCGAGGAAACCGTCAGGAGATCAGTGGCTAGTGCCGCAGATCTCCCGACAGTAGTGATGGGGTGCGTCGTTCGAATGCCACGCCAATTCGCGGCCGGACTGCACCTCTTGCTGATTGGTCACGGCCAGCCAGGAGCGACCAATCAGCAACGCGGGATTTCCATTACAGACAGAATTAGATGATTATATAGTAGATTTCATTATGGTGATTATATTTATTGAGGTTTTAGAGCTTTTACTTTAACAGAATGTTGAAAATGACAGTCGCCCAGCCTGTCTATTGCTGCCAGTGCCAGAGCTGAAAGCTTGAATAACCACTTCTCCCATAAATAATATATCAGATTAATCTTGCATTTTGGTGTTAGCTTTACAACTAATTGGATTTCCCTCTTGGCCATTTGTGGTCTCCCTCAAAGTGAGATCAGAATTATGAATACTCTGCTTTTCTAATTAACTAGTGAAAGCTTATCAACAATGTATGTTCTCATAATGATGAACATACAGTATACTAAATATTATAATAGTATCTATGCTCCCAGTAGTAAAAGCTCTGTTCTAATATGATGCTAACAGAAAAATGATTTACTTGATTCACAGAAGATCTGCAATACACCTCCTCGAAAGTGGACAAATGGTCATTATTAAATACCATGGTGAAATTTGAAGTTGTTTAATTTTTAAAGTTTTATTGAATGATGTGCTGCCTCCATTCTATCTATCTATCTATCTATCTATCTGTCTGTCTGTCTGTCTGTCTGTCTGTCTGTCTGTCTATCTATCCCCTCTTTTTCCTATTTCAGATAATGAAAATGGCAATGTGATGTATGTGATCTATGAAGACTCAACAATGCACGTCAACACTTTTTATAATAAATTTTTAGATGTATTTGGTATATTTTTTCTAAATGAATGTGACATTTTAAATATTTTAAAAACAGAACAAAGTTTATTATTATTCATAAACTTTTCTGCTCCAAAATGAAAAACAGCTTTTCTCCAGTACAGATGAATAACAAATAGTTCTTTCTTCAGTTACAATAAAACAAAGTAAATGTAGCAGCCTCACCAATCTTAGTATTCTAGACAGTAGCAACTCAAAAGTTTTAAACATGTTCACCCAGCAAACACACCTCTGTTCAGCTCCAGCACAACTCCACTCTTCTGAGCTAACTCAGCTGCTGTTATTAGGCCTGTAAGCCTGGGGCTGAGGCTCAGTGACATATATCTGACATCCAGAACCTTACCTCCTGCTTTTTACAATACGTAAACTATCATATTTTATTATTTCATATTGGTGCTGTTTTTTTCTTTTTATATATGGGTGATTAAAAGTCATGTTAACAGGGTTCAAGACATCTAGGTTTGATTGTAACCTATGTCTAGGTTTTTCAATTAGGTCCTGTATGGTCATAGTTGTAGTCTAAGTTGAGTGGCATTAGGTTGGTCTGGGTGATCTTAATTACCCGGAACAGTTGTCACTTTGTGTTGTGTGATGATCTGGAATTTCTAATGATCTCACTCATTTTTCGCTTCTTGATCATACAAAGGACCAGAATTCTTTAAACTTACCAGCTAAAGTTCATATAACCTTATGTTGCTGGATATATCTATCGTTTTAAACTGCAACTCATTATAACGTTTTGCATCTCCTTAAAAGAGATCTGTCCACAGGATTATACAAACCTAACTATTTATATGTGCATATCTCTCTTTTAAAGAAAAGTCCAGCAACAACTTTACATAGACAGCCTGTTCCTCCATTCATGATAAATCACCATTTGAATTGCTATTCAAGCATGATGTGTATTTCATCTACAAAAGGGGCCAGCCTCTGATCTACAGTATGGTACTTAATGTTGCTAACTTCTTAGTGCTTCTTCAAAACAGCTTGAACAGTACATTTTTAGAACATCAGTTTTCTTTTAAATCTTTGCTTGGGAAAGAATTTGCTGATGCAGTATAACTACCTTGTGTCTTGATGCTGTGCTCAGTCTTGCCATAGTGTATGATGTGTGACATGAAATTATCTTAGTCAGTCAGCTGGGGAAAGCTGATCAGGGTGGATAACTGCTGGTCCACCAAACCGCATGGTATCAGTGGTTGCTATGGATTATAGCTGTTTTTTTTTACCGGATTGGGACTAGCGCAGTTGTGTATAAGTAGCCAGTGTCTGTGTTTAGTTAGCGCCTCGACAAAGCCAGGGACCTATGTATTGTTTTGTTGGAACAGAGCAACCAGTGAAAAAACAAAAACCAAAAAAAAAAATAAAAATAACCAGCATCTCCTAAGCAAATGAAATAAGTGTGTAGGTTCATGTAAACTGTTGTGGCTGCAATCCAAAGAAATTGGATTAAGCTATATGTTAACATAATAAACTGTAGTAATTTGAATCTGCATTAATGATATATGCATTATGCTTATACAGTAAAACAGTGAGACTTAGCACATCAGTTGGCCAATTTATAGTTTGTCCTACTACAGTCACAGAAGCTTGCACCTGTACGTGTTAGGCGTGAGGTTCCTGCCTCTGCACAGGAGGGAACTTGAGCCTTGCCTTCTGCAGTCTCTCATTCCTCTCCAGCCGGAGAGGAGGCTGTTCAGCAGAGACGTCGGTCACAACACCTTGCCCAGGCTAATGCTAGGCATCTGGTTGCTCCTCCTGGCTCTGCTATTGTATCATGCGTGAGTCAGCAACAAGCAGACACTCCTGGGACTAAAGGCCCTTTACATTTAGCGATACACCAGTGATCCCGACCACGATATGACCCGGTCAGGATCGCTGGTGCATCGCTAAATGGTCGCTAGTGAGCTGCCAACCAGGCAGATCTAACTAGCGATGCAGTAGCGGTCGGCGGTCGCACTTACCTTTCAGACACGGTGAGGGTGTCCATCTTCTGCCTGCGTCCATGGCTCACTCGTCGGCGCCAGCAGGATGCCGACGATGAGAAATGGACCAAGTCGATCTCACGCGATCAGCGATAGCCAGCGGGGAGCCGGTCGGAGGTAAGTATCACATGTAGCGATATCGTTAGCTGTTGTGAGTTCATTTTCCCCTTCACCATTGAGGTCTGATGAACTCCCTCTTCTGGTGAAGGAAGGTAGTGAGGCTGATTACCAAGCACCTGGGTATGATGATGATGACTGGATGACGGGAATTGCTGACTGGATATAAGGCAGCCGACGCTCCTCTGCCTTGCTGGTGATCTCTCTGAGGGATTCTAGGATACCAGTCTGATTCCTGCTCCTCAAAAGCTAAGTTTTCTGCACTGCTTTTTGCATTTGTGTTTTGTTTTGCCTTGTTTTTCTGAATTTCTGCCATTCCCTGCTGGGGTGAGTTGAATTCCTTTTTGCTCTGTCTTCAGAAAATACCTGAGTGCTGATATAGTCTTTTTGAAGCCTAGCGTCTTCAGGGCCTTTTTCCCTATCAGCCTGTTGGCCCTTGTTTTGATAGGGTTTTTGGCGGATTGTGAGACAGCAGCTTTCCTATTCTGTCCTATTTAGTTAGCTTGGGCCCCATCATTTGCTCAGCCTATTTTTCTATCTGTGTGAGTGTTTTTTCATCTTGCTTCACCGTCATTATATGTTGGGGGCTGCCTATTGCTTTGGGGTCTGCCCTGGGGCAGTTTAGATTTCCCTTTCTGTCTTTAGGCTACGTAGTTCTCCGGTTGTGATCGAGGGGTCTAGGGCACCGTAGGAACTCCCCACGGCTACTGCTAGTTGTTGTTGATAGGTTCAGGGGTCTGCAATCCGACAGCTGCCAACTTCTCTGGTTTTCTGGACTTAGCTAGCATTTCTGTTTTTGCCTCCTACGGTGACTCATTCATAACAGAATCACCAGCCATACCGCAGATCCTAGGGTACTCAATAGCAGGAAAGAATTGTAAAAAAAAAAAAAAAATGTGTGTATATTCTTTCCTCTATATCTCTGAGGCCGTAGGAGGAATTTTTTTTTTCTCTCAATGGAGATAAAGCAATTGTCTGATCGTGTGGAGCAGCTCGCTGCGGAAGTGCGGGGAATTTCCACCTACCTTGCTCATTCACATGCTGCTGAATCAAAGATCCCTACTCCTGATGTGTTTTTTGGGGATCGGTCTAAATTTTTGAATTTCAAAAATAATTGTAAATTATTTTTTGCCTTGAAGCCTAACTCGTCAGGGAGCTCCGCGCAGCAGGTTAAAATTGTCATCTCTTTGCTGCGTGGCGATCCCCAGGATTGGGCGTTTTCTTTGAAACCAGATGATCCTATTCTGACTAATGTGAACGCATTTTTTCAAGCCTTGGGGTTGTTGTATGACGAACCTAATGCTATTGATCAGGCTGAAAAGACCCTGTTGGCATTGAGCCAGGGTCGAGATTCTGCAGAGTTGTACTGTCAAAAATTCCGAAAGTGGGCGGTCCTTACTACCTGGAATGATAATGCCTTGGCAGCTCTCTTTCGGAAGGGTTTGTCAGAAGCTATGGTGGGATTTCCTGTTCCCTCTGGTCTTGACGATTCTATGTCATTAGCTATTCAGGTTGATCGGCGTTTACGTGAACGCAGGACTGCACGAGAGGTGTTGCCACCTGTTGAACAAGTGTCTGAACCTATGCAATGTGATAGAGTTTTGTCCAGGGAGCAACGTCAGGAGTTCAGAAGGCTTAATAAGCTGTGTTTTTTTGTGGAGATGCCTCGCATATTATTTCTATCTGTCCTAAACGAGAGAAACGTTTTGCACACACGTTTTCTGTGAGTGGTGTTCTACCTAAGTTTCTTCTGGTAATTACTCTGATCTGCTCCCTGTCCACATTTTCCACCAAGGCTTTTGTGGATTCAGGAGCAGCCCTGAACCTAATGGACTTGGATTTTGCTAAACGTTGTGGATTTCCGATGACACCTCTGCGGACGCCTATCCCTTTGAGAGGGATTGATGCCACTCCTTTGGCGAAAAATAAACCTCAGTTTTGGACCCAGGTGGTAATGCGGGTCGCCCCAGACCATCAAGAAAATTGCAGATTTTTGGTGTTGCATAATTTGCATGATACCATTATACCGGGTTTTCCCTGGTTGCAAATTCATAATCCAGTTTTGGATTGGAAATCTGTGTCTGTGGTGAGTTGGGGTTGTCGGTGTGCCCTTAGTGAGGCTCCATTTTTTTCCACCTCTCCTCAGTCGCATGATGTTCCTGACTATTTGGCGGACTTTTATTATGTATTTAGTGAGAATGAGTCTGTGTCTTTGCCTCCTCATAGGAGTTATGACTGTGCAATTGAACTGAGCCCGGGGTGTAAATTTCCCCAGGGTCGGCTCTTCAATTTATCTGTACCCGAGCACGAGGCTAAGCGATCCTATATTAAGGAGGCGTTGGAGAAGGGTCATATTAGACAATCCTCTTCACCCTTAGGTGCTGGGTTTTTTTTTCGTGGCCAAAAAGGATGGTTCATTAAGGCCTTGTATTGATTATCGTGCCCTCAACAAAGTTACTATTAAATATCAGTATCCGTTACCCCTCATTTCGGATCTATTCTCCAGAGTTAAAGGTGTTTGCTGGTTTACCAAGCTTGACCTCAGGGGGCGTATAATCTTATCCGCATTAAGCATCGGGATGAATGGAAGACGGCGTTTAATACTCCGGAGGGACATTTTGAGTACCTGGTGATGCCTTTTGGGCTCACTAATGCCCCTTCTGTCTTCCAGTGCTTCATGAACCACATTTTCCGAGACTTTGTGGATACATTTTTGATTATCTATCTGGATGATATTTTGATCTTCTCCAAGGATTGGGATTCTCATGTGGAACATGTTCGGACTGTGTTCCGGATCTTGAGGGAGAATTCCCTGTATGTCAAAGGATCAAAATGCCTTTTTGGGGTACAGAGGATTTCTTTCTTGGGATTTATTTTGTCTCCGTCAACTATTGAAATGGACCCGGCCAAGGTACAGGCCATTTATGATTGGGTTCAGCCCACTTCTTTGAAGGCTCTCCAAAGTTTTTGGGTTTTGCTAATTTTTATCGGAAATTTATAGCAAAATTTTCTAGTATTGCCAAGCCATTGACTGATCTGACTAAGAAGGGTGCTGATGTGTTGAATTGGTCTCCGGAGGCTGTTTCTTCCTTTCAGCAGCTGAAGCGAAGATTCACTTCTGCCACGGTTTTG
This sequence comes from Dendrobates tinctorius, assembly GCF_039654945.1. Taxonomy (NCBI): domain Eukaryota; kingdom Metazoa; phylum Chordata; class Amphibia; order Anura; family Dendrobatidae; genus Dendrobates; species Dendrobates tinctorius. The sequence continues at coordinate 105,504,806 of NW_027361690.1, read as the reverse complement.
CGGCAACCTAATGTCTCACTCCCGTTCCAGGTAGAGGTGGACGCTTCTGAGATTGGTGCAGGAGCTGTTTTGTCCCAAAAGGCTCCTGTAACATCTAAAATGAATCCCTGTGCTTTCTTTTCCCGAAAGTTCTCTCCATCTGAACGTAACTATGATGTGGGGAATCGAGAACTGTTAGCCATGAAATGGGCATTTGAGGAGTGGAGACATTGGTTGGAGGGAGCTAAACATCAAGTCGTGGTCCTCACTGACCACAAGAATTTGATTTACCTGGAGTCGGCCAAACGCTTGAACCCTAGACAGGCTAGGTGGGCCTTGTTTTTTACACATTTTGATTTTGTGGTCTCTTTTCTTCCTGGCACTAAGAATGTCAAGGCTGACGCTCTCTATAGGAGCTTCTTTGCTGATTCTCCTGTGGTGACCAAGCCTGCTACCATCTTAGGCGAAGGGGTAGTTCTTTCTGCCATCTCGCCCAATTTGAGACGTGCTCTGGATGAGTTCCAGGAGGACAAACCTGAGCACTGTCCCAGGGGAAAGTTTTATGTTCCTGACCAGTGGAAGAAGAGGGTGATGTCTGAAGTTCATTGCTCTGCATTGGCTGGTCATCCAGGTATTTTTGGTACTAGAGATCTGGTGAGTCTGTCTTTTTGGTGGCCCGTCTTGTCTCGTGATGTCAGGAATTTTGTGCAGTCCTGTGGGACTTGCTCCCGGTCTAAACCTTGTTCTCGCTCTAGTGGGTTGTTGATGCTTTTGCCGGTCCCCAGGAGGCCATGGACCCATATTTCAATGGATTTCATCTCTGATATGCCTGTCTCTCAGAGAATGACTGTTATTTGGGTGATTTGTGATAGGTTCTCTAAGATGGTTCATCTTGTACCACTCCCTAAGTTGCCATCTTCCTCTGAGTTGGTGCCCCTGTTTTTGCAACAGGTGGTTCGCTTGCACGGGATTCCTGAGAACATTGTATCTGACAGAGGAGTTCAGTTTGTGTCTAGATTTTGGAGGACTTTCTGTTCCAAGCTGGGAATTCTGTTGTCCTTCTCCTCTGCTTTTCACCCTCAGACCAATGGGCAGACGGAGAGAACAAACCAGACCTTGGAGTCGTATTTGAGATGTTTTATTTCCGCTGATCAGGATGATTGGGTTTCATTTTTGCCCTTGGCCGAATTTGCTTTAAATAATAGAGCTAGTTCTGCCACTTTGATGTCACCTTTTTTTGTAACTTTGGGTTTCATCCTTGATTTTCTTCAGGGCAGGTGGAGCCTTCTGCCTGCCCAGGTGTTGACACTGTGGTTGAGAGTATGCACCAGATCTGGGACCAAGTGGTGGATAAGTTATCTCTCTCCCAGGAAAAGGCCCAGCGGTTTTCCAACCGACATAGGACCATTGGTCCCCAGTTTAAGGTTGGTGATATGGTTTGGTTATCATCAAAAAAATATCGCTATGAAGGTGGCTTCTCCTAAGTTTAAGCCTAGATTTATTGGACCTTACAAGATTTTGGAGATTATTAATCTGGTCTCTTTTCGTTTGGCTCTTCCTGTCACATTTAAAATCCATAATGTGTTTCATAAGTCCTTGTTGAAGAGGTTTGTTGAACCAGTAGTTCCTGGGGTGGCACCTCCGGACTCTGTATTGGTTGAAGGTAACATGGAATATGAGGTAGAGAAGATACTGGATTCCCGTCTGGCTAGACGGAGACTCCAGTATTTGGTTAAGTGGAAGGGTTATGGTCAGGAGGATAATTCCTGGGTCTCTGCCTCTGATATTCATGCCAAAAGATTGGGCGTGCCTTTCATCGGGCTCACCCTGATCGCCCTGGTGGCGTGGATGAGGGTTCGGTGACCCCTCCTCAAGGGGGAGGTACTGTTGTGAGTTCATTTTCCCCTTCACCATTGAGGTCTGATTAACTCCCTCTTCTGGTGAAGGAAGGTAGTGAGGCTGATTACCAAGCACCTGGGTATGATGATGATGACTGGGTGACGGGAATTGCTGACTGGATATAAGGCAGCCGACGCCCTTCTGCCTTGCTGGTGATCTCTCTGAGGGATTCTAGGATACCAGTCTGATTCCTGCTCCTCAAAAGCTAAGTTTTCTGCACTGCTTTTTGCATTTGTGTTTTGTTTTGTTTTGCCTTGTTTTTCTGAATTTCTGCCATTCCCTGCTGGGGTGAGTTAAATTCCTTTTTGCTCTGTCTTCAGAAAATACCTGAGTGCTGATATAGTCTTTTTGAAGCCTAGCGTCTTCAGGGCCTCTTTCCCTATCAGCCTGTTGGCCCTTGTTTTGATAGGGTTTTTGGCGGATTGCAGACAGCAGCTTTCCTATCCTGTCCCTATTTAGTTAGCTTGGGCCCCATCATTTGCTCAGCCTATCTTTCTATCTGTGTTAGGCTGAGTTCACACGTGGCGTTTTTTTCGCGTTTCCGCGGCGGTTTTAACCGTGCAATTTTGCCGCTAAAACGCGAAAAATAAGCATCCCATGCATTCCTATGGGATTCCGCAATGCTGTGCTAATGCTGCGGTTTTTACCGCGGCAGAATCGCTTTGCGGTAAAAAACGCAGCATGCTCATTAATTTGCGGAATCGCGGCGATCCCGCACCCATAGGAATGCATTGTTCCGCTTACTTCCCGCATGTGGCTGTGCACACCATGCGGAAAATAAGCAGAACAATTGCGGATGGTACCCACGTTCCGGAGGAGAGGAGACTGTCCTCCAGGCTTTGGGTACCATACCCCTGTAAAAAATAGAATTTAAAATAAAAAATATTGTTATTCTTACCATCCGGCGTCCCGCGCAGCATTCCCGCCTCTCTCCACGCTCTCGTTCCCAGTAATCCTTTGCGAAAATGCCCGCGATGGCGTCCATTCTCGCGGGATCACGAAGTCTCGCGGTCATTCGCGCGTCGTCATCGCGAATTACCGCGAGACATCACGATCCCGCGAGAACAGACATCATCGCGGGCATTTTCGCAAAGGATTACTGGGAACGGATGCGCGGGACGTCGGAAGGTAAGAATAACACTATTTTTTATTTTTTTTTTACATTGTATCTTTTACTACTGATGCTGCATAGGCAGCCTCAGTAGTAAAAAGTTGGTCACACTCGTCAAACACTGTGTTTGACGAGTGTGACCAACCTGTCAATCAGTTCTCCAAGCGATGCTACAAATCGCTTGGAAAACGCTAGCATTTTGCAAGCTAAATACGCTTGCAAAATGCTAGTTTTTCCGTGGGAATTTAAAATGCGATTTTCCCGCGGAATGGAATTCCGGAATTCTCGCGGTAATTTCTGCGAGAATTCCGGTACGTGTGCACTTAGCCTAAGTGTTTTTTCATCTTGCTTCACCGTCATTATATGTTGGGGGTTGCCTATTGCTTTGGGGTCTGCTCTGGGGCAGTTTAGATTTCCCTTTTTGTCTTTAGGCTATATAGTTCTCCGCCTGTGATCGAGGGGTCTAGGGCACCGTAGGAACCCCCCACGGCTACTGCTAGTTGTTGTTGATAGGTTCAGGGGTCTGCAATCCGATAGCTGCCAACTTCTCTGGTTTTCTGGACTTAGCTAGTATTTCTGTTTTTGCCTCCTACGGTGACTCATTCATAACAGCTAGCAATATCGCTGCTGCGTCACAAAATCAGTGACGCTTTAGCGATATTGCTAGCGATATTGCTATGTGTAAAGCCCCCTTTAGTCCTGCTTTTCCTCTACTGAGAATGCCCATGGGATGACCTCTCATTGGAGGTCGGAGGTCACATGTGCAGGTCCCGTTCCTGCTCAGATTGGTCTACTGGGAAGGTCTGGGAAGGACGCCGATATAAAATAGTTGCATGGCCGCTCGGCCATGCGATAGTATAGACTCTTGTGGCTTATGGTGTGTTTGATGACGGATGCTTTATACTGGACTGACTCATTATGAAACCCCTACCCTTGGTTGTGTCTGTTGTTATGGTCTAATGGTTAGAGTCAGCGCCTGCCAGTGGCTAGGCTATATGCCACAGTGCATCCCAGTCCTCTGCACTTGCTAGCGTCTGATTGTGCCTCTCTACTCAGGGCACTGTCATACCACGCCAGGTAGCAGTAGCCGCCAGTGCGGCGCCGTGCGCAACTCTAGCACTTTCCTCCTCACTCTGGGTGGTTAGTGGTGTCCGCCAGAGTGGTGCAGTGCACACTGGTGCGTTATTTCTCAGTTGGCCTCTTGCTGGCTCCGCTGCAGCGTTGCCGAGCGCTAGTGGACTAGAGGGACTCTAACCCTGTGTCCTTGGGGCAGAGTCCTGTGTCTGTATACTAGCACTCATCCGGCAGAGCCCTGTGAGTTTAACAGGCTTCGGCATTTACATTGTGTGGCACCGCGGTTCTGTGAATCAACAGAAGTCGCTCCTGTACACACCAGGTGACGCTAACCACGTGTGTTCGTTTATTATTTGCCGTATAGTCTCCGCCATTACTGAGCAGCAGGTTTCCATCTCTGCACGGTGGACCCCGAGCTGTGAACGCACCTTGTACCACCTTTATTATTTGGTGCGCTCCGCCAGCTCTTAACAGTACATTTATTTTATTTGCTTAGGATATGTTAGTCAATAATGTTTTTTGTACCATGCGTTTGTGGTTAGTAAATGTCAACATTAGAGTTGAGCGACTTTTGGTTTTTTAGGGTCGCGTTTCGCTTCGTGAAACCCGACTTTTCCAAAAGTCGGGTCGAGCAAGATCGTCCGATTATAGGGAAAAGTCGGGGTCGTCCCGAAACACGAAACCCAATGTAAGTCAATGGGGAATAAAAGTCGGCAGTGAGAGGAGGACAGGAAACACACCTACAGTGCCCATTTGAATGCCAAAAGCATCAATTCTTCTTACTTAAGCTTGTCAACCTTAATTAACTTCATAATACAAGTTACGCACTGAAAAATGGGGGTTATTTGGCTAAAGTTGTGGGGGGGGGAGGGCTGGCTGCAGGTTTTCATGTGCCCTGGGCGAAAGAGCGCCCCTTTAACACATACCACAACTCATCATGCTCCGATACGGCAGAGAAATAGCGGTATAGTACAATGAAAAATACCTCACTTTTTACATCTCATGACGAGGCCCATCTATTTCTCCATACAGAATCATTGGTCCCATATAATGTTTGAAACAGTATATGATGAGCTCCACATAATGCTACAGTATATGTTGGTCCCCATGGATGAAGCTCCACTGTCTTATGGGCCCAAATAATGCTCCAAACATAATGGGTCCCATTTCTAATGCTCTAGTGTATAATGGGCCCTGTAAATGCTGCTCCAGTGTCTGATGTCCACCTTTGGAATGTTCCAGTGTATGGTGGGCCCCATTTATCATTCTCCAGAGTATAGTGCTCCCCAAAAATTGCTGTCCCAACATTGAAAACAATCAAATAAGTCTCCTCGCTAGGGAATCCCTGTACTAGTCAAGACTCCTCGTCGTCCCCATCTTCCATCTCACTGCACAGTATTTCAACTTTGCAAGTGCTGTGATCCTGGGCAAGCAGGGGGGGCCCACTCGTTGGCGACGGCACTGGCACAGGGCCCCTGATAGTACGGTGGTGTGTCTGATGGCGGGTGGGCCGAACCTGCACTTTCATCTGCAGCTTCCTCTTTGTCACCGTGTAAGATGGAACTGTATATGGAAAGGGTAACCTGAGTTTCATCAGGGTCAGATTCAGGCCGGGTAGCGTGCGAGGGGAATGTAGTGGTCTGGGTCAATGTACCAGCAGATTCATCGAGCAGTGGCTGGGCATCAGTGCACTTGTGTCGCCCCCAGGAGTATGGTCGCCACAGTGGCATTACCTTCTTCCTAGGGAGTGTGATGTCATGCTTGGGAGCAACGAAGGATCTCTCTAGCAGGTTAACTGATTGGGCGGCGTTATTCTCACGAGTCATGACCCTCCAAACAGCGTTCATGAAGGCAAAGTGTTTGTTTTACGTGGGCAGTATGGTTGCAAAGCTGAATCTTAAAGGAATGTCCAGAAGGGCACCACCAGGAGTGGAGCCTACGGTTAAATTCGACTCCACCTGGGAAACCTCAACCATGCCAGCTACAGAACAGATGCACACATTGCAAGCTTAATTCCGTTAACGAACGAGACTCCGTCATGCCCCGCGGTCCGAGTCCGGCTTACTAGAGGGACACGTGAGGCTCTGGAACATGAGATTGGCCAATAACTGGTGTGTCATGCCCTTACATGTCCGTGGCTGCATGTGCGCTACACTGAAAAGGCCAGCGTTTGTCGCTTACAGGTGCAGATAACCCGCTGATCAACGTTAGTGATGGGGATCACTGATTACAATTATTACCCGCGAACAATGATTTCCCAGTAAGTGCAGGTCAACCGCAGTTCCGGAATTAGGCCTAACCGTCATTCCTGAAAAAATGAAAAACTTACGTGTGCAAACCACAGGTGCTGTAGCTTGCTTAACAGCTCGCCAGCCGTTCTCACGCCCAGTATGGATTACACGTGATTGCACAAAGGTGAGAAAAGGTACCGTATCCCCGGATAACATGTATGGATAGCGTACACATTCAAAATATATGTCTCAGGAGGCAGGCTCAGACGGTGTTAGGCCCAGTATGGATTGCACGGCATTGCACAAAGGTTAGAAAGGGTACCGTATCCCCGGATAACATGTATGGATAGCGTACACATTCAAAATATATGTCTATACAACAGGAGGCAGACTCAGACGGTGTTAGGCCCAGTATGGATTGCACGTGATTGCACAAAGGTTAGAAAGGGTACCGTATCCCCGGATAACATGTATGGATAGCGTACACATTCAAAATATATGTCTCAGGAGGCAGGCTCAGACGGTGTTAGGCCCAGTATGGATTGCACGTGATTGCACAAAGGTTAGAAAGGGTACCATATCCCCAGATAACATGTATGGATAGCGTACACATTCAAAATATATGTCTCAGGAGGCAGGCTCAGACGGTGTTAGGCCCAGTATGGATTGCACGTGATTGCACAAAGGTTAGAAAGGGTACCGTATCCCCAGATAACATGTATGGATAGCGTACACATTCAAAATATATGTCTCAGGAGGCAGGCTCAGACGGTGTTAGGCCCAGTATGGATTGCACGTGATTGCACAAAGGTTAGAAAGGGTACCGTATCCCCGGATAACATGTATGGATAGCGTACACATTCCAAATATATGTCTATACATCAGGAGGCAGGCTGAGACGGTGTTAGGCCCAGTATGGATTGCACGTGATTGCACAAAGGTTAGAAAGGGTACCGTATCCCCGGGTAACATGTATGGATAGCGTACACATTCAAAATATATGTCTATACATCAGGAGGCAGGCTCAGACGGTGTTAGGCCCAGTATGGATTGCACGTGATTGCACAAAGGTTAGAAAGGGTACCGTATCCCCGGATAACATGTATGGATAGCGTACACATTCAAAATATATGTCTCAGGAGGCAGGCTCAGACGGTGTTAGGCCCAGTATGGATTGCACGTGATTGCACAAAGGTTAGAAAGGGTACCATATCCCCGGATAACATGTATGGATAGCATACACATTCAAAATATATGTCTCAGGAGGCAGGCTCAGACGGTGTTAGGCCCAGTATGGATTGCACGTGATTGCACAAAGGTTAGAAAGGGTACCGTATCCCCGGATAACATGTATGGATAGCGTACACATTCAAAATATATGTCTCAGGAGGCAGGCTCAGACGGTGTTAGGCCCAGTATGTATTGCACGTGATTGCACAAAGGTTAGAAAGGGTACCGTATCCCCAGATAACATGTATGGATAGCGTACACATTCAAAATATATGTCTCAGGAGGCAGGCTCAGACGGTGTTAGGCCCAGTATGGATTGCACGTGATTGCACAAAGGTTAGAAAGGGTACCATATCCCCGGATAACATGTATGGACATCATACACATTCAAAATATATGTCTCAGGAGGCAGGCTCAGACGGTGTTAGGCCCAGTATGGATTGCACGTGATTGCACAAAGGTTAGAAAGGGTACCGTATCCCCGGATAACATGTATGGATAGCGTACACATTCAAAATGTATGTCTCAGGAGGCAGGCTCAGACGGTGTTAGGCCCAGTATGGATTGCACGTGATTGCACAAAGGTTAGAAAGGGTACCGTATCCCCAGATAACATGTATGGATAGCGTACACATTCAAAATATATGTCTATACATCAGGAGGCAGGCTCAGGCGGTGTCAGGCACAGTATGGATTTGACGGCCCAGATTACACAGCGGAGGAGCAGGGAGAGGTAAAGATTGCAAATGCTGGGGCCCTGCCCAAGCAAGGGGGGCCCACTCGTGGGCGTCGGTACTGGCACTGGGCCCCTCATAGTACAGCGGTGTGTCTGACGGCTGGTGTGCACCACCACCGTCAGAGACACTTGATTGCACTATGAGGGACCCAGTGCCAGTGCCCGCGCCCAAGAGTCGGCCTACCCACCTGTCCAGGGCAACGGCACTCGCACGGTGTCGTGTGCTAGGTGGTGACCCCGGCCATGGGGGGGGAGGCAGCACAGTTAGGGAGTTTTAGAAAGTGGCATATGTTGATGTTGGACATTCAGCTGATGCAAAAGGCGAAATAGGTGAAGTCCCAGGAAGAGGTGGACCAAAGCAAGCCATTTTTCTGTCACCCTATGTGTCATCAGGGGAAGGTGGGACAAAATCCTTGGAAACCCATGCATGGTTCATTTTAATGAAGGTTAGATCATCCACATTTTGGGTTGACAGACGGGTCCTTTTTTCTGTCAGGATTGATCCAGCTGCACTGAAGACTCTTTCCGATAGCACACTTGCAGCTGGGCAAGCGAGCTCCTGTAAGGCATATTGGGCCAATTCAGGCCAGGTGTCCAGTTTAGCGGCCCAATAGTCAAAGGGGAATGACCTGTGTGGGAGAACATCGATATGGGAGGAAAAGTAGTTTGTAACCATAGTTGACAACTGCTGTCTCCTGTCACTTTCCATCGATGCAGTATTACCAGTTGTTTGAGCGGTATTTGAAAAATCAGTCCACAACATTGTCATGAAACCCCTGTCTCCAACGCCACTTCTGCTGTGTGCACCACGAACACCTCTGCCAAGCTGCCCCCGGCCCGTACGGCTCGTGTGAGAACCATCACCGCTGCTGTGTGCTCTGAATGCCTCAAGCAACCGATTTACCAGAGTTGATTGTTTATTAGCCAATATTAGGTCAAGGTTCTCCTGTGGCATGATGTTTTGTAATTTGCCTTTATAGCGTGGATCCAGGATGCTGGCCAACCAGTAGTCATCATCGTTCATCATTTTGGCAATGCGGGGGTCCCTTTTTAGGATCTGCAAGGCATAATCTGACATGTGGGCCAATGTTCCCGGTGTTAATGATGCACTGCGAGTGCTGGGTGGAGGAGCACTTTCTGGCAAATCCACATCCCTCCAGTCACGCACAAACCCTGTACCAGACCTTGCCACGCCAACATTTTCACTTGCCCCACGAGATGCATCCTCCTCCCCTAAGTAATCATCCCCATCATCATCCTCCTCCTCCTCTTCTTCCTCCACCTCGTCCAGGAGAGGTCCCTGAGCAGACAATGGCTGAATGTCATCAAGGATTCCCTCCTCCTCTTCCTCCTCATCAACATTGGCTGCAGACGCCTGCTCCTTAAGGTGCGTCAAAGTTTGCATGAGCAGACGCATAAGTGGGATGCTCATGCTTAGGATGGCGTCGTCTGCGCTTACCAGCCGTGTGCATTCCTCAAAACACTGAAGGACTTTACAGAGGTCTTTCAGCTTCGACCACTGCACACCTGTCAACTCCATGTCTGCTCTCAAAGTGCCTGGCCGTGTATCCTCCCACAAATGCATTATGGCCTGCCTCTGCTCGCACAGCCGCTCCACCATGTGCAGGGTGGAGTTCCACCTTGTTGCAATGTCGATAATGAGGCGGTGGTTGGGAAGGTGGAGCAATCGCTGCAGCTTCTGCATACGAACGGAGTGTACAGGCGACCGGCGGATGTGCGCGCACAGTCTTCGCACCTTCTGGAGCAGGGCTGTTAACTCCGGATAATTTTTGAGGAAGAACTGCACCACCAGGTTCAAGGTGTGAGCCAAGCAAGGTATGTGGCTGAGTTTTGAAAGGGCTATGGCTGCCACAAAATTACGGCCGTTATCACTAACTACCTTGCCTGCCTCAAGATGTACATTGCCCAGCCATGACTCAGTTTGTCGCTTCAAATACTCGGCCAGCACCTCGGCGGTGTGTCTGTCGCCCAAACACATCATCTGCAACACAGCCTGCTGACGCTTTCCACTAGCTGCTCGATAGGGGGACACATCGTGTGCAACAGTGGCAGCTGCAGATGGAGTGCTCGTACGACTGCGCTCTGTGGACGAGCTTTCGCTTCTGGAGGAGGAGGAGGAGGAGGAGGAGGGTCGAACGCCTACAGCCAACTGTTTCCTATACCGTGGGCTAGGCAGCACTGTCCCACCACCGCTGTCCCCTGTGGACCCTGCATCCACCACATTAACCCAGTGCGCAGTGATGGACACGAAATGGCCCTGGCCATGCCGACTGGACCATGCATCAGTTGTGAGGTGCACCTTTCCGCTCACTGACTGCTTGAGTGCATGGACAATGCGGTCTTTCACATGATGGTGGAGGGCTGGGATGGCTTTGCGAGAGAAGAAGTGGCGACTGGGTAGGTCATAGCGTGGTACTGCATAGGCCATGAGTTCGCGGAAAGCTGTGCTTTCCACCAACCGAAAGGGCATCATCTCAAACGAGATTAGTTTGGCAATGTGGGCGTTCAAACCCAGTGTACGCGGATGAGAGACTGAGTACTTTCTTGACCTACTCATAGTGTCTGGGAGGGTGAGCTTGACTTGAGAGCTGCATATGGTGGAAGTAGCGGTGGACAGGGCGGACTGAGAGAGGGTTGATGATGGTGATGGAGTTGGTGTTCTTTCTGATGGCCTAGAATCAGTCTTTCGTTGATATAACAGTGGGATTCCCTGACTGCTGTGGCCTTGCAACGACACCTCAACATTTGCTGCTGCGCTAACTGGTGGGCTTACAGTGGGGGAAACAATGTAGCGTTGCTGACTACCTTCGTTGTGATCAGTTGCACATGTGGCACTTGAGGTTTGGTGTTGTGTCCACGCTTGCAAGTGCATGCTGGTTAGATGTCTAAGCATGCAACTGGTATTCAAATTTTTCAGATTTTTCCCTCGGCTAAAGGTCTTTGCGCACTTCTTACAGATAACCTTGGCCTGATCATGAGGATTTTGGTCAAAAAAGTGCCACACTGCACTCTTCCTACTTTGGCAGACATTTTGCGGCCTAGCACGCTGTGATCTTTTGACCCTCTGGACAAGCTGTCCAGCAACTCTTTTGATGTTTGGAACCTGTCTTTGGAGTGCTCCGGGCCTGCCAGATAACAGCTGTTGCGATGTCGATGTCTGCTGTGGATGCTCCTCATCTGAGCTATTGGTAGCAGCACCCTCTTCCCCCAATGGATGCCAATCTGGGTCAACAACTGGGTCATCCATCACCTCCTCTTCAATGTCATGTGCACCTTCCTCTATGTCACCTTGTATGGTGGTATAGTGTGCGGGAAGGGGCACCTGAGTCTCATCAGGGTCAGAATCTGGCTCTGTACACTGCGAGGACAATGTAGTGCTCTGAGTGAATGTACCAGCAGAATCATCCATCAGCGGCTGTGCATCAGTGCACTCCATGTCAGATTCATCTTGGCCTGGGTAATTCACCATTTGACTTGATAATCCAGGCATGGTATGTGAAAACAGCTCCATGGAGTAATCAGTAGTATGGCCTGCGTCATCCTTCAATCTTGGTTGGGGTGAAGGACACAAGGAAAGGTGTGGTTCATGAAAATGAGCCTCCAATGACGACTCAGTGCTTTTACTTTTTACAACTGAAGAAGAGGAGGCGATAGAGCTGGAGGCTGAGTCAGCAATGTAAGACAAAACTTTTTCCTTATGCTCTGGCTTTAAAAGCGGTTTGCCAACTCCTAGAAAACTAAGCGTTCGAGGCCTTATGTAGCCAGACGATGACGCAGGGTCAGCACCTCCTGCATTCGGTCCTACTTTGCTCTTGCCACTACCATCAGATCCACCACCAACACCATCATTACCAACTGCCAACCCCCGCCCAATTCCACGGCCTCTTCCACCAGCCTTCCTCATTTTTGGTAGAAATGTAGACAAAATCCAACAAACTATATAGTAATGTAAAACAAGGTACAAGGTGTCTATAGGACAGGGGAGATTTTGAATTTCTGCAGACACTTGTGGACACTGGACACTTTTGGATTGTGTGAGGCCCACTGATATCTGAGCGCTATGTCACAGGCTCGATGGCACAGCTGTGACAAAAGTGACGAGAGGATAAGGGAGATTTTGAATTTCTGCAGACACTTGTGGACACTGGACACTTTTGGATTGTGTGAGGGCCACTGATATCTGAGCGCTATGTCACAGGCTCGATGGCACAGCTGTGACAAAAGTGACGAGAGGATAAGGGAGATTTTGAATTTCTGCACACACTTGTGGACACTGGACAGTTTTGGATTGTGTGAGGCCCAATGAATATCTGAGCGCTATGTGACAGGCTCGATGGCACAGCTGTGACCAAAGTGACTAGAGGATAAGGGAGATTTTGAATTTCTGCACACACTTGTGGACACTGGACATTTTTGGATTGTGTGAGGCCCAATGAATATCTGAGCGCTATGTGACAGGCTCGATGGCACAGCTGTGACCAAAGTGACTAGAGGATAAGGGAGATTTTGAATCTCTGCACACACTTTTGGACACTGGATGGACACTTTTGGATTGTGTGAGGCCCACTGATATCTGAGCGCTATGTGACAGGCTCGATGGCACAGCTGTGACCAAAGTGACTAGAGGATAAGGGAGATTTTGAATCTCTGCACACACTTTTGGACACTGGATGGACACTTTTGGATTGTGTGAGGCCCACTGATATCTGAGCGCTATGTGACAGGCTCGATGGCACAGCTGTGACCAAAGTGACTAGAGGATAAGGGAGATTTTGAATCTCTGCACACACTTTTGGACACTGGACACTTTTGGATTGTGTGAGGCCCACTGATATCTGAGCGCTATGTGACAGGCTCGATGGCACAGCTGTGACCAAAGTGACTAGAGGATAAGGGAGATTTTGAATCTCTGCACACACTTTTGGACACTGGATGGACACTTTTGGATTGTGTGAGGCCCACTGATATCTGAGCGCTATGTGACAGGCTCGATGGCACAGCTGTGACCAAAGTGACTAGAGGATAAGGGAGATTTTGAATCTCTACACACACTTTTGGACACTGGACACTTTTGGATTGTGTGAGGCCCACTGATATCTGAGCGCTATGTGACAGGCTCGATGGCACAGCTGTGACCAAAGTGACTAGAGGATAAGGGAGATTTTGAATCTCTGCACACACTTTTGGACACTGGATGGACACTTTTGGATTGTGTGAGGCCCACTGATATCTGAGCGCTATGTGACAGGCTCGATGGCACAGCTGTGACCAAAGTGACTAGAGGATAAGGGAGATTTTGAATCTCTGCACACACTTTTGGACACTGGACACTTTTGGATTGTGTGAGGCCCAATGAATATCTGAGCGCTATGTGACAGGCTCGATGGCACAGCTGTGACCAAAGTGACTAGAGGATAAGGGAGATTTTGAATCTCTGCACACACTTTTGGACACTGGACACTTTTGGATTGTGTGAGGCCCAATGAATATCTGAGCGCTATGTGACAGGCTCGATGGCACAGCTGTGACCAAAGTGACTAGAGGATAAGGGAGATTTTGAATCTCTGCACACACTTTGGGACACTGGACACTTTTGGATTGTGTGAGGCCGAATGAATATCTGAGCGCTATGTCACAGGCTCGATAGCACAGCTGTGACCAAAGTGACTAGAGGATAAGGGAGATTTTGAATCTCTGCACACACTTTTGGACACTGGACACTTTTGGATTGTGTGAGGCCCACTGATATCTGAGCGCTATGTGACAGGCTCGATGGCACAGCTGTGACAAAAGTGACTAGAGGATAAGGGAGATTGGATTGCTTTTAAAAAAGCAGTTTGCGGAGCAGTGGGTAAACAGCAATGCAGGAATGTCAGGAAGCCTTAGAAGGCAGCCCAACAACCAACACCACTGATACACCACTATATAGCCTCCCCTTGCACTGCACACACAGTGACTGGTGTGTTGTGCAGGCCAAATCGCTAGCAGCAGAAGCAGTTTTTTCGTCTTCTTCCCTGCCTAACGCTCTCCCTACAGAATCAACAACCTCTCCCTATACTGAGATCGGCAGAAGTAAGATGGCGGTCGGCGTGCACGCCCTTTTATACCCCCTGTGACGCCCACCAAAGCAAGCCAATCACTTGCATGCCCTTCTGAAAGATGGTGGTGACCCCTGCCTATGTCATCACGTTGCCCACAGTGTCCGTGGATCCTGATTGGCTGAAAAAGAGCGCAAAACAAACTTTTGAAACGCGACTTTGGCGCGTAAGTCGCCGACCTCGTGGCCGACCTCATCCTAGGGTCGGGTTTCATTTCATGAAACCCGACTTTGCCAAAAGTCGGCGACTTTTGAAACTGTTCGACCCGTTTCGCTCAACTCTAGTCAATATATTTGACTGAGCTCTCCTCCAGTATGTCTTAGGCCTCCTTCACATGTCCATGTTTCCTGTACTGGTGTCATCCCTTTTTTTCACAGATACTACATGTACCCATTATAACTAGAGATGAGCAAGCAGTAAAATACTCAGATACTCGTTATTCGAACCAAGCAATTTTTAATGCATCAATGCTTGTTTCAAGTAACAAATATAATAGGAGTTAAAGGGAAATCCAAGCACTTTTATGGCAGACCCTGAAAGGTGGTCTGGGGGAAGTGAAAATGTTGAAATGGATGGAAAAAGTGCTAAATGGAAAGAGTACAGCATGGAAAAGACCCTTCAAATCACCCTGACTCTCAGATCGCTGCTGAGAAAAGTGGTGTCACACTTTTACTCGACTTTAAGGACTGATAGTAAAACATTAAAAATTGATGATAAATTGGAGTTTACAGTAAAACAATGTTAAGAAAATAAACATTTTTTCCTGTATAATTACTTGTATATCTATTCTATTATTTCTAAACACTGATTTTATGTCATTACTTTGTATCACATTCATACTGCACTCACACACACAAATGATACACCATTTGAAAGGTCAACTTGCCCCCTTCAGCAAGAAAATAGCCAAACAAACCACACATCCATGATTTGATCACAAAATACAGTTTAAACATTAATTTTCATAAACCTGCAGTAAGGAAAAATGACCTGTAGGTGGCATCACAGTACCCCAAAGCACACTGCCACAAAGCTGCTTACAAACATCACAAACAAATCCAAACATTTGACTTGGGGGCTATCCAGCTTGATGAACTGCTTGCTCAGCCTATTTTATCCAAATAGGAGGATTGCACACTTTACTGCAGGTGAGGCACATATGCAAACACATTTGTAAACATGCACTATAGAATTGCACACTTGCTCCGTTCATACTCCACTCAGACAAACAAATGATACACCATTTAAAAGGTCAAATTACTTGCAGGTGGCAGCACACTACCCCAAAGCACACTACCACAAAGCAACTTACAGACATCACAAATATTTCCAAACATTTGCCTTCCAGCTTGCTCCAAGTGCTTGTCCAGCCTATTTCAGGCACATTGGAAGATTGCACACTTCAATGCAGGTGAGTTACAGATGCAAACACATTTGTATACATGCACTGCTTTTTCTGTGATTACTTCGACTCACACACACAAATAGTGAGTCACATATGCAAACACATTTGTAAACATGCACTGCTTTTTCACTGATTACTTCGCCCCACACACACAAATGATACACCATTTGAAAGGTAAACTTGCCCCCTTCAGCAAGAAAAGAGCCAAAAAACACACAATCACGATTTTATCACTAAATACAGTTTAAACATTAGTTTCCATAAACCTACAGAAAGACACAATGACCTGCAGGTGGCACCTCAACCGGAAGACATTTTTTAGCCTCTACTTATCAAACAAATTTATTGTATTGCCAAGCTACATATATAAATACCTGTATGTGTTCATCATCTCATGAATTACATTTACATTAGACCAGCTTGCTTTCTCTGAAATTGCCTGCACCCCCCAACGACCAATGTGTGAAAATGTCACATGGGCCAAGCTAGTAAGGCAAAATTTAAAAAGGATTTTAAAAAAGACTAAATTGTAATTTATGTACACCAAAAAATTGAAATTTGTATAAAAAATTGGGCATGAAATATGCAATAAATTCAATGCCTACCAAAAATCACAAGCAGGGTCACCCATACACCTTTGAATTCACCAACTGTAGCACCTCATTCAAATATTCTGAACAAAATGTAGCTATGATACTCCTACATTCAAAAAAGGTCTGTACCGTACAAAGCCTTCCAAAAAATTACATGTAGGGTAAATGTTAAGAAACATTTTTTTTCCTGTATAATGACTTGTATATAAGGCAAAATTTAAAAAGGATTTTATATATATAAATATATACAGTACAGACCAAAAGTTTGGACACACCTTCTCATTCAAAGAGTTTTCTTTATTTTCATGACTATGAAAAATTGTAGATTCACTCTGAAGGCATCAAAACTATGAATTAACACATGTGAAATTATATAATTAAGAAGAATGTGTGAAACAACTGAAAATATGTTTTATATTCTAGGTTCTTCAAAGTAGCCACCTTTTGCTTTGATTACTGCTTTGCATACTCTTGGCATTCTCTTGATGAGCTTCAAGAGCTAGTCACCAGAAATGGTCTTCCAACAGTCTTGAAGGAGTTCCCAGAAATGCTTAGCACTTGTTGGCCTTTTTGCCTTCACTCTGCGGTCCAGCTCACCCCAAACCATCTCGATTGGGTTCAGGTCTGGTGACTGTGGAGGCCAGGTCATCTGGCGTAGCACCCCATCACTCTCCTCCTTCGTCAAATAGCCCTTACACAGCCTTGAGGTGTGTTTGGGGTCATTGGCCTGTTGAAAAATAAATGATGGTCCAACTAAACGCAAACCGGATGGAATAGCATGCCGCTGCAAGATGCTGTGGTGCAATAGCCATGCTGGTTCAGTATGCCTTCAATTTTGAATAAATCCCCAACAGTGTCACCAGCAAAGCACCCCCTACACCATCACACCTCCTCCTCCATGCTTCAAGGTGGGAACCAGGCATGTAAAGTCCATCCGTTCACCTTTTCTGCGTCACACAAAGACACGGTGGTTGGAACCAAAGATCTCAAATTTGGACTCATCAGACCAAAGCTCAGATTTCCACTGGTCTAATGTCTATTCCTTGTGTTCTTTAGCCCAAACAAGTCTCTTCTGCTTGTTGCCTGTCCTTAGCAGTGGTTTCCTAGCAGCTATTTTACCATGAAGGCCTGCTGCACAAAGTCTCCTCTTAACAGTTGTTGTAGAGATGTGTCTGCTGCTAGAACTCTGTGTGGCATTAACCTAGTCTCTAATCTGAGCTGCTGTTAACCTGCAATTTCTGAGCCTGGTGACTCGGATGAACTTATCCTCCGCAGCAGAGGTGACTCTTGGTCTTCCTTTCCTGGGGCGGTCCTCATGCAAGTCAGTTTCTTTGTAGCGCTTGAAGGTTTTTGCCACTGCTCTTTGGGACACTTTCAAAGTTTTCCCAATTTTTCGGACTGACTGACCTTCATTTCTTAAAGTAATGATGGCCACTCGTTTTTCTTTACTTAGCTGCTTTTTTCTTGCCATAATACAAATTCTAACAGTCTATTCAGTAGGACTATCAGCTGTGTATCCACCAGACTTCTGCACAACACAACTGATGGTCCCAAACCCATTTATAAGGCAAGAAATCCCACTTATTAAACCTGACAGGGCACACCTGTGAAGTGAAAACCATTTCCGGTGACTACCTCTTGAAGCTCATCAAGAGAATGCCAAGAGTGTGCAAAGCAGTAATCAAAGCAAAAGGTGGCTACTTTGAAGAACCTAGAATATAAGACATATTTTGAGTTGTTTCACACTTTTTTGTTAATTATATAATAATTATGTTAATTCATAGTTTTGATGCCTTCAGAGTGAATCTACAATATTCATACTCATGAAAATAAAGAAAACTCTTTGAATGAGAAGGTGGTCTGTACTGTATATGTAAACCAAAATTATAATTTGTATAAAAAAATTGGTCATTTCATTTCATTGTAATTTATGAAGGAAGTAAGAACTGCCAGAACTGCCAAAAATGTGATGAAAGAGGGACTCAGATACACCCTGTATTAGACATAGAGGTGGGCATGATACACATTCTGTTCAAATTGTCATGTAGTGGTACTCCTGGACTACTAAAGGCTATGCACTAAGTGCAATACCTGCCAAAAATTACAAGCAGGGTCACTCATACACCCTTGAATGCACAAACTGTAGTACCTTATTCAAACATTCCGACCAAAGTGTAGTTATGGCACTCCTATATTCAAAAAAAGGTCTGCACCATGCAAACACTGCCAAAAAATTACAAATAGGGTCATCCATACAACCTTCAATGCATCAGCTGTAATACCTAATTCAAATATTGTGAATAAAATATAGTTGTGGTACTCATACACTCATAAACGCTTTGCACACAGTGTAAATCCTGGACAAAAATGTAAGTAGGTTCATCCATAGACCCTTGAAGGCAACAACTGGGCCTCATTCAAATATTAAGAAAGTGTAGTTGATGTGCTCTTAAGGGCATGTCACACTAAGTGATATCGCTAGCAATATCGCTATAACTTGTGACGTTATAGTGATATTGCTAGCGATATCGCTGTGTCTGATACTTACCTACGACCCGCTCCCCCGCTGGTTATCGCTGATCGCGCGAGAACGTTCTGGACTGTTTCGCGTCGTCAGCTTCCTGCGGCGCTTCCTGTGGAGAGACAAGCAACGAGTGTGGAGCCGGGCGGGAGGACGCAGGATCGCCTGGTGTGACAGGTAAGTAGTGACCCCAGTCCCCAGCGATGTCGCTAGTGAGATCTGCCTGTGTGGCAGCTCACTAGCGACCACTTAGCGATGTACCAGCGATCCTGACCGCGTCATATCGCTGGTCGGGATCGCTGGTACATCGCTAAGTGTGACAGTACCTTTACACTCATAAAGGCACTGAACAAAGTGCAGAGCCATGAAAAAAATGATAAGGAGATTATTATAGTTATCCATAGACTCTTGAAGGCAATAACTGGTGTGCTTGATTAAAATATTTACAAAATGTAGTTCTTTCATCCTTACACTCATAAAGGCTTTGCACAAAGTGCAATGCAATGCCAGTGACTTTATCACAATATATATTATATATATATATATATATATATACTGTATATATACATGCAGTCATGACTGAAAGCATTGTCACCCTTGAAATTGTTCCAAAAAATGAAGTATTTCTCCCAGAAAATTATTGCAATTAAACATGTGTATAAGAAAACTTTTATTTCCTTTGTGCGCATTTAAAACATCAAAACCCCCAAAAATAGTATGGACAAAATTGTTGGCTCCCTCAACTTAATATTTGTTTAGAGACACTTTAAAATAACTAACTGTAATCAATTATGTGCTATAACCATTATCATGCTTCTTACACCAGTGAGGTGGAATTTTGAACCACTCTTCTTTTGAAAACTGCTCCAGGTCTCTCATATTTGAAGGCTGCCATCTCCCAACAGCAACTATAAGATCTCTACAAGAGTTTTCAATGGGAATTAGATCAGGAATCATTGCTTGCCACTTCAGAACTTTCCAGAGCTTTGTTTCCATACATTTCTGGCTGCTTCTTGAAGTATGTTTGGTGTCATTGTCCTCCTGGATAAAACATGACCTAGGATACAAACCCAGCTTACGACACTGGGCATTACATTGCAAAATCCTTTGATAATATTCAGATTTCATGATGCCTTGTACACAGTCAAGGCATCCAGTGTCTGAGGTAGAAAAACAATCCCCAAAAAATCTTTGAAACTCCACCATATTTGACTGTAGGTGCTATGTTCTTTTCTAATTCCATTTTCAGAAAATAGTAAAATTATGTGCTTTCCCAAAAGGTATTTCTTGGTCTCATCTGTCCACAAGACTCTTTCCCAGAAGGATTTTGGATCAAGAGCATTTTGACAAACTGCAGTCTAGCTTTTTTAGTTCTCTGTGTCAGCATTAGGGTAATTTCATTTCATTAAAATGTCTACTGATAGTTCGCACTGACTCCGATGCACCTTGAACCTGCAGAACATGATTTTTTTTTGGAACTTGATTGGGCCTACTTATCCATCATTTGAAGTAACCTGCATTGCAACCTTTCATAAATTTTTTGCTGCCATCCATATCTAGGGAGATTATCTACAGTACCAGGGGTTGTAACCTTCTTGTTTATGTTGAGCACCCTGGACAAAGGGACATCAAGATCTCTGGAGATGGACTTGTAATCTTGAGTTTGATTATATTGTTCAACAATTTTGGTTCTCAAGACCTCAGATAGTTTTCTTCTCATCTTTCTGTTCTCCATACTTGTGGCACACACAGTGCAAAAACTCAGTCAATGTCTTCTCTTTTTCTCTGGTTTCATGTGTGATTTTCATATTTCCCACATCTGTTACTTGCCACAGGTGGGTTTTAAATGAGCATTATATGCTTGAAAAAAAGTTGTTTACTCACAATTTTGGAAAGGTGCCAACAATTTTGTGTGGCCCATTTTATTTTATTTAATTTTTTTGTGAAATTATGTATAATTTCCCTTTTTTTGTTCTTTCCGTTGTTGCAATACACACGAAGGAAATAAACATGTATAACAAAACAGGTGTAATTGCATTAATTTTCTGGGAAAAATACTTCATTTTCTGGAAAAAAATCAGGCGTGTCAAGCTTTAGAAGAGTACTCCTTTATGTCACTTGCGTGTTCTTTCAATTGACAGTTTCTCTAGTTCATTATAAATTAATAAATCTGACATATATCGTGGGTTGCGTATTTCCATCAACGGAAAGGTCACATATCCTTGTTGGTAAATATGAGCTTGGAAGATTCCTGGAGATTTTGTAGGAATTGATTATTACAGACTGGTGATAGACAGGCACGAGAACATTGAGCAAGAGAGCAAACTGTCAAGCAACAAGACAAAACATATTGTGTACTTACCCATCTCTTGACCTGCTTTCCAGTGAATAGATACAATAGGTTGTTTCATTGTGTATCTGTTCTCCATTGTGAACTCATTGAATCTTTACAACAGGGTGCAGGATTAAATGCAATGACACTGACAGATATAACACAAAACAAAGATTTTATTGCAACCTTTTATTTATGTAGTAAAATATATGACCAAGCGGACAAGGTAACATCAAGGCATTCTAAAGAAAAGAATTGTTAGAATTATCCAACATTGTTTTAGTTCTTTTTGTAATGCAACATATGTTTCTATGGAAACGGGAAGGTAAAGGGATATTTGAAGGTCTGCGAGGAAAAATAATAATGCAAACAGTATGGACGAGAGAGAAATATGAAAAGAAGAAGCCTTCGACTTAACAATACTGAGCCCTACTGTGAAGACTGCACAAGAGAAATGAATGCAAACTGGGGATTTTATTATTTACCATATAGAAGACTGCATCTTCTAATTTGTATTCTCATCAAGGTAAGATAAAACCTCCTTGAAAACTATTTCACTGGTTAGTGTACAAAATTCTATATAGCAGCCATTACAAACTTTTCAAAACAACGTTCAAGCTGAAGTGGCCCAATAACAGTTTTTTTTTCGACTCTAGAAATATTCTGATAAACTAAATATGCTTAAGAGTCACTGTCTGATAAAAAGAGATGAGCCAATTATTTAGAAGGAAATCAAACTAGAAATTAATTTCACAAAAAGAATTTGAATTTGCCACAATCTTAGTTTTCTAGAAGTTGATTCTCATGAATCTAGCAAAATGTCAGGCAGCCTATCACCATTATCATGTATTCTAAACTGTCCTGAATGGGTTAAAAAATGGATGCCCATTCAGAGCTCACCTGTCCAGTTAGACAGCACCGCTTTGTTCAGGTCTTCTTCTTCTGTCGAGCCACTGATGAAACACAGGTAGCTGACTGATCAAATGACCCACAGTAGAACATTTTATAATGGCATAGAAGCCATCAGCCATGGGCCATGCATGAGGTATCAGGGTTGAGGACAGCATTTACAGCTTTGAATTGAAGTTAAAATTAAGATGTGATGGCTTAATGAGCAATGTAAATCTTCTTTGCTGGGAGCCCAGATACCTCATGGAACAGCTCAATTTTTTTAGTTCCCAGCCACAGTCAGTTGGCACAAACATCAGTATCATAGACAACTATTGGTAGAAAAATGTAAGAATAGTAACACGCTTAGTTGTGACTGATAAATTCACCAACAGTAGAACATTTTATAATGGCATAGAAGCAGTTAACCATGGGCCACGCATGTTGTATCAGGGTCTGAGCCAGCATTTACAGTAAGGAATTGAAGTTTCAATTAAGATGTGGTGGCTAAAGGAGTGGTGTAAGCTTTCTTTGCAGGGAACCCAGATACCTCATGCAACTGCTCAATTATTTTTAGTTTCCCAGCCACACTCAGGTGGAACAAACATCAGTTTCATAAACTACTATTGGTAGAAAAATGTAAGAATAGTAACACAGCTAGTTGACTGATCAAATTCACCCACAGTAGAACATTTTTAATGGCATAGAAGCAGTCAGCCATGTGCCATGCATGGGGTATCAGGGTCTGGGACAGGATATACAACTTTGAATCAAAGTTTCAATTAAGATGTGGTGGGTAAGGGAGCAAATGTAAGCCTTCTTTGCAGGGATACCAAATACCTCATGCAGCAGCTTTATCATTTTTAGTTTCCCAGCCACACTCAGGTGGTAAAAACATCAGTTTCATAGACTACTATTGGTAGAAAAATTTAAGGATAGTAACACAATCTAGCAAATTTCACCCACAAACCATGGGGCAGAGTACCCCTCCACTATTGCCTGCTGCTACTCGCACAGTCTCTCCAGCATATGCAAGGTGGAGTTCCATCTTGTTAATATGTCACTTATCAGCTGGTGAGCAGGAAGGCAGGATTGACGCTGCATCGCAAACAGGTGAGCAGTAGCAGGGTGAGAATGCCAAAAATGCATACCCACTGTCCTCACTTTCAGCAGCAGCTCTGATATTTGTGGATAGTTTTTTAGAAAGCTCTGTACCACTAAGTTTAGCACATGTGCAAGGCAAGGGATGTGCGTGAAACCGCCTAGGCCCAAAGTTGCTATGACATTTTGCCTGTTATCACACACTACCAGTCCAGGCAAAAGCTTCATCAGCAGCAACCACTCATCTGTCTGCTGTTTGATCCCAGTCCACAACACGCGCGCGCTATAAGATTTGTTCCCAAAACAAAGAAGTTTACGAAAAGCCTGCTCTTGTTCCCCTGGCTGTGGTCAAGAGTGTGGTGCAGGTCTTCCTGTGACTGAATCAGGCAGTTGTGGAGGAAAAAGAGTAGGATGAGGAGGGAACCTGGATGAATAAACCTCCAACAATACTAAATGGTAGTAGGGCATGAGGTAGAACACCTTCCACTTCTGCACCAGCCGCCACCATGCTTACTGGCCCACGTATCGGTGGTTATGTGGACCTTGTCACTGATGGCTTTACGCAGTGAACACTTGACTTGGTCCACCGCATGTTTGAAAAAGGCAGGGATGACCCACCTGGAAAAGTTGAGACTGCTGGGAACAACTTACAGCGAGACAGCCACCGACATTTTTTTTAAATGTATGAATCCAACAGGAGAAAATGGACCCCAAAGTTTGTACTGGCATTTCTTCTGAGTATGCTGTTGCCCCATATGTTTTGGGAATATACTGCTTGGACACACTGTCTAGCTCTGAAAGGTGACATTTTGGAATGTGGACTTTGATAGAATGGTCTGCTGGCGACATGTTGCATTTGTAGAGCCCATAATGTGCCTAAACTGTGGAAACCACTCAAAAGTGACCCCCATTTTTGAAAATATACCTCTCACGGAAGTTATCTAGGCATGCGGTGTGGACCTTGAAAACACAGGTGCTTCTTAGAATTTTACAACTTTGAACTGTTTTAGCGAAACTAATAGTAGACATCTAGATCTACGAGGCATAGGTTCAAGTGGAAGAAGAGGTGGGCGTGGCGGTGTAGGGGGAAGAAGCAAGGGAGGAGTAATCCAGCACTGTTTTTTTTTTTGCTCTGTTATTTTGGAACTGGCTTAAGACCACCTAGAATTTGTAAAACTAAACTAGCATTCTAGAATCAGGAAGCATAGGTCCAAGTGGAGGAAAAGGTGGATATGGTGGTGTAGGTGGAAGGGGCAAGGGAGGAGGTAGAAACCATATCCATATTTTTAGTTTTTTTTTATTTGGGAAGGAGGCATCCAAAAGGAAACAAATGGCAGATAGAGATAAATAGTGGCTAAGTGAAGCTGGCATAGTTGCCTAGTCATCCAAAGGTATGAATTTGTCCTGTGAGATCTTTTCTTGGTTCATTTTAAAGAATGCTTACTTACTAGAAAGAGTAGAATTATTTTTTGGAACAAAAATGGCAAAGACACAGCGGCACAGTAGATTGATTTTTATGCACATTAATAGAAATAGCTGTAGAGTAAAATTATTTTTTGAGCCCACAAATAGCAAAGACACTACTGCAGAGTAGGATTAGTTTAGAAACAATACTCATAAAAAATGGCTGCAAAGTAGAATTATTATTTTTTTTAACAAAAATGGCAAAGGCGTGGCTACAGAGTAGAACTATATTTTGGACCAAATATGGCAAACACACAACAGCAGAGTTGAATTATTTTTAAGGACACTACTAGCACATGGCTGCAGAGTACACAGACTCCCACAGGCAGGGGTGCAGAGAATACACAGAGGCTTAAAGGCACAGTATTCCCATTGGCGGGGGTGCCGAGAACAAACAGAGGCTTAAAGACACAGCATTTCCACAGGCAGGGATACAGAGTACACAGAGACTTTTTGCAGAGTATGCAGATTAATTTTGTCCCTCACTCCAGCTGCGTCCTTCCCATATACTAATCAGAGCAAAATGGAACGGCACTCATTACCCAACATTTATGTAGGCCGAGCCACATATTATCAATATCATCCAAACTTAAAACACTATTGTGACTAAAAAAGTGTCTCGTATCTATACTTAAATGGTGGACCAAAATTAGAAAAAATTGGACACTCCATTATAACATATATCCTACAAGAGACATGGAGTACAAAGTCCAAAAAATAGTAAAATAACAATTTTATTACAGATCACATAAAATGATAAGAGTAAGCATCTTCACTATGCTGAAAATAGGGGTAATGGTGCACAGTGTCAACAAATGTTCACATGTATTAGAAAAAAACATGAGCCCAATACTTTCAACAAAACACAATGCGGCAATCCATGGAAATAAGCCGCCATAATAATATTATGTTCCGCTCCATAAACATACAAATTTAGGAGAAAAAAGGGAGTAAACGAATCCAAGTAGTATAAAAATATCAAAATCCTTTATTAGATGCGAGCACAGACAATATATATAAATAACCAGCAAAGCTGCAGATGACAAATAGACACCAATATTAAGAAGGCAGGTGGGGGTGAAAAAAAAAAAAAAGACTGCACCTGTATGTAACATTAGTTTTTGGTTTTCTCTGTATGTAACATTAGCCAAGATAGTTTGCAAAATATGCCGACGCAAGGGTTGTCACAAATGCCAAATAATCGCCATATAGGCTGGACAAAATATCCTCAGGGCAACCAGCCGATGTGTAATCAGGCAATAGGGCTAATGACGGCAAGCAGAATCCATAACATTCATCATAAGTTACTTCATATATCAGCGACAGTTGTGGCGCCCCTGAGGCTTCAGTCGCCACAGAGGTACTGCACCTTCTCCTAAGGTGTAGTGCCCCACCATCCAGGTAAGGTGGGAACTCCTGACCACGCTCCACACCTGCATTCCACACACAAGATAGTTCAGTGGGGCCACCTAACAGCTTCAGGCTGGGGGTTAGCAGAGCACCCCTCGTGGAACCCTGCTTCGTAACATGAGATGTGCTGGGAGGCGGATGGAGTGAGATGATACAAAAGAGAGGGAAGGTGTAGGATTTCAGGTCAGTCAGTTAGACGAGGGTCTGAGAGAGAGCAGGCTGACAGCAGGTCAGCCTGAGAGGAGCTCAAGGCAGAGGAAGGCAGTCAGTCAGGAGAGTCTGAGGACTGGTCTTAGTGGAACGAGCTCCTTAGGGAAGGAAGAGAAGGAGAAAGAGACGTAGACTGAAGACTACAGATTCCATAAGAGAGAGATAGAACAGATCGGAACAAAGGAGAATAGAAGGACGGTGGGAAGCAGGTTAAGAAAGAGAGAGAACCCTTCCAGTCCAGAGAGCGCAAAGGCCGGGGCCCTGTCCCCGAGGTTGATTGGATCTTTATGTCCGGCAACAGACACCGGAGGAGTAGTGAGCCGCTAACGTCTTGCTCCCATCGTAGACTTGGGACACAACAGCAACTGAATAGAGAGCCGGGACGCAGAGTGGAGTCCCCGAAGCAGGCTACAGATGTCTGTCATACAAGTAAAGACTAGGAACACCTAGTGAGAGGCATTCCAGGGTAACTAAGTACTGGAGTGCTTCGCACCTAAAGGCGCATTGGAGGAGTCGTTCAGTGAAGGTACATGTTGGCGGAGTGTGGAAGGGAGAGTCCTATCTTGCCTGGAGGTTGGCTGGAGCCCTGACCTGGAGAACACAGTACGGAGGCAGGCAGTGGTGTGAACTGCAAACAGTGAGTAAAGCTTTGGAACCGCACGCTCTGGTGTCCTCCAGTTATTCCCACACCGCTACACCTGGGTAACAACATCTATACCATTCTGCACCTCTCCTCATCCATTGCCCCTACACTGCCCTGGGAATACAGCTCCACCTGTGGGGAGCTACACCATCTTTGCTGCACCACACCATCAGTCCCAGTGGATCTGCATGCAGCGTTGGCTCAACATCTTACTTGCCAAACACCACGGGTGGTGTCACAAACTATTCATATAAACTCTAACACCATTAACATCACCGCCATTGATATTGGGCGCCCAGGGCCATGGACCGGGTCACCGCTGCTGTGACACATTCCCGCCTTGACACCGGCCCGGTACCGAGTACCCCGCTGCCCTGGGTGTGCGAGGGTGACCCAATTTTTGGCATCACGAACAGGATGACGAGACCCGATGCCATCGGGTTCTGTGTGCCTTCGATTTACAACTTTTGAAAATGTGCAGAAGACCAAATTTAATAGACTATAAAATGGACATTAGAAATGGCCGCTGGCGCGGAGAAGAAGGGCGTGAAGAGATGGGAGGTCCTAAGAAAAGACGGCGAAGAGTCTTGGGCCATCCCTGCCTGAATTACTATGTGACCGATGCATGGCCCACCCCCCGAGGGGTTCATATACTGGCTTGGTATGGAGGCGCGGGAAGAAGACGCCGCCCCCGGAAGGAGGGGCAGAGAAAGCCAGTGGTGAGCAGAAGGGCGGAGCAAGAAGAAGAACGCCAGAACGCCATTTTGGAGAGTGAGGGAAGGAGGCCTGCACAGCGCGGGGAAGTGCAAACCCCCGGCGCCATGGCTGACGGCTCCAACCCGAACTCTGGAATGAACCGCCAGCAACTAGAAGCTGAAATAGCTGAATTGACAGCCAGTCTGCGGTTGAGGCAGGAGGCCTTGGAGAAGCTGAAACGGCAGCGCACCCCGGCGGGGCCTACATCAGAGATACCCCCTCCATCGGTACCTGCCGCTACCACACTGGACTGTCCCCAGGCAGCACTGATATACACTTCTACCCTGACCGTGCGGCTGAGTGCCGCTAGCACGAAGGACTTACTGGAGGACCCGGGAGTGGAAGCGGAGCTTCTGCCCAGACCTGACGCGGCTGCGCAGGTCCCCACAAAGACCCCTGTGGATCCGAAGCCACCATCCGCTCCATCACCACCTGCACCGGAGCAGAGGCCGCACCGCCAGGAGGCCCCAGGTATGTCGGACGTCCCTCCACCTGGGGAGGCCCCGGGGTGTACTGCAGTTGCAGCGGCTTGCCAGGTTGTCCTGGACCTGGTCTGGGACCTGGATGCTGGTGCTGTGGGTGAGAGCAGGTCCCAGGAAGAGCGGGAGAAAGAGGAAAACTGGGCAGGGTGCCGAGACACCATTCGCAAGTTAGCAGCGGAGTATCGGGAGAGGGAGCAGAGGAAGAAGGCTGTGTTGGGCCCGGATCTGGCCCGGAAGGAGAGGGCCCGTGCAGGTCATCATGGCCCCCGGGATGCAGCTGGTTGGGGGCAGGTGCTGAATGTGAACAAGGAGAAGGGTTTTGGATTCATCGCGGACCCTAAGCGCATCAGAGATCTGTTCTTTAACCAGCGGGATGTGGAGTCCCATCTGAGAAGAGGACATCCAGATAGAGACCTGCAGCCTGGGGAGAATGTGACCTTTATCCGGCATGAGGGACTCAGGGGATGGTACGCCCTGAATGTACGGCGTATCCCTGCAGAGTTCATTAAAAGGTACCTGCCATCGAAACCAGTCAATGCTCCATCCACCAGTACCCCACAGACTGCTCAGGTACCTGTTTCCAAGAACCAGGCTGCTAATGCATCACCTCCAGTAGGGCGGTCCAAACCAAAGATCTCTGGCTTGACACCGTGGGGAGAGGAGTACCTGCGGATTGCTAATGACTACTGGGAATCTGGTAGCCGTTAAAAATACATTTTCTAAATCTCGTTACCCAGGAGGGTTTTGTTTGCACCAGTTGTGCCTCGTTTTGCTGTCATGTTTTTACGGTAGCACTTTTGTTGCCTGCTTCTGATTGGCAGTGTTTTCTACAAATGGAACTGTGGAGATCATGAATGCTGTATGATCCAAAACTTTCTTGTAAATAGTTTGCACCTCTTTAGGTGCCCTTTCTTGGTTTTACATATAAAGACTCTTTGCGAAGATAATGTTTTTGCATGGACACTTTTTGAAGAATGATGTCTACCTCAAGGGACACTGCAAGAAATCCCGTCTGGGAGCAGTGTTCAGCACCATACAAGAACTTTGAATGTTTTATGATAACGTATTTGATAATGTTGTGTCTTGTGAAAAGTAAATGTCTTTTATAGAATATTTGATACAGAGAATTCTGAAAGTTTTGAGATAGAATGTGAGAATTGAATAAAGACTGAAGAATTGAAAGTGACAGGTGACAGGCCTAGTACACATGGTCAGTGTCTTGCGTCCAATAGAAAGAGAAAAAAAGGAAAAGAGAATAATTGATAGAAAATGTAATAAAGAAAATGTGTTGAGTATAGCACTGTGAAATGAGAATTGCACTTAAGTAAATTTTTGATATTAAGATAGGAAGTTAGCCTGTTTGTAACATTTAAGAAATGTGCCTCCTACATTAGGAAGATTAGATAAGTATTGTTAAACAGCATGTAAAATTTTTGTGTGTTCCTGTTTTGTACTTTTGTTGTCTTACAGCCCGCGGACGAGCTGTGTTCAACGGGGGGGGTATGTGGCGCCCCTGAGGCTTCAGTCGCCACAGAGGTACTGCACTTTCTCCTAAGGTGTAGTGCCCCAACATCCAGGTAAGGTGAGAACTCCTGACCATGCTCCACACCTACATTCCACACACAAGATAGTTCAGTGGGGCCACCTAACAGCTTCAGGCTGGGGGTTAGCAGAGCACCCCTCGTGGAACCCTGCTTCGTAACACGAGATGTTCTGGTGAGGCGGGTGGAGTGAGATGATACAAAAGAGAGGGAAGGTGTAGGATTTCAGGTCAGTCAGTCAGACGAGGGTCTGAGAGAGAGCAGGCTGACAGCAGGTCAGCCTGAGAGGAGCTCAAGGCAGAGGAAGGCAGTCAGTCAGGAGAGGCTGTGGACTGGTCTTTGTGGAACGAGCTCCTTAGTGAAGGAAGAGAAGGAGAAAGAGACATAGACTGAAGACTACAGATTCCATAAGAGAGAGATAGAACAGATCGGAACGAAGGAGAATAGAAGGACTGTGGGATGCAGGTTGAGAAAGAGAGAGAACCCTTCCGGTCCAGAGAGCGCAAAGGCCGGGGCCTGGTCCCCGAGGTTGATTGGATCTTTATGTCCGGCAACAGACACCGGAGGAGTAGTGAGTTGCTAACGCCTTGCTCCCATCATAGACTTGGGACACAACAGCAACTGAATAGAGAGCCGGGACATAGAGTGTGGAGTCCCCGAAGCAAGCTACAGCTGTCTGTCATACAAGTAAAGACTAGGAACACCTAGAGAGAGGCATTCCAGGGTAACTAAGTACTGGAGTGCTTCGAACCTAAAGGCGCATTGGAGGAGTCGTTAACTGAAGGTACATGTTGGCGGAATGTGGAAGGGAGAGTCCTATCTTGCCTGGAGGTTGGCTGGAGCCCTGACCTGGAGAACACAGTACGGAGGCAGGCAGTGGTGTGAACTGCAAACAGTGAGTTAAGCTTTGGAACCGCACGCTCTGGTGTTCTCCATTTATTCACACACCGCTACACCTGGGTAACAACATCAATACCATTCTGCGCCACTCCTCATCCATTGCCCCTACACTGCCCTGGGACTACAGCTCCACCTGTGGGGAGCTACACCATCTTTGCTGCACCACACCATCAGTCCCAGCGGATCTGCATGCAGCGTTGGCTCAACATCTTACTTGCCAAACACCACAGGTGTCATCACAAACTATTCATATAAACTCTAACACCATTAACATCACCGCCATTGATATTGGGTGCCCAGGGCCACAGACCGGGTCACCGCTGCTGTGACACATTCCCGCCTTGACACCAGCCCGGTACCGAGTACCCCGCTGCCCTGGGTGTGCGAGGGCGACCCACAGTCATATGGAAAAAGCTTACCAGGTGGTGCACAGTTACCCCCAGCCGTGGAACAAACCTCCTTGGAGGTTTGCTCCACGGCTGAGAGTAACTGTGCACCACCTGGTAAGATTTTTCCATATGACTGTCGCTGATATATGATGTAACTTATGATGAATGTTATGGATTCTGCTTGCCGTCATTAGCCCTATTGCCTGATTACACATCGGCTGGTTGCCCTGAGGATATTTTGTCCAGCCTATATGGTGATTATTTGGCATTTGTGACAGCCCTTGTGTCGACATATTTTACAAACTATCTTGGCTAATGTTATATACAGGTGCAGTTTTTTTTTTTTTTTTTCACCCTCACCTGCCTTCTTAATATTGATGTCTATTTGTCATCTTCAACTTTGCTGGTTATTTTTATATATTGTCTGTGCTCGCATTTAATAAAGGATTTTGGTATTTTTATACTACTTGGATTCGTTTGCTCAATTTTTTCTCCTAAATTAAAATGTTCACATGTCCACAAGGAAAATACCAGTTATGCGATACAAGATGCACTGATAACAATGAGCCCTAGTAACAATATATATTAATATATGGGTAACAAAAACACTCAAAAGGTCCCGTAATAAAAGGCCAGAAATTATTTGGAAAAGTTCCACACTGATAACATAGATTAGTGTGCAATGATATAGAATAAAGTCGGGTAAAGTCGGGTCACACTTGCAACTGCAATGCGAGAAACACACGCGAGTCACTCGCGTAAATACCCGACACTGCCTCCGGCACTCAGGAGCGGGGCGCTAAGCTGCATAGAAATACATGCAGCCGCACACTCCAGTCCCGAGTGCCAGCAGCAGTGCCGGGTATTGATGCAAGGTTCTTGCATTGCAATTGCAAATGTGTCCCTGACCTAAGGCAAATAGTCACAACAGTAGTAGTCATGGCTCACAGGGGTAACACATCACGACCTTATAAGACTGACCAGGGTAAACCCAAATGAAGGAAAAAGGGCATCTTACCCATAGTAACCAATATGAGGAAATGTGAGCAAATGGCAGCCCCGATGTGCGTTTCGCTGTTTTTTTGGTCAGCTTTTCTATATCTGCACTAAAAATCAGCAACAAATACTCCCCATGTGAACAAGACCTTAGGCACTGTAACCCCATATGAGTTCTGCTATATTTCTGCACACTGACAACTCAGAGTACACCATAGGCATCAAACACTCTGAAATACTAAATGAAGCACAGAGTCTGACACATCTCACAAGATGTATGGATTCTGTACAGCACCTTAAATATTTGTGATTTGTACAGATTATGTATAGCTTGACATATTTCTAAATTGGCTTTATTCCCAGCAGAAATATAAAGGTTTTGGCTTCTTTTCTATTTTGCATTGGTTTATGATTTTTTCTATGGGTCCTAATACTCTCCTTTCCTATTGGGAAACTAGTGAGATTTACATTCTCCATGTTATCATTTGGAAACTAAATATCAATTCAAAGAAGTTACTTAACGCATCTCCATGAAATTTAGAGAATAACAGAAAATGTACAAGCCGAGGTTGTCCACAAGGTTTACGAGCTTTAATAAAAGTGACTGGGTACTACAGGTCATAATATTTTAATATCTGACATATGTGGGTGTAATTGTAAATTTATTTATAATACTTCCCTCCTTTACATGCCAATAATCAGACCAGGGAAGAATGATTAACAGGTTTCTATCAACCATGACATGTGGTATTAAATATCTAATGTATGCCTGAAGAATATAAACTTATGTGTAATTATTTATGGAGACTCAGTCAGAGAAAGATCCAGTGTGTGTCATGGTGTCAGCTGTCCTGAGGATACTAGCATGTCATATGGACTAAAATAGGCTCAGCTGATTGGTTCTTATTATCTTTGATTTCTTGAATGTTATATATTTACTTCCAGTTAATCACATTCTATACAGTTGTAATAAACTGCAGGTACTGAGTTTATTCCCACGGATGTGAGAAAGACCAAAAGTTAAAGGTTTATTTACAGGGATATTCACTCCACGCAGGGAGGAGAAGTAGGGGGTTAATTGTGAAAATATAAGACAGTAAAGCAGCACAATGTAAATGAAGAAAAGCAATAAACAAAAATGCAGAGTTCAAATGGTTAAACACAAATACTTGCAACTTGTCAGTCTGGGGAAAGCTTTATTGAAGGGTCCACTTGTCCCACGTTGGCACCGTCAACAGCGGCGCTTGCAGTCTCTACTAAGTATGAAGCTGGGTCCTCAGGGGTTACAGCAAGGAGCAGGGAGATGCTACTAACCTGAGTCTCCCCTGCTCTGAATTTCTGGAAGATACCTCATCTGTCTCTCTGCAGGAACGATGATGCACACACTGGGAAGTCTCTCTACCACACAAAGGGGCTCTGGCTGGTCACTGCAGTCCCTGGGGCTGCGCGCTCATGTAACTGGCTCTGCACTTTCAGGGGGGAAGTCTAGTCACGGAAATCACCATATCCACGTACTCACATACAGCTCTATCAATGCCCCATCCTTTAGTCTCAGTCCCTCGATGGGGTATTCTCTTTCTCTGGGAGCGCGGTGCTGCAGCCTGATCTCTGTCCCACGTGTGCTGCTCTGCCTCTGCGAGCTCTGCCTTTGCGCCCTCAGACTGCTTACCTTCTGGTCCACCGCCCCTTCTCTTCCCTTACTGCCCCTTACAATCACATGGTGCAGTCGGTCCAGGTCATTCTTCCCCCCAGAAACCCTGCTGCCCGGCTATGTGGTTCTGGACACGGAGCAAGGGAGATAACCCCCTTGTGGCTCTTCTTCCTTTTCACCCTCTTTCACAGTAAGGAACAAATATGATTGTATATGGATAAACACGCACATTTCAGAATTATCAATCATTAGAATGAGGGTCGAAATGTCATGGCTCTGTGAATTAGTAAATTACCCTGTATGCATTATGTTTCAATATACTCTATGTATTTGGCAGATATTGGACAGACATAGACCTTATATTGCTGGGTTTGCATGGCATTAAAACAGGTCACCGACACAAAGAACACTTAGAAATCCTCTGAAAAATTTTGAAGGATTTCTAAGTCCTCTTTGTGTTGGTGAGCTCTGTTTTGAAGTTTAGTGATAGGATTTGGCCATAATATCAACTAATACCTTACATATATTGATATGTTTTTTGCACTTTATTTATTTTTCAGGGTGCAGTTGGGCCCAGAAGGCTCTGTAAACTGTGGCCTCTGTTCACACAGGATGCATTTTGGTTAGCACTGGGCAGCCCGCCTGACCTAATAGTATGGGCATCACTAATAGGCTGTAAGCCAGATGCTCTGCATTACCTGTATGTGAATAACGCCGCATACAGATTATTATCTTTTCTGCACTAATATAACAAACAACCACACTCTCCATGGATTGGTAGGTTGTGAGTGGTTTTCATAGGTATTGCTGCACCTGTGTTGTTGTGGGGAGGAGGACCCCTATATAGTGATTGGGCCGGAACCAGGGGGACCGCCATCAGGGTTATTGAAGAAACCACATCAGGGGATTACAAAGGGAGACATGTGATTGAAGTTGTCAGGGCAACAGGGGGCGGGGCGAGGGTAAAAGGAGCAGGGGGCGCGCTAAGGGGGCAGTTGAAGGAGAGCCTGACAGGAAGGAGAGAGCCGTGCGGCAGAGAGAGGACTGTGGCAACTGACGGTGTGGAAAAGAGAGACAGGCAGGAGACTGAAAAAGGAAAATTTGAGACTGGCTGAAGGTTGACGCGTAAGAGACTCTCCCCGGGAGTTTCCCCCCGCAAACATTCAGATAAAGTGACGGCCGCTGATTCCCTCCGTGGTGTGACAGGACCGGGATCTCAGGCGACCGCTGCGACGACACAGCAATCCGGTACAGTGGCCAGGACACTGCCCCCCTGTCTTCTCCCACAGCTGCGGCCCCGTCATCACCGACCTCAGGGGACGTCACCTCGCTATAGGCGGCCGCAGAGCCGGTTACTGAGGGGACACTGAGCAGAATTTGTTAACGTTTATGTTTTTGAAACTGCGTCATGACCTGGCTGGGGAACGAGCGCCTCTAAACGGACGCCTGGGAGATTGACCCCCCGAACAGTCTCTTCAGGGCCTGCTGTGCCCCCACTGTTCCCATTTCTTCAGGGCCTGTTGTGCCCCACCGTGCCAGCTTCTTCAGGGACCGTTGTGCCCCACCGACCCCATTTCTTCAGGGTCCGTTGCGCCCCACCGTCCAGTTTCTTCAGGGCCTGTTGCGCCCCATCGTTCCGGTTTCTTCAGGGCCTGTTGTGCCCCATCGTTCCGGTTTCTACAGGGCCCGTTGCGCCCCACCGTCCAGTTTCTTCAGGGCCTGCTGCGCCCCATCGTTCTGGTCTCTTCGGGGCTGGACAAGCACAAGTCCTTCCGGGAAGTCGTGGATTACAAGGCAGCCACATCTGCAACCCCTGAGTGGTCGTGAACTCGAGCGACGCCCGGAAGGCTAAGTGTATTATAGAAAAAATAAGGACCCTTTTTGTATATAATGTTGTTTTACGAGTCCCTGCGAGGACAAATAGGTGTTTCCCCTTTGTCTGATTGAAGCAGTTTAGCCCTTGCGGCTTTAAAACTTATAAAAGTTTATTTCACCCCACATTCAGTCTCGTGTCTCATCACTGCATCCTTTGAGCCTGCTCGAACCCTACACTTGGCGTAGTCGGCAGGATGCAGTCTCCGAGCGCGGACAGTGGTGGCCCCGAACATGGGGGAGCTGTAAGCTCTGTAAATAATGAGGGTCCCCGTACCAGCATTTCATTGGGGGCCATGTTGAACAACCTGCCTAGATTCTCTGGCTCAAATACTATGCTATGGAGCTGGACAGAGCGGATGAGGGGGCTTTTTCGGATGCACCCAATGACCCCTGACCTGGAAGCTGAAGTGGCACTCATGGCCCTAGACGGGGAGGTGCGGAGGTCAGTGATGTTGAAACCTCCGGGGCACCGCAACACTTTTGAAAAGGTGTTGCAGATAGTGGAACAGACCCACGGGGATCCCACTAATGTGGGAGAGTTAAGGACCCGACTGTTTAGCCGGATGCAGGCAGAGGGGGAGACGATTACTCAGTATATGAATGTACTCCAAGAGTTGCATACGGCTATTGAAAGAAAAGATGGGGTAGGGGTAGGACCTGTTGACATAACCCTACGTGACCTACTGGTGACTGGACTGCGAGATCCACTGATAAAGCAGGCTTTAAGGGAACGGATCAGAATGAATCCCCAAATCGACTTTTCAGAAGTGGGAAGTCAGGCACGGGTTCAGGAGCAAGAGCAGGGGATGGCGGTCCCCGTGGGGAAGGTCCGAGGTGTGGAGGCCTCCTCGAACACAGTTGAGGAACCTCAATGGGTGGAGGAGATGAAGCGTGAATTGAAAAATATAAAGAGCGAGTTGGCTGAAGTAAAGAGAAGAACCGAACCGGAGACTGGGCGACCCAGTGCTAATCCCGGTCCCTGGGGGTCACGCTCTCCGCGGGGTGGTCAATCTCTACCAGCCTGGTGTTATGAGTGTGGAGAACCAGGCCACTTCGCCCGAGAGTGTCCACGGCGTGGGAGATACCCACCCCGGCGGCCATTAAACTAAAGGGCTCCGGGCTGGGGGGACGCCGCTCGGAGCCGAAAACCACAACTAGGGGTGGTGGAAGTCCCGAAGATTTGGTAGCAAAGTGCCCTGAAGTTTGGGCAGAAGTAGAGGGCCGGGCCGTCCGGTGTCTGGTGGACACGGGGTCACAAGTAACCACTATGCCCGCAGCGTACTTTCAACAAAACTTTCCGGAGGCAGCAAGGCCTCAGTGGGGGCCCATGATTAGACTAGTAGCCGCCAACCAACTGCCGGTTCTGGTTGCCGGGGTAGTGTGGGTGCAGGTGACGTTGTGCGGTAAACCCCTCGGCCGCAGAGGGGTGGTGCTGACTCAAGGAGAAGCTGATCAACGACACCCCGTCACCCTAGGCATGAATATTTTAAAAGAGTTTGGTAACCTGTTGCTTAATGATCCCACACAAAGGACACTGAAGCAGTGGGGTTCTCGCACAGCTCAGGGACAGGTATTCCAGCAGCTGGTGCGAGGTGCGCGGGTGCATCGGGACTGCCAGGAGGGTGAGGCTCTGGGCAAGGTCATCGCGACAGCGGCACCCCTGCTTGTGCTGCCTCCTGGACAGACAGTGGTGGCCCTGCCAATTCGGGCCCCGATACCTTTGGAAGGCGTAGAGGTGCAGGTGGAGCCGTGTCACTCAGAGCACTTACCTCCTGGCATACTGGTGGCCCGTTCCCTCGCTACGGTGCGAAAAGGAACCGCCCTGGTCCGCTGCGTTAACCTTGAAGACCAAGATATCATTCTGAAAGCACGGACTGTACTGGCCAAACTAGTAAAGCCTCTAGAAGAAGTGCTGCCCGCTGCTGCGGTTCAATTACGAGTACACCCCGAGGATCCTGGGGAGGTAACAATACGAACCCTACAGGCCCACGAAGTCTCGACACAAGAGAAGGGCCGAAATATTTTGGAGCAGATGCGGGCCGAGCTTTCTGGACTAACTGCGGCCCAACTTTCACAAGTAAAAGCATTGCTGGGACAGTACCATGAAGTATTTGCTATTTATGAGGACGACTTTGGGTGTACCACCGCCATCACTCATGAGATCCCCACAGCAGGAGCGGCCCCTATCCGAGAACGATATCGACAGATTCCGCCACAACTCTATCAGGAGGTGAAAACTTTGCTGGCTCAGATGCTACAAAAAGGGGTGATACGGGAAAGTCAAAGCCCTTGGGCGGCCCCCATCGTGTTGGTCCGGAAGAAAGATGGTACACTACGATTCTGTGTGGATTATCGTAAATTGAATGCTTGCACTATTAAAGACTCATACCCACTGCCCCGCATAGAAGAATCTCTGTCTGCATTGGGTAAAGCAACATATTTTTCGACCCTGGACTTGGCCAGTGGGTACTGGCAGGTGCCTATGTCAGAAGAGGACAGAGCTAAGACGGCGTTCATAGTGCCCATGGGACTGTTTGAGTTTAATCGAATGCCATTCGGGCTGGCCAACGCCCCCGGGACATTTCAGCGATTGATGGAGCGATGTCTAGGGGATCTCAATTTTGAGGCCACGTTGATCTACCTGGACGACATCATCGTCTATGCCGCCTCCTTCGAGGACCACCTGAAGCGGTTGGGACAGGTACTCAGCCGGCTGCAAAAGTACGGGTTGAAGGTGAAGCCTCAGAAATGTCACCTATTTCGCTCTCAGATTGAGTATCTGGGTCATGTCGTTTCGGCAGAAGGTGTGAGGCCATCCCGGGAGAAGATTGCTGCTATCCAGGAATGGCCTACCCCCGAGACGGTGAAAGACGTGCGGGCTTTTCTGGGGTTAGCTGGATATTACTGTCGTTTCGTAAAGAATTTTGCATGTCGAGCTCGAGCCCTGCATGACCTGCTGAAGGGGGCTTCTGCTGGAGCCAATGGGCGAAAAATCCAGTGGCAACACCCTCAGGAAGAGGCCTTCCGAGATCTCAAGGCTGCACTCTCGGATGCCCCAGTGTTGGCTTATGTGGATTTCTCTCAGCCGTTCATCCTGCACACTGACGGGAGTCTTCACGGGCTAGGAGCTGTGTTGTCACAGGTTCAGGATGGCCGGGAAAGGGTGATCGCATATGGAAGCCGTTCACTCCATGACTCCGAGTGTAACCCTGACAATTACAGCTCTTTTAAGCTCGAGCTCCTCGCAGTGGTGTGGGCTATGACGGAGAGATTCGCAGAGTACCTAGCGGGCTCCGAGGTGGTAGTGCGAACTGACAACAACCCACTGGCTCATTTGGAAAACGCCAAGTTGGGGGCTTTGGAGCAGCGATGGGTGGCCCGAATGGCGAAGTACAATTACAAGATTATTTACAAAAGAGGGGCCGAGAATGTTCATGCAGATGCTCTCTCTAGGATTTGACATACAACTCCCGGACAGAATCGAGACGAAGAATTAGAAGGAGAGGAAATACCGTTCGCTCTTACCGCTGCCGTGCTCACCAATGTTGATGCAAAAGTATCTTCCCCAGAGGCCCACAGGGGCATCCTGGAACAATCTCGTGATAAGTGGATACAACAGCAACAAGAAGATGAAGAAGTTGGACTTCTCCGGACATGGGTCGCCGCTGGTCAATTACCCACTGATACTCAACGACAAGCTTTGACCCAAGACCTGTCGCTGATGCTGCGACAATGGGAGAGACTGATTATCCGAAGGGGATTACTGTACCGTAAGATCACTTCGCAAACAACCTCAACGACTGTTTGGCAGGTGGTTACGCCCGGAGCTCAACTACACGAACTGGCTTGAGAGGCTCACGAAAAAGGGGCCCACTTTGGAGTCAAAAAGACTTTGCAATGGTTACAACAGAAAGTTTATCACCCACGCTTGTCGGCTGTTGTGGACGAAGTTTGCCGTACTTGCCGCTTATGTGAATTGGCCAAACCGCCTGCTCAGAGGGCCGCAACACAGACGATTGTGACTTCAGAACCCTTGGAGCTCCTGACGGTGGATTATCTGCACATTGGTCCCGCATTCCAGGGATACGAACACTGCCTCGTCATGATCGATCATTTCACCAAATTCGCTGTGGTTACCCCTACTCGAGACCAGACCGCGGAATCAGCCGCCTCCGCAATTTGCAGAAACTTTATACAAGTGTACGGCTGTCCTCAACGTATACATTCCGACCAGGGAGCATGTTTTTTGGGGAAAGTTATGGAGGAACTACATCATCTTTATGGGATTGATAAATCTCGGACTACACCATATCACCCGCAAGGGAATGGGGCTTGTGAGCGATTTAATCGGACATTGATTCAAATGCTACGCACTCTGGAGAGTGACAAGAAAGCTCGTTGGCCTGAATATGTTTCTGAATTAGTGTGGGTTTATAATAATCGGGTACATCGAGTAATGGGCTATACTCCTTATTTCCTGCTGTTCGGACGAGAGGGTAAAGGGATCACGGAGGTAGAGTTGGACCCCGAAGAGCCTCGGCCCTGGACCGGAGTGTCGTCTTGGGTCCGAAATCATCGCCACAGGTTGCAAACTCTTCACCGAATTGTACATACCAAACTTCAAGACTGGGAACACCCAGGGAAGAATATAACCTCCCCTCCCCATCTCCAAATCGGGGACCGTGTGCTTGTACTTGATCAACGCCCCCAGAATAAACTGGAGTCACATTGGGAAGAGAATCCTTATCGGGTACTACGCCGTATCCATCCAGAAGGACCTGTATACGAAATACGGCCCGAGCAGGATGAAACACTGCCCACCCGCATTGTGCATCGTAATATGTTACGCCCGTGTATTTCCACCGACCCGAAGCAACTGGAACCCGTCCCGAAGACATC
This sequence comes from Dendrobates tinctorius, assembly GCF_039654945.1. Classification (NCBI taxonomy): domain Eukaryota; kingdom Metazoa; phylum Chordata; class Amphibia; order Anura; family Dendrobatidae; genus Dendrobates; species Dendrobates tinctorius. Next base: position 105,464,371 of record NW_027361690.1, on the reverse strand, counting down.
CGAACCGGAGTCCATATGCTGGGACTCGGACGACGAGGATTTCCCTCCAGTTCCCAAGGGCCCTCCACCCAATAATGAGCCAGTTGACACAATTGGCCCACCGGCATCTTGCAGCCCACTGACGTCCACCACCCCAGAAGATTCCACCCCAGTCGAACTTAGACGCTCCGAGCGGTAAACAGCCGGCAAACCCCCCCGAACGGTATGAACAAGACCAGTACGTTTGGCAACAAATATTGACACCTTTACTGGCCAATCTCAATAGACTAACACCCTCGCCCGAGGACTGGCGAGCTTACAGGGTGGGGGAATGTGGGGAGGGGGACCCCTATATAGTGATTGGGCCGGAACCAGGGGGACCGCCATCAGGGTTATTGAAGAAACCACATCAGGGGAATTACAAAGGGAGACATGTGATTGAAGTTGTCAGGGCAACAGGGGGCGGGGCGAGGGTAAAAGGAGCAGGGGGCACGCTAAGGTGGCAGTTGAAGGAGAGCCTGACAGGAAGGAGAGAGCCGTGCGGCAGAGAGAGGACTGTGGCAACTGACGGCGTGGAAAAGAGAGACAGGCAGGAGACTGAAAAAGGAAAATTTGAGACTGACCGAAGGTTGACGCGTAAGAGACTCTCCCCGGGAGTTTCCCCCCGCAAACATTCAGATAAAGTGACGGCCGCTGATTCCCTCCATGGTGTGACAGGACCGGGATCTCAGGCGACCACTGCGACGACACAGCAATCCGGTACAGTGGCCAGGACACTGCCCCCCTGTCTTCTCCCACAGCTGCGGCCCCGTCATCACCGACCTCAGGGGACGTCACCTCGCTATAGGAGGCCGCAGAGCCCCGTCCCGGTTACTGAGGGGACACTGGGCAGAATTTGTTAACGTTTATGTTTTTGAAACTGCGTCATGACCTGGCTGGGGAACGAGCGCCTCTAAACGGACGCCTGGGAGATTGACCCCCTGAACAGTCTCTTCAGGGCCTGCTGTGCCCCCACCGTTCCCATTTCTTCAGGGCCTGTTGTGCCCCACCGTGCCAGCTTCTTCAGGGACCATTGTGCCCCACCGACCCCATTTCTTCAGGGCCCGTTGCGCCCCACCGTCCAGTTTCTTCAGGGCCTGTTGCGCCCCATCGTTCCGGTTTCTTCAGGGCCTGTTGTGCCCCATCGTTCCGGTTTCTACAGGGCCCGTTGCGCCCCACCGTCCAGTTTCTTCAGGGCCTGCTGCGCCCCATCGTTCTGGTCTCTTCGGGGCTGGACAAGCACAAGTCCTTCCGGGAAGTCGTGGATTACAAGGCAGCCACATCTGCAACCCCTGAGTGGTCATGAACTCGAGCGACGCCCGGAAGGCTAAGTGTATTATAGAAAAAATAAGGACCCTTTTTGTTTTTAATGTTGTTTTACGAGTCCCTGCGAGGACAAATAGGTGTTTCCCCTTTGTCTGATTGAAGCAGTTTAGCCCTTGCGGCTTTAAAACTTATAAAAGTTTATTTCACCCCACATTCAGTCTCGTGTCTCGTCACTGCATCCTGTGAGCCTGCTTGAACCCTACACTGTCGCCATCTTTAATCGGGTACACTACACCCTGCATTTGTTTGGAGGCCTGGGCAAGTAAGCATCTCTGCCTTTTTTCTGGTGTTTTTAGCATGGCATTGAAACTACTATTCGGCTATACACAAGCTAATTGGCAGTCGTTTACTGTGTTTTCACACTGGCTATCTGCGGATGTGCTACATTCTGTACCCATACAATACCATGCAGCACATCCGCATTATCAGCAGCACATCTCATGCTTATATGGGACAATTTTCTGCTAATAACAATAATAAATAAGCCTGTTGAAAAAACGTTGTACCCGATCAACAAGTATCAAGTATTGGTCAAGTGATTGCCGACCACTTTAGATCTAATAGTTAGGATTCGGAACAAGCATTGCAAATTATACTAACGTTCTTTACTGTATTAACAGACTTTTTAAGTTACTGATTGATTAGACTATAGAAACTCTCTTAACCCCCTTCACACCCCAAGCCTGATTTCACCTTCATGACAAGGCCAAATTTTACAATTCTGAATATTGTCAGCTTATGTGGTAATAACTCTGGAATGCTACAACGGGTCCCGCTGATTCTGAGATTTCTTTTTCAGGACATATTGTACTTCATGATAGTGGTAAAATTTGTTCAATATGACTTGCGTTTATGTTTTAAAAAATTCAAATATTGGCAAAAATTTGAAAAATTTTGAAATTTTCAAACTTTTCATTTTTATGCTCTTAAATCAGAGAGTTATATCACACAAAATAGTTAAAAAATACCAACTACCATATGGTTATTTTACATCAACACAATTTTTGAAACATCATTTCTTTTGTTAAGAAGTTATAAGGGTTAGAAGCTGACCACCGATTTCTCATTTTTTAATACAATTTACAAAGCAATTTTTTTAGGGATCACATGACATTTGAACTGACAATAAGGGATCTATATGACAGAAAATACCCAAAAGTAACACCATTCTAAAAACTGCACCCATCAAAGTTCTCAAAAACACATTCAAGAAGTTTATTAACCCATCATATTCTATATGGAGCATTATATGGGGCTCATTATGAATGGAGCAATATATGGGGCTCGTTACACTGTTTGAAGCATTATATGGGGCTCATTATTCTGTATGGAGCATTATATGGGGCTCATTATTCTGTATGGAGCATTATATGGGGCTCATTATTCTGTATGGAGCACTATATGGGGCTCATTATATTGAATGGAGCATGTGGTGCCCATAATACTGTATGGAGGATTATACTATCTAGTTTCTGAGCTATGGATATTCTTCATGTAATATAAGAAGTAAGTGAAATCTTTGGCATTGTACTATTCCTATATTTCTCTGCCATATCTGTGCATAATAAAATGTGGTGCGTATTAAAGAGGCCCACTGAGACTCTTTTACCCGGGGCCCATAAAAACCTGGAGCCAGCCCTGGAAGAAGGTTACGTGTAGTAGTCCACCAATAATAGTATCAGAGAGAAGAAAGAATGAGGACTTCAAAGGGGGTAAAGTTTCTCAGGCGCCAGGAAATATAGTGCTGTCATTTTTTGTGAAACCTGCAGTGTTATTATTGGAAATAATGGCTGTAGTAACTGGAGTGATTAAATAATTAATATTTGCTTTTTACTCACAGTTAGTGCATTATTATCTTTCTGTGAATTGCCGACAGATTTACAAAGGAATAGAAGGAAAATCCTCAGAGCTCTGTATTGTGGCCACAGGACCATTCTGCTTATACCATTCTAGATGTGCAATGCATCCATACCAATACCTACGTCTAACCATACTCTTTAAATGGATTTGTCTTATTTCTGTCTCATTAAAACTGAAAATTCCCAACAACAACAGCCTTGTTTAGTCATATACTGCCCCCCCAAACTGAAGACTATAGGAAATAAGATTCTACTAGAACCCCCTGAACACGGTAGAGGTAATGTATATTATGCATTATGATTCATGCCCTCTCTCATGTAGGTCTAACTCTTCTTCTTGTTCTCTACTCTGAACCGACAGAATACAAAACTGTATCACAAGATAGAGCAATCGCTATAATACCAGTGACAATAAGAAACAATCCCTGATCGGGTGATGGAGGAGGAGAGATCATGTATTATAAGGCTGGAGTCACACTTAACGTATAAAAATATGGACCGTATTGTACGGTCGTAATACGCAGAAATGTTCCCTGAAAAGTGATCCGTATGTCATTCGTTGTGAAGGTGTGGTCATGTATTCTGCACATGTAGGCATCCATATGTAATCTGTATGGCATCCGTATAGCGTTTTTTTTCTCGCAACCTTGTAAAATGGACATATAACGGTTTTGAGGCCTGAAAATAATTTAAATCATCATCAACAACCCTATTTATTGCCTCTACAACAGGTGCCAGTCCCTAATCTGGCCATTTTGGTGCTGTTCTTGTGTTGGAGTATTGGTGGTTGGTTGCCAACATGTCAGACACACTTCAGTTCACCCCAACTGACCGTGTTCTGTACAACAGGGTTTTGTCCCCCGCTTTGGCCAGCCATACCCAGTGATTGTGGATCCGAGGAGGTGGAAACGAATGTGGGTGCATCCGCATTTGAGACAACACCTCAATAAAAGCCATTTTCACAGGCTTTATGCATCTCTTCGGACTCATCCTGACAAGTTTTTCCTATATTGTCGTATGAACATTTCCACCTTTGATGTTTTGTTGGAGACAGTGCGCCCAGGGATCACCTTCCAGGACACCAGAATGCGCAAATATATCTCTGCTGAGGAGCATCTTCTCTTTACGTTACTGTATGTATTCCTCAGCTACATAATCATAGAATCATAGAATGGTAGAGTTGGAAGGGACCACCTGGGCCATCTGGTCCAACCCCCTGCTCAAAGCAGGATTCACTAAATCATCCCAGTCAGATGTCTGTCCAGCCTCTGTTTGAATACTTCCATTGATGGAGAACTGAACACTTCTCGGTGGAGCCTGTTCCACTCATTGATCACTCTAACTGTCAAAAAGTTTTTTCTAATATCTAATCTGTGTCTCCTCCCATTCAGTTTCCTCCCATTGCTTCTAGTCTTTCCTTGTGCAAATGAGAATAAAGATGATCCTTCTACAATGTGACAGCCCTTTAGATATTTGTAGACAGCTATTAAGTCTCCTCTCAGTCTTCTCTTTTGCAAACTAAACATTCCCAAATCCTGCAACCTTTCCTCATAAGACAGGGTTTGCAGACTGTCACCAATGTATGTAGACCGGTATGTATGTATGTAGATGATTCGTTTTCCAAAGAATTCTCTTAGTCAGTGACCCCTTTTTTGCTGAGTTACCTTCTTAATATATCCTAAATCTATTGTTTAAGTAAAAATACTATGATGTTTGAGTAAAAATTACATAGCCATGTGACTTGTGTACATGTAGTGTAAGCTTTGCTTGTTAGTTACACACTGTTCGGGTGATCTACATGTAATGTGTGCAACCTTTTGCATGTTGTAATGTATATGTTGTCTACATTTGTTTAATTGTAGGTTCCTCACAACTGGTCTTTCTTTTGCCTCACTCCATCTGGATTTTTGATTGGGTGATCGACAATATCCGGCATAGTCCGGGATACATGTTCTCAAATCTGGAACAGACTTCATCAAGTGTTCATGCCTGAGCCCAAGATGGGAGACTGATTGAGGATTGCCAGGGTATTTGAGGCGCACTGCCAATTTCCTAGTTGTATTGGAGCCCTGGATGGGAAGCATATCCGTGTGAGTAAGCTGCCGAACTCAGGGTCCCAATTCTATAATTATAAGCAATATTTTTCTTTGGTTTTGTTGGCTCTGGTTGACAGTAACTACAGGTTTATAATTGTAGACATTGGGGCTTACGGAAGTACTGGAGACTCTAGAGTCTTCAATTCTTCCATTATGGGCCAGCGGCTGCGCAATAGCCAGTTGGTCCTACCACCACCACGTCAGCTTCCAGGCTCCAATCAAGAATCAGTGCCTTATATCCTAGTGGGGGATGAGGCCTTTCAATTGACCAGGCATGTAATGAGGCCATACCCACGAAGAAACCTTGACCACCGGCGCAGTATCTTTAACTTGCGCCTATTACGTGTCCAACGACTGGTGGAGTTATCCTTTGGCATTCTTTGTGCCAAATGGTGGGTCCACCAGTCAGCCTTTCAGCTGAGTGAAGCCAATGTCATTGAGGTCATCAAAGCTTGTGTGGTCGTCCATTACTTCGCTAGACTGCATGATTGTTCCTCATCTGATGGTGGTGAAGGTGTGGTGGACAATGGGTATAGGCCTAGCCCAAATGAGCTCCCTTTACGTCGCCCGCTCTCAGGACTCAAAGTCCGTAATGTGTTCACACAGTATTTTGTTTCACCTCAGGGTGCTACTACCTGGCAAGATCAGGCTGTATCTATGTTGTGATGTTCTTATGTGTGTCTATATAAATATTATTTTTACCTTTAATTTGTTTTGTGTGTTCTGTTAATTTGGCTTAAAGATGTGTACATTATTTGAGCTATTGAATTAATGAAAGAAGAGTCTAAACTTTGCATTTTCAAATTTTTTAGAAATGCAAAAGGTAACTTTTGATACTAGTTACCATATGTTTTTCATATGGAATATATTGCCCTTAGAATTTGGGCAATTTTGTATGAAACATTATTTGGACAACCAAATATATAAACAAAAACAAACATTTGCTAACGCAAACACATAACAATCTAAGATTTTTTACAATTTCTGGTATGTTGGTGGAGGTGAGGGTGGGAGTGCATCATCTCTTTGTTGGTGGGTGCGGTTCCCAGCTTGATCGTCACCCTGTTGGGGTGGATAATCTTGTCCATGTGGTAATATGTGGCCAGGGTCAGGTTGCTGAGCGGCAAAGTGGCCATAAGGAAAATTAAGATTATACTCCTGTGGATGATTATAGGCCCATCCATCATACCCCCAATATGACCATGTCGAGCAAATCCAGGTTGGGGCCAGCCTCCAACACCGGGTCGGTACAAGTGGCCATATTGGGCAGGTTGGTTATAGGACGCAATTTGGGCCTGTTGTGGCCAAGGTTGGTTTGGGGGGGAATGGGTTGAGGTGTAGGCGCACATGCAGGAGGAACGTCTGATCCTAATTGAGCATGCACATCTAGGTGTGGGGTAAGGCGGAGACAATTATGGGGTGAGATCTGCCACCTCTCAAGGAACTCAAATACCTCATATGGAGTATTGAGGTGTGTGCATGCATCAATTAGGATTTGAATGGATCCTCACACACGTAGCCTCACCTCACGGGGTAGGGGACGAGGGTACTGAGCTAGGCTTCGCGAATATGCCTCTTCATTCTCATCCAGGGCAGCCCTGGACAGGTAATTGAGGACCCCCGTGTCAACATGCCTCCGGGTATCAGAGGCAGGGTTCTCTCGCCTATGTCTCCCACGGCGGGATACAGCTGCAGGCTGGGGGGAGCCCTCAAGACAGTAGGGCTGCTGCTGTTGCCTGGTTCCTCAAGGCTGCCGGGTGCTGGTGCAGCTGCTGGTTCGGGACCAGGTAAAGGAACTGATGCAGGTCCTGGTGCTGGTGCTGGTGGAGCTTGGAATGGTCAGAAGATGGCAGCTGGATGGCTCAGAAGATGGCCCACCAACCTCTTCACCTCCCCCGACCGGGTTTATAATGGCCTCAGAATCCGACCCTGTCTCCCTCTCTGTGAGGTTTGACTGAGTTCTGTTAGGAAATGGAAACAAAATTGAAATAGGTTGGAGATCTGACCCTAAACACCATATGTGTAATGGGGTGTGATGTCTGTACTTACGGTCTGAGATCCATAATAGGAACCAAAAAAGCAAGCTGGTCAAAATAGATGTATTTTCTTTTTGTCGGTGCTGCAGCCCCACTCCTATTCCGCTGCTGTCGTTCCTGCCGGTACTGGTCACGGATGCTGCGCCAGCGTCTCATCACATCCTCAACTGTAATGTGACATAAAATTAGCAAATTATATTGGTGAAATGTGAAAAGCTACTTTCAAAACATTTCACATAGTCATGTGGCCTAGGAGGGTGTGATTTAAATAACAGATTTGCGCTTACAAACAATGATAACTACATGCACAGCATAGGAATTTAGGGGCTACTTTGAAAAATTCTTAGTTCTGGGATTTAAGATGATTGGTAAAAAATGTGCTAACTTACTCATTTGTTGCTGCTCACGCCTGATGGGAGCTGCCCCATAGAGAAACATTGGTCCATGTGCAATGCGGTCTTTTTACGCCTCTCACTCGTCCATATGTCTCTCTAGTGTGACGCCGGCCTAAAGCCCTCTCTCTGGTAAATAATCCTTCCAAAAGATCTTTTCTTATTATATGAGGTACACAGTACAATGAAACCTTAAATAACTTCTGTAACTAATAGTGATAAGCGAGCGCTAAAATGGAGCAAATCGTAATGCTCGGGTGCTCAACCCGAGTAATGAGTATAATGGAAGTTGATGGGAAGCTCGAGCAATTTTCCGGCGACACCCTCCTCTGCACCCTAAGTCTGCAGGGGTCTAAAAATTGCACAAATCAATGGAAACACTGCTGAAATGGCATTAGAACAGTATGGGGAAGAACCCTGGCAGCATCTCTGAATCGCAGATCACTGCTGGGAACAACTGAATATAAAATGGATTTTACTGGAAAAAATGTTAAGAAACATTTTTTGCAGGACTTGTATATAAGGCAAAATAAATAATTGAAAAAAATGCTCCTCCACACCTTGGGCCATGTTCACAAGTAGTGCTTTTGCAGTTTTTTTGCACATTTGCATAGTTTTCAATGGTGAAAAACATTCCATAGGAAATGGAATTTTAGCATTTTACTACCTTAACTGGCCTTGTGATGTGTGAGACATGATCTGACACATCCAGTTTAATTTATGAAGGAGGGACTCTGAAAGTCACAAAGTTTTTTTTTTCAGGGCCATCAGGCGGCCCTCACTATTTGTAGAGGGCCATCAGGTGGCCCTTACTATTGTTAGAGGGCCAGCAGGTAACGCAAATGGGTCGCCCGCCAGGGCAGTGGGGTACTCGGTACCGGGCCGGTATCTCAGAGGGAAGTGTCACAGTACCGGTGACCTGGTCCGTGGCCCTGGGTGTCCATGTAAATGGGGTTAAGCGTGGCTGATTAAAGTTTATAAGTGGATGATACGTGACGCCACCTGTGGTGCTCGACGATGAAGGGGTTAAGCCGACGCTTGCACGTAGATCCTCTGGGACAGATGGTATAAGGCAGCAAGATGTAAGAGCTCCCCACAGGTAGAGCTGTAGTCCCAGGGCAGTAGTAATAGGTGTTGAGGAAGAGGGTGCAGTGTTAGGCACAGAGATGTAGCAGTGCTGAAGGGGTTGCAGGAAGAAGGCAATGACACAACAGGGTGCAGTTTCCTTTACCTTTACTTTGCTTTGCAAATGCAGTCTAGGATCCAGATTACAGATGGAACAGGAGTTGGCCAGCCTGGAAGCAACTTAGGAATCTCTCTATGCAGATGGGTTGTGTAGTCTCCTTTTTAGCGCTTATCTGAGGTACATGTGTGGCGCCCCTGAGGGTTCAGTCGCCACAGAGGTACTGCACCTCCTCCTGAGGTGTGGTACCCCACCATCCAGGTAAGGTGGAGACACTTGACCATGCTCCAACACCTGCACCCCACACCACAAAGTAGTGTAGCATAGCACCCCTTGGTGGCTCCCTGCTTGGAACACGAAATGTGCTGGGAGGTGGGTGGAGTTTATGTGGCGCCCCTGAGGCTCAGTCACCACAGAGGTACTGCACCTTCTCCTAAGGTGTAGTGCCCCACCACCTTGGTAAGTTGGGAGCTCCTTTCCACACTCCAACACTCGCATCCCACACAACAGGGTAGTTCAGCATAATCACAGTGAGGGTTCTCTCTCCTCCTAGACATTAGGAGTTCCCTGGTGGTTCCCTGCTTGGAACACTGGATGTGCTTGGAGGTGGGTGGAGTTGAGATATATAAAAGGTTGGGAAGGTTTAGAATTACAGTTCAGTCTGACAGCAGGTCAGTCGGGTAGGACGTCACTCAGAGAGGAGTGAGGATCCCTGGAAGAAGGGATGGAGGAAGGAGTGCTGCAGCTGCCTCAGTGATCTGAGCCAGTTGGCACGGGAAAGGAACAGAGGGAGAAAGACGTAGAACTGCAACCTAAGCTTCCATAAGAGAGAGAAGGATCAGTGCGGAATGAAGGAGTAGGAGAACAGAGAGGAGACGTGGGTTGGAAGAGGAACCCTGCCTATAGGTTCTCAGCGCAAGGCCGGGGCCTGGTCCCTGAGGTTGTATGGACACTTATGGTTCTGCATCAGACACCGGTGGAGTAGGAGGCTGTAAATGCACTACTCCCATCTAAGACTTGGGGCACAACAGCAACTGAATAGAGAGCCAGGACTCCGGAGAAGGGAGTCCCCGAGAGAGGCTACAGCTGTCTGCCATACAAGTAGAGTTGCTAGTAACATCTGACAGGAGGAACTCCAGAGTACTACGGTACTGGAGCTCTTCACACCTTAAGGCGCAATAGAGGAGTCGTTCAGGAGAGGTACATGTTGGCGGAGTGCTGGAGAGGAGAATCCTGACTTGCCCGGGAGGTTGATTGAGTCTCTGCCCCGGAGGACACGTCACGGAGGCAGGCACCAGTGTGTACCACGGACTGTGAGTAAAGCTTTGGAACTGCAAGCCCTGGTGTCTTCCATTCATTTGTGCGCTAACACCGACAGCACCGTTACATCTGGGTGCCAGCATTCCTCTCATCGCCTGCGCCTATTCTCATCTATTGCCATTACACTGCCCTGGGGTTACAGCTTCACCTGTGGGGAGCTACACCATCTATGCTGCAACACACCATCAGCCCCAGAGGATCTGCACGCAGCGTTGGCTTAACATCTTTCTTGCCAAACACCACAGGTGGCGTCATGAACTATCACATAAACTATATCACAAACCACCATTGATTTGGGCACCCAGGGCCACGAACCGGGTCACCGTCGCTGTGACACCTTTCCCCCTGACACCGGCCCGGTACTGAGTACCCGACAGCCCTGGGAGGGTGACCCATTTAGTTGACACAAAAGAGCGGGAAGAGTTGAGTTAGGCGGTCAGTCATTGCACTCAGTCAGAGAGTGAGGATGTAGACGGACGGAGTGTGAGACAGAGAAGATCCCCGGGAGAGGGATGGAAGAAGGAAGTGCTGCAGCAGGCCACAGTGATCTGGGTCTGCTGGCACAGGAAGGAGACAGAGAAAGGAAGCTTGATTCTCCTTTGGGAAGAAGGATTAGCACGGAACGTAAGAAGAGTAAGAGAACAAGGTCCAGGGTTAGAGGAGAACCCTTTTCAAGTTCTAAGCGCAAGGCCGGGGTCCGGTCCCCGAGGTTATACAGATACTAATGGTCCTGCAGCAGACATCGGAGGAATAGAAGTATTGACCACTTTATTCCCACCTGAGACTTGGGGGCACAACAGCAACATATTAGTGAGCCGGGACTTAGTAGCAAGGAGTCCCTGAAGCAGGCTACAGCTGTCTGCCGTACAAGTAGAGTTCATAGGAACATCTGATAGGAGGCACTCCAGTGTAACTCAGTACTGTGAGTACTTCATTCTTAGGTGCTATAAGTGGAGACGTTCAGAAAAGGCACATATGTTGGCGGAGTGTTGGAAAGGAGTACTTCATCTTGCCTGGAAGTTGGCTGAGCTCCTTACCCAGAGGACACGGCACCGAAGCGGGCATCTGTATGCTCAACAGACTGTGAGTAAATCTTTGGAACTACATGCCCTGGTGTCCTCCACTTATTCTGGCGCCAACCTGCCCAGCACTGCTACATCCCTTGCGCCTGACACTACATCATCTTCGTGTCACTTCACCTACACTGCCCTGGGACTACAGCCCTGCCTGTGGAGGGCTATAACATCACTGCTGCACCACACCATCTGTCCCAGAGGATCTGTCTGCAGCGTCGACTTACATCTCTATTGCCGAACACCACAGGTGGCTTCACGAAACACTTATAAACTTTCACCACCATAAGCACACTGAAACAACCCCCTTTGCAATGGAGCCCCAGGGCCACGGACCGGGTCACCGCTGCCGTGACAACCCCTGTTGAGAAGATCAACCGGCCCGGTACCGAGTACCCCACGGCCCTGGTGAGTGAGGGCACTCCACATGCAGTACTGAGTTACACTGAAGTTTCTCTTGCTTGCTCTCTTTTAGAACCCCCTCGTATGGCAGACAGCTGTAGCCTCCTTCTTCTGGCTCACACATTGCTGTTGTGCCTCCGAGTCTTATGTGGGAACAGAGCATTTACAGCTTCCTATTCCTCCGATTTTTGCTGCAGGAACATCAGTATCCATACAATCTTGGAGACCAGACTCCGGACCATGCGCTACGCTAGAAGTGAGCCTGAACTCTGCTCAATCCTCCAGCTCTTCTCCTCTCGTCCACACACTTCGCCCTCCTCAAACGAACTGACTAAACTTCCCCTTCCTGTCCCCCAGAGAGCAGCTTTTCCCCCAGTTTTGGTTCAGAGCTCCCTCTGCTGGCCTGGAGTGGGAACTGTGCTGTGTCTTGTATTTACCTGACAGACAGACCCTTTATTGCTTCCAAGCATGACATCACACTCCTAGGGAGGAAGGTAATGCCACTGTGGCGACCATACTCCTGGGGGCGCCACACTCACTCTAATTTTAGAGGGCGAGCAACCATCCAAAACATTTTTGGAGATCCAGCAGCGGGCTATGCATTGCATTGCCGCATATTGATACTGCAATATAATCCAAGTGAGGTCGGCATATTTTCTTTTTTGTATTAATACTGTAAATTTTGAAACTTGGAGTGCCAGCAAGTGGCCCTCACAATTTATAGAGGGTCAGCAGGAGGCCCCACTATTTTTAGAAGGCCAGCAGGTGTCTTGTAGACAGATGAGACCAAGATAAAGCTTTTTGGTAAAGCATATAATTTTACTGTTTACTGTAAATGGAATGATGACTACAAATAAAAGAACACCATAGTTATCTAACTGAGCTGTGCTCTCCTATCTACCCTTTTATATTGGTATAACCCATTGTGTACGCATCATGTGACACCATTGAAGCACTTGTAATTTCTGTTATTCTATTATTATTTTTACCAGATTCTGTTGTGATTACAGGGCTTAACTTGTACAAGCCATTTTCTATTTACTATCACCTGTTTATATGTACAGCACATTAATTATGTACATTTCTCTTGCAGTGAGGTTTGAGAAAGATCTGAATAGAGTCAAAACGTAATCTCCATAACTTTGCACATGTAATAATAAATACAGGAACTTTTTTGCTATAAATTACCCCTGAGAGTGCGGCTGATTCCTTCTATTTTGTATCTTTGGAGTCTTCCAGCTCAGCCTGCACCCCTGGACAACTGACTGCGGATCTTCTTAGAAACAGGGGGAGGTTACAAATACATAGTGGCAAGCTTAAAAAAAAAATCAGAAAATACTTACAGTGAAAAATAGAAGTGCTGAGCCCTGGTAAAATTTATAATGTTTATTAGCAATAAATAAAAAAGACAAGAAAAATTCTTAAAAATTATTTACGGAATTAGTGGAGATGGAAAACAGAAAAAGCTACCGGTGCGAGACCATACAGGTAAAAGATGAATACAAATTACAAAATAATCAATACACAATATGTGTAGTGTCCAAATGTCATGATCCAGGCCGGGTTTTGGGTCTTGCATCATGCAGGCAGTGCCTGTTATATTTCCTGCCTACCGTGTGTATGTAGCTCACTCTGGTGAAACCCTGATTTGTCCTGCTGCGTTTAGCTGACTTTGCCAATGTCTGTGAACTCCTCTCCTATCCGTCCCGACTCTGTGTGTCCCTGTGTGTTTGGATTCCCCGGTTCTCGACTCTCTTTGGCTCTGACCTGATTCTGTCTCTTCCTTCTGGTACTTCTGCTACTGACCGGTACTGTTGTGAATTCTCTCTCTGGCTTCCCTCTGGTGATTACTTAAGATAGTGGAGCTGGTCAGATTGAGAGTACTCTTTCTGGGCTCCCTCTGGTGGCTACTGGAGGTAGTGGAGCTGATCTGATTAACAGAGGATTGCCACCTGATAATGAGGAAGACGATAGTAGATCTGGGTTTCTGATTGGGATTTAAGACAGCTGACTCCCTCTATCCCTGCTGGTGATTTTCTTCCTGTGCCTCCTGAGGTCTGATGTCTCCTGCTCTTTCCCTGCATGTTCAGCTAAGTGGTTCATTTGCTATTCTGTTTGCATTTGATCTGGTTTTGTTTATCTCTGCTTTGTGCGGGTCAGCTAGCTCGGGCTGGGGCTGTGCTGAATCACCGCCCATATGTTACTGCATGTACCAGTTTGTTTTGTCCCCTTTTATATTGGTCTCTTTTTGCTTTGCTTTCAGAATATACCAGAGTGCTGATATTGTGGGGGCGAAGTCGTGCGATTTCAGTGTATTTGTGCATCAGACGTGTTGGACTTTTTGCAGGGTTTTTTTGCGTGATTGCAGACAGTGTCTTTCCTTTCCTGTCCTGTCTAGTCAGTGTGGGCTGTTATGAATGAGTCACCGAAGGAGGAAAAAACAAAAACACAAGCTAAGTCCAGAAAACCGGAGAGGTTGGTAGCTAGCAGATTGCAGACCCCTGATCCTATTCACCACAACTAACAGTAGCCGTGGGGGGTTCCTACGGTGCCCTAGACCCCTCGTCACAGCCGGAGAGCTAAATAAGCCTAAAGAAAGAAAGGGGAAAACTAAACTGCCCCAGAGCAGACCCCAAAGCAATAGACAGCCCCCAACATGTATTGTCGGTGAAAAACAGATGAAAACACAAACACAGACAGAAAGACAGGCTGAGCAAATGATGGGGCCCAACTAACTAGATAGGAAAGGACAGAAAAGATGCTGGCTGCAATCAGGCAAAAAACCCTGCCAAAAATAATGTCCAACACGTCTGATAGAAAAGGCCCTGAAGTCACTAGACTTCAAAATCACTATATTATCACTCAGGTATATTCTGAAGACAGAGCAAAGAGATCAACTGATCAGAGACAAAAATGGAGTTCAGCCTGTCCCAACCAGGGCAGGCTGAACACAAACACTAAGTAAACAGACAAAATCTCATGGAAAAATAGCAGAGCAAAAACTTAGCTTTTAGTAGACAGGAACTAAACTGGATGCCAGAGCTCAGAGCAGAAAGGATCACCAGCAACCCAGCAGGGCGTCGGCTGCCTTATATCCACTCAGAAATTCCAGATGTCCAATCAAACTCCACCTGTTCAGATGACAGGTTCTTTCCATCCAGATCAATTTCACTACCTCCTTTCACCAGCAGAGGGAATTCATCAGACATCAGAGGTGAAGGAGAAAATGAACTCATAACAGTGGGCCCCATCATTTGCTCAGTCTATTTTTCTGCCTACATTTGTGTTTTCATCTTGTCTCACCGACAATATATGTTTGGGGGATATCTATTCCTTTGGGGTCTGCTCTGGGGCAGTTTAGATTTCCCCTTTCTTGCTTTAGGCTTAGTTAGCTCTCCGACTGTGCCGAGGCATCTAGGATCATCGTAGGTATGCTCCACGGCCTCTGCTAGTTGTGTGGACAGGATCAGTGGTCTGCATCCGCTTAGTTACCAACCTCTCTGGTTTTCTGTGGCTTAGCCTGGCCTGCTATCCTCCTCGGTGACCCATTCATAACAGAATCACCAGCCCAACTGTGGACTCTAGGGTACTCAAAAAAAAAAAGTGTCAGAATTTTTTTCATATATTTTTTCCTCTTTTTTTTCTGGGGCTGTAGGAGGATATTTTTTGTCTAAATGGAGACTTAGCAATTGTCTGATCGTGTTGAGCAGCTTGCTGCTGAAGTGCGGGGAATTTCTGCCTATCTCGCTCAATCATCTGCTTTTGAACCAAAAATCCCTACTCCTGATGTGTTTTCTGGGAACGGTCTAAATTCTTGAATTTTAAGAATAATTGTAAATTATTTTTTGCTTTGAAACCTAACTCAATGGGGAGCTCTGTACAGGAGGTTAAAATTGTCATCTCCCTGCTACGCGGCGATCCCCAGGATTGGGCCTTTTCTTTGACACCCGGAGATCCTATTCTGGCTAATGTGGACGCATTTTTTGAAGCCTTGGGGTTGTTGTATGATGAACCTTTTGCTATTGATCAAGCTGAGAAAACTTTATTGGCATTGAACCAGGGTCAGGATTCTGCAGAGTTATATTGTCAAAATTCCGAAAGTGGGCAGTGTACAGCCTAAGTTACTTTTGGCGATTACCCTGATCTGCTTCTTGTCTACATTTTCCGCTAAGGCTTTTGTTGATTCTGGAGCAGCTTTGAATCTGATGGATTTGGACTTTGCTAAACGTTGTAGTTTTCCCATGATACCCCTGCAGACACCTATCCCTTTGAGGGGTATTGATGCTGCTCCTTTTGCGGAGAATAAACCTCAGTTTTGGACCCAGGTGATAATGCGTGTCGCCCCGGACCACCAAGAAAATTGTAAATTTTTGGGGTTGCACAATTTGCATGATACTATTGTTCTGTGGTTTCCTTGGTTGCAAACTCATAATCCTGTTTTAGATTGGAAATCTGTGTCTGTGGTGAGTTGGGGTTGTCAGTGTGTTCTTTGTGATACTCCTTTTTCCTCCACCTCTCCCCAGTCTCATGATATTCCTGACTATTTGGCTGATTTTTCTGATGTATTCAATAAGAGTAAGTCTGCATCTTTGCCTCCTCATAGGAGTTATGACTGTGCAATTGAGTTAATGCCCGGGTGTAAAGTTCCCAAGGGTCGGCTTTTCAACTTATCGGTACACGAACATGATGCTATGCGATCTTATATCAAGGAATCGTTGGAGAAGGGTCATATTAGACCATCCTCTTCACCTTTAGGTGCTGGGTTTTTTTTTGTGGCCAAGAAAGATGGTTCATTAAGGCCATGTATTCACTATCATTCCCTTAACAAAATCACTGTTAAATATCAGCACCCGTTACCCCTGATTTCTGATTTATTTTCCAGAGTTGAAAAGCCTGTTGGTTTACCAAGCTTGACCTCAGGGGGGCGTATAATCTTATTCGCTTCAAGCATGGGGATAAATGGAAGATGGCGTTTAATACTCTGGAGGGACATTTTGAGTACCTGGTGATGCCTTTTGGGCTCACTAATGCCCCTTCTGTCTTCCAATCTTTTATGAACGATATTTTCCTGGACTTTGTGGATACATTTTTGATCATTTATCTGGATGATATTTTGATCTGTTCCAGTGATTGGGATTCTCATGTGGAACATATCCGGACTGTGTTCCGGATTTTGAGGGAATGTGTGTTAAGGGATCGAAGTGCCTCTTTGGTGTACAGAGGATTTCATTTTTGGGATTCATTTTGTCCCCGTCGGCTATTGAAATGGACCCAGACAAGATACAGGCCATTTATGATTGGGTTCAGCCCACTTCTTTGAAGGCTCTCCAGAAGTTTTTTGGTTTTGCTAATTTCTACCGTAAATTTATAAGTAATTTTTCTAGTATTGCTAAAACACTGACTGATTTGACCAAAAAGGTGCTGATGTGGTGAATTGGTCTCCAGAGGCAGTTTCAGCATTTCAGGAGCTTAAGCGGAGATTCACTTCTGCTCCGGTTCTACGGCAACCTGATGCCTCACTCCCATTTCAGGTGGAGGTAGATGCTTCTGAGATTGGTGCAGGAGCCGTTTTGTCCCAAAGAGATCCGGTGACTTCTAAAGTGAATCCCTGTGCCTTCTTTTCTCGAAAATTCTCCCCATCTGAACGTAACTATGAAGTGGGGAATCGGGAATTGTTGGCCATGAAATGGGCATTTGAAGAGTGGAGACATTGGTTGGAGTGAGCTAGACATCAAGTTGTGGTCCTCACCGACCACAAGAATTTGATTTATCTTGAATCAGCCAAACGCTTGAATCCTAGACAGGCTAGGTGGGCCTTGTTTTTCACGCGTTTTAATTTTGTGGTCTCTTTTCTTCCGGGCACTAACAATGTTAAGGCAGACGCCCTTTCTAGGAGTTTCTTTGCAGATTATCTTGATGTGACCGAGCCTACTACCATTCTAAATGAGGGTGTAGTTCTTTCCGCCATCTCACCTGATTTGAGATGTGCCCTGGAGGAATTTCAGGAGGACAAACCTGAACGTTGCCCTATGGGAAAATTGTATGTCTCTTACCAGTGGAGGAAAAGAGTAATGTCTGAAATTCATTGCTCCGCGTTGGCTGGTCATCCAGGTATTTTTGGTACCAAAGATTTGCAGATGTTGCAAATGGCCTTTTTTGAGTAACTGGTCTGTCTTTAAAAAGTGCCAGACTCAGAAACACCTAAATCTTGGCCTGGCAAATTCACCAGTGTTGCAGCTCTGGGGAACAGTTGTCAGCCTTGTTTCAATGGCAACCCCACTGCCTTTTCCTGCCAGTTGTGATGCTTCACATCTCTTCCCCTCTGCGCTTCTGTCCTCACTCTGCATGTCTTCTTCCCTTCCCAGGTTGGGTCAGTGACTTCATCTTCCACCACCTTATCTTCCACTTTTGCACCCTGGTCCTCCTCCTGACTTGCTGACTTAACACCATCACTTGTTGGCAATTGTGTTGTATCATCATCCACCTCCTGCAACAATTATAACATTTTCCCACCACCATCTTCTTGTGACTGTGACTGCTCAAATATTTGGGCATCGCTACATGCAATCTCCTCATGCCCTACTTGAAACAGGCAGGGCGTGACGCCTGAATCTATAAATGGAAATGTGAACAGCTCTTCAGAGTGTTCAAGTGTGGGATCATTTGTCTCTGGGCAGACGACATGGTGTGAGGAAGGAGGATCAGGGTGAGGATTATGTGCTCCAGAATTACAGTTACTTAGACTTGATCCTGTGGAAGACAGGGTGGTGCTGGCAAACTAACTGAAATCATTATCTTCTAGCCATCCGACAATCTTTTCACGCTTGTTTAGCTTCAAGGTTTGTGTTCCGTGCCCCCCCTATAAAGTGGGAAAGGAAGCTAAGCCGACATGATGTGTGTGTTGTGCTCCTGCAGCAGGCACAGTTTCACCTTGAATGCGGCCTTGGCCTCTGCGCTCACCATCAGCATCACATCCACTTCCTTGACCTTACCACACGCCTTGCCCATTTTAAAGTACGTATGATATATCCTTGTTGAGAAAACTTTTCAAGATTAGTATTGCAGGAAAATTTGCCCACCTCAGATGGACATGTTACACTGCATGAGCAATATAGGATGCTATTGATAACAAACCAAGTCTGGATGCATGCTTTTGATGCTCATCTAGCACAGTATAAATGCTGTGTAATATTTCCCTGCTAAAAAAACTTTGCAGGATTACCATAGCAGGAAAATTTGCGCACTCCAGATGGACTTGTTACACTGCAAGAGCAATATAGTGATACTATCGCTAACCAATCAAGTCTTGGTGTTTGCTTTTGAAGCACCTATGGCACAATATAAATGCCGCATAATATTTTCCTGCTGAAAAAACTTTGCAGGATTACCATAGCAGGGAAATTTGCATACCTCATATGGACTTGTTACACTGCAGGAGCAAGGTAGAGATGCTATTACTAACCAACCAAGTCTGGATGTATGCTTTAGGTGCACAACTGGACAGTATAAATGGCGTATAATAATTCCATGTTCAGATCAATTTGCAGGATTAAGAGCAAAAAAAATATTATTAGCCCTGAGAAGGGCTCTTTGTGTGAGTTGCAGCAGAACGAATGTGCAATTAACACTATCCTGTCCTACACTATCCCCTTGGCACAGTTTTTCCCTAAGTGCAGCTAACCGCAGTATTAATATTGATTATAATTAGCCATAATAAGGGCTGTTGCTGCAATTGAAAGAAATATTAATGGTGTCTAATCCATTCCTATATGCAATTAAAATTCTGTCCCTAGGCCAGCAGCACCTCTCACTGTTCTGCCTGTTCCCATTGGTACATTGTGTCGAGCATGGTGTCCCGGGTTGGCCAGCCAATCACAGTAATGCCACAACCAAGATGGCTACAGCACTACAGTGACTGGCAGGCATTCCCTGCATGTTTATTGTCTATCTAACAATTGCCAAACATGCGAGATGTTGACCCGGGCTTGCGTGCTAGAATTCAAAAATACTCGTCGAGTAATGAGCATCTCGAGCACACTGATGCTCAAACAAGTAACGAGCAGTGACAAGCACGCTCATCACTAGTAACTAAAGATTAACTGTCCAACATAAACAACCCCTCCCCCCATAAAATATAACCTTTAATAATAATCACTAAAATAGTGTAAGATTCCCAACCAATGAAATGTTTTGTACCATACAAAAGAAAACCTGCGTCAGTGCTATATGTCAAATAAGATATAAATTTTTTTCAAAAATAGATAATTGTCACATTGTCACATACAATATAAAAACATGTTTCAGAGCAGGTAAATAGTAGAGTAAGACATGACCACAGTAGTTAGTGACGACAAACCCAAAAAATTCATAGGTATTAGTTACAGATGGCAGCAGACTGTTAGGTAAAACCAAAATAATATTAATATATTGCCAAGAATCACTGTCTCTGAAAGTCAGTCACCTATCTAATTGCAGGACCTATCCAGAGTTAAGTAAACACCAGGTGGGGGTAATGTAGGGCTATCAATCAAATTACCTAGATAAATGTCCTCAGAGGAACCAATACCTTCCTTGTACCATACCCAAATATATCAAGATCCCAACAGGCTGAATAACATTACTAACACATAAGTGATTCCATAAAAGGCAGCATATTAGAATAGTAAGGTAGAAATGTTTATACCCGTCATTATGAGCCACGTGCGTCCGACACCGCAGTCCCCAACGCACGTTTCGGTAAGTATTTCCTTCCTCAGGGGGCGTGGCTTATGGAGTCCCGTGTCCAAGTATTTATGTCCAGTCTTCATGATCACATGATCAAAAAGACCAATAAGGTTGTTGTTGCGGCGGATGCGCAGGGTCATTAAGTCGCTCACAACATTGCATCATCCCGTCAGATGTACCGGGTCACACAGGACAGATGGCGCCTAGCCGTCGCCACACAACCCGGCACAACAAAAAGACAGGAGAATGCGCAGAGAGAGAGGCCCACAGATCAGCGCATGCGCATACATCCTAATAGAATGAATGGATGTATAGGGAAGCTCTGCAAAACTACCTACAGGCGCAACAGTGCGTGGTTGTTTGGCCACAGATATTATTGCATAGACAGCTAAAATATACTCCCTATTAAAACCTGAACTAATAAGGAAAGGGAAAAATATTTTTACAGTATAAAAACAATAAATATGTTTATCAAAACATGAATACAAAGTCCATAAATATAATAATCATTACTGAAGCATGTATATAAGACCCAGGAATGGTCATCAAATCTTGCAAGAAAATGCAGCACTTTAGGAGGTAGAAATTAATACAAAGGTCATGATAACATTCCATCCACATCAAAAACAGTTTTAAACCAAATGGATGCCAAAAATATATTGGTAATTGTTGATCACTAAAGGAAAAGGACACAGACTAAGTGAGTAACATATAATAAAAACAAAGAATAAAAGCCATAAAATAATCAAATGGCAAGAAGGCAACAAGGATAAGGAGGCAATTGTACACAATGGGAGCACAAGGAGGGGAAAATGAATTTAGTATAAAAAAGAAGCGAATCCCTGTGATTCATTAAGTCCATGAGGGGACATTGTCCCGAACATGGTCACTCCTTTTGAGCTAGCAACCGTTTAATATCCCCTCCTCAGATCCCACACTGTACTTGTTGTATTCCCCTAACATGAAAAGATTTAGGGTTACAATGATGGTGAGTCTAATAGTGTCTGGGTATGGTTTTCAGTGAGGCAGCATCAGAAATGTTGGCTGCGGCTAAAATGTCACGTACATGCTCCCTTGTGCGTATCCATAATTGCCGCAACATTAGGCTAATATATATTTTTTTGACAGCCACAGGTTGCATAATATATAACCTGTGTTGTAGTACAGGTAATATGTTGCCTACAGGTAAAGTCATGGGTCCTGTCAGCCGAGGTGAAGGTCGTAGTCTGCAGTATGTTTTTACATGCAATACAATGCCCGCATGGAAAACATCCATGTGGCGGACCACGAGTATTGAAGGTGTTTCCTATGCTCGGTACGTAGTGGCTGCTTACAACGATATCTGACAAATTTGGACTTCTCCTAGCTGTCATTAAGGGGAACTCTGGTAAAAATCAAGATAGAACAGGATCAGTCTGCAGGACGTTCCATTGACGTTGTAAACATTCCCTCATTCTTGGCCACTGTCCATTGTATGTCGATATGAACCTAATTTGGTCCTGCGTCTTTTTATCTTTGGATTGGGGATATAATAAAGTGACCCGATTGCTTCTCTTAGCTCTCATATACCAGCGTCTAGTGCATTTGTTGCTGTACTCACGCATCTGAAACCTGCCTTTTAAATCCTCTGCCTGTTTTTCAAATGTAACATACGATGAGCAGATGCGCCTCATCCTCAAAAATTGACCAACTGGAATGGCCCTAATGGTGGCCCTCGGATGCCTTGACCCTGCATGCAACAGTGAGTTGACCGTGGTGGGCTTACAGAAGACATCTGTCTGTAGTTGCAGATGTTGATCAACCATAATCTTAATGTCCAGAAAGTCCACCTTAGTCTGGCTACAAGCATAGGTCAGTTTGATGTTAAATTGATTACTGTTAAGGCCATCCATAAAAACTTGTAGTTGTTGTTCACTACCCTGCCAGACAATGAAAAGGTCATCTACATACCGGAGCCAGCACTGCACATGGTCAGCGGCCTGCATGACCTCTCCCCGAAAATACTCCTCTCTGTTGTGAATTCATTTTTTGGCCTATCTCTGGTTACTAGTGAAGGTAGTGGAGCTGGTTATATTAACAGAGGGGTCGCGAGTTCTCTTTCCGGGCTCCCTCTGGTGGTTACAGGAGGTAATGGAGCTGATCTAATTAGCAGAGGCCTGCCACCTGATAATGAGGAGGACAATTAGACATTTAGAGTTTCTGACTGGATTTAAGACAGCCGACTCCCTCTATCCCTGCTGGTGATTTTTTCCTGCCTCCTGAGGTCTTAGTTTCCAGCTCAGTCCCTGCATGCTCAAGCTAAGTGTTCTTTTGCTATTGTTCACATTTGATTTGGTTTTGTCTATTTCAGTTTTGTGTGGTCAGCCAGCCCCGGCTTGGGCTGTGCTGAATTTCCATCCTTATGTTACTGTTTGTGCCAGTTTGTTTTTGTCCCTTATTAGATTGGCCTCTCTTTTCTCTTCTTTCAGAATATACCAGAGTGCTGATATAGTGGGCGAAGTCAAGTGACTTCAGTATTTTTTCTATCAGACGTGTTGGGCATTTTATGCAGGGTTTTTTGCGTGATTGCAGACAGTGTCTTTCCTTTCCTGTCCTGTCTAGTTAGTTTAGGCCCCATCATTTGCTTAGCCTATTTTCCTACCTGCATTTGTGTTTTCATCTTGTCTCACCGGCAATATATGTTTGGGGGCTATCTATTGCTTTGGGGTCTGCTCTGGGGCAGTTTAAATTTCCCCTTTTTTGCTTTAGGCTTATTTAGTTCTCCGGCTGTGTCGAGGTGTCTAGAATCATCGTAGATACGCTCCACAGCTACTGCTAGTTGTGTGGATAGGATCATGGGTCTGCATTCCGCTTAGTTACCAACCTCTCTGGTTTTCTGTGGCTTAGCTTGGTCTTGCTTTCCTCCTCGGTGACCCAATCATAACACCTCTCCCAGTAACCCAGGAAGAGGTTTGCGAAGGAAGGCACACAGGCTGCCCCCATTGCAGTGCCGCATTGCTGTAAATAAAAAACATCACCGAAAATAAAAAAAATTGTGTGTCAAAATGTATTGAAGCAATTCCAAAATAAGGTCACAAATAGGGCCATCCCAGTTGCTGTTGGTCAAGAAAAACTTGCAGGCATTAAGTCCATCATGGTGTCAGATGTATGTGTACAGCGACTCAATGTCTGCTGTAGCGAGTAGCATATCATATTCCAAAGTCATCCCTTCAATTCGAGCCAAGACATCCATGGTGCCCCGGGCATAGGAGGGTAGTGACTCAACAAGCGGTTTGAGATAGTAGTCTATGAATTTGCATACTGGTTCACATAGGCCCCCTATGCCAGACACAATGGGTTGAGCTGGCGGTTCCAATTGGTTTTTATAAATTTTAGGTATAAAATATATAGAGGGTACTTTTGGTGACTTCGTCAATAGTCCTTCCAACACTTTCTTGGGAATAATTCCCCTTTCGAAAGCCTGTTACAAGATAATTTCCAATTCAGCTGAAAATTTCATCAATGGATTATGATGAAGTCTGAGGTACATTTTCTTATCCTTCAACTGTCTATATGCCTCCTTTTCATACATTCATTGAGGCAATATGACAATGTTTTCCCCCTTGTCAGTCGGATTGATAACAATGTCATCAAAACTCTTGAGATCTCTCAAAGCAATCCGCTTTTGGACTGTAAAATTATTCCTCATATGAGAGTGAGGTATAAGTTTAAAGTCTTCCATGACTAATCTTGCAAATGTATCCACAGCCAGACAAACTGACAAGGGGGGAAAATGGGTGGAGTGTGGATAGATAGCTCTGTGGAACGTACCTGCAGACTCAGGATCCTGCTCATTCAACAAATCCTCAAGAGCTTCAAGGGCTTCCTCCTCTATCTGATCATCAATGTGTTGATCACTCATCTCCCTTGTATGTAATTTCTGAAGGATTAGTTTTCTCGAAAATAGAAAGAGGTCTTTTATGGCTGTGAAATAGTCAATGGTGTTAGTAGGGGAGAAGGTAAGACCCTTTGAAAGAACTTCCAATTGGGCCTGTGTAAAAGTATGTTCAGATATATTTTTTTACCTGTAAATGGTTACTTTTATTCTTTTTCATCTGTTTATTAGGTTGTGTGATTTTACATTTGACCATTTGTGTTTCCCTATTAGGAAGCATGTTACAAGATTATGTGGTCTTATCCTTGGATTTTGATGATTTCTCACTGGAGGCATATGATGTCATAGACATAGGTCTTCTCCTAATGCCTTGCCTAGACTGGCATGATTTGCGATTCCATCTATACATCGTAATAGATTGTTTATCTCCAATGTCTCTCTGGAATTTGGTAGTTTTAATAGCACAGATATCCTTCTCCCATTATCAATATCAATCTCACGATGTAACGTGTGCAACTCAATCTCAGACAATTCCTGTTTAAGTCTACTTTGCATAGCTTCAATTTCTGTATCCAAGGTCTCAATCATATCCTTGTTAAGTTGTGCCAACAGCTGCATAAACCCTTTCGAGCATAAACCAGCATAGTTTTCACATTTTTGTTGGAAAACCATGTCCTCCACCTCGATTGATGGGAACACCTGGACTCTGAGACCCCTAGGCACAAGATCTTTCACAATATATTTATTAATGAATGCTCGATTCAACTATATCCTCGTTCATCTATTTAGTAGATCTTTCAACTTTTTAATTGCCTCATTAGTATCCTTACTGTTACTTGTCACTGATAATTTGGATTTGTCACAAAAAACTTCATTAAGGTGTGTAACCAAGTCTGCTCACGTGCTTTATAGTCCAAAACCGCTTTTGAGCTGGTAGCTGTGAGAAACACAGAGAACATGAATGGCACAAATATTCTCCAAAATATCCCATCACAAATCAGTGATGCATGAATTTGCATCTATATGCTAAATGCACATGAAAAACAGCGATTCATGACACGCTGTTGCGAGCAAGTCATTGACCCTGCGCATGCACTGCAACAACAACCTTATTGGTCTTTTTGATCATGTGATCAGGAAGACAGGACATAAATACTTGGACAAGGGACTCCATAAGCCACACCCCCTGAGGAAGGAAATACAAGGAAGGAAACACAATCGCGGGGTTTAGGGAAGCATCGGCAGGGAGGGGGCTCCCTCCGTGCTTCCCTGAGACCTCCGCAGCAGCGCGATGTGCAGCGCTGCAGCGGGGGCCTCCTTCTCTGCAGGTCCCCGGATTCAATATGGCGGCGGGGACCTTCGGAGGCCTGCAGGGAGCCGGCTTCCTCACTGCCTGCAGAGCGTAGGCATGAGGAAGCCTGCTGCAGTGCCTGTGTCAGATCGCTCCTGGGACAGCATAATAAAGTTAAAAAAAAGTGTAAAAATAATTTATAAAAAATCACTAAATAAATGTAAAAAAAAATATTCCCTAATAAATTCATTTTTTGGAAATAATAAAAAAATAACAATAAAAGTACACATATTTATAATCGCCGCGTCCGTAGCGACCCACCCTATAAAACTGTCCAAATTAGTTAACCCCTTTAGCGAACCCCTTAAAGAATAAAAATAAAAAAACAAAGCAAAAAATAATGCTTTATTATCATATGGCCAAACAAAAAGTGCAATAACGCGCGATCAAAAAGATGTATTTAAATAAACATGGTACCGCTGAAAACGTCATCTTGTCCCGCAAAAAACAAGCCACCATACAGCATCATTAGCGAAAAAATAAAAAAGTTATAGCTCACAGAATAAAGCGATGTAAAAATAATTATTTTTTATATAAAATTGTTTTCATTGCATAAAAGTGCCAAAACATAAAAAAATGACATAAATAAGATATCGCTGTAATAGTACTGACCCAAAGAATATAACCGTCTTTTCAATTTTACCACACCCGGAACGATGTAAACGCACTACCAAAAGAAATTCTTGAAATGCTGGTTTTTGTTCATTCTGCGTCACAAAAATCGGAATAAAAAGCGATAAAAAAGTCATGTGCCCAAAAATGGTACCAATAATAACGTCAATTCGTCCCGCAAAAAATAAGACCTCATAAGACTCGGTGTGTCAAAATATGGAAAAATTATAGCTCTCCAAATGTGGTGATGCAAAAACTATTTTTACACTAAAAAGTGTCTTTTAGCATATGACAGCTGCCAAACATAAAAACCCGCTATAAATAGAAAATCAAACCCCCCTTTTATCGCCCCCTTAGTTAGGGAAAAATAATAAAATTAAAAAACAAGTGTATTTATTTCCATTTTCCCATTAGGGTTAGGGTTAGGGCTAGGGTTAGGGTTAGGGCTTGGGTTAGGGTTAGGGCTTGGGTTAGGGCTGAGATTACGGTTATGGGTGTGTTGTGGATAGGGTTGGAGTTAGAATTGGGAGGTTTCCACTGTTTAGGCACATCAGGTGCTCTCCAAATGCAACATGACATCTGATCTCAATTCCATCCAATTCTGCGTTCAAAAACTCAAACGGTGCTCCTTCCCTTCCAAGCTCTGCCATGTGCACAAACAGTGGTTTACCCCCACATATGGGGTTTCAGCGTACTCAGGACAAATTGGACAACAGCTTTTGGGGTCCAATTTCTCCTGTTACCTTGGGGAAAATAAAAAAATTGGGGTCTAAAATATCATGTTTGTGGAAAAAATTATTTTTTTTATTTTCACGCCAAGGCGTTATAAACTTCTGTGAAGCAATGGGGGGTTCAAAGTGCTCACCACTAGTGTTGAGCATTCCGATACCGCAAGTATCGGGTATCGGCCGATATTAGCGGTATCGGAATTCCGATACTGACTTCCGATACTTTTGTCATATCGGATACCGGAATCGGAAGTTCCCATCATGCTATGAGCCTGCTTGCTTTGATTAAGCCAATGGGAATCCTCCAAAGTGTGGGCACATCCTGTTAGGCATGTAGGCATGTTAACTATTGGCATGGCTGTGATTGGCTGCCGAAATGATGTCATGATGCACTATAAAAGCCACCGCAGCCGCCATTTCTGGTTCACTCTGCTGTGAATTCAGTTAGGGACAGGCTGCTGTAGAAGACTGTGAGGGACAGTTAGAAATAGCGATTCCACCAAACATCTAGTGCTTTACCCAGGCTACATAAACCACCACTGTAGCCTTCTTTGCCCTAGCAGCAGTGTTCACAGCTGTCTGCAAGGGCTGTGTGAGTGCAGCTCACGCTGTGGAGTGGGTCCTGCAGCCACGTCAGGTTGTAGGCTGCCCAGCGTGCCTCACTGCTGCCTCATACATCTTTTAATTTTTGAGCTGCATTTTTTACATAATTTCAATCTAGTGTGCTTCCATCCGTATCCATATACGTTGGTTGCAAACACTAGTAGTAGACAGAGGAGCCTTTCTGCAGCCTTTCAGTGCTAGTGTCCACTTTGCTGCACTGTTCACGGCTGTCTGAGAGGTCTCTGACTGTGTGTGAGTGCAGCTCACGCTGAGTAGTGTGTCCTGCAGCTACGTCTGGTTGTAGGACGCTCAGCGTGCGTCAGTGCCTCACACATATTTTTATTTGAAGTGCAGCTCATTTTTTCTTCTATTAGTGTGCATCCATCCGTCTCCATCTACAGTGGTTGCAAACACTATATAGGAGTACACAGCGGAGCCTTTCTGCAGCCTGTCAGTGCCAGTGCCCACTTAGCTGCACTGTTCACGGCTGTCTGAGAGGTCTCTGACTGTGTGTGAGTGCAGCTCACGCTGAGTAGAGTGTCCTGCAGCTACGTCTGGTTGTAGGACGCTCAACGTGCGTCACTGCCTCACACATATTTGTCTTTGAGTGCAGCTCATTTTTTCTTCTCCTATTAGTGTGCATCCATCCGTATCCATCAACATTGGTTGGTTGCAAACACTATATAGGAGTAGATAGAGGAGCCTTTTTTTCTGGCTTGTGCCCTGCCGGTGCAGCCAGATTAGTATTACCCAATTTTTTTGGAGCCTCATCTTTTGCATTGTAGGTTACCTGCCTGCATTGTAATAGCTCCAAAAAGTTGGTGATACTATCAGTTTCAATTCTTTGTTCACATACTTTGAGTTTTTTTCCAACAAAGAAACCACAAAAAAAGTTCACCAAACACTACATTTGGAACTTGTGTAGGCCACATCAGCTCCTATTAAAGTGTAGTCCACACACACACACACTTCATAAAATTAGTGTTTCTTGTACCTGTAACCAGCTGTTCAGGAATAAGCACACTAAGGCCCCCCTTTGTACTTTTCTGCCTATCTTAAGCAGTCTGGCAAGATGAAGAATTCAGGGAGTAAGGCGCATGGGCGTGGGCGTGGAGTTTCAGCAGGGAGAGGATGTGGTGATTCTGCAGGGAGAGGACGTGGGGATTCTGCAGGTAGAGGACGTGGGGATTCTGGGCCTGCTGCGGGCACCAATGGATCAGCATCCCCCAGTTTTAGCAGGCAACAGTCCTTTATGCGCAGCTTTGTAAGACCTCAACGTACCCCACTGCTGCGGGAGGAACAAATTGAAGCCGTTGTCGGATGGATGGCAGCAAACGCATCAACTTCAATTACTTCCACAGCCTCTCAGGACAAGAGCACCGAAGAGCAACCATCTGTCTCTTCACCACCTGCCAAAGTGCCCAGGCAGTCAGAGAGACATGGACAGGAGCCATCACAGTCTCTACTTCTGTTCTCGGAATCTGTTGGCTTGGAAAGAGGGGGCCAGCCAAGCAGCATTCCTGAATGTGAAGAAGAGGGAGTATGCAGTGATGCGCAACTTCTTTGTCCCTCTGAATCTGAAGAGGCGAGTGGGCCAGTGCCTATGGTCAGCACACCTCAGTACTCATCAGATGATGACGAGACTCAGTTGCCACTTTCTGGTGCGTACGGTGCTGGCGAGACAACCCCGGAGAAGCAGCTGTTTGAAGAGGGGAGGGAAGATGATGAGGTCCTTGACCCATCATGGCGTGAGGAACAGGAAGGTGGTGGGAGCAGCTCGGAGGAAGAGATTCCCCTACTGGCCAAAACAGGAGGCAGAGGGAGGGGGAAGACTTGGTTGCCTGTACCCTCCACTTTGGCACCCGTTAGGAGCATTCCTCATTCCAAAGGCAAAACGGGCGCTCCCAAGACTTGCAGTGCGTGGTCCTTTTTTGACACAGTTGCAGATGACATTTGCTTTGTCAAATGCAAGCTGTGTCATCAGAAAGTCAAAAGAGGGAGAAATGTCAGCAACCTCAATACCACAAATATGTGGAAACATGTGCGCACCAAGCACGAGTTGGAGTTGCAGAGACACCCTGAAGACGTAGGCCAACGTACAGCACCACCTACCACCTCTTCAGTTCGTGTTGGGGCCTATTCCTCCAGCTCACACACTGCTGGTTCGGCTTCCTCACAGGATCGCCAAGGAAGAACCTCTGCCACTGTTGTCCGGAGACCCTGTGAGATTCCACCCATAGCAGCACGTTCCCATCCATCACAGCCATCGGTAGCACAGGCATGGGATAAAAGGCGCCCTTACTCGGCAAACCATCCCCGAGCACAGTCTCTGAATGCTGGCATTGCCAAACTTCTGGCAGTTGAAATGCTGTCATTCTGGCTGGTGGACACTGACACCTTCCGGGACTTAATGGCATTGGCAGTCCCCCAATACAACGTGCCCAGCCGCTTTTATTTCAGCAGGCGAGCCGTCCCTGCCCTGCAGAAACATGTTGAGGGCAAAATAAAACATGCGCTACTAAACGCCGTTAGTAGCAAGGTCCACCTGACCACCGATGCGTGGACCAGTAACCATGGACAGGGACGATACCTTTCCCTCACTGCCCACTGGGTCAATGTTGTGGAGCCGGGTACAGATCTGGAGAGTGGCGCTGTACGTGTTCTTCCAACGCCACGGATTGCAGGACTCCAGTCTGTACACATAGACTCCTCCTACTACTCAAGTTCCTCAGAAACAGCAGAGCAGGAGCCTGTTACGACCGATATGAGCACAGCCGTGGCCAAACGTCAACAGGCTGTACTCAAATTAATTTCTTTGGGGAATCGAAGCCACACAGCGCAGGAGCTCTGGAATGCTATCAAGCAGGAGAGCGATGTGTGGTTTGGGCCAGCGAATCTCCAGCCGGGCTTGGTAGTGTGTGACAATGGCCGAAATCTGGTGGCAGCTCTTGGCCTAGGCAACCTCACACACATCCCATGTCTGGCACATGTGCTTAACTTGGTCGTGCAGAGCTTTCTGAGGGACTATCTGGATCTTGATGCACTGTTGCACAAGGTCCGCATAGAGTACGCTCACTTGCGGCGTTCCAGCACGGCAAGATCGCGCCTCGCTGCTCTGCAGCAACGATTTGGCCTTCCGGAACATCGCATCATATGTGACCTACCTACTCGGTGGAATTCAACGTTACATATGTTGGAGCGGTTGTGTGAGCAGTAGGCAGCAGTCATGGAGTACCAGCTGCATCAGGCGCAAACAAGTCGCACTGTGCGCCGTTCACACTTCAGCACCATTGAGTGGGCCTCTATGAAGGACATCTGCCTCGTTTTGCGTGCCTTCGATGAATCCACGCGGATGGCGAGTGCAGATGATGCACTAGTCAGCATGACTGTCCCCCTTATCTGCCTGCTTCAACAAACACTGCAAGCAACAAGGGATGAGGTTTCGGAAGAGGTGGAGGATGAGGAGTCCCAAATGCCATCTGCTTCTGGACAGTCTGCGCTACGTGTTTCCTCACAAAGGCCTAGGCAGGGGACACTTTGTGAGGAGGATGAGGAGGAGTCGATGGAGGAGGAAGACATCTCTCCAGAGGAGGGAGGTACACAAACCTCTACTTAGTATGTACAGCGAGGGTGGGGTGATGCAGAGCAGGCCGAGGTCACGCCTCAAACAGGGGACAGTGGTTCTTTGGCAGTTGGGAGTCTGCAGCACATGGTTGATTTCATGCTGCAGTGCCTGAGAAACGACCGCCGCATCGCCCACATTCTCGTCTCGGCTGATTATTGGGTGTACACCCTCCTAGATCCTCGCTACCGGGACAGCGTACAAAGGCTCATACCAACGTTGAACCGGGAGCGTAAACTGCGGGAGTACGAAGAGTCACTGGTGCAGTCCATAATGTTTTCCATTCCACCCGACAGCATTGTTGCTAGTGCTTTACAAAGCAGCTCTGTGCGTCGAGGCAGTGGAGGAAACTCTGCACAAAGAGGGAGCAGAGGCAGCGCCGCAGCACAAGGCAAGACCACTATGGCCCAAATGTGGCAAAGTTTTGTGTGTCCACCACAATTGTCTACACCATCAGCGATGCCTCGAGTCAAAAGGAGGCAACGCTTCCGTCAGATGGTGTCAGACTACATGTCTTGCCCTGTCACTGTACTCCCAGATGGCTCTTCCCCCTTCAAGTTTTGGGTCTCTAAGCTGGATACATGGCCAGAGCTTAGCCAGTATGCATTGGAGGTGCTGGCTTGCCCTGCTGCCAGTGTATTATCGGAACGCGTCTTTAGTGCCGCAGGTGGTGTACTAACAGACCGTCGCACGCGACTATCTTCCGATAATGTTGACCGGCTGACTTTTCTGAAAATTAACAAGGCCTGGATCTCCAAAGACTTTGCCATTCCTCTTACAGACTAAATTAGTGGTTGGCAACTGTATCCAGGTCTGCTGGTGTGTTCATTTTTCTACCACCTGAACTATAATCCCTGTGCTTCAACACAGCCAGTTGTCGCTCAGATGTGCCGTCTGCACAGAGAAACACACTAGCTCCTGTGTTAGTGGGGTTCAGCAACGCCAGCTGATCCCCTGCTGTGTGGACGGCAAAGTCACCAGCTCCATCAACATTCAAACCACTACTGATTTTTAACCGTGCCCAACTTAGGTCTCTGGCTCCACTGTCTCTACTATTTCCCCTGGCCTCCAACCCCGCCATCTACATCTCTGAAGTGGCATCAGCACAATCTACACTTGTTCCTGTGTTCCTGTGGCTCAGTCCCATCAGTTTATCCCCTGATGTGTGTCTGGCAAGGTCTCCTGCTCTGTCCACATTCCCATAACCAGTAGTGGGAATGAGGACAGAGCTGGCGAACTTGCCGGACAAACATCAGGGGATCAACTGACGGGACTGAGCACCAGTAACACAGGAACAAGTGTAGATTGTGCTGACGCCACTTCAGAGATGTAGCTGGCGGGGTTGGAGGCCAGGGTAAATAGTAGAGACAGTGGAGCCAGAGGCCAAAGTGGAGCATGGTTAGAATCAGTAGTAGTCAACAACCTCCATAAAAACCTCTGCCCATTGGCCTCTGCATGCGGCATGCGTAATCCTGGGCTCCAACAGCGTCAGTTGGTGTTCAGAAGTGTCGTCTCCACAGAGCCAAACACATTCGTTCAAGTGTTTGTGGGGTTCAGCACTGCCAGCTGTTCCCCTGCTGTGGAGATGGCAAGTCTCCTGCTGCCTTCACCTGCCAAAAGCAACAGGCCCCAGCCTGCTCCTCGCCTAATCCTGGGCTCCAACAGCGTCAGTTGGTGTACAGAAGTGTCGTCTCCACAGAGCCAAACACATTCGTTCAAGTGTTAGTGGGGTTCAGCACTGCCAGCTGTTCCCCTGCTGTGGAGATGGCAAGTCTCCTACTGCCTACACCTGCCAAAATCCAGTAGGCCCCAGCCTGCTCCTCGCCTGATCCTGGGCTCCAACAGCGTCAGTTGGTGTTCAGAAGTGTCGTCTCCACAGAGCCAAACACATTCGTTCAAGTGTTTGTGGGGTTCAGCACTGCCAGCTGTTCCCCTGCTGTGGAGATGGCAAGTCTCCTGCTGCCTTCACCTGCCAAAAGCAACAGGCCCCAGCCTGCTCCTCGCCTAATCCTGGGCTCCAACAGCGTCAGTTGGTGTTCAGAAGTGTCGTCTCCACAGAGCCAAACACATTCGTTCAAGTGTTTGTGGGGTTCAGCACTGCCAGCTGTTCCCCTGCTGTGGAGATGGCAAGTCTCCTGCTGCCTTCACCTGCCAAAAGCAACAGGCCCCAGCCTGCTCCTCGCCTAATCCTGGGCTCCAACAGCGTCAGTTGGTGTTCAGAAGTGTCGTCTCCACAGAGCCAAACACATTCGTTCAAGTGTGTGTGGGGTTTAGCACTGCCAGCTGTTCCCCTGCTGTGGTGATGGCAAGTCTCCTGCTGCCTTCACCTGCCAAAAGCAACAGGCCCCAGCCTGCTCCTCGCCTAATCCTGGGCTCCAACAGCGTCAGTTGGTGTTCAGAAGTGTCGTCTCCACAGTGCCAAACACATTCGTTCAAGTGTTAGTAGGGTTCAGCACTGCCAGCTGTTCCCCTGCTGTGGAGATGGCAAGTCTCCTACTGCCTACACCTGCCAAAATCCAGTAGGCCCCAGCCTGCTCCTCGCCTAATCCTGGGCTCCAACAGCATCAGTTGGTGTTCAGAAGTGTCGTCTCCACAGAGCCAAACACATTCGTTCAAGTGTTTGTGGGGTTCAGCACTGCCAGCTGTTCCCCTGCTGTGGAGATGGCAAGTCTCCTGCTGCCTTCACCTGCCAAAAGCAACAGGCCCCAGCCTGCTCCTCGCCTAATCCTGGGCTCCAACAGCGTCAGTTGGTGTTCAGAAGTGTCGTCTCCACAGAGCCAAACACATTCGTTCAAGTGTTTGTGGGGTTCAGCACTGCCAGCTGTTCCCCTGCTGTGGAGATGGCAAGTCTCCTGCTGCCTTCACCTGCCAAAAGCAACAGGCCCCAGCCTGCTCCTCGCCTAATCCTGGGCTCCAACAGCGTCAGTTGGTGTTCAGAAGTGTCGTCTCCACAGAGCCAAACACATTCGTTCAAGTGTTTGTGGGGTTCAGCACTGCCAGCTGTTCCCCTGCTGTGGAGATGGCAAGTCTCCTGCTGACTTCACCTGCCAAAAGCAACAGGCCCCAGCCTGCTCCTCGCCTAATCCTGGGCTCCAACAGCGTCAGTTGGTGTTCAGAAGTGTCGTCTCCACAGAGCCAAACACATTCGTTCAAGTGTTTGTGGGGTTCAGCACTGCCAGCTGTTCCCCTGCTGTGGAGATGGCAAGTCTCCTGCTGCCTTCACCTGCCAAAAGCAACAGGCCCCAGCCTGCTCCTCGCCTAATCCTGGGCTCCAACAGCGTCAGTTGGTGTTCAGAAGTGTCGTCTCCACAGAGCCAAACACATTCGTTCAAGTGTTTGTGGGGTTCAGCACTGCCAGCTGTTCCCCTGCTGTGGAGATGGCAAGTCTCCTGCTGCCTTCACCTGCCAAAAGCAACAGGCCCCAGCCTGCTCCTCGCCTAATCCTGGGCTCCAACAGCGTCAGTTGGTGTTCAGAAGTGTCGTCTCCACAGAGCCAAACACATTCGTTCAAGTGTTTGTGGGGTTCAGCACTGCCAGCTGTTCCCCTGCTGTGGAAATGGCAAGTCTCCTGCTGCCTTCACCTGCCAAAAGCAACAGGCCCCAGCCTGCTCCTCGCCTAATCCTGGGCTCCAACAGCGTCAGTTGGTGTTCAGAAGTGTCGTCTCCACAGAGCCAAACACATTCGTTCAAGTGTTTGTGGGGTTCAGCACTGCCAGCTGTTCCCCTGCTGTGGAGATGGCAAGTCTCCTGCTGACTTCACCTGCCAAAAGCAACAGGCCCCAGCCTGCTCCTCGCCTAATCCTGGGCTCCAACAGCGTCAGTTGGTGTTCAGAAGTGTCGTCTCCACAGAGCCAAACACATTCGTTCAAGTGTTAGTGGGGTTCAGCACTGCCAGCTGTTCCCCTGCTGTGGAGATGGCAAGTCTCCTACTGCCTACACCTGCCAAAATCCAGTAGGCCCCAGCCTGCTCCTCGCCTAATCCTGGGCTCCAACAGCGTCAGTTGGTGTTCAGAAGTGTCGTCTCCACAAGCCAAACACATTCGTTCAAGTGTTTGTGGGGTTCAGCACTGCCAGCTGTTCCCCTGCTGTGGAGATGGCAGTCTCTCCTGCTGTCTCTGCATTTCAAAGACAGTAGGCCTCTGCCTACACCCTCCTATTTCCTGGGCTTCAACATAGCCAGTTGTAGCTCGGAAGTGCCGTCCACACGGAAAGAGACACTTGCTCCCGTGTCTCAGTGGGGTTCAGTAACGCCAGTTGTTCCCCTGCTGTGTGGATGGCAGTCTCTCCTGCTGTCTCCGCATTCCAAAGACAGTAGGCCTCTGCCTACACCCTCCTATTTCCTGGGCTTCAACACAGCCAGTTGTAGCTCGGAAGTGCCGTCCACACGGAAAGAGACACTTGCTCCCGTGTCTCAGTGGGGTTCAGTAACGCCAGCTGTTCCCCTGCTGTGTGGATGGCAGTCTCTCCTGCTGTCTCCGCATTCCAAAGACAGTAGGCCTCTGCCTACACCCTCCTATTTCCTGGGCTTCAACACAGCCAGTTGTAGCTCGGAAGTGCCGTCCACACGGAAAGAGACACTTGCTGCCGTGTCTCAGTGGGGTTCAGTAACGTCAGGTGTTCCCCTGCTGTGTGGATGGCAGTCTCTCCTGCTGTCTCTGCATTCCAAAGACAGTAGGCCTCAGCCTACACCCAGATTTTGCCTGGGCTTCAACACAGCCAGTTGTAGCTCGGAAGTGCCGTCCACACGGAAAGAGACACTTGCTGCCGTGTCTCAGTGGGGTTCAGTAACGTCAGCTGTTCCCCTGCTGTGTGGATGGCAGTCTCTCCTGCTGTCTCCGCATTCCAAAGACAGTAGGCCTCTGCCTACACCCTCCTATTTCCTGGGCTTCAACACAGCCAGTTGTAGCTTGGAAGTGCCGTCCACACGGAAAGAGACACTTGCTCCCGTGTCTCAGTGGGGTTCAGTAATGCTAGCTGATCCCCTGCTGTGTGGATGGCAAAGTCTCCTGCTGCCTACACAGTCCTACTACTACTGATTTTTAACCATGCTCCAATTAGGGATGTGGCTCCACTGTCTCTCGTATTTCCCCTGTCCTCCAACACTGCCAGTTACAGCTCCGAAGTGGCGTCTGCACAATCCACACTTGTTCCTGTGTTACAGGTGTTCAGTCCGGTCAGTTAATCCCCTGATGTGTGTCCGGCAATGTCGCCTGCTCTGTCCACATTCCCATAACTGCCGGACACACATCAGGGGATTAACTGACCGGACTGAACACCTGTAACACAGGAACAAGTGTGGATTGTGCAGACGCCACTTCGGAGCTGTAACTGGCGGGGTTGGAGGACAGGGGAAATACGAAAATCAGTGAAGCCACAGGCCTAAGTGGAGCTTGGTTAAAATTAGTAGAAGTCTACAACCGATCTTAAAATTTCTTCAATGCAGCCTCAGCCTGCTCCATGCTTGTCCCTGGGCTTCAACACAGCCAGTTGTTGCTCGGAAGTGCCGTCTTCACAGAGTAAAACACTAGCTCCTGTGTTTGTGGGGTTCAGTAACGTCAGCTGTTCCCCTGCTGTTTTGATGGCAATCTGTCCTGCTGCCTCCCAATTGACAGCACATCAGGCCTCAGCCTGCTAAGTGCTTGTCCCTGGGCTCCAACATCGCCAGTTGCTGCTCATATCTGACTTTGGCACGGGTACTCCCTCCTGCCCAGCTTGGTTCCAGCCCTGCCTGCTGTTTCCGGGAAGTGTCAATGTCAGTTTGCCACCCCAAGTTGCCATGTCATGTTGCGGTTGGGTTAGCCGAGGCTAGGGTGCCAGCAGTTTAGGTGCTTCCTATGTGGACTGCGGGTTCTGGTAAGAAAGGCTTGTTCCGTAGTGCCAGTAGGACAAGCACCCCCTGTAGGACTGTGTGATTCGGTAACTGCGGCCAGCTTGCGGCATGCCAACTTTGCTTTTCAGGGGTAACTTCAGCTGCCCCTCCGGTTCCAGCACCGTCAGCTGGTTCTCGGCAGAGCCTTTGGCCTAGGTGCCTCCATCTCGGTATCCGAGTTCCGGCAACGTCTGCTGGTCCTTGGTAGTGCTTTGTAGCACAGGTACCTCCTGCTTATTAACCGTGTTCCAGCACCGTCAGCTGGTCCTCGGTTGTGCCATTGGCTCTCATTCCTTCTGCTGCCCCTCCGGGTGCCAGCACTGTCAGCTGGTCCTCGCTATTTCCATTTGCTCTTGCAGCTTATGCTACCCATCCGGGTTCCAGCACCGTCAGCTGGTTCTCGGCAGAGCCTTTGGCCTAGGTGCCTCCATCTCGGTATCCGAGTTCCGGCAACGTCTGCTGGTCCTTGGTAGTGCTTTGTAGCACAGGTACCTCCTGCTTAGTAACCGGGTTCCAGCACCGTCAGCTGGTCCTCGGTAGAGCCATTGGCTCTTGTTCCTTCTGCTGCCCCTCCGGGTGCCAGTACCGTCAGCTGGTTCAAGAGGACAAAGAACAGGAAGACAACCACCAAGATGCAGAACAACAAGAGAGAGAAGACAAAGAAGCATAAAAAAACAAAGCAGAAGAACATTAAGCATAAGACTAATACTCTGAGCAAATGATATTATCTTATTTATAAGCAGAAGAAGACTAAGCAGTGTATGGGGGTGAGGCCGTTCCTCCTCGTGGTGCCCCTGGAAAAGGCCTGCTGCTGCAGGCCAAACTGAACGCGGACAAATCCTGTTGTAAATCTTTTGTGACAGGCAGAACGGAAGGTGTAAACTTCTAACTTTTCTAGATAACAACTACAGAAATGCCTGACACAAATAAGAATATGATGAAGAAGAATAGGAAGAAGATGAAGAAGTTGAATATGTAGAATAATAATTGTTGAATAAGAAGAATATGAAGAATGTAAGAAAAGGAAGAAGAAGAAGAATGTAAAAAAAGGAAGTAGAAGAATTTAAAAAAAGGAAGAAGAATGTAAAAAAAGGAATAAGAAGAAGAATGTAAAAAAAGGAAGTAGAATAATGTAAAAAAAGGAAGAAGAAGAAGAAGAAGAATGTAAAAAAAGGAATAAGAAGAAGTAGAAGAAGGTAAAAAAAGGAAGAAGAATAAGAAAGAAGAAGAAAGAAGAAAGAAGAAGACATACATGTCTGGCAAAATATAAATGAGGCTAACATAGTCAATATCTTTGTAACTCCTAACGTCTTTAAAAAAAAAGTTTAATTCCTGCTATTCCATTTGATTGGGCTAAACCTCTATGGCTTTAATGTCTCCTCCACCTCCCACAATACATTCTACATCATTCTTAGTTGTTTTTCT
The DNA here is from genome assembly GCF_039654945.1 of Dendrobates tinctorius. Lineage (NCBI taxonomy): Eukaryota > Metazoa > Chordata > Amphibia > Anura > Dendrobatidae > Dendrobates > Dendrobates tinctorius. The sequence goes on along the minus strand of NW_027361690.1, from coordinate 105,425,858 downwards.
TCATGTAGAATTAACCTACAAGGAAAGAAAGGTTTTTTTTAATTCCGATATTTTGGCCCCATTGACTTGCATTGGTTCCCGGTATCGGAATCGGCGATATCGATACTTTTTTTTAAGATCGGCCGATCCATTCCGATCCGATATTTTCAAGTATCGGCTGGTATCGCTCAACTCTACTCACCACACATCTAGATAAATTCCTTAGGGGGTCTAGTTTCCAAAATGGGGTCACTTGTGGGGGGTTTCCACTGTTTAGGTACATCATGGGCTCTCCAAAGGCAACCTGACACCCGCAGACCATTCCATCAAAGTCTGCATTCCAAAACGTCACTACTTCCCTTCCAAGCCCCGACGTGTGCTCATACAGTAGTATTCTCCCACATATCAGCGTACTCAGTACATATTGGACAACAACTTTTGGGGTTCAATTTCTCCTGTTACCCTTGGGAAAATAAAAAATTTGGGGACTAAAAGATCATGTTTGTGGAAAAAATATGATTTTTTTATTTTCACGCGTTATAAACTTCTGTGAAGCCCTTGAGGGTTCAAAGTGCTCACCACACATCTAGATAAGTTCCTTGGGGGGCCTAGTTTCCAAAACGGTGCCATTTGTGGGGTGTTTAAACTGTTTAGGCACATCAGGGGTTTTCCAAAAGCGGCGTGGCGTCCAATCCCAATTCCAGCCAAAAAGGTCAAATGGCACTGCTTCCCTTCCAAGCTCTGCCATGCACTCAAATAGTGGTTTACCCCCACATGTGGGGTATCAGGGCAATCAGTAAAAATTGCACAATAACTTTTAGGGTCCTGTTACCCTTGAAAAAATAAAAATTGGGGGTGAAAAGATCATTTTTGTGGAAGAAATGAGATTTTTTTAATTTTACGGCTGTACGTTATAAACCTCTGTGAAGCCCTTGTGGGTTCAAAGTTCTCACTACATATCTAGATAAGTTCCTTGTGGAGGTCTAGTTTCAAAAATGGGGTCACTTGTGGGGAGTTCCACTGTTTAGGCACATCAGGGGCTCTCCAAATGTGACATGGCATCCAATCTGAATTCCAGCCAATTTTGCATTGAAAAAGTCAAACTGCACTCCTTCCTTTCTGAGCTCTGCCATTCGCCGAAACAGTGGTTCCCCCCACATATCAGGTATCAACATATTCAAATTGCACAATAACTTTTGCAGTCCAATTTCTCCTGTTACCCTTGGTAAAATAAAAAAAATTGGACCTGAAGTAATTTTTTTGTGAAAAAAAGTTAAATGTTCATTTATTTTAAACATTCACAAAATTCCTGTGAAGCACCTGAAGGGTTAATAAACTTCTTGAATGTGGTTTTGAGCACCTTGAGGGGTGCAGTTTTTAGAATGTTGTCTCTTTTGGGTGTTTTCTATCATATAGACCCCTCAAAGTGACTTCAAATGTGATGTGGTCCGTAAAAAATAAAATGGTGTTGCAAAAATGAGAAATCGCTGGTCAACTTTTAACCCTTATAACTTCCTAACAAAAAAAATTTTGTTTCCAAAATTGCGCTGATGTAAAGTAAACATGTGTGAAATGTTACGTTTTTTGTGTGCCATATCTCTGTGATTTAAGGGCATAAAAATTCAAAGTTGGAAAATTGCGATATTTTCAAAATGTTTGCCAAATTTCCATTTTATTCACAAATAAACGCAAGTTATATGAATGAAATTTTACCACTACCACGAAGTACAACATGTCACGAGAAAACATTGTCAGAATTAGTGGGATCCATGGAAGCATTTCAGAGTTATTACCTCATAAAGGGACAGTGGTCAGAATTGTAAACATTGGCCCGGTCATGAAAGTGCAAACCACCCTCAGGGGTAAAGGGTTTATCTGAGCCTTAACTTTGAAGCTTGATAATCTCACTCTCTCTACCCTATAGATGACCCTGCCTGACCATGGAGGTTGGCACCGTAGACAGACACGCAAGATTGGCAAGGCATTCACTAGTAGACCCCAGGAAGCCCTGTACGTAATTAAATTTATGTTTGATTCCTTTGTCCGTCTGACCCTTTTGCCCAGTATTTGTTAGGCTTAATAGTGGATATCAGTTGTGACCACCTAGGCCAATAAACATTTCACTGGTTTGGAATTTTACAGCATTTTCTATTTAATGATTAATAATAAAATCTTTTATATGGGGGTTGTTTATGTTGGACAATTTTTGTTTATCCTCTGAATCATTGATTTTTGCTAGACTATAAACATTATTTATGTATGGTATACATGCATCATACTTTATGTCCAAAGAAAATATTTGACCTAAGGTACAACTTACATAAATACATGCCAACAAATAAAAAGACTTGTCTGACATTTATCTTTGTGTTTAGATAAAATGGTAACGTGCAGAATGTATCAGAAAGCAGCATGTAATGAAATTTACAATATATTGTGTTTTGTCCTGAATTGGACTTTAACCCCTTTCTAATATCAGACGTACTTTCCCATCCATGGTACCCAGGCCCATATGACCAGGGACAAGAAAGTACATCTAAGGGTGTGTGCACACGCTGCGGATTCTGCTGCGATTCCGCAGCGGATTTGGCCGCTGCGGATCCGCAGCAGTTTTTGCTGCGGTGTACAGTACCATAATATCCTATGGATATTAAAAACCGCAGTGCAGACGGCGCAGATTTTTCCCCGCGGTTTTCCTGTGGTTTCTAAACCGCAGAAAGAATTGACATGTCAATTCTTTCTGTGGATTCCGCTGTGGTTTGCCATCTCCTCCATTGTGGAGATGAAAAACCGCAGGGCAAAACCGCAGGCTAATCCGCAGGTAAAACCGCAGGACTTTTGACCTGCAGATTTACCTGCGGATTTCACAAAATCCGCGCGGCCAAATCCGCACCCCAATCTGCAGCGTGTGCACATACCCTAAAGGCTCTTTCTCATATAGCGAGATCGCTAGTGAGATCACTAACACAACAGCGATCTCGCTAGCGATCTCGCTACATGTGACACGCAGAGGCGACCGGGCCCCCTCTGTGATCACGCTGAACATGCTGGAATGGTCTGGGCCATTTTTTCATCGCTGGTGTCCCGCTGGCCAGTGCACATCGCAGTGTTTGACACCAACAAGCGACCTCGTTGACGACGCAGAACACATGGACACAGGTAGGAGTCGTCTGAATAGCCGCTGTGTGACAAGATACCAACGACTGCCGAGGTCGCTGTATGGATGGCTGGATCGCTGCTGCATCGGTGAGTATATCTGTTTGTTTGACATCTCACTAGCGAACATTTAGCAACACACCAGCGATCCTTACCATGTCGTATCGTTGTCGGGATCGCAAAGCCAACATGACACCCACAGACCATTCCATCAAAATCTGCATTCCAAAATGTCACTACTTCCCTTCCGAGCTCCGACGTGTGTCCGTACAGTAGTTTTCTCCCACATATCGGATATCAGCGTACTCAGGACAAATTGGACAACAACTTTTGGGGTCCAATTTCTCCTGTTACCCTTGGTAAAATAAAAAAATTGGAGACTAAAAGATCATGCTTGTGGAAAAAATATGATTTTTTATTTTATTTTCACGCAAGGGCGTTATAAACTTCTGTGAAGCACTTGTGGGTTCAAAGTGCTCACCACACATCTAGATAACTTCCTGGGGGGGTCTAGTTTCCAAAATGGGGTCACTTGTGGGGGGTTTCCACAGTTTAGGCACATCAGGGGCTCTCCAAAGGCAACATGAAACCCGCAGATCATTCCATCATAGTCTGTATTCCAAAACGTCACTACTTCCCTTCCGAGCCCCGAAGTGTGCCCATACAATAGTTTTCTCCCACATATGGGATATCAGCGTACTCAGGACAAATTGGACAACAACTTTTGGTGTCCAATTTCTCCTCTTACCCGTGGTAAAATAAAAAATTGGGGACTAAAAGATCATGTGTGTGAAAAAAATATGATTTTTTTATTTTCACATCTGGGCGTTATAAACTTCTGCGAAGCCCTTGGGGGTTCAAAGTGCTCACCACACATCTAGATAAGTTCCTTGGGGGTCCACATTCCAAAATGGTGTCATTTGTGGGGGTTTCCACTGTTTAGGCACATCAGGGGCTTTCCAAACACAGCATGGCGTCCAATCTCAATTCCAGCCAAAAAAAGTCAAATGGCGCCGCTTCCCTTCCGAGCTCTGCCATCGTCCAAATAGCGGTTTACCCCCACATGTGGGGTATCAGCGTACTCAGGGTAAATTGTACAATAACTTTGGGGGTCCTGTTACCCTTGGGAAAATAACAATTGGGGGTGAAAAGATCATTTTTGTGGAAAAAATATGATTTTTTAATTTTACGGCTGTACATTAAAAACTTCTGTGAAGCCCTTGGGGGTTCAAAGTTCTCACCACATATCTATATAAGTTCCTTGCCGGGTCTAGATTCCAAAATGGGGTCACTTGTGGGGGGTTTCCACTGTTTAGGCACATCAGGGGCTCTCCAAACGTGACATGGCATTCCGATCTGAATTCCAGCCAATTTTGCATTGAAAAAGTCAAGCGGCACTCCTTCCCTTCTGAGCTCTGCCATGCACCGAAACAGTGGTTCCCCCCACATATCAGGTATCAGCATACTCAGGACAAATTGCACAATAACTTTTGCAGTCCAATTTCACCTGTTACCCGTGAAAAAAAGTTAAATGTTCATTTCTTTTTAAACATTCAAAAAATTCTTGTGAAGGACCTGAAGCGTTAATAAACTTCGTGAATGTGGTTTTGAGCACCTTGAGGGGTGCAGTTTTTAGAATGGTGTCACTTTTGGGTATTTTCTATCATATAGGCCTCTCAAAGTAACTTCAAATGTGATGTGGTCCGTAAAAATAAAATGGTGTTGCAAAAATGAGAAATCGCTTTACAAATTTTAACCCTTATAACTTCCTAACAAAAAAAAATTTTGGTTCCCAAAATGTGCTGATATAAAGTAAAGATGTGGGAAATGTTATTTATTATGTTTTTTTGTGTGCCGTATCTCTGTGATTTAAGGGCATTAAAATTCAAATTTGGAAAATTGCAAAATGTTCAAAATTTTCGCCAACTTTCCATTTTTTTCACAAATAAATGCAAGTTATATGAATTAAATTTTGCCACTAACATAAAGTACAATATGTCATGAGAAAACAATGTCAGAATCACCACGATTCATGGAAGCATTCCAGAGATATTACCTCATAAAGGGACAGTGGTCAGAATTGTAAAAATTGGCCCGGTCATGAACGTTCAAACCACCTTTGGGGGTAAAGGGGTTAAAGTCTATCTCAGTCAAAAATAAAAACCTCACATTGCTCTTACCTTTCTAGAGTCATTTCCTACAAATTTCAGCTACTTTCTGCAATCCTCTGCTTTTTCCTAATTTACTAACAGGAGTAGTTATCACTGTCTTCCAAATTATATATACACAGGATCTGCAACCTGGTCCCCGGTCGCATTTTGTCCTGCCATTTATCTCCCACAGTTATTACAGAGTTTGAATTTCCTTGTTAGCATTACGAGGAATACTCAAGGTTTTTTTCTTGCTCTCACATTCTCAGCCTTTGATTCACAGGAGATACACTTTCAAATCCCTTCACGACCCATCGATTTTCTATTTTTGAGTGTTCGCTTTTTCTCCTCCTCCAAGAACCATAACTTTTTTATTTTTGTGTTGACTGAGCTGCATGAGGTTCCGAAATGAAAAATACATGAAGGGTTGTAGAAAAATGCTTTTATATTCTGCAAAAGAAAACCATATCAAAATATAAGATTTATTATGTATATATAAAATATCTAATGCAACAATAACGTAGTGCAACCCTAAATTTGGGATATGGAACAGAGAAATAAAGATCACATTATTTTTGCAAACTGTTCTTTCATCTGAAAACACACACATTAATTTACATGCTCTACATAAACAGTGGGGGGAATAAGTATGTGATCCCTTGCTGAATTTCTAAGTTTGCCCACTGACTAAGTCATGAAAAGTCTATAATTTTAAGGGTAGGTTAATTTTAACATTGAGAGATAGAATATCAAAAACAAAATCCAGAAAATCGCATTGTATAAATTATAAAAATGTATTTGCATTTTGCAGGAGAAATAAGTATTTGATCACTCTGGCAAACAAGATTTATTATGTAACTACTGTATCTACTGTATGTGATTATTGTTATGCTGTAATGTCTATTGTCTGTACAAATCCCCTCTGAAATGTAAAGTGCTGCGGAATATGTCGGCGCTATAAAAATAAAATTTATTATATTATTATTATTATTATTATTATTATGTGGTGGCAAAGCCCTTGCTGGCAAGCACAGCAGTCAGACTTTTTTGTAGTTGATGATGAGGTTTTCACACATGTCAGGAGGAATTTTGGTCTACTCCTCTTTGCAGATCATCTCTAAGTCATTAATATTTTGAGACTGTCGCTTGGCAACCCAGAGCTTCAACTCCCTCCATAAGTTCTCTATGAGATTAAGGTCTGGAGACTGGCTAGGCCACTCCATGACCTTAATGTGCTTCTTTTTGAGCCACTCCTTTGTTGTCTTGGCTGTATGCTTTGGGTCATTGTCTTGCTTGATGACACAGACACAATACATTTTTAATGTCCTGGTGGAGGGAAGGAGGTTGTCACTCAGGATTTTACGGTACATTTCTCCATTCATTCTCCCATTGATGCAGTGAAGTAGTCCTGTGCCCTTAGCAGAGAATCACCCCCAAAACATAATGTCTCCACCTCCATGCTTGACAGAGGGGAGGGTGTTCTTTGAGTCATAGGCAGCATTTCTCTTCCTCCAAACATGACGAGTTGATTTAATGCCAAAGACCTCAATTTGTGTCTCATATGACCACAGCACCTTCTCCCAAGCACTCACAGAATCATACAGGTGTTCATTGGCAAACTTCAGATGGGCCTGCACATGTGCCTTCTTAAGCAGGGGGGACCTTGCAGGCACTGCAGGATTTTAAACCTTTATGGCGTAATGGGTTACCAATGGTTTTCTTGGTGACTGTGGTCCCAGCTGCCTTGAGATCATTAACAAGTTCCCTCTTTGTAGTTTTAAGCTGATCTCTCACATTCCTATGATCAAGAATACCCCATGGGTTAAGATTTTGCATGATGCCCCAGATCCATGTCGATTGACAGTCATTTTGTATTTCTTCCATTTTCTTACTTTTGAACCAACAGTTGTCTCCTTCTCACCCAGCACCTTACGTATGGTTTTGTACCCCATTCCAGCTTTGTGCAGGTCTATGATCTTGTCCCTGACATCCTTATAAAGCTCTTTGGTCTTGCCCATGTTGTAGAGGTTAGAGTCTGGCTGATTAATTGAGTCTGTGGACACAGGAGTCTTTTATAAAGGTGACTATATAAGACAGATGTCTTTAATGCAAGTAACGAGTTGATTAGGAGCGTCTAACTGGTCTGTAAGAGCCAGAACTCTTAATGGTTGGTAGGGGGTCAAATACTTATTTCTCACTGCAAAATCAAATAAATTTATATGCAAGTGCATCTCACAAAATTAGAATATCATCAAAAAGTTAATTTATTTCAGTTCTTCAATCCAAAAAGTGAAGCTCATATATTTTATAGAGTCATTACAAACAGAGTGATCTACTTTAAGTGTTTATTTATGTTAATGTTGATGATTATGGCTTACAGCCAATGAAAACCCAAAAGTCATTTAAAAATGATATTAAAATCTGAAATGTTAGCCTACTGAAATGTATGTTCAGTAAATGCACTCAATACTTGGTCTGGTCTCATTTTGCATCAATTCCTGCATCACTGCGGCGTGGCATGGAGGTGATTAGTCTGTGACACTGCTGAGGTGTTATGGAAGCCCAGGTTGCTTTGATAGCAGCCTTCAGCTCGTCTGCATTGTTGGGTCTGGTGTCTCTCATCTTCCTCTTGACAATAAGAATAGATTCTCTATGGTGTTAAGGTCAGGCGAGTTTGCTGGCCAATCAAGCACAGTGATAGTGTTGTTTTTTAAATCAGGTATTTTGTTTTTTGGTGAAAGCAAAGTTTGAAGGAGAAAATTATTATTTCAAATAAAAATCTTTTTTTTGAACCTTTTCAATGTCTGGACTAGATTGTAAATTCATTTGGCAACTCATTTAATTAATAAAGGTAGGAGTTTTCATGGAAAACAAAATTGTCTGCGCAACCCCAAACTTTTCAGCTGTAGTGTATATGCATCTGCATTTTAATTTCTTTGCTACTCATCAAGTCACTTGACTTTTACCTGCTTGATAGGTTTTTCATAGCTGGATTCTAAGATATTATTCAGTGTCCCTCCTAGATAGGACGCTCTAATATTGTTTTGTGTATGATTTTAATCATGTTATTAGGTTTTAATTATACTAATAAAGCATTGCTATTTTATTTATAATTTTTCTGGATGTCTTCGTTCAGCAATATAGTATGTCAATCCGATTTTGTAGATTATAGATAGAATGTTGTAAGGTCACAACTAGTGTTGAGCATTCCGATACCGCAAGTATCGGGTATCGGCCGATACTTGCTGTATCGGAATTCCGATACCGACTTCCGATATTTTTTCAATATCGGAATTCGGCATCGGAATCGGAAGTTCAAAGTTGATTGACGGCCTGACGTCATCATGATGCGCGGTGTGTGCGCATCATGATGCGCCGTCATTTCGGGCCTTCCGGGGGTCTCTGCCGGCCTGCCGGGGGGCTGTGTGGACTGCCCGGGGTCGGTACCGGCCTGCCGGGGGGCTGTGCCGGCCTGCTGGTGGTCTGTGCACCCTGTGGGGGTCTGTACCGGCCTGCCGGGGGGCTGTGCCGGCCTGCCGGTGGTCTGTGCTGATGTCCGGGGGTCTGTGCAAGCATCGTCCGATGGGACTACAAGTCCCATCTGGCGATGCCTGCTACCATGACAGTGATTGACACATTAGCCAATGATGGGACAGTAGTAGTCCCACCATCCGGCTAATGTGTTAAATGTTAAAAAAAAAAAAAAAAAAAATACTACATACATACTACATACATACTACATGCTACATACATACTACATATATGCTACATGCATGCTACATACATACTACATGCTACATACATACTACATATATACTACATGCATGCTACATACATACTACATGCTACATACATACTACATATATACTACATTCATACTACATACATGCTACATACATGCTGCATGCTACATACATACTACATACATACTACATACATACTACATACATACTACATGCATGCTACATACATACTACATACATACATACTACATGCATGCTACATACATACTACATGCATGCTACATGCATGCTACATACATACTACATGCTACATACATACCACATACATACTACATACATACTACATACATACTACATGCTACATACATACTACATATATACTACATGCATGCTACATACATACTACATGCATGCTACATGCATGCTACATACATACTACATGCATGCTACATACATACTACATGCTACATACATACCACATACATACTACATACATACTACATACATACTACATGCTACATACATACTACATATACTACATGCATGCTACATACATACTACATGCATGCTACATGCATGCTACATACATACTACATGCTACATACATACCACATACATACTACATGCTACATACATACTACATATATACTACATGCATGCTACATACATACTACATGCTACATACATACTACATGCATGCTACATGCATGCTACATGCTACATACTACATGCTACATACATGCTACATGCATGCTACATACATACTACATACATACTACATGCTACATACATACCACATATATACTACATACATACAATACATTCATACAATACATACATAGACATACAGTACATATAACATAGAGTAACATACTTACCAATACTTGTCACATTGTTCCCCGAAGCCATTGTCTTTTCCGGAATAAATATTAACATAACAAACCACAAAAATACTCACCCACGATCCGAAGCAGTCCACGAGTGTGTCCCACGACGATCTTGGGTAGAGAACTGCAGCATCAGATGATGCTGCCGTTCTCTACGGGCTGTAGGAATCCAATGACAGAAGGTAGGTATCCTTCCGCACTGTATTCCTCCGCCACTTAAAAAAAAAAAAAGTCCCTAGTCTCACTTTATGCCATTGCTGTGTGGGAATTTCCCACGCAGCAATGGCATAAAGTGAGACTAGGGACTTTTTTTTTTTTAAGTGGCGGAGGAATACAGTGCGGAAGGATACCTACCTTCCGTCATTGGATTCCTGCAACCCGTAGAGAACGGCAGCATCATCTGATGCTGCAGTTCTCTACCCAAGATCGTCGTGGGACACACTCGTGGACTGCTTCGGATCGTGGGTGAGTATTTTTGTGGTTTGTTATGTTAATATTTATTCCGGAAAAGACAATGGCTTCGGGGAACAATGTGACAAGTATTGGTAAGTATGTTACTCTATGTTATATGTACTGTATGTCTATGTATGTATTGTATGAATGTATTGTATGTATGTAGTATATATGTGGTATGTATGTAGCATGTAGTATGTATGTAGTATGTATGTAGCATGCATGTAGTATATATGTAGTATGTATGTAGCATGTAGCATGTATGTAGCATGTATGTGGTATGTATGTAGCATGTAGTATGTATGTAGCATGCATGTAGTATATATGTAGTATGTATGTAGCATGTAGTATGTATATAGTATGTATGTGGTATGTATGTAGCATGTAGTATGTATGTAGCATGCATGTAGCATGCATGTAGTATGTATGTAGCATGCATGTAGTATGTATGTAGCATGTATGTAGTATGTATGTAGCATGCATGTAGTATGTATGTAGCATGCATGTAGTATGTATGTAGCATGTAGTATGTATGTAGCATGCATGTAGCATGCATGTAGTATGTATGTAGTATGTATGTAGTATGTATGTAGTATGTATGTAGCATGCAGTATGTATGTAGCATGCATGTAGCATGCATGTAGTATGTATGTAGTATGTATGTAGCATGCAGTATGTATGTAGCATGTATGTAGCATGTATGTAGTATGTATGTAGTATATATGTAGTATGTATGTAGCATGTAGTATGTAGCATGTAGTATGTATGTAGCATGCATGTAGTATATATGTAGTATGTATGTAGCATGTAGTATGTATGTAGCATGTAGTATGTATGTAGCATGCATGTAGTATGTATGTAGTATTTTTTTTTTTTTTTTTAACATTTAACACATTAGCCGGATGATGGGACTACTACTGTCCCATCATTGGCTAATGTGTCAATCACTGTCATGGTAGCAGGCATCGCCCGATGGGACTTGGTAGTCCCATCGGACGATGCCTGCACAGCCCCCCGGAGCCTGCACAGACCACCGGCAGGCCGGCACAGCCCCCCGGCAGGCCGGCACAGCCCCCCGAAGCCTGCACAGACCACCGGCAGGCCGGCACAGCCCCCCGGCAGGCCGGCACAGCCCCCCGGAGCCTGCACAGACCACCGGCAGGCCGGCACAGCCCCCCGGCAGGCCGGCACAGCCCCCCGGAGCCTGCACAGACCACCGGCAGGCCGGCACAGCCCCCCGGCAGGCCGGCACAGCCCACCGGAGCCTGCACAGACCACCGGCAGGCCGGCACAGCCCCCCCCGGCAGGCCGGCACAGACCACCGGAGCCTGCACAGACCCCCTGGCAGGCCGGCACAGCCCCCAGAAAGGCCCGTACAGACCCCAGAGAGGCTGTACAAGGCAAAAACAGGGTTTTTCTTATTCCGATACCGGAAGTCCCATAGACTTGAATGGGACTTCCGGTATCGGAATCGGCGATACCGATACTTTTTTTAAAGATCGGCCGATCCATTCCGATCTGATACTTTGAAGTATCGGACGGTATCGCTCAACTCTAGTCACAACACACCTGGTAACATGAAGATGTATGCCTCGACCTTATGAAATGCAGTCTTGGTCGGGACTTAAGACATAGCATGCGACTGTGGCAGAAGAAGTGACGAGGAAGTAACTGGAGAGATGAGTGGTAAGGTGAGTTTTATTCTATTATTTATTTTCCTTTTTAACCTTTTGTCAGCCCTCTATGGTTCAGCAAATTGACGTTGAGCTAATTGTAAAAAATCTGCATTCTCTAAAAGGATTTTGATAAAATTTTAGTAGAATTCAATTCAACTTGAGTATATTTACCATTACTAGTAAGTTATTAATTTTTACCTACCTTTTATTTTTCTTTACTTTATTTGCTTGGATGGATAATGAGTAGAAGCATTAAAGGTGCCCTTCAGTGCACAGTCTGCCATATGTATACATAACTGGAGCAAGATTTCCAGGGTGGATACCACTGTAGCAAATGTGAGTATGTTGCCCACCTGAAAGCTCATATTAGATATCTGGAGGAGTAAAAATCAACACTAATGGTGATTAACAATGTCACTGACCGACAATTAGGAGGCGAACATGGAGAGTTGTGCACTGGGTCATTTCGAACAGGCAAAATGCTAGCTTAATGAAGTAAGGGGGAATGTAAAGGGGTTGAAGAAAAAGAAGGCCACTCCTATTTCTGTACTTACAAGCAACATTGACAAATTGTGGGATGAAGCAAGGGTGTTAGCCTCAAAAATTGCAGGGCTTGCAACCTTAGTGGATACTTCTCCCCCTGACATAGGAAAGAACAGTTTAGCTAGTAGATTGGGAGAGTAATGTAGGTATGGTTAGAAAGTTGGCCATATGGGATTCTATCATTTGGAATACAGATAAGTTGAATATTTTGTTGCCAATACTGCCCCATTGAATGGTTTGCTGTCTTCCTAGTGCCAGGGTTTGACATGTGACAGAACAGGTTGCTAAATTACTGAGGGGGACTTGTGATTATTCATCTGTCTTGGTCCATGTCGGAACAAATAAAAGAATAAGTGCTAAATGGAAAATCTTGTTAGAGTTAGGCTGAAAGCTGAAGTGAAAGACCTTAAGGTTGTATTCTCTGGAACATTTCCACAACAAGATAGACCATGGAAACTTTGGGAACTTAGAGAGTTGAATGCATGGCTTAAAGGGAATAAGTCATGACTTTTAAGCTATGCAACCCATTAATATGGGCATGCAGGTTACAGACTGCTGAAAAAAGTCCTACCTGTATATCTCATATCAAATGCCTTGTTGTTTAGAAATCTGCCTTTCTCACTTTATGTAAATGAGTTTTTCCAGGCTGTGGGGAGGACACTACCTGAAAGATAACTCTGCTTCAGTAATAAATTATTATGTGAATTACCTACCATAACATAACTGTGTGCTTGTGTTATTAGGATTTCATCTTGTAATCTTGCTTCTGCATAGTTCCATCAATCCTCTTCAGTATTCCATCCTTCCATGAACATTAGCTTCACACTTCTGCTGCACATGTGCCAACGAGTCTCTGATGGTTTCATTCCCAGTGTTTCTGGTAACTGGAAACAACAAAAGACTAATAAAACTTCAGGGCCCTATAGAGATTACAGATACTCTGAAAACACTTGCTCGCTTTCAGCCTAACTTAGGCTAGTTTCACACTAGCATATGGCCGAGGTGTGAAGGGCTGCAGACTTCCTTTGTGAAGCTTCGCCCATGGCCGCACCTCCTCCCGTCAGCTCCGCCTACCTCGGCATGCGGCGTGCGTACCCTATATTTAACATTGGGTATGCAGGCCGTGCTGATGTATGCGGATGCCTCCACATGTGTCGTTTTGACAGTGTGGCGACCTGCGCTGAACGCAATGTGTTGCATTTTGGTGCGGTCACCACACTGTCAAAATGACACATGCGGAGGCATCTGCATACATCAGCACAGCGTGCATACCCAATGTTAAAGATAGGGTACGCACGTCGCATGCCAAGGTAGGTGGAGCTGATGGGAGGAGGTGCTGCCATGGGTTGAGCTTCACAGAGGAAGTCTGCAGCCCTCCTCACCTCGGCCATACGCTAGTGTGAAACTAGCCTTGGTGACCATTATATTTGTGTGGGACACCTTCAGGCTCTCCTCTGACAGATGATGTCAGGAAAAAGAAATATGGGTTGTGTTGAATTTCAATTCCTAATCATTTTCCTCTTCTGGGAGTTAAGAATGAGCTAGCATGTAGCATATTACTCACCTGACCACATTTTCATTGCGTGCTTGTTCAACCAAGCTGTGCATGCATAAGTATGAGGTGTTTGAAAGGGATACAGTTAGGTCCAGAAATATCTGGACAATAACAAATATTTTGACATTTTAGCTGTTACCAAAATATATTCAAGATACAGTTACATAATCAATATGGGCTTAAAGTGCAGACTCCTAGTTTAAATTTGAGGGTATTACATCCTAATTGGAGTAAAGGCATAAAAATTCCAGCTTTTTAATATAAAGCTGCCTCTTTTTATAGGGACCAAAAGTAACTAGGCAATTATCTCAAAAGCTCTTTAATGTGCTTTATGAGCGCTTCCCTCATTAATCCCTCATCAACTAAGCAGGTTAAAGGTCTGGAGTTGATTTCAGGTGTGGCATTTGCAGTGGAAGTTGTAGTAGCACTCAGTGGAAGAGTAACAGACCATCATTGGACTAAGAAAAGATTAAATCCATCCAAGAGATAGCAAAAATTTTAGGAGTGGCCAAATCAACAGATTGACACATTTTGCAAAAAGAGTGCTCTGATGAGCTTGGGAACTGAAAAAATCCTAGACATACACACAAGCGAACAACTCTCTCAAAGTAGATGTTTCAATATCTAAGCCTACCATAAAGAGAAAACTTTATGAGAGTAAACACAGAGAGTTCATCACATGGTGCAAAACATAAATAATCCTCAAAAATAGAAGGGCCAGATTAGAGTTTACCAAAAAGCACCTAAAGAAGTCACCTCAGTTCTGGAAAAGCATTCTTTGGACAGATGAATCTAAGATTAACCTGTACCAGAAAGATAGGAAGAAGGAAGTATGGTGAAGGCTTGGAACAGAATGGGCTTGGAATTACTTTGGGCCACTGAAATTAGGAGGCTTTGTAGAAAAATGGTTGCCATTGCTAAGCGTTTCATAGATTTTGTTTTTCAATTACCTTCATTAAACCTAAAAGTCTACACTTTAATTGCATGACAGTTGTTTCAAAAAATAGTCGCATGCAGAGCCCAAATTGCGGTCACTGTCCAAATATTTCTGGAGCTAACTGTAGCTGTTTAATATAGTATCTTTTTGCACTTTTAGTATTCATTTTGCAAAGTAAATGATTATAAAATTATTCAACTTTATGTTGTAGCTTTACACAGTAAAATGCACTGATTTTGCTTTAAACAGCTTTGCGTGCAATCTCTTAGTACAAATGATGTCTTCTCTGAGGACTGCTTTATCAGAGCTAAGGGAATCATAGATGATGTATGATTTTGCATGTCACTAATACATTTGTGTGCCAGCTTTGAAGCTGATAGTCCGCTGATACACCTGTACTGAAGATGGGACTGTTTATTAGTCTGCTTTATGACCCGTCAAGCCTTTATCTGCCCTTCAAATAACAAGTCTTGAATTTATGGATGTCTGAGTCCAGTAAATTATATCATTGCTGTGTCTGGTAGCAGTGTAAGGTTTGGCTGTTTATGGGGATGTGTGGGAGTTTAAATAATGTAGCATCAGGACAGAGGTGGGATGGAGGTATTTTACAGATCATAGGCTCTTTTTTATCGCAGGAAGACAAACACTCAAATCATCTCTAAGGCTAAGTTTCGATAACATCATTGACATTTTTAAAACTTCATGATTTATGCTGCAAAGTGCTAGTTATTAGATGATTATGTCTTCTCAAAGAGTTACAAAGATCTACTAGCTCGAGTCCATTTTCTCCTTTGAATTCCATTTGAAAGGTTTTAGCAGATTCAATTTGAAAAAAGATTCGAGACTTTGTAAATGAAAACCACTAATGCCATTACCTGCTTGTTCAGTGTCAACAGAAAGATTGTTTTGTAAAATGCAATTTTTTAACTGGTCACTGCATAATAATCTTATGTAGGAAAAATGTACCGTCTCATTGGATTAGAATTATGGGATCAATTAAATGGGTTGTCCAGGATTGAAGTATTCATGGCATATTCAGAAGACAGGTCATCTATAATCTATTGGTTGGCATCTTCCATCAGGCACTCCCACAAATCAACTAAAAAGAACAATGGCAATGGTATTCTCTGTCTTTTTCCTAGTAAGTTGCTTACCTTCAAATACTGCAGTCTCAGTTAACAACTAATCTGTGGGATCACCAAATGTTCGACCCCCACCATTCTCATAATGATGACCTATGGATGTGTCATCAATAATTCAGTCCTGGACAACCCTTTTCATTGGTTAGTAGAATATCTGACATTAAGCTTGTTGAACAATTTACAATAGAAGAAAAGCATAATTATGATTGCAGCTCTGGACTATAATAGAAGCTGTGACTGTGAAAAAGTAGAGTAGAGATAAGTAACATAATAAGTAATGTAAATTATATAATTACTAGCTGAAGAGCCCGCCACTGCCCGGGCATAGTAACTAACTATGGTTAATTATAACAAATTATAATGATTACATCTATATATATAAAGCTGAGTGTATAGCCCCGCCCACTCCGCATAGCCACATTCACTAAAATATCACACATCATCCCGTCAGCCAGAGCCACCGGACTACTACTCGTAATATCCCATATCATTCAATCAGCCAGAGCCACCAAACATCTACCCCTAACATCCAACATCATCCCTTCAGCCAGGGGCACCGGACTACTACCCCTAATATCCCAAATCATCCCGTCAGCCAGAGCTACCGGACTACTACCCGTAATATCCCATATCTTCCAATCAGCCAGAGCCACCAGACAACTACCCCTAATATCCAACATCATCCCGTCAGCCAGAGGCACCAGACTACTACCCCTAATATCCCACATCATCCCATCAGCCAGAGCTACCGGACTACTACCCCTAGTATCCCACATCGTCCCCTCAGCCAGAGCCACCGGACTACTACCTCTAATATCCGACATCATCTCATCAGCCAGAGCCACCGGACTACAAACCCTAATATCCCACCTCATCCGGTTAGCCAGAGCCACCGCACAACTACCACAAATATCCCACATCATCCCGTCACAGCCACCGGACTACTACCCCTAATATCCCACACCATCCCATCAGCCAGAGACTTTGGACTACTATCCCTAATATCTCACATCATCCCATGAGCCTGGGGTCAGAACCAGAGCGCTGAGTTGAATGGTCCTATTTTCCATACCAGGGATCCCTTTAAGAGAGGCCTGGTGTCAAAACCAGAGTGCTAAGTGGAATTGCCCTAATTGTCATACCAATGATCCCTTTAAGAGAGACAGTGGTCAGCACTAGAGCACTGAGTGGAACGGTCCTAACTTCCATATCGGGGATCACTTTATGACAGCCAGGGGTCAGTACCAGAGCATTTGATGACAACTGCCCTGACTTCCATACCGAGGATCCCTTTAAGAGAGCCGGGGGTCAGAACCAGAATGTTGAGTGGAATTGCCCTAACTTCCATACCGGGGATCCCTTTAAGAGAGGCCTGGGGTCAGAACCAAAACACTGGATGGATTTGCCCTGACTTCCACACCAATGATCCCTTTAATAGAAGCCTGAGGTCAGAATCAGAGCACTGAGGGATTTGCCCTGTCTTCCATACCGGAGATCCCTTTAAGAGAGGCCTGGGGTCAGTACCAAAGCGCAGAGTGGATTTGCTTTCACTTCTGTACCAGGGATCCCTTTAAGAGACCCTGGGGTCAGAACCAGAGCACTTAGTGGAATTGCCCTAACTTCTATACCAATGATCCCTTTAAGAGACCCTGGGGTCAGAACCACAGCGCTGAGTGGAACGGTCCTAATTCCATACTGGGGATCGCTTTAAGAGAGACCTGGGGTCATAACCAAAGCGCTGGATGGATTTGCCCTGACTTCCATACCAATGATCCCTTTAAGAGAGGCCTGGGGTCAGTATCAGAGCACTGAGGGATATGCCCTAACTTCCATACAAAAGATCCCTTTAAGAGGAAAGATGTGCTTATGGGATGGAGGATGTGTGATGGATATATGGGCAGGTGAGGGGGTGATTCATTTCTGTAATGTGCTCTCTGCTCCTTTCTGGGGGCAGAAAATGCCTGGGAGATTATGTTCCCGGGGATGCTAGATTTCTCCCACCTTGTCAGTGTCTGCAGAGTTGTTGTCAAGTGGGAAAACTTGCTCATAGCAACCAATCACAGCTCAGCTTCTTTTAACCAGCTCTGGTGAAATGAGATGCTTAGTGATTGGTTGCAAGGAAATCTGTTGCTCATAGCAACCAATCACAGCTCAGCTTCTTTTAAACAGCTCTGGTGAAATGAAAGATTCTTCATGATTGGTTGGTGATACACACATACATTCAATTTTATGTATATAGATTTTTATGTATAGATTATTTGTGTATACAATGTAAAAATGTACTAAAAAATAAATGGGTAAGATCTGTACCTCATCAAGTTTATGAACTTAGTGAAATCTGATGCACAGGTAAAGCATAGGAAAATAATAAAAGGCTTAGGAAAACATGTGTTAGGGGTGGCAGAACGCACCAAATAATAAAATGATAGTAAGGTCGTTCACCGTGCAGAGGTGGTAAACTGCTGCTTAGTAATGGCGGATGTATATAGCGGTATACAAAAGGTCACACACGGATTAACGTCACTCGGTGTGAACAGGAACGGACTCTGTTACGTCACAGAGCCGTAGTACCGCGGAACTTAAATGCCAGAGTCTGTTAGAACTCACAGAGCTCGGCAAGGGGGCACACAGAATGCGGTCACAGAACTGTGCCCCAAGGACACGGGCTCAGAGTCCCTCTAGACCTTCTGAGCATGCGGCGTCGCACCTGCGGACACCACTATAGATGCTGACTGTGGTGGAGTGTCAAGCATGTGCACCGTGGCGTGTAGAGCCACCGGTGGACACTGATTCCACTCTCTGACTCTGCCTCTACCTACACCTAGACCTGGGCGCTTAACAGGCTAGGCTGCACAACACATGCGTAACAAGGGTAGGAGTTTCTTAATGAGTCATTCACCAGAGACATTCAAACATGCATGCAATACTCACTCCTCATGGTCTAATCTTTGTCTATATTAGCACATGACTGAGTGGCCATGCAAACCTTTTATAGCAGCGTCCTTCCGGGACCTTCCTGACCTTCCTGATGGTCCAATCTGAGCTGGAGAAGGACCTGAGCATGTGACCTCCGATCTCCAATGAGAGATTGTCCCACAGGCATGCTCAGTGGACTGAAAGAAGGACTTGGTCCCTGGAGTAGCTCGCTGCTGACCAGCCTGCATTGCTATAGCTGGACCAGAGGTGGCAGCAGCAACCAAACAGACAGAGCTGGTCTGAGCAGAGTGCCGGGATCGACGAGTCTGCTCAACAGCCTCCTCTGCGGCCAGACAGGAATGGGGGACTGTTGAATGCAAGGATCGGGATTCCTGCTGTCCAGCGACAGGAACCTGACGCCTAACAACATGCAGTTATATTTTGATCACTTTGCTTTTTTTGGGGTCTAGCCATGACTCATTTTGCCCCATTTTATGCAAAGATAGATTTTTTTTTTTAGCCCTGTATTTTGAAAATTCTAACTTCTACATTTTTCCCTCAACTTAGTTGTATGACGGGTCATTGAGGATCAAATTGCATTTTTTGATTGAAATTTTGGAACTATTTTGATTTTGTGTTACAGAGTTTAAAGCACACTTCAAATGACACTTTAAATGACATGTTAAATTAACATCATTTTGTACGACAACACAATTAGGTGTATATCAAATGAATAAAGTAATTTAGGCATTGTACATTCACACATTAAATAGTTGCTATATTCTGAAGGTGATAACTTTACATTTTTCAATAGATCAATGTTTAATTAGTATTTTATATAAATATACATACATGGCAAAAATTAAGAGACCACTGCAACATTTTCAGCATTTCTGATTTTTCTCTTTATAGGTATATTTTTGAGTAAAATGTAAATTGCTCGTTTATTCTAGTAACAACTGACAACATGTCTTCGAATTTCCCAGCACCAAATTTTACATTTATTTTCAGAAAATGAGAAATGATCAAAATAACAAAAAAATGCAGTGCTTGCAGACCTCAAATAACACTAAGAAAAGAAATTCATAATCATTTAGAAACAACAATACTAATGTTTTACCTCAGGAAGAGTTCAGAAATCAATATTTTGTGGAATAACCATGATTTTTAATCACAGCTTTCATGCGTCTTGGCATGCTTTCCACCAGTCTTTCACACTGCTTTTGGGTGACCTTATGCCACTCCTGGTACAAAAATTTAAGCAGTTCTTTATGTGATGGCTTGTGACTATCTGTCTTCCTCTTGATTATATTCCAGAGGTTTTCAACAGGGTTCAGGTCTGGAGTTTGGGCTGGCCATGACAGGTGTTTGATGTGGTGGTCCTTCATCCACACATTGATTGACCTAGCTGTGTGGCATGGCGCATTGTCCTGCTGGAAAAACCAGTCCTCAGAGTTGGGGAACATTGCCTGAGCAGAAGGAATCAACTGGTTTTCCAGGATTACCTTGTATGTGGTTTGATTTGTACATCCTTTGCAAAGATTAACCTGCCCAATTCCAGCCTTGCTGAAGCATCCCCAGATCATCACCTATCCTCCACCAAATTTCACAGTGGGTGCAAGACACTGTGGCTTGTACGCCTCTCCAGGCCTCCGTCTAACCATCAGATGTCCAGATGTTGGGCTAAGCTGAAAATTAGACTCATCAAAGAAGATTACCTTACTCCAGTCCTCTCTGGTCCAACATTATGGTTTTTGGAAAACTTCAGCCTGGCTATCCCTTTGCTTCTCATTGATGAAAGGCTTTTTTCTAGCTTTACATGACTTGAGCCATGCCTCTAGGAGCCTGTTATGAACTGTTCTTGCCATGCACTTAACCCCAGCTACCATTTGCTATTTCTTTTGTATGTCACTTGATGTCATCCAGCGGTTGCTGAGTGACATTTGAATAAGATCTCGGTCATCCCGGTCAGTGGAGAGTCATTTTCGCTCTCTGCTGGTCTGTAGCTTTGTTGTCCCTAATGTCTGCTACTTGACTTTATTGTAATGGATTGCCATCTTGGAAATTTTATGGATGGAGGCAACATGAAGCTCGCTGTATCTCTCTGCTAGTAAAGCCAGAATTGAGCCCTTCTTTTCCTCACTTAAGACTTTTCTTTTCAACTCCTTTGGCATAGTTAAAAGTTATTTTTTCATTCCTATTACTTTTGGGATATTACTAGCACTTGTTTTGCCATCCAGCTTGTCCTATTGCAAGAGGATTGTGAACACCACAGCAGGGTTTTTTATACTTTCCTTTGTTACATAAGTTTTGGTTCAGGTGATCACCTAATCAGAAGCACATTAAGTACAATGAGGTGTACTCTGGTTGGAATTCAACTTACACTGGAATGGAATGGCAGACAGACATGTAGAGAAGCTGATTTTTATAAAACTGTGCAGTGGTCTCTTAATTTTTGCCAGAGCTGTATATACTGTATATATATAATTACATTTTTGGCGGTTTTAAGGTTTTAAATACCATGATGTCATGGACACCGCCTGCTTACTGCACATGTGACTCGGATGCTATTGTAAAGGGGGACTTCGCTTCTCACACTCACTTACTCACCTATCACAATAGCCTTACAATGAGCTAAGCATTCCTCATAGCCAGTTCTCACATCCACACCAAATATTTTGTTGCCATCACTTGCTATTGTGATAGGCTAGGGAGATGCTTGTACTGGGTTTCATACCAGCAAACACCAACCTGCTTTCCTCATATCATCATAGGTATTTTTCTTGCACTCTGACATACAAGGGGTAACACAACCAAGCTATACATTCCTTCTTCAATGTTGGGGTACGTTTAGAGTAGAAAGGAACTAACTTATTATATTTTAGATTTAATATGCAAAAGAAGTACAGTGCTTAAAGTTTACAAAAGATGAAATCATAAAAAGAGACACAGAGAAGCAAAAAGAGAGTAAGATAAAAAGTTATAAATTACAGAAATATCTTAGGAATATTGGATCTGTGTGTGCTTCTGGCAGAGGAGACGGCTGCAGGAAGCAAGAACAAACAGTCATATGTAAAAGTTTGGGCACCCCTATTAATGTTAATCTTTTTTCTTTATAACAATTTTGGTTTTTGCAACAGCTATTTCAGTTTCATATATCTAATAACTGATGGACTCAGTTATATTTCTGGATTCAAATGAGGTTTATTGTACTAACAGAAAATGTGCAATCTGCATTTAAACAAAATTTGAGCGGTGCAAAATTATGGGCACCCTTATCATTTTCTTGATTTGAACACTCCTAACTACTTATTACTGACTTCCTGAAGCACTAAATTGGTTTTGTAACCTCATTGAGCTTTGAACTTCATAGCCAGGTGTATCAAATCATGAGAAAAGGTATTTAAGGTGGCCACTTGCAAGTAGTTCTCCTATTTGATTCTCCTATGAAGAGTGGCATCATGGGCTCCTCAAAACAACTCTCAAATGATCTGAAAACAAAGATTATTCAACATAGCTTTTCAGGGGAAGGATACAAAAAGTTGTCTCAGAGATTTAACCTGTCAGTTTCCACTGTGAGGAACATAGTAAGGAAATGGAAGAACACAGGTACAGTTCTTGTTAAGCCCAGAAGTGGCAGGCCAAGAAAAATATCAGAAAGGCAGAGAAGAAGAATGGTGAGAACAGTCAAGGACAATCCACAGACCACCTCCAAAGACCTGCAGCATCATCTTGCTGCAAATGGTGTCACTGTGCATCGGTCAACAATACAGCGCACTTTGTACAAGGAGAAGCTGTATGGGAGAGTGATGCGAAAGAAGCCGTTTCTGCAAGCACGCCACAAACAGAGTCGCCTGAGGTATGCAAAAGCACATTTGGACAAGCTAGTTACATTTTGGAAGAAGGTCCTGTGGACTGATGAAGCAAAGATTGAGTTGTTTGGTCATACAAAAAGTGTTATGCATGGAGGCTAAAAAGCACAGCATTCCAAGAAAAACACTTGCTACCACAGTAAAATTTGGTGGAGGTTCCATCATGCTTTGGGGCTGTGTGGCCAATGCCGGCACCAGGAATCTTGTTAAAGTTGAGGATCGCATGGATTCAACTCAGTATCAGCAGATTCTTGACAATAATGTGCAAGAATCAGTGACGAAGTTGAAGTTACGCAGGGGATGGATATTTCAGCAAGACAATGATCCAAAACTCTGCTCCAAATCTACTCAGGCATTCATGCAGAGGAACAATTACAATGTTCTGGAATGGCCATCCCAGTCCCCAGACCTGAATATCATTGAACATCTGTGGGATGATTTGAAGTGGGCTGTCCATGCTCGGCGACCATCAAACTTAACTGAACTGGAATTGTTTTGTAAACAGGAATGGCCACAAATACCTTCATCCAGGATCCAGGAACTCATTTATAGCTACAGGAAGCAACTAGAGGCTGTTAATTTTGCAAAAGGAGGATCTACGAAATATTAATGTCACTTTTATGTTGAGGTGCCCATACTTTTGCAGCGGTCAAATTTTGTTAAAATGCAGATTGCACATTTTCTGTTAGTACAATAAACCTCATTTGAATCCAGAAATATAACTGTCCATCAGTTATTAGATATATGAAACTGAAATAGCTGTTGCAAAAAACAAAATTGTTATAAAGAAAAAAGGTTAACATTAATAGGGGTGCCCAAACTTTTACATATGACTGTATCTACAGTATACTGTATGTTGCTTTTCCTTGGCTTTAAACCTAATATTTGGTAGATGAGCTAATATAATGGGTCTCACCAGTCCCATCACCTGAGGCAAGAGGAAGACGGCTGATTAGATGCAATTCAAACCCAGTTTTGGCACTGATTTCTACTTTGGGTCATATTTTCCCCCAGGAACCGCCTATTGAAACAATACCACCATCATCTACCAAACACACTTTAATCACTCAAAACACACTAAATATGATGTATCCATAATCTGGGGGAGATATTGCATTCCTGTGGATTGCCAACTACCAACACTTTTGCAATTTTGCTTACAGATCCCAGTGAACTTGAGAAATTTGTGATTAGATCCTTGCGAATCACCATAAAAAGTCTGACACTTTTTTGCACATTGTATAAGATAACAGAGGACTTACATGACCTCAGGGGCAACCAAATGGGCCTCCCACATGAGGGAATATAACAGCCTGTGTAAAAGCCTAAGCAGGTAATGCAGCAGCCATTTTATCAGGGTTTTAGGACAGTGTGAGGATATCAGAAAGCTCAGCACTGGAAATAGGAAGACAAAGCTCTAAAATATTGCAAAAATACTCCAGACAATAATATTTTTCATAACTCCAAAGTGAAGATAAAATTTGTTGCCTGTAAATAATGCAGAGATTCAATTCATTAAGGAGTGAAAGAGAGAGGACAGGTGCAAGTGGATTGATCAGTGATATGGTGTAGGCTGTTGCAGTCAAATTAAAATTGCACATATTTGGTATTCATTATTAATGCACTTAAGACAGCACAATAATTTTTACTGAAAAAAAATTGAAATCAGTGTCCGACAGTGACCTTTGCTTTTCACAAGTGACTAATTAATTTTTCATTACTCATTACTTGTGCAATCATTTTTGTGACAGGGGATATAATTGCTTTTTTTTCTTTATTTTTTTTAATTCAAATGAAAATTCCCTAAAACCCAGGCATTTAACTCTGATTGTCTACCTCACAAACAAGGTAGTCAAGGTATTTTTGCATAACTGTTCTGTTTGCCAAATGTTTCATCTGTACATGCCACACTAATTCAACTCCCTGTTGCCGGTGTTGACTTTTTTTTCATGTACCTACCTAGCACAACTTATTTTGTCATTTTTGCAATGGGGTTTGAATTTTCTTGACAAAAAAAATAGAAAAACCAACGTTGACAATTAATATGAAAACTATACCCACTACAGCCACATGTTTTCTAAATGTGTACATACAGAAAGAATTTCTTATTACATCATTTTTGGTAATAGTTGAATAATTGAGGTTGAAAATATCAAATGTTAAATAAAATGTTGCACAAAATCCATGGTAAAAGACAGTGTGACAATAGCAATGAATGGGGTAGTATAAAAGAAAAAAACATACCACAGTTAAAAATAGGGAAGGCACTAGCAGCAGCAGAAGCACCACTATCATTGGCACCAGGCCATAGTACTTCCTAACGCAGGTCATAATTGGCCTCCTTTGACTCCAGCAAGTGTATAACTGGGGAGGAAATACAGTACAATATGGAATATAAGACACATTTCTTCTGTCAGTTACAGCAGGATGATGTTACCTCTAACAGCGACACTGTCAGTTTGAGTCAGTTTTCTGCACAAAACTGTCTGCCTGAACACAAATGAAGAACAGGGTTCATTTTTGGATTTTTTTTTATTTAAAAAACATGAAAAATCTATCAGTGCACTGTGTTATTATATGAGTTGATGGTTATTATTGGTTTACGTTCCGTTTCTATGCCGAGGTCACCTTGACATTATAAGAGGTGTTTGTTTGCATTGAAGGGATTGAAAGGGGTTCGATGCAGTCCTAGGAGATCACAGTGTTATACTTGTATTTTCTGTACAATGGAAGTATCTGCAATTCTTGGCAAATTAAGTAAAGGAATTTTTTACAATGTGCATAAGAACTAACAGGCAGGTAGTTGCTAACTACCTGTCTGTTTCTCCTGCGGCCGATTTCTGCCTGCACAGACCGCTCCTGCCAGTGATTTTATGACTTCTGTTAATATCACTTCAACAGAGCAGCAGCTTTTCTTCTGCTTTGTTCTAATAATGGAACTTGACTGCCAATGTCACTATGATTGACAGCAGGCTCCCCACTGCCTAACTGCGGGGAGCCGGTTGTCAATCAGTATGATGTCAGAAGTTACGCCCCAATCTTTTCTGTTAACATATAACAGCTGAATCATTAGAAGGAGCAATCAACAGCTGTTAGCCGGTCCCGGGTACAACAGGCAGTTATTTGCCTCTGTTAGCAACTACCTGCTTTTTAGATTTTAGGCCAAAAGTAAAAAAAAAAAAGCAATGGAAAAACACTTTAAATGTAAATCAAGTTTTTAGGAAAAATTTGCTAAACCTGGTGTATTTGAATTTCAAAAGACTTGATCATCCTTAAAAGCATGTGTATTTTAGCCCACAGATGGGTTAGAAAGAAGGGTCTGCTTGTGCTACAGAAGACAGACTTTTGTATATCAGCTCTTGAAGCTTTTCCACGTTTAATTGAAAGGTGCAGTCTGAGCTACAATACAAGACGACTCATGGACACGAGTGAAACTGTACTGTATAGAAAAAGAGCCAGTGATTAAAGGAGACTTCAGCACCATGGATAGCTCTCATGTCCCAAATCAATATGCTTAATATATAAATCTATGTATGTAGGAGAACAGCTGTATACTGAAATGATATATACAGTTAAGCAGATAACAAGAAAACACGCATCTGAAGAAGTATTTTGTCATTTAAAATGTATTATTGGCTTCTCCGCTATGCCAACTTTCTCTGCAAGCCTCGCTCGACAACAAACTGGAAGGAGTTATTTCAGACCGCAGAGAATTTGAAGTCTTGTTAAAAGCTGACAAATGTTCGCAGGTAGCAATTTACTTTTCATTTGTGGTGCTGTGTTCCAGCCATTCTTTCAATTTGCCAACTGCCAAGGGTGATAAGGAGAAAGTTAGCACTCCATGGGCAATCTACGGGGACGCTTAATGCAAAGGGAAATGATACTGCTCAGAGGTGGAAACTCACTTGCCAAATGACTCTCTAGATAGGAAAGGGCACTCTGATTCTGTTCAGAAGTGTTTTTAGCTTTTCAAATCTGATGACTGCGATATAAGGCAAAGTAAAATGAGAGATCAATGCAGGAACATAGAGAGTTCTGAAATCTATACAACCTTCCAAAGCATCCTCCTGGGGTTACGCTTTATCTCCCTCCATTTACTTTTCTACTTGGATGCCCTCATCAGTTTTTCAGAAAGAATGGTTTGGTTTTGAGCACATTTGTTCCCCTGAAGTCTAGATAGTTTTACGAGTCTCATGAACAAAATGGATTTTATAACCAGGCTCATATGTTCATTTTGAAACACAAAAGAAAATATTGTGCAAATTAAAATGAAATGTCAGAAGGGACGACTAATACATAGCAGAGTAAAAAGGCTGTTCCCTTCTACCATAAACACCCAAATGAACAAATTCTATTTTAGGCGCCTGTTTAGAAGCCAGATATTTAAGTATTCAATATCATTTTTTAATTAAAAAATATATGCTGATTCATTGCTGGTCTATTTCTTTACTATTGTCAAAACTCATTATTTTGATACAGGGTATTCTGCAGTCATGACTAGTGGCCGCTCAACAGCTGACTGTATACTATTATACATTGAACTTGATGCAATTCATCGCCTATCTATAATGGAAAAGTCACACACATAGACTTTGAATGGAGTGACATTGTGCATTCTTGATCACAGCTTTATTCAGTGTGGGACCAAGCTCTAAACCCCCAATGAGATAAGCTGCAATTTTGCTATAATTTTTTTAAAGGGATCTTGGCAGGAGGATTTTATATCTAATACTAATGGCATGCATCTACAGGGGATTTCCCACTGATTTAATCCTTTCCTTGATAGTAGAAATTGGGTTTGCAGTTTCTGAGAAATCCAGCATTTAAATTGTATGCAAATGAGTCTCAAGTGCTTCATGGTAGGACATTGCTCATCAGCTTTTCTGTTCTCTCTCTGTTTCTCAACTCCAACCCTGCCTTACGTGTCTGACTGACAATTCACTCTTGTTTCATTAACCTGCTTTATTTATCTCTCAAAAGCATCATCAATGCCTGGAGTGGTCAACATGATCCCACGAGATCCAATGTATCAATCTGTGTATGCGTCAACCTAAGCCCTAATGGACTGAGAGAGTTTTTGGTAGGGAAGCAGGTCACTGAAAAAAGAGTGACTTGTCAGTCAGACAAAGGCGTCAGATGGTGGGCGGGGAATAGGGTAAGAGAGGGCAAGAGACTTGCAAGTAGTGTTGAGCTTTCCGATACCGCAAGGATCGGGTATCGGCCGATATTTGCTGTCTCGGAATTCCGATACTGACTTCCGATACTTTTTTCATATCCGATACCGGAATCGGAAGTTCCCATAATGCTATCAGCCCGCTCGCTTTGATTCAGCCAATGGGATTCCTCAGAAGTGTGGGCACATCCTGTTAGGCATGTAGGCATGTTAACTATTGGCATGGCTGTGATTGGCTGCTGAAATGATGTCATGATACCACTATAAAAGCCACTGCCGCCGCCATTTCTGGTCACTCTGCTAATTCAGTTAGGGACAGGCTGCTGTTGAAGACTGTGAGGGACAGTTAGAAATAGCGATTCTCAAAACAATATTGTGCTTTACCCAGGCTACATAAACCACCACTGTAGCTTGCTTTTCCCTAGCAGCAGTGTTCACAGCTGTCTGCAAGGGCTGTGTGAGTGCAGCTCACGCTGTGGAGTGGGTCCTGCAGCCACGTCTGGTTGTAGGCCACACAGCATGCCTCACTGCTGACTCATACATATTTTTCTTTTTGAGCTGCTTATTTTAAAAAAATTCTATCTAGTGTGCTTCCATCCGTATCCATATACGTTGGTTGCAAACACTAGTAGTAGACAGCGGAGCCTTTCTGCAGCCTGTCAGTGCTAGTGCCCACTTAGCTGCACTATTCACAGCTGTCTTAGAGGTCTCTGAATGTGTGTGAGTGCAGCTCACGCTGAGTAGTGTGTCCTGCAGCTACGTCTGGTTGTAGGCTGCTCAGCGTGCGTCACTGCCTCACACATATATTTCTTTAATTGCAGCTCATTTTTTCTTCTCCTATTAGTGTGCATCCATCCATATCCATCCACATTGGTTGGTTGCAAACACTATATAGGAGTAGATAGAGGAGCCTTTTTTCTGGCTTGTGCCCTTCAGCTGCAGCCAGATTAGTATTACCCAATTTTTTTGGAGCCTCATCTTTTGCATTGTAGGTTACCTGCCTGCATTGTAATAGCTCCAAAAAGTTGTTGATACTCTGACTTTCAAATCTTTGGTCACATCCTTTTAGTTTCCCCCCCCAAAAAAAAAAAACAACAAAGTTCACCAAACACTACATTTGAAAGTTGTGTAGGCCACATTAGCTCCCATTAAAGTGTAGCTGACACACACACTTCATAAAATTAGTGTTTCTTATACCTGTAACCAGCTGTTCAGGAATAAGCACACTAAGGCCCCCCTTTGTACTTTTCTGCCTATCTTTCTCAGTCTAGCAAGATGAAGAAGGCAGGGAGTAAGGCACGTGGCCGTGGCCGTGGAGTTTCAGCAGGGAGAGGACGTGGGGATTCTGCAGGGAGAGGACGTGGGGATTCTGCAGGGAGAGGACGTGGGGATTCTGTGCCTGCTGTTGGCACCAGTGAGTCAGCATCCCCCAGTTTTAGCAGGCAACAGTCCTTTATGCGCAGCTTTGTAGGACCTCACCGTACCCCACTGCTGCGGGAGGAACAAATTGAAGCCGTTGTCGGATGGATGGCAGCTAACGCATCGACTTCAATTACTTCCACATCCTCTCAGGGCCAGAGCACCGAAGAGCGACCATCTGTCTCTTCACCACCTGCCAAAGTGCCCAAGCAGTCAGAGACCCCTGGACAGGAGCCATCAAAGTCTCTACTTCTGTTCTCGGAATCTGTTGGTTTGGAAAGAGGGGGCCAGCCAAGCAGCATTCCAGAATGTGAAGAAGAGGGAGTATGCAGTGATGTGCAACTTCTTTGTCCCTCTGAATCTGAAGAGGCGGGTGGGCCAGTGCCTATGGTCAGCACACCTCAGTACGCATCAGATGATGACGAGACTCAGTTACCACTATCTGGTGCGTACGGTGCTGGCGAGACAACCCAGGAGAAGCAGGTGTTTGAAGAGGGGAGTGTAGATGATGAGGTCCTTGACCCATCATAGCATGAGGAACAGGAAGGTGGTGGGAGCAGCTCTGAGGAAGAGATTCCCCGAACGGCCAAAACCGGAGGGAGAGGGAGTGGGCAGACTTGGTTGCCTGTAGCCTCCACTTCGGCACCCGTTAGGAGCATTCCACTTTCAAAAGGCAAAAAGGGCGCTCCCAAGACTTGCAGTGCGTGGTCCTTTTTTGACACAGTTGCAGATGACATTTGCTATGTCAAATGCAAGCTGTGTCATCAGAGAGTCAAAAGAGGGAAAAATGTCAGCAACCTCAATATCACTAATATGTGGAAAGATGTGCGGACCAAGCACGAGCTGGAGTTACACAGACACACTGAAGACGTAGGCCAACGTACAGCACCACCTACCACCTCTTCAGCTTGTGTTGGGGCCTCTTCCTCCAGCTCACACACAGCTGGTTCGGCTTCCTCACAGGATCGCTAAGGAAGAACCTCTGGCACTGTTGTCCGGAGACCCTGTGACATTCCACCCACAGCACCACATTCCCAGTCATCCTCACACTCCCAGGCCACTCGGCAGCCATTGGTACCACAGGCATGGGAGAAAAGGCGGCCATACTCGGCAAACCATCCCCGAGCACAGGCTCTGAATGCTGGCATTGCCAAACTACTGGCCCTTGAAATGCTGTCATTCAGGCTGGTGGAGACTGACACCTTTCGGGACTTCATGGCATTGGCAGTCCCACAATACACTGTGCCCAGCCGCTTTTATTTCAGCAGGCGAGCTGTCCCTGCCCTGCAGAAACATGTGGAGGCAAACATAAAACATGCGCTACTAAACGCCGTCAGTAGCAAGGTCCACCTGACCACCGATGCGTGGACCAGTAACCATGGACAGGGACGATACCTTTCCCTCACTGCCCATTGGGTCAATGTTGTGGAGCCGGGTACAGATCTGGAGAGTGGCGCTCTACGTGTTCTGCCAACTCCACAGGTTGCAGGAATCCAGTCTGTACACATTGACTCCTCCTCCTACTCCAGTTCCCCTGAAACAGCGCAGCAGGAGCCTGTTATGACCGATATGAGCACAGCCGTGGCCAAACGTCAACAGGCCGTACTGAAATTAATTTCATTGGGGAATCGAAGCCACACAGTGCAGGAGCTCTGGAATGCCATCAAGCAGGAGAGCGACGTGTGGTTTCTGCCAGCGAATCTCCAGCCGGACTTGGTAGTGTGTGACAATGGCCGAAATCTGGTGGCAGCTCTTGGCCTTGGCAACCTCACTCACATCCCATGTCTGGCACATGTGCTCAACTTGGTCGTGCAGAGCTTTCTGAGAGACTATCCGGATCTTGATGCACTGCTGCACAAGGTCCGCATAGAGTGCGCTCACTTGCGGCGTTCCAGCACGGCAAGATCGCGCCTTGCTGCTCTGCAGTGCCGATTACGCCTTCCGGAACATCACATCATATGTGACCTATCCACCAGGTGGAATTCAACGTTACATATGTTGGAGCGATTGTGTAAGCAGCAGGCAGCAGTCATGGAGTACCAGCTGCATCAGGCGCAAACAAGTCGCAATGTGCGCCGGTCACACTTCAGCACCACTGAGTGGGCCTCTATGAAGGACATCTGCCTCGTTTTGCGTGCCTTCGATGATTCCACGCGGATGGCGAGTGCAGATGATGCACTATTCAGCATGACTGTCCCCCTTATCTGCATGCTTCAAAAAACACTGCAAGCACTAAGGGATAAGGTTTTGGAAGAGGTGGAGGATGAGGAGTCACAAATGCCATCTGCTTCTGGACAGTCTGCGCTACGTGCTTCCTCACAAAGGCCTAGGCAGGGGACACTTTGTGAGGAGGATGAGGAGGAGTTCATGGAGGAGGAAGACATCTCTCCACAGGAGGGAGGTACACAAAGCTCTAGTCAGTATGTACAGCGAGGGTGGGGTGATGCAGAGCAGGCAGAGATCACGCCTCAAGCAGGGGACAGCGGTTCTTTGGCAGTTGGGAGTCTGCAGCACATGGTTGACTTCATGCTGCAGTGCCTGAGAAACGACCGCCGCATCGCCCACATTCTCTACACGGCTGATTATTGGGTATACACCCTCCTAGATCCTCGCTACCGGGACAACTTGCAAACCCTCATACCAACGTTGAACCGGGAGCGTAAACTGCGGGAGTACCAAGACACACTGGTGCAGTCCATCATGCTTTCCATTCCACCCGACAGCAGTGGTGCTAGTGCTTTACAAAGCACCTCTGTGCGTCGACCCAGTGGAGGAAACTCGGCACAAAGAGGAACCAGAGGCAGTGCCTCAGCACAAGGCAAGACCACTATGGCCCAAATGTGGCAAAGTTTTGTGTGTCCGCCACAATTGTCTACACCATCACTGACGGCTCCAGTCAGCAGGAGGCAATGTTTCCGTCAGATGGTGACAGACTACATGTCTTGCCCTGTGAGTGTACTCCCAGATGGCTCTTCCCCCTTCAAGTTTTTGGTCTCCAAGCTGGATACATGGCCAGAGCTTAGCCAGTATGCATTGGAGGTGCTGGCTTGCCCTGCTGCCAGAGCATTATCGGAACGCGTCTTTAGTGCCGCAGGTGGTGTACTAACAGACCGTCGCACGCAACTTTCTTCCGATAACGTCGACCGACTTACTTTTCTGAAAATGAACAAGGCCTGGATCTCCCCAGAATTTGCCAGTCCTCTTCCAGACTAAATAATTGGTTGGCAACTGTATCCGGGTCTCCTGTTGTGTTCTTGTTTCTACCACCTGAACTATAATCCCTGGGCTTCAACACAGCCAGTTGTTGCTCAGATGTGTCGTTTGCACAGAGAAAAACACTAGATCCTGTGTTAGTGGGGTTCAGTAACGCCAGCTGCTCCCCTGCTGTGTGGACGGCAAAGTCTCCTGCTCCATCCACATTCAAACTGCTACTGATTTTTAACCCTACTCCACTTAGGCCTCTGACTCCACCGTCTCTAGTATTTCCCCTGGCCTCCAACCCCGCCAGTGACAGCTCTTAAGTGGTGTCTGCATAATCCACACTTGTTCCAGTGTTACTTGGCCTCAGTCACGTCACTTGATCCCCTGATGTGTGTCCGGCAAGGTCTCCTGCTCTGTCCACATTCC
This sequence comes from Dendrobates tinctorius, assembly GCF_039654945.1. Lineage (NCBI taxonomy): Eukaryota > Metazoa > Chordata > Amphibia > Anura > Dendrobatidae > Dendrobates > Dendrobates tinctorius. Next base: position 105,392,630 of record NW_027361690.1, on the reverse strand, counting down.
CATTACTAGTAGTGTGAATGAGAACAGAGCAGGAGACCTTGCCGGACACACATCAGGGGATCAACTGACGTGACTGAGCCCAAGTAACACAGGAACAAGTGTGGATTGTGCTGACGCCACTTCAGAGCTGTCACTGGCGGGGTTGGAGGCCAGGGGAAATACTAGAGACAGTGGAGCCGGAGGCCATAGTGGAGCACGGTTACAATCAGTTGTAGTCTACTACCTCTTTAAAACGTGCTGCAAGTTGGCCTCAGCCAGCTCCATGCCTCATCCTGGGCTCCAACAACGTCAGTTGGTGTTCAGAAGTGTCGTCTTCACAGAGAAAAACACACTAGCTCCTGTTTTAGTGGGGTTCAGTAATGCCAGCTGTTCCCCTGCTGTGTAGACGGCAAAGTCTCCTGCTGCCTCCACATGCCAACACCATCAGGCCTCAGCCTGCTCCAGGCCTCATCCTGGGCTCCAACAACGTCAGTTGGTGTTCAGAAGTGCCGTCTTCACAGAGAAAAACACACTAGCTCCTGTGTTAGTGGGGTTCAGTAATGCCAGCTGTTCCCCTGCTGTGTAGACGGCAAAGTCTCCTGCTACCTCCACATGCCAACACCATCAGGCCTCAGCTTGCTCCAGGCTTCATCCTGGGCTCCAACAACGCCAGTTGGTGTTCAGAAGTGCCGTCTTCACAGAGAAAAACACACTAGCTCCTGTGTTAGTGGGGTTCAGCAATGCCAGCTGTTCCCCTGCTGTATAGACGGCAAAGTCTCCTGCTGCCTCCACATGCCAAAAAACAGCAGGCCTCAGCCTGCTCCATGCCTCATCCTGGGCTCCAACAACGCCAGTTGGTGTTCAGAAGTGCCGTCTTCACAGAGAAAAACACACTAGCTCCTGTGTTAGTGGGGTTCAGTAATGCCAGCTGTTCCCCTGCTGTGTAGACGGCAAAGTCTCCTGCTGCCTCCACATGCCAAAAAACAGCAGGCATCAGCCTGCTCCATGCCTCATCCTGGGCTCCAACAACGCCGTTTGTTGTTCAGAAGTGCCGTCTTCACAGAGAAAAACACGCTAGTTCCTGTGTTAGTGGGGTTCAGTAATGCCAGCTGTTCCCCTGCTGTGTAGACGGCAAAGTCTCCTGCTGCCTCCACATGCCAAAAAACAGCAGGCCTCAGCCTGCTCCGTGCCTCATCCTGGGCTCCAACAACGCCAGTTGGTGTTCAGAAGTGCCGTCTTCACAGAGAAAAACATACTAGCTCCTGTGTTAGTGGAGTTCAGTAATGCCAGCTGTTCCCCTGCTGTGTAGATGGCAAAGTCTCCTGCTGCCTCCACATGCAAACTACTACAGATTTGTAACTTTGGTCAACTTAGGCCTCTGGCTCCACTGTCTCTTGTGTTTCCCCTGGCCAACAACCACGCCAGTTACAGCTGTGAAGTGGCGTCTGCACAATTCACACTTGTTCCTTAGTTACTGTGGCTCAGTCCCGTCAGTTGATCCCCTGATGTGTGTCCGGCAAGGTCTCTTGCTCTGTCCACATTCACATTACTAGTAGTGTGAATGAGGACTGAGCAGGAGAGCTTGCCAGACACACATCAGGGGATCAACAGACGGGACTGAGCCACAGTTACACAGGAACAAGTGTGGATTGTGCACACGCCACTTCACACCTGTAACTGGCGAGGTTGTTGGCCTGGGGAATTACTAGAGACAGTGGAGCCGGAGGCCATAGTGGAGCACGGCGACAATCAGTAGTAGTCTACATCCTCTATAAAACCAGCTGCAAGTTGTCCTCCGCCTGCTGCATGCTTCATCCTGGGCTTCAACACAGCCAGTTGTAGCTTGGAAGTGCCGTCCGCACAGATAGAAACACTCGCTCCTGTGTCTGTGGGGTTCAGTAACGCCAGCTGTTCCCCTGCTGTGCGGATGGCAAAGTCTCCTGCTACCTCCAAAATCACACTACATGTTATTTTCCACTTGCTCCAAGTAGGCCTCAGCCTGCTCAGAGCATTGATCCTGGGCTACAACACAGCCAGTTATAGCCTGGAAGTGCCGTCCGCACAGATAGAAACACTCGCTCCTGTGTCTGTGGGGTTCAGTAACGCCAGCTGTTCCCCTGCTGTGCGGATGGCAAAGTCTCCTGCTGCCTCCAACATCACACTACATGTTATTTTCCACTTGCTCCAAGTAGGCCTCAGCCTGCTCGGAGCATTGATCCTGGGCTACAACACAGCCAGTTGTAGCCTGGAAGTGCCGTCCGCACAGATAGAAACACTCGCTCCTGTGTTAGTGGGGTTCAGTAATGCCAGCTGTTCCCCTGCTGTGCGGATGGCAAAGTCTCCTGCTGCCTCCAACATCACACTACATGTTATTTTCCACTAGCTCCAAGTAGGCCTCAGCCTGCTCGGAGCATTGATCCTGGGCTTCAACACAGCCAGTTGAAGCTTGGAAGTGCCGTCCGCACAGATAGAAACACTCGCTCCTGTGTCTGTGGGGTTCAGTAACGCCAGCTGTTCCCCTGCTGTGCGGATGGCAAAGTCTCCTGCTGCCCCCAACATCACACTACTACTGACTTAACCGTGGTCCACTTAGGCCTCTGGCTGTACTGTCTCTAGTATTTCCCCTGGCCTCCAACCCCGCCAGTCGCTGCTCTGATGTGCCGGCTGCACAATCCACACTTGTTCCTGTGTTACTGGGGCTCAGTCACGTCAGTTGATCCCCTGTGGTGTGTCCGGCAATGTCTCCTGCTCTGTCCCCATTCCCATTAATAGTTGTGGGAATGTGGACAGAGCAGGACACCTTGCCGGACACACATCAGGGGATCAACTGACGTGACTGAGCCCCAGTAACTCAGGAACAAGTGTGGATTTTGCAGACAACTCTGCAGAGCAGCAACTGCCATGGTTGGAGGCCAGGGGAAATACTAGAGACAGTAGAGCCAGAGGCCAAAGTGGATCACGGTTACAATCAGTAGTTGTGTACAACCAATATAAAACTCGCTCCAAGTTGGCCTCAGCCTGCTGCCTGATTGACCCCTGGGCTTCAACATCGCATGTTGCTGTTCAGAAGTGTGTTTGCCACGGGTACTCCCTCCTGCCCAGCCGGGTTCCAGCAACGTCAGCTGTTTCTCGGCAGAGCCTTTGGCCTAGGTGCCTCCTTCATGGTATCCGAGTTCCAGCAACGTCAGCTGGTCCACGGTTGTGCCATTGGCTCTTGTTCCTTTTGCTGCCCCTCCGGGTTCCAGCACTGTCAGCTGGTTCTCGGCAGTGTCTTTGGCACGGGTACTCCCTCCTGCCCAGCCTGGTTACAGCACGCCTGCTGTTTCCGGGTAGTGTCGACGTCACTTTGCCACTGATACGTTGTCCTGTCGTGTTGCGGTCGGGTTAGCCAAGTCTATGGTGCCTGCAGTTTCAGTGCTTCCTATGTGTGCTGAGGGTTCTGGTAACAAAGGCTGGTTCCATAGTGCCAATAGGACAAGCACTCCCTGTAGGACTGTGGGTTTCAGTAACTGCGGCCTGCTCGCGGCCTTGCAACTTTGTTTTTCATTGGTACCTTCTGCTACCCATCCGGGTTCCAGCACCGTCAGCTGGTTCTCGGAAGTGTCTTTGGCATGGGCACTCCCTCCTGCCCAGCCTGGTTCCAGCACGCCTGCTGTTTCCGGGTAGTGATAACGTCACTTTGCCACCGATACGTTGTCCTGTCGTGTTGCGGTTGGGTTAGCCGAGTCTATGGTGCCTGCAGTTTTGGTGCTTCCTATGTGGGCTGCGGGTTCTGGTAATAAAGGCTGGTTCCGTAGTGCCAATAGGACAAGCACCCCCTGTTGGACTGTGGGTTTCGGTATCTGTGGCCCGCTCACGGCCTTGCAATGTTGTTTCTCAGGGGTAGCTTCTGCTACCTATCCGGGTTCCAGCACCGTCAGCTGGTTCTCGGCAGAGCCTTAGGCATAGGTGCCTCCTTCATGGTATCCGAGTTCCAGCAACGTCTGCTGGTCCTTGGTAGTGCTTTTTAACACAGGTACCTCCTGCTTAGAAACCGTGTTCTAGCATCGTCAGCTGGTCCACGGTTGTCCCATTGGCTCTTGTTCCTTCTGCTGCCCGTCCGGGTTCCAGCACTGTCAGCTGGTCCTCGCTAGTGTCATTTGCTCTTGCAGCTTCTGCTACCCATCTGGGTTCCAGCACCGTCAGCTGGCTCTCAGCAGAGCCTTTGCCCTAGGTGCCTCCTTCTCGGTATCCGAGTTCCAGCAACGTCTGCTGGTCCTTGGTAGTACTTTTTAGCACAGGTACTTCCTGCTTAGTAACCGTGTTCCAGCACCGTCAGCTGGTCCACGGTTGTGCCATTGGCTGTTTTTCCTTCTGCTGCCCCTCCTGGTTCCAGCACCGTCAGCTGGTTCTCGGTAGTTCCATTGACTCTTGTAGCTAATGCTACCCATCCGGGTTACAGCACCGTTAGCTGGTTCTCGGAAGTGTCTTTGGCACGGGCACTCCCTCCTGCCCAGCCTTGTTCCAGCACGCCTGCTTTTTCCGGGTAGTGTCAACGTCACTTTGCCACCGATACGTTGTCCTGTCGTGTTGCGGTTGGGTTAGCCGAGTCTATGGTGCCTGCAGTTTTAGTGCTTCCTATGTGGGCTGTGGGTTCTGGTCACAAAGGCTGGTACCATAGTGCCAATAGGACAAGCACTCCTTGTAGGACTGTGGGTTTCTGTAACTGCGGCCGGCTCGCGGCCTTGCAACTTTGTTTTTCCTGGGTATCTTCTGCTACCCATCCGGGTTCCAGCACCGTCAGCTGGTTCTCGGCAGAGCCTTTGGCCTAAGAGCCTCCTTCATGGTATCCGAGTTCCAGCAATGTCTGCTGGTCCTTGGTAGTGCTTTTTAGCATAGGTACCTCCTGCTTAGAAACCGTGTTCTAGCACCGTCAGCTGGTCCACGGTTGTCCCATTGGCTCTTGTTCCTTCTGCTGCCCCTCCTGGTTCCAGCACCGTCAGCTGGTCCTCGCTAGTGTCATTTGCTCTTGCAGCTTCTGCTACCAATCCGGGTTCCAGCACCGTCAGCTGGCTCTCAGCAGAGCCTTTGGCCTAGGTGCCTCCTTCTCGGTATCCGAGATCCAGCAACGTCTGCTGGTCCTTGGTAGTTCTTTTTAGCACAGGTACCTCCTGCTTAGTAACCATGTTCCAGCACCGTCAGCTGGTCTACGGTTGTGCCATTGGCTGTTGTTCCTTCTGCTGCCCCTCCGGGTTCCAGCACCGTCAGCTGGTTCTCGGTAGTTCCATTGACTCTTGTAGCTAATGCTACCCATCCGGGTTCCAGCATCGTCAGCTGGTTCTCAGAAGTGTCTTTGGCACGGGCACTCCCTCCTGCCCAGCCTGGCTCCAGCACGCCTGCTGTTTCCGGGTAGTGTCAACGTCACTTTGACACCAATACGTTGTCCTGTCGTGTTGCGGTCGGGTTAGCCGAGTCTATGGTGCCTGCAGTTTTGGTGCTTCCTATGTGGGCTGCGGGTTCTGGTAATAAAGGCTGGTTCCGTAGTGCCAATAGGACAAGCACCCCCTGTTGGACTGTGGGTTTCGGTAACTGCGGCCGGCTCACGGCCTTGCAACTTTGCTTTTTCCTGGGAACCTTCTGCTACCCATCCGGGTTCCAGCACCGTCAGCTGGTTCTCGGCAGTGCCTTTGACCTAGGTGCCTCCTTCTTGGTATCCGAGTTCCAGCAATGTCTGCTGGTCCTTGGTAGTGCTTTTTAGCACAGGTACCTCCTGCTTAGTAACCGTGTTCCAGCACCGTCAGCTGGTCCACGGTTGTGCCATTGGCTGTTGTTCCTTCTGCTGCCACTCTGGGTTCCAGCACCGTCAGCTGGTTCTCGGTAGTTCCATTGACTCTTGTAGCTAATGCTACCCCTCCGGGTTCCAGCACCGTCAGCTGGTTCTCGGAAGTGTCTTTTGCATGGGCACTCCCTCCTGCCCAGCCTGGTTACAGCACGCCTGCTGTTTCCGGGTAGTGTCAACGTCACTTTGCCACTGATACATTGTCCTGTCGTGTTGCTGTCGGGTTAGCCGAGTCTATGGTGCCTGCAGTTTCCATGCTTCCTATGTGGACTGCGGGTTCTGGTAACAAAGGCTGGTTCCATAGTGCCAATAGGAAAAGCACCCCCTGTAGGACTGTGGGTTTCGGTAACTGCGGCCTGCTCGCTGACACGACACTTTGTTAATCATGAGTACCTTCTGCTACCCATCCGGGTTCCAGCAACGTCAGCTTGTTCCCGGCAGAGCCTTTGGCCTAAGTGCCTCCTTGTCGGTATCCGATTTCCAGCAACGTCTGCTGGTCCTTGCTAGTGCTTTGGAGCACAGGTACCTCCTGCTTTGTAACCGTGTTCCAGCACCGTCAGCTGGTCCACGGTTGTGCCATTGGCTCTTGTTCATTCTGCTGCCACTCCGGGTTCCAGTACCATCAGCTGGTTCTCGCCAGTTCCTCAGCCTTCTTGTAACTTCTGCTACTTTTCAAAGTTCAAGCTTGTGGAAATGGTTTTTGATTCTCACTCTGGATCTCCCTGACAATGACCCTGAAGATGACGACCCTGAAGACCACACAGAAGAATACCTAAAAGATGACCCTGAAGAAGATGACCAAAAGGACAAAGAACAGGAAGACAACCACCAAGATGCAGAACAACAAGAGACAGAAGACCAAGAAGCATAAAAACCAAAAGCAGAAGAACATTAAGCATAACACTAAAAATCTGAGCAAATGAGATTATCAAATTTATAAGCAGAAGAAGACTAAGCAGTGTATGGGGGTGAGTCCATTCCTCCTCGTGGTGCCCCTGGAAAAGGCCTGCTGCTGCAGGCCAAACTGAACGCGGACAAATCCTGTTGTAAATCTTTTGTGACAGGCTGAACGGAAGGTGTAATCTTCAAACTTTTAGAGATAACAACTACAGGAATGCCTGACACGAAGAAGAAGAAGAAGAAGAAGAAGAAGAAGAAGAAGAAGATACTGCTGCTGCTGAAGATGATGAAGGAGAAAGTGTGGGAGAAGTAAAAAAGAAGGTGAAGAGCATGGAAGTAGTGAAACATACATATCTGGCAAAAAATTAAAGACTTTATCATAGTCAATATCTTTGTAACTACGAACTTCTTTAAAAAAAATACAAATTCCTGCTATTCCATTTAATTGGGCTAAACCTCTATGGCTTTAATGTCTCCTATACCTCCCACAATACATTCTACATTATTATTAGTTGTTTTTCTCCATGTAGAATTAACCAACAGGGATAGAAAGGGTTTTTTTTAATTCCGATAGTTGTGTTCCATTGACTTGAATGGGACTTCCGGGATCGGAATTGGCGATACCCGATACTTTTTTTAGATCGGCCGATCCATTCCGATACATTTTTCAGTATCGGGTGGTATCGCTCAACACTACTTGCAAGTACATTGTTTCACCCTGAAACACTTGGGCTCATATTCATATCCAGGCAGTCAGCGGAAGGGTGACACTGTAATTTTTTCACCATTTGGGTATTTTGCTGGGATTGTTCTGTGTGCTAGTTGTCTATCTTGTGGTTCAATATTGTATTGCCACACTGTTTTACCCTCACTCTGCATTATGCCCACAGTAAAAGGAGATCGGTCGTTTCTTTTTATTATTATTATTATTATTATTATTATTCATTTTTATAGTACCATTTATTCCATGGCGGTTTACATGTGAAAAAATGGGCGTACACAGATAAGTACAATAAACATGAGCAATATAAGGCACACAAAAGTACAGAAAGAGAGAGGACCCTGCCCACGAGGGCTCACAGTCTACAGGGGATGGGTGAGGATGCACTAGGAGAGGGTAGAGCTGGTCATGCGGTAGTTCAGTAGACTGAGGATCACTTCAGGTTGTAGGCTTGTCGGAAGAGGTGGGTCTTTAGATTCCTTTTGAAGGTTTCCGTGGTAGACGAAAGTCTGATATGTTGGGGTAGAGAGTTCCAGAGTATGGGGGAAGCACAGGAGAAGTCTTGTATGCAGTTGTGGCAAGAAGAGAAAGAAGAGATAAGAGGGGAGTAAAAGAAGGAGATCTTGAGAGGATCGAAGGTTGCATGTAGGTAAGTAACGGGAGACCATGTCACAGATGTATGGAGGGGACAGGTTGTGGAAGGCTTTGTAGGTCATAATTAGGGTTTTTGTCATGATCCAGGTTGGATTGTGACAGATTTTGCACAAATAACCTTTTTTTTCCTTTAAGCTGTTGGCTTAAAGTTAGTTTTGCCCCCGGTGGCCATTAGGGTCATTACACTGTGGTTTCTTTAGTTCTTGTTTTGCCCACGGTGGCCGCTGGCGTCATTACACTGTGGTTTCTTTAGTTCTAGCTTTGCCCCCGGTGGTCACTAGCGTTATTACACGTAATTACCAAGCAGGTGGTGAATCTGGCTCCTTCCTATAAAGGAGTGGCAGGTGGTTTCATTCACTGTTGGTGATATTGGTCATTTCCAACCAAGTTTGGTGAAGGAAGGAGCTATAGAGAGGAGTTCCTTGCAGCTCAGTCAGAGCTCTGGTGTAGTAGCTTCAAGTGGAAGCTGAATTCGGGTGTCGTACTCTGTTGCTGGGAGCAATAGCAACAGAGCAAAGCTAAGTGGTGTTTTCCCTGTTTGTTATATTTTTCCTTGTGTGTGTATTAGTGCAGTGGTGGGATTAGTTTCAGCACCATCCAATGCACTAGTAAGGGATAGGTGCAGGGCAAGCTAGGGATTAAGGTATCTGGCTCGGCGACAGGTGAGGAACCTGTATAGGGATCAGTAGGAGTTTAGGGACACTGCCTCAGGGGAGTGCAGAAGGTCTCCACGTCCCCGTTCCCTATTGCAGGGCCCACCACTGTAACTGTTTCCCCGGTGTTCCCCTTTACTCTGTAAATTCGCCCTACTGGAGGCGGTGTATCCAGCTGCATGTGACAGTTTTGAACTGGAGCCTATAGACAATAGGAAGCCAGTGAAGGGCCTGGCAGAGAGCAGAGGCAGGGAAATAATGGGGAGACAGGTGAATTAGTCACGCAGCAGAGCTTAGGATAGATTGGAGTGGTGCAAGCGTGCTAGAGGGGAGGCCAGAGAGTAAGAGGTTGCAATAGTCAAGGCAGGAGATGATGAGGGCGTGCACAAGCGCTTTTGCAGCTTCTTGGTCAAGGAATGTACGGATCCGGGAAATGTTTTTGAGTTGGAGACGGCAGGAGAAGGATAGGGCTTGGATATGTGGCTTGAACGAGAGGGCGTGCAGATGTCTGTGTTCGGGAGTTCGTGCCTGAACACTAGGTGTTCGGTATGGTCCCAGAACTTTACTGCTGGGGTTCTCAAATCTCTAGTAGTCAATATCATAGCTTGCAAAAAAGCAGAAGCAAAAAATGCTACAGCCATTTTGGAGTGAATCTGGATCATGAGAGGGCACTAAAGCTCATAGCTTAGCCACAGAGATAGGGAGAGAAAGCCATAAAACATAAGGAAACTGTTCATATAATATATGTGACACCACAGTACTAAAGAAGATTGCTGTGTGAGAAAGATAGAAAAGTGTCATACACATTTTTCAGGGCAATTAGTGGCTTTGCAGTACTTTCAATTTGCTATAAATCAATTTTTAAAAAGAAATTTGGCAAATATGACAAATTAGAAATTCAGAATTTGCTCATCTCTAACAATAAGTCAGTCTTGGAACAAATTATGCAAGTGATTGACAAATATTGTGTCTACATTGAATATTCTCCTATTCATTGCAATTAAGCCATATATAGTGGTTTACGAAAGTATTCACCCCATGGCATTTGTTGTGTTTTGATACCTCACAACCTGGAATTCCATTGTTTTTTAGAAGGTTTGCATCAGTTCATGTTAAGAACATGCCTATAACTGTGAACATTTGTTTTCCCTGTTTTCCCTTTTTTTCTAAAGCAGACAACATATAGAACAAAATAAATGAAAACTTCAGTGTGCATAACTAATTACCCCCCTAAAGTCAGTACTTTGTAGAGCCTCATTCTGCGGCAATTACAGCTGCATCTTGCCCTGGTATTTTTGTCCATTCCTCAAGGTAAAACTGTTCCAGCTCCTTAAAGTTAGATGGTTTCTTCTGATGTACAGCAATCTTGAAGTCTGACCACAGTTTCTCAATTAGATTAAGGTCTGAGCTGTGACCAGGCCACTCCATAACATTTACATGTTTCCCATTGAGCAACCCGAGTGTTGCTTTAGCAATATGCTTTGGGTCATTGCCTTGTTGGAAGGTGAACATCTGTCCTAGTCTCAAATCACTGACAAACTGAAGCAGGTTTGCTGGAGTATCACTGTATTCCATACCATCTATCTTCCCCTCAATTGGAACCATTTTTCTGTCCTTATTGCTCAAAAACTTCCCCATAGCATGATGCAGTCACAACCATGTTTCACTGTGAGGATGGCATTCTTGGGTTGATGAACTATGTTGGTTTGGTGCCACAAATAGCATTTACCTTGATTAATTTTGGCCTCATCTGGCCACAGCACCTTCTACCATACATTTGAGGAGTGTCCCACATGTGTTTTGGCAAACTCAAAATGAGCCTAACAATTTTTGTGTTTAAGTAAAAGCTTTTCTGGCCACTCTTCCATAAAGGCCACCTCCATGGAGTGTTCAGTAAATTGTGGTCCTATAGACAGATAATCCAGTCTCTTCTTGTGAACTCTGCAGCTCCTTCAGGGTTACCTTTGATCTCTGTGCTGCCTCTCTGATTAATGCCCTCTTTTGCCAGGCTGAGAGTTTTGGTGGGCAGCCCGCTCTTGGCAGGTTTGTTGTGGTACCATGTTCTTTACATTTGGTGAGAATGGATTTGATAGTGCCCAGGGGGATCTTCAAAGATTGAGATTTTTTTTATAAAACAACCCTGACTTGTACTTCTTAACAACTTTGTCTCTTGACTTGTTTGGTGCTGCAGCCTCTGGGGACTTTCTGTAAAGGTAAAGTGTATATACTGACAGTCCCCATGTGACACTAAGATTACACACAGGTGGACTTTGTTTCAATAAACATGTGGCTTATGAAGGTAACTGCTTGCACCAGAAATTTGTAGGGGCTTCATTGCAAAGAGGTAAAATACATATGCAGATACAAATTTTTAGTTATTTGATCACATAAATTTAATTTATGTCTATATTTTTCTCACTTCACTAACTTAGACTATTTAGTGCTGATACATCACACGTAAATCGAGTTACAACATTATTTAAACACAGTTTGTAATGCAGCAAAATAGTTAAAAATCCAATGGGGTGAATAATTAAGCAAGCCACTGTACCTGGAGAAAGTATCACCTAGACTAGGTCACTCTGAAGGCTTCTCACTATCCTACTCTTGGAGTTGCTCCTGTAGCATTGTACATACAAGATATCCATACCAAATGACTCATTTTGTAAGGTTTTCATTGAAAATTTCAGTATTTATTATAACATTGGGCTGCTTGTAAATATACAAATTCAATGGATTTTGACATGATATTACTGGGACTCAGATTCACTTAGACTGACTTATAGTGAGCTTGCCTGGTTTCTTTACAGATATTGTGCAGAACAGGGTAGTTTGCTCCATAAGTGGGGTAGGAGTGAAGCAAAAATAAAACTTTGTAAGAGAGTAGACATAGAGTTTTCTTCCCAAAACAGTTTCATTTTATGAAATGAATTATCAGTTACCATTCGAGACAAAGCCTGTGTACAGCAATGGTGCTTTCTGGAGGATAATTCAATTAATACAAAAGATTTAGTCTTGTATGACTTTGGTTGTGCAGTAGGCAATCATAATTAGTTGAGGTCCAGTTTTTGTCAAGGAACTGCTGCTTCGGAAATATTATTTTACATTTCAATTTGAACTCAGAACTTGGAGAACAAAGGTATCTTGAAGATACAATGAAGACATGCAGCACTGGCTTTAATCTCTGTTAGAGACAGGGCACTGATACAAATAAATATGTGTTGCACTCCAGGATATTTTGTGATACTCACATGATGCAAAAGAAGGAGACACTAATTACTAATTAGAAGAATAAAAATATCTCAAGCACACCCCAGGATGGTAGACACAGATAAAAGTAGAACTTCTTGGAAGAACATAATTCCTAACAATGAAAGATACATAACACTGGAACTGAAGAGGTTTACTTTGTAGCCCCAGGATCTAAACAGCTTGTAGCTATAGAGGATTTCCTGAATTTTAAGGCTGAAACAGAATAGTACTAGAAAACAAATGCTTTTTTTCTGAAGCTCAAGCTCAATACATCAACCATCACGCATGTGACCTTTAGGTAAAGTCATTCAAAAACATATATTTATAGAGTTTTAGCCCAATAAAAATAAGTAATAAACTTATGAGTTAAACAAATGTTGCGGTTACCTCACAGACCCTGACCACTTTTACTCAAATGGTTCTTTTTTTGCTATAATAATTTTCTAGTTCTAGGTAAATGTTAATGAGAATCACTGCACCATAAAAAAAAAAAAAACAGTTTGCAACTTATAATTTGAGAGAGAATCATTAAGCTAAATGCAGTTGTTGTTGGTTAATAAAAAAAAGCTTTAAAATAAAGCATGTATCCCCTACACTTAAAGTATTCTTCTGGATGGTGACTAATCTCAGAAAGGTTGGGGGATTTGTCATCCAGCACCAATGCCTATCAGCAGTTGTTTTCTGCTCCGGTTGTAGCGTGATGTAAGCAGTGAATGGAGATGAACAGCATTGCCCCGTATATGTTGTATAGTATATTGGCTGCTGATAAGAACTGAAAATTATCTCCTAATCAAGAGAATTACTGCTAAGCTGCAGTTTTTTGCAGCATCCATTATACAATGAACAGAGATGCAAACAACACTCCCACCAATCTGATATTGGTGACTTATAGTAATCTGAAGCCTGCCACATTGGTGGAAACAGGCAGAAAACGGGCCCCTGTGCAAGATCAGAACATGGGCCCTCTAGAGTCCCATAACTCATCATAATGCATAATTTCATGTGCTTTGCCCCCTTAGCTCTAGGGCCCCTGATCAGCTGAACAGTTTGTACCAATGACATGTCAGCCCTTAAAATGCCATACATATTACATGGCTATTATTTGGCCCACAACCATCTCAACCATCTCTCCCATACAGAGGAGCACTTTCTACTCATGCGGTGTCTACACGAAAGCTGTCACCAGACATGTTGCTACGGCTTATCTCTAGGAGAAAAAAGTGATCATTAGTCCAAAATATATAGTGTTTGATCAAAATCTCTATTGGGCAAATCTGTCAATATCGGTGGTTTCAGCCAAGTTTAGTCTAACGTGTATGTAGGCCTTATGACTAAGTCATCATTCTCATTAGTCCGGACAAGCGCTTTAATATTTTTAGGTTATAAGCCATTGGAAAAATTCCATGCTATCCAAATGGTCAGTGTAAGAAGATAGAAGTCTTGTGCAAATTCCCTCTTGAAGACATGTGTATTGTTGTAATGTATTTTGATGTGCAATGTGTTTAGTACTGTGTGTAATTAGTGATAGGTTGTGTTCTGCCCAGTCACAGGTAGTTAATAAGGACAAGTAAAGTTCATGGTTGGGACTAGCCCAGAATGTGAGGAGCTAGTGAAGAGACAGAGACAGTTTCCTGTCAGGAAGACACATAGGGCTCAGCATGCAGCAAAAGCAGACCTACGGTCTGACTAGTGAGCAGAGTCGCACAAAGTGGGTGTCCTTGAAGTGAGACAAGGGGCAATAGATAACGAGTTCCAGAGTAGAGACGAAGAAATGTAATAGACAAAGTGAGTGATTTACCAGAGATGGGGTCCGGGTCCAGAGGCCTAGAGGGATCTTTCTGAGCTCACAAGCCAAAGAGGTAAAAGGACGCATCAGAGCAAAAAAAAAGCGAGATGAAGAGAGTGCCCCGTGTGGTAGTTCCAAGGCGTCAGCAAGCAGAGAGGCTAAGTAATTGACATAGTTGCAAAAGTAGCTCAACTAAGGGTAAAAGGATGTGGAACCGTGGGTTTCAGTACAGGACTCTTGCTTACTGGACTGTAGTGCCGTTTTGTGGGACAATGGAAGCTCCTGTAGCACTGTGCAGTGTTGTGTTGAAGCCAGAGAAGCTAACTATCTCAGACCTGAGTGATTTTGGGAAGGAAAGAGAAAATGTGTATCAAGATAGTCTATGTGTTAAGAGAAATGTCCACAAAGATTTGCACCCGCTATCCATTGCACATATCCCTCCCTATGCTGTTGTTCAATAAAAGACTGTTTATTTTGGAGTGGTGGTCTCCCTCATTGAACTTGACAAAATCTGGTCCTGGTCAGATAAATTAGCTGGCATTATGCGGCCTGCAAGGGCGTAATGCCCCCGCAGACTAAGTCCACACACCCAACCACCCATTTTTACACAGGTACCAGGGCATGAAAGATGAGTACCTCACCCATGGCTCCTGCCACATTCCACTTTACATCAGTCCACATCTGTAAGTAGCTGAATAAATTGTGCCTCATCCCTCAATATTATTAAAGCTCAGTGAATGTATGTGCTGGATTTGTATTCCGGCAGCTAAATGGCTTCCATCTGTGTTTGTAGACAATGAGCATAATGATGATTATCAAACACAAAATAATACTATAATATTCCATAACTGTGGATACAAAACATAACAACAGCTGCTTCAAATGCACAGGTTGGTCTGGATAGGAAATCATATTACAGATAAATGCAGTTTGCCTTGGAAAAAAGACATTCTGACAATTTAATGAATATGCTTTGTGTTTCCTGCAATTTACACTACACACGGCGTGCACCATCTTTGATATAGCAGAAAACAGTCCTATTATAGTTCTTGCATCCACAAAGTGTTTGCTCGGAACCCTCCAGCCATTTCTACTATGAAAGAAGCACAGACACTTTCAGAGGAGCCTGGCTGTCAGAAATGGGAAATGTCAGCTGAACAAGAGATTTGTTTTGCTAAAGGGATTAGTTAGTGGTGTGACTTTTTTGTGTCTGTCTATAAATGAATTGGAATACTGCAGCAAACATGAACAGAGGGATCGCAGCGTGAACTATCCATGTGGCGTCCATGCAAAGCAATGTAAACATTAGTGATAGGACTGTGAGATAAATCAAAACTGACTGGAGATCTTTGAGTATTCTTGTGCTTTTTATTTTTATAAAATAGTTTATTTTTTGTTCCATTTACTTAAAGACCTTACAGTACATGATGTTTTTTTTGTTTGAGTATGCGCTTGATCGTCTACTGAATACTCAAGTTGTGTATTTTCTGTGATGATGATGTCTTATTGTTATCAGCTATGACGACCCATACAGCTCACTGCCATACACAGGATATGTCATAATTACTGAATTATAATGTTAACACATGACATTCGGAATCTATGCAATGGCGGAAATACCATCCAGGTAGACTAATGCAACTTCTATAGAACTCTTAAAAGCAAGAGGCATAGAACTGTTTTGATCCCAAGACCCTACAACTCGGGATTAGCAAAAGATTCTTCTCTCCAGACAGAACTCTATTGCCCTGGAGGTATCTATATTGGGGAAACCAGCAAAAACTCCCAGCAAGGATGAATCTACAAGGACACATAATCAGGAATGAAATGGACACGCTTGTGGGAAAACAATTCACTGGACCTGGACGCTGTATGACAGACTGAAAGTCTTAATACTAAAAGGTCATTTTAAGAATGAAAGAGAGAAACATTTGGGAATTTAAACTGATAAAGATGTTCAATTCTTTGACACTAGGACTCACTTTAACACCTGGATTTATGACTCACTACATGGATACAATTCACACCTACACCAGAAGGACTCCAGAAGAACATTCCCACTGCCTCTCCATGTGCAACAAAATGTCTAATTTGATTCCTTAACTTATCTTTAGGAGGCATCATCCCTCCCTCGTCATGAACAAATGTCCTGCTGTAATATCTCTTAAATGATGTGCCTTATTCTTATTAATTCATTTGTAATCCTGCCTGAAGAATGAGCCTTTGTGCTTTGAAAACTTGCAAACATACATTATTTTTTGGTTAGTCAAAAAGGTATCACTCCGAGAATATTTTTGACATCGTTAGGCATATAAGTATTCACATTGATCCTAGGGTACTGAAAGAGTTAGCAGAGGAAATTGCAGAACCACTAGCCAGAATCTTTGAAAAATCATGAAAAACAGAAGTCCCAGAAGATTGGAGAAGGGCAAATGTTGTCCCTATCTTCAAGAAAAGGAAAGCTGACAGAGCCACGAAAATACAGGACATTGAGCCTTACCTCTATACCAGGAAAGATATTTGAACAAATTATTAAACAGCATGTGTGTAAGTACTTGGATACAAATGCATTCATTAACCAGAACCAGCGTGGATTTGTAGCAAACAAGTCATGCCAAACTAATCTTATTTCCTTGACTGATGGAATCACTGACAATGCGGTAGATATAGTATATCTCGACCTCAGCAAAGTATTTCATAAAGTATCTCATACTGTCCTTATAGAAAAAATTAACAATTATGGTAATGACAAGGCTACGGTTAGGTGGATTCATAACAGGCTCAGTGATTATACACAAAGAGTGGTAATAAATGGTTGCACATCCAGTTGGAAAAGTGTTTCAATTGGGGTACCACAAGGCTCTATCCTAACCCCTGTGTTGTTCAACAATTTTATAAATGTCTATATAAGGGAACAAAAGGTAAACTAATCAAGTTAGCAGAGAATGCAAAGCTAGAAGGGAGAGCTAACACTAGAGAAGACAAAAATAATTAAGAAGGATCTAGATTAGGGATAAGCGAGTATACTCATTAGTAGAGTTGAGCGACTTTTGGTTTTTTAGGGTCGCGTTTCGTTTCGTGAAACCCGACTTTTCCAAAAGTCGGGTCGAGCAAGATCGTCCGATTATAGGGAAAAGTCGGGGTCGTCCCGAAACACGAAACCCAATGTAAGTCAATGGGGAATAAAAGTCGGCAGTGAGAGGAGGACAGGAAACACACCAACAGTGCCCATTTGAATGCCAAAAGCATCAATTCTTCTTACTTAAGCTTGTCAACCTTAATTAACTTCATAATACAAGTTACACACTGAAAAATGGGGGTTATTTGGCTACAGACTGTGGGGGGGGGAGGGCTGGCTCCAGGTTTTCATGTGCCCTGGGCGAAAGAGCGCCCCTTTAACACATACCACAACTCATCATGCTCCGATACGGCAGAGAAATAGCGGTATAGTACAATGAAAAATATCTCACTTTTTACATCTCACGACGAGGCCCATCTATTTCTCCATACAGAATCATTGGTCCCATATAATGTTTGAAACAGTATATGATGAGCTCCACATAATGCTACAGTATATGTTGGTCCCCATGGATGAAGCTCCACTGTCTTATGGGCCCAAATAATGCTCCAAACATAATGGGCCCCATTTCTAATGCTCTAGTGTATAATGAGCCCTGTAAATGCTGCTCCAGTGTCTGATGTCCACCTTTGGAATGTTCCAGTGTATGGTGGGCCCCATCTATCATTCTCCAGAGTATAGTGCTCCCCAAAAATTGCTGTCCCAACATTGAAAACAATCAAATAAGTCTCCTCGCTAGGGAATCCCTGTACTTGTCTGGACTCCTCGTCGTCCCCATCTTCCATCTCACTGCACAGTATTTCAACTTTGCAAGTGCTGTGATCCTGGGCAAGCAGGGGGGGCCCACTCGTTGGCGACGGCACTGGCACAGGGCCCCTGATAGTACGGTGGTGTGTCTGATGGCGGGTGGGCCGAACCTGCACTTTCATCCGCAGCTTCCTCTTTGTCACCGTGTAAGATGGAACTGTATATGGGAAGGGTAACCTGAGTTTCATCAGGGTCAGATTCAGGTCGTGTAGCGTGCGAGGGGAATGTAGTGGTCTGGGTCAATGTACCAGCAGATTCATCGAGCAGTGGCTGGGCATCAGTGCACTTGTGTCGCCCCCAGGAGTACGGTCGCCACAGTGGCATTACCTTCTTCCTAGGGAGTGTGATGTCATGCTTGGGAGCAACGAAGGATCTCTCTAGCAGGTTAACTGATTGGGCGGCGTTATTCCCACGAGTCATGACCCTCCAAACAGCGTTCATGAAGGCAAAGTGTTTGTTTTACGTGGGCAGTATGGTTGCAAAGCTGAACCTTAAAGGAATGTCCAGAAGGGCACCACCAGGAGTGGAGCCTACGGTTAAATTCGACTCCACCTGGGAAACCTCAACCATGCCAGCTACAGAACAGATGCACACATTGCAAGCTTAATTCCGTTAACGAACGAGACTCCGTCATGCCCCGTGGTCCGAGTCCGGCTTACTAGAGGGACACGTGAGGCTCTGGCACATGAGATTGGCCAATAACTGGTGTGTCATGCCCTTACATGTCCGTGGCTGCATGTGCGCTACACTGAAAAGGCCAGCGTTTGTCGCTTACAGGTGCAGATAACCCGCTGAACAACGTTAGTGATGGGGATCACTGATTACAATTATTACCCGCGAACAATGATTTCCCAGTAAGTGCAGGTCAACCACAGTTCCGGAATTAGGCCTAACCGTCATTCCTGAAAAAATGAAAAACTTACGTGTGCAAACCACAGGTGCTGTAGCTTGCTTAACAGCTCGCCAGCCGTTCTCACGCCCAGTATAGATTACACGTGATTGCACAAAGGTTAGAAAGGGTACCGTATCCCCAGATAACATGTATGGATAGCGTACACATTCAAAATATATGTCTCAGGAGGCAGGCTCAGACGGTGTTAGGCCCAGTATGGATTGCACGTGATTGCACAAAGGTTAGAAAGGGTACCGTATCCCCAGATAACATGTATGGATAGCGTACACATTCAAAATATATGTCTCAGGAGGCAGGCTCAGACGGTGTTAGGCCCAGTATGGATTGCACGTGATTGCACAAAGGTTAGAAAGGGTACCGTATCCCCAGACAACATGTATGGATAGCGTACACATTCAAAATATATGTCTCAGGAGGCAGGCTCAGACGGTGTCAGGCCCAGTATGGATTGCACGTGATTGCACAAAGGTTAGAAAGGGTACCGTATCCCCAGATAACATGTATGGATAGCGTACACATTCAAAATATATGTCTCAGGAAGCAGGCTCAGACGGTGTTAGGCCCAGTATGGATTGCACGTGATTGCACAAAGGTTAGAAAGGGTACCGTATCCCCAGATAACATGTATGGATAGCGTACACATTCAAAATATATGTCTCAGGAGGCAGGCTCAGACGGTGTTAGGCCCAGTATGGATTGCACGTGATTGCACAAAGGTTAGAAACGGTACCGTATCCCCAGATAACATGTATGGATAGCGTACACATTCAAAATATATGTCTCAGGAGGCAGGCTCAGACGGTGTTAGGCCCAGTATGGATTGCACGTGATTGCACAAAGGTTAGAAAGGGTACCGTATCCACAGACAACATGTATGGATAGCGTACACATTCAAAATATATGTCTCAGGAGGCAGGCTCAGACGGTGTCAGGCCCAGTATGGACTGCACGTGATTGCACAAAGGTTAGAAAGGGTACCGTATCCCCAGATAACATGTATGGATAGCGTACACATTCAAAATATATGTCTCAGGAGGCAGGCTCAGACGGTGTTAGGCCCAGTATGGATTGCACGTGATTGCACAAAGGATAGAAAGGGTACCGTATCCCCAGATAACATGTATGGATAGCGTACACATTCAAAATATATGTCTCAGGAGGCAGGCTCAGACGGTGTTAGGCCCAGTATGGATTGCACGTGATTGCACAAAGGTTAGAAAGGGTACCGTATCCCCAGACAACATGTATGGATAGCGTACACATTCAAAATATATGTCTCAGGAGGCAGGCTCAGACGGTGTCAGGCCCAGTATGGATTGCACGTGATTGCACAAAGGTTAGAAAGGGTACCGTATCCCCAGATAACATGTATGGATAGCGTACACATTCAAAATATATGTCTCAGGAGGCAGGCTCAGACGGTGTTAGGCCCAGTATGGATTGCACGTGATTGCACAAAGGTTAGAAAGGGTACCGTATCCCCGGATAACATGTATGGATAGCGTACACATTCAAAAATATATGTCTATACATCAGGACACAGGCTCAGACGGTGTCAGGCACAGTATGGATTTGACGGCCCAGATTACACAGCGGAGGAGCAGGGAGAGGTAAAGATTGCAAATGCTGGGGCCCTGCCCAAGCAAGGGGGGCCCACTCGTGGGCGTCGGTACTGGCACTGGGCCCCTCATAGTACAGCGGTGTGTCTGACGGCGGGTGTGCACCACCACCGTCAGAGACACTTGATTGCACTATGAGGGACCCTGTGCCAGTGCCCGCGCCCAAGAGTCGGCCTACCCACCTGTCCAGGGCAACGGCACTCGCACGGTGTCGTGCGCTAGGTCGTGACCCCGGCCATGGGGGGGGGAGGCAGCACAGTTAGGGAGTTTTAGAAAGTGGCATATGTTGATGTTGGACATTCAGCTGATGCAAAAGGCGAAATAGGTGAAGTACCAGGAAGAGGTGGACCAAAGCAAGCCATTTTTCTGTCACCCTATGTGTCATCAGGGGAAGGTGGGACAAAATCCTTTGAAACCCATGCGTGGTTCATTTTAATGAAGGTTAGATCATCCACATTTTGGGTTGACAGACGGGTCCTTTTTTCTGTCAGGATTGATCCAGCTGCACTGAAGACTCTTTCCGATAGCACACTTGCAGCTGGGCAAGCGAGCTCCTGTAAGGCATATTGGGCCAATTCAGGCCAGGTGTCCAGTTTAGCGGCCCAATAGTCAAAGGGGAATGACCTGTGTGGGAGAACATCGATATGGGAGGAAAAGTAGTTTGTAACCATAGTTGACAACTGCTGTCTCCTGTCACTTTCCATCGATGCAGTATTACCAGTTGTGTGAGCGGTATTTGAAAAATCAGTCCACAACATTGTCATGAAACCCCTGTCTCCAACGCCACTTCTGCTGTGTGCACCACGAACACCTCTGCCAAGCTGCCCCCGGCCCGTACGGCTCGTGTGAGAACCATCACCGCTGCTGTGTCCTGGGAATGCCTCAAGCAACCGATTTACCAGAGTTGCTTGTTTATTAGCCAATATTAGGTCAAGGTTCTCCTGTGGCATGATGTTTTGTAATTTGCCTTTATAGCGTGGATCCAGGATGCTGGCCAACCAGTAGTCGTCATCGTTCATCATTTTGGCAATGCGGGGGTCCCTTTTTAGGATCCGCAAGGCATAATCTGACATGTGGGCCAATGTTCCCGGTGTCAATGATGCACTGCGAGTGCTGGGTGGAGGAGCACTTTCTGGCAAATCCACATCCCTCCAGTCACGCACAAACCCTGTACCAGACCTTGCCACGCCAACATTTTCACTTGCCCCACGAGATGCATCCTCCTCCCCTAAGTAATCATCCCCATCATCATCCTACTCCTCCTCTTCTTCCTCCACCTAGTCCAGGAGAGGTCCCTGAGCAGACAATGGCTGAATGTCATCAAGGATTCCCTCCTCCTCTTCCTCATCAACATTGGCTGCAGACGCCTGCTCCTTAAAGTGCGTCAAAGTTTGCATGAGCAGATGCATAAGTGGGATGCTCATGCTTAGAATGGCGTCGTCTGCGCTTACCAGCCGTGTGCATTCCTCAAAACACTGAAGGACTTTACAAAGGTCTTTCAGCTTCGACCACTGCACACCTGTCAACTCCATGTCTGCTCTCAAAGTGCCTGGCCGTGTATCCTCCCACAAATGCATTATGGCCTGCCTCTGCTCGCACAGCCGCTCCACCATGTGCAGGGTGGAGTTCCACCTTGTTGCAATGTCGATAATGAGGCGGTGGTTGGGAAGGTGGAGCAATCGCTGCAGCTTCTGCATACGAACGGAGTGTACAGGCGACCGGCGGATGTGCGCGCACAGTCTTCGCACCTTCTGGAGCAGGGCTGTTAACTCCGGATAATTTTTGAGGAAGCACTGCACCACCAGGTTCAAGGTGTGAGCCAAGCAAGGTATGTGGCTGAGTTTTGAAAGGGCTATGGCTGCCACAAAATTACGCCCGTTATCACTAACTACCTTGCCTGCCTCAAGATGTACACTGCCCAGCCATGACTCAGTTTGTCGCTTCAAGTACTCGGCCAGCACCTCGGCGGTGTGTCTGTCGCCCAAACACATCATCTGCAACACAGCCTGCTGACGCTTTCCACTAGCTGTTCGATAGGGGGACACATCGTGTGCAACAGTTGCAGCTGCAGATGGAGTGCTCGTACGACTGCGCTCTGTGGACGAGCTTTCGCTTCTGGAGGAGGAGGAGGAGGAGGAGGAGGGTCGAACGCCTACAGCCAACTGTTTCCTATACCGTGGGCTAGGCAGCACTGTCCCACCACCACTGTCCCCTGTGGACCCTGCATCCACCACATTAACCCAGTGCGCAGTGATGGACACGTAACGGCCCTGGCCATGCCGACTGGACCATGCATCAGTTGTGAGTGCACCTTTCCGCTCACTGACTGCTTGAGTGCATGGACAATGCGGTCTTTCACATGATGGTGGAGGGCTGGGATGGCTTTGCGAGAGAAGAAGTGGCGACTGGGTAGGTCATAGCGTGGTACTGCATAGGCCATGAGTTCGCGGAAAGCTGTGCTTTCCACCAACCGAAAGGGCATCATCTCAAACGAGATTAGTTTGGCAATGTGGGCGTTCAAACCCAGTGTATGCGGATGAGAGACTGAGTACTTTCTTGACCTACTCATAGTGTCTGGGAGGGTGAGCTGGACTTGAGAGCTGCATATGGTGGAAGTAGCGGTGGACAGGGCGGACTGAGAGAGGGTTGATGATGGTGATGGAGTTGGTGTTCTTTCTGATGGCCTAGAATCAGTCTTTCGTTGATATAACAGTGGGATTCCCTGACTGCTGTGGTCTTGCAACGACACCTCAACATTTGTTGCTGTGCTAACCGGTGGGCTTACAGTGGGGGAAACAATGTAGCGTTGCTGACTACCTTCGTTGTGATCAGTTGCACATGTGGCACTTGAGGTTTGGTGTTGTGTCCACGCTTGCAAGTGCATGCTGGTTAAATGTCTAAGCATGCAACTGGTATTCAAATTTTTCAGATTTTTCCCTCGGCTAAAGGTCTTTGCGCACTTCTTACAGATAACCTTGGCCTGATCATGAGGATTTTGGTCAAAAAAGTGCCACACTGCACTCTTCCTACTTTAGCAGACATTTTGCGGCCTAGCACGCTGTGATCTTTTGACCCTCTGGACAAGTTGTCCAGCAACTCTTTTGATGTTTGGAACCTGTCTTTGGAGTGCTCCGGGCCTGCCAGATAACAGCTGTTGCGATGTCGATGTCTGCTGTGGATGCTCCTCATCTGAGCTATTGGAAGCAGCACCCTCTTCCCCCAATGGATGCCAATCTGGGTCAACAACTGGGTCATCCATCACCTCCTCTTCTATGTCATGTGCACCTTCCTCTGTGTCACCGTGTATGGTGGTATAGTGTGCGGGAAGGGGCACCTGAGTCTCATCAGGGTCAGAATCTGGCTCTGTACACTGCGAGGACAATGTAGTGCTCTGAGTGAATGTACCAGCAGAATCATCCATCAGCGGCTGTGCATCAGTGCACTCTATGTCAGATTCATCTTGGCCTGGGTAATTCACCATTTCACTTGATAATCCAGGCATGGTATGTGAAAACAGCTCCATGGAGTAATCAGTAGTATGGCCTGCATCATCCTTCAATCTTGGTAGGGGTGAAGGACACAAGGAAAGGTGTGGTTCATGAACATGAGCCTCCAATGACGACTCAGTGCTTTTACTTTTTACAACTTCAGAAGAGGAGGCGATAGAGCTGGAGGCTGAGTCAGCAATGTAAGACAAAACTTTTTCCTGATGCTCTGGCTTTAAAAGCGGTTTGCCAACTCCTAGAAAACTAAACGTTCGAGGCCTTATGTAGCCAGACGATGACGCAGGGTCAGCACCTCCTGCATTCGGTCCTATTTTGCTCTTGCCACTACCATCAGATCCACCACCAACACCATCATTACCAGCTGCCAACCCCCGCCCAATTCCACGGCCTCTTCCACCAGCCTTCCTCATTTTTGGTAGAAATGTAGACAAAATCCAACAAACTATATAGTAATGTAAAACAAGGTGTCTATAGGACAGGGGAGATTTTGAATTTCTGCAGACACTTGTGGACACTGGACACTTTTGGATTGTGTGAGGCCCACTGATATCTGAGCGCTATGTGACAGGCTCGATGGCACAGCTGTGACCAAAGTGACTAGAGGATAAGGGAGATTTTGAATCTCTGCACACACTTTTGGACACTGGACACTTTTGGATTGTGTGAGGCCCACTGATATCTGAGCGCTATGTGACAGGCTTGATGGCACAGCTGTGACCAAAGTGACTAGAGGATAAGGGAGATTTTGAATCTCTGCACACACTTTTGGACACTGGACACTTTTGGATTGTGTGAGGCCCACTGATATCTGAGCGCTATGTGACAGGCTTGATGGCACAGCTGTGACCAAAGTGACTAGAGGATAAGGGAGATTTTGAATCTCTGCACACACTTTTGGACTCTGGATGGACACTTTTGGATTGTGTGAGGCCCACTGATATCTGAGCGCTATGTGACAGGCTTGATGGCACAGCTGTGACCAAAGTGACTAGAGGATAAGGGAGATTTTGAATCTCTGCACACACTTTTGGACTCTGGATGGACACTTTTGGATTGTGTGAGGCCCACTGATATCTGAGCGCTATGTGACAGGCTTGATGGCACAGCTGTGACCAAAGTGACTAGAGGATAAGGGAGATTTTGAATCTCTGCACACACTTTTGGACACTGGACACTTTTGGATTGTGTGAGGCCCACTGATATCTGAGCGCTATGTGACAGGCTTGATGGCACAGCTGTGACCAAAGTGACTAGAGGATAAGGGAGATTTTGAATCTCTGCACACACTTTTGGACACTGGACACATTTGGATTGTGTGAGGCCCACTGATATCTGAGCGCTATGTGACAGGCTCGATGGCACAGCTGTGACCAAAGTGACTAGAGGATAAGGGAGATTTTGAATCTCTGCACACACTTTTGGACACTGGACACTTTTGGATTGTGTGAGGCCCACTGATATCTGAGCGCTATGTGACAGGCTCGATGGCACAGCTGTGACCAAAGTGACTAGAGGATAAGGGAGATTTTGAATCTCTGCACACACTTTTGGACACTGGACACTTTTGGATTGTGTGAGGCCCACTGATATCTGAGCGCTATGTGACAGGCTCGATGGCACAGCTGTGACCAAAGTGACTAGAGGATAAGGGAGATTTTGAATCTCTGCACACACTTTTGGACACTGGATGGACACTTTTGGATTGTGTGAGGCCCACTGATATCTGAGCGCTATGTGACAGGCTCGATGGCACAGCTGTGACCAAAGTGACTAGAGGATAAGGGAGATTTTGAATCTCTGCACACACTTTTGGACACTGGACACTTTTGGATTGTGTGAGGCCCACTGATATCTGAGTGCTATGTGACAGGCTCGATGGCACAGCTGTGACCAAAGTGACTAGAGGATAAGGGAGATTTTGAATCTCTGCACACACTTTTGGACACTGGATGGACACTTTTGGATTGTGTGAGGCCCACTGATATCTGAGCGCTATGTGACAGGCTCGATGGCACAGCTGTGACCAAAGTGACTAGAGGATAAGGGAGATTTTGAATCTCTGCACACACTTTTGTACACTGGATGGACACTTTTGGATTGTGTGAGGCCCACTGATATCTGAGCGCTATGTGACAGGTTCGATGGCACAGCTGTGACCAAAGTGACTAGAGGATAAGGGAGATTTTGAATCTCTGCACACACTTTTGGACACTGGATGGACACTTTTGGATTGTGTGAGGCCCAGTGATATCTGAGCGCTATGTGACAGGCTCGATGGCACAGCTGTGACCAAAGTGACTAGAGGATAAGGGAGATTTTGAATCTCTGCACACACTTTTGGACACTGGACACTTTTGGATTGTGTGAGGCCCACTGATATCTGAGCGCTATGTGACAGGCTCGATGGCACAGCTGTGACCAAAGTGACTAGAGGATAAGGGAGATTTTGAATCTCTGCACACACTTTTGGACACTGGATGGACACTTTTGGATTGTGTGAGGCCCACTGATATCTGAGCGCTATGTGACAGGCTCGATGGCACAGCTGTGACCAAAGTGACTAGAGGATAAGGGAGATTTTGAATCTCTACACACACTTTTGGACACTGGACACTTTTGGATTGTGTGAGGCCCACTGATATCTGAGCGCTATGTGACAGGCTCGATGGCACAGCTGTGACCAAAGTGACTAGAGGATAAGGGAGATTTTGAATCTCTGCACACACTTTTGTACACTGGATGGACACTTTTGGATTGTGTGAGGCCCACTGATATCTGAGCGCTATGTGACAGGCTCAATGGCACAGCTGTGACCAAAGTGACTAGAGGATAAGGGAGATTTTGAATCTCTGCACACACTTTTGGACACTGGACACTTTTGGATTGTGTGAGGCCCACTGATATCTGAGCGCTATGTGACAGGCTCGATGGCACAGCTGTGACCAAAGTGACTAGAGGATAAGGGAGATTTTGAATCTCTGCACACACTTTTGGACACTGGACACGTTTGGATTGTGTGAGGCCCAATGAATATCTGAGCGCTATGTGACAGGCTCGATGGCACAGCTGTGACAAAAGTGACTAGAGGATAAGGGAGATTGGATTGCTTTTAAAAAAGCAGTTTGCGGAGCAGTGGGTAAACAGCAATGCAGGAATGTCAGGAAGCCTTAGAAGGCAGCCCAACAACCAACACCACTGATACACCACTATATAGCCTCCCCTTGCACTGCACACACAGTGACTGGTGTGTTGTGCAGGCCAAATTGCTAGCAGCAGAAGCAGTTTTTTTTTCTTCTCAGCAGGACAAAAAAAAAATTGGGATTGCTTTTAAAAAAGCAGTTTGCAGAGCAGTGGGTAAACAGCAATGCAGGAATGTCAGGAAGCCTTAGAAGGCAGCCCAACAACCAACACCACTGATACACCACTATATAGCCTCCCCTTGCACTGCACACACAGTGACTGGTGTGCTGTGCAGGCCAAATTGCTAGCAGCAGAAGCAGTTTTTTTTTCTTCTCAGCAGGACAAAAAAAAAAAATTGGGATTGCTTTTAAAAAAGCAGTTTGCGGAGCAGTGGGTAAACAGCAATGCAGGAATGTCAGGAAGCCTTAGAAGGCAGCCCAACAACCAACACCACTGATACACCACTATATAGCCTCCCCTTGCACTGCACACACAGTGACTGGTGTGTTGTGCAGGCCAAATCGCTAGCAGCAGAAGCAGTTTTTTTGTCTTCTTCCCTGCCTAACGCTCTCCCTACAGAATCAGCAGCAACCTCTCCCTATACTAAGATCGGCAGAAGTAAGATGGCGGTCGGCGTGCACGCCCTTTTATACCCCCTGTGACGCCCACCAAAGCAAGCCAATCACTTGCATGCCCTTCTGAAAGATGGTGGTGACCCGTGCCTATGTCATCACGTTGCCCACAGTGTCCGTGGATCCTGATTGGCTGAAAAAGAGCGCAAAACAAACTTTTGAAACGCGACTTTGGCGCGTAAGTCGCCGACCTCGTGGCCGACCTCATCCTAGGGTCGGGTTTCGTTTCATGAAACCCGACTTTGCCAAAAGTCGGCGACTTTTGAATTTTTTCGACCCGTTTCGCTCAACTCTACTCGTTAGGATTCGGTACTCGGCGAGTAATGAGGTACTCGTGGTACTCGAATCCTAGCGAGTAAATTTCACTACTTGCCTCGCAATATTCGCCTCTCCCGCCCGGCAAGTGTTAGCCAATCACAGTAAAGCCGCCACCTTCTTTGTTGTGGCATTACTGTGATTGGCTGGCAGTGCAGCGTCACTGTATCACTGGCGCTTCTGGAGAGCGGTCGCATCAGCTGATGTGGCTGCTCTCAATGGGAGATCAACGTGGGACCCTCGTTATTAATGAGATTACGGTGGAAAGGTGAGCATAGGTTGCTTTATTATTTTAATTTTTTTACAGGTGATCAATGGCTTTGGGGAATTAGGTGTGTGAGGTGAGAATGTATTCTATGTTATGTGTTGTATCTTATGTGTATGTACTGTATGTTATATGGTCTGTATGTCTTTTTTTTACATTCACCACATTAGCGGGTGATGGGAATACTACTTTCCCATCATCCGCTAATGCTGTCACTGTAGCGGGCATAGCCGGATGGGACAAGTAGTCCCATCGGACAATGCCCTGACAGCCCGCACAGGCCCCGCACAGTGCCAGCAGAGGCCGCACAGGCCCTGCAGCCCGACATAGCCCCACAGACCCCTGCACACATTCTCCACGCACACATAGTCTCCACCCACACTCATTCTCTGCCCATTACTTGCATTTCCCATAGACTTACATTGGACTTGCTACTCATTACGAGTACCCGAGTATTAGGAGCTCGTAGCGAGTACAGCGAGTCCAAGTATTTCACTACTCGCTCATCCCTAATCTAGATAAGCTTGAATAATGGGCAGCGACTAATTATAATAATAATAATAATCTTTATTTATATAGCGCCAACATATTCCGCAGCGCTTTACAGTTTAAAAACACAAGTCATAAGTAACAACGTTAATAATACAATAATTAAAGCAAAATAAGACAAAATAAGACGACCCTGCTTGTGAGAGCTTACAATCTGCAATGAGGTGAGAGAGATACAAAGTATAGGTGTGTATTTACAATTGTGTATTTACAATGAAGGTCCAGCCATTATGAGGGAGTGAAGGATGGATGGAGATGGAGTGCATGGGCTACACATGCACACTTACGCATAGAATGACTTTGATTAGTAAACGTGATAGGCCGCTCTGAACAAATGTGTTTTGAGGGAGCGCCTAAAACTATGCAAATTGTGGTTAGTCCTAATTTCTTGGGGTAGAGCATTCCAGAGTATAGGAGCAGCACGGGAGAAGTCTTGGGGTCGGGAGTGGGAGGTACGGATTAGTGCAGAGGTTAGTCGAAAGTCGTTTGCAGAGCGCAGCGATCGGCTAGGCCGATAGACAGCAATGAGGGAGGAGATGTAGGGGGGTACCACACTGTGGAGAGCTTTGTGGGTGAGAACAAGTACTTTGAATTGGATCCTATAATGAATGGGCAGCCAGTGTAATGACTGACGAAGAGCGGACACATCCGAGTACCGATTAGCCAGATGGACGACCCTGGCTGCTGCATTAAGTATGGACTGGAGAGGGGATAGGCGAGTGACGGGGAGGCCAATTAATAGAGCGTTGCAGTAATCCAGGCGGGAGTGGATCAATGCTACAGTGAGGGTTTTTGTTGTTTCCATGGTGAGAAAAAGGCGGATTATAGAGATGTTCATTAGGTGTAAGCAGCAAGAGCGGGCAAGAGATTGCATATGGGATGCGAAGGACAGATTGGTGTCAAACATAACACCCAGACAGAGCGCCTGCTGCCGTGGTGTTATTGTGGTACCACCCACAAAGAGGGAAATGTCAGATTTAGGGAGGTTAGTAGACAGCGGGAGCAGAAGAAGTTCAGTTTTGGACAGGTTGAGTTTCAGATAGAGAGTGGACATGATATTGGAGACTGCGGGCAGACAGTCACTGGCGTTCTGTAGTACAGCAGGGGTATGGTCGGGGGAAGCCATATATAGTTATGTATCATCAGCATAAAGATGGTCCCGAAAGCCAAATCTGCTGATGGTATGTCGAATTGGGGCCATGTAGAGAGAGAAAAGAAGGGGGCCAAGGACGGGGCCCTGAGGTACCCCGACAGCAAGAGGAAGAGGAGACGACGTGGAGCCAGAGGACAAAACACTGAAGGAGCGGTCAGATAGATAGGAAGAGAACCAGGAGAGAGCAGCGTCCTTAATGCCTAGTGACTGGAGCCTAGAGAGTAGGAGATGGTAGTCAACAGTATCGAAAGCTGCAGATAGGTCATAGTAACACAGTAGCATAGTTACTAAGGCCGAAAAAAGACATTAGTCCATCCAGTTCAGCCTATAAAATTCTGTCAGAATAAATCCCCAGATCTACATCCTTCTAAAGAACCTAACAATAACTGTAAGATACAATATTGTTACGCTTCAGGAAGGCATCCAGGCCTCTCTTGAACCCTTCAACTGAGTTCGCCATCACCATCTCCTCAGGCAGGGAATTCCAGATTCTCACTGCCCTAAAAGTAAAGAATCCTCTTCTATGTTGGTGGAAAAACCTTTTCTCCTCCAGACGCAGAGAATGCCCCCTTGTGACCGTCACCTTCCTTGGTATAAACAGATCCTCGGAGAGATATTTGTATTGTCCCCTTACATACTTATACATGGTTATTAGATCGCCCCTCAGTCGTCTTTTTTCTATACTAAATAATCCTAAATTTGCTAATCTCTCTGGGTATTGAAGTTCCCCCATCCCCTTTATTAATTTTGCTGCCCTCCTTTGCACCCGCTCTAGTTTCATTGTATCCTTCCTGAGCACCGGTGCCCAAAACTGTACACAGTACTCCATGTGCGGTCTAACCAGAGATTTGTACAGAGGCAGTATAATGCTCTCATCATGTGTATCCAGACCTCTTTTAATGCACCCCATGATCCTGTTTGCCTTGGCAGCCGCTGCCTGGCACTGGCTGCTCCAGGTAAGTTTATCATTAACTAGGATCTCCAAGTCCTTCTCCATGTCAGATTTACCCAGTGGTTTCCCGTTCAGTGTGTAATGGTGATATTGATTCCTTCTTCCCATGTGCATAACCTTACATTTATCATTGTTAAACTGCCTCTGCCACCTTTCGGCCCAAATTCCCAACTTATCCAGATCCATCTGTAGCAGAATACTATCTTCTCTTGTATTGACTGATTTACATAGTTTTGTATCATCTGCAATTATCGATATTTTACTGTGCAAAACTTCTACCAGATCGTTAATAAATATGTTGAAGAGAATAGGTCCCAACACCGACCCCTGCGGTACCCCACTGGTCACAGCGACCCAGTTAGAGAATATACCATTTATAACCACCCTCTGCTTTCTATCACTAAGCCAGTTACTTACCCATTTACACATTTTCCCCCAGACCCAGCATTCTCATTTTGTGTACCAACCTTTTGTGTGGCACGGTATCAAACGCTTTGGAAAAATCAAGATATACCACATGCAATGACTCACCTTGGTCCAGTCTATAGCTTACTTCTTCATAAAAACTGATTAGATTGGTTTGACAGGAGCGATTCCTCATAAACCCATGCTGATATGGCATTAAACAGTTATTCTCATTGAGATAATCCAGAATAACATACCTCAGAAACCCTTCAAATATTTTACCAACAATAGAGGTTAGACTTAATGGCCTATAATTTCCAGGTTCACTTTTAGAGCCGTTTTTGAATATTGGTACCACATTTGCTATGTGCCAGTCTCGTGGAACAGAACCCGTCACTATAGAGTCTCTAAATATAAGAAATAATGGTTTGTCTATAACATTACTTAGTTCTCTTAGTACTTGTGGGTGTATGCCATCCGGACCCGGAGATTTATCTATTTTAATCTTATTTAGCCGGTTTTGCACCTCTTCTTGGGTTAGATTGGTGACCCTTAATATAGGGTTTTCTTTGTCTCTCGGCATTTCACCTAGCATTTCATTTTCCACCGTGAATACCATGGAGAAGAAGGTTTTTAATATATTAGCTTTTTCCTCATCATCTACAACCATACTTTCCTCACAACTTTTTAATGGGCCTACACTTTCACTTTTGATTCTTTCACTATTGATATAGTTGAAGAACAGCTTGGGATTAGTTTTACTCTCCTTACCAATGTGCTTCTCTGTTTCCTATTTGGCAGCTTTAATTATTTTTTTAGATAAAGAATTTTTCTCCTTATAGTTTTTTAGACCTTCAACGGAAGGTCAAGAAGAATGAGCAGAGAGTGGTCACCGTTACATTTTGCTGTCAGAAGGTCATTGGTCACTTTGATGAGTGCAGTTTCAGTCGAATGTAGGGGGCGGAAGCCGGACTGTGAAGGATCTAGAAGGGAGTGAGTGG
This sequence comes from Dendrobates tinctorius, assembly GCF_039654945.1. Classification (NCBI taxonomy): domain Eukaryota; kingdom Metazoa; phylum Chordata; class Amphibia; order Anura; family Dendrobatidae; genus Dendrobates; species Dendrobates tinctorius. Next base: position 105,360,491 of record NW_027361690.1, on the reverse strand, counting down.
AGAGGTAACGGGTAAGGCGGGAGTAAACTAGGTGCTCCAAAAGTTTAGAGATGATGGGGATATTGGAGACTGGCCTGTAGTTGTTTGTGCAGGATGGGTCGAGAGCGGGTTTCTTTAGTAATGGTGTAACGATGGCGTGATTGATGGAGGATGGGAAAATGCCCGATGAGAGGGAGAGATTTTAGATTGTAGTTAGGTGGGTTGTGACGACTGGAGAGAGAGACTGGAGGAGATGTGAGGGAATGGGGTCGGTAGTGCATGTAGTCGGATGAGAAGAAGAGAGGAGTCTGGAGACTTCTTCTTCTGTGATGGGCTCAAATGTGGAAAGTGAGCCAGGGGAGATGCAGGAAGGAATGGGAGTCACAGCACTTGGTGGTTGGGAGCAGATTTTCTGATGGATATTATCTATTTTTTCTGAAAAGTGGGAGGCCAGGTCATCATCACAAATGCCTGTGATAGGGGCTTGTGTTTTTGGCCTGAGGAGGGAGTGAAAAGTGTCAAAAAGTTTCTTGTGGTTGTTGGCTAGTGAGGAGATCAGGGTGGTGAAGTAGGTCTGTTTGGCGAGATGAAGGGCAGCGTTATAGGTTCTTAACATAAATTTGAAGTGGATGAAGTCTTCTGATGTGCGGGTTTTTGTCCATAGGGGTTCAGCACTCCTAGAGCATCGCTGGAGAAGTTGAGTTTGCGATGTGAGACAGGGCTGTTTTACTCTGTGCTTGAAGGTTCTGAGGTTGAGGGGAGCTACTTGGTCAAGGGTGCTTCTAAGAGTGTCATTGTAGTGATGAACAGCCAGATTAGGACAGGAAAAAGAGGAGATTGGGGACAATGATGAGTGTAGGGAATCTGAAAGTGTCTGAGGGTTAATAGCTTGTAGATTTCTGACTGTGTGGTTGGTAGGAGTGAGCTGGGGTGGGCAAGGATTTGTGAGCGTGAAGGAGAGAATGTTGTGGTCAGAGAGTGGAAGCAGTGAGTTATTTAGGTGGGAGATTGAACAGAGCCGGCCGAAGACCAGATCAAGGGTGTTACCATCCTTGTGTGTCTCAGAGGTTGAAAGCTGCGAGAGGCCTAGAGAGGTGGTTAGTGATAGAAGTTGGGATGCAGATGTGGAAGTAGGGCTGTTAATGGGGATGTTGAAGTCTCCCAGGATAAGGGTTGGAAGTTCTGAGGACATGAAGTGCGGCAGCCTGGCTGAAAAGTGGTCAAGGAAGTGGGTGGGTGAGCCTGGGGGCCGGTATATGACCGCTACTCTGAGGGATAGGGGACAGAAGAGCCTGATGGTGTGGACCTCAAAAGAAGAGAATAAGAATGATGGAACTGGGGGGATGACCTGGAAAGTGCATTGTGGGGACAGGAGTATGCCGAATCCACCACCAAGTCTGTTTGTAGGTCTTGGGGAGTGAGAGAATTGTAAGCAACCGTAGGAAATGGCAGCAGGAGAGACAGTGTCAGAATCCTGAATCCAGGTTTCAGTGAGGGCCAACAGATTAAGAGAGTTGTTCAGAAAGTAGTTGTGTAGGAAAAGAAGCTTGTTACAAGCAGACCGTGGATTCCAGAGGGCACAATTAAAAGATGGAGATGACTGAGTGCAAGTAATATTAATAAGATTATTATGGTTTAGATATGAGGTAAGGTAGGGGTTGAGGTTGGGGGATGGTGGACCAGGGTTGGGGGAGATGTCCCCTGAAATCAGTTGGAGTAGGAAGATAAAGAGCAAATAGTTGTTGGAATTGTCAGTAGTTTTTTTCTGCAATGTGTTTGGGCAAGATGGGCTGAGGTTTCTCAGGAAGGTGAGGAGTGCATGGGAGCTGTACATGGGAAAGGGAAGTATAGAGGGGCTGATGTGTATGAGTTGTGAAGGAGGGGGGATAGGGTGGTGAATGTGGATGGCAAGGGAACACAGGAGGATAAAAATAAAGACTAATAGACTAATAGACTAATAGAATGGTATTTAACAGGGAGAAATGCAAGATTCTACATCTGGGCAAGAAAAACAAAAAATACATAAACAGAATTGGTGGAATAGAACTAAACAATACCATGTGTGAAAAAGACTTGTGTATACTATTAGATCAAGGACTGCACATGAGTCAACAGTGTGCTGCAGAAGCAAAAAAGGCAAACACAGTTCTAGGATGTATTAAGAGAAACATAGAGATCACATGAAATAATTATCTTCCTCTACTCCTCCTTGATCTCTACCCAGATCGCTTAGATTCCCTCCCTTGTCTATGTGCCCTCAGGTCGACATTTTTTGTAAATTGGTAACCAAAGTTTTAAAAAAGATGCCAAAAATTTGCTTAATGACAATCTCATGGCTGTACAGAGGAGAGCTCTGAGGGAGTTACAGTCATTGGACTCAGTCATTATAAAACCAGCAGACAAGGGAGGAAATGTGTTGATCTGACCAACTGAGAAATACGAAAAGGAAGAGTTTCCTCAGTTAAAGAATAGAGATACATATCAGGCATTACACCGAAACCCCACACAGCTCTTTGCCAATAAATAAGAGCATATTTTATCTACTGCTAATGTGTCTGGTATTGTCCCAAAGAAAGTCCTTGATGGACTTTTGCCTAAATTTTCCAAAATTGCTATTTTTTACCTTTTGCCAAAAGTGCACATGGTCACTGTTGACCCATTGTCTCTGGTATAGGAGAGCTTAGTGATAATGTGTGTACATTTATTGATCACTATTTGAAGCTATTGGTAGAAACACTCTCCTCCTATGTCAGAGACACTACTGATGTGCTTACCAAGGTCGACGGACTCTTTCTCGAGGTGGGCATAATTTTGGTTACCATTGACATTGAGTCTCTGTATACCTCGATTCAGCATGTGGATGGGCTCAGGGCTGCCCACTTCTTTCTTGAGACACCCAACTGGGATGGCCATTTTTTAGATTTTGTTTTGGATTTGCTTGAGTTTGTTTTAATTTGTAATTATTTTCAGCTTACCTTCATGTCTCCTCCATATTCCCTCTTTGTGTCTTTACTGAAGTGTTTGTTGGACATTACATTTGTATGTGATTATCTAATAAAAGTGTTTCATTTTATCATGATTTGTGGGACATTGAATATACTCCGGTTTTTTGTTGTTTACAATTCTTCTTGATCAGGCTTCATCTGTAATACTGTGTCCAGTTCTGGGCACCTCATTTTAAAAAATACTTTGAAAAACTGGAGCAAGTTCAGAGAAGAGCTACCAGGATGGTGAGCAAACTGCAAAATATGTCCTACAAGAAATGATTAAAGGATCTGGTAATGTTAAGCTTGCAAAAAAGAAGGCTAAGAGGAGACTTAAATAGCTGCCTACAAATATCTCAAGGGATGTCACAGTGTAAAGGGATCATCGTCATTCTCATTTGCACATGGAACCACGAGAAGCAATGGAAAGAAACTGAAAGGGAGAAGATACAGACTAGATATTATAAAAATCTTTTAAACTTTGAGGGTGATCAATGAGTGGAACAGGCTGCCACGAGAGGTGGCGGGCTCTCCTTCAATGAAAGTCTTCACACAGAAGCTGGACAGACATCTGTCTGAGATGGTTTAGTGAATCCTGCATTGAACAGGGGGTTGGACACCTTGACCCTGGAGGTCAATTACAACTCTAACAATCTATAAATAAATAATAATAATAATAATTATATTATTCTATATTCTGTTTAGGATGATTTAGCGAATCCTGCATGGAGCAGGAGGTTGGACCAGATGATCCAGGAGGTCCATTCCCACTCTACCATTCTATGATTCTATGTAAACAATTGTTAATGTATTTTAATTGTTGGCAATATTTCTCTAAGTGAACTTCATCTGTATATTTGTTTTGACACTGAGTTTAACAGATGTGAATATCGAAGTGGGAAAATATAAAATTCTTTTAAATTCACTAAAATTGTGGTGACTGCGATACTCCAGATGCTTTGGTTGCACAATTACTTCTGTGACTACTTAGCCTCTACCATGAGGCTACCTTTCAAGAAGATACGATTTTCTTATGAATGTTTTCATTAAACCTTTGTAATTGAGATATATTCAAACTGTGCTTAGTATATGGACTGTATTACTAATCAGCTTGGTATTCTGTTCCTTGATATTTGGACATCTGAATTGCTGTGTTTGACTATGTGTTCATGTCTCTATTTGGTCCTTTAATATTGAGAACTTATTGAGTATCTATGTCATAGCACTTTCTTGTCAACATTTCTTCTGTTTTTGTAGTCTGTGAAATTCTGAACATGTGGAAATATGAAACATACAGTGCAAAGAAAAAGAACAAAAGCCGACTAGAAAATAATATGTTCAACACATTTCAGGTAGTGAGATAAACTTCAGTGTTAATCCATTGAAGAGAGAGAGAGTATTCGTGCATTGCAAACAAATGAGAAAAAATTCTCAGTCGACATAAGCTGTGTTATACAAGGTTTAAAATGCACTTAACTATGCTGAAATGCTAAATAAATTCCCAAAGACCGTTTATCACCTGCACTATTGTCATAATGTTGCATCATGCTCCGTAACCCTGTGCGTGTTTGCACAATGCTGGAGAATTTCATCACTTGTGGTGAAGATAAGAAGTGGTGATGATAAGAAGAAACGATGAGGACCAGATGGGTTATAGTAAAGGGCAAGCGGTGAGGAGAAAATAATATTTCTACGTTTTTGACTGCCTGTGGTTTTGTGACTAGCTTTTAGAGCATTTTTATGGTGTATTTTGTACTAGAGTTTTTCGGACATTTTTTAACTCCATTAAGTAATAAAGAAACCGATAGTGGTTTTTGAAGTATAAACACTGGAAAACTCTCAAAAAGACACTTGACCAATTCAGGTCATCTTTTGAGCTTTCCCATTGACTTCTACTATAAAGTATTGAGCATCTTCAGTGCAAAAGACTCCTGAGAATGGTCTGCTCACCTCTTTAACCACTTTGTATATTTGGAAAGTTGAAGTGATTAAAAGATGCTCAACAGACTGAACATACTGTACGAAAATCAGGTCGCTTTTACGCAGAAATGAATATGTTCATTCTTTAGAGCATTTCCTTTATGCTTTGCCAGGTAGGTTTCGGAACAGTTCCACCTGAAAAATAAGTCATGGGCACATACTCTTAAGCTCCTTCTTTTTGGAAAATTCCTCAGTTGACATAAGGCTTAATTAAAATGCATTTCACCTGATAAATAAATTGCCAAATTGCTTGCACCCCTTGTCATGACGTCACGTCTTTAGCTGTAACTTTGCACGTGCTTGCATCCAGACATTTTTTAATTCCATTCAACAATGAAGAAACTGATTTTTTTTTTTTAGAAATAGAATTTTTTTAAGCAAAAACTATGGGAAAAAGCTCTAAAAGTCAAGTGGCCAATTCTGGTCGTCTTTGTACTTTCCCATCAACTTCTACTGTACAATAAAATGAGCGTCTTCAGTGCAGAACAATATACAGCTCTAGCAAAAATTAAGAGACCACTTTCAAATGTTCAGTTTGTCTGATTTTTCTCTTTATAGGAATATTTTTGAGTAAATTGTAAATTCTTCTTGAAGTCTATAAACTTCTGACAACATGTCTCTGACTTTCCGAGCAATAAATTTAGCATTTTTTTCTGACAAAGAAAAATGGTAAAAATTTAGAACCCCTCCCCAGTGCTTTCAGACCTCAAATAATGCAAAGAAAACAAGTCCATAATCATTTATAAACAAGAATACCAATGTTTTAACTCAGAAAGAGTTCTGAAATCAATGAAATCAATATTTTGTGGAGTAACCATGATTTTTAAAAACAGCTTAGATGCGTCTTGGCATGCTTGCCACCAGTATTTCACACTGCTTCTGGCACAAAAATGTAAGCAGTTCTTCTTTGTTTGATGGCTTGTGACTATCTATCTTCCTCTTGATTACATTCCAGAGATTTTCAATGGGGTTCAAGTCTGGAGAATGGGCTGCCCATGACAGTGTTTTGATGTGGTGGTCTCTTAATTTTTGCCAGAGCTATACATCTTTGTACCGTGTTAGCCAGTAGAAAGTGAAATGTAAATTTGAGCGTCCTAAGTGGTTAATATCTTTTAATGGCTCACTGAAAAGATGGTAACAAAACTTTCACACACCTTACCTATGAAGTGTTCCAGTATTTAGGGCCACAACTGTTTTCTCCCTGTCCCACACAAATATACTGCTCAAAAAAATAAGGCTACTTTCACACATCCGTTTTTTTCCGCAAGGCAGGGTCTGGCTCTTTTAGAAAACCGGATCCAGCGTAAATTTTGGAGAACTGAAGAAATGGATTTGTTTTTCCTCCGGATCTGTCTAGTAGGTTTATATCTGTTTCCTGGGTGCTGGCCAATTGGATCTAAGCATGTGCAGACTTAAAAAGCCGGATCCGTCTTTTTCCAGATCCTGCGCATTCCGGCGCTCATAGACTTCCATTTCCATTGTGACAAAAAGCCGGAAGCTGTCCGGTTTTTCGCAGCAGACGAAAAACTTTAGGCTACTTTCACACATCAGGTTTTTTCTGACAGGCAGGATCCGGCTATTTGTTTAAAAATCGGATCCGGCAAAAGCTGCTGCCGGATCCGGTTTTCTCTCATTGAATTGCATTAGTGCCGGATCGTGCCGCATGGCCTTCCGTTTCTTCTTGTTTTCGGCTAAAACATCTCTAGTAACTAGAGTTGAACGAAACAGGTCGGTCAGATTCAAAAGTTGCCGACTTTCGCCAAAGTCGGGTTTCATGAAACAAAACCCGACTACAGTGTGAAGTTGGCCATGGGGTCGGCGACCCAAGCGTCAAAGTCGGGTTTTGCCGAATGCTTGCACATGACTTTTTTTTTAGCCAATGAGAGAAGCGGAGCGTAGCGTAGCTGGAGTGGGAGTGAGAGAGAGATTTTGCCGCCTCTGGGGTTAAAATTCATGCCAGGCGTATTTACAGTCCTCCACTCACTGCTGGCTTTTCTCCCCATTGACTTGCATTGGGTTTCATGTTTCACAACTTTTCCTGATTTTTCCCTATAGTCAGCCGATTTCGTTCGACTCGACTTTTGAGAAAGTCGGGTTTCTTGAAAACCGACTCGACCCTAAAAAAGGCAAAGTCACTCATCTCTACTAGTAATGTTTTTTGTCTGCAGCGCTTCCGTTTTTTGCTATAATAGATGCCTATGGGCGCCGGAATGCGCCGGATCCGAAAAAAGATGGACCCGGCCACCGGATCCGTTTTTTTAAATCTGTGCATGCTCAGATCCAATTGGCCAACCCCCAGGAAACAGATATAAACCTGCTAGATGGATCTGGTGGAAAAATGGATCAGTTTCTTCAGTTCTCCAAAATTTACACCGGATCCGGATTTTCTAAAAATAGCCGGATCAAGCCTGTCGGACAAAACCTGATGTGTGAAAGTAGCCTTACTAGAGAAGCTTTTTCCAGATGCCGGAATAAATATTTTTGCCGAATCCGGCAAAACCAGAAGAAATGGAGGCTATGTGGTGCAATCCGGTGCTAATAGAATTCAATGAGAGAAAAATGGTTCCAGCGCCTGATTTCACCAGATCTGTTTTTTCTAAAAATTGCCAGATCCTGCCTGTCAGAAAAAAACTGATGTGTGAAAGTAGCCTAAAGGGAACACTATTCCATTTGCAACAGGCTGTTTGTGTTCCCTTTATGTCTTTGAGTAGTATAGTTCTGGTTCACATCACTTGTTTTATTTATTGCAATGTTCCTGTGTCCTCTTTTGTCTAAATATGTGACTCTTCACATTTTGTTTTAGTTTAGCCTGTTGAAGAATCCTGAGTAATCTCGAAAGCTTGCAATTTGTTACCATCTTTTCAGTTAGTCATTAACCCCTTCCTGACATATGACGTACTATCCCGTCCATGAGCCCAGGGCCTTAGTGACCATGGACGCGATAGTACATCATAGCGATCAGCTGTGCTCACGGGGGAGCACAGCTGATCGTGGCCGGGTGTCAGCTGATTATCACAGCTGACACCCAGAACTATATGGCAGGAGCGGTAACCGACCGCTCCCGGCACATTAACCCCTGGCACTCTGCAATCAAATATGATCACAGTGTTCTGGGGGCATAGGGAAGCCTCACGCAGGGAGGGCGCTCCCTGCATGCACCCCTGAGACCCTCAGAACAACGTGATGTGCTAACGTTGTTCCGAGGGCCTCCTCTATGCAGGCCCCCAGATCCAAGATGGCCACGGGGGCCTTCGGCGTCCTGCAGGGAGGTGGCTTCTCAGTGCCTGCTGAGAGCAGGCGCTGAGAAGCCGCCTGCAGTGCCTGTCAGATCGATGAACTGATACAGTTCTGTGCAAAGTGTCAGACCAGAGATCTGACACTTTATAGTTATGTTCCCCCCAGGACAATGTAATAAAGTTAAAAAAAAAAGTGTAAAACTAATTTTTAAAAATTCCTAAATAAATTAAAAAAATATATTCCCTAATAAATTCTTTTTCTTTGTAATTAAAAAAAACAATAAAAGTACACATATTTAGTATTGCCGCGTCCATAACGACCCACCCTACAAACTGTCTCACTAGTAAACCCCTTTAGTGAACCCCTTCAAAAAACAAAAAAACAGGGTAAAAAACAATGCTTTATCATACCGCCGAACAAAAAGTGCAATAAAACACTATCAAAAAGACAGATATAAATAAACGTGGTACCGTTGAAAACGTCATCTTGTCCCGCAAAAAACGAGCCACCATACTTCATCAGTGAAGACATAAAAAAGTTTTAGCTTGCAGAACAAAGCGATGCAAAAATAATTATTTTTTATATAAAATTGTTTTTATTGTATAAAAGCGCCAAAACATATAAAAAATGTTCTAAATGAGATGTTGCTGTCATCATACTAAACCGAAGAATAAAACTGCTTTCTCAATTTTACCACACATGGAAGAGTGTAAACGTTCCCCCCCAAAAGAAATTCGTGAATTGCTGGTTTTTGTTCATTCTGTGTCTCAAAAATTGGAAAAAAGAGCGATCAAAAATGTCACGTGCCCGAAAATGGTACCAATAAAAACAACAACTCGTCCCGCAAAAAATAAGACCTCACATGACTCTGTGGGTCAAAATATGGAAAAATTATAGCTCTCAAAATGTGGTGATGCAAAACCTATTTTTTGTAATAAAAAGCATCTTTTAGTGTGTGACAGCTGCCAAACATAAAAACCCACCATAAATAGTAAATCAAACCCCCCTTTATCACCACCTTAGTTAGGGAAAAATAATAAAATTAACTAGGGTTAGGGCTGGGATTAGGGTTATGGTTGGAGCTAGAAATGGGGGTTTCCACTGTTCAGTCACATCATGGGATCTCCAAACGCGACATGACGCCTAATCTCAATTCCAGCCAATTCTGCGTTGAAGAAGTCAAACGGTGCTACTTCCCTTCCAAGCTCTGTCATGTGCCCAAACAGTAGTTTACCCCCACATATGGGGTATCAGCCTACTCAGGACAAATTGCATAACAAATTTTGCGGTCCAATTTCTCATGTTACCCTTGGAAAAATAAAAAATTGGGGGCAAAAAGATCATTTTTGTGGAAAAAAATATGATTTTTTTATTTTCATGGCTCTACTTTATAAACTTCTGTGAAGCATTTGGGGGTTCAAAGTGCTCACCACACATCTAGATAAGTTCCTTGGGGGTCTAGATTCCAAAATGGGGTCACTTGTGGGGGGTTTCCACTGTTTAGGGATATCAGGGACTCTTCCAACGTGACATGACACCCACAGACCATTCCATCAAAGTCTGCATTCCAAAACGTCACTACTTCCCTTCCGAGCCCCGATGTGTGCTGTGAGAATCATGTGGGAATAGTGGATGAGGGCAGGTATATCTCGCCCAGATTCCTTTCCTATGTGGCCTAGTCTGGTCAGTATCGCACCTGCTTGCTAATGAATAATGGGAGGTGGATATAAAAGGATGCCAGGTAGTTGTGTGAGTGTCTCAGCCTGGGAACACAGAGAGCCTGTCTGTGTGAGAGACACACGTGAGTGAAAGCAGTGCCCACTGCAACTGTGGTTTGGCTGGATGGGAGAAGCCCGCCAGTTGGTAGTTAGGTTGTCCATTGTTTAGTTAGTGCCGGACAGGCAAGGATTTGTTTTATGTTTTATTTCCTTTTGCATTGCTTTCACCATTAATAAACCTGACCCAGGGTCAGTTACACCCGTATCCCAGCTCTGCGCCTGAGTTTCATGCTGAACGCACGTGACCTTTGACCCCAGCAAAGGCGATCCCGGAGTGTTTTATCACAGTGCCCATACAGTAATTTACTCCCACATAGGGGGTATCAGCGTACTCAGGACAAATTGGACAACAACTTTTGGGGTCCAATTTCTCCTGTTGCCATTGGGAAAATAAAAAAATTGGGGACTAAAATATCATGTTTGTGGAAAAAATATGATTTTTTTATTTTCACGCCCAGGCGTTATAAACTTCTGTGAAGCAATTGGGGGTTCAAAGTGCTCACCACACATCTAGATAAGTTCCTTAGTGATCTAGTTTCCAAAATGGGGTAACTTGTGGGGGGTTTCCACTGTTCAGGCACATCAGAGGCTCTCCAAACGCAGCATGGCGTCCGATCTCAATTCCAGCAAATTTTGCGTTGAAAAAGTCAAACTCCGCTTCTTCTTTTCTGAGCTCTGCCATGCACCCAAACAGTGGATTACCCCCATATATTGGGTATCAGCATACTTCGGACAAATTGCACCATAACTGTTGGGGTCCTATTTCCCTTGGGAAAATAAAAATTGGGGTGAAAAGATCATTTTTGTGGAAAAAATATGATTTTTTAATTTATATTTTTCAATTTTACGGTTGTACGTTATAAACTTCTGTGAAGCCCTTGGGGGTTCAAAGTTCTCACCACACATCTAGATAAGTTCCTTGGGGGGTCTAGTTTCCAAAATGGTGTCATTTGGGGGTTTCCACTGTCTAGGGACATCAGGGGCTCTCCAAAAGTGACATGGCATCCAGCCAATCCTGCGTTGAAAAAGTCAAATGGCACTCCTTCCCTTCCGAGCTCTGCCATGTGTCCAAACAGTAGTTTACCCCCACATATGTGGTATCAGTATACTCAGGACAAATTGAACAATAACTTTTCGGGTCCTCTTTCCTTTGGGAAAATACAAATTGGGGGTGAAAAGTTCATTTTTTTGAAAAAATATGATTTTTTTAATTTTACGGTTGTACGTTATAAACTTTTAAGAAGCCCTTGGGGGTTCAAAGTTCTCACCACACATCTAGAAAAGTTCCTTGGGGGGGTCTAATTTCCAAAGTGTGGTCACTTGTGGGGCGTTTCCACTGTTTAGGCACATGAGGGGCTCTCCAAATGCAACATGGAGTCCATTCTCAATTCCAGCAAATTTTGCATTGAAAAGTCATATGGCGCTCCTTCCATTCTGAGCTCTGCCATGCACCCAAACAGTGGTTTACCTGCATATATGGGGTCTCAGGGTACTCAGAACAAATTGAACAACAACTTTTGGGGTCCAATTTCTCCTGTTACTCTTGGTAAAATAAAACAAATTGGATCTGAAATAAATATTTTGTGAAAAAAAGTTAAATGTTCATTTTTTTAATCAATTCAAAAATTTCTGTGAAGCACCTGAAGGGTTAATAAACTTCTTGAATGTGGTTTTGAGCACTTTGAGGGGTGAAGTTTTTAGAATGGTGTCACTTTTAGGTATTTTCTATCATATAGACCCCTCAAAGTGACTTCAAATGTGATGTGGTCCCTAAAAAAAAATGGTGCTGTAAAAATGAGAAATCGCTAGTCAAGTTTTAACCCTTATAACTTCCTAACAAAGAAAAATTTTAGTTCCAAAATTTTGCTGATGTAAAGTAGACATGTGTGAAATGTTAGTTTTTGACTATTGTGTGTGACATATTTCTCTGTTTTAAGGGCATGAAAATTCAAATTTGGAAAATTGCTAAATTTTCAAAATCTTCACCAAATTTCCTTTTTTTCCACAAATAAACGCAAGTAATATCAAAGAAATTTTACCACTATCATAAAGTACAATATGTCATTAGAAAAAAACGTCAGAATCGCCAGGATCCATGGAAGCATTCCAGAGTTATTACCTCATAAAGGGACAGTGGTCAGAATTGTAAAATTTGGCCTGGTCATTAACATGCAAACCACCCTTGGGCATAAAGGGGTTAAAAGGTATCAGCCACTGAAGACTCTCTACTTTTTCAGTGCAGAAGACATCTAAAGAATGTTCTGGTCATCTATTTTAACCACTGGGCATCATCGGAAACAGATTAATAGGCTCTCAGTAGACTGAACATTTGAACATTGGGTCATTTTCACGTAGAAATGCATTCTTATTAGTGTTTTCTGGGTATTATTTCAGGTTTATTTTGGAGCAGGGCCACCTGAAAAATATGTTATGGGCACATACACTTAAGCTCTTTCTTATTGGAAAATGCTTGTCCTTCAGTTTTTCTTTGTCCAAAAAAGAAACAGATCAGCAGGAAATTTAAGACTTTCTATAAGATTGAGGAATATGCAAAAAGTCCTGTGTGACAAGGTCAAGTTTATCTCCTGTAAACTTTTCACCTTCATTTCTAGGTTCAGTGAATTAGATTTTATTTAAATCAGCTGAATTCATCTGTTAAGCTGAAAAAAACTTGATCAAGCAGCCATAACATAGTGGTCACAGCCTGCATCCCTCATATAGCTACTAAAACCGGTGTCAATGCCTACGTCATTTTGAGGCTGGGAGAGGATCACAACCTTACATAGCAAAGAAGTGTGGGCTGGGTTCTAATGCTAATTTTAGAAAAGCACTGTACTTAGAAATTGGGAAAAGGAACTGTGATATTTACTGTGTACATGACATTTATTTTGATTTGTGCAGAATTGCCTGTGAGCGTTTGTATAAGAACCATACTTGTTTGTGTGCTTTCAACATCTGCCAACAGGCATGCATGGCAACGTAGAGTCCACAGTGGTAAATATCTGCTTATCCTAAAAAAAGAACGTCAGCTGCCCACATTCTAGAGAACCCTGCTGACCCAGTGGGCTGCCAATTTCTTCATAAATTAAAAGGCACTCTGATCAGCCAGGGGCTGTAAATACCAATAAAGCAGAACTTGTGCTAACAGCTAGACCCCTCTAAGAGGTCGGAAACGGATCAGTGCATTAATTTATGCAGGCAATTAGTGTTTGTTAGCAGAAACTAGGCAAATTATCATAAAATTTCTTACATCAACCATTTTCAATGTGAGCCACTGCTGGGGAAGAGAAAATAAGCTTGAAGAGAGAATCTCGTACATGTGCAGACAAGAGGTGGGAAGGATTACTTAATAGAGTCTTAAAAAGTTCTCGCTGTATAACTGAATAAGATAGAGAATTAAAACCTGATATTAACATGACCGGTAATTATTAGCTTACAATGAATAGAGAAAATGAGTTTAATATCTGAAAGTCTTATAAAGGAAGGAGAAAAAAAACATATAAATAACATAATCATGTCTTCTATTTATGTGCCTACTTTCAATTGCAAAGCAATTTCCAGTTATGCCTTGGAAGACATTCATGCATTTAGCAAAGTCTGGCAGCCAGAAACAGTGGAATGAGTGTGGAGAATATAGGCACTTCGCAACCGACAGAGGCTGAGAACTGGAGAGTAAGAGAGGCTCATACTTTTTCACCATTGAAATATGCAAATGAAAGTGAAGAAAAAAAAATAATGCAGTTTTTATTACTATTAGCCACATAAACCAGCACTGCCTGAGACCTGATGATGCAGGATTCAATGGGAGATTACATTATTCCCATAGCTCAAATTAATTTTTCTTATCTAAATAATATTACCACTCAAAGGGAACCTGTCATGTCCGATATCACTATTAGGCCGGGATCACACATGTGAGGAGTACGGCCGAGTCTCGCATGTTAACACCCGGCACTGCCGCCGGTACTCGGATTGGAGCGTGCGGCATCATAGCAATACATGCAGCCGCACGCTCTGCTTCTGAGTGCTGGCGGCAGTGCCGGGTATTAACATGCGAGACACGGCCGTATTCCTCGCATGTGTGATCCCGGCCTTAACCTGCAGATATAGTATCAATCTGCAGGTTAGCGTTGTTAAGGTTTCAGAACTGAAAGTGTGGCGGCTGGAAGAGGATGAGGGTTATTCCTCCTGGGAGCCACAGGCTTTCAGTTATGCAGGCATGCTGATGAGGCTCCAGTCACCGCTTTCTATACTTTGAGCGGTAATTGTCAGCACACCCCAGCACTTTCAATGAAAACCGGCTCTGCACTGTTGAGCAAGCTGTCAGCCAGTGTGCCAGGGTCTGCTTACAACCTCCACACCCAGTATAGATTGTGGTGATTGAAGCCATGCTGACACGCCTCCATGACTGAAAGGTGGCGGCTACTGGGAGGAATAAAGGTCCACTCTTTCTGGAACCTTCATATTGCTATTAACCTCCAGACTAAGCCTATATCTGAAGGCTGATAGCATTATCAGACATGACAGGTTCCCATTAAGGGGTTCGGATCTACATTTATTTGGTATGTGGTCCTGTTCCTTAGAGGGGTAGTTTCATGTTATGAGATTGCTATTATTTGCTAGACATCAAGAAAATGAGCAAGCTTGAAATTGGCTTGCTTTTTCAAACTGCTGTCAATATCCGGCTGTGAGACCTTTTTTGTCACGGAGACTGACCACTAGAGCTCGGCTTTAAATGTGCAGTTGTTTCACTTTAGGATCAGGCGAGAGCTCATGAGATACTGGTCAGCATACTACATCCCATTGATTTCTATAGCACAGTAAGACAGCTGCTCACCTGTTCTTTCCTCATCTCCTGATCAACCTACTGTTAACAGTCCTGCAAAGTCACCAGTCCCGGCCATCTGTAGTTTCCAGTTGAAAAATCCTACTGCTTATGTAAATAATATATAATATATAATCTAAAATTAACATTCAAGCCGTTTAGCACAGAATTTTAGCAACATGTGTATAAGTCCTCAGCTACCCCAAAGATCAAAGCAAAAACCTTATATAATTTTCCCATTTAGTATGCTAATCACCACAGTCCAGTTCCATGGGCGTTGCTTTGTGCTTGTCACTTCCTCTTTCCAAGCAATTTGATGGATAGGAATCTCATCTCCTCTGTCATCCATCCAAAGCTGAAAATCTTATTCTTATGCAGATGAAGCACAGACAAACCTTAATAGTGGGATTATCAGTAGTGTACTGCATTATCATACTTGAAAACAGCATATTTATAATGCTTCACATTATAAAATGTTAGTGTAATCCCCAACTTTGGGGCATTACACAAAAACTATGAAACACGTGTCTGCAAATAGAGTGTCTGGTTTGGCTTTTATCCTAAGGCATGTCACAATGACTTACTGGGTTGCTTGCTGTAGTTTTGATAAAATCATTGTTTTATCAGCAGCAGATTATTATTAGAGGACTAGTAAAGCTGCTGCTAGGTAGTCCTTCATAGTCATGAGCTCTGTATAACCCCACCCCCACTGAATAAATGTGCTTGCTGAATAAATTAGCCATCATCTGCGGGAAAGTCAAAGTCAGGAACACGACATATAACATAAATGTATGTTATATGTCATGAAGAGGTTAAAGATGATGACAAGATGAAAATACTATTCATTCAGCAATATACATATACTCCTGGAATGTGACGATAAAGAAAATAAAGGTGTTAGGTGCCGGGATTCTTCCCTTGAACAGGAGGGATCCCAAGCTTTGCTTTCTCCTGCGGTCTCCCATTCAGTCTTGACCGCAGTGGATGCTGCTCAGCAGAGACGGCAGTCTCAGCGTCTTGCTCAGGGTCAGGCTGTGTGCTTTCTAACTGCTGCCTCTCCAGGTCCAGCTATGGTAAGTCGATCCTGAGACTAAGTCCAGGATTCGCTCTATTGAGCATGCTCGTGAGGTGGCGACATCTCATTGGTGGTCGGCCGTCAACTGATCAAGTCCTGTGCCAGCTACGGATTGGCCCACTAGCAAGGTCCTGTCTGATTGGCACTGTCTATAAAAGGATCTTTGGAGCACCCGTCGGTGCACTAACATCATGCATATTTGCTGTGTGTGTGTTGTCAGTTACCACCCTGTATGCATGTGTGCCGCTAATAGCACTACGAGTGCGTTACTAGACAGGCAGTCTAAGGTGGGAACTCCCACTTGAACTTAGCGTCTGCACCGGGCGTCCTCAGGCGCGGGCTCAAAAGCCACCGTGTGTCAGAGCAGGCTCAATCACCAGCATAGTGGGGGGTGAGTTATAGGGACCCCACTAGCGTCATTTCCACTATGCTACTGTGATGTCTAACAGGGCATAGCTTAGAGTGCTCTCAGTTCTCGTACTGCTCCGAGTGACGTTTAATTTGGTGTGTTTCCGGTGCTTACTCGCTGCTATGGTCCGCCATTGTTCTCTAGCTGCGGTTTCTCCATCACCGTGTAAGATACTAGCAGGAACGCGGGATGCAGTGATGAGCAGGAAGCAGAGCAAGAGTTAATGGGTATTTTACGCATGTGTTGCGATCCGCAAACCCTAACAAAAGGATTTGTCAGGTCCTTATGGCCCAAAATAGGGGATACCCTTAAAGGTTGAAATATAATTGGTAAGCTCTCTTTTGTGTTTGCTGCACACAGAATATTTTTTACTTTTTATAAGCAATTTGGAGATCTGTGGTAAGAAAACTGTCAGCCAATATAAAAATGAATTAAAAATGAGGAACTCATTTAGATTAAAAATAAAACTTTATGTCACTTAATGCAAATCAGCTCCAGGCCATTGTGGTGTGCTGACTGCCTCAGTGTAGCGCTGACAGAATGAACGCCATTTCCAGCCTCAGCTCGTTGTTAGTAATGCAGTTGCCTTATGCAATCAATCACTTGCCTCTCGTCTGTTCTGCAGTCTTCATCTAATATGTCAAATTTCAATGCCAGACTGCCATTCCTTATTTATAGGTCCAGTCATAAACAACAAAGGGCATAAAATAAATGTCCGCTGCTGCATATAATTAACCATTGGGCTGAAAAGAAAATGACTTTTATTGGCAGTCATATTATAGCGCCATTAGAGTCGTATTTACTGCAGACTCGCATGTAATTCACATGTGTACCTGGAATTAATGATTATGGATTTGTCACCTTTCGTCAATTACTTTCCTGGAATGCCATAGTCGTTCTCCCCCTTTCTCCTGGGAACTGCTCAGCCACAGACACAACACAATCATTTTGTCATTAATTGCCAACAGCACTTTAAGTAAATGGCGGTACATTTAATGAAAGTAATTCACTATTGACTTTTTGGTGTATTACTGAATTGACACATATAGTATCATTCCCCCGGAGGCTTGTTATAGCACAGAATATTACTGTAGTCATTAATACTTAAATACACGTTTTACTGGCCTGGAAGTAATATAGTTCCTCAGAGCTGCTCAGCTTTTCACTGTTACATTGGATGTCTGCATCATGTTGTGTTCTTCAAGGGGCTTCAGATCCTTCTGCTGCAGAAGGGAACACCTCACAAAGATGGAAGAAGGTGTAGGTTGCCAATGTAAACTTAGAATTGATTCTTCAGGATAGAACATTGCTGATTTAAATGGACCATAACAGAAAAACATGGCTGCCTGATTCCAGAAAAAGTATCACAATCATCTTGGGGTCATGTGTAGTGTTGAGCGATACCTTCCAATATCGGGATATATCGGATCGGATTGGATCGGACCGATACCCCAAAAATATCGGATATTGCCGATTCCGATACCGGAAACCAATGCAAGTCAATGGGACACAAATATCGGAATGAAAATAAACCCTTACTTTCCTTGTAGGTTAATTCTACATGAAGGAAAACAACTAAGAATAATGTAGAATATATTGGGGGAGGTGGAGGAGACATTAAAGGCATAGAGGTTTAGCCCAATCAAATGGAATAGAAGGAACTAATTTTTTTTAAGACGTTCGGAGTTACAAAGATAATGACTATGTTAAACGGGTTGTCCGGGCTTTTCACATAATCTCAGTGCATATCTGGGCTGCAGAATGCTGACAATAAGTAATTTACCTTCTGTGGCTAGTCTGCACGGTTTCCAAGATATCATCTCTTGCTTTGAAGATAAACGTCTGGGGGGGGGGGCGGTGTTCTGGCATTGAAATGAGAACTGGTCGTTTCCTCCTCCCTCACTAGTTTCACTTTCCATAGATCACTGTTCAGCATTTGTCTGGGGGAGGAGCAGCTGGGTGGTCTGCTCGCAGCCAATCACAGCCATGCCATTAGATAACATGCCTAACATGCATAACAGGATGTGCCCACACTTCTTAGGATTCCTCATTGGCTGAATAAAATCAAACTGGCTCATTGCGTTATGGGAACTTCCGATTCCGGTATTCGATATTCTAAAAGTATCGGAACTCAGTATCGGAATTCCGATACAGCGAATATCGGCCGATACTCGATATTGCAGTATCGGAATGCTCAACACTAGTCATGTGTGATACTGCTGCTCAGGCTGGAGTCACACACAAGCTATAAAAAATAGGTCTGTTTTTAACGGACCAGAATCGCACAAATGTTTCATGAACAGTGATCCGTATGTCATCCGATTGGAATGTGAGGATGCAATTTTCTCGCATCCAAGCATCCATACGACATCCGTTTGGCAACTGTATGACAAAATGTTCTAGCCGGCTTGCAAAATGGACATATAATGGAGCCCAATGACAGGTTAAAACACAAACAAAAGAATAGATCTAGACACATAGAATAGATACAGTCATATGTAAAAGTTTGGGCACCCCTATTAATGCTAACCTTTTTTCTTTATAACAATTTTGGTTTTTGCAACAGCTATTACAGTTTCATATATCTAATAACTGATGGACTCAGTTATATTTCTGGATTCAAATGAGGTTTATTGTACTAACAGAAAATGTGCAATCTGCATTTAAACAAAATTTGACCGGTGCAAAAGTATGGGCACCCTTATCATTTTCGTGATTTGAACACTCCTAACTACTTTTTACTGACTTCCTGAAGCACTAAATTGGTTTTGTAACCTCATTGAGCTTTGAACTTCATAGCCAGGTGTATCAAATCATGAGGAAAGGTATTTAAGGTGGCCACTTACAAGTAGTTCTCCTATTTGATTCTCCTATGAAGACTGGCATCATGGGCTCCTCAAAACAACTCTCAAATGATCTGAAAACAAAGATTATTCAACATAGCTTTTCAGGGGAAGGATACAAAAAGTTGTCTCAGAGATTTAACCTATCAGTTTCCACTGTGAGGAACATAGTAAGGAAATGGAAGAACACAGGTACAGTTCTTGTTAAGCCCAGAAGTGGCAGGCCAAGAAAAATATCAGAAAGGCAAAGAAGAAGAATGGTGAGAACAGTCAAGGACAATCCACAGACCACCTCCAAAGACCTGCAGCATCATCTTGCTGCAGATGGTGTCACTGTGCATCGGTCAACAATACAGTGCACTTTGCACAAGGAGAAGCTGTATGGGAGAGTGATGCGAAAGAAGCTGTTTCTGCAAGCACGCCACAAACAGAGTCGCCTGAGGTATGCGAAAGCACATTTGGACAAGCCAGTTACATTATGGAAGAAGGTCCTGTGGACTGATGAAACAAAGATTGAGTTGTTTGGTCATACAAAAAGGCGTTATGCATGGAGGCTGAAAAACACTTGCTACCCACAGTAAAATTTGGTGGAGGTTCCATCATGCTTTGGGGCTGTGTGGCCAATGCCGGCACCGGGAATCTTGTTAAAGTTGAGGGTCACATGGATTCAATTCAGTATCAGCAGATTCTTGACAATAATGTGCAAGAATCAGTGACGAAGTTGAAGTTACGCAGGGGATGGATATTTCAGCAAGACAATGATCCAAAACACCGCTCCAAATCTACTCAGGCATTCATGCAGAGGAACATTTACACTGTTCTGGAATGGCCATCCCAGTCCCCAGACCTGAATATCATTGAACATCTGTGGGATGATTTGAAGCGGGCTGTCCATGCTCGGCGACCATCAAAATTAACTGAACTGGAATTGTTTTGTAAACAGGAATGGTCACAAATACCTTCATCCAGGATCCAGGAACTCATTAATAGCTACAGGAAGCGACTAGAGGCTGTTATTTTTGCAAAAGGAGGATCTACGAAATATTAATGTTACTTTTATGTTGAGGTGCCCATACTTTTGCACCGGTCAGATTTTGTTAAAATGCAGATTGCACATTTTCTGTTAGTACAATAAACCTCATTTGAATCCAGAAATATAACTGAGTCCATCAGTTATTAGATATATGAAACTGAAATAGCTGTTGCAAAAACCAAAATTGTTATAAAGAAAAAAGGTTAACATTAATAGGGGTGCCCAAACTTTTACATATGACTGTATATATATATACTAATAAAAAAGAAGAAGCGGGCGGCACCGCTGTTACCGTGCTAGGATCCGTGGCTTGCAGCAGGCGGTGAGCTCACATGGAGGATTCCCGGGTGCTTGACCTCATAACAAATCACTTATGGTTTCCAAAGAAAGAAGGTCGCACTCTGCGAGATAATAGTGAAGATTTATTGACACATAATTACATGTCACGTCGGGGATGTGATAACAAGAGTGTCAAATGGCTGACAACGGCCGTTTCGCGCTACTCGAGCGCTTCCACGGGTCAAAGTGCAGGGGGAAATGACGGAATCTTAAGCAAATCATGTCATCCAGTCACTCCTCCTACCTCAGCCGCTGTATAACTAACAAGTAAAACAGACAGGTGCTCTGTGCAAACATATAAAAAACACACATATTTCACCGCTGCAGCGGGAACAATAATCTTACATATAAAGACAAATATTACAAGGACTATTGAGTGATTATCAACATAACTAAAGGACCCCTATTATCAAATTAACCCTTCTGGGTAATCTGTTCCAAAGGAAACAGCTTAATAATATAAATCCGAGAGCTGCATAATACTAAATCCATAGGAAGTGTGTGCTTCCATACATTATGATCTAATCAAGATATATATATGCAATTTTACCATGGCTCCAGCAATTAAAATAAAAAATTACTGACACCTATCTTTTGGCCATTTATGTCACAATGATGATCTAAGCCCATTGTATTGTCCTTGTTAAAACGATTTTAGG
The DNA here is from genome assembly GCF_039654945.1 of Dendrobates tinctorius. NCBI lineage: Eukaryota > Metazoa > Chordata > Amphibia > Anura > Dendrobatidae > Dendrobates > Dendrobates tinctorius. Next base: position 105,339,350 of record NW_027361690.1, on the reverse strand, counting down.
GCAAATTATACCGCATGATTCAGAACTAACCAATTAAGGAAATACCTATATATTTTTTAATTATATTTTTTTATATTTTTTTATGAGATATGTATTACTTAACACCAATAATTTACATTATCCCCTAGATATTTGTCTATTTGTCCTTAATTTATAACCTGCCAGTATTTACGGAAAAAGAAATGCATTATTAGTATATGTAAAATTTAGATATCATTGCACTGACCATATACTACAAATAGGTGCGGTTAGACATACAGTGTCCAGTCTAATTACATGTAAGACCGATCATGTGGTTTATGTCATCTTCTGTACATGTCGATTTTTTTACATAGGAAAGACAATACGTCCACTCTATGTTCGATTTCGGGAACACTTCAAGTCGATAACAACGGGAAAAGGAGTGCCACGTCTTATTGATCATGTTAGGACTGTACATGGGATGGATCCAGGTGTCCTTTCTTTTGCTGGTATTGAAAAAGTCATGTTACCCCCACAAGGAGGGAATTTGAATAAATTATTATTGAAGCGGGAATCCAAATGGATTATGGATACACGGGCAACTGGTCCCATAGGTTTCAATGATAAAATAGATATGGCCATTTTTTTGTGATAACTGATTTAAATAATGCATTTCTTTTTCCGTAAATACTGGCAGGTTATAAATTAAGGACAAATAGACAAATATCTAGGGGATAATGTAAATTATTGGTGTTAAGTAATACATATCTCATAAAAAAATATAAAAAAATATAATTAAAAAATATATAGGTATTTCCTTAATTGGTTAGTTCTGAATCATGCGGTATAATTTGCCCTAAAATCGTTTTAACAAGGACAATACAATGGGCTTAGATCATCATTGTGACATAAATGGTCAAAAGATAGGTGTCAGTAATTTTTTATTTTAATTGCTGGAGCCATGGTAAAATTGCATATATATATCTTGATTAGATCATAATGTATGGAAGCACACACTTCCTATGGATTTAGTATAATGCAGCTCTCGGATTTATATTAATAAGCTGTTTCCTTTGGAACAGATTACCCAGAAGGGTTAATTTGATAATAGGGGTCCTTTAGTTATGTTGTTAATCACTCAATAGTCCTTGTAATATTTGTCTTTATATGTAAGATTATTGTTCCCGCTGCAGCGGTGAAATATGTGTGTTTTTTATATGTTTGCACTGAGCACCTGTCTGTTTTACTTGTTAGTTATACAGCGGCTGAGGTAGGAGGAGTGACTGGATGACATGATTTGCTTAAGATTCCATCATTTCCCCCTGCACTTTGACCTGTGGAAGCGCTCGAGTAGCGCGAAACGGCCGTTGTCAGCCATTTGACACTCTTGTTATCACATCCCCGACGTGACATGTAATTATGTGTCAATAAATCTTCACTATTATCTCGCAGAGTGCGACCTTCTTTCTTTGGAAACCACAAGTATATATATATACTGTATATATATACATAATATATATATATAAATATATGCACACACACATGTCATTGAGACACATATATATATATGGTAAGGTAGCGCCCAGTGTTCATGTCGAGGGACACTCACTCGGCAGCGGATTAACCACATCAGGCACAGGTTGTTCACAGAAATCAGTCCATCTGGTTTATTGTGCAGCATAAACCATAAAGCAGCAACAGTCTTACATCAGACCAAATGAAGATTCACTGTAGAGCTATGCCTTCTTAGCCCTGTGGTCACACAGTCTGCACTTTGTCCAGCAAACAGGCTCCTCAGTCTCTCAGATAATTCCCCTTGTCCGGGGTTACCTCTTAGCTGCTTCTCAGTCCTGACGTCCCTTACCTCCTGGGGACTGTCCAGTACTCACAGGCTATTACACACAGGCCACACACGGTCAGCTGCGTCCACATGTGCGCTTCAGGAAGGCAGCACACCTAGCACGTCGGCCATCTGGGACCTTCCACACGGACCAATCAGATCCAGGCATTTCCTCATGTGACCTACCCTGGTCACCTTATATGGTCAGTAGCCACATCTGCAGCATCACATGGCTATGACCTCATTGCAGGTCCTTCAGATTCACAACCACACACATAGGCTTTACTTCAGACACACGCCCCTGGGTCGGTTTGTAGGTGACTGTCTCCACCCGTCTCACCAGCCATCTGGAAGCCTTCCCTGATACACTGTAGCAAAAACCTCAGCAGTACCTCTGCTGATTAACAACATTCAAGCTTCCATCCCAGGGCCACCCACCCTGGGATACACAATGGTCACTTACCATCCTGCCGTTCATCCTATTTCCATTATCACAATGGACATGCCTGTATGTCTGTCCTGGGGCACCCACACAGCGCCCCCTAGCAGACACAGTGGTCACTGCACCACAATATATATATTACCTCAAGAGAAGAAATCCAGTATAATGTGCCAATATTAAAATGTACAACCTTTATTCAATATACTCACAATAGTTCATAGACAAATAATACAAAATGATTCCAAATAACAAGTCAAGGTCACTACTTAACCGTAATGAGGGAATAAACCACCATAAACCTTGGTGACGTCACTGAGGCTGCGCAGAGTCCCTGGCTGACCTGAGATAAACTGAAGAGCGTGGGAGAAAGTTCAGAAACTTTCCCACGCTTATTAGTTCATCTCCGGTCAGCCATGGAGGCTGCACATAGATGAACTCATTCATTCTGCAGTGGTTTACAGCAGTGTCGGTCGCAATAGCATCGGTCCCCGTTGTAAACCAGTTAACCCCTTATGATGGATTGCAGCGGGGGACCTGACTGAACAGCAGAGAGGTACACTCACTGGCCACTTTATTAGGTACACCATGCTAGTAAGGGGTTGGACCCCCTTTTGCCTTCAGAACTGCCTCAATTCTTCGTGGCAGAGATTCAACAAGGTGCTGGAAGCATTCCTCAGAGATTTTGGACCATATTGACATGATGGCATCACACAGTTGGCGCAGATTTGTCGGCTGCACATCCCTGATGCGAATCTCCCGTTCCACCACATCCCAAAGATGCTCTATTGGATTGAGATCTGGTGACTGAGGAGGCCATTTGAGTACAGTAAACTCATTGTCATGTTCAAGAAACCAATCTGAGATGATTCGAGCTTTATGACATGGCGCATTATCCTGCTGAAAGTAGCCATCAGATGTTGGGTACATTGTGGTCATAAAGGGATGGACATGGTCAGCAACAATACTCAGGTAGGCTGTGGCGTTGCAACGATGCTCAATTGGTACCAAGGGGCCCAAAGAGTGCCCAGAAAAAATTCCCCACACCATGACACCACCACCACCAGCCTGAACCGTTGATACAAGGCAGGATGGATCCATGCTTTCATGTTGTTTACGCCAAATTCTGACCCTACCATCCGAATGTCGCAGCAGAAATCGAGACTCATCAGACCAGGCAACGTTTTTCCAATCTTCTACTGTCCAATTTCGATGAGCTTGTGCAAATTGTAGCCTCAGTTTCCTGTTCTTAGCTGAGAGGAGTGGTACCCAGTGTGGTCTTCTGCTGCTGTAGCCCATCTGCCTCAAAGTTCGACGCACTGTGCGTTCAGAGATGCTCTTCTGCCTACCTTGGTTGTAACGGGTGGCAATTTGAGTCACTGTTGCCTTTCTATCAGCTCGAACCAGTCTGCCCATTCTCCTCTGACCTCTGGCATCAACATGGCATTTCCGGCCACAGAACTGCCGCTCACTGGATTTTTTTTCTTTTTCGGACCATTCTCTGTAAACCCTAGAGATGGTTGTGCGTGAAAATCCCAGTAGATCAGCAGTTTCTGAAATTCTCAGACCAGCCCTTCTGGCACCAACAATCATGCCACGTTCAAAGGCACTCAAATCACCTTTCTTCCCCATACTGATGCTCGGTTTGAACTGCAGGAGATTGTCTTGACCATGTCTACATGCGTAAATGCACTGAGTTGCCGCCATGTGATTGGCTGATTAGAAATTAAGTCTTAACACACAGTTGGACAGGTGTACCTAATAAAGTGGCCAGTGAGTGTATGTATATTGTTATTTATTTCTTTTCTTTTTTATTACAGAACCATGGCTTTTTTGGGATTAGCAGAGTAATAAATGTGGTCAAAAACTTGATGTGATTATTTCATTAAAAGAATTTTTAATTAATGTGTGTGTTTTTTTAACCCTTTACTATTCTAGGGTTAAAAATGGATAGATGTCTTATTGACACCTCTCCAATACTAACCCGGCTTAATGTCACCTTTCAATAGCAAGGTGACATTAATCCATTATTATTAACCCATTAGCCACAGCTAAAGGCAATGAGAGGCTAAGTGCCACAAAAGGTGCATCTTATAGATGCACCTTTTCTGGGGGCAAATTTTTTTAGCCGGGGGGGCAAAAACAATGGTCCCTCTCTGGCGGCGATATTACCGCTGGAGCCCACACAATTTTTTTCAACGAAATAACCCCTTAATTTAACACCTACATGTCCCAATTTTGTAAATACATACCCTAATCTAATTATTAGTCAAGGACATATAAAAAATAAATGAAATGGTTTACTGTATGTAAATCATGTGTCATTTAATGTTGGGGTTTTGTAATGATTTTACAGAAGCCGAAAATTGATTTAATGGCTATTCTGCTATGTAGAACTCTATGAAATACAAATATATAAATATATATATATGTGTGTCTCAATGACATGTATGTGTATGTATATCTAATATATAAAGCTCAACGTGTGTATGTATGTGTGAATGTCTGGGATTGGCATCTGCACCGTCACAGCTACAGCCACAAAATTTTGCACAGTCACACGTCTGGACCCCGAGAGCGTCATAGGCTACGTTGTGAGGTGAAATTTTAACCCTGCGCATTCCAATTCACCAAACAATTTTGCCCCATGTACATAATGGGGAAAAAGTGTATGTATGTATGTGTGTATGTCCGGGATTGGCATCTGCACCGTCGCAGCTACAGTCACAAAACTTTGCACAGTCACACGTCTGGACCCCGAGAGCGTCATAGGCTATGTTGTGAGGCGAAATTTTAACCCCGCGCATTCCAATTCACCAAACAATTTTGCCTATTATTCTTATAATTTCTATGGTGTTAATGTTCTTCTGTAAGGCTGGAAATAACACAATTTATTACCGTGCCAACACAGACCACACTCTGACACAGACTGCAGGGGGAGCCCAGTATCACATAGGATAGGATTAGATACACTGCTCAGCAGTCAGTATCACACAGGAGAGGATTAGACACATGGCTCAGCAGTCAGTATCACACAGGATAGGATTAGATACACAGCTCAGCAGTCAGTATCACACAGGAGAGGATTAGACACATGGCTCAGCAGTCAGTATCACACAGGATAGGATTAGATACACAGCTCATCAGTCAATATCACACAGGATAGAAATAGATACACGGCTCAACAGACAGTATCACACAGAATAGGATTAGATATACAGCTCAGCAGTCAGTATCACACAAAATAGTATTAGATACTGTACACGGCTCAGCAGACAGTATCACACAGGATAGGATTAGATACACAGCTCAGCAGTCAGTATCACACAGGATAGGATTAGATACATGGCTAAGCAGTCAGTATCACACAGGATAGGATTAGATACACAGCTCAGCAGTCAGTATCACACAGGAGAGGATTAGATACATGGCTCAGCAGTCAGTTTCACACAGGATAGGGTTAGATACACAGCTCAGCAGACAGTATCACACAGGATAGGATTAGATACACTTCTCAGCAGTCAGTATCACACAGGAGAGGATTAGACACACGACTCAGCGGTCAGTATCACACAGGATAGGATTAGATACACGGCTCAGCAGTCAGTATCACACAGGAGAGGATTAGACACACGACTCAGCAGTCAGTATCACACAGGATAGGATTAGATACACAGCTCAGCAGTCAGTATCACACAGGATAGGGTTAGATACACAGCTCAGCACACAGTATCACACAGAATGGTATTGGATACATGGCTCAGCAGACAGTATCACACAGAATAGGATTAGATACATGGCTCAGCAGTCAGTATCACACAGGATAGGATTAGATACACGGCTGAGTAGTCAGTAACACACATGACAGGATTAGGTACACGGCTCAGCAGACAGTATCACACAGGATAAGGTTAGATACACAGCTCAGCAGACGGTATCACACAGAATAGGATTAGATACACTGCTCAGCAGTCAGTATCACACAGGACAGGATTAGATACACGGCTAAGCAGTCAGTAACACACGATAAGATTAGATACACAGCTCAGCAGAAAGTATCACACAGGATAGGGTTAGATACACAGATACACATGTTGTTTATCAAAAGGCTCTTGAATGAGTTGAAAATAAAATACTATCAATACTTTGGTAATCGTTTAGTTAATTTGTGTTGCAAATCTGTAGTGTTGAATATGTGATGTGAAATGTTTTTATGTGCAATATAATCATTATAATTTGTTATAACTAACCACAGTTGGTTACTATGCCCAGGCAACGCCGGGCTCTTCAGCTAGTATATATATATATATATTCTATGTATTTATATCTATTCTTTCTATTCTTTATTATTTGTTAAAGGACACCGATGCGTGTTTCTCGCAAGGCATACTTGTGGTCCATGTGTAATCCGATTTTTTTTTCTCGCACCCATAGACTTGCATTGGTGAGTCTTGGCCGAGAATCGGTGACAATCGCAGCATGGCGCAAAAAAAATCGGATGATGGGAGCTGCCCCATAGATTAACATTAGGACGAGTGCAATGCGATTTTTTATCGCATTGCACTCGTCCCTTTTTCTCGCTAGTGTGACTCCGGCCTCAATCCCATTCTCTTTATTAGGACTCATTCACTCATTCCCACTTGCAATCCAAGAAAAAATCAGATTGCACTCGCCACAACGTTTCTCTATGGCTCTATGGTGCGGCTCATATCTGTGATTCTTTTTGGCATGCTGTGATTGCACCTGAAAATCAGATCCCATGCACTGTGTGATACTGTGTGCTGAGCTGTGTATCTAATCCTATCCTGTGTGATACTGACTGCTGAGCTGTGTATCTAATCCCATCCTGTGCGATACTGACTGCTGAGCCATGTGTCTTATCCTCTCCTGTGTGATACTGACTGCTGAGCCATGTATCTAATCCTATCCTGTGTGATACTGGGCTCCCCCTGCTGTCTGTGTCAGAGGGTGGTCTGTGTTGGCACGGTAATAAATTGTGTTATTTCCAGCTTTACAGAAGGACGATAACACCATAGAAATGATAAGAATAATAGGCCTCAGTTACCACAACTGTCTACAAAGAAAACTGTTGCTGATAGCAGCCAATCACAGCTCATTTTTCATCTTTTAAACAGCTCTGGGACAGCGTGGCGAGTTTTGAGTGGCGACTTTTGTGTTTCGACTTTTATGTGACGAGGTTGGTGTATGTGTGGTGAAATGTGTGCTGAGGGTGGTATATGTGTTGAAGCACGTGGTAGTGTGTGGCGCATTTTGTGTGTGTTCATATCCCCGTGTGTGGTGAGTATCCAATGTCAGGGCCCCACCTTAGCAATTGTATGGTATATACTCTTTGGCGCCATCGCTCTCATTCTTTAAGTCCCCCTTGTTCACATCTGGCAGCTGTCAATTTGCCTCCAACACTTTTCCTTTCACTTTTTCCCCATTATGTACATAGGGGCAAAATTGTTTGGTGAATTGGAACGCGCGGGATTAAAATTTCACCTCACAACATAGCCTATGACGCTCTCGGGGTCCAGACGTGTGATTGTGCAAAATTTTGTGGCTGTAGCTATGACGGTGCAGGGGCCAATACATACACTTTTTCCCCATTATGTACATAGGGGCAAGATTGTTTGGTGAATTGGAACGCACGGGGTTAAAATTTCACCTCACATCATAGCCTATGATGCTCTCGGGGTCCAGACGTGTGACTGTGCAAATTTTGTGGCTGTAGCTGCGACGGTGCGAATGCCAATCCCGGACATACAGTACACACATACATACACACAAACCCACTTTGAGCTTTATATATTAGATAGCTCTGGAACGCTTATATGGATCCCGGTGATTCTGAGAAAGTTTTTTGCGTGGCATATTGTATTTCATGATAGTGGTAAAATTTATTTTACATGACTTGCGTTTATTTGTGAAAAAAAAATGGAAAACTGGCAAAAATTTGGAAAATGTTGCAATTTTCAAATTTGAATTTTCATGCCCTTAAATCGCACTGGTGCTTCATAGAAATGTTTTGAAAAATAAATTAACATTTAACATTTCTTCGCAAAAAATTTTACTTCAGATCCAATTTTTTTATTTTTACAAAGGTAACAGGAAAAAAATGGACCCCATATGAAGGAGAAAACCACTGTTTGGGTGCACAGCAGATCTCGGAGGGAAAGGAGCGCCATTTGACTTTTTGAATGCAAAATTTGCAGAAACAATTGGCGGACATCACGTCACGTTTGGAGAGCCCCTGATGTGCCTAAACAGTGAAAAAAAACCACAAGTGACATCATTTTGGAAACTAGACCCCTCAGGGAACTGATCTAGATGTGTGGTGAGCACATTGAATCCTCAGGTGCTTCACAGAAGTTTATAACATTGAGCCGTAAAAATAAGAAAAAAAAATTTCCCCACAAATATGTTTTTAGCACAAAATATTGCATTTTCATAAGGGTAACAGAAATTTTTTTAACAACAAACTGAGGTCCATTTTTTTCCTGAGTGCACCAATACCCTTCATCTTCTCTGGAAGTATTTTTCAGGCACAGTGCCAAGCTCAGAAGGCAAGGAGCGCCAGAATTTACTGTTAGAGTTTGCAGCTTCCATGACCCACTGGGAGAGTCCATGAGGTGCCAGAACAGCAGAACTCCTCATACGTGACCCCATTTTACAAACTACACTTCTCAATGAATTAATCTATGGGTGCAGTGATCATATTGACACCATGGGTGTGTCACAGAATTTTATACCATTGGGCAGTGAAGACAAAATAATTAAATTTTTACCACCAAAATTTTGTTTTAGATCCAGATTTTAAATTTTCACACAAAACTTGGGTAAAAACAACACCAAAATTTGTTCCACAATTTCTACTGAACGTGCTATCACCCCATATGTGGCTGTACAGTACTACTTAGCCATACAGAGAGACTCGGGATGAACGGAGCGCTATTTGCCTCCTGGAGTGCAGATTTTCCTAGAACAGTATGCGAACTCCATATACAGAGCCAATAATTGCTAGAAGAGCACAATCCCCCTTAAGTGTCCCCATTTGGGAAACTATACCCCTTAGGGAATTTATTTACAGGCGTAATGATGATATTGACCGCTCCTGGCACTTAGTGCCAGGTGTCAGCTGTGAGAATCTGCTGACACCCAGCGGCGATCGCCCGCACACCCCCATGTGCACGGGTGATCGCTCGGACATAATATTCCGTCCATGGTCAATTAGGCCCAAGGTACATGGATGAAATATTACGTCCGATGTCAAAAAGAGGTTAATAGTACCCTTAGGGGACTTGAAGCTGCAATCATCAGATAACTTTTGCTATACATAGCAATATTTCAGCAATGCTATGTATAGCAGAAATCAAATTATCCTATGAACGCCCACCGCTGCCCGATGTTCACAGGAGTACCGTAATGACTGGAACTGGGGTCATCAGCAGACCCCTCAATTGTCATGGCAACCCATACCCATTGGCAATCACATCACGGATGTGCAAATTGGAGTGTGGAATGACGCGCAACCCTGTCAATGCGTGTTAAATGGTGCTGTCAAAGATTGACAGTGAGATTTAACATGGTAAAACCACACAGGAACTGCAATGTAAAAATGAAAACATTACGTGTCTCGTAAAATGGCCACATAGGCAAAACATTTTTAATTCATTTCAGTTTTTTTTAATTGCCGTAATTGTAGCAATCTGGAGAAGGATTTTTTCAGGTTATTTTTACTGCACAGTAATTTAAAATACAAAACACAATTAACAAATGGGAAATTTCTTATTTTCACAGCATTTTGTTTTCTTATCATTTTCTAGTACATCACATGGTAAAGTACTCTTCGCCCCTCAAAAAATAAGCCCTCGTATAGTTATCAGTAAGGAAAAGAATGTTCAGCTTCACTTGTCCCATAAAAACATATTTTCGTGAAAAATCCTTTAAATGGTAACAATCAGCATAAAGGTCAATAGCTCCCAAATGGGGAGGTGTAAATGGGCAGATGCGTTTCGAACCTTGCGGTTCTTAATCTTTGCTGGGCTGAACTGCTGTGACCTCGCTGAAATCCCCACAAGTACCATAGGAAGAAGGCCACCACAGTTCAAGCTCAGTGGCTTCACAGCAGATCACCATGAGAATTTCTTACCATGATCTGCGGCGATCCCATCCCCTATAGATTGTGAGCCCTCGCGGGCAGGGTCCTCTCTTATCCTGTACCAGTTGTGACTTGTATTGTTTAAGATTACTGTACTTGTATGTATTATGTATACCCCTCCCCATATGTAAATAAATAATAATAATAATAATAACTCAATGAGCTTGAACTGTGGTGACCTCATCACTGACTTCTTCCCATGGTGCTGAGGTCACAGCAGTTCAGCCCTAGTCTCAGTGACAGGAGGTAACCTCAATAACGTCACCACTAGTCACTGAGGCTGCACTCGCAGAAGCTCATTCACCAGTAGTTCTCAGCATGCACCGTCGCATCTTGGCACCGTCTTTTATTTTAGGTTTATTACAGGAGAACGAGGGCTTCGGTGGAATTAGGCGTTATTTGAGTATAACTGTGTTATTTTTAAATAAAATGGAAACCTGTGTTTAGTGTTATTTCTGATAAAGGACTTTATTCTGGCTGTGCCTTTATTTATCATATATCTATTAGATTAGTAATGGATAGGTGTTTTATGGACACATCTTCATTACTCCATAAATCAGAGAGTCATATCGCACAAAATAGTTAATAAATAACATTTCACACATGTCTACTTTACATCAGCACAATTTTGGAAACATATTGTTTTTGTTAGGCCGTTATAAGGGTCAAAAGTTGACCAGCGATTTCTCAGTTTTCCAACAAAATTTACAAAACCATTTTTCTAGGGCCCACCTAACATTTGATGTGAGTTTTTGGGGCTCAATATAGCAGAAAATACCCAAAAGTGACACCATTCTAAAAACTTCTCCCCTCAAGGTACGCAAAACCACATTCAAGAAGTTTATTTACCATTCAGGTGCTTCACGAGAACTAAAGCAATGTGGAAGGAAAAAATTAACATTTTACTTTTTTCACAAAAAATTAATTTGGAACTAAACTTTTTTATTTTCACAAGGGTATGAGGAGAAAATGGACCACAAAATTTGTTGTGCAATTTCTCTTGAGCAAGCCAATACCCCATATGTGAGGAAAAGCCACTGTTCTGGTGCATGGCAGGGCTCAGAAAGGAGGGAGCACTGTTTGACTTTTTGAACGCAAAATTGGCTGGAATGAATGGCGGGTGCCATGTTGCATTTGCAGACCCCCTGATGCATCTAAATAATGGAAACTGCCGAATTCTAACTCCAACCCTAACTGTTATGATTGGGTCACCGAGGAGGAAAACAAAACCAAGCTAAGTCACAGAAAACCAGAGAGGTTGGTAACTAGGCGGATTACAGACCCCTGATTCTAATCACACAACTAACAGCAGCCGTGGAGCGTACCTACGATGATTCTAGACTCCTCGTCACAGCTGGAGGACTAAATAAGCCTAAAGCAAGAAAAGGGGAAATCTAAACTGCCCCAGAGCAGACCCCAAAGGAATAGACAGCCCCCACACATGTATTGATGGTGAAACAAGATGAAATCACAAACACAGGTATGAAAATTGGCTGAGCACATGATGGGGCCCACACTAACTAGAAAGGACAGGAAAGGAAAGATATTGTCTGCAATCACGCCAAAAAAGCCCTGCAAAAAATGTCCAACACTTCTGATAGCAAAAAAAACCCTGAAGTCACTACACTTCACCCACTATATCAGCAGTCTGGCATATTCTGAGAACAGAGCAAAAAGAGGCCAACCTAACAAGGGACAAAAAGCAAACTGGGGCATGCAGTAACATAAGAGTGGAAATTCAGCACAGCCCCAGCCGGGGCTGGCTGACCACACAAAAACTGAATAGACAAAGCCAAATCAAATGTGAACATTAGCAGAGAAAACTTAGCTTGAGAAGACAGGAACTGAGCTGGAAACCAAGACCTCAGGAGGCAGGAAAAAATCACCAGCATGGGAATAGGGAGTCAGCTGTCTTAAATCCAGTCTGAGACTCCAGATGTCCAATCGTCATCCTCATTATCAGGTGGCAGGTCTCTGTTAATTAGATCAGCTTCATTACCTCCTGCCACCACCAGAGGGAGCCCGGAATGAGAACTCACAACTCCTCTGTCAGCACAAACAGTTCCCTTACCAGAAACCAGAGGCAAACCAGAAAATGAGTTCACAACAACTAACCCCCAAACACCCCTAACCCTAATCCCAAGCCTAACCCCAACACCACTCTTACCCCAACACCAAAACCCATACCCCAACACAAACCTAACCCCAACACAACCCTAACTTCAACCTTAGACCCAACCCTAACTCTAGCCCCAACCATAACCTTATCTCTAACCCTAACCCCAACCCTAGCCCTATCCCATCCCCAACTGTAGCCCCAACCCTAACCCTATCCAAACCCTAACCATAGTTCTAACCATATCCCCAACCCTAAGACAAACCCAACTCTAACCCTAGCTCTGACCTCATTCCTATCCCTAGCCCCAACCCTAAACCTAGCCCAAGCCCTAACCCTAGCTATAACCCCAACCATACCCTAACCCTAGCCCCAACACTAGCCCTTATGGAAAAATGGAAAAAAACAAATTTTTATTATTTTTGCTTAATTAAGGGGGTGATAAAGGGGTGTTTGATTTACCATTTATTAAGTTTTATCACAGTGATAGAGTCTATTACAGTGATCAAGATGAACCGATAAAGAAAGATCTCCTATTGTTGCCGGGTGCCGGCCTGCAGATCTTGGCGGGTGTAATGCACATGCTCCCACCATTTTCTTCCCGGAAGAAGATGCCAAGGGCGGGGGATAGGACCAGGAGATGCAGAAGATGCCAGAGGTACTGGGGGGCCCTGGGGACCCCATTTCTCTCTCCTCTGATGTGCTAGATCATATCAGAGCAGAGAGAAATAAATGGGACTTTTTTTTGCGGTCGCCATTATTCACTGAGGGACGGTAAAAATCGACCCGAATCATGTTCTACGGGGTCTCGGCTACCCTGGTAGCCGAGACCCCAGAGATTTTCCGACGTTGAGGGGTGCTATAACCTTGTTTCTCAGCACTGTTAAAAAGCGGTGCAGAGGAATAAGTACCTTTGACAGTCTGCCACCTGTAAAAGGTGTATTCAGTGAAGAGAAAACAGCTGATTTGTACAATTTTGTTCTATAATGATTTTGCACACAACGATCCTGTATATGATGATTTGTATATAGTTTAAATATGTAATTGTGTAAATATGTATATCTGTTTAAACCTCTACAGAGTTTGTACATATTTGTGACTATCACTGTATATATCCTAATGTCTATCTTTGTATGTGTCTCTTCTAGTGAGGTTTGAAAAAGACCTGACATAGGGTCGAAACATTACCTCAACGCACTATTCCCCTGTGGTGTCTTCAATAATAAAAACATTTTTTTTGCATTGAAAATCAAAATTTCCCAGAGTGCAGCTGTTTTCTCTTCACTGGATGACTGTCTGGACTAAGTTCCTGGTTCAGCTTGCACCTACCTCATATCCACAGAGTGCACGCCTTGTCTGTATCACCACTGTAAAAGGTGTATTGGCGGTCGTTAAGGGGTTAAGTAAAAAAATGTAAATATTTAAATATTAAGTCAATCCATTTTCCCCCCAATAAAAATAAAGAAAATAAAAAATAAATAAGTAAATATATTTGGTATTGCCACATTAGTAAAAGTTTGATCATTATTAAATGGTAAACGCTGTAAAGATAAAGAAAATCAAATTGTCAGAATTGTGTTTTATTTTTTTTGGTCACCTTACCTCCTTAATAAGAAATCAAACGATATTTTGTACATGAAATCAGTACGAATAAAAGTGTCAGCTCACAGCGCAAATAAATAAAATTTAGTGCCATCAACAGAAAAAAATATGATAGGAGTTTCAGAAAATATTTATACAAAGCTAAACATTTTTTTACAGTATTTTTAATTTTTTTTCATCACTTGAATAGAAACAATGATGCATGTTTAACATCATCGTAACCGGACAATCTTGTTTCCAGGTAATTTTTACCACAAAATCAATGCCATAAAAACAAAATACCAAACACAATGGCAAAATTGCATTTTGTTTTACCATTTCATACCACATAGAATTTTTTTTTATTTTCAGTATGTTAAGTAGTAAAAAAATATGTCAAAGGTACAATTGGTCCCACAAAAAACAAACTCTCATACGTCTATGTCGATAAAAAAATTAAAAATGTTATGGTTCTTGGAAGAATGTGAGGAAGCATGAAAGAGCAAAAATGAAAAATTCCCTGGTCTTTAAGGGGTCAAAGAAGTAGTACATATTTATTATATTTGCCTCCACTAACTATTCACCTTTTTTCGTCATCTGGAACTTTTACTAAAAACTATTTTTTTGTTGCTTATATTTCATCAACATATTCCAAAGTACTGTTACCATTTAAGCTTTTTATCCATTATTTGTGACATTTTTATAGGATAATAAATAAACTGTTTGTTAGAGATGAGCATATCAGGTAAAATTCGAATTTGTCTGTTCCTGTGAATTTTCTTGGGAAATTTGATTCAGAGAAGTTATTCTCTGTGAATTGAAAGTCCCTCGTTATGTTCTGGAATCTTTCCAGACACTTGTACATAAATGTAATTAGTAAAAAATAAGAAAAAAAACATACTCACAACTCACATCTTCAGCCCCTCCACTCCTCACCATCATCCATCCGTTCCTCAATGCATCTTCTTATCACCACCACGAGTGCTGAATCCCCCGTGCTTTTTCGTTTTGGTTAAGGGCTTCTGGTTCTAATAAAACCTGGGACAGTTCTGCGCAAACCCAAGTAAAATCATGACATTAAGGCATGTGCCGTGACCTTACACACGTATGCACAGAACCATCATGGGACCCATCAGAGACAGAATTCCTGGCCTAGCAATAAGAGGCCTGGGGTATTCAACACTCAGAGCTCACATAAGATGCATCAAGGACTGGATAGGCAACAGTAATCAGCACAGCTCATCTTTCCTGTTAGTATATGTTTGGATTATGAAAGAAATCTGGAGAACCTAGAGGAAACATGCAAACTCAATGCAAATGATGCCCTTGGTCAGATTTGCAAACCACATAGGCCCTGTGCTGCTCAGAAATTGTCCCCAACAATTATTAACAATCTAAACAAACAAGAATATTCTTATCATAAACAGTGAATTAAACAATCACAAAATTATTTAAAAACAAACACTAATAAAGACCAAAAATGGATGTCTAAAAGTGGAGTAGGATCTAGAACTAGAGATGAGCCAATATTTCTATGTTAAGTTCAGATTACAATCGCTGAATTTGCAATATTCGCTGAATTTGCCAAACATAACTGAACGCCATTCAGCTCAATGGGAGGCAAAAACTAATGCATGCACAGCACCTTATAGCGACACTAAATGCTGCCAATACACATCAAATGAGGGACAGACACCAGAAAGTGGCCTCGATTCACCCACAGTACAAATTATAGCATGGCACTGCAGCAATCAGCAAGACATGATCTATCAGGGTCTGGGACAGCATTTGCAGCTTTCAACTGAACGTCACAGTAAAACGAAGTGCATGAGGGATCGGTGTAGGCCTCCAATGCTTGGAGCCCTGATACCGCATGCAACACCTTTACCTGCTTTCATGCTGAGCCAAACTCAGGTGGAACAAATATCAGTTTACTAGTAACACGTAGTTGAGTCGAAGGAAGTGGAGGCCTACTGCTACAGGCAACACTCATGAAGGAGACCCAACCAGGAGTGTTCACATTTCCAAAAATTAATGGCAGACAATACCAAAGTGGCATCAATTTTACAACAGTATAAATAGTAATAGGGACCGACAGGTCTTCCACTGCACCCAATAGAGCAGATGGACACCCAACCAGGAGTGTTCACATTTCCAAAAATTACTGGGAGACACCACAAAAGCGGCATCAATTTCACCACAGTAGAAATAGTATAATAGGGACGGACAGGTCTTCCACTGGGCCCAGTCCAGCAGATGGATACACAACCAGAAGTGTTAACATTTAAATAAATGAGGGTTTTACACCACAGACGTGGCATCAGTAAAAATAGTGTAATAGAGACTGACAGGTCTTCCACTAAGCCCAATAAAGTAGATGGGCACCCAACCTGGAGTTTTCACATTTTAAAAAATGAGGGCCTGACAAGATCAAAGTGGAATAACTGTCACGAGAATAGAAATAGTATAATTGGGACCGACACGTCTTCCACTACAGCTAACCCAGAAGATGTAGATCAACCATGACTGCACACATTTCAGCAAATTTGTGTTAACATCAGCAGCAGCCACAACAGGCACAGAAGGTACAGAAAAGATATCACAGAGTGTAGCTACATTAATGCATCACACTAAAAAATGCAATATCATCTAGTCTGTAGTCTGCGATTGGGGAGCAAAAGTTCTTGGAGATCCATGACTTGTTCATCTTGATGAAAGTTAGAAGGTCTACACCTTCAGGGGACAGCCGGCTGTGATTATCCGTCAGGATATCTCCAGCAGCGCTGAAGACTCGTTCTGAGAGAACACTGGATGCAAGGCATGATAAAGCCTCCATGGCATGTGAGGCAAGCTCAGGCCACTCATCAATTTTGGAAGACCAAAATGTGAAAGGGTCCAAACCCTCCCTGATGGTATTGATATTCATTTCTAGATACTCCTGCACCATCCTCTCCATTCGTTCACCACATGTAAGACTTGGACTCTGTTGTGCTGGTGCACGAGCTGGTCTAACAGAAGTGTCAAAGCACTCACAGAAATTGCTTCTTCCACTTACACTGCTACTGCTAATGTTTTAGTGTGCAATGAAAAATAGGAAAAGATCCATGCATATAAAGGCGCACACCCAAAAGTAGACATATATACATACAAATATGTGTATAGATATACTGAAATTTTATTAGTAGACAAAAAGACCATGATAAAATCATTTAAAAAAACACAAAACACTTCACTATAAGTCCCATGGAACAACAAATTGTCAAAATACAACACCACATAAAAAAGGTACATGTGGGAAAACAGTCCCTAGAAAATAGCAGTGTATATAAACAGTCTCCTAATATCGCCAATAGATGGATAAAGGCTCAAATAGCCAGCATGTCACCAAACAGAGCAAGCCATGTCAGAGCATCAGGGACATCAGGACAAAAGAAGCAATGGTCCCGGAACAAAAGTGATGTGGGGAGCCCCACTTGAATCGCTGCTAGCCGCAGATAGCCGCAGATATTGGCGTTATCTCTATTGCAGGTTACTTTTGTCTCTGCACGTTAAGGAGACCTCTCTTTGCTTTAGGGACATCTTTCCAAACACATATTTTCTTTCCCATAGCACTCTATGTTCTTTCTGACGCTCTATACAGGGTTCCTTTCCTCACAGCTCCCTGGGGGCACCCAGGTCGGCATCATATTCATGCATTAGGAGACTGTTTATATACACTGCTATTTTCTAGGGACTGTTTTCCCACATGTATATACCTTTTTTAACGTGGTTTTGTATTTTGACATATTGTTGTTCCATGGGACTTATAGTGATGTGTTTTGTCGTCTTTTTTAAAAGATTTTATTGTGGTCTTTTTGTCTACTAATAAAATTTCAATATATCTATACACTAGAGATGAGTGACTTTGCCTTTTTTTCGGGTCGAGTCGGGTTTCATGAAACCCGACTTTCGCAAAAGTCGGGTCAAACGAAATCGGCTGACTATAGGGAAAAGTCGGAGGCCGACTGAAACACGAAACCCAATGCAAGTCAATGGGGAAGGAAAGTCGGCAGGGAGTGGAGGACAGGAAACACACCTACAGTGCCCATTTCAATGACAAAAACATCAATTCTTATAACTGAAGCTTGTTAACCTTAGTTTACTTCCTAATAATAGTTACGCATTGAAAACTGGGGGTTTCAATATATAATGGGCCCCATTTGTAATGCTCCAGTGTATAATGTGCCCCTTAGATGCTGCTCCGGTGTCTGATCTGCCCCATTTACATTGCTCCAGTACATGATGGGCCTCATGGATGATGCTCCAGTGTATGCTGGGCTACAAAAAAGCTCCATATATAATGGGCCCCATTTGTAATGCTCCAGTGTATAATGTGCCCCTTAGATGCTGCTCCAGTGTCTGATCTGCCCCATTTTCATTGCTCCAGTACATGAGTGGCCCAATTTTTAATTAACCCAGGCATGGTATGTGAAAAGAGCTCCATGGAGTAATCTGAGGTGTGTGCTTCCACATCCTTCACTTTTGGTGTGGGTGAAGGACACAAGGAAAGGGGTTGCTCCTGACCAGAAGCCTGCAGTTACGACTCAGTGCTTGCATTTTTTACAACTTCAGAAGAGGAGGCGATAGAGCTGGAGGCTGTTTCAGCAATGTAAGCCACAAACAGTCTCTGATACTCCGGCTTTAAAAGCAGTCTATCTACTCCCAGAAAAGGGAGCCTTACAGGCCTTCCAGAGCTACACCATGATGCTGGCTCAACACCTCCTGCCTTAGCTGCTATTGTGCTTTTGACACTACCAGCAGATGCACCACCATCAGTACCAGGTGGCCTCCCCCACGCCCACATCCACGTCCTCTTCCACCATACTTCCTCATGTTTTCGAAAATGGGCCCAAAATACCAGCAGATATATGGTACTGTATCAGAAGCGTACAGCTCTATACAGTCTATGCATAACAGTAAATCTCCGTATATATTTCATGAGGCATACACAGACGCTCACAGGCTCAGTATGGATTACCCAATAAAATAACAAGTTGAAAAAGGGTACAGTATCACCGGATACAAGGTATATATAGTATAGTGTAAACATTCTGATTCTCCGTATACATTTCAGGAGGCAGACACAAATGCTCTCAGGCCCAGTATGGATTAAATAAGAATATGAAAAGCTGTAAATGGGTTATGTAACACAAGCGTACAGCTGTATACAGTGTTGGGATAATCTTAGAGTTCCAAATATATTGCCGGAGTAACAGACGTTTATATTTTTTAGGGTACAATTGAAATCTCCGTATAAATAGTCCCGTAGTCACTCTCAGATGCTTACACAGTATGGATTTGACCGTAATGCCAATTGTCAAATAAAGGTACTGTATAACAAGATACAAGCTGTATCGAGTATAGTGTAAACATTTGTTTCTCCGATTCACCGTATATATAGAAGGCGTAACCCACACACGCTCACTCACTATGGATGATGTAGGGAAGGTGGACTGACAGATAAACCAGCCTGTAGTGAGAAGCAGAGGTGTAACGCAGTGTAGGTGTGAAACTGCTAAGATAAAGAGAAAGGGTGCAGTGTTTTAGCTTGCACATTGGAGGGCAGTGTCGAGTGTAGGAGTGGGACTGAATAACTGCCATTGGTCAGAGAAAATGTTAGGTGATGGTGGGCAGAGTTACCAGAACTGGAAGTATGAAAGGCTGAGGGAAGGTTCTGGAAGAGTCAGCCAGTGAAGTGATCATAGTAAAGAGGAAGTTCTGCTGAGGAAATAGAGATAGTGGAAAGGCTCCAGAGAGGACTGACAGTTGAGGCGGTCACGGGGGGGGGGTGGCCCAGAGGAAGGTAGCCGCAGACGAAGATGGCCTGGGGCTATAATACGGGCAGTGTGCTCAGACTGGTGCAGCGCTGTGGTGGTTGGGCCTAGGCCAGCCACAGTGGAAGAGCCACAGAGGATGCCACGATTATAATTACAAAGGAAGTGAACGTACCGGGGCCTGTGTACAGAGAAATGTGAAACGGCAGTGTTGAATTGCTGTTGTCGACAGAAGGATGGGAACTTAAAACGGACCCGTTCAATACAACTCTGTCTCAGTGTCGTGTTTGTCTGAGGCAAGAAGAGGGTCCCCCCACAGTTGGTTATCCTACAGATGACACCTTAATACAAATTTTTGAAACAAGGTACTGTATCAGCACATACCAGATGTGTCCAGTCTAGGGTTAAGTTTCCATCTATACTTCTGGAGTCAGATACAGACACTCACAGGCTCACTATGTATTACACCAGAATTAAAAAAGGAGAAAAAGGGAAAGGTATTCAAAGTGTACACCAGTATTCAATGTTGTGGTACTTTTAAATATTCGTATATATTTCAATCTCAGTAAGCCAGTCCAGAATCTCCGCTACTGGAAACTACATGGATACAAGTATAGACGCAAAGTCGAGTGTTAGCAGAAATTTTGGAATTACTCATCGCGGGAAAACCTCCCGGTAGATGCTGCAGAGGCGATGCAGACTCTCAATTACTGTGTCTGTGGAGAAAGCGAAAAAGGTTCTTTGTGAAGAAAGGATTGCTTTATCGCAATAGCGTGGATCAAATCACCGTTACTCGTCTCCATCAAATTGTGATCACAGGAAGAGATGTACCAATGGTCCTCACTGCCTATCATGATGTGTCTGGTCATTTTGGAGTGCAAAACACAGAAGCCACAGGCCGTAGGCGATTCTATTGGATTGGCATGAGAGGAGACATTGAAAAATGGTGGCAGGAATGTCACACGTCTGTGACTATCACAACTGAGAAAGGTGATCATAAACCACCACTGCATTCGCTTGTAAGTTGACATCCATTTCAAATGGTAGCCATTGATCATCTCAAGGTAGAGGCCAGCAGGACAGGCCATAGCTACATCTTAACCATCATTGATCAATACACCAAATTTCTAGTGGCCGTCCCTGTGAAGGATTTAACTGCCCAGACTACACAGCGGTGGAGCAGGGAGAGGTAAGTATTGCAACTTGCAAGTGCTGTGGCCATGACTAAGCAGGGGGTGCACAATCGTGGTCGATGGTGCTGGCACAGGGCCCCTCATAGTACGCTGGCGTGGCATGTCTGACGGCGAGTGGGCCCTCCCACCGTCTGAGACACTGTATTGTACTATGAAGGGCCCTGTGCCATTGCCGTCGGCCATCAGTGGGCCCATCCACTTGTTCAGAGCAGCGGCACTTGCCTGGGTGCGCCAGGTCTTGACCCCAGCCATTGATGGAGGGGTGGGCAGCCCAGTTAGGGAGGTTTAAAAATTGGCATATGTAGATGTGTTGGCTGGACATTCAGCTGCTGCAAAGGGCATAATTGGGTAAGTCCAAGGAAGAGGAGGAAAAAACCGAGGCACTTTCCTTGTAACCTATGTGTCATCAGGAGAAGGTGGGACAAAATCCTTTGAAACCCATGCATGGTTAATTTTAAAGAAGGTTAGATCATCAACATTTTGGGTTGACAGATGAGTCCTTTTTTCTGTCAGGATTGATCCAGCAGCACTGAAGACTCATTCAGATAACACACTAGCAGCAGGGTAAGCGAGCACCTGTAAGGCATATTGTGCCAATTCAGGCCAGGCGTCCAGTTTAGAGGCCCAATAGACAAAGGGGAATGACCTGTGAGGGAGAACATCGTTATGAGAGGAAAAGTAGTTTGTAACCATAGTTGACAACTGCTGCCTCCTGTCACTTTTAAACGATGCAGTATTAGCAGTCGTGTGAGCGGTACTTGAGAAATCATTCCACAACATGGTCATTAAACCCTTGTCTCAAACGCCACTTCTGCTGTGTGCACCTTGAACACCTCTTCCATCGTTCCCACTATGTCTCGTGGGAGAACCAGCACCGCTGCTGTGTGCTGGGATAGCCTCAAACAAACTGTTTACCAGAGTTGCTTGTTTGTTTGCCAATATTATCTCTAGGTTCTCCTGTGGCAGAATGTTGTGTAATTTGCTTTTGTAGCGTGGATCGAGGATGCTGGCCAGCCAGTAGTCATCATCCCTCTTCATTTTGGCAATGCGGGGGCCCCTTTTTAGGATCCGCAAGGCATAATCGCACATGTGGGCCAATGTTCCAGGTGTCAATGATGCACTGCCACTGCTGGGTGGAGGAGCAGTTTCTGGCAAATCCACATCCCTACAGTCATGCACAAACACTGTCCCTGACCTTGGAACGCCAACATTTTCTCTTGCCCCCTGAGAAGCATCATCCTGCCAAAATAATCATCCCCCTCATCCTCATCCTCCTCCTCTTCCTCTTCTTCCTCCACCTCGTCCAGGACAGTTCCCTGACCAGACAATGACTGTCTGTCATCAAGGCTTCCCTCCTCCTCCTCCTCCGCTGCAGACACCTGATCCTTAATGTGCATCAAACTTTGCTTGAGCAGACGCATAAGTGGGATGCTCATGCTTATGATAGCATCTTCTGCGCTTACCAGCCGTGTGCATTCTTCAAAACACTGAAGGACTTTACAAAGGTCTTTCAGCTTTGACCACTGCACACCCGACAATTCCATGTCTTCCCTCAAACTGCCTGCCCGTGTATCCTCCCACAAATGCATTACAGCCTGCCTCTGTTTGCACAACCTCTCATCCATGTGCAGGGTGGAGTTCCACCGTGTTGCAACATCTATGATTAGGCGGTGCTTGGGCAGGTGGAGCAATCGCTGCAGCGACTGGAGTGTACAGCCGAGCGATGGAAGTGTGAGCGGTGTACACTCCTCACATACTACCGTGTACCGCCTTCTATCACGGACAAATAGAAGCTACCTGTGTGTGACTCTGGAAAAAAAAACAAGGAGTTTTTCCATTTTTCCAGACCTACACCTTAGAGTCGTGTTTGTTTTTCAAACAGTTTCATATATCTGCTGTTTGATTACAGTCAAAACTAGACAGAGACAGCGTGCGTCTGTCCATATACAAATACACGGAGCTTGACAATTTTACATACACACACAGTACAGCGGTGTACGCTCCTCACACACTACCGTGTACCGCCTTCTAGCACGGACAAATAGAAGCTACCTGTGTTTGACTCTGGAAAAAAAAAACGAGGAGTTTTTCGGTTTTTCCAGACCTACAACTTAGAGTTGTGTCCGTTTTTCAAACAGTTTCGTATATCTGCTGTTTGATGACGGTCAAAACTAGACAGAGACAGCTTGTGTATACAAATACACGGAGCTTGACAATTTTCCTTACACACATCGTATAAAGCTGTCCGATTCTCCAATAGTATTGCATATCTGCCGTTCGCATTACAGTCACTTTTATACCTAGTCAGCGTGTGTGTGTGACACTCCGTAAACACATTTACGGAGATTGTTAGTTGCACAAAAATCGTATACAGCTGTACACTTCTGATTCTGTTCCGTATATCTGCTTGTTGGATTACGGTCCAATATATACTGTGAGAGCGTCTGTGACTAACATAATATATACGTTGATTTAATTTGTTTAATACACCTTACACAGCTGGACGCTCCTCATACAGTACCATCTCTCTGCTGGTATTTTTGGTACATTTTCCCAAACATGAGGAAGTATGTTGGAAGAGGCCGCGGACATGGACAGGGGGGCGCAGCTGGTAATGATGGTGGTGGTGCATCGGCTGGTTCTGGCAAAAGCACAATAGCAGCTAAGGCAGGAGGTTGCCTTTTCTTGGAGATGGAAAACCGCTTTTAAAGCCGGACCATCAGGAACAGGTTTTGGCGTACATTGCTGAAACAGCCACCAGCTCTATTGCCTCCTCTTCTGAACGGTCGAAACCTGCAAGCACGGAGTCATCAGTGCAGGGTTCTGGTCAAAAAAACCCGTTTCCTTATGTCCTTCACCCCCACCAAAAGTTAAGGATGTGGCAGCCCACACTTCAGATTGCTCTATGGTGCTCTTTTCACATAGCATGTCTGGGTTATCCAGTCAAATCCTGAATTCCCCAGTCCAAGATGAATTTTACATGGAGTGCACTAATGCACACCCACTGCTGGATGATTCTGCTGGTACATTGACCCATAGCATTACATTGCCCTCACAGTCTATTGAGCCAGAATCTGATCCTGATGAAACCCAGGTGCCCCTTCCCGCATACTATACCTCCTTACACGGTGACACAGAGGAAGGTAAAGAGGAAGGTGCATATGACTTTGAAAAGGAGGTGATGGATGACCAAGTTCTGGACCCAGATTGGCATTCATTGGGGGAGGAGTGTGGCGCTGGCAATAGTTTAGAAAAGGAGAAGGATCCACAGCAGGCATTGACATCGCAGCAGCGGTTATCTAACAGGCCCGTAGCTGTCCTAAAATGTGGAACAAAAACTAAAAGAGTTGCAGGACAGCTTGACCAGGCGGTCAACTTAGCATAGCGTGCAAGGCCAGAATATGTTTACCATAGCAGGAAAAGTGCAATGTGGCACTTCTTTGTCCAAAATCCTACTGATGAGGCAAAGGTTACCAGTAAGAAGTGCGTAAGGACCTTTAGCCGAAGTAAACAACTCAGAAATTTGAATACCAGTTGCATGCTTAGACATTTAATCAACATGCAATTGCAAGCGTGGGCAGACTACAGAACCTCAGGTAGCACATGTGCACCTGCTCTGACTGAAGGTAGCCAACAACGCTCCATTGCTACCCCCATTGTAAGACCACCGCCACCATTAAGCACACCACCAGCACTAAATGTTGAGGTGTCGTCGCAAGGCCAAAGCACTCAGGGAATCACAATGGTTTTGCAACACAACACTGAATCTAGACCATCACCACCAATACGATCACCAACCCCCTCTCACTCCATCTGGATCACCGCTACTTCCCCCATATGCAGCTCTCCAGTCCAGCTCACGCTACCAGACACTCTGAGTAGGACAAGAAAGTACTCATCCTGTCATCCGCATACACTGTGTTTGAATGCCTACATTGCCAATCTAATCTCATTAGAGATGATGCCCTACCATTTGGTTGAAAGCGAAGCTTTGCGCGAGCTCATGGCCTACGCTGTCCCACGCTATGACCTACCCAGTCGGCACTTCTTTTCTCGAAAAGCCATCCCTGCCCTCCACCGGCATGTGAAAGACCGCATTGTCCATGCACAAAAACAGTCAGTAAGTGGAAAGGTGCACCTCACAACGGATGCATGGACCAGTAGGCATGGCCAGGACCATTACATGTCCATCACTGCGCACTCGGTTAATGTGGTGGATGCAGGCTCCACTAGGGACAGCGGCAGTGGAACAGTGCTGCCTAGCCCACGGTATAGGAAACAGTTGGCTGTAGGCTTTCGCTCCTCCTCCTCCTCGTCTATCAGCGAAAGCTCGTACACAGAGCGCAGTCGCACGAGCACTACATCTGCAGCTGCCAGTGTTGCACACGAGGTGTCCCACTATCGAACAGCTAGTGTTAAGCGTCAGCAAACTGTGTTGAAGATGATGTGTTTGGGCGACAACAGACACACCGCGGAGGTACTGGCCGACTACTTGCAGCAACAAACTGAGTCATGGCTGGGCAGTCTACATCTTGAGGCAGGCAAGGTAGCTAGTAATAACGGCCGGAATTTTGTGGCAGGCATAGCCCTTTCAAAACTCAGACACATACCTTGCCTGGCTCACACCTTGAACCTGGTGGTGCAGTGCTTTCTCAATAATTATCCGGAGTTAACAGCTCTGCTCCATAAGGTGTGAAGACTGTGCTCGCACATCCGCCGGTCGCCCGTACACTCCAGTCATATGCAGAAGCTGCAGCGATTGCTCCACCATCCCAAGCACCGCCTAATTATCGACATTGCAACAAGGTGGAACTCCACCCTGCATGTGGTTGAGAAGCTGTGCAAACAGAGGCAGGCTGTAATGCATTTGTGGGAGGATACACGGGCAGGCAGTTTGAGGGAAGACATGGAATTGTCGGGTGTGCAGTGGTCAAAGCTGAAAGACCTTTGTAAAGTCCTTCAGTGTTTTGAGGAATGCACACGGCTGGTAAGCGCAGACGATGCCATCATAAGCATGAGAATCCCACTTATGCGTCTGCTCATGCAAAATTTGACGCACATAATGGATCAGGCATCTGCAGCAGAGGAGGAGGAGGAGGTGGGAAGCCTTGATGACAGTCAGCCATTGTCTGGTCAGGGAACTGTCCTGGAGGATGTGGAGAAAAAAGAGGAAGAGGAGGAGGATGAGGGGGATGATTATTTTGGGCAGGAGGATGTTTCTCAGGGGGCAAGAGAAAATGTTGGCGTTCCAAGGTCAGGGACAGTGTTTGTGCATGACTGTAGGGATGTGGAGTGGATTTGCCAGAAACTGCTCCTCCACCCACCACGGGCAGAGCATCATTGACACCTGGAACATTGGCCCACATTTGCGATTATGCCTTGCGGATCCTAAAAGGGAACCCGCATTGCGAAAATGATGAGGGATGATGACTACTGTCTGGTCAACATCCTCGATCCACCCTACAAAGGCAAATTACACAACATCATGCCACAGGAGAACCTAGAGATAATATTGGCAAACAAACAAGCAACTCTGGTAAACCATTTGAGGCTTTCCCAGCACACAGCAGCGGTGCTGGTTCTCCCACAAGCCATAGTGGGCACAATGGAAGAGGTGTTCGTGGTGCACACAGCAGAAGTGGCGTCGGAGACAGGGGTTTAATGACCATATTGTGGAATGATTTCTCAAGTACCGCTCACACGTCTGCTAATACTGCATCGATTAAAAGTGACAGGAGGCAGCAGTTGTCAACTATGGTTACAAACTACTTTTCCTCCCATATCGATGTTCTCCCTCACAGGTCATTCCCCTTTGACTAATGGGCCTCTAAACTGGACGCCTGGCCTGAATTGGCACAATATGCCTTACAGGAGCTCGCTTGCCCTGCTACTAATGAGTTATCTGAAAAAGTCTTCAGTGCTGCTGGATCAATCCTGACAGAAAAAAGGACCCTTCTGTCGAAAGGATTTTGTCCCATCTTTCCCTGATGACACATAGGTTGCCAGAAAAGTGCCTCGGTTTTTTCCTCCTATTCCTTGGACTTGCCCAATTACGCCCTTTGCAGCTGCTGAATGTCCAGCCAACACATCTACATATGCCAATTTTTAAACCTCCCTAACTGGGCTGCCCAACCCTCCCACAATGGCTGGGGTCAAGACCTGCTACGCGGGCAAGTACCGTTGCTCTGAACAGGAGGATGGGCCCACTGATGGCCGACGGCAATGGCACAGGGCCCTCATAGTACAATACAGTGTCTCAGACGAAGAGAGGGCCCATTAGCCGTCAGACACACCTGCGTACTATGAGGGGCCCTGTGCCAGTACCGTCGACCACGATTGTGCCCCCCCTGCTTGGTCATGGCCACAGCACTTGCAATTTGCAATACTTACCTCTCCTTGCTCCACCGCTGTGTAGTTTGGGCAGTTAAATCCTTCACAGGGATGGCCACTAGAAATTTGGTGTATTGATTAATGATGGTTAAGATGCAGCTATGGCCTGTCCTGCTGACCTCTACCTTCAGATGATCAATGGCTACCATTTGAAATGGACGTCAACTTACAAGTGGATGTAGTGGTGGTTTATGATCACCTTTCACAGTTGTGATAGTCTCAGACGTGTTACATTCCTGCCACCATTTTTCAATGTCTCCTCTCATGCCAATTCAATAGAATCGCCTACGACCTTTGGCTTCTGTGTTTTGCACTCCAAAATGACCAGACACATCATGATTACCAGTGAGGACCATGGGTACATCTCTCCTTGTGATCACAATTTGATGGAGACGAGTAACGGTGATGTGTTCCACGCTACTGCGATAAAGCAATCCTTTCTTCACAAAGAACCTTTTTCGCTTTCTCCACAGACACAGTAATTGAGTGTCTGCATCGCCTCTGCAACATCTACCAGGAGGGTTTCCCGCGATAAGTAATTCCAAAATTTCTGCTAACACTCGACTTTGCATCTATACTTGTATCCATGCAGCTTCCAGTAGCAGAGATTCTGGACTTGCTTACTGAGATTGAAATATATACGAATATTTAAAAGTTCCACAACACTGTATACTGGTGTATGCTATGAATACCTTTCCCTTTTTCTACTTTTTTAATTCTGGTGTAATACATAGTGAGCCTGTCAGTGTCTGTGTCAGACTCCGGAAGTATAGACGGAAATTTAACCCTAGACTGGACACACCTGGTATGTGCTGATACAGTACCTTGTTTCAAAAATTTGTATTAAGGTATCATCTGTAGAATAACCAACTGTGGGGGGGGACCCTCTTCTTGCCGCAGACAAACACGAGACTGAGACAGAGTTGTATTGAATGGGTCCGTTTTTAGTGCCCATCCTTCTGTCGACAACAGCACTTCAGCACAGTCGTTTCACTTTTCTCAGTACACAGGCCCCGGTACGTTCACTTCCTTTGTAAGTATAATCGTGGCATCCTCTGTGGCTCTTCCACTGTGGCTGGCCTAGATCCAACCACCACAGCGCTGCACCAGTCTGAGCACACCGTCCATATGATAGCGCCAGGCCGTCTTCGTCTGTGGCTACCGTCCTCTTGGCCACCCCGCCGTGACCGCCTCAACTGTCAGTCCTTTCTGGAGCCTTTCCACTGTCTCTATTTCCTCAGCAGAACTTCCACTTTACTGTGCTCCCTTCACTGACTGACTCTTCCAGAACTTTCCCTCAGTCTTTTATACTTCCAGTTCTGGTAACTCCACCCACCATCACCTAACAGTTTCTCTGACCAATGGCAGTTATTCAGTCCCACTCCTACACTCGACACTGCCCACCAATGGGCAAGCTAAAACACTTCACCCTTTCTCTTTATCTCAGCGGTTTCACACCTGCACTACGCTACACCTCTGCTTCTCACTACAGGCTGGTTTGTCTGTCAGTCCACCTTCCCTACATCATCCATAGTGAGCGAGCGTGTGAGGGTTACGCCTTCTATATATACGGTGAATCGGAGAAGCAAATTTTTACACTATACTCGATAGAGCTTGTATCTTGTTATACAGTACCTTTGTTGGACATTTAGGATTACGGTCTAATCCATACTGTGTAAGCGTCTGAGAGTGACTATGAGACTATTTATATGGAGATTTCAATTGTACCCTAAAAAATATATACTTGCTATCTTGTTATCCAGGACCCTTTTTAAAACATTTTTTATTATTGTCAAAACCAAACTGAGTGAGCGTCTGAAGGTGACTACGGAAATATATACCGATATTTTCAATTTGGCCAACACTGTATACAGCAGAACGCTTCTGATACAGTAACCCTTTCAGCTATTCAGATTCTGGTGTAATCCATAATGAGCCATTAAATGTCTGTCTGTTACTCTGGCAATATATTTGGAACTTTAAGATTACCCCAACACTGTATACAGCTTTACGCTTGTGCTACTTAACCCATTTACAGCTTTTCATATTCTTGTGTAATCCATACTGGGCCTGAGAGCGTTTGTGTCTGCCTCTTGAAATGTATACGGAGAATCAGAATGTTCACACTATACTATATATACTTTGTATCTGCTGATACTGTACCTTTTTTCAACGTGTTATTTTATTGGGTAATCCATACTAAGCCTGTGAGCGTCTGTGTATGCCTCATGAAATATATACGGAGATTTACTGTTATCCATAGACTATATAGAGCTGTACGCTTCTGATACAGTACCATATATCTGCTGGTATTTTGGGTCCATTTTCAAAAACATGAGGAAGTATGGTGTAAGAGGACATGGATGTGGGTGTGGTACTGATGGTGGTGGTGGTGCATCTGCCAAAAACTCAATAGCATCTAAAGCAGGAGGTGTTGAGCCAGCGTCATGGTGTAGCTCTGGAAGGCCTGTAAGGCTCCCTTTTCTGGGAGTAGTTAGACTGCTTTTAAAGCCGGAGTATCAGGAACTGTTTGTGGCTTACATTGCTGAAACAGCCTCCAGCCCTATCGCCTCCTCTTCTGAAGTTGTAAAAAATGCAAGCACTAAGTCATAACTGCAGGCTTCTGGTCAGGAGCAACCCCTTTCGTTGTGTCCTTCACCTACACCAAAAGTGAAGGATGTGGAAGCACACACCTCAGATTACTCCATGGAGCTCTTTTCACATACCATGCCTGGGTTAATTAAAAATAGGGCAATTTAAATGGGGCAGATCAGACACTGGAGCAGCATCTAAGGGGCACATTATACACTGGAGCATTACAAATGGGGCCCACTATATATGAAGCATTATTGGAGCCCATCATACACTGGAGCATCATCCATGAATCCATGAGGTGCATCATGTACTGGAGCAATGTAAATGGGGCAGATCAGACACTGGAGCAGCATCTAATGGGCACATTATACACTGGAACATTGCAAATGTGGCCCATTATATATGGAGCATTATGTCGAGCTCATCAGATACTGTATGGAACATTATATGTGACTAATTATTTGGTATGGAGAAATATATGGGGCTCATTATTCTGTATGGCGCACAATGTGGTGGCCATAACACTGTATGGAGTAATATACTGTCCTGTTTTAGAGCTATTGTACAATTTAAAATAGATCAGTCATGTCATGTAAGCAGTGAAGTATGTGTCATTGTACTATACCTATATTTCTGTGGCATATCGGAGCATCATGAGTTGTGG
The DNA here is from genome assembly GCF_039654945.1 of Dendrobates tinctorius. Lineage (NCBI taxonomy): Eukaryota > Metazoa > Chordata > Amphibia > Anura > Dendrobatidae > Dendrobates > Dendrobates tinctorius. The sequence goes on along the minus strand of NW_027361690.1, from coordinate 105,308,597 downwards.
TATGTGTTAAAGGGGCGCACTGATACTCTTTGGCCCAGGGCACACGAAAACCTGGAGCCATCTCAACCACCTCACAACTTTAGCCAAATAGCCCCCAGTTTTCAATGCGTAACTATTATTAGGAAGTAAATTAAGGTTGACAAGCTTCAGTTATAAGAATTGATGTTTTTGGCTTCCACTCCCTGCCGACTTTGCTTCCCCATTGACTTGCATTGGGTTTCGTGTTTCAGTCGGCCTCCGACTTTTCCCTATAGTCGGCCGATTTCGTTCGACCCGACTTTTGCGAAAGTCCGGTTTCATGAAACCCGACTCGACCTGAAAAAAGTCAAAGTCGCTCATCTCTAGTCATGCGTACTCATCCAAGTGTCTGTGGTGAAATAGTGTAGTGCAGGCCCAGCTTTCTTAGAAAAGTAATGGCGACTGGGCAATTGGTACTGGGGGACTGCGACGGCCAGGCAGAAAGGCAGCATTTCCATGACCAGCTGATTGGAGATGGTGGAGTTCATCCCCTTAGCTTTCTCATGAGTAGAAGGAAACAATCTGTAACTTGACCACAACTGCATAACCATGGTTTGGCTGCAGTGTTGAGAGAGGGTGGACTACAGTGAACCAGACTAACTACTGGACTGTGAGAGGGGTGATACGGTGAATTGAAAAAGTTGTGGTGTGCTCGTTCTCTGAAATTGGTCAAAAACAGCAGGCATTTCCACTTCCGTTACAGCTGACGGCGGGCTCTCAGTCAGCGTGACTGGAGCAGGTAAGAACCCGAAGTTCTACTGTTGAAAACCTGCATCTCAATAGTTGGCAAGGTAACAGAGGAGAAGGAAGAAGCAGCAGATGTGATTGATGGGGTGGAAGATGGTTGTGTAGCTCCGCTGGTCTGCATTTTGCGCAGTGGGATTCCCACAGTAACGCATTTTGATTGAGCATATGAAGGTTAATGGCCAATTTTTTGTGGCCTATGGATCAGGCCTGTATAACACAGTAGATGCTACAAATTATTTTAAAGTCAGGTCCCCTACTGTATGACACTAGGAACAGAAGAATTTTTTGTGGCCTATGGATCAGGCCTCTGTAACACAGTAGATGCTACAAATTATTTTAAAGTCAGGTCCCCTACTGTATGACACAATGAACTGTAGGATTTTTGTGACCTCTGGATCAGGCCTCTACAGCTTAATTTACACTCAACAAAATGACAAAGTGTGATACAGCGGGTTGTCTTACTTTTTGTAGCTGAAAAATTATAATTTTTTTTAATGTGCCTTAGGTCTGCAGACAGTTTCATATCACCACAGCACTAAAAGACAAGGTGGGATACAGCAGGCTGTTTCAAATTTAGTTAGTGAAAAAATATTATTTAGAATGCTATACTCGTGCATGGAGCAGAGTTGAATAAGTGCCCTGCTGACTTTGTCTGTGGATCTCAGTAATGGCCAAAAAAAAGAGCTGGAAGGTAAATTTAACAGCCACACTGGACACTAGCTAGTTACACTATCTGACTGATATACAACCACCTAGCTAACTAGCTAAAATCTGGGGTACAGCAGGCTGTTTCACATTTAGCTAGTGAAAAAATATTATTTAGAATGCTATACTCATGCATGGAGCACAATAGAAGTAGTGCACAACACACTTGTAGGACATGTGCCCCACTGGCTTTGTCTGTGAATCTCAGTAATGGCAAAAAAAAAATTACTGAAAATAAATTTTACAGCCACACTGGACACTATCTAGCTACACTATTTGACTGATATGCAACCGCCTAACTAACTAGCTAAAATCTTGCTGTTAGCAGTACCAGCGTCAGGAGCAGCTGCTCTGTGCTGTTACAGTGTCAAAATGGTGCTAAAACAATATATATATATGGAGAGGAACATGTGATTTCATGATTTCAGCAGCCAATGACACAAGCCGTTGTGTCATGACATTGTGGGTGTTTCCTGCACCATGATTGGCTAACCGCAATGTGTACAAAAAAAGATAGGGAAAAAAAATTACTGCTTACAAGAACATCACGCCTCTGAGCTCTGCAAACCTCCTCCCCTCAACAAACATGTGCTAAACGTTGCTAATGTGCTGAAAATACTTTTATGGCAACGCAAATATTTTCCCACACTTTTTACCAAATGTTACCGATTTTTTACGATTTTATAAAATTTTGCTCATGCTTCCGATCACGAATCCAAATGTGCCATATTTGTGCCGAATTTATGTTTGGCGATCGTTTTCTGAACAAATTTGCTCATCTCTATCTAGTACCCAAATGAAAAGTCCATCACTGTATAAAAGGTGAGAATGAAAACATGACTTAGCTGGAGAAGGATTATCCCCAAGATCATGTACCTAAGCATTTCAATTTGCACAACAGAGAAAGATCACAGCTATACGCAGCAAATCTACAATTTGCTGTAATTATAGCCTATGTTAATTGCATGCTGATTGGAGGATAATATCTGTTATTCATGCTGTTGCCTTGCTGTATTTTTAAACTGCATAATGTCAATATCATCTTTTCCCTGCTTTGAAATCTTATAAAACAAGATTTTGCATAAATTATACATTTAAAATTGTCATTTTGTGTAAGGGTGTAAAATAGGTCATCTGAGCTTCTTCCATGTTGTCTGAGAGCAGGTTGAAAACTTGTGTATTGTGGAACTGCAAATAACAGTAATTTCCTAGATAGTTATCTGCCCATAAAATTGTTGACACAATAAACTTGCTATACATTTAACTCATTTTCCATTCAGCAGCTCAGTTCGACCAGTTTCAGAAATGGAATATGTATTAAGCAATTTTTTTGTTGTTGCTACTCAAATGCTCTTCACATTTGCTAGAAGTAGAGCAGAACATTTCTGACATTCAGAATAAAATTAAAACTATGAACCTTAGCTATTTCCCATGTATTGAACTGTTGACATCCTCAACTGAGATGCCTAAGTGTTCACTCCTAATTGAATAGAGCTTTAGGACTGACACAGGGCATAATGTCAAATAAAATATTTCAGATGTCCCTTCCCCGAGATGATGCGGCCTGAATGGGGTCCCGTGATCAAATTGACAGCAGCCAATCAGTTGCCCATCCCAGTCGCAGGGGTGGTTTGGATGCAAATCACTGTGTGCGGCAAAGATCTGGGCCGGAAAGGAGTCGTGCTGACCACTGGGGATCCCGGTAATGGCCCTACTGTGACTTTAGGAATGATCATACTGAAGGAACTGGGGAACATCCTGATCAATGAGTCAACTGATGTGTTTCTGAATCGATAGAGAAAAGTGTTCTAACAGTTGATACAAGTGGCTCAAGCCCAAGTGACATCAAGTGGAGGAAGAGCATTAGGTAAGGTGATCGTTCCGGCCTCCACCAATCTCGGCTTAACACCAGGTCAGACTGTGCTCTCTTTGCTTATATGAGCCTGTAGCCCTCTTGAAGGAATTAAAGTCCAGATAGAGCCAGCTGTTATGGAGCAATTATTTCCAGGGCTCCTCGCTGCGTGGATGTTAGCCATTGTTCATGACGGAAATGTGTAGTGCCATGTGTCAACCTCGGAGAGGGCAATCTCATGCTTCGCCCAAGAGTGAAATAGCACAGATCATGGGAATTCCAGAAGAGCTGATACCACCGGAGGCTGTTCAGCTGGCAGTGAAGCAGGGGATCCCAAGACAGTGGCCATATCAGTGTCCTCTGTACAAGATTCTAAATACCTCAAAGAAGGATGCTGAATTCTGGAGCAGATGCGGGCCGAGCTAACAGAACTCTCACCACAACAGGTACAACAAGTGGAAGCCATGCTAGAGTGAAATCAGGATGTTTTTGCTCATCATGACAAAGATTTTGAGTGTACCACAGCTATCACCCACAAGATTCCAATGGGGAGAACCCACCCATTAGGGAATGATACTGACAAATCCCACCACAAATGTACCAGGAGGTGAAGGAGATGTTGGCGCATATGCTACAGAGTGGAATTATCCAAGAGAGCCAAAGTCCGTTGGCTGCACACATTGTTCTAGTAAGGAAAAAGGTGGGACCCTGCGCTTCTATGTAGACTACCGGAAACTGAATGCTTGCACTGTGCGAGACTCGTACCCACTACCAAGAATTGTCTGCATTGGGAAAAGCAAAGTACTTCTCGCTGTTATATTTAGCCAGTGGATATTGGCACGTGCCCATATCCAAGCATGAAGGGCGAGACAGCATTCATACTGCTTATGGGGTTGTACGAGTTCAACCGGATGCCTTTCGGCCTTTCCAATGGACCTGGGACCTTCCAACTATTGATGGAGAGATGTTTGGGAGACTTGAACTTCAAGGCTACCCTCATTTATTTAGTTGACATCACCGTCTATGTGGCCACCTTTGAGGAGCACTTACAAAGGTTGGAGCAAGTTTTGAGTCGACTACAGAGGCACAGCCTGAAAGTAAAACCTCTGAAATGTCACCACTTCCACAAGCAGATTGAATACTTGGGACATGTTGTCTCCGTTGAAGGAGTGAGACCGTCGTGTGAGAAAATAGCAGCGGTACAGGACTGGCGCACCCTGAAGACCATGAAAGATGTCCGGGCCTTTCTAGAACTCACTGGGTATTATTGACGGTTCATGAAAGCTTCACTCCTATTGTTAACCCGCTGTTCGAGTTGTTGAAAGGAGTGCTGTCTGGCGCAAAGAATTGGACTATTCAGTGGGGAGATAGTCATGGAGAAGCTTTCTGAGCCCTGAATATGGCCCTGACTGAGGCAACCGTACTGGCCTGTGCATATTTCTCTCAAACCTTCATGCTTCACACTGATAGAAGTCTGCATGGACTAGGACTGGTATTGTCACAAATGCAGAGGAGCCCACTTTGGCCCGGAAAAGACGTTCCAGTGACTGCAGAAGTTGGTCTACCATCCTCAACTTGCGCCCGAGCATCGCCGTTGCCGCTAACAAAGACTGTGAGGAGAGACATACAGTGTGCCCATTGGTAGCCACGAAGCAAGATGCCAAATGCTTTGGGCCCGTGTATATCTTCTGGACCATGGTGGGCTCAGACAGAGAGGTGGCCCACACTCCCCCGGCCACATCAGTATATGGACTAGGGGCTCAGCAGAAGCTACCGGAGACCAACCGATGCTTTCAGAAGACGGATCATGACTATCTTCAGGACCTCATTGGACAAGTGCTGCGCCAGCTGTTGTTGGCATCATCACCTGCTCTGTGATCCATCACATCCTGAGAAATGACTGACAGGATAAGTTGACCCAACAAGAAATATTAATACCATTTCTACTGTTCTTTAACTCTGCATACTATTTACAATTTTAACATGATCAGGGATAAAAATTCTCCATTAAATGTCACCTGCTTAACCCAGCAGGAAGTACAGCGGCGTCCAAAAATCACTAAAATTGACAAATCCCCGGGCCCGGGTGGGATACACCCCCGAGTACTGCAGGAATTAAGTACAGCCATAGATAGACCATTATTTTTAATCTTTAAAAATTCCATAATAACAGGTTCTGTACCACAGGACTGGCATATAGCAAATGTGGTGCCAATATTCAAAAAGGGGACAAAAACTGAACTTGGAAATTATAGGCCAGTGTTATGAGCTCATTTTCTGCTCCACCAGTTGAGAGTTCCCCTTCCGTTCTCCCTCTGGTGGTGACAGGAGGTAGTGAGGTTGGTTTAATTGGTAGTGATCTGCCACCAGGTGAGGAAGATAACGATTGGATCTCTGGAGTATCAGACTGGATATAAGACAGCCGACGCCCTATCCTGGTGCTGGTGATTCAGTCTGCTTCTCAGGTCTTGGACTCAGCTCTGTTCCAGTCTTCTCAAGTTAAGTTTGTTTTTGCTAATGTTCACACTTGCTCTTGCTGGTCATTTCAGTTTTTTTGTGTGGTCAGCCTGCCCGGCTGGGCTGTGCTGAATTTCCACTCTAATTTATCTGTATGTGCCAAATTGCCTTTTTTTTGTCCCTTATTAGATTGGCCACTCTGTCTCAGAATATTTCAGAGTGCTGATATAGTGGGAGAAGTCCAGTGACTTCAGGGTTAATTTTGCTATCAGTTGTGTTGGACATTTTTGTAGGGTTTTTGGCAGATTGCAGACAGTGTCTTTCCTTTCCAGTCCTTTCTAGTTAGTTTGGCCCCATCGTTTGCTCAGCCTATTTTCCTGCCTTTGTTTGTGTTTTCATCTTGTTTCACCGTCAATACATGTGGGGGGCTGTCTTTCCTTTGGGGTCTGCTCTGAGGCAGTTAGTTTTCCTCTTTTCCTGCTTTAGGCTTATTTAGTTCTTCGGTTGTGACGAGGCATCTAGGACCACCGTAGGAACGCTCCATGACTGCTGCTAGTTGCGTGTTAGGATCAGGGGTCTGCAGTCTGCATAGTTACCAACCTCTTTGGTTTTCTGAGACTTAGCTTGTGTAGGTTTTTATTTCCTCCTCGGCGACCCGTTCATAACAGGCCATTAAGTTTAACCTCAACTGTGGGTAAAATCCTGGAGAGTTTCCTAAGAGATACTATACTTGAGTATCTGAAGAAGAATAACCTCATGACCCAATATCAACATGGGTTTACAAGGGACCGTTCCTGTCAGACTAATCTGATAAGCTTTTATGAAGAGGTAAGTTCCGGACTGGACCAAGGGAATGCAATGGACGTGGTGTACATAGACTTTTCAAAAGCTTTTGATACGGTGCCACACAAAAGGTTGATTCATAAAATGAGAACAATGGGGAAAAGGGAAAATATGTGTAAGTGGGTTAAGAGCTGGCTCAGGGATAGGAAACAAAGGGTGGTTATTAATGGAGCACACTTGGACTGGGTCACAGTTAGCAGTGGGGTACCACAGGGGTCAGTATTGGGCCTGCTTCTTTTTAACATATTTATTAATGACCTTGTAGGGGGCATAGAGAGTAGAATTTCAAGATTTGCAGATGACACTAAACTCTGCAGGGCAATCAATACAGAGGAGGACAATTTTATATTACAGGAGGATTTATGTAAACTAGAAGCTTGGGCTTATAAATGGCAAATGAGCTTTAATGGGGATAAATGTAAGGTCATGCACTTGGGTAGAACGAACAAGATGTATAATTATGTGCTTAATTGTAAAACACTGGGCAAAACTGCCACTGAAAAAGACCTGGGTGTATGGGTGGACGACAAACTCACATTTAGTGGCCAGTGTCAGGCAGCTGCTGCAAAGGCAAATAAAATAATTGGATGCATTAAAAGAGGCATTGATGCTCATGAGGAGAACATAATTTTACCTCTATACAAGTCACTAGTGCGACCACACTTAGAATACTGTGTACAGTTCTGGTCTCCAGTGTATAAGAAAGACATAGCTGAACTGGAGTGGGTGCAGAGAAGAGCGACCAAGGTTATTAGGGAACTAGGGGATTTGAAATACCAAGATAGGTTATTACACTTGGGGTTATTTAGTTTGGAAAATCGAAGGCTTTTGGGTGATCTTATTACAATGTATAAATATATGCGGGGACAGTACAAAGACCTTTCTAATGATCTTTTTACTCTTAGACCTGTGGCGGGGACAAGGGGATATCCGCTACGTCTGGAGGAAAGAAGGTTTAAGCATACTCACAGACGCGGATTCTTTACTGTAAGAGCAGTGAGACTATGGAACTCTCTGCCATATGATGTTGTAATGAGTGATTCCCTACTAAAATTTAAGACGGGACTGGATGCCTTTATTGAAAAGTAAAATATTACAGGGTATATACACTAGTTTCCTTAATATTGCGTTGATCCAGGGAGCTAGTCTGATTGCTGTATGTGGAGTTGGGAAGGAATTTTTTTCCCCAATGTGAAGCTTACTGTTTGCCACAAGGGTTTTTTTTTGCCCTCCTCTGGATCAACATGTTAGGGCAAGTTAGGATAGGATATGGGTTGAACAAGATGGACTTAAAGTCTTCCTTCAACCTTAATAACAATGTTACTATGTTTACTCCCCCTGTTAACAGCTTACCTCCCTGCGTGGAGTATTCCCCTGTTAAGGTAAAGTTATTAACTCTCGCTCCACCTTCTGTCTGACACTGCATCCCGCAGCCTGCTCACAATGCTCACAAATGCTCACAAATAGCTCACAAATAGCTTTTCCAAAAATGACTCTCAAGAGCACCTTGCTGCCCAGTCTGCTGGCTTCCTCTTTGGTTGCTGGGTTGACGGATACATATCATTTATTAACAAGACTTCTGCTACTTGGATAGACTGCAAAAAAATAGTAATAAGCTAAAGCATTCATTCTCATATGGTACTGCGAAGGATGACACTGGAGAAATCAGGCAGAATCCCACTGTTGCTACCAGTTGCTTGTTAGATCTAAGCCCAATCCGTTAATGGGATTATATCAGCTCACAAACCAGCCCTGGTAGCAAGGAAACTAAAACCTAGAAATGGACTTGTGGATTGAGATTAAAGAGCAGCCCAAGGTTGCATAGGTTGAAAAAAGACATAGGTCCATCAAGTTCAACCTTTCTCCACCATTTTTTTTCTATCACTAAATTAACTATAACTCACAATGTTATATGTATTGAATTATCCAGCCCTTTTTTAAAAGCTGTTAGAGTGTCTGCCATTACTACCTCTTGTGGTCGGGCGTTCCACAGTCTAACTGCTCTAACTGTTAAGAACCCATTCCTATTTAGCTGTTGAAATCACCTTTCTTTCACCCATAATGAAGGCCTTAAGGTACTGTCACACTTAGGCCTCTTTCACACTTCAGTTTTTTACAATCAGTCACAATCCGCCAGGTTTTGAAAAAAACGGATCCGCAATTTTCTTTTGAGGATCCGTTTTTTTCCCCATTGACTTCCATTATTGGCGGATTGTGACGGATTGCCGTCCGTTGCATCCGGGTTTTTTTGCGGATCCGCCAAAAGTTCCTGTCCGTCACCATCCTCAAAGATTTCAAAACGGAGCTTGCAACGTTTTTTTCTGTGGCGGATCCTCCAGACACTCATTTAACCCGAAATTCTTTCTGGGTGCCGGACAAAAAAAAAATTCTCTCTCTCTCTCTCTCTCTCTCCTTTTCCAGGCTGCGATTCCTTTAAAATTCTTCATTTGTCGGATCCGTCAAAAAAACGGACGGGTGCCATCCGTTGTCATCAGTACTAAAACGGATCCACCATCCGTCCTTTTGGCGGATTTTGACTGATGCAAAAAAACTGAAGTGTGAAAGAGGCCTTAGCGATGCACCAGCGATCCCGACCAGCGATATGACCCGGTCAGGATCGCTGATGCATGGCAAAGTGGTCGCTAGTGAGCTGCCAAACAGGCAAATCTCACCAGCGACATCGCTGGGGACGGGGGTCGCTACTTACCTGTCAGACGAGGCGATCCTGACGTCCTCCCGCCCGCGTCCACGTGTCGCTCATCTCCACAGCAGGAAGCCCAGCAGGAAGCTGACGACGAGAAACGGTCCAGGACGTTCTCGCGCGATCAGCGATAACCAGCGGGGGAGCGGTTGGAGGTAAGTATCAGACATAGCGATATCGCTAGCAATATCGCTATAACGTCACAAAAACCAGTGACGTTATATCGATATTGCTAGCGATATCGCTTATTGTGACAGGCCCTTTAGTATGGTCCTTGGAAGGAATAAGTCATGCACCAGTCCTTTGTACTGACCACACATATATTTATACATATAAATAAGATTGCCTCTGATGTGTCTTTTTTCTAAGCTAAACAAGCCCAACTTTTTCAACCTCTCATCATATGAGAGGCCTTCCATAACTTGTAATAATCTAGTTTCCTTTCTTGGAACTGACTCTAATTTCTGAATGTCCTTTTTTAAATGTGGGGCCCAAAAACTGAATCCCATATTCTAGATGTGACCACACAATTGATTTATAAAGGGGTAACAAAAAGTTGGGATCGTGGGATTTTATCTCTCTTTTTATACACCCTAAAATCTTGTTCACTTTTGTGACTGCTGCTTGACATTGAGTACTGCTGCTCTGCTTACTTGTAACCAGGCTGAATATATGTGATAAATGCCTGTTTGTTAGGGAATCCCCACATGTATTCATGCTGTCTAGCAGCTGCAAATCATGCAGCTGCTTCGACACAAACTAAATCTCCCAGCACGCCAAAATACTCAGAAGATAACCTGAGTATGCCCGGGAAAAACCGAGCAACGCGTATACTTGCTCATCACTAATATGCAGCAAAAGGATTAACCCATTCTAGGTGCAGTACTCTACATTTATCTACATTAAACCACATTTGCCAAGCGTTTGCCCACTTAGACATTTTGTCCAGATCGTTTTGCAAAATTGCAATGTCAAGGTCAGATTTTAGTATCGTGCAGTTTGGTGTCAACAGCAAGATTGACATTTTACTCTGAATCCCATCCAAAAAGGTCATTAATAAAGAGATTAAAAATAATTGGTCCTAGCACAGATCCCTGCAGTACCTCACTGCTGACTATATGTAGGGAGGAGGGCCCCCACAGAGTGTCTAGGCTGGAACCAAGGGGACCGCCATCTAGGTTCCTAAGGGAACAGTACCAGGGGAACGAAGGAGGAGAGTGGACTGCTGAGACTGACAGGACAGCAAGGGGAGGGGAGAGTATAAAAGGGACAGGGAGCATGCAGGGGAGTCAGTTGGCAGAACGGCAGACACGAAGCAAGAGACTGTGGGAGTTTGAGACAGCCAGAGTGACAGAGAGGAGACCATCGGCAGAGGGGAGACTTACAGTGGCCTGCGGAGAGTAAGCACTGAACCTACCAACAAGAGACTGTCGCTTCACTCCAATACAGTGTGACTTCCTGTCCATGGTCGTCCGCAGCTCTTACCGCTGTGCTCCAGCCTGTTGTGGCTGGTCCTCCACCCCTCGCAGCCGCTGCCACCCCACTTCAGCCGCGGCTGCGGCCTCTTTATCATCGGCCGCAGTGGACATCACCCCGTTGCAGTCGGCAGTTGGGGCCCACTCCTCGCCTACAGAGAAACTCTTCACCTAGACCCAGGCCATGCTCGTGGCCTATCAACCACCACTCCTGGGAACTGCGACACAACCCTGCTTGGAGACTGGAGTCTCATTGAACTCACTTACGCTGTTTCTACAGGGGTTATCTCATCAAAGGACTTCGTCAGGGCCTGTTGTGCCCCAACTCCTCCTGGGCGCTGGGCGCCCGAAGACTACGACAGATACTCAGCAGCTGGGCCCAGCAGCTGCGCCGCTAACGCAGCCTCATCAGAGACGCCGAGGGATGTCAGGACGGATAAGTGACACTATAGGAAATAAGGACCCGTGGTCGGCCATATCATGGCCCTATAGGAACCGGCTTTTGCCGGATTAGTCGTGTTCTCTTTTTAAAGCAAGTTCGGAAAAGAGCGACCAGAATGGTGACCGGTCTGCAAACCCTGTCTTATGAGGAAAGGTTGCAGGATTTGGGAATGTTTAGTTTGCAAAAGAGAAGACTGAGAGGGGACTTAATAGCTGTCTACAAATATCTAAAGGGCTGTCACATTGTAGAAGGAACATCTTTATTCTCATTTGCACAAGGAAAGACTAGAAGCAATGGGATGAAACTGAATGGGAGGAGACACAGATTAGATATTAGAAAAAACTTTTTGACAGTTAGAGTGATCAATGAGTGGAACAGGCTGCCACGAGAGGTGGTGAGTTCTCCTTCAATAGAAGTCTTCAAACAGAGGCTGGACAGACATCTGTCTGGGATGATTTAGCGAATCCTGCTTTGAGCAGGGGGTTGGACCAGATGGCTCAGGAGGTCCCTTCCAACTATACGATTCCATGATTCTAAGTGTTTGTTTGTGCAGAGTCCCTGCGAGGACAATAGCTGTTATTGTTTTTGGTTGCTTAGTATAGCCCTATCGGCTTAAATTCATAAAAGTTCTCTAGCCAACGTTTAACTCAGTCTCGCGTCTCGTCACTGCATCCTGCGTACCTGCTATTACCCACATTTGGCGTAGTCGGCAGGATGCAGTCTCCGAGCACGGACAACGACGCCCCAGATGAGGGCAGGTCCATGAACTCGACATATAGCGAGGGCCCCCGCTCCAGCATTTCATTCGGGGCTATGCTGAGCAACCTGCCTAGGTTTTCTGGTTCTAATACCATGCTATGGAGCTGGACAGAACGGATGCGGGGGCTCTTTCGAATGCACCTGATGACACCTGACCTGGAAGCCGAAGTAGCTCTCATGGCGTTAGACGGGGAGGCTCGGAATTCAGTAATGTTGAGGCCCCCGGGACACCGCAACACCTTTGATAAAGTTTTACAGATTTTAGAACAGACCCATGGGGACCCAACTAATGTGGGAGAGTTAAGGACCCGTTTGTTCAGTTGGACGCAGGGAGAGGGGGAGACCATCACCCAGTATTTGAATGTCCTCCAAGAGTTGCATACGGCCATAGAAAGAAAGGACAAAATGTTCAGTGGTATGGGCAGTAGTAGAGGGCCGGGCCGTCCGGTGCCTAGTGGACACGGGGTCACAAGTGACTACTATGCCTGCAACTTATTTCCGGCAAAATTTCCCCGAGCCAGCGAGACCCCAGTGGGGACCCATGATCAGACTAGTAGCCGCCAATCAACTACCGGTCTCTGTTGCCGGGGTGGTGTGGGTACAGGTGACGCTGTGTGGTAAATCCCTCGGTCGCAGAGGAGTGGTACTGACTCAAGGGGAAACCGATAAGCAGCATCCAGTCATTCTGGGCATGAACATACTACGGGAGTTCGGCAGTCTGCTCCTCAATGATCCCACGCACAAGATCCTGAAGCAGTGGGGTTCCCGCACGGCCGAAGGACAGGTATTCCAGCAGTTGGTGTGGGAAGTGCGAGTACATCAGGACTGCAGGGAGGGTGAGGCTCTGGGCAAAGTCATCGATCGTGCCAGCGGCTCCCCAGCTTGTACTGCCTCCTGGGCAGACGGTGAAGGCCCTGCCAATTCGAGACTCGATACCCTTGGAGGGCGTAGAGATGCAGGTGGAGCCATGCTACTCGGAGTGCTTGTGTTATGGAAATATATATGTATATGTATTTCATCTAGATCTCACTTGCCTGCTATAGGCTATATGCTATATGCTATGTATTTATATACTCGTATATACTCTATATATTCATATGCACACATAGATACCTTCACAGCTTTCTTGAGCTTTATAATCAGTGGCTAAAGATGACCTAACCCCATGAAGCCCATCTGGACAACCAACATGACAGCATTGTCTCGTTTCTTGAGAAATATTAGCAGACATGGGAAATGAGGAAGTAAGGCCAGATGTGCCAGACGATATCAGAACATTACTGACACTGCAGGACAATGGGCCGTAAATTATATTGCTAGAATCAGCTTTTTGGTAATATGTTCATGTATTTAAACTGACCAATTAGATAAGAAGTTCAGCCTTTATGTTAATGAGTAACCACTCCTTTGTATGAACTGATAAAACCAAGTACATTCAATAAACTTCCAGAGTTCTGCTGGAAAGGACTGCTGCTAACTAGGCTTGGTGTCTTTCTTTCCTTGAGCGCTCAATAAGACTCTGTCTAATTTGGACAGGCTGCAGCACACAAAGAGATATATATCTATATCAATCAAATTTCCATGTCAAATTGGCGCACAAGACGCGGGGCTGTGGACGAAAACGCACGGGGATCCTGCTGACCGGAGAGGACAGAGGTGCAGGTCAAGGCCTTGGCTCATGGGAATGGAGATTTGCACAACTCTGTAAGTAAGGTAAGAAAATCTAGTTATCTTACCTAAATGTTCCCTGTGCCCAGTCCGGGTCAGCATCTCTAGCCGGTCAGTGTGGTCACCAAACCCAGGTAGTGTAAAAAAGTCCACGCTCTTATCCAAACCCTGGGATGAGCAAAGTGTCTGCTGTGGTCCTGTGTGTCTAGATCCGGGAGAGAGCTGGTGGAAACACGGTGACTGATTTGTGCTTGTGGTTGCTGGGAAACCGATAACAGGGGAGTTTGACTCACTCAGATAGGTCCTCACAAATACACCTGGACACAGGGGAAGGACAGGAGAAGCCTTGCCCAGGGACAGGTGGTGGGGTCTTACAGAGTTATCACAAGGTGAATCTCCCATCAAGCTATCACAACCAACACACCCGTGCATAGGAAGGGACAGGAGCGCCCACGCCAGGCACGTGGTGGTGTTAGCTTGGGGGAGATATTGCAAGCCAAACCACTTGACAGTTTGCCACCAACACACCTGGTCACAGGGAAGGACAGGAGAAGCCAGCCCAGGTATCAGGTGGTGGTAAATTAGTGGGATTTATCACATTCCTGTTGCGGACGAGCCAGGCAGGATGTCCGATACAGCGTGGTAAACATTCCCAGGTCACCGAGCGCAGTGCACCCAGTGTGGTTGGCAGTTATCGGTTACCAGCAGCTGTTTGACATACGTGTCACAAAACAAGGGCTTCGATCTCTCCCCGGACGTCAATATGTGCATCAACCTGTTTTTTCACTGCTGTTTTCCACAAAGATCTGAAGCAAAAAAAGTTTTTTATTCTTCCTTCTTGTACACTTCCTCTTTCTAAGCCTGCAGGGTGTGCCCATGATATATATATATTTTTCATATTGTTAGATTTTGTACTCTGCTTTTCCCTATTTTATGCTTTATCTTGCATTTTTGGTGGAGATTTTTATTCTTGTTACTGTAGTGTGAGAATTTTCGGGAAAGCTGGGTCTTTTGATTTTATACTGTCATCTCCGTTTGTTTTTTTCTCTTCCATTGTTCTCAGAAGATTTACTGAGAGACGCAGGCAGAAAAAAGGGAAGTGTGTGTTTTCTGCAGTCAGCGCACTTTTTAGATTGTTGGAAGTGTACTTGTATTGTTTTTTGATTTTTCTGAGTGGTTCTTTTTAAAAGTTTATATACTTTTTGATATTATCAACTATTTGGGTTTTATCCTTTGAAAATCTTTTTAGGAAAAAAAAGGGGAAAGAAAATCATTTTTCCTTTTTATCTCAGTAGTTTTCTTCCACTTTTTGTGACATTTTATCAGTTTTTTTGTTAAAAAGAGAATTTTTACCTGCTTTTGGTTATTCCTGTGTTCTTTTGTCAGTTTTGATTTTCCATTTTTGTTTCCACTACTTTTGAAGTTTTTTACTAAATATTTTGGTTTTGTTTTTCCTTCCTTTTTAAGCAAGTTAAAAGAGATTGCAAAGTTTTTAAAGTTTTGATCACTTTTTTCAGTTTTTAAAACAGACACAGTAGGTGTTATTCAGAAAGTTAAGCATGTCATTTTCTACGGGCAGCTCCGTATGCTGTAGCATGGCATAATGTATTGAAAAGGAAAGGGGAAGTAGCTGGCGAAGCTGAATTGCCGTCTGCATTACTTAAAGTGACAGCAGATTTTACAGCGTAGAAGTTGCTGAAAGTTAGTGTGACCATCCTGTTATGGTGGAGACCTGCCCACCCCACCTGAACAGTGCAGACCTACTGCAGGAACTGAAGGTGACCAAAGTGTCCCATGAAAATGTGACTTTGACCTCTTCTCCACCCAAGACCCAAGAGGAATCAATCATGCCCATGCTGGTGGCTCTACAAGAGCCTCACTCGAACAACCGGCGCAAGCCTACCCAAGGAGGTGCTGGACATAGCACCTGGAAGCCTATGGTCCAAGGGAGACATCAAGTTGCATCAGTGTGGGTGTCACTCAAGTCTGGAACCCCGGACGCTCAGAAGGCCCAGCATCCACTGCTCATCACCCAGAGCCAAACTGCCTCTGACCAACTGGAGGTCTAAGTGGAAACAGCCTAAGAATTTTGGCATGGGCCAGGAAAACTCTCAACCCAGAGGGACCATACCCGCTTCGTGGATTGGCTGCACTGCTTCCGGCTCCAGCACCAGAGGATCATCTTGGACAAGATTCTGAAGGTGCTCCCTGAAGTTAATGCAGGCCCTGGACCAGTAGACAGCCACTCAGCCCCTCAAACTGGTTAACAAATGCAGACCTGAGATCAAGCTGGGTGAAAGGAACGGTTGCAGGCTGGTAAAGAAGACGCCCCAGCAAAAAGACCCCCTCCGAGAGCAAGAAAGCTCAGCTGGACATCATCTCTGATGAAGAGGACCCCAGTATAACGGCTTGTTTTCCTGCTGGCTCTGTGCCAGAAGATGGGAGTCACTCACGGCACCGTGAAGAGCAAGGCCAGATTGAGCCACCTCACCCATGGTAATCATCATGCTTTCCCAGCTTTTCTCAATCAAGAGGAAGATGGTGAAAGGAAAACCAGACTGGGTTGAATGGTGGATAACCTGAGGGCTGTGAGCGAAGCAGCCGTGTTTGAAACCCCATTTGTGCCAGATCTGCACACTCTGCTGACAAACGTGCCAGCCACAGCAACGGTGCTCATGGCAATGGATCTGCCCGAAGCTCCCCTCGATGTTCCCCCTCATCTGGACGACCAGTTCCTGAGAACGCACAAGGGGGGTGCAGAACAAATGGACAGTGATGCCCAAGAGGGCCCGGAACAGCCTTTCACAGCTCACCAGAGCATTGTCCTCCATCCCCGTCAACTGGATTGCGGAGCATGCAGAAGTCATCGACATCTCTACCTGCACAGCACTTTCCATGTCTCCTCTACTCTGCCTGGCGGGGCAGCAATGTAAGTTCTGCAAAAACAGAGTCCAGTGGTGTCAAAAGCAAGTTCCTGAAGACACGGTATCACCCACTAGACAAAACACTTAGCAGATGACCGGAAGACCGCGGAGAAGATGGCTCCCTCAACAACTCCGAATATGCAGGCCTTCCTTGGTCTAGCGTCGTACTGCAGAACTTGGATCCCTGGTGCTCCAGGCTTAATGCAGCCTCTGTACAATGGCATCAACGCATTGCAGCCTTCGTCTCGTACAGGAAACTGAAAGACTTCATGGTCGCTGCGCCAGCTCTAGGCCTCCCTGACTACGAGAAGCCATCCCGTCTTTGCCGAACAGAAAAGGAAGGACAAAGATGGAGAAGGTCATGCTACTGGCCAGTCCTAAAACAGACCCGCCGAGGAAAACCAGAGGCCTATAGACTGCCTCTCAGCCGGCCTGGATCCAGTTGCAAGGGGGGCCCTCCTGCATGAAAGCAATATCTGCAGCACACGCCCTCCTGACAAGGCTGCTCTTCACCACTCTTCAGTGCTCTCAGCCGTTACCTGTCTCTACTCCCACTCCCAAGGAGGGATGCGGATACGGACCCTCAGATGAAAAATCTGCAAGATACCGTAGATGGCTCCAGTTTTGCAAATGATGAAGGAAGGTTCCACACGGGCTGTGCAGTGACCAGCAATCAAGACATCCTATGGTCCAGAAGTTTGTCAGCCAAGAGCCCAAGAAGCAGAACTGATAGAGCTGACGGAAGGCCTGCCAGATTGCGAAGAACAAAACTTTTGGACGATTTTGGACCCATCTGGGCTGCAAGAGACTTCATCACAGCAAGCGGGTCGACCGTGAAGCACCATGGAGCCATCAGAGACCTGCTGGACGCTCTTCAATTACTAAAAGTGGTGGCAGTGTTGAAGGTCAAGGCACACAGAAATGTGAACACAGTAGAGATACGGGGCATCAACATGGCAGACGTGGCAGCCAAAGAAACAGCCAGAGGAAGACAATATGGAAAATGGGAGAGGTCGTAGAGCCGGACGGCTACTACATATGACTGAAGCAAACAGAAGTCAGTGGGAAAACTGGTGAAGACGCCATCTCTGAATTGGAAAGAAGTGCTGCCTCCTCCTCCACCAGCCAACGTGCTAAATCACTTCCAGGATGAAGACTCTGACGTGGATATGATTTCTGAGGCAGAAGAATGGTGCCCACCTTTACCAGAAAGGATGTATTTGATGGAGAACATTCCAGAAGATTGTCCTTCACCACCCTCTCGTGGGGAAGCTTCTTCTCCAGCACAGTCCTACGGTCAGCAGTCCACGGCAACACTTACCCCGTCCCCCCCGAGACGAGCTGCATGAGTCCGAAGGCTACAACAGTTTGACCTTCCCCCTCATCCTCAGAGAATGCCGGCTGGATCTGTACCAATGCAAAGAGTCCCAAGTCCTCCTCTGACACAGTCTAACCCGAGTCTTCATACAGAGGGAGGGGAGACGCCGCGGCATGGACATAGACGAAACCTCAGCCAAAATCCCACAATCAGCTCAGAGAATGTCAATTACCACAACCCAGTCACTAAACCTGACAAAATGACTTCCTGAAACCTGTACAAGAAGTAACAGGATCAGACTAGGAAGGAGGAGAAGGAAAGCTGGATGCTGAGGGGCAAAAGCACTGGGCTCCAAAGAAACCCGTCTACTTCAAACCGTCTACCTTAAACCGTCTACCTTAAACGTCTACCTCAAAATGTCTACCTCAAGACAGACCCAGTCTATCTCAAAGTGTGTACCCTATGGTGGTTCAATGGGCACATGGCCCCGCACAGAATTGAAGACACAGATGAATGACCTGATTGGACTCAACTCACACCTTAACAGCCAAATTCCCAGCAGCGGTTTGGCCTCCGACACATTCAACATCAGACAAGCTGGAAAAGTTCCCCCACGCCATCTGGCCTGAAGACTTCCCAGTAAGGAACCAGTTGGCAAAGACTACTACAAAGAAGCTACTCTCAAAAAGAGTGTGCAGATATGGGGGTTCCAGAAGCGATAGCAAGTGATCAGGGACCCACATTCACAGCAAACCTGACACAAGATATCTGATCAACAGTAGGGTCAGACTTAGGCCAACACACACTTCCCACCATCCCGCACCATAGACTGAGTGGGACACTTAAGAGCAGCATGCTAAAAAATATTGCCAAGAGACAGACAAACCCTGGCATTAGACACTCCCATAGGCTCAGAAAAAGCTGTCACCAATATGAATCTTTATTTGGGTCTAACCCCCAGGTTAGGGGTATTCTTTACTTAGCAGTTAACTATGCAAAATGATACTTTATTTGCATGTGTAATTGAATTTATCAAGAATCTTGCTAATGTCCATTCTCGAGTTTTTCCTTCATTGCCAGGTCCAGATTTGGTGCCTGGTATGCACGCCCTGAAGTCAGGAGACTGAGTGTGGGTGGAAGATGTCCGTAAGGAGAAGTACTCGATCACAGATCCGATGGCCCTTCTCCAAGTGCTGACGCCACCAATCTGGAAGGAAAACCTCCACCTAGATCCACGCACCGCATTGCGGGAAAAGGCCTTCATACCAGAAGATACACCTGAGCTGGAATGATGCTGTGGATGACCTACCTGACTGAATAAATCACCTACCGGATAGAGAATACACATGCACTGACTGCATAGACTGCTAACTAAGAGACTTTGATTACATTGCACCAAACCCCCGTTAGGGACAGATCTCCTGACCGCCCATTTGCGAAAAGTCTGTACAGAGGAGGATGTATGTGCTAGGCGTACGTCAGTCCACTGGCAGCATAAAAGAGTTGCAGCGCTTTGGGCCAGGAGCAGGATTTTAGGGCAAGTGATATCTAAGGGGGGATTGTTATGGAAATATATATGTATATGTATTTCATCTATATCTCACTTGCCTGCTATAGGCTATATACTATATGCTATGTACTTATATACTCAAATATACTCTATATATTCATATGCACACATAGATACCTTCACAGCTCTCTTGAACTTTATAATCAGTGGCTAAAGATGACCTAACCCCATGAAGCCCGTCTGGACAACCAACGTAATAGATTGTCTCGTATCTTGAGAAATATTAGCAAACATGAGAAATGAGGAAGTAAGGCCAGATGTGCCAGACGATATCAGAAGATTGCTGATACTGCAGGACAATGGGCCGTAAATTATATTGCTAGAATCAGCATTTTGGTAAACTCTCCCATAAATGTTCATGTATTTAAACTGGCCAAATAGATAAGAAGTTCAGCCTTTATGTTAATGAGTAACCACTCCTTTGTACGAACTGATAAAACCAAGTATATTCAATAAACTTCCAGAGTTCTGCTGGAAAGGATTGCTGCTAACTAGGCTTGGCGTCTTTCATTCCTTGAGCGCTCAGTAAGACTCTGTCTAATTAGGACAGGCCACAGCACACACAGAGATATATATCTATATCAATCAAGTTTCCATGTCACTTGCATCCTGGCATACTGGTGGCCCACTCCCTGACCACAGTGCAAAAAGGGACAGTCCTGGTGCGCTGCATCAACCTTGAAGACAAAGACATTGTCCTGAAAGCCCGACCGAACTGGCCAAGCTAGTAAGGCCTTTGGAAGAAGTGCTGCCAGCCCCTGCGGTTCAATTGAGAGTGCAATCTGAGGACCCTTGGGAAGTAACTATCAGGCCCCTTCAGACAACCGAAATCTCGACTCAGGAGAAGGGTCAAAACATCCAGGAATAAATGCGGGCCGAGCTCTCCGGACTAACTTCAGCTCAGCTTTCACAGAGAGAAACACTGCTCGGACAGTGCCACGAGGTATTTGCTAGTCATGAGGAAGATTTTGGATGTACCACCGCCATCACCCATGGAATTCCCACGGCAGGAGCGGCCCCCATCCGAGAACGATATTGACAGATTCCTCCACAACTCTACCAAGAGGTGAAAACTTTGCTGGCCCAAATGCGACGAAAGGGAGTTATTCGAGAAAGCCAAAGCCCCTGGGTGGCTCCCATTGTGTTGGTCCGCAAAAAGGATGGCACCTTACGATTCTGCGTGGACTATCGAAGCTGAATGCTTGCACCATTAAAGACTTATACCAACTACCCCGAATAGAAGAATCCTTGTCCGCCTTGGGGAAGGCGACCTATTTTTCGACTTTGGACCTGGCCAGTGGGTACAGGCAGGTGCCCATGTCAGAAGAAGACAGGGCTAAGACGGCGTTCACACTTCCTATGGGACTATTTGAGTTCAATCATATGCCGTTCGGACTGGCCAACGCCCCGGGGACCTTTCAGCGGTTGATGGAGCGGTGTCTGGGAGATCTCAATTTTGAGGCCACGTTGATATATTTAGACGATATCATCATCTATGCTGCCACGTTTGAGGACCACCTGAAGCGGTTGGGGCAGGTACTCGGCCGGCTACAAAAGTACGGGATGAAGGTAAAACCCCAAAAATGCCACCTATTTCGCACCCAGATCGAATATCACGGACCACGGACCCTCTCCTACTGTATCCTCACCCATCCCTGTAGACTGTGAGCCCTTGCGGGCAGGGTCCCCTCTCCTTATGTACTTGTGTGTCCCATGTCTTACACATGTTTATTATACTTGTCTATATTTCCCCTTTTCACATGTAAAGCGCCATGGAATAAATGGCACTATATAAATGCATAATAATAATAATATCTGGGCCATGTCGTCTCAGCAGAGGGCGTAAGGCCGTCCCGGGAAAAGGTTGCTGTCATTCAGGGATGGCCTACCCCCGAGACTATAAAAAACAAGCGGGCCTTCCTGGGGTTGGCCGGATACTACCGTCGTTTCATAAAGAATTTTGCATGTTGAGCTCGAGCCCTGCACGACCTGCTGAAGGGGGCTCCCGCTGGGGCAAATGGACGAAAAATCCAGTGGCTACAACCTCAAGAAGAGGCCTTTCAAGACCTTAAGTCTATGCTCTAGGATGCTCCGGTGTTAGCTTATGCAGATTTCTCGCAACCGTTCATCCTGCACACTGACGAAAGTCTTCACAGGCTGGGGGCTGTGTTGTCACAAGTTCAAGATGGCCGGGAGAGAGTGATCGTGTATGGAAGCCTCTCACTCCATGATTCCGAGCGCAACCCTGAAAATTACAGCTCCTTTAAGCTCGAGCTCCTCGCAGTAGTGTGGGCCATGGCGGAACGATTTGCAGAGTACCTGGCGGGCTCCAAAGTAGTGGAGCAGACCAACAATAACCCGCTGGCTCATTTGGAAAACGCCAAACTGGGGGCTCTGGAACAAAGATGGGTGGCCCGGATTGCGAAATTCAACTATAAAATCATCTATAAAAGAGGGGCCGAGAATGTACACGCTGACGACCTCTCCAGGATTTGACATACAACCCCAGGGAAGAGTCGAGACGACAAACTAGAAGGGGAAGAGATACCGTTCGCCCTCACCGCTGCCATGCTCACAGCTGCCACCCAGAAAGTACTCCCCTCGGAGACCCTAAGTGGTTGGCAGTTATCGGTTACCAGCAGCTGTTTGACATACGTGTCACAAAACAAGGGCTTCGATCTCTCCCCGGACGTCAATATGTGCATCAACCTGTTTTTTCACTGCTGTTTTCCACAAAGATCTGAAGCAAAAAAAGTTTTTTATTCTTCCTTCTTGTACACTTCCTCTTTCTAAGCCTGCAGGGTGTGCCCATGATATATATATATTTTTCATATTGTTAGATTTTGTACTCTGCTTTTCCCTATTTTATGCTTTATCTTGCATTTTTGGTGGAGATTTTTATTCTTGTTACTGTAGTGTGAGAATTTTCGGGAAAGCTGGGTCTTTTGATTTTATACTGTCATCTCCGTTTGTTTTTTTCTCTTCCATTGTTCTCAGAAGATTTACTGAGAGACGCAGGCAGAAAAAAGGGAAGTGTGTGTTTTCTGCAGTCAGCGCACTTTTTAGATTGTTGGAAGTGTACTTGTATTGTTTTTTGATTTTTCTGAGTGGTTCTTTTTAAAAGTTTATATACTTTTTGATATTATCAACTATTTGGGTTTTATCCTTTGAAAATCTTTTTAGGAAAAAAAAGGGGAAAGAAAATCATTTTTCCTTTTTATCTCAGTAGTTTTCTTCCACTTTTTGTGACATTTTATCAGTTTTTTTGTTAAAAAGAGAATTTTTACCTGCTTTTGGTTATTCCTGTGTTCTTTTGTCAGTTTTGATTTTCCATTTTTGTTTCCACTACTTTTGAAGTTTTTTACTAAATATTTTGGTTTTGTTTTTCCTTCCTTTTTAAGCAAGTTAAAAGAGATTGCAAAGTTTTTAAAGTTTTGATCACTTTTTTCAGTTTTTAAAACAGACACAGTAGGTGTTATTCAGAAAGTTAAGCATGTCATTTTCTACGGGCAGCTCCGTATGCTGTAGCATGGCATAATGTATTGAAAAGGAAAGGGGAAGTAGCTGGCGAAGCTGAATTGCCGTCTGCATTACTTAAAGTGACAGCAGATTTTACAGCGTAGAAGTTGCTGAAAGTTAGTGTGACCATCCTGTTATGGTGGAGACCTGCCCACCCCACCTGAACAGTGCAGACCTACTGCAGGAACTGAAGGTGACCAAAGTGTCCCATGAAAATGTGACTTTGACCTCTTCTCCACCCAAGACCCAAGAGGAATCAATCATGCCCATGCTGGTGGCTCTACAAGAGCCTCACTCGAACAACCGGCGCAAGCCTACCCAAGGAGGTGCTGGACATAGCACCTGGAAGCCTATGGTCCAAGGGAGACATCAAGTTGCATCAGTGTGGGTGTCACTCAAGTCTGGAACCCCGGACGCTCAGAAGGCCCAGCATCCACTGCTCATCACCCAGAGCCAAACTGCCTCTGACCAACTGGAGGTCTAAGTGGAAACAGCCTAAGAATTTTGGCATGGGCCAGGAAAACTCTCAACCCAGAGGGACCATACCCGCTTCGTGGATTGGCTGCACTGCTTCCGGCTCCAGCACCAGAGGATCATCTTGGACAAGATTCTGAAGGTGCTCCCTGAAGTTAATGCAGGCCCTGGACCAGTAGACAGCCACTCAGCCCCTCAAACTGGTTAACAAATGCAGACCTGAGATCAAGCTGGGTGAAAGGAACGGTTGCAGGCTGGTAAAGAAGACGCCCCAGCAAAAAGACCCCCTCCGAGAGCAAGAAAGCTCAGCTGGACATCATCTCTGATGAAGAGGACCCCAGTATAACGGCTTGTTTTCCTGCTGGCTCTGTGCCAGAAGATGGGAGTCACTCACGGCACCGTGAAGAGCAAGGCCAGATTGAGCCACCTCACCCATGGTAATCATCATGCTTTCCCAGCTTTTCTCAATCAAGAGGAAGATGGTGAAAGGAAAACCAGACTGGGTTGAATGGTGGATAACCTGAGGGCTGTGAGCGAAGCAGCCGTGTTTGAAACCCCATTTGTGCCAGATCTGCACACTCTGCTGACAAACGTGCCAGCCACAGCAACGGTGCTCATGGCAATGGATCTGCCCGAAGCTCCCCTCGATGTTCCCCCTCATCTGGACGACCAGTTCCTGAGAACGCACAAGGGGGGTGCAGAACAAATGGACAGTGATGCCCAAGAGGGCCCGGAACAGCCTTTCACAGCTCACCAGAGCATTGTCCTCCATCCCCGTCAACTGGATTGCGGAGCATGCAGAAGTCATCGACATCTCTACCTGCACAGCACTTTCCATGTCTCCTCTACTCTGCCTGGCGGGGCAGCAACGTAAGTTCTGCAAAAACAGAGTCCAGTGGTGTCAAAAGCAAGTTCCTGAAGACACGGTATCACCCACTAGACAAAACACTTAGCAGATGACCGGAAGACCGCGGAGAAGATGGCTCCCTCAACAACTCCGAATATGCAGGCCTTCCTTGGTCTAGCGTCGTACTGCAGAACTTGGATCCCTGGTGCTCCAGGCTTAATGCAGCCTCTGTACAATGGCATCAACGCATTGCAGCCTTCGTCTCGTACAGGAAACTGAAAGACTTCATGGTCGCTGCGCCAGCTCTAGGCCTCCCTGACTACGAGAAGCCATCCCGTCTTTGCCGAACAGAAAAGGAAGGACAAAGATGGAGAAGGTCATGCTACTGGCCAGTCCTAAAACAGACCCGCCGAGGAAAACCAGAGGCCTATAGACTGCCTCTCAGCCGGCCTGGATCCAGTTGCAAGGGGGGCCCTCCTGCATGAAAGCAATATCTGCAGCACACGCCCTCCTGACAAGGCTGCTCTTCACCACTCTTCAGTGCTCTCAGCCGTTACCTGTCTCTACTCCCACTCCCAAGGAGGGATGCGGATACGGACCCTCAGATGAAAAATCTGCAAGATACCGTAGATGGCTCCAGTTTTGCAAATGATGAAGGAAGGTTCCACACGGGCTGTGCAGTGACCAGCAATCAAGACATCCTATGGTCCAGAAGTTTGTCAGCCAAGAGCCCAAGAAGCAGAACTGATAGAGCTGACGGAAGGCCTGCCAGATTGCGAAGAACAAAACTTTTGGACGATTTTGGACCCATCTGGGCTGCAAGAGACTTCATCACAGCAAGCGGGTCGACCGTGAAGCACCATGGAGCCATCAGAGACCTGCTGGACGCTCTTCAATTACTAAAAGTGGTGGCAGTGTTGAAGGTCAAGGCACACAGAAATGTGAACACAGTAGAGATACGGGGCATCAACATGGCAGACGTGGCAGCCAAAGAAACAGCCAGAGGAAGACAATATGGAAAATGGGAGAGGTCGTAGAGCCGGACGGCTACTACATATGACTGAAGCAAACAGAAGTCAGTGGGAAAACTGGTGAAGACGCCATCTCTGAATTGGAAAGAAGTGCTGCCTCCTCCTCCACCAGCCAACGTGCTAAATCACTTCCAGGATGAAGACTCTGACGTGGATATGATTTCTGAGGCAGAAGAATGGTGCCCACCTTTACCAGAAAGGATGTATTTGATGGAGAACATTCCAGAAGATTGTCCTTCACCACCCTCTCGTGGGGAAGCTTCTTCTCCAGCACAGTCCTACGGTCAGCAGTCCACGGCAACACTTACCCCGTCCCCCCCGAGACGAGCTGCATGAGTCCGAAGGCTACAACAGTTTGACCTTCCCCCTCATCCTCAGAGAATGCCGGCTGGATCTGTACCAATGCAAAGAGTCCCAAGTCCTCCTCTGACACAGTCTAACCCGAGTCTTCATACAGAGGGAGGGGAGACGCCGCGGCATGGACATAGACGAAACCTCAGCCAAAATCCCACAATCAGCTCAGAGAATGTCAATTACCACAACCCAGTCACTAAACCTGACAAAATGACTTCCTGAAACCTGTACAAGAAGTAACAGGATCAGACTAGGAAGGAGGAGAAGGAAAGCTGGATGCTGAGGGGCAAAAGCACTGGGCTCCAAAGAAACCCGTCTACTTCAAACCGTCTACCTTAAACCGTCTACCTTAAACGTCTACCTCAAAATGTCTACCTCAAGACAGACCCAGTCTATCTATAAACTATATCTATAACTAGTTGATAAGGGGCATGCTGGAGCAATCCCGTGATAAATGGATCCAACAGCAGCAAGAAGACGAAGAAATTGGACTTCTCCGGACATGGGTCTCCGCTGGCAAACTGCCCACTGACTCCCAAAGACAGATTTTGACTCAGGACATGTCGCTGATGTTACGACAATGGGAGAGGCTTTTTATCCGAAAGGGACTATTGTATCATAAAATGACATCACGAACAACATCTATGACGATTTGGCAGGTAGTTGTGCCCGGAGCCCAACTTAACGAACTGGCTCGAGAAGCCCACGAAAAAGGGGCTCATTTCGAAGCTCAAAAGACCTTGCAATGGTTACAACAGATAATTTGCCATCCACGCTTGCATGCTGTTGTGGACGAGACTTTCCGGGCCTGTCGCCTATGCGAATTAGCCAAACCACCCGCACAGCGAGCCTCAGTACAAACAATCGTGACCTCAGCTCCCCTCGAGCTTCTGCCGGTGGATTACCTGACCATTGGTCCCGCATTTCAGGGGTACGAACACTGCCTCGTCATGGTAGACCATTTCACTAAGTTCGCTGTGGTCACTCCCACTCGAGACCAGACCGCGGAGTCAGCCGCCTCCGCAATTTGTAGAAACTTCATACAAGTTTAAGGCTTCCCTCAACGGATACATTCCGATCAAGGAGCATGTTTTTTGGGAAAAATAATGGAGGAACTACACCGTCTCTACGGTATTGACAAATCCTGGACCACGCCATACCACCTGTAGGGAAACGGGGCCTGCGAACGATTTAATAGGACATTAATCCAAATGTTGCATACTCTGGAGAGTGACAAGAAGGCCCGCTGGCCCGAATATGTCCCTGAATTAGAATGGGTTTATAACAACAGAGTACATCGAGTTACCGGCTATACCCCCTACTCCCTGTTATTCGGATGAGAAGTCAAAGGGATCATGGAGGTAGAGTTGGACCCAGAGGAACCTCAGCCCTGGATCGGGGTATCATCATGGGTCTGAAATCACCGGCACCGGCTGCAAACTCTTTATCTAATCGTACATACCAAACTCCAAGACTTAGAACACCCAGGAAAGAATTTATCTCCACCTCCCAACCTCCAAAGCGGAGACCGAGTACTCATACTAGACTAACACCCCCAGAACAAATTAGAGCCACGCTGGGAAGAGAGTCCCTATCGGGTCCTACGCCGTATAAACCCTGAAGGACCTGTGTACGAGATATGACCCGAGAAAGACGCTGCCTACTCACATTGTGCACCGTAATATGTTATGCCCATGTACTTCCACTGACCCGAAACAACCTGAACCTTCCCCTCTGGTCTCTGAACCATTGTTCTGGGACCCGGACGACGAAGAAGTCTTCCCCACAATAACCAGGTGCTCTCTACTCAATGACAAACCAACTGACACAATTAGCCAGCCCAAACCAGCTAGCCCACCACCGTCCACCACCCCAGAAGACTCCACCCTAGTCGAACTAAGACGCTCCGAGCGGTCAACAGCTGGCAAACCCCCCGAACAATACAAACAGGACCAGTTCATATGGCAACAAAAACTGACACCTCTGCAGACCAACCCAAGTATACTGAGGCCCTCGCCCGAGGACTGGCA
The DNA here is from genome assembly GCF_039654945.1 of Dendrobates tinctorius. Classification (NCBI taxonomy): domain Eukaryota; kingdom Metazoa; phylum Chordata; class Amphibia; order Anura; family Dendrobatidae; genus Dendrobates; species Dendrobates tinctorius. The sequence continues at coordinate 105,280,863 of NW_027361690.1, read as the reverse complement.
AGCATATAGGATGAGGGAGTGTAGGTAGGAGGGCTGCCGTAGAGTGTCCGGGCCGGAACCAAGGGGACCGCCATCTAGGTTTCTAAGGGAACAGTACCTGGGGAATGAAGGAGGAGAGTGGACTGCTGAGAGTGACAGGACAGCAAGGGGAGGGGTGAGTATACAAGGGACAGGGAGCGTGCAGGGGAGTCAGATGGCGGAACGGCAGACACGAAGCAATAGACTGTGGGAGTTTAAGAGAGCCAGAGTGACAGACGGTGACCAGAGAGGAGGCCATCGGCAGAGGGGAGACTTACAGTGGCCTGCGGAGAGTAAGTGCCGAGCCTACTAACAAGAGACTGTCACTTCACTCCAATCCGGGGTGACTTCCTGCCCACGGTCGTCTGCAGCTTTTACCGCTGTGCTCCAGTCTGTTGCAGCTGGTCCACCGCCCCTCGCAGCCACTGCCACTTCACTCCAGCCCGCGGCTGCGGCCTGCCCGCTGCCGCCCCACTTCAGCCCGTGGCTGCGGCCTCTTAATCACCGGCCGCAGTGGACGTCACCCCGCTGCAGTCGGCACTTGGGGCCTACTCCTCGCCTACAGAGAAAATCTTCGCCTAGGCCCAGGCCGTGCACGTGGCCTATCAACCGCCACTCCTGGGAACTGTGACACAACCCTGCTTGGAGACTGGAGTCTCATTGAACTCGCTTACGAGCAGAACCCTGCTGTTTCTACAGGGGGTTACCTCATCAAAGGACTTCCTCAGGGCCTGTTGTGACCCAACTCCTCCTGTGTGCTGGGCACCCGAAGACTACGACAGATCCTCAGCAGCTGGGCCCAGCAGCTGCGACTCCAATGCAGCCTCATCAGAGACGACGAGGGACGTCAGGACGGATAAGTGACGCTATAGGAAATAAGGACCCGTAGTCGGCCATATCCCGGCCCTATAGCAACCGGCTTTTGCCGGATTAGTCATGTTCTCTTTTTAAAGTGTTTGTTTGTGCAGAGTCCCTGCAAGGACAATAGCTGTTATTGTTTTTGGTTGCTTAGTATAGCCCTAGCGGCTTAAATTCATAAAAGTTCTCTAGCCAAAGTTCAACTCAGTCTCGCGTCTCGTCACTGCATCCTGCGTACCTGCTGTTACCTACATATATACCATTTAGAAAATGTATCATTTGTGACAACTCTTTGTTTCCTGTCATTTAGCCAATTCCTTACCCATCTGCATATAGTTACCCCCAGCCCCTGTATATGTAACTTCAGTATAAGGCTGTAATGTGGTACAGTATCAAATGCTTTTGCAAAGTCCAGATAAATCACATCAGCTACATTACCAGCATCCAGACTTGCACTTACCTCCTCATAGAAACCCAACATGTTAGTTAGACACTACCTATCTTTCATCAATCCATGCTAGTTGTCAGTTATTATATTATTCTCTGCAATATATTTCTACAGGTCATCTCTTATAATGTCCTCAAAAATATTGCACACTACTGATGTCAGGCTTACCTGGCTCCACCTTCTTACCGTTCTTATATCGGTATCACATCAGTCATTCTCCAATCCTGTGGCACCACCCCTGTTACAAGAGAGTCGAAGAATATAACTTACAGCAATTACTTAGTGCAATACCCTCAGTATCCGTGGATGAATGCCATCTGGCCCGGGGAATTTTCATTGTTTAATTTGCTCAGACGCAGGCATACTTCTTGTTGTGTTAAACTAATTAGATCAGGTGGTGAAGTTTGATTTTTGCCTTGCTGAATGATCCCTGGAACAGTTAATTCATTGATGAACACGGATGAAAAGTGCCTGTTTAATATCTCAGCCTTTTCTTTGTCCTCTATGAATATCTTATTATTATCATGTTTTAAGGGGCCTATACCATCTTTTTTTCTTTTTGGCATTGATGTATAAAGTGTTTTGTGATTTATTTTAATGTTACTGGTAATTTGTTTCCCTGTGGATAACTGCAAACTTGATTTGTCTTTTGTATTTCTTACATAGATCTTTATACTCCTCAAAATGCTATTTCTCTATTCTCGGCCTTCATGATTTTGAATGCCCTTTGTTTTAGTCTGATTAAACTTTGCAAAGTCTTATTTATCCATAATGGTTTCTTTTTATTCCTGGACATTTTATTACCAGCTGGTACAAGTTTTCTACATGCATTATTCTTCAATAATTAAAATGGGTGAAAAATGCTGCAAAGATGCTAAAAGAATTGACATGCTGCTGCTACAAATTCGCAAGGAAAAAATAAGCATCGTGAATGATATTTTAGAAATTTCATTCACTTTGCAGACACAGTGAAATACTGCGCTTTTCAGGAAAAAAACATGAAAAATGCTGCAAAAATGCGAGGTGTGAGCATATTCTAAAAGTGGTAAATCTGAGCATGAATTATAGCATGGATAACAGGAGGCATTTTCTTTGGCACATACAAATAATCTATAATAATAAATGCCCTAAGCAACTTCCGGTTGTAACAACTTCCGTCCAGTTGTAACCGGTGACGTCACCGCACACCTCTTTCCATGTTAACCCTCAACACACACACTCCACTCACCTTTCACCATCTCCACTCACGTCCACTCACTCTTTCACTCCACATACGACCCTTTCTCTCACTCCGTCTCTCATACTCACGCCGTCATCGCCGCTGATCCACGATCCCCGACATCATCTTCCGCCGGCGCCATCCTGGATCCAGACGTCCTCCACGCCGGCGACATGTTCTTGCGGCGACGCCATTTTGGATCGGCGAAATCCCGCGATAGTCAAGATGGCATCGCCGCAAGAACATGTCGCCGGCGAGGACGACGTCGGGATCCAAAATGGTGTCGGCGAAAACTCGCGAGATTTTGCCGACACCATTTTGGATCCCGACGTCGTCCACGCCGACGACATGTTCTTGCGGCGACGCCATTTTGGATCGGCGAAATCCCGTGATAGTCAAGATGGCGTCGCCGCAAGAACATGTCGCCGGAGAGGACGACGTCGGGATCCAAAATGGCGTCGGCGAAAACTCGCTAGATTTCGTCGACGCCATTTTGGATCCCGACGTCGTCCACGCCGGCGACATGTTCTTCCGGCGACGCCATCTTGACTATCGCGGGATTTCATGATACTCAAGATGGCGTCGCCGCAAGAACATGTCGCCGGCGTGGACAACGTCTGGATCCAGGATGGCACCGGCGGAAGAAGATGTCGGGGATCGTGGAGCAGCGGCGATGACGGCGTGAGTATGAGAGACGGAGTGAGAGAAGGGGTCGTATGTGGAGTGAAAGAGTGAGTGGAGATGGTGAAAGGTGAGAGGAGTGTGTGTGTTGAGGGTTAACATGGCAAGAGGTGTGATGCTATCGCATCCTCCCGATGCGATAGCATCGGGCCATAATCTAGTATCAATATAAATGGGGCTGGGATGTCACTTCCAGGAGATGCCATTTGTTCCCTTCCCTTGAATGTGACCCAGTAGGGGGCGGTATGGAAATGAGAGGAAGGTATCCGAGTCTGCGGGGTGGTGGGGGATCTGCACAGGCTTCTGTTCTCTGCACAGCCGGGAGGCCAGAGCGCTGCTCTGAAGGAAGAACGTACAAGGGCGGTACACCAGTGCAGGATCAGTAACCCCAGTGATCTGCCATTACTTTATATGAAGGGTATACCCCTTTTATTAAATACCACTGTATCCCATCCATAAGACCTTCTGTCCGCCACGTCCCCTAGAACAACCCTGTAATGTAAACTGCGCGCCGGCTGCATTACAAATCTCCTGCGCTTTTTCCATTACACTGTAACCTGCGGAAGAAACAGACTCCATTCCCAATTTAGGAGATAACATTTACTCACAATCTGCACAAGTCTGAATCACCCCCCAAAACAATCGCGCCCCTATATAATCTACATCCCTACATATTACCTAGAAACTACATCTTCCAGCATACCTCCCTGCACCTGCTTGGATGGCCAATATTCCCATTCACTGACAGCAAGCAGAGAAGTCTTAAAGGTGGGGAAGAACTGAAATATAAAGTGTCGCAGAAAGGCACAAAACTCCTTATTACACATGAATCAAACATGGTGTCACTTCAAGGAAAAAAAAAGTAAAACCACAAGATTTCCAAAGACCTTAGTGTTAGTAAAACTTCTGCCGAAACCCGGGATCGAACCAGGGACCTTTAGATCTTCAGTCTAACGCTCTCCCAACTGAGCTATTTCGGCCGGGTAAGGAAGTGCAAAGGTTAATGCACAGGTCAATGCACTCAGCAACAACATGCTGGAACCATGAATGCCACAGCCACTGCAGAACTTCTCATTCATTACTGCGTTTGTGCCTTTTATTGTGTCGTTTTTGAGGTTTTCATTCCTTATTGTTCTTTTAACTTGTGCCTTTTTAGTCTATTTTATACCTATTTACTTTTCTTTGCTGTTATTTTTTTTATACTCGCCACTGTGGACATAACAACCAAATGTTTGTGACTCATTCATCAATTGAGAATTATTTTTTTTAAATCATTACATTTTTGCACAAATGTCCTCCAGCCAAACATCCCCCCCCGGACGGAGTGATTTTCTGTGTGTCTGTAATTAAAAAAAAAATAAAAATGAGAGGAGCAAGGGACTTTTTTGTGCTACAAAATACGAGAACAAAGTGAAAAGCAAAAAAATATAGATTTAAATAAATATAAAATATTAAAAATATGTCATACTATATAATATTATTATATGATTCTGACTTGTATTATATGATTATATTACTGCATTATATTATTATAATATACTATTAATCTTTATTATAATATTAATATAATTAATAATAATATATTATTATTACATAAAAGCAAAAACAGTTTCGTATTTTGTGCAAAATTCATGATCCACGTGCACCAATTTGAAAAATTTGTCGCAGAAAAATGTCAATGGATAACAAAAGATTAAAAAAAAAAGAAAGAAAAGGTGACTTAAAAAAGTACCGTATATACTTATGTATAAGCCGACGAGTATAAGCCGACCCCCCTAATTTTGCCACAAAAAACTGGGAAAACGTATTGACTCACGTATGAGCCTAGGGTGGAAAATGCAGCAGCTACTGGTAAGTTTCAAAAATAAAAATAAATCCCAGTAAAAGTAAAATTAATTGAGACATCAGTAGGTTAAATGTTTTTGAATATCAATATTGAATCAGGAGCCCCATATAATGCTCCATACAGTTCATCATGGCCCTATAAGTTGCTCCATACAAAATACGCCCCATATAATGCTGCACAAAGGTTAATAATGCCCCATAAGTTGCTCCATAGAATAACATGCCCCATATAATGCTGCACAAAGGTTAATAATGGCCCCTATAAGATGCTCCATAGAATAATATGCCCCATATAATGCTCCATACAGTTCATCATGGCCCCATTAGTTGCTCCATACAAAATACGCCCCATATAATGCTGCACAAAGGTTAATAATGCCCCCATAAGACGCACCATAGAACAATATGCCCCATATAATGCTGCACAAAGCTTAATAATGGCCCCATAAGATGCTCCATAGAATAATATGCTGCACATGCTGCTCCATAAAGGTTATGGCCCCATAAAATGCTCCATAGATTATGCCCCCATAAGATGCTCCATAGATTATTTCCCCATAAAATGCCCCATAGATTATGCCCCCATAAGATGCTCCATAGAATAATATGCCCCATATGCTGCTCCATAAAGGCTATGCCCCCATAAGATGCTCCATAGATTATTATTATTATTACTATTATACATTTATATAGCGCCATTTATTCCATGGCGCTTTACATGTGAAAAGGGGAAATATAGACAAGTACAATAAACATATGCAAGACAAGGGACACACAAGTACAGGAGAGAGGACCCTGCCCGCGAGGGCTCACAGCCTACAGGGATGGGTGAGGATACACTAGGAGAAAGTAGAGCTGGCTGTGTGGTGGTTCAGTAGACTGAGGATAATTGCAGGCTGTAGGCTTGTCGGAACAGGTGGGTCTTCAGGTTCTTCTTGAAGGTTTCCGTTGATGGTGAGAGTCTGATGTGTTGCGGCAGAGAGTTCCAGAGTATGGGGGAAGAACGGGAGAAGTCTTGTATGCGGTTGTGGGAAGAAGAGATGAGGGGGGAGTAGAGGAGATCTTGAGAGGATCGAAGGTTGCGTGCGGGTAGGTACCGGGAGACCATGTCACAAATGTATGGAGGAGACAGGTTGTGGATGGCTTTGTATGTCATGGTTAGGGTTTTGAACTGGAGTCTCTGGGCAATAGGAAGCCAGTGAAGGGCCTGGCATGGGGGGGAGGCTGGGGAATAGCAGGGAGACATTAGTTGGACAGCAGAGTGTAGGATGGACTGGAGTGGTGCCAGAGTGCTGGAGGGTAGGCCAGAGAGTAGGAGGTTGCAGTAGTCGAGGCGGGAGATGATAAGGGCGTGCACTAGTACATTATAATCATTGATTTCTTAAAGTGCTGTGCAGGTTACACTTAATGAGATTCCTTAAGGCTGTGCGCCCACGATGCGATTTTTAAGTGTTTTTGCCGCGATTTTCGACACGAAAACACTGCGAAAATGTTTAAAATCATGTACAGAACGCCCCCCATGCATTCCTATGGCATTCCGCACATGCTGTGCTAATGCTACGCTTTTTTCCACGGCGGAATTGCATCGCGGAAAAAATCGCAGCATGATCATTCTTTGGGGGGAATCGCAAAGAATTGCCGCGATTCCGCGCCCATAGGAATGCATGAGAAGCGCATACTTCCCGCATGTGGCTATGCCCACCATGTGGGAAGTTAAGCGTCTTATGTGCATTTGGTACCCACGGTGTGGAGGAGAGGAGACTGTCCTCCAGGCCCTGGGTACCATACCCCTGTAAAAAAAAGAATAAAAAATAAAAAATCGGGGTATATTTACCTTCCAACATCCCGCGCTGCCATCCCGGGCCACAGCGTTCCCAGTGATGCCTTTCGGCAAGGTCCTGTGATGACGTAGTCTCGCGTGACTCTAGCGGTCTCGCGAGATCGCTATAGTAACGCGAGACCAACATCATCACAGGTCTCGCAAGGCATCGCTGGGAACGTTGAGGCCCGGGATGGCAGCGCGGGACGTCGGAAGGTAAATATACCCCGATTTTTTATTTTTTTTATCATTTTTAACATTCTATCTTTTACTATTGAGGCCGCATAGGCAGCCTCAATAGTAAAAAGCTGCTCACACTTGTCAAACACCATGTTTGACGAGTGTGACCAACCTGTCAATCACTTTCCAAGCGATGCTTCAAATCGCTTGGAAAGTGCTTGAGAAAATCGTGGCAAAATCGCGATCAGAATCGCGGTAAAATTGCGGTGAAATCGCGCTGAAAAAACGTGCGATTTCTGGGAAGGAGTCCGGTTTTCACTGTGCGTTTTAAAACGCTACGTGGGCACATAGCCTTATAGTGGAAAATGTTTTTAATGAAATATCTAATTAGTGAAAATGATTCCAGCAAGAACGTTGGTTTTATGTATTTACTGTGTTTTTAACCAACTGTTAACAATGAAATGATAAATCAATGGAAAATCCAGAGCATTTAGGAAGCATACATTATGGGCTCTCATGAAAACAAGGGGTGGTTCGAAACTAACACTAATTTTCATCCTAAATGTCTCTATTTAATTTAATAATATAATACTTTTTCTAATATGGTCTAATCACAAACTCCATAACCTTCCCTCTCTAACCTGACTTGTTTATTTTTTTTGTTTTACCTATTTCATTTTGATGACGTTTAGTTTGAGTATTCTAGGATGCACTGAGTTTTCTCAAACACGGCTTTAAACGGAAGAGACTGCGGTCACTGCTGTAGCCTCTGTTCCCAGCCTGAAAGCAAGCGTCAGAGACGTCCATTTCAGATGCTAGGCTAGTCCCTGCTGTACTGAGCATTCACTGGATCTTGTCACTCTGCAATATTAAATTAACAATGGCAATGCGCTTCCTCACCAGCTCTAATAAGAAGTGACGAGTCGGCAGCATTGCGCACTGTCCATGCACACTGAAAGGTGATAACCCAGAGAGCAGAGACCAGTCCCGTTCCATGAACAGAAATAAAGTGCAATTGCAATCGCAACCCGGTGTCCACCATGCAGAGAGGAACCTGCTGCTAGTATGAACAATGACGGAAACAAAACAGTGAGCGTTACCTTAAATACACTGTGTTAATGCCAGTGTGATGGGAGCACTGAGTGCCAAGCTCAGTTATTTCACAGAGAGATACTGCACTAAGAATGCTACATATTATACCCTGTTGCCTTCACAGAGAGGAAGTATAAGGGTTGAGTTTGCTCTGTTACTGAACTGTGCTAACCGCACACATGAATGAAACAGATGCTAAGCCAAGCGGCTAGTTGCCCCAGTCCTAACACTACTGAACTTGTGCCTGACTGGCACCCTAAGCATGTAGCAGACCAAAGACTCAGGTGTTGAGCCATGGGTACAAAACAGCATAAGTGTGCTACCTGTCTGCCAACATGTCCAGTATTTGAGCATAGCCAAACACACACAAACTTGCAGAGTATCCACCCACTCACACCAAAACAGAAATGACACTAGCGCGCCCATGTGCATCGCTGAGAGCCTTTTATACGCTAGGCTCCACCCCAACCACTCATGCCCAGATGGTCGAGACATCGCCCGCAGGCCAATCCGGAGCTGCCACATCACCAGAGCAGCCAACGTCCGACCAACAATAAGAAGACGTTACATCCGGGACATGCTCAGTAAGGTGATCTCTGGACTTGGACTCTGGAGCGCAAGGCTGCACCTGTATATCGCTGATTACCATAGACTTGGCTGGAGAGACATCAGTAACCAAACGTATACCAGGAGCCTGAGCAATACACCGGCACCGACATCTGTGCTGAGCAGCAATTGCTGGGACCGATGTCTGTGCTGAGAAGCAATCGTAGCGGCTGGACTTGAATGGGAGACCACAATACCAGATAATGCTTCGGATCTATCCCGTGCAGCGGGAGAATTCCAACTCCTAACAACTACTGTATATAGAGAGCCAAGCGTCAATATCAGGTCTGGAAACTAGATAGTTTCTCTAATATATTTTTTTTCCTTATTGAATATGTAGTTCTGCTAAAAAGGTTTCTTAAATATTTTATCATATCTCAGCTTTATTTTACCATGCCAGCAAATGATGTATGACTTTAGATATACATATACACATACAAACATATATATATATATATATATATATATATATATGTGAACAACGGCAAAGCAAAGTCCAGCAATAACGTGAGCAATCCAGGATGCTGTTAAAAAAATTTTTCTTTCTTTTTATTCATAAATCCATTAAAATGCAATGGTCCAAGCAGTTCAAAACAGCAATAACGCAGGAAAGTAGTGCAGATAGTCCTATCTGCACTACTTTCCTGTGTTATTGCTGTTTTGAACTGCTTGGACCATTGCATTTTAATGGATTTCTGAATAAAAAGAAAGAAAAAAATTTTTAACAGCATCCTGGATTGCTCACGTTATTGCTGGACTTTGCTTTGCCGTTGTTCACATTTGTATGGATGGACTCCTACATCCAGATCCAGGCACAACGGAGTTAACCAGGTCACCTGAGGTTCCAGGTTGTTCACAGGAGTGAGCTAGTCTACATTGTTGGATATATATATATATATATATATATATATATATATATATATATATATATATATATATATACACATACATACAGTTGTGGCCAAAAGTACTGACACCCCTGCTATTTTGTCAGACAATACTCAGTTTCTTCCTGAAAATGATTGTAAACACAAATTATTTGGTATTATTATCTTCATTTCATTTGTCTTAAATGAAAAAACACAAAAAGAATTGTCCTAAAGCCAAACTGGATATAATTCCACACCAGACATAAAAAAGAGGGTGGACAAAAGTATTGGCACTGTTCGAAAAATCATGTGATGCTTCTCTAATTTGTGTAATTAACAGCACCTGTAACTTACCTGTGGCACCTAACAGGTGTTGGCAATAACTAAATCACACTTGCAGCCAGTTGACATGGATTAAAGTTGACTCAACCTCTGTCCTGTGTCCTTGTGTGTACCACATTGAGCATGGAGAAAAGAAAGAAGACCAAAGAACTGTCTGAGGACTTGAGAAACCAAATTGTGAGGAAGCATGAGCAATCTCAAGGCTACAAGTCCATCTCCAAAGAACTGAATGCTCCTGTGTCTACCATGCGCAGTGTCATGAAGAAGTTTAAAGCCCATGGCACTGTGGCTAACCTCCCTAGATGTGGACGGAAAAGAAAAATTGACAAGAGATTTCAACGCAAGATTGTGCGGATGTTGGATAAAGAACCTCGACTAACATCCAAACAAGTTCAAGCTGCCCTGCAGTCTGAGGGTACAACAGTGTCAACCCGTACTATCCGTCGGCCTCTGAATGAAAAAAGACAGTATGGTAGGAGACCCAGGAAGACCCCACTTCTTACCCTGAGACATAAAAAAGCCAGGCTGGAGTTCGCCAAAACGTATCTGAAAAAGCCTAAAACGTTTTGGAAGAATGTTCTCTGGTCAGATGAGACAAAAGTAGAGCTTTTTGGGCAAAGGCATCAACATAGAGTTTACCGGAGACAAAAAGAGGCAATCAAAGAAAAAAACATGGTCCCTACAGTCAAACATGGTGGCGATTCCCTGATGTATTGGGTTTGCTTTGCTGCTTCTGGCACTGGACTGCTTGACCGTGTGCATGGCATCATGAAGTCTGAAGACTACCAACAAATTTTGCAGCATAATGTAGGGCAAGCTGGGTCTCCCTCAAAGGTCATGGGTCTTCCAGCAGGACAATGACCCAAAACACACTTCAAAAAGCACTAGAAAATGGTTTGAGAGAAAGCACTGGAGACTTTTAAGGTGGCCAGCAATGAGTCCAGACCTGAATCCCATAGAACACCTGTGGAGAGATCTAAAAATGGCAGTTTGGAGAAGGCACCCTTCAAATATCAGGGACCTGGAGCAGTTTGCCAAAGAAGAATGGTCTAAAATTCCAGCAGAGCATTGTAAGAAACTCATTGATAGTTACCGGAAGCGGTTGGTCGCAGTTATTTTGGCTAAAGGTTGTGCAACCAAGTATTAGGCTCAGTGCCAATACTTTTGTCTGGCCCATTTTTGGAGTTTTGTGTGAAATGATCAATGTTTTGCTTTTTGCTTCATTCTCTTTTGTGCTTTTTCATTTAAGACAAATTAAATGAAGATAATAATACCAAAGAATTTGTGTTTGCAATCATTTTCAGGAAGAAACTGAGTATTATCTGACAAAATTGCAGGGGTGTCAATACTTTTGGCTACAACTGTATAAATATATACTAGATGGTGGCCCGATTCTAACGCACCAGGTATTCTAGAATAGGATCACCCCAATTTTGCCTCATAAGTTGGAGCCACCTAAAAAATAAGAAAAACACATTAGATTATACTCACTGGGGGGCGGGGGATGGTACGGTGGGTGTCGTGGTCCGGTCCGGCGCCTCCCATCTTCATACGATGATGTCCTCCTCCTTGCTTCTCCTTTGACTCCTGCGCACGCATACTTTATCTGCCCTGTTGAGGGCAGAGTAAAGAACTGCAGTGCGCAGGCGCCGGGAAAGGTCAGAGAGGTCCGGCGCCTGAGCACTGCAGCACTCTGCTCTGCCCTCAACAGGGCCGATAAAGTACACGTGCGCAGGAGCCGAGGGAGAAGCAAGGAAGAGGATGTCATCGTATGAAGATGGGAGGTGCCGGACGAGACAGCGAAACCCATCGGACCGGACGAACGCCGGGGTGAGTATAATCTAACTCTTTTTTCTTATCTTTCAGGTTTTATCGGGGGATAATCTACAGCATTACAGAATGCTGTAGATAAGCCTCTGATGGGTAACGGTGGCGTGTGTCATTCGAATTCCACGCCAGTTCGCGGCCGGACTGCGCCTGTCGTTGATTGGTTGCGGCCAGCCAGGCGCGACCAATCAGCGAAGCGGGATTTCCGTTACAAACAGACAGAATTAGATGATTATATAGATAGATATATATTTCTATATTTTACTGTTCTACGGTGTTAACATCTTAACAACTGTAAAATAGTTAATTTGTAAATACACTGCATTATTTACATTGTGCTGATCTGCAGTCTTTATAAGGCTCCAGAGCTGCATTCATAACTCTGCTGATTTTTGGGAGCATCGAGCAAGCTGACTGTGTATCTGTACCTTCTGTTAAGATTACATGTCCCAGAATAGAAAACACCAGAGCAAACTATGCGCAGCCATCTATCCAGCAAGAATACTAAAAGATTTCAACTTTGACACCTGAAGCATTGTGAACAGCGGCCTGTGCTGCTTATTCAGGCTTTGGCTCAGAAACAGGATAACATATGTAAGGCCCTGAAAAATAAAGTTACCCAGTTTTCATAGAAATCATTACTAAATGTAAAGTGGAAAAATACTATTCAGCAATAAACATTTTAAGGGTATATTCAGACAGTGCAAAGATTGTTTGCTGAGGATTTTCCGATTGCAATCCAGAGTCAACAGTGTGTAAATTTGTGATAAATATGATATTTATTATTTTTTCAACCAATGCAAAGGGTGAAATCTGAAACAAAGCCATATAATTCCTAAATGAAATCAGCAACAAGAACCACACCGTTTGGAATTGACTGATGATTTTTCTGTTGGAACATATCAGTCCTGTATGGACAAACCCTTAAAACAAGGAAAATAGCATTAAAACTGTACAATTGCTTCTCGATAACCCTGCTTTGGGGGTTTGGAGAAACTATAGAAATGGTTGAGTATTAAGATAATTTGAGATTCAGTTTATTTATGGATTTGGCTGCAGAACGTATGTTATGTAATGAAATTGTTGAAATCTGCTGCAAATGTCCAGAAAAAAAAACACAGTATATAGGGATCTTGTGCTTTAAAATTTTGACTGTTCTGTAATTTATTATGAAGTGACAATAATTAGTAACTTGCAATGATAGTGCTAATTGAAAGGCCACTGGACAATATTTAATCATGTAATCGCATGTCCAATATTCCTTGCTTTAACTTGATGTGTTGCAAAATTACAGCACTGTCAGAACAGCTGAGGTTCTCATCACCTCATGTATGCTGAAATGAAGAGGGACTTTTGGAAATGACTTCCGGATAAGTCTACGCAGAGGAATTAGTATGTAATCGATTTGCGGAGGTTAGAGTTTGAGTTGAATTTGCTGAAATTTGCGGTTTCACGTGTACTCAAACATTTTGAGATTCAATTTGCAAAAAAAAAAACAATAATGCTTGCCCAGCAGTGTCATGTTCCACGACTTCGAAATCATACAGTATTGTATTGTCATTGTATTGTTGCTGGTACACTGATGTGGAATCAGTTTGCCTTTTAAGGCCCCTTTACTGTACATTTAGCGATGCACCAGTGATCCCGACCACGATATGACCCGGTCAGGATCGCTAGTGCATCGCTAAATGGTCGCTAGTGAGCTGCCACACAGGCAGATCTCACAGCGATGCAGCAGCGATAAAGCGGTCGTTACTTACCTTTCAGACGAGGCGATCCTGACGTCCTCCAGCCCGCGTCCACGCGTCGCCCATCGGCGCCAGCAGGAAGCGCCCAACGAGAAATGGAGCGGCGCGATCTCGCGCGATCAGCGACAGACAGCGGGGGAGCCGGTCTGAGGTAAGTATCACACATAGCGATATCGCTAGCGATATCGCTGCTGCGTCACCAAATCGGTGATGCTTTAGCGATATTGCTAGTGATATCGCTATGTGTAAAACCCCGTTTAGAAGTTAATCCCTTTAGCCCAACTCTTATGTAAGGAACCCTCCCTTCTTCCTATTGCTCAGTGGTTTAAAATTACCTACTGCAACGGCATAACACAAAAGTTCAGCTTGACAATAAACTTCTGGAACCTTCATGCGTGCTTCTGCAGTCGAGTTAAGCTACCTGACATTCTTTGTGTGAGTACTGGTTCATACAGGCATCCATAGAAACACTGTTTCAAGAGACCCAGTTATGGAGTCAGAATAGGCAAAATTTCTGACACTGCTGAAGCATCTATAAGGCAAGCACATGTCTTTTTGCATTTTGGCCTTCCCATAGTGCCCTGCAGCTATGACATCTTACAGATTATTATACTTTGTCAGTGGTGGTCAGCACCTGGACCATCACAAATTTGCACGGCAAAATCATTTACATCTTCAGCGTCACTGAGTAACTCACTCACTCACCTGTAAATTGTAAGCCCTTGTGGTCAGCAGGATCTGTTCTCTCTCTCACTCTTTGTCTCTCGCCTGTGATCCAAGGGGTATTGTTTCTCCTTGCCGAGAGTGACATGTCAAGCATACTGAGATGAGGAGACTTTCAAGTAGCAATTCTCCTATGGAAAATATGCAAATGATCTCTTCAGAAAGGAAGATGACTAGAACCCTAGTGTACCCCGAAATACGGTGTCTGCAAACTGAGATTCTGGTTTTGGCTTTTATACTAAGTCATGTGAAAAGGCTCAGGGTCAGTGTTGACTTTTAGGATTACTACTTCCAATAGGTGGCACTAGAGTTCTAGTCCTCTTCCTCTCTGAAGAGACAATTTGCAAATTTCCCAGAGCAGCATTGCAGCTTGAAAGTCCCCTCATCTTGGCATGCTTGACATATCACTCTCAGCAAAGAGAAATGATACCCCTTGGATCCCAGGCAAGAGACAGAAATAGTGAGAGCGAGAAAAGACCCTGCTGACCTCAGGAGCTTACATTTTACAGAAGAGTGAGTTCTAGTCCTCTTCCTCTCTGAAGAGACAATGTGCATGTCTCTTGCCTGTAAATTGTAAGTTCTTATGGTCAGCAGAGTTCTCTCTCTCCTTTACCCCAGGTGTACTTTCCAAGGAATTACAATCTTTCCAGTATTAAAATGCATTTTCCGCATATTAAATTGTTAAAGTTGTTAAAGTTGGCAAATTCTAATTTCAAAACATCTCATCTTTGCTGCAGACACAAAATGGAGACTTTTAGTCAAGATTCACATTAACAAAGTGGTTTTTCTAACCATTTTAGAAGGTGGTCACAGCTTTTAATTTCTTCAAGTGTCATTCGCTTATTTGACTAGCTACATCCTAGCTGGTACCCACCCACCTGTGTATCATACCAGATGCATATTACCATTGATTGAAGATAAATGAACATCTGCCACAACCAAACTGAAATGACCCATCATGTCAGCAGTGAGTATCCCCAACAATAGAGGTCCCAGAAGTTTTTTTTCTATGGTTCTAATGACTAAGGGAATAGGGGGTCTCATATTGAAACACTAATGAGTTTCTTCTGTCAGGGTGAGCACTGAAATCATATTTTAGATTAATGCAACCTTGAAAGTATGGTAGCTATGATCATCATGGAATAACTCGATATGAATTTGTAAGTGTGATAAAGCACAGATGTCACCCTGCCCTGGCATACGTCCATTGTCTGACAATGGTATTCTTGTCTCAGAGCCCAACTCTATTTCTGCAAACTCCAGTTGTTTTTGATATGTAATGAGGTGCATCTGGAGAAGGCTGAATTGCTTTTCTCTCAAAAAATAATCCATTCCGTGGATCAGCAAGTGTGGGATTTGCTTGTGCTGTTTCTCCTTTTTCATATACATCAAGGTTTTTTTGGCAGATCACTCTGTAGACCTATAACCTCACTTGTTATTCAGACAAATTAAGCACTTAACTTTGCTGCGCTGTCTCGCTGCCCTCTTTTTTCTTCCAGAATAAATTCCCTAGAAAAAAAACTGTGCGGCGCTAAAGTGCAATGTTTGTGTAAATAAGAACTGAAGGGCATATTTCTTGAGAAAATAAAACTTGTTAGAACCCTCTTTAACTACACGACCATTAAACTGAGCCAATTATTTACCGAGCTGGTGAAATGAAGCTTCAACCAAGTTGGTAATAAAAAGACCCAGAGGGCGTTAAAGTTGTTATCGCCCTGTCAAAATTTCTCCCTACAATGTAAATGTATTGCCACTTTGGTCTTTGCAGAATGCCCAGTAAAGTCCTGTAGCTAATCAATAAAGATAGGGCAGGCGGCCAATGATCGAGACTTCAGCTTATGTTACAAGTAAGAAAAATGGGTGTCTAATGCTTAAGCCTTGTGGAATTCCTCTGGTAGAAGTGAAAGGTTTATATGAGCATTAAAACGAACCTTAATTATACTGCACATGAGAGTGCGATAAAAGTCATTCTTATGTCAACCCTTTTGGGAGTATATTTCTGGGTCACTGGAAATAATGCCATTTATATATGTAGCATTGTATTGTGACTTATTTCACTAGCCTTGAAAAGATGATCAAAGCTACAATTAGCTTTTCACACCTAATTCTATTGTGCGGAAATGACTTACTCTCCCACTTTGGAGGATACAAAGCCAAGAAATTGCATCTATTCAATGGATTGTCCCATAAACAACATATACCACCTATCTGCAGGGTATGATTAAAGGAGTATAACTGCTTGAAATCTCACTGATACTAAGTACACTGGTCCCAAAGTTCCCTGCATAAATAGAGTTATAGTACACCGAGATGTCAAATAAATTTGAGTGGAATTGAATTCTACTTGAATTTTACAAAAATGTTAAATTTGCCACGAAGCAAATTTTTTGGAATGTGCTTCTGTACGGAATATGAAAAATGGTCGTTGTTGGCCACCATTTTTCTGAACTGTAAGGCCAGGCTCACACATTAAGTGTTTAGTCAGTAATTTACATCAGTTTGTCAAAACCAGAGGTGGGTGAAAAATGGAGAAGTGGTTCACATGTTTCTATTACACTTTTCCTCTGACTGTTCCACTCCTGATTTTGGATTACAAATATTGATGTAAAATACTGATCAAATACTGAACATTGTCCAAAGGTGTATTTATTTGTAAAGTAATAACCTAATCTGGATTGGTTCCGCACATGCACATGAAAGGTCATGGAGCACTTCACATTGTGACCTTCCACATGCAGGTGCAAAACCCTCCTGAGCTTCATCAAAGACAAAAGTTTTGGCTCTCTGTATGAAGCCTGGGGGGTTTTAGCAAGGGTGCTACAGATCAGAACATGTTTTGAGAACCAGATGGGTGAAGATAGTGATTGGAGGGGTAGGAGAGGTGAGGTAAGTATAAGGAGTCTTTATTTTTTTACATATTATCTTATATACTCGTGTATAAGCTGACCCAAGTATAAGCCGATCCCCCCTATTTTTGCCACAAAAAAACTGGGAAAACTTATTGACAAGAGTATAAGCCTATGGTGGAAAATGCAGCAGCTACTGGTAAATTTCAAAAATAAAAATAGATACCAATAAAACATAAAATTAATTGATACATCAGTAGGTTAAATGTTTCTGAATATCCATATTGAATCAGGAGCCCCATAAAATGCTTCATACAGTTCATGATGGCCCCATAAGATGCTCCATACAAAATACACCCCATGTAATGCTGCAAAAGGTTAATAATGGCCCCATAAGATGCGCCATAGAAAAATATGCCCCATATGCTGCTCCCTAAAGGTTATGTCCCCATAAGATGTTCTATAGATTATGCCCCATATGCTGCTCCATAGATTATGCCCCATAAAATGCTCCATAGATTATGCCCCATAAGGTGCTCCATAGATTATGCTCCATATGCTGCTCCATAGATTATGCCCCATAAGATGCTTCATAGATTATACCCCATACGCTGCCCCATAATATGCTCCATAGAATAGGCCCCATATGCTGCTGCAAATAAAAAAGACATACTTACCTATTGTTGCTGGGGGCCAGGTGTGGGTGTCCTGAGCAGGCAGGGATACTGGTGCGCAATGTTGGACACCGCTGTATGCCACTCTGTCTTCCAGGTCCCTCTGTCAGTGACTGTTCAGGCAGAGTGCGTGGCACTCACTGACTCATTGCATCCTTTGACCTGAACATCACAGCCAGAGAACGCAGAGGACAGAACGGCATGCAGCAGTGGAACAGGAACAAGTGAATATATCATATACTTACCCCCTCCTGGTGCAGTCTCTGCAGCCCCGCTTCTCCCACGATCTCCGGCAGCAAATCCATCCTTCAGTGGTCATGTGGTACAGCTCATTAAAATCATGAATATGCACATATTCATGACTTTAATGAGCGGTACCACGTGATCACTGAAGGAAGGTGCCTGAGACTGTGGGAGAAGCAGGGGGGCTGCAGAGACACGCCAGAGGGGTAAGTATGATCTGACACCCCGTTCCCCCTCTCCTGCCGACCCCTTAGCATATATGACTCGAGTATAAGCCAAGAGGGGGATTTTCATCCTTAAAAAATGGGCTGAAAATCTTGGCTTATACGCAAGTATATACGGTACTTTTATTATACTCTGAGGTCTGTAGAGACCCCAAAGCATAGTAAGGGACATTAAACACTTCACCTGGTTTCACCTTCATGAGAGAGACAAATTTTTCAATTCTGACCAGTGTAACTTTATGTGGTAACTCTGGAACGCTTCAATGGATCCCACTGATTCTCAGAATAATTTTGAATGACCTATTGTACTTTATGATAGAGGCAATTTTTTTATAAGACTTGTGCTTATTTGTGAAAAAAATAGAAATTTGGTAAACATTTGGAAAATTTTGCAAATTTTCAAACTTAATTTTTATGTCCTTAAATCAAAGATTTATATCACAAAAAATAGATAATAAATAACATTTCCCACATGTCAATTTTGCATCAGCACAATTTTTGAAGCATTTTTTTTAAGGAAGTTAGAAGGGTTAAAAATTGGCCAGGGATTTATAATTTTTCCAACAAAATTTACAAAACAATTATTTTTAGGGACCACTTCACGTTTGAAATGAATTTGAGGGGCGTATATGGCAGAAAATACCCAAAAGTGGGACCATTCTAAAAACTGCACCCCTCATGGTGCTGAAACCCAAATTAAAGAAGTTTAATTACCCTTCAGGTGTTTCATGGGAATTAATGGAATGTGGAAAGAAGAAATAAGAATTTCACTTTTTTTCACATGCAAATTGCCTCTTCAGAAAGAAAGAGGACTTTTACTCTACAGCGCCACCTATTGGTAGTAGCGATCCTACAAGTCACAATCAACCCTTTTTACGAGTCTTGTAATATGACTTAGGATACAAGTCTACAAGACTCGTTAAAGGGTTGATTGTGACTTGTAGGATCGCTACTACCAATAGGTGGCGCTGTAGAGTAAAAGTCCTCTTTCTTTCTGAAGAGGTAATTTGCATATTATTTTCCCAGAGGAGCATTGCACGGCGAATAAGCCTCCTTACCTTGACAAGCCACAGCTGGCATGTCACTCTCCGCAAGGAGAAACCTTACCTCTTAGACTTTTTTTCACAAAACTTTTCCTTTAGATCCAATTATTTTACTTTCACAAGCAATTTATCCTGACCATTCTGATACCCCATATGTGCGGGAAAACCACTGTTTGGGCACAGGATTCAGAAGGGAAGAAGTGCCATTTGATTTTTTTTTAATACAAAACTTGCTGGAATAATTAGCGGATCTTATGTCATATTTGGAGAGCCCCTGATGAGCCTGAACAGTAAAAATCTCCCATAAGTGACACCATTTTGGAAACTAGACTCATCAGGGAACTTATCTATGTGTGGTGAGCACCTTGAAACCTCAAGTGCTTCACAGAAGTTTATAACGTGGAAATAAAATTACCTGAAAATATAAAAAAATCACATTTTTCCCGCAAAAATGTTTTTTTAGCCCTAAATTTTGTATTTTCACAAGAGTAACAGAGTAACAGGAGAAAATGGACCCCAACATTTGTGGTGCAATTTATCTTGAGTTCATCAATACCCCATACAGTGCATCGCGAAAGTATTTGGCTCCACGGAACTTTTCAACGTTTTCCCACATATCATGCTTCAAACATAAAGATACCAAATGTAAATTTTTGGTGAAGAATCAACAACAAGTGGGACATAATTGTGAAGTTGAACGAAATTTATTGGTTATTTATAATTTTTGTGGAAATTCAAAAACTGAAAAGTGGGGCGTGCAATATTATTCGGCCCCTTTGCTTTCAGTGCAGCAAACTCACTCCAGAAGTTCATTGTGGATCTCTGAATGATCCAATGTTGTCCTAAATGACTAATGATGATAAATATAATCCACCTGTGTGTAATCAAGTCTCTGTATAAATGCACCTGCTCTGTGATAGTCTCAGGGTTCTGTTTGAAGGACAGAGAGCATCATGAAGACCAAGGAACACAACAGGCAGGTCCCTGATACTGTTGTGGAGAAGTACATGTGTCTATATCAATGTATTATAAGTTGTTATAATGTTTCCCTTTAATGTGCTGTGTCTTCCATATCGGTAATGTACCTAATAGAGGCAGGGACAGAAACAGTTAACTTGTGGGTTGGGCCAGCAGCAGTAAGGCCACACAAATCTGCTTTTTCCATCCAGAACTGACTGGGACGTCTGACAGGGCAGACGTACATGGACATAGGGCACTGCCATGCCTCCAGAACAGGGGGAACTGTTGCCCTGGGTTCCCAAGGACTACAGAATAAGGAAGGCTAAGGACTGCAATACGGGCCTCAGGACACCCAAAAGGCCCCCCCGCTTCTGAAGGGTTCATCCCGACATGTGGAATTCCCCTGATCTTTGGCTGCTTCAACTGCTGTGGGTGTGGCTGGAGAGTGTGATAGGGACAGAGCAGGAAAGCCAGTGTTGTACTCGTGTCTTCCTATTTTACCACCATTCACTAAACAAGTTGTTTTCCCCGTTGGACAGTGGTTGCCTCTTCTGCCTCTGTGTTGCCCGGACTGCTGCTGTTGGAGCATAGAATCATAAAATCATAGAATCGTAGCATTGGAAGGAACTTCTTGGGCCATCTGGTCCAACCTGCTGCTCAAAGCAGGATTCGCTAAATCATCCCAGACAGATGTCTGTCCAGCCTCTGTTTGAAGACTTCTATTGCAGGAGAACTCACCACCTCTCGTGGCAGTCTGTTCCACTCATTGATCACTCTGTCAAAAAGTTTTTTCTAATATCTAATCTGTGTCTCCTCCCATTCAGTTTCATCCCATTGCTTCTAGTCTTTCCTTGTGCAAATGAGAATAAAGATGATCCTTCTACAATGTGACAGCCCTTGTAGACAGCTATTAAGTCTCCTCTCAGTATTCTCTTCTGCAAGCTAAACATTCCAAAATCCTGCAACCTTTCCTCATAAGACAGGGTTTGCAGACCGATCACCATTCTGGTCGCTCTTTTTCTGAACTTGCTCCAGTTTGTTGATGTCTTTTTTAAAATGTGGTGCCCAAAACTGGACACAGTATTCCAGATGAGGTCTGACCAAAGAGGAGTAGAGGGCAATAATGACTTCACGTGATCTAGACTCTCTGCTTCTGTTAATACATCCTAGAATTGCATTTGCCTTTTTTTGCTGCTGCATCACACTGTTGACTCGTATTCAGTCTGTGATCTATTAGTATACCCAAGTCTTTTTCACATAAACTGTTACTTAGCCCTATTCCTCCCATTCTGTACATGCTTTTTTTATTTTTATTGCCCAGATGTAGTACTTTGCATTTTTCCCTGTTAAAAACCATTCTGTTAATTGCTGCCCACTGCTCCAGTTTATTTATATATTTTTGAATCCTCTCTCTCTTCTCTAGTATTAGCTGTCCCTCCTAGCTTTGTGTCATCAGCAAATTTAATCAATTTACCCTCAATTCCTTCAACTAAATCGTTGATAAAGATGTTGAACAATACAGGGCCCAGGATAGAGCCCTGTGGTACCCCACTTGAGACATTCTTCCAACTGGATGTGCAGCCATTTACGACCACTCTTTGGGTCCGATCACTAAGCCAGTTATGAATCCACCTAACAGTTGCGTTGTCCATTCCATACTTAGCCATTTTTTCAATAAGGATTGTGTGAGATACTTTGTCAAATGCTTTGCTGAAGTCAAGATATACTATATCTATAGCAAGAACAAGGTATGTTGTGAGAAAGATTGTGTTGGTCCCAACTGTCTATGTGCAAGGGACCATGGGAGTGTTCACTGTTAGATGGCCCAGTGGACTCTATTCCTGTACTGTGCCTTTAAGAACCCAGCTCTGACTACCCTCCCCTGGTCGCCCTTGTTACACAACCATGCATACCACATGTCTCCTAGCTACCCTCTGTGTTTTATAGTTATAGATTACACTGCTGCTGCCATTGTTGGCCATACACTGCTAGACTTTGCTTGCCTGCCCTGTCAAATTTATCTGCTTTGTGAGTTCTGCCACTGACACTGCTCTTCCAATCCAGTCAGACATTTTCTAGCTGTATATTGCGTTTTATTGTGTTTTTTACAATGACAGAAATCTCTTTACCTTCTCCGTTCCCCCACTGCCAATGCACTGTCACCCCCAACCACACATCTCCTGCCCGCCAACTTTGTTTTATAGTGCTGTACTGTATTGCTGCTACCAGGGCTGTCATTGCTGGCCTTACACTTCCAGTCAATTCTTTGGGTGACCCATTATATGCATTTACCATGCAGCATCTGCTGGTGCCACAGCTTCTAGGCATTGTTGTATAGCTGTATTGTTGCAGCTCGGCATGTACAGGGTATTTAGTCGATACATTTTTTGCAAAAACTGTATAGCAAGCTGCTCCACCACGTCACGGTAACCCTTCATGGAGCAGTCTCTATCTAATGTATTTAAAACCTGAACATGTGAACAGTGTCTAAATGAACAGGATACAGATAGGCGCCCCCCAGTATGGGCTCGTGGTGCAAGGCAGCTCATTTATGTGCATGTCACACAAGAGATGGGTGGGGTCTCCCAAACCATGCTAAGCAAGGAAAAATGGATTAAAAACATATGTGACATGCACAAGTGTGAACAAGTCGGTCAGACACTGTTCACGCCACCCACTGGCTGAAATACAACAAGAAAACACAAAATGACAAATTTGCAAAAATACTCTGCAGTAAAAAATATGACAGTAATCAGCAAGTGCTGGATAACAAATACAGGGTATTTAGTCGATACATTTTTTGCAAAAACTGTAAAGCAAGCTGCTCCACCATGTCTCGGTAACCCTTCACGGAGCAGTCCCTATCTAATGTATTGTTGTATAGTTGTATTATTGCAGCTCGGCATGTTTCAGTTGGAAATTCTGGATAGTTTCACAGAAAACATACTTTGAAGAGCCGGGAGAGACCTGATTAGTCCGATAACATCTTCAGCTGGATTCTCCCCACCCTACTCTATTTGTTTGACAGGTCCCTGAGTGTACACACAAGGGACAATTCTGTCAAGTAACTGGATGGTGGCTTAGGGACACCAGAGATGTCAAGTCTCTTCCTATATTCCCCGGCTGGCTTTTCAAATTATGTTTTCTCAGAAATGCTTTAGCGTTTCAGAGTAAACCAGATCTGTCGGCAATTGCCCAGCCACACTCTGATTCATACCGGTTGAGGTAAGAGCCCAGGAGGTCCCTTCCAACTCTACGATTCTATGATTCTATAGTGGTGAGTTCTCCTTCAATGGATGTCTTCAAACAGAGGCTGGACAGACATCTGACTGGGATGATTTAGCGAATCCTGCTTTGAGCAGGGGGTTGGACCAGATGGCCCAGGAGGTCCCTTCCAACTCTACGATTCTATGATTCTATCTATGATTCTAAATCTAATGACAGGTTCCATTTTATTTTTTTCATATTTTGGGCTGACATTCTGGGGATTTGGAAACATTTAACTGTTTACTACAGAGTCACTGGATGTTCTCAAGTTCCAATGAATTGAACTTACAATGGTAATGTTAGAAAAATATTGTAAAGTGAGGAACCACTGTATTTAGGTCATAGTTCTCCAACCTTTTTTAGTGTACCTTAAAATTAATTGTGCTGTTAACTTTCACATTTGCAGGCAAATCTGCTGATCGCGCAAGTAGGAGTAGGGAGTGATCTTCAATTCGGTAACGTAATTTGAATGAGGAAACATACATATGACCTCTTCTTGGGCCTAAGGCATCTAACTTTAGTAAATGTATTATCTAGAGGCACTTTACAGAAAAGCCACTGTTCCTAATATTGTTAGCAGTATTTTATTTACCTGTTTATATGCACATACATCTAAATGAGTCTCCCGCTGCTGTAAACTGTCTGACTTTTGTTAGTTCCTGAATAATTCGTCATCTCCCCACAGTCCTTATGGTAATATATGTTGTTTGTAAATTTTTATAGTTTGCAGTAAATCTAGGACAAGCATTGGAATAAAAGAAGCATTTATATTAACACTGACAGATTTGTGCAAGGGAAAGAAAACAGGATGAAGCCTAGAGAGGCACAATGATGACTATAAGACTGAAAGCCATAGAGAAAGGTGGCATGGAATGTTTTTGGCCAAACACACCAATGACAAAACCAGTCTTCCATGTTTTTGCCTACTGAGAGGAACCTACTGACAAATTTCTTCTTTTGAATAAAAAAGTTAAAAAAAAAAATCACAATATTAGCATAGAGCATAGCAGAGTTGTCAAAGTCCATAGAATGTAAATACTTTCTTGCTCACAGTTACAATGGCTGAAGGTATTAAATAATTCATACACCTTTTATTTGATTTATTTTACTTATTTATACACATTTATTTTATATTACCATTAAGAGATGCAGGTATTAAAGGGTGAGAGAAGTCATAACATATTGCCTAGAACAGTCTTCTAATGATAGTCCTTCCTCAGAATAAGCTTGCAGATGCTGCATACTCCAACAGGCCTAAGGGTATGTGCACATGTTGCAGATTTGCCTGCGGAATTTTCTGCACAGAATCCGCACCTCTTGGCAGAAAACGCAGGTGTTTTTTATGCAATTTTTATGAGTTTTTGATGCAGATTTTTTTTAGATGTTTTTTAGCAAAGTCCAGTCTAGCCTCTTGATTCTTGATGCTTATGAGTGGCTTGCACGGTGCAGTGAACCCTCTGTATTTACTTTCATGCAGTCTTCTCTTTATGGTAGATTTGGATATTGATACGCCTACCTCCTGGAGAGTGTTGTTCACTTGGTTGGCTGTTGTGAAGGGGTTTCTCTTCACCATGGAGATTATTCTGCGATCATCCACCACTGTTGTCTTCCGTGGGCGCCCAGGTCTTTTTGCATTGATGAGTTCACCAGTGCTTTCTTTCTTTCTCAGGAGGTACCAAGCTGTAGAGATAGCCACTCCTAATGTTGTAGCAATTTCTCGGATGGGTTTTTTCTGTTTTTGCAGCTTAAGGATGGCTTGTTTCACCTGCATGGAGAGCTCCTTTGACCGCATGTTTACTTCACAGCAAAAACTTCCAAATGCAAGCACCACACCTCAAATCAACTCCAGGCCTTTTATCTGCTTAATTGAGAATGACATAACGAAGGGATTGCCCACACCTGTCCATGAAATAGCCTTGGAGTCAATTGTCCAATTACTTTCGGTCCCTTTAAAAACAGGGTGGCACATGTTAAGGAGCTGAAACTCCTAAACCCTTCATACAATTTTAATGTGGAAACCCTCAAATGAAAGCTGAAAGTCTGAACTTCAACTGCATCTGAATTGTTTTGTTTAAAATTCATTGTGGTAATGTCTAGAACCAAAATTAGAACAATGTTGTCTCTGTCCAAATATATATGGACCTAACTGTAGATAATAGATAGATAGATAGATAGATAGATATGGGACAGATGGATATATAGATATGGGATAGTTAGATAGATAGATATTTAGATAGATAGAAGGATAGATATGGGATAGATAGACAGATAGATAGATAAAGTGGGGTAAAAATGGCATGGGCTCCAGAGCAATTTTCTGCACCAGAGGGGGAATGCAGACGGCCGGGGCCAATATTTTTAGCCTGGGAAGGTGTTAATACCCTTGGAGCTTCCCATGAATATCAGCCCGCAGATAGCCTTTACTGGCTATTAAAATAGGGGGACCCACCCAAAAAAATGATATGGGGTTCCCCTATAATTTATAGCCAGAAAGGCTATGCAGAGAGCTACGGGCTGATTTTCATAGTCTTGGAAGGGACCATGGATATTGGCGCCCTCCCCGGCTAAAAATACCAGTACCCAGCTGCCCCAGAATTGGCGCATCTGTACGATGCACCAATTCTGACACTTAGCCCCTCTCTTCCCACTGCCGTGTAGTGGTGGCTAGAGTTGAGCGAAACGGGTCGAAAAAATTCAAAAGTCGCCGACTTTTGGCAAAGTCGGGTTTCATGAAACGAAACCCGACCCTAGGATGAGGTCGGCCACGAGGTCGGCGACTTACGCGCCAAAGTCGCGTTTCAAAAGTTTGTTTTGCGCTCTTTTTCAGCCAATCAGGATCCACGGACACTGTGGGCAACGTGATGACATAGGCACGGGTCACCACCATCTTTCAGAAGGGCATGCAAGTGATTGGCTTGCTTTGGTGGGCGTCACAGGGGGTATAAAAGGGTGTGCACGCCGACCACCATCTTACTTCTGCCGATCTTAGTATAGGGAGAGGTTGCTGCTGATTCTGTAGGGAGAGCGTTAGGCAGGGAAGAAGACAAAAAAACTGCTTCTGCTGCTAGCGATTTGGCCTGCACAACACACCAGTCACTGTGTGTGCAGTGAAAGGGGAGGCTATATAGTGGTGTATCAGTGGTGTTGGTTGTTGGGCTGCCTTCTAAGGCTTCCTGACATTCCTGCATTGCTGTTTACCCACTGCTCTGCAAACTGCTTTTTTAAAAGCAATCCAATCTCCCTTATCCTCTAGTCACTTTTGTCACAGCTGTGCCATCGAGCCTGTCACATAGCGCTCAGATATCAGTGGGCCTCACACAATCCAAAAGTGTCCAGTGTCCAAAAGTGTGTGCAGAGATTCAAAATCTCCCTTATCCTCTAGTCACTTTTGTCACAGCTGTGCCATCGAGCCTGTCACATAGCTTTCAGATATCAGTGGGCCTCACACAATCCAAAAGTGTCCAGTGTCCAAAAGTGTGTGCAGAGATTCAAAATCTCCCTTATCCTCTAGTCACTTTTGTCACAGCTGTGCCATCGAGCCTGTCACATAGCGCTCAGATATTCATTGGGCCTCACACAATCCAAAAGTGTCCAGTGTCCAAAAGTGTGTGGAGAGATTCAAAATCTCCCTTATCCACTAGTCACTTTTGTCACAGCTGTGCCATCGAGCCTGTCACATAGCGCTCAGATATCAGTGGGCCTCACACAATCCAAAAGTGTCCACTGTCCACAAGTGTGTGCAGAAATTCAAAATCTCCCTTATCCTCTAGTCACTTTTGTCACAGCTGTGCCATCGAGCCTGTCACATAGCGCTCAGATATCAGTGGGCCTCACACAATCCAAAAGTGTCCACTGTCCACAAGTGTGTGCAGAAATTCAAAATCTCCCTTATCCTCTAGTCACTTTTGTCACAGCTGTGCCATCGAGCCTGTCACATAGCGCTCAGATTTCAGTGGGCCTCACACAATCCAAAAGTGTCCAGTGTCCAAAAGTGTGTGCAGAGATTCAAAATCTCCCTTATCCTCTAGTCACTTTTGTCACAGCTGTGCCATCGAGCCTGTCACATAGCGCTCAGATATCAGTGGGCCTCACACAATCCAAAAGTGTCCATCCAGTGTCCAAAAGTGTGTGCAGAGATTCAAAATCTCCCTTATCCTCTAGTCACTTTTGTCACAGCTGTGCCATCGAGCCTGTCACATAGCGCTCAGATATCAGTGGGCCTCACACAATCCAAAAGTGTCCAGTGTCCAAAAGTGTGTGCAGAGATTCAAAATCTCCCTTATCCTCTAGTCACTTTTGTCACAGCTGTGCCATCAAGCCTGTCACATAGCGCTCAGATATCAGTGGGCCTCACACAATCCAAAAGTGTCCACTGTCCACAAGTGTGTGCAGAAATTCAAAATCTCCCTTATCCTCTAGTCACTTTTGTCACAGCTGTGCCATCGAGCCTGTCACATAGCGCTCAGATATCAGTGGGCCTTACACAATCCAAAAGTGTCCAGTGTCCACAAGTGTCTGCAGAAATTCAAAATCTCCCCTGTCCTATAGACACCTTGTACCTTGTTTTACATTACTATATAGTTTGTTGGATTTTGTCTACATTTCTACCAAAAATGAGGAAGGCTGGTGGAAGAGGCCATGGAATTGGGCGGGGGTTGGCAGCTGGTAATGATGGTGTTGGTGGTGGATCTGATGGTAGTGGCAAGAGCAAAATAGGACCGAATGCAGAAGGTGCTGACACTGCGTCATCGTCTGGCTACATAAGGCCTCGAACGCTTAGTTTTCTAGGAGTTGGCAAACCGCTTTTAAAGCCAGAGCATCAGGAAAAAGTTTTGTCTTACATTGCTGACTCAGCCTCCAGCTCTATCGCCTCCTCTTCTTCAGTTGTAAAAAGTAAAAGCACTGAGTCGTCATTGGAGGCTCATGTTCATGAACCACACCTTTCCTTGTGTCCTTCACCCCAACCAAGATTGAAGGATGACGCAGGCCATACTACTGATTACTCCATGGAGCTGTTTTCACATACCATGCCTGGATTATCAAGTGAAATGGTGAATTACCCAGGCCAAGATGAATCTGACATGGAGTGCACTGATGCACAGCCGCTGATGGATGATTCTGCTGGTACATTCACTCAGAGCACTACATTGTCCTCGCAGTGTACAGAGCCAGATTTTGACCCTGATGAGACTCAGGTGCCCCTTCCCGCACACTATACCACCATACACGGTGACACAGAGAAAGGTGCACATGACATAGAAGAGGAGGTGATGGATGACCCAGTTGTTGACCCAGATTGGCATCCATTGGGGGAAGAGGGTGCTGCTTCCAATAGCTCAGAGGAGGAGCATCCACAGCAGACATCGACATCGCAACAGCTGTTATCTGGCAGGCCCGGAGCACTCCAAAGACAGGTTCCAAACATCAAAAGAGTTGCTGGACAGCTTGTCCAGAGGGTCAAAAGATCACAGCGTGCTAGGCCGCAAAATGTCTGCCAAAGTAGGAAGAGTGCAGTGTGGCACTTTTTTGAACAAAATCCTCATGATCAGGCCAAGGTTATCTGTAAGAAGTGCGCAAAGACCTTTAGCCGAGGGAAAAATCTGAAAAATTTGAATACCAGTTGCATGCTTAGACATTTAACCAGCATGCACTTGCAAGCGTGGACACAACACCAAACCTCAAGTGCCACATGTGCAACTGATCACAACGAAGGTAGTCAGCAACGCTACATTGTTTCCCCCACTGTAAGCCCACCGGTTAGCACAGCAGCAAATGTTGAGGTGTCGTTGCAAGACCACAGCAGTCAGGGAATCCCACTGTTATATCAAGGAAAGATTGATTCTAGGCCATCAGAAAGAACACCAACTCCATCACTATCATCAACCCTCTCTCAGTCCGCCCTGTCCACTGCTACTTCCACCATATGCAGCTCTCAAGTCCAGCTCACCCTCAAAGACACTATGAGTAGGTCAAGAAAGTACTCAGTCTCTCATCCGCGTACACTGGGTTTGAACGCCCACATTGCCAAACTAATCTCGTTTGAGATGATGCCCTTTCGGTTGGTGGAAAGCACAGCTTTCCGTGAACTCATGGCCTATGCAGTACCACGCTATGACCTACCCAGTCGCCACTTCTTCTCTCGCAAAGCCATCCCAGCCCTCCACCATCATGTGAAAGACCGCATTGTCCATGCACTCAAGCAGTCAGTGAGCGGAAAGGTGCACCTCACAACTGATGCATGGTCCAGTCGGCATGGCCAGGGCCGTTACGTGTCCACCACTGCGCACTGGGTTAATGTGGTGGATGCAGGGTCCACAGGGGACAGCGGTGGTGGGACAGTGCTGCCTAGCCCACGGTATAGGAAACAGTTGGCTGTAGGCGTTCGACCCTCCTCCTCCTCCTCCTCCAGAAGCGAAAGCTCGTCCACAGAGCGCAGTCGTACGAGCACTCCATCTGCAGCTGCCACTGTTGCACACGATGTGTCCCCCTATCGAGCAGCTAGTGGAAAGCGTCAGCAGGCTGTGTTGCAGATGATGTGTTTGGGCGACAGACACACCGCCGAGGTGCTGGCCGAGTACTTGAAGCGACAAACTGAGTCATGGCTGGGCAGTGTACATCTTGAGGCAGGCAAGTTAGTGATAACGGCCGTAATTTTGTGGCAGCCATAGCCCTTTCAAAACTCAGCCACATACCTTGCTTGGCTCACACCTTGAACCTGGTGGTGCAGTGCTTCCTCAAAAATTATCCGGAGTTAACAGCCCTGCTCCAGAAGGTGCGAAGACTGTGCGCGCACATCCGCTGGTCGCCTGTACACTCCGTTCGTATGCAGAAGCTGCAGCGATTGCTCCACCTTCCCAACCACTGCCTCATTATCGACATTGCAACAAGGTGGAACTCCACCCTGCACATGGTGGAGCGGCTGTGCGAGCAGAGGCAGGCCATAATGCATTTGTGGGAGGATACACGGCCAGGCACTTTGAGAGCAGACATGGAGTTGACAGGTGTGCAGTGGTCGAAGCTGAAAGACCTTTGTAAAGTCCTTCAGTGTTTTGAGGAATGCACACAGCTGGTAAGCGCAGACGACGCCATCCTAAGCATGAGCATCCCACTTATGCGTCTGCTCATGCAAACTTTGACGCACCTTAAGGAGCAGGCGTCTGCAGCCAATGTTGATGAGGAGGAAGAGGAGGAGGGAATCCTTGATGACATTCAGCCATTGTCTGCTCAGGGACCTCTCCTGGACGAGGTGGAGGAAGAAGTGGAGGAGGAGGATGATGATGGGGATGATTACTTAGGGGAGGAGGATGCATCTCGTGGAGCAAGTGAAAATGTTGGCGTGGCAAGGTCTGGTACAGGGTTTGTGCGTGACTGGAGGGATGTGGATTTGCCAGAAAGTGTTCCTCCACCCAGCACTCGCAGTGCATCATTGACACCGGGAACATTGGCCCACATGTCATATTATGCCTTGCGGATCCTAAAAAGGGACCCCCGCATTGCCAAAATGATGAATGATGACGACTACTGGTTGGCCAGCATCCTGGATCCACGCTATAAAGGCAAATTACAAAACATCATGCCACAGGAGAACCTTGACCTAATATTGGCTAATAAACAAGCAACTCTGGTAAATCGGTTGCTTGAGGCATTCCCAGCACACAGCAGCGGTGATGGTTCTCACACGAGCCGTACAGGCCGGGGGCAGCTTGGCAGAGGTGTTCGTGGTGCACACAGCAGAAGTGGCGTTAGAGACAGGGGTTTCATGACAATGTTGTGGACTTATTTTTCAAATACCGCTCACACAACTGGTAATACTGCATCGATGGAAAGTGACAGGAGACAGCAGTTGTCAACTATGGTTACAAACTACTTTTCCTCCCATATCGATGTTCTCCCACACAGGTCATTCCCCTTTGACTATTGGGCCGCTAAACTGGACACCTGGCCTGAATTGGCCCAATATGCCTTACAGGAGCTCGCTTGCCCAGCTGCAAGTGTGCTATCGGAAAGAGTCTTCAGTGCAGCTGGATCAATCCTGACAGAAAAAAGGACCCGTCTGTCAACCCAAAATGTGGATGATCTAACCTTCATTAAAATGAACCACTCATGGGTTTCCAAGGATTTTGTCCCACCTTCCCCTGATGACACATAGGGTGACAGAAAAATGGCTTGCTTTGGTCCAGCTCTTCCTGGTACTTCACCTATTTCGCCTTTTGCATCAGCTGAATATCCAACATCAACATATGCCACTTTCTAAAACTCCCTAACTGTGCTGCCTCCCCCCCCATGGCCGGGGTCACCACCTACCGCACGACACCGTGCGAGTGCTGTTGCCCTGGACAGGTGGGTAGGCCGACTCTTGGGCGCGGGCACTGGCACAGGGTCCCTCATAGTGCAATCAAGTGTCTCTGATGGTGGTGGTGCACACCCGCCGTCAGACACACCGCTGTACTATGAGGGGCCCAGTGCCAGTACCGACGACCACGAGTGGGCCCCCCTTGCTTGGGCAGGGCCCCAGCATTTGCAATCTTTACCTCTCCCTGCTCCTCCGCTGTGTAATCTGGGCCGTCAAATCCATACTGTGCCTGACACCGTCTGAGCCTGCCTCCTGCTGTATAGACATATATTTTGAATGTGTACGCTATCCATACATGTTATCCAGGGATACGGTACCCTTTCTAACCTTTGTGCAATCACGTGCAATCCATACTGGGCCTAACACCGTCTGAGCCTGCCTCATGCTGTATAGACATATATTTTGAATGTGTACGCTATCCATACATGTTATCCAGGGATACGGTACCCTTTCTAACCTTTGTGCAATCACGTGCAATCCATACTGGGCCTAACACCGTCTGAGCCTGCCTCCTGAGACATATATTTTGAATGTGTACGCTATCCATACATGTTATCCGGGGATAGGGTACCCTTTCTAACCTTTGTGCAATCACGTGCAATCCATACTGGGCCTAACACCGTCTGAGCATGCCTCATGCTGTATAGACATATATTTTGAATGTGTACGCTATCCATACATGTTATCCAGGGATACGGTACCCTTTCTAACCTTTGTGCAATCACGTGCAATCCATACTGGGCCTATCACCGTCTGAGCCTGCCTCCTGAGACATATATTTTGAATGTGTACGCTATCCATACATGTTATCCAGGGATACAGTACCCTTTCTAACCTTTGTGCAATCACGTGCAATCCATACTGGGCCTAACACCGTCTGAGCCTGCCTCATGCTGTATAGACATATATTTTGAATGTGTACGCTATCCATACATGTTATCCAGGGATACGGTACCCTTTCTAACCTTTGTGCAATCACGTGCAATCCATACTGGGCCTAACACCGTCTGAGCCTGCCTCATGCTGTATAGACATATATTTTGAATGTGTACGCTATCCATACATGTTATCCAGGGATACGGTACCCTTTCTAACCTTTGTGCAATCACGTGCAATCCATACTGGGCCTATCACCGTCTGAGCCTGCCTCCTGAGACATATATTTTGAATGTGTACGCTATCCATACATGTTATCCGGGGATACGGTACCCTTTCTAACCTTTGTGCAATCACGTGCAATCCATACTGGGCCTAACACCGTCTGAGCCTGCCTCATGCTGTATAGACATATATTTTGAATGTGTACGCTATCCATACATGTTATCCAGGGATACGGTACCCTTTCTAACCTTTGTGCAATCACGTGCAATCCATACTGGGCCTAACACCGTCTGAGCCTGCCTCCTGAGACATATATTTTGAATGTGTACGCTATCCATACATGTTATCTGGGGATACGGTACCCTTTCTCACCTTTGTGCAATCACGTGTAATCCATACTGGGCGTGAGAACAGCTGGCGAGCTGTTAAGCAAGCTACAGCACCTGTCCAGACAAGTACAGGGATTCCCTAGCGAGGAGACTTATTTGATTGTTTTCAATGTTGGGACAGCAATTTTTGGGGAGCACTATACTCTGGAGAATGATAGATGGGGCCCACCATACACTGGAACATTCCAAAGGTGGACATCAGACACTGGAGCAGCATTTACAGGGCCCATTATACACTAGAGCATTAGAAATGGGGCCCATTATGTTTGGAGCATTATTTGGGCCCATAAGACAGTGGAGCTTCATCCATGGGGACTAACATATACTGTAGCATTATGTGGAGCTCATCATATACTGTTTCAAACATTATATGGGACCAATGATTCTGTATGGAGAAATAGATGGGCCTCGTCATGAGATGTAAAAAGTGAGGTATTTTTCATTGTACTATACCGCTATTTCTCTGCCGTATCGGAGCATGATGAGTTGTGGTATGTGTTAAAGGGGCGCTCTTTCGCCCAGGGCACATGAAAACCTGGAGCCAGCCCTCCCCCCCCACAGTTTGTAGCCAAATAACCCCCATTTTTCAGTGCGTAACTTGTATTATGAAGTTAATTAAGGTTGACAAGCTTAAGAAAGAAGAATTGATGCTTTTGGCATTCAAATGGGCACTGTAGGTGTGTTTCCTGTCCTCCTCTCACTGCCGACTTTTATTCCCCATTGACTTACATTGGGTTTCGTGTTTCGGGACGACCCCGACTTTTCCCTATAATCGGACGATCTTGCTCGACCCGACTTTTGGAAAAGTCGGGTTTCACGAAACCAAACACGACCCTAAAAAACCAAAAGTCGCTCAACTCTAGTGGTGGCATATGGGGTAATAAGGGGTTAATGTCACCTTGCTATCCATTATTAATATTATAGTAGGAAAGGGTTAAAAAAAAAAATCACACACATATTAATGTATTTTAATGAAATAAAACACGACACGGTTTTTCATATTTTTATTGCAGGCCTTATCCATGTGACGCATATCAAACTTGTTGAATAATCCAAGGAATATAAACGTAACTTTGTGTACATGTATTCCTTTAAAAAACTATACCTGTATTGATAAATTAGATTTATAAAAACACCTATTCCCGTGAAAAAATGGAACAAAGTCCACAATAAATATCAGACATAGAAGACCATCAATAAAGCCCTACAAAAGGACTACAATAACCTATCTGCAAACCTTCCTTACCGTGGAGGTTGGCACCCTAAAAGAAACGATTATTTCGTGCCCCCACTCAACGTAGAGTCTCCCTATCTCCCCTATCTCACCCTAGATGAAAAGGTGGGAAAACAATATTTGATAGGAAGGGAAATAACAAGAAATGCAGAAAAAAACTTTTAGTAGGAAAAAATAATAATAAATACTAAATACTAGAGTTGAGCGACTTTTGGTTTTTTAGGGTCGCGTTTCGTTTCGTGAAACCCGACTTTTCCAAAAGTCGGGTCGAGCAAGATCGTCCGATTATAGGGAAATGTCGGGGTCGTCCCGAAACACGAAACCCAATGTAAGTCAATGGGGAATAAAAGTCGGCAGTGAGAGGAGGACAAGAAACACACCTACAGTGCCCATTTGAATGCCAAAAGCATCAATTCTTCTTACTTAAGCTTGTCAACCTTAATTAACTTCATAATACAAGTTACGCACTGAAAAATGGGGGTTATTTGGCTAAAGTTGTGGGGGGGGGAGGGCTGGCTGCAGGTTTTCATGTGCCCTGGGCGAAAGAGCGCCCCTTTAACACATACCACAACTCATCATGCTCCGATACGGCAGAGAAATAGCGGTATAGTCCAATGAAAAATACCTCACTTTTTACATCTCATGACGAGGCCCATCTATTTCTCCATACAGAATCATTGGTCCCATATAATGTTTGAAACATTATATGATGAGCTCCACATAATGCTACAGTATATGTTGGTCCCCATGGATGAAGCTCCACTGTCTTATGGGCCCAAATAATGCTCCAAACATAATGGGCCCCATTTCTAATGCTCTAGTGTATAATGGGCCCTGTAAATGCTGCTCCAGAGTCTGATGTCCACCTTTGGAATGTTCCAGTGTATGGTGGGCCCCATCTATCATTCTCCAGAGTATAGTGCTCCCCAAAAATTGCTGTCCCAACATTGAAAACAATCAAATAAGTCTCCTCGCTAGGGAATCCCTGTACTTGTCTGGACAGGTGCTGTAGCTTGCTTAACAGCTCGCCAGCCGTTCTCACGCCCAGTATGGATTGCACGTGATTGCACAAAGGTTAGAAAGGGTACCGTATCCCTGGATAACATGTATGGATAGCATACACATTCAAAATATATGTCTCAGGAGGCAGGCTCAGACGGTGTCAGGCCCAGTATGGATTGCACGTGATTGCACAAAGGTTAGAAAGGGTACCGTATCCCTGGATAACATGTATGGATAGCGTACACATTCAAAATATATGTCTATACAGCATGAGGCAGGCTCAGATGGTGTTAGGCCCAGTATGGATTGCACGTGATTGCACAAAGGTTAGAAAGGGTACCGTATCCCCGGATAACATGTATGGATAGCGTACACATTCAAAATATATGTCTATACAGCATGAGGCAGGCTCAGACGGTGTTAGGCCCAGTATGGATTGCACGTGATTGCACAAAGGTTAGAAAGGGTACCGTATCCCTGGATAACATGTATGGATAGCGTACACAATCAAAATATATGTCTATACAGCATGAGGCAGGCTCAGACGGTGTTAGGCCCAGTATGGATTGCACGTGATTGCACAAAGGTTAGAAAGGGTACCGTATCCCCGGATAACATGTATGGATAGCGTACACATTCAAAATATAGGTCTATACAGCATGAGGCAGGCTCAGACGGTGTTAGGCCCAGTATGGGTTGCACGTGATTGCACAAAGGTTAGAAAGGGTACCGTATCCCTGGATAACATGTATGGATAGCGTACACATTCAAAATATATGTCTCAGGAGGCAGGCTCAGACGGTGTCAGGCACAGTATGGATTTGACGGCCCAGATTACACAGCGGAGGAGCAGGGAGAGGTAAAGATTGCAAATGCTGGGGCCCGTCGGTACTGGCACTGGGCCCCTCATAGTACAGCGGTGTGTCTGACGGCGGGTGTGCACCACCACCGTCAGAGACACTTGATTGCACTATGAGGGACCCTGTGCCAGTGCCCGCGCCCAAGAGTCGGCCTACCCACCTGTCCAGGGCAATGGCACTCGCACGGTGTCGTGCGGTAGGTGGTGACCCCGGCCATGGGGGGGGAGGCAGCACAGTTAGGGAGTTTTAGAAAGTGGCATATGTTGATGTTGGACATTCGGCTGATGCAAAAGGTGAAATAGGTGAAGTACCAGGAAAAGGTGGACCAAAGCAAGCCATTTTTCTGTCACCCTATGTGTCATCAGGGGAAGGTGGGACAAAATCCTTGGAAACCCATGCGTGGTTCATTTTAATGAAGGTTAGATCATCCACATTTTAGGTTGACAGACGGGTCCTTTTTTCTGTCAGGATTGATCCAGCTGCACTGAAGACTCTTTCCGATAGCACACTTGCAGCTGGGCAAGCGAGCTCCTGTAAGGCATATTGGGCCAATTCAGGCCAGGTGTCCAGTTTAGCGGCCCAATAGTCAAAGGGGAATGACCTGTGTGGGAGAACATCGATATGGGAGGAAAAGTAGTTCGTAACCATAGTTGACAACTGCTGTCTCCTGTCACTTTCCATCGATGCAGTATTATCAGTTGTGTGAGCGGTATTTGAAAAATCAGTCCACAACATTGTCATGAAACCCCTGTCTCCAACGCCACTTCTGCTGTGTGCACCACGAACACCTCTGCCAAGCTGCCCCCGGCCCGTACGGCTCGTGTGAGAACCATCACCGCTGCTGTGTGCTGGGAATGCCTCAAGCAACCAATTTACCAGAGTTGCTTGTTTATTAGCCAATATTAGGTCAAGGTTCTCCTGTGGCATGATGTTTTGTAATTTGCCTTTATAACGTGGATCCAGGATGCTGGCCAACCAGTAGTCGTCATCGTTCATCATTTTGGCAATGCGGGGGTCCCTTTTTAGGATCCGCAAGGCATAATCTGACATGTGGGCCAATGTTCCCGGTGTCAATGATGCACTGCGAGTGCTGGGTGGAGGAGCACTTTCTGGCAAATCCACATCCCTCCAGTCACGCACAAACCCTGTACCAGACCTTGCCATGCCAACATTTTCACTTGCCCCACGAGATGCATCCTCCACCCCTAAGTAATCATCCCCATCATCCTCCTCCTCCTCCTCCTCTTCTTCCTCCACCTCGTCCAGGAGAGGTCCCTGAGCAGACAATGGCTGAATGTCATCAAGGATTCCCTCCTCCTCTTCCTCCTCATCAACATTGGCTGCAGACGCCTGCTCCTTAAGGTGCGTCAAAGTTTGCATGAGCAGACGCATAAGTGGGATGCTCATGCTTAGGATGGCGTCGTCTGCGCTTACCAGCCGTGTGCATTCCTCAAAACACTGAAGGACTTTACAAAGGTCTTTCAGCTTCGACCACTGCACGCCTGTCAACTCCATGTCTGCTCTCAAAGTGCCTGGCCGTGTATCCTCCCACAAATGCATTATGGCCTGCCTCTGCTCGCACAGCCGCTCCACCATGTGCAGGGTGGAGTTCCACCTTGTTGCAATGTCGATAATGAGGCGGTGGTTGGGAAGGTGGAGCAATCGCTCCAGCTTCTGCATACGAACGGAGTGTACAGGCGACCGGCGGATGTGCGCGCACAGTCTTCGCACCTTCTGGAGCAGGGCTGTTAACTCCGGATAATTTTTGAGGAAGCACTGCACCACCAGGTTCAAGGTGTGAGCCAAGCAAGGTATGTGGCTGAGTTTTGAAAGGGCTATGGCTGCCACAAAATTACGGCCGTTATCACTAACTACCTTGCCTGCCTCAAGATGTACACTGCCCAGCCATGACTCAGTTTGTCGCTTCAAGTACTCGGCCAGCACCTCGGCGGTGTGTCTGTCGCCCAAACACATCATCTGCAACACAGCCTGCTGACGCTTTCCACTAGCTGCTCGATAGGGGGACACATCGTGTGCAACAGTGGCAGCTGCAGATGGAGTGCTCGTACGACTGCGCTCTGTGGACGAGCTTTCGCTTCTGGAGGAGGAGGAGGAGGAGGAGGGTCGAACGCCTACAGCCAACTGTTTCCTATACCGTGGGCTAGGCAGCACTGTCCCACCACCGCTGTCCCCTGTGGACCCTGCATCCACCACATTAACCCAGTGCGCAGTGATGGACACGTAACGGCCCTGGCCATGCCGACTGGACCATGCATCAGTTGTGAGGTGCACCTTTCCGCTCACTGACTGCTTGAGTGCATGGACAATGCGGTCTTTCACATGATGGTGGAGGGCTGGGATGGTTTTGCGAGAGAAGAAGTGGCGACTGGGTAGGTCATAGCGTGGTACTGCATAGGCCATGAGTTCGCGGAAAGCTGTGCTTTCCACCAACCGAAAGGGCATCATCTCAAACGAGATTAGTTTGGCAATGTGGGCGTTCAAACCCAGTGTACGCGGATGAGAGACTGAGTACTTTCTTGACCTACTCATAGTGTCTGGGAGGGTGAGCTGGACTTGAGAGCTGCATATGGTGGAAGTAGCGGTGGACAGGGCGGACTGAGAGAGGGTTGATGATGGTGATGGAGTTGGTGTTCTTTCTGATGGCCTAGAATCAGTCTTTCGTTGATATAACAGTGGGATTCCCTGACTGCTGTGGTCTTGCAACGACACCTCAAC
Source organism: Dendrobates tinctorius (assembly GCF_039654945.1). NCBI lineage: Eukaryota > Metazoa > Chordata > Amphibia > Anura > Dendrobatidae > Dendrobates > Dendrobates tinctorius. The sequence continues at coordinate 105,241,656 of NW_027361690.1, read as the reverse complement.
ATTTGCTGCTGTGCTAACCGGTGGGCTTACAGTGGGGGAAACAATGTAGCGTTGCTGACTACCTTCGTTGTGATCAGTTGCACATGTGGCACTTGAGGTTTGGTGTTGTGTCCACGCTTGCAAGTGCATGCTGGTTAAATGTCTAAGCATGCAACTGGTATTCAAATTTTTCAGATTTTTCCCTCGGCTAAAGGTCTTTGCGCACTTCTTACAGATAACCTTGGCCTGATCATGAGGATTTTGTTCAAAAAAGTGCCACACTGCACTCTTCCTACTTTGGCAGACATTTTGCGGCCAAGCACGCTGTGATCTTTTGACCCTCTGGACAAGCTGTCCAGCAACTCTTTTGATGTTTGGAACCTGTCTTTGGAGTGCTCCGGGCCTGCCAGATAACAGCTGTTGCAATGTCGATGTCTGCTGTGGATGCTCCTCATCTGAGCTATTGGAAGCAGCACCCTCTTCCCCCAATGGATGCCAATCTGGGTCAACAACTGGGTCATCCATCACCTCCTCTTCTATGTCATGTGCACCTTTCTCTGTGTCATCGTGTATGGTGGTATAGTGTGCGGGAAGGGGCACCTGAGTCTCATCAGGGTCAAAATCTGGCTCTGTACACTGCGAGGACAATGTAGTGCTCTGAGTGAATGTACCAGCAGAATCATCCATCAGCGGCTGTGCATCAGTGCACTCCATGTCAGATTCATCTTGGCCTGGGTAATTCACCATTTCACTTGATAATCCAGGCATGGTATGTGAAAACAGCTCCATGGAGTAATCAGTAGTATGGCCTGCGTCATCCTTCAATCTTGGTTGGGGTGAAGGACACAAGGAAAGGTGTGGTTCATGAACATGAGCCTCCAATGACGACTCAGTGCTTTTACTTTTTACAACTGAAGAAGAGGAGGCGATAGAGCTGGAGGCTGAGTCAGCAATGTAAGACAAAACTTTTTCCTGATGCTCTGCCTTTAAAAGCAGTTTGCCAACTCCTAGAAAGCTAAGCGTTCGAGGCCTTATGTAGCCAGACGATGACGCAGGGTCAGCACCTCCTGCATTCGGTCCTATTTTGCTCTTGCCACTACCATCAGATCCACCACCAACACCATCATTACCAGCTGCCAACCCCCGCCCAATTCCACGGCCTCTTCCACCAGCCTTCCTCATTTTTGGTAGAAATGTAGACAAAATCCAACAAACTATATAGTAATGTAAAACAAGGTACAAGGTGTCTATAGGACAGGGGAGATTTAGAATTTGTGGCGGCCCACTGATATCTGAGCGCTATGTGACAGGCTCGATGGCACAGCTGCCTGTGACCAAAGTGACGAGAGGATAATGGAGATTTTGAATCTCTGCACACACTTTTGGACACTGGACACTTGTGGATTGTGTGAGGCCCACTGATATCTGAGCGCTATGTGACACGCTCGATGGCACAGCTGCCTGTGACCAAAGTGACGAGAGGATAATGGAGATTTTGAATCTCTGCGCACACTTTTGGACACTGGACACTTGTGGATTGTGTGAGGCCCACTGATATCTGAGCGCTATGTGACACGCTCGATGGCACAGCTGCCTGTGACCAAAGTGACGAGAGGATAATGGAGATTTTGAATCTCTGCACACACTTTTGGACACTGGACACTTGTGGATTGTGTGAGGCCCACTGATATCTGAGCGCTATGTGACACGCTCGATGGCACAGCTGCCTGTGACCAAAGTGACGAGAGGATAATGGAGATTTTGAATCTCTGCGCACACTTTTGGACACTGGACACTTGTGGATTGTGTGAGGCCCACTGGTATCTGAACGCTATGTGACAGGCTCGATGGCACAGCTGTGACAAAAGTGACTAGAGGATAAGGGAGATTGGATTGCTTTTAAAAAAGCAGTTTGCGGAGCAGTGGGTAAACAGCAATGCCAGCGTGTCAGGAAGCCTTAAAAGGCAGCCCAACAACCAACACCACTGATACACCACAATATAGCCTCCCCTTGCACTGGACACACAGTGACTTGTGTGTTGTGCAGGCCAAATCGCTAGCAGCAGAAGCAGTTTTTTTGTCTTCTTCCCTGCCTAACGCTCTCCCTACAGAATCAGCAGCAACCTCTCCCTATACTAAGATCGGCAGAAGTAAGATGGCGGTCGGCGTGCACGCCCTTTTATACCCCCTGTGACGCCCACCAAAGCAAGCCAATCACTTGCATGCCCTTCTGAAAGATGGTGGTGACCCGTGCCTATGTCATCACGTTGCCCACAGTGTCCGTGGATCCTGATTGGCTGAAAAAGAGCGCAAAACAAACTTTTGAAACGCGACTTTGGCGCGTAAGTCGCCGACCTTGTGGCCGACCTCATCCTAGGGTCGGGTTTCGTTTCATGAAACCCGACTTTGCCAAAAGTCGGCGACTTTTGAATTTTTTCGACCCGTTTCGCTCAACTCTACTAAATACTATATGCACATGGACGGCTAGCACACAAAAAGGCTAAACAGCCTATAGATACTAAGCAGCATATGCCACCCCAAACATACACAGACCATATTACCAAGATAAAAAAAATGATCAAAAAAGTACTAAATATACATTGCCACAGGTACATAATGGCGATAATTTTATGTAGTAAATTTCATGTAGTAAACATGCACCTTATACGGTGCTGATAATAAATAACCTTATCCTGGACATTAAGGTCCAGTCAACATAAACATGAAATAATAAACACCACATGGTGATTACTTATCATAGAAAGTCACCTCGACGCGTTTCCCCGGTATGATGGTTCATCAGGAGGTCAAAGACTTTAGTACCACAGATGTTAGGTGAACTTTATGATGCCCCAGATACCATGATGAAAAAGGCCTCCGTATAAGGTGCATGTTTACTACATGGGATCATAAAATTATCGCCATTATGCTCCTTTTATAGGCCATGTGGTGATATATAGCTTATCATTAGCTGTGGCAATGTATATTTAGTACTTTTTTGATCATTTTTTTATCTTGGTAATATGGTCTATGTATGTTTGGGGTGGCATATGCTGCTTAGTATCTATAGGCTGATAGCCTTTTTATATGCTAGCCGTCCACATGCATATAGTATTTAGCGTTTATTATTATTATTTTTTCTTACTAAGAGGTTTTTTCTGCATTTCTTGTTATTTCCATTCCTTCATCCCCTTCCTATCAAATATTGTTTTCCCACCTTTTCATCTAGGGTGAGATAGGGGAGATAAGGAAAGTCTACGGTGAGTGGGGGCGCCAAATAATCATTTCTTTTAGGGCCCTAATCCATGTGACACCCTCGTTCTCCTGTAATTAAAAGTAAAATATTAAGCCAACCGTATACTCCCTGTCCGAAGCAGTCCAATTAATAACGAGTGGCCCATGACGATCTCCCCTATAGAGCAGTGACATCAGGTGATATCACTGCTCTACAGGGCCTCCCAGGGATGAACTGACAGGAGATAATCCTCTTGCAGTGCATCACTGAGGTTACCTGAGGTCATTCTCTCACTTTACGGCAATGCTGCATGGGAATTCTCTCACACAGCATTGCTGGGTGAGAGAATGAACTTAAGTGACCTCTCTCTCCCGGCATCGGCAGAGGGATATACACCGCGGAGGATTACCTCCTCTGTGAGTGTGTCGCAGTGGCCGTGTACACCAAAGATCGTCATGGGATACTTGTTATTAACTGGACTACGGCGGAAAGGTAAGTATAGGTTGGTTTATTATTTTGTTTTTATTAAAGGAGACAAGGGCATCGGGGACTAGGGGATTGGTAAGTATGTACTCTATATTATGTGTTGTATGTTATATGTATGTTCTGTCTGTTATATGTATTGTAGGGATTGAACTCGCTTAGGTGTGACGGGAGACAACCAGGAGGCACGTTCCTTTTAAAAGTTCACAGGGTTTATTGCTTCATAACCCATAAAGCAGCACATAACACAAGGAATAGCCTTTAGCTCAGGCAAAAGCAAGCATAAGTGTCCATGATTTCAGGCTCAGTCCTGGAGCCTCAGCAAAACACAGGAGGCTTATCCCTACTCACTTACAGCCAATATACATAGGCCTCCCCGGGTCAGCAGCCTCAGCATGTGGTCTTCAGGAAGGTAGCACACCTTCTTCCACCTAGGCCTGCTGGGACCTTCCACATGGCTCAATCAGATCCATTGCTCTCTCTCATGTGACCTACTCTGGTTACCTTATATGGTCTGTAGTCACGCCCAGCGGGTCACATGGCTATGACCTCATCACAGGTCCTTCAAGCATTCATACACATACTTTATTATGATACTTTTAAACACACCCCTGGGTGGATTTGTAGATAGCTCTCGCTGACACAATGTAACAACAGCTCAGCAGTGCCTCTGCTGATCAGCACATAAGCAAGCCTTCATCTCAAGGCCACCTACCTTGAGATACCTAACGATCCTTCAGCATCCTATATCCATTACCACAATGGATATGACTGTAGGCCCGTCCTGTGACACCCACACAGCGCCCCCTAGCGAACATAGTGGTCACTGCACCACAGTATGTACTGTATGTTATGTTAGTGTTTTTTTTTTTTTACTACTGATCACAGCCATTGTCTGATGGGACTACTTTCCCATCAGCGGCAATGCTGTCACTATGAGCATTCATTACCGGATGGGAGGAGTAGTCCCATCAGACAGACAATGGATGCCTACACAGACACGCGCACACACAAACACAGACACACACACAGAGACATGCACACACACATACACACAGTCACTGCCCACACACTATACACGCACACAGTTACCACCCACACACTTCTCTCCTCCCGATCTGCAGCGTTTCATCCACAGCAAAACTGCAATTTATTTTAGACCTGCGGTTTTGCTGTGGTAGTGCCTGACTCAATGCAAGTCAATGGGTACAGAAATGCTGCAGATCCGCACAAAGAATTGACATGCTGCGGAAAATAAAATGCTGCAAATCCGCACGTTTTTTTCTGCAGCATGTGGACAGCAATTTTTTTCCCCATAGGTTAACATTGTTTTGAGACACACTTGTGGATTTATTGCGAATTTGCAGCGGAAAATCCGCTGCAGATCCGCAATAAATCCACAACATGTGCACACAAGCTAAACGTTATGTAAAGAATGGTTTTAAAACTCTCTACTTTCAACCCGAATGGTCATACTATAGATGTGAGTGGACCTTATAGTAAAAATTAAAATGGGTCTCTGATGCTGTTTCAAAATACTTTAACCCAACGGCATAACTAATTCCTCATAAGCCCTGGTGCAAAATTTGGACCTGGGCCTCCTATCTTCATGTTGGTCAGTGAGATATAAGGGCCTTTATAGCATTCTGCATCCTATAAAGACATATGTATAATAGTGGCCCCATAGTGGCACATCCTGTAATAACATCCCCTTTCCTTGCCTCTTCCTGTCACCTTCCTGCAGTAATGCTTCCTATCCTTGGCCCCTTTCTGTAATAATTTCCCTAGTTCTGGCCTTTTTCTGTAATAATTTCCCTCATCCTGACCCTCATCCTGTCATAATGTCTCTAATCCTATGTCCCTTTCTGTTATAATATCCCCTTTCATGGGTCGTTTCCTGATATAATGTGTCCCCTAATGGGCCCCTTCCTGGTATAATGTCTCCCATCCTTAGCCCTTTCCAGTAATAATGTTCACTATCCCAGGCCCTTTCCAGGGCACCTTACTATAATAAATTTTTATATACAGTGGCATGTAAAAGTTTGGGCACCATGTGAACAGTTAGTAAGTTGAAGATAAAATGATCTCCATAGGGCTTAAAGGTAAAGATTACACATTTTAATTGTATTTTAGGCAAAAAACATATAAATTTAAACACACGTGATCAAAATTGTTGGTACCCCTTGTTTAATGACAGAAAAACCAACAATAGTCACAGAAATAACTTGAATCTGACAAAAGTAAGAATGAATAAAAAATCTATGAAAATGAACAAATGAAAGTCAGACAATTGCTTTTCAACCATGCTTCCACAGAATTTAAAAAAAATAAATAAATAACACTCATGAAATAGGCCTGGACAGAAATGATGGTACCCTTAACTAGAGATGAGCGACTTTGCCTTTTTTAGGGTCGAGTCGGGTTTCATGAAACCCGACTTTCTCAAAAGTCGGGTCAAACGAAATCGGCCGACTATAGGGAAAAGTCATGTGTCCGACTTAAACACGAAACCCAATGCAAGTCAATGGGGAAGCAAAGTCGGCAGAGAGTCGAGGACAGGAAACACACCTACAGTGCCCATTTCAAAGCCAAAAACATCAATTCTTATTACTGAAGCTTGTCAGTCTTAATTTACTTTATAATAATAGTTACGCACCGAAAACTGGGGGTTATTTGGATAAAGTTGTGGGGGGGTAGGGCTGGCTCCAGGTTTTCATGTGCCCAGGGCCAAAGAGTGCCACTTTAACACATACCACAACTCATGATGCTCCGATACGGCACAGAAATATAGGTATAGTACAATGCTAACATGACATGACTGATCTATTTTATATTCTACAATAGCTCAAAAAAAGGACAGCATATTACTCCATACAGTATTATGGCCACCACATTGTGCGCCATACAGAATATTGAGCCCCATATATTTCTCCATGCAGAATAATTGGTCACATATAATGTTCCATACAGTATATGATGAGCTCCACATAATGCTACAGTATATGATGGTCCCCATGGATGATGCTCCAGTGTGTTATGGGCCCAAATAATGCTCCATATATAATGGGCCCCATTTCTAAAGCTCCAGTGTATAATGTGCCCCATAGATGCTGCTCCAGTGTGTGATCTGCCCCATTTAGAATGCTCCAGTATATATGGATGTCATGGATGATGCTCCAGTGTCAGATGTCCCCCATTTGGAATGCTCCAGTATATGATGGGCCCCATAGATGCTGCTCCAGTGTCTGATCTGCCCCATTTAGAATGCTCCAGTATATGATGGGCCTCATGGAAGATGCTCCAGTGTCAGATGTCCCCCATTTTGAATGCTCCCGTATATGATGGGCCCCATTTTTAATTAACTCAGGCATGGTATGTGAAAAGAGCTCCATGGAGTAATCTGAAGTGTGTGCTGCCGCATCCTTAACTTTTGGTGTGAGTGAAGGACACAAGGAAAGTGGTTGCTCCTGACCAGAAGCCTGCACTTACGACTCAGTGCTTGCATTTTTTTAAACTTAAGAAGAAGAGGCGATAGAGCTGGAGGCTGTTTCAGCAATGTAAGCCAAAAACAGTTCCTGATGCTCTGGCTTTAAAAACAGTCTACCTCCTCCCATAAAACGGAGCCTTACAGACCTTCCAGAGCTACACCATGATGCAGGCTCAACACCTCCTGCCTTAGCTGCTATTGCGCTTTTGGCACTACCAGCAGATGCACCACCACCATCAGTACCAGGTGGCCCCCACGGCCACGTCCGCATCCTCTTCCACCATACTTCCTCATGTTTTAGAAAATTGACCCAAAATACCAGCAGATACAAGGTACTGTATCAGAAGCGTACAGCTCTATACAGTCTAGGGATAACAGTAAATCTCCAAATATATTTCATGAGTCATACACATACGCTCACAGGCTCAGTATGGATTACCCAATAACATAAAAAGGTTAAAAAGGGTGCAGTATCACCAGATACAAGGTATACATAGTATAGTGTAAACATTCTGAATCTCTGTATACATTTCAGGAGGCAGACACAAACGCTCTCAGGCCCAGCATGGAGTACACAAGAATATGAAAAGCTGTAAATGGGTAATGTAACACAAGCGTACACCTGTACAGAGTCACCCTCAGACGCTCACTCAGTCTGTGCTTGACCATAATAAAGAATGTTGCAAAAAAGGTACTGGATAACAAGATAGCAAGTATATATATTCTAGGGTACAATTGAAATCTCCATAAACATAGTCCCGTAGTCAGTCTCAGACACTTACTCAGTATGGATTTGACAGTAAAATGTCGAACAAAGGTACTGTATAACAAGATATAAGCTGTATCGAGTATAGGGTAAAAATTGGTATCTCCGATTCACCGTAAATATAGAAGGCATAAACCACACAAGTTCACACATGCTCACTCACTATGGATGATACCGTAATGCAACATTTGGAACAAAGGTACTGTATCAGCACATACCAGGTGTGTCCAGTCTAGGGATAATTGTAAATTTTCGTCTTTACTTCCGGAGTCAGACACAGACACTCACAGGCTCAGTATGTATTACACCAGAATTTAACAAGCAGAAAAAGCGAAAGGTAGTTGAAGCGTACAACAGTATACAGTGTTGTGGTACTTTTAAATCTTTGAATATATTTCAATCTCAGTAAGCCAGTCCAGACTCTCCGCTACTGGAAACTACATGGATACAAGTACAAACGGAAATTCGAGTGTTATCAGAAATTTGGGAATTACTCATCGCAGGAAAACCTCCCGGTAGATGTTGCAGAGGCGATGCAGACCCTCAATTACTGTGTCTGTGGAGACAGTGAAAATGGTTCTTTGTGAAGAAAGGATTGCTTTATCGCAGTAGCATGGATTACATCACTGTTACTGGTCTCCATTAAACTGTGATCACAGGGAGAGATGTACACATGGACCTCACTGCCTATAATGATGTGTCTGGTCATTTTGGAGTGCCAAAGACAGAAGCCACAGGCCGTAGACGATTCTATTGGATTGGCATGAGAGGAGACATTGAAAAATGGTGGCAGGAATGTCACAAGTTTGTGACTATCACAACTGTGAAAGGTGATCATAAAGCACCACTGCATTCGCTTGTAAGTTGGCATCCATTACAAATGGCAGCCATTGATCATCTGAAGGTAGAGGCCAGCAGGACACAGCATAGCTACATCTTTACCATCATCGATCAATACACCAAATTTCTAGTGGCCGTCCCTGTGAAGAATTTAACTGCCCAGATTACACAGCAGTGGAGCAGGGAGAGGTAAGTATTGCAACTTGCAAGAGCTGTAGCCATGACCAAGTAGGGGGGACACACTCGTGGTCGACGGTACTGGCACAGGGCCCCTCATAGTACGCAGGTGTGACTGACGGTGAGTGGGCCCCCCACCGTCAGAGACACTTTATTGTACTATGAGGGGCCCTGTGCCAGTGCCGTCAGCCATCTGTGGGCCCATCCACCTGTTCAGAGCAATGGCACTTGCCCGGGTGCGCCAGGTGTTGACCCCAGCCATTGGGGGGGTGGGCAGCCCACTTAGGGAGGTTTAAAAAATGGAATATGTTGATGTGTTGGCGGGACATTCAGCTGCTGCAAAGGGCGGAATTGGGCAAGTCCGAGGAAGAGGAGGACAAAAGCGAGGCAGTTTTCTGGGAACCTATGTGTCATCAGGGGAAGGTGGGACAAAATCCTTTGCAACCCATGCATGGTTCATTTTAATGAAGGTTAGATCATCAACATTTTGGGTTGACAGACGGGTCCTTTTTTCTGTCAGGATTGATCCAGCAGCACTGAAGACTCTTTCAGAAAACACACTAGCAGCAGGGCAAGCGAGCTCCTGTAAGGCATATTGTGCCAATTCAGGCCAGGCGTCCAGTTTAGAGGCCCAATAGTCAAAGGGGAATGACTTGTGAGGGAGAACATCGATATGGGAGTAGAAGTAGTTTGTAACCATATTTGACAACTGCTGTCTCCTGTCACTTTTAATCGATGTAGTATTAGCAGTCATATGAGCGGTACTTGAGAAATCATTCCACAACATGGTCATTAAACCCTTGTCTCCAACGCCACTTCGGCTGTGTGCACCGCGAACACTTCTTCCATTGTGCCCACTACGGCTTGTGGGAGAAACAGCACCGCTGCTGTGTGCTGGGAAAGCCTCAAACAAGAGTTGCTTGTTTGTTAGCCAATATTATCTCTAGGTTCTCCTGTGGCATGATGTTGTGCAATTTGCTTTTGTAGCGAGGATCGAGGATGCTGGCCAGCCAGTAGTCATCATCTCTCATCATTTTGGAAATGCGGGGATCCCTTTTTAGGATCCGCAAGGCATAATTGCACATGTGGGCCAATGTTCCATGTGTCAATGATGCACTTCCAGTGGTGGGTGGAGGAGCACTTTCTGGCAAATCGACAACCCTACAGTCACGCACAAACACTGTACCTGACCTTGGAATGCCAACATTTTCTCTTGCCCCCTGAGAAGCATCCTCCTGCCCAAAATAATCATCCCCCTCATCCTCCTCCTCTTCTTCCTCCACCTTGTCCAGGACAGTTTCCTGACCAGACAATGGCTGACTGTCATCAAGGCTTCCCTAATCCTCCTCTGCAGACACCTGATCCTTAATGTGCGTCAAACTTTGCATGAGCTGACGTATAAGTGGGATGCTCATGCTTATGATGGCGTCATCTGCGCTTACCAGCCATGTGCATTCCTCAAAACACTGAAGGACTTTACAGAGGTCTTTCAGCTTTGACCACTGCAAACCCGACAATTCCATGTCTTCCCTCAAACTGCGTGCCCGTTTATTCTCCCACAAATGCATTACAGCCTGTCTCTGTTCACACAGCCTCTCAACAATGTGCAGGGTGGAGTTCCACCTTGTTGCAACGTCTATGATTAGGCGGTGCTTGGGGAGGTGGAGCAATCACTGCAGCTTCTGCATACGACTGGAGTGTACGGCTGAGTGACGGATGTGTGAGCACAGTTTTCGCACCTTATGGAGCAGGGATGTTAACTCCAGATAATTATTAAGGAAGCACTGCACCACCAGGTTCAAAGTGTGAGCCAGGCAAGGTATGTGTGTGAGTTTTGCATGGACTATGGCTGCCACAAAATTACGGCCGTTATTGCTGACTACCTTGCCTACCTTGCCTGCCTCAAGATGTAGACTGCCCAGCCACGACTCTGTTTGTCGCTGTAAGTAGTCGGCCAGTACCTCCACGGTGTGTCTGTTGTTGCCCAAAGACATCATCTTTAATACAGCCTGCTGATGCTTACCACTAGCTGTTCGATAGTGGGACACCTCGTGTGCAACACTGCCAGCTGTGGATGGAGTGCTCGTGCGACTGCGCTCTGTGAACCAGTTTTCGCTGATGGAGGAGGAGAAAAAGCCTACAGCCAACTGTTTCCTATACCTTTGGCTAGGCAGCACTGTTCCACCGCCGCTGTCCCCAGTGGAGCCTGCATCCACCATATTAACCCAGTGCGCAGTGATGGACACGTAATGGCCCTGGCCATGCATCTGTTGTGAGGTGCACCTTTCCACTCACTGACTGTTTTAGTGTATGGACAATTTGGTCTTTCATATGCAGGTGAAGGGCAAGGATGACTTTTCGAGAAAAGAAGTGCTGACTGGGTAGGTCATAGCATGGGACAGCATAGGCCATGAGGTCGCGGAAAGCTTTGCTTTCAACCAAACGGTAGGGCATCATCTCTAATGAGATTAGTTTGGCAATGTAGGCGTTCAAACAAAGTGTACGTGGAAGAGACGATGAGTACTTTCTGGTAGGGTGAGCTGGACTGGAGAGTTGCATATGGGGGAAGTAGCGGTGGACCGGACGGAGTGAGAGGGGGTTGGTGATGGTATTTGTGGTGATGGCCTAGATTCAGTGTTGTGTTGCAAAACCGTTGTGATTCCCTCAGTGCTTTGGCCTTGCAACGACACATGTGCTACCTGAGGTTCTGTAGTCCATCCACGCTTGCAAGTGCATGTTGATTAAATGTCTAAGCATGCAACTGGTATTCAAATTTCTGAGTTGTTTACTTCGGCTAAAGGTCCTTCCGCACTTCTTACTGGTAACCTTTGCCTCATCAGTAGGATTTTGGACAAAGAAGTGCCAGACTGCACTCTTCCTACTATGGTATACATTTTCTGGCCTTGCATGCTGTGCTAAGTTGACTGTCTGGCCAAGCTGTCCTGCAACTATTTTAGTTTTTGGTCCATGTTTTTGGACAGTTATGGGCCTGCCAGATAACCGCTGCTGCGATGTCAATGCCTGCTGCGGATCCTTCTCCTTATCTGATCTATTTCCAGCGCCACCCTCCTACCCCAATGGATGCCAATCCGGGTCAAAAACTGGGTCATCCATCACCTCCTCTTCAAAGTCATCAGCCCCTTCCTCTGTACCTTCCTCTGTGTCACCTTGTAAGGTGGTATAGTATGTGGGAAGGGGCACCTGAGTTTCATCAGGGTCAGATTCTGGCTCAATAGACTGTGAGGGCAATGTAGTGCTCTGGATCGATGTACCAGCAGAATCATCTAGCAGTGGCTGTGCATCAGTGCACTCCATGTCAGATTCATCTTGGACTGGGGAATTCTGGTTTTGACTGGATAACCCAGGCATGGTATGTGAAAAGAGCTCCATAGAGTAATCTGAAGTGTGGGCTGCTGCATCCTTAACTTTTGGTGGGGGTGAAGGACACAAGGAAATGTGTTTTTCCTGACCAGAACCCTGCACTGACGACTCCGTGCTTGCAGATTTTGAACGTTCAGAAGAGGAGACCATAGAGCTGGTGGCTGTTTCGGCAATGTACGCCAAAACCTGTTCCCGATGCGCCGGCTTCAAAAGCGATTTTTCTACTCCAAGAAAAGGCAACCTTACAGGTCTTCTTGGGCCAGACGATGATGCAGGCTCAACACTTCCTGCCTTAGCTGCTATTGTGCTTTTGCCAGAACCTGCCGATGCACCACCACCATCAGTACCAGCTGCGCCCACCTGCCCACGTCTGCAGACTCTTCCACCATACTTCCTCATGTTTGGGAAAATGTACCAAAAATACCAGCAGAGAGATGGTACTGTATGAGGAGCGTCCAGCTTTGTAAGGTGTATGAAAAAAATTAAATCTGTGTATATATTTTGTTAGTCACAGACGCTCCCACAGTATGTATTGAACCGTAATCCAACAATCACATGTACGGAACTGTTTCAGAAGTGTACAGCTGTATACGTTTTTTGTGTAACTAACAATCTCCGTATATGTATTTATGGAGTGTCACACACACACACGCTGACTCTGTATAGATGTTACTGTAATGTGAACGGCAGATATATAATACTGTTTGAGAATTAGACAGCTCTATACGGTGTCTGTATGGAAAATTGTCAATCTCCGTCTATTTCTATAGGGGCTGACACAAGCTGTCCCTGTCTAGTTTTCACCGTAGTCAAACAGCAGATATACAAAGCTGTTTGAAAAGCGGACAGCACTCTAAGGTGTAGGTCTGGAAAAATAGACAATCTCCTTGGCTTTTTTTCCAGAGTAACACTCAGATAACTTCTATTTGTCCATGATACCAGCTGGTACACGGTAGTGTGTGAGGATCATACACCGATATACTGTGTCTGTATGGAAAATTGTCAATCTCCGTCTATTTGTATAGGGACTGGCACACGCTGTCTCTGTCTAGTTTTCACCGTAGTCAAACAGCAGGTATACGAAACTGTTTGAAAAGTGGACAGCACTCTCAGGTGTAGGTCTAGAAAAACAGACAAACTCCTCAGCTTTTTCTTCCAGAGTCACACCCAGATAGCTTCTATTTGTCCGTGATACCAGCCGGTACACGGTAGTGTGTGAGGAGCGTACACCGCTATACGGTCTGTGAAAAAATGAACGCTCAGTAACTCACCAGGGCAAAATAATAAAATTTGCAGTGCTTTGAAAAAAGCAGTTTGAACACCAGTGTGCACACAGCAATGCAGCGAGCAAGTAGCCTTACAATGCAGCCTAATCACCACAGCGCTGCTGCACAAAAGCAAAAATCCTCCCCTTTCACTCCACACTAACTGTACAGTGAAAAGCGCTATCAGCAGAAGCAGTTTTTTTTTTCTTCCCTGCCTAACGCTCTCCCTATTCAGAATCAGCAGCAGCACCTCTCCCTATGCTAAGATAGGCAGAAGTAAGATGGCGGTCGGCGGTCACAGCCTTTTATACCCACTGTGAAGCCGCACAAAGCCAGCCAATCACTTCAATGCCCTTCTCTAAGATGGTGATGGCCGCTGCTTATGTCATCGCGTTGCCAACAGTGTGCGTCCTCCATCATTGGCTGAAAAAAGGAGCTGGAAGCATCATTTGAAAAGTGACTTTGGCGCTCGGGTCGCCGACCTCATGGCCGACCTCACGCTATGGTCGGGTTCCGTTTCATGAAACCCGACTTTGGCGAAAGTCGGCATTTTTTAAAATTGACCGACCCATTTCACTCAACTCTACCCTTAACCTAATATATTGTTGAACAAGCTTTTTAGGTAATTACTGCAATCAAACGATTCCTGTAACTGTCAATGCGACTTTTGCACCTCTCGACAGGTATTTTGGCCCACTCCTCAAGAGCAAACTGCTCCAGTTGTCTTGTGTTTGAAGGTTGCCTTTTCCAGATGACATGTTTCAGCTCTTTCCAAAGATGCTCAATAGGATTTAGGTCAGGGCTCATAGAATGCCACTTCAGAACAGTCCAATATTTTCCTCTTAGTCATTCTTGGGTGTTTTTAGCTGTGTGTTTTGGGTCATTATCCTGTTGCAAGACCTATGACCTGCAACTGAGACCAAGCTTTCTGACACTGGGCAGCACATTTCTCTCTAAGCCCTTGGCAGTCATGAGAGTTCATTGTACCCTGCACAGATTCTATACTCCCTGTGCCAGATGCAGCAAAGCAGCCCCAGAACATAACAGAGCCTCCTCCATGTTTCACGGTAGGCACAGTGTTATAGTGTTATAGTTCATTATTCCATCTCTGAACATAGAGCTGATGTGCCTTGCCAAAAAGTTCAATTTTTGTCTCAACAGCCCATAAGACATTCTCCCAGAAGCTTTGTGACTTGTCAACATGTAGTTTGGCAAATTCCAGTCTGGTATTTTTATGTTTTTTTTTCAGCAATGTTGTCCCCCTTGGCCGTCTCCCATGAAGTTCACTTTGGCTCATACAACGATGGATGGTGCGATCTGACACTGATGTTCCTTGAGCTTGAAGTTCAACATAGTTAACATAGTTTTGAAGGCTGAAGGAATACCTTATGTCCATCAAGTTCAGCCTAATTTTAGTGCAGCTGTTCTGCATTGTTGATCCTGGGGAAGGCAAAAAACCCACAGAGTAGAAGCCAATTTTCTCCATAGGGAAATTCCTTTCCCTAAGCTGGGTTAACCATCTACCTATAATATTCTGTTATTCGTAACCTTCTATACTGTTACTCACAAGCAAGCATCCATTCCTTTCTTAAATTCATTCAGTGAGTTGGCCATCACCACTTCCTCAGGAAGAGAATTCCAGAGCCTCACTGCTCTTACCATGAAGAACCCTCTTCTATGCTGGTGCAGAAATTGTCTTTCCTCCAAATGAAGAGAATGCCCCCTTGTTCTTGTCACAGTCCTTGGTACAAACAGTACATTGGAGAGATCTCTGGATTGGCCTCTGATATACTTGTACATCTATATTAAGTCTCCCCTAAGTCTTCTCTTTTCTAGAGTAAATAGACCTAATTTTGATAATGTTTCTGGGTATTGTAGTGAACCAACTCCATTTATCATTTTAGCAGCCCGCCTTTGAACCCTTTCAAGTTCGGTATTGTCATTCTTGAGCACCGGCTTCGAAAATTGCACAAAAATACTCCAAGTGTGGTCTGACAAGTGATTTGTACAGAGCGAGAATTATGTTTTCATCTCGTGTCCCCAGACCTCTTCTAATGCATCCCATGACCCTATTTGCTTTGGTGGCAGCTGCCTGACACTGGGCACTCCAATTTAGCTTCTTATTGACTAAGATGCCTAAGTCTTTTTCCATGTCTGATTTCCCAAGCAGTTTCCCATTTAGTAAGTAATTGTAGCATCTGTTTCTCCTTCCCATGTGCATAACCTTACACTTATCTGTGTTAAACCTTATTTGCCATTTTTCAGCCCAATTCTCCAATTTACTCAAATCTGTCTGTAGTTGCAAACTGTCCTCCTTTGTGTTAACTACCTTACAGAGTTTTGTATCATCTGCAAATACTGATATTTTACTGTGTAAGCCATCCACTAGATCATTAATAAATATATTAAATAGTAGGGGGCCCAATACAGAACCCTGTGGTACCCCACTAGTAACCCTGGCCCAATCTGAGTATGCACCATTAATAACCACTCTTTGTTTTCTATCACTAAGCCAGCTACCAACCCATCTACACACATTTTCCCCTAGCCCAAGCTTTCTCATCTTACTTACCAATCTTTTATGTGGGACAGTGTCAAATGCTTTAGAGAAGTCGAGATAAATGACATCCAATGATTCTCCTTGGTCCATTTGAGAGCTTACATCCTCATAGAAGCTGATCAGGTTAGTTTGACAGGAGCGATCCTTCATAAATCCATGTTGATATGGAGTTAAACATTTATTAACATTGAGATATTCCATAATGGTATCCCTTAGAAACCCTTCAAAAATTTTACCCACAACAGATGTTAAGCTTACCAGCCTATAGTTTCCAGGTTCCCTTTTACACCCCTTTTTGAATATTAGGACCACATTTGCTTGCCGCCAATCAAAAGGAACAGACCCTGTTTCTATAGAGTCTTTAAAGATAAGGAATAGAGGCCCGTCTATCACATTACTTAACTCCCTTAATACCCGAGGGTGAATGCCACAGGGCCTGGTGATTTGTCAATTTTAATCTTACTAAGGCGGTTCTGCACTTCTTCCTGGGTTAGGCAGGTAATACTTAATGGGGAGTTTACATTATCACTCTGCATTTCCCCTGGCAAATCCTTTTCCTGTGTGAACACTGTTGAGAAAAACGTATTTAAAACATTTGCTTTTCCCACATCGCTCTCTATGATTTCACCCTCATTGTTCTTTAAAGGGCTGACACCATCAATTTTAATCTTTTTACTGTTTATATAATTAAAGAATAGTTTGGGGTTTGTTTTACTTTCCTTAGGCTGGTTTCACATTTGCGTTTTTTTTCGCGGTAATTTAGCGCTAAATAGCGCATGCGTTTTTTTTCCTATTCTTTGCATGGGATGCGCTTATGTGCGCATACACATGCGTTTGTACGCGTTTTACCGCGCATGTGTTTTTTTGCGGTATGCGCTCGGGCGCACAAAATGCAACTTGTTGCATTTTTTGTGCGTCCGATTTGCCTCAAAAAAACGCATGCGCGCGCAATGCGTTTTTTTACAGCAAGACACCCATTATAAGTCTATGGTGAGCATATGTGCGCATTGGCATGCTTATGTATGCGTTTTTTTGCACATGCGTTTTTTTTTTTACCATTAGTTTAGACAATGGAATTTAGGGGTTTGGGTAAAGTTAGGGTTAGTTAAGGGGGTTTAGGGTTAGGGTTAGGGTCAGGGTTAGGGTTAGGGTTAGGGTTAGGGTCAGGGTTAGGGTTAAGTATGGTTTGGTTAAGGGTTAGGGTCAGGGTTAGGGTTAGGGTTAGGGTCAGGGTTAGGGTTAAGTATGGTTTGGTTAAGGGTTAGGGTCAGGGTTAGGGTTAGGGTTAGTGTTAGGGTTAGGGTCAGGGTTAGGGTCAGGGTTAGGGTTAAGTATGGTTTGGTTAAGGGTTAGGGTTAGGGTTAGGGTCAGGGTTAGGGTCAAGTATGGTTTGGTTAAGGGTTAGGGTTAGGGTTAGGGTCAGGGTTAAGGTTAAGTATGGTTTGGTTAAGGGTTAGGGTCAGGGTTAGGGTTAAGTATGGTTTGGTTAAGGGTTAGGGTTAGGGTCAGGGTTAGGGTCAGGGTTAGGGTTAGGGTCAGGGTTAGGGTCAGGGTTAGGGTTAAGTATGGTTTGGTTAAGGGTTAGGGTTAGGGTTAGGGTCAGGGTTAGGGTTAGTAAAGTCATGGTTTGGGTTAGTGTGAGGGGCCACCTAATGTTGGAAAAAAACGCAAACGCGGTAAAAACGCACTAAAAAGGCATACAAACGCATAAAAACGCTGCGTTTTTTTCATGCATGCTCATAAAAATGCTTGAAAAAAACGCAGCAGTTGTATGCTTTTGTATGCGTTTTTCAATGCGTTTTTTTGCGGGAAAAACGCGCTGCAAAAAAAAGCAAGTGTGAAACAGGCCTTAGCAATGAGTTTCTCAGTTTCCACTTTTGCTAAATGTATTTGCTTTATACACATTTTATTTTTTTCTCTATAACTTTTTACTGCTTCTTCATTGCCTTCTTGTTTTAGCTTCCTAAATGCCTTGTTCTTTTTATTTATTGTCCTTTTTACATCCTTATTTAGCCACATTGGTGTTCTCCTGTTCCTATTCCTTTTATTTCTGTATGGTATGGATAGCTCGCAGTGGGTGTGTTAAACTGATTTAAATATTTCCTATTTATTTTCTGTGCTCCTATCTTTGAGGACATTGTCCCAATCAATTCGGCGAAGGTCCTCTCTAAGCTGATCAAACTTTGCTTTCCTGAAATTCAGCGTTTTCGTAACCCCCTTCCAGGGCACCTTACTGAAGGACAAGTGGAATTGTATTATATTGTGGTCACTGTTCCCTAGGTGCCCATCAACTCGTGCTTCTGTTATTCTATCTGGCCTGTTGCTTAAAATTAAGTCCAGAAGGGCTGTCCCTCTAGTTGGGCCCTGCACAAGTGGTGACAGATAATTATCCTTGGTTACTGACAGAAATTGGTTTCCTTTCTGAGATACGCAGGGTTCAGTTTCCCAGTCTATGTCGGGGTAGTTGAAGTCCCCCATAATAATCACCTCATTGTGATTTGCCGCTTTGTCTATTTGTTTCAATAATACATTTTCAGTGGTTTCTGTTATATTTGGTGGCTTATAACAAACCCCTATGAGGATTTTATTACTTTTCCCTCCTTGTATCTCCACCCATAGAGACTCCACTCCTTCATTTCCCTCTTGTATATCTTCTCTTAGTGTGGGCTTTAAAGTGGACTTTATATATAGACAGACTCCACCCCCTTTCCTTTTTTTACGATCCCTCCTAAACAAATCATATCCTTGCAAGTTAGCCGCCCAGTCATAGCTGTCATCTAACCATGTCTCAGTTATTCCTACTATGTCGTATTTTTCCTCATACATTACCAACATTCTTCAATCTTATTGATCAGGCTTCTTGCGCTGGTCAGCATGCAGGAAAGAAGTTTTGCTTCCTTTTTCTTAGCTTCCTTCTGAGTACCTTGTTTTGGGTCCTCTTTACCACATCTAGTATCCTTGATTAGTTTGTCCTTCTGCTGCATGTTCTTGTCTGCTGTTTTTCCTCCCATCCCCTCTTCTTCTAGTTTAAAGCCCTCCTGATGAGTGTGGAAAGTCTTCTGGTGAATGTGTGTTTCCCAGGTATTGTGAGATGTATCCCATCTCTTGCGAGAAGTCCATCGTAGAGGTAATTCACGCCATGGTCCAAGAATCCAAATCCTTGCTGCCTGCACCACCGTCGTAGCCAGTTGTTCACCTCTAGTATCCTATTCCATCTTCTGATGCCATGGCCATCGACTGGGAGGATTGATGAGAAAACAACCTGTATGTTCCGTTCCTTTATTTTCTTCCCCAGAATTTCAAAGTCTTCACAGATAGTTGGTAGGTCATTTCTTGCCGTGTCGTTTGTGCCGACATGTATCAATAGGAAAGGGTAGTCGTCCTTGGATTTGAGGATAGTTGGTATCCTGTTGGCCACATCCTTGATTTTTGCTCCTGGGAGGCAGCATACTTCTCGTGCGGTTATGTCCGGCCTGCAGATAGTTGCCTCTTAGTAGTGAGTCGCCCACAACTAACACTCTTCTTTTCTTTCCGGATGCACTGTTTGTTGCTCATGAGTCTTTTTGAGTGTCATTTGTTTCCGCTTTTGTTGACAGAGTAACTTTTGTTGATAGTGTGTCTTCTCTTGTAGATACGGTATCATCCTGAGCTGTGCCATTTTCGTTCTCCAGCATGAGGGCTTCATATTGGTTGCTAAGCTGTGTGGGTGGTAATGACCACTTGATCCTTTTGCTTCTTTTCGTCACATGGCTCCACTTTTCATCCTCTGTATGTGCTCTGAAGCTTTTCTCACTTTCCAAATCCTGAATGGTTGCTTCTGCTTCATCCAAGAAGTCCTCATGTTCTTTAATTACCTTCAATGTTGCTATTCTTTCTTCCAGTCCCTGCACCTTTTCCTCTAAGAGGGCAACAAGGTGGCACTTCTGACAGGTAAAGTTGAGTTTTTGGGCCGGAAGATCCGTAAACATGTAGCATGTGTTGCAGGTGACCATGTGGATTTTCTTCTCTTCCATATTGCTGATGCAGGCTATGATGGGTGGAAATGCATCGGAAATATGCAGATGAGCTTCCTGCACGGTGTTGGGCTGTGAACACAAACTCCATCTGTGGACGTCAGGCACTCAGACCATCCTCATGGAGTCGGTTTATAACCGTTTGTGCACACACATGCACATTTGTGGCCTGCGGGAGGTCATTTTGAAGGGCTCTTGCAGTGCTCGTCATGTTCCTTCTTGCACAAAGGCTGAGGTAGTGGTCCAGCTGCTGGGTTTTTGCCCTCCTACAGCCCACTCCATGTTTCCTGGTGTACTGGCCTGTCTCCTGGTAGCGCCTCCAGCCTCTGGACACTATGCTGAAAGACACAGCAAACCTTCTTGCCACAGCTCGCATTGATGTGTCATCCTGGATGAGCTGCACTACCTGAGCCACTTGTGTGGGTTGTAGAGTCCGTCTCATGCTACCACAAGTGTGAAAGCACAACCAATATTCAAAAGTGACCAAAATATCAGCCAGAAAGCATTGGTACTGAGATGTGGTCTGTGGTCACCACCTGCAGAATCACTCCTTTATTGAGTGTGTCTTGATAATTGCCAATAATTTCCATCTGTTGTCTATTCCATTTGCACAACTGCATGTGAAATTGATTGTCAATCAGTGTTGCTTCCTAAGTGGACAGTTTAGTTTCATAGAAGTTTGATTTACTTGGAGTTATATTCTGTTGTTTAAGTGTTCCCTTTATTTTTTTTTAGGAGTGTACATAAAAATGAGTGCATGTATGTGTGTTTGTATGTGTGTATCACCCACGCCCACTTCACATAGCAAACAATCACAAAGCATCTTTCATTTCACCAGAGCTGTTTAAAAGAAGCTGAGCTGTGATTGGTTGCTATGAGCAACAGTTTTCCTTGTAGACAGTTATGGTAACTGAGGCCTATTATTCATATCATTTCTATGGTGTTATCATCCTTCAGTAAACCTGGAAATAACACAATTTATTACCGTGCCGACACAGACCACCCTCTGACACAGACTGCAGGGGGAGCCCAGTATCACACAGGATAGGGTTAGATACACAGCTCAGCAGACTGTATTAAACAGGATAGGATTAGATACACAGCCCAATATCACACAGGATAGGATTGGATACACGGCTCAGCAGACATCACACAGGAGAGGATTAGATACATGGCTCAGCAGACAGTGGCATACAGGATATGATTAGATATGTTTGCTCAGGAGACAGTAAGACCCAGGATAGGATTAGTTACATGGCTCAGCAGACAGTATCACACAGGATAAAATTAGATACATGGCTCAGCAGACAGTATCACACAGGATAGGATTTGATACAAGGCTCAGCAGACAGTAACACACAGAATAGGATTAGAAACACAGCGCAGCAGATAGTATCACACATTATAGGATTAGAAACAGAGGTCAGCAGACAGTAACACACTGGATAGGTTTAGATACACGGCTCAGCAAACAGTATCAAACAGGACAGGATTAGATACACAGCCCAGCAGACAATATCACACAGGACACAATTAGATACACAGCTCAGCAGGCGGTATCACTCAGGATAGGATTAGATACACAGCTCAGCAACAGGATGTGCCAAAGAAGAGGACATTTTCATTACAAGAATTCCACTCATTCCATCTGATTTTCCTTTTGATTTTAAATGCCTCCAGTTTCCTCTTCGACTGGCATTTGCAATGTCCATTAACAATGCTCAGGGACAGTCCTTGTTAGGCACCGGATTACTGCAGCTACACTACAGGAATCCAGAGCCTCACATGCTGCTCTGCAGCAAGTCATTCCTAAGGCTAAGTTCCTCTGCCGCTCCACTGAGCTTGCTCACGAGACGATCTCCCATTGGAGGTCGGGAGTCACGTGCTCAGGTCCTTCTCCAGATCTGATTGGTCCATCTCAGAGATCTGGAAGGTCCCGGCAGCGCACGGCTATAAAATGCCCACATGGCCACTCGGTCATGCGCTAGTATAGACTCTTCTTGCTAGATGTGTGAATAGTGATGGATGTATGATTCTGGTGACTGACTTATTAAGATTCCCCTCCCTCTGATATTACGCATGAGGATAGGGAACTATAGAAAGAGTCAGCGCCAGTCAGTGGCAAGCCATAGGCCACTGTGCACACCGCACCTCTACACTAGCATCCGGTGGTGTCACGTCTCTCACGGCACTATCGCATTGTGGCTGTTTCTGCCACCGCGCTACATTCAACAGCGCTTACCGGCATCTGCAGTAGCGACGTCGCACGCACGGTAGGTCTAGACGGACACCACTCCCTGTCCTGGACCCGTGTCCTGTGACCAGATACCGTGCGTGCAATTTCGCTGAGACCTGTGAGTCTAACAGGCTCAGTGTTTATGTTTATGTTACAGCGCCTCTGTGAGTTAACAGAGTCCGCTCTACGCACATCGTGTGAAAATGAGCCTGTGCGCATTATACCGTCATATATGGTGCATACTCAGATTGGGCCAGGGTTACTAGTGGGGTACCACAGGGTTCTGTGTTGGGCCCCATACTATTTAATATATTTATTAATGATCTAGTGGATGGCTTACACAGTAAAATATCAGTATTTGCAGATGATACAAAACTCTGTAAGGTAGTTAACACAAAGGAGGACAGTTTGCAACTAGAGACAGATTTGAGTAAATTGGAGAATTGGGCTGAAAAATAGCAAATAAGGTTTAACACAGATAAGTGTAAGGTTATGCACATGGGAAGGAGAAACAGATGCTACAATTACTTACTAAATGGGAAACTGCTTGGGAAATCAGACATGGAAAAAGACTTAGGCATCTTAGTCAATAAGAAGCTAAATTGGAGTGCCCAGTGTCAGGCAGCTGCCACCAAAGCAAATAGGGTCATGGGATGCATTAGAAGAGGTCTGGGGACACGAGATGAAAACATAATTCTCGCTCTGTACAAATCATTTGTCAGACCACACTTGGAGTATTGTGTGCAATTTTGGACGATGGTGCTCAAGAAAGACATTACTGAACTTGAAAGGGTTCAAAGGCAGGCTACTAAAATGATAAATAGAGTTGGTTCACTACAATACCCAGAAAGGTTATCAAAATTAGGTCTATTTACTCTAGAAAAGAGAAGACTTAGGGGAGACCTAATATATATGTACAAGTATATCAGAGGGCAATACAGAGATCTCTCCAATAAACTGTTTGTACCAAGGACTGTGACAAGAACAAGGGGACATTCTCTTCGTTTGGAGGAAAGACAATTTCTGCACCAGCATAGAAGAGGGTTCTTCACGGTAAGAGCAGTGAGGCTCTGGAATTCTCTTCCTGAGGAAGTGGTGATGGCCAACTCACTGAATGAATTTAAGAAAGGAATGGATGCTTTTCTTGTGAGTAACAGTATAGAAGGTTACGAATAACATAATATTATAGGTAGATGGTTGACCCAGCTTAGGGGAAGGAATTTTTTTCCCTATGGAGAAAATTGGCTTCTGCTCTGTGGGTTTTTTGCCTTCCCCAGGATCAACAATGCAGAACAGCTGCACTAAAAATAGGCTGAACTAGATGGACATAAGGTCTTCCTTCAGCCTTCAAAACTATGTTATGTTATATAGCATGTCTGCCATTAATTAGCAGCAGTGTGAACACCTTCTGCACGGTGGACCCCGAGCGGCAAACGCACTTTATTATTTATTTATTTAGTGCGTTCCGCCGTTCCTAACATTATACTAGCGCCAGGGTCTGGCTAATAATGGCAGACCAGCAGCAGCTACAGCGGTACATTCGGCAGCTGGAGGGCAGGTTGGCAGCCCTCGAGAGTTCCACCTCGGCTGCGGATGCTGGTGTGGTCGCTGCTCAGACACTTGCAGAAGCTGTCTCCCGGGCGTCCATATCCACGCTGATGCCGACAATTTCCCGCCTCCCTTTGCCCGATAAATTTTCTGGTGACAGCGCCACCTGTAGGGGTTTCGTGAGCCAGTGTTCTATCCAGCTCGAGTTACTGGCCACGCAATACCGTACAGAGCGGGCTAAGGTGGGGTTTATTGTCTCCCTCCTGTCGGGCAGGGCGTTGGAGTGGGCTATGCCACTATGGGAGCGTGATGACCCTGTGGTACTGAGCACGGCTCTGTTTCTAAAATCTCTAAAGCAGGTCTTTTTGGGACCCCGGGTCACTCACGATACCTCTCTCCAGTTACTTGCGTTAACGCAGGGATCCCTGTCAGTCAGTCAGTACGCCGTCCGTTTCCGGACACTGGCTTCCGAGCTCGAGTGGCCTGATAAAGCACTCATCCCTGTGTTCTGGAGAGGGTTGGCTGAGCATGTCAAATATGCTTTATCTACCAGGGAGGTCCCCACAAGCCTGGAAGAGTTGATAGCAATCTCCACCCGTATTGACCTCTGGTTTACGGAGCGCGGGCTGGAGCGTACTCTACTCAGACAGAAGCTTAGGTCAGCTCCCGACTTCTCTGAATTTCTGGAACCCCCTGATCTGGAAGTTTTACCTCCTGAGCCCATGGACGTGTCTCATACCAGTCCGAAACTGCATCTGGCACAGGGCTCCACGTGCTGCTACCTGTGTCGACAGTCAGGCCACCTGGCTAACAGGTGTCCGCAGCGGTCGAAAAAACATTCACCTCCAGTGGTAGTTGGTGGAGATCTACCTAATATGAAAACTTTCTCCTCCAAACCGGTATTTCGAGCAACGTTAGACAGTGGAGCTTCAACCTGGGTGGTTGTGGTGCTAATAAAAATATGGATATCTTATAGCCTACATATTGTAATATATTGTTTATATGCTTTGATATAGTGTGGTCACTAGACCAAGGGTGGAAAGTATTGCAAATATGAAATATGGTTGTTTGAATCCAAACACAATATATTGCAATATACTATGGTGTAATATCTTTAATGAATATTTATGCTGCTTGAACAAGGAAGTCTTGTGTTCAATAATAGTATGATGCTCGAAGACAAGGGAGACCAAAATGTTTTGATGGTTTCATGTAGCAATGGTCACGCATGACATCAATAATCAAGGGCCAATTTTGATACAAATGAGACAAGTATGAGTGGGTTACGATAGGTATCCAGTTTTCAAAATAGGTGATTATGGAAGTCATGCTGCCCATATAGCTACCATCTTAGAGTGTTATGCTATGATCATGAAGAGTTAACTTTGTAACAAGCAACATATGTCGAACTTTGAACAGTGACAAGACAACCTTGATTGTTAGAGGACATGCCAATAGCAAACAGATCTTGGGTTGTAATCAGTAGCAGACAACCTTCAAGCATTGTGCTATTGTTAAGAGACATACCAGTGGCAAATAAATCTTGGGTTGGTGCAAGCAAACTTTAAGATTGTAGTAGTCTATAACAAACAGACCTTGAAGTCTTGTGCTGTTATCAAGACAACAAACAACTGTGCAATGGCAAGATACTGATGATTCAGCAGATGTAATAGGGGAGGATGTGGGAGTTGTGTATAAAAAGGTGGACCCTGTGTCAGTGAGGTAGGGACATTTCCAGAAGGTATTGTGGATGCATGGCTTCTATGATGACAAGACCAGAATATTTCCTTCTCGCTGACACTGTGGTCCCTCAAGTGGAGAAGTGATGTTACAATACTTGGTAATGTATAGTATTGATGCTTATTTCTCTATGTACTATAATTCATGTTAATTGTATGATTCATATGAAATTAATTAACACAAAACAGGGTAATATTATATTTACCTTTCCATTAATTTGGTGTTTTACCATTTAAATTAATCATTGTATAATAAAATTGTGTCATATCTAAGTGGTGCTTTCTTTAAAGCCATAACCGAACCTTATTGCTAAACAGTTGGCAATACAGAGGTAGAGGTCACAGTGGACTCTGGGGCAGAAGGAAACGTTATGTCTTCAGCCTTTGCCCAGCATGCCATCCCACTGGTGCCACTTCCTCACCCGGTGACCGTTAGAGTGGTCCAACGGATCTACCTTCCCATCTCAGATTACCCATCAGACAGCACCCCTGGGGTTCTCAATCTCCCCATCTCATCAGGAGACGTTGTCCTTGGTCATTATGCCTAAGGGCATCGACCAGGTGCTTCTCGGACTCCCCTGGCTCCGTTGCCATTCCCCTCATATAGAGTGGTCCTCAGGGAGTATACTGGGCTGGAGCAAGGACTGTGTGGGAAGGTGCATGGGGGGCAGTGTCCAAGTAGCCTCTGCGGAGGTGCCTGCGGATCATTTCGCGCCCATCACTGGGCATCTGAAGTCCATGGTTCCAGTCATCCCTGAGCCAGTGCTGCCGCCGAGCAAGACCTTTGTCCCGCCTCACCTGCGGTCCAAGGTTCTCGCATCACTTTGGTTACAAGTGGACCACTAAACTCCTGGCTAGCTCTTATTGGTGACCGCACAGGGCTTGGGACACTAAAAAATATATTCAGGCATGCGTCTCTTGCGCTCGGAATAGCTCCTCTAAGCAGAGGCCGGCTGGGTTATTGTATCCCTTACCGGTGCCAGACTAAGGCCGGTTTCACACTAGCGCATTTTCAACGCGCGCACGGCCGGGGGTAGCTCCGCCCCCGAGCCGGCTCTCTGCCCGGCGTGCCCGCCCCTTCCTTGTAGCGCCGCCTCCTAGCGGACAGCGGCGCCTGCGATCGGCGCACCCTATCTTTAGCATAGGGTGCGCCGATCGTGCGCAGGCCGTGCGCTAGTTGCGCTTTGACCTGCGCTGCGCACTTTTGACGGTGCGCCGTGCGCGCCAAAATCGAACTTTTCGGATTTTGGCGCGCACGGCGCACCGTCATAAGTGCGCAGCGCAGGTCAAAGCGCAACTAGCGCACGGCCTGCGCACGATCGGCGCACCCTATGCTAAAGATAGGGTGCGCCGATCGCAGGCGCCGCTGTCCGCTAGGAGGCGGCGCTACAAGGAAGGGGCGGGCACGCCGGGCAGAGAGCCGGATCGGGGGCGGAGCTACCCCCGGCCGTGCGCGCGCTGAAAATGCGCTAGTGTGAAACCGGCCTAAGCAATGGAGGTCCGCGACAGTCTGGGTCACACCCTACATGTCACTCAAATCTCTAAAATGAGAATGAAGACGCCCGCCGACTTCGGCTACTGGCGGCTGTGCCATCCCTGACGCCTTCCACGTGTCCCTTCTCAAACTGTTTCACATGTCCCGGTTTTTCAAGTCATCTGCCAGGGCATAAGGCTGGTCTTCGGATGAGCCTGAGGCCTACGCCTCTGTGGGACACAAGGTGGTGCGTGGCAAAAAACTTTGCTTAGTAGGTTGGAAGGCTTAGGAGGGATGGGGCTCTAGGAGGGGGGGTAATGTTAGGCGCCGGATTCCTGCAGCTACACAACAGGAATCCAGAGCCTCACATGCTGCTCTGCAGCAAGTCATTCCTGAGGCTAAGTTCCTCTGCTGCTCCTCCAATGAGCATGCTCACGAGACAATCTCCCATTGGAGGTCGGGAGTTACGTGCTCAGGTCCTTCTCCAGATCTGGTAGGTCCATCTCAGAGATCTGGAAGGTCCCGGCAGCGCACGGCTATAAAAGGCCCGCATGGCCGCTGGGACATGCGCTAGTATAGACTCTTCTTGCTAGATGTGTGAATGGTGATGGATGTATGATTCTGGTGACTGACGTATTAAGATTAACCTCCCTCTGATATTATGCATGTGGATAGGGAACTATAGAAAGAGTCAGCGCCAGTCAGTGGCAAGCCAAAGGCCACTGTGAACACCGCACCTCTACACTAGCATCCGGTGGTGTCATGTCTCTCACGGCACTATCGCATTGTGGCTGTGTCTGCCGCCGTGCTGCATTCATCAGCGCTTACCGGCGTCTGCAGTAGCGACGCCACACACACGGTAGGTCTAGACGGACACCGCTCCCTGTCTTTGACCCGTGTCCTGTGACCAGATACCGTGCGTGCAACTTCGCTGAGACCTGTGAGTCTAACAGGCTCGGTGTTTATGTTACAGCGCCTCTGTGAGTTAACAGAGTCCGCTCTGCGCACATCGGGTGAAGTTGAACCCGTGCCCATTATACCGCCATATCGCACGTCTGCCACTAATTAGCAGCAGTGTTAACACCTTCTGCACGGTGGACCCCGAGCGGCGAACGCACTTTATTATTTATTTATTTAGTGCGCTCCGCCGTTCCTAACAGCCCTTGAAAGTAGTAGGGATTGGTTTGCAATCTCCATGCTTTTCTCATGGTTAATGTAGTATGGTGATGTTTTTCTACCATAACCGTAACTTTGTTCAACCACGGGAGGTCACCCTTGAGCAATAGACAAAATAATTACCATGCTTTTGCAGTAATATGGTTCAGCCACAGGAGTTGCGGACAAGAAGATTCTGGCAACAGGACATGTTACCTCAGAGAGTTTTCCGGACATCTTTTGAGGAGAGCAGCGCGGTGAGGGAGAGATGGGAATTCAGTGCTTGAGGCATTCCTGTTTTGGGACCGTCTGATTTCAAGAAAGCGGCTCTTGTGATTAACCAGAAAAATGTGACCGGTAGTTAGCTAGGGATAGCTAGATAGGAATCACAGCTTATTTAAGTACACTCTTGTACTAAGAATTGCATATAAACTAATAGGGACTGTGTGGATTCCTGTGCTTCAAGATTCTGGCTGTGGGATATTCCTGGAATTATTTGTGAACTTTATCTGGATCTACATCAGAAGATTTGGTGGCTCAACACGCTATTTAATCAGCTTCAGGACATCTGTATAACAAATTCAGATATTTATTTTTTGTGAAGGAGTACACTCTGAGCGCTCAATGATAATACAGTGCACTGCGCATACATTGAGTTTATACTGTGATATACTGTATATATATATATATATATATATATAGGGAAAAATGGGTACCCGTGATATATTGTAAATTAGTTGGGAGGCGGTTGTAAGATTGCATTCCTGAGAGGACCAGGTGTCACAGGCACAGTATAACCCTGTGTAAACACGTTACTGATAAGGGAGGGAGTGGTATTGTCTTGGAGTAGTCTGATTCCTTTCTGTGAAGCTGACACTTGGGGTCTCTCATGCGGCATAACTTGTATTGTTTGAGTTGTGGCTCTTGTGGCCCATATTGTGTGGGAAGAGAAAATTCTGTCATTCTTTGCAGTAGATATAAAGAAAAAGTTGGTTTTGCTTTCATATTGACTTTTGAGTCATTCATAGTAGCGCTGTATTCTTGTCCCGAGCAACGACCGACGTGTTGGTCGTTACATTAACTTTACGTGGCCTGTTCAAGCGTTGGAACTGCCAAAAATCTGTTCATCTTTGCACAGAAAGGAAAAACAAAAAATGTTGTTAATCAAAAGGCTCTTGAATGAGTTGAAAATAAAATACTTGGGTAATTGTTTATTTAATTTATGTTGCAAATCTGTAGCGTTGAATATATTATTTGAAATGTTTTTATGTGCAATAGAATCATTATAATTTGCTATAACTAACCACAGTTAGTTACTATGCCTGGCAATGCTGGGCTCTTCAGCTAGTGTGTCACCTCTGGAGTTCGGTTGCCACAATGGCCTTGCCTCCCCCCCCGGGGGGAGTGATGTCATGCCTGGAAGCAATGAAGGAATCCCCTTACCAGGTTGTTCCAGCATACAACACAGTTCCTGCTCCAGGCCAGCAGGAGGAGCTCTAAACTCGACTTCAGGTTAGCTGCTTTCTCTGGTCAGGAGGAGGAAGTTAGTGAAGGGAGTCAGAGCCTGAACAAGGTTGAGAGAGGACGTGTGAGAAGGAGCTGGGGATAGGAGCTCCATCTGAGCTCACCCCAGGCTTGAGCGGCAAGTGACCGGGCACAGGAGCCCGAAGCTGTGTGGGTACTAAAGCCCCGGCAGCAGAATCCGGAGGGCAGAGGACTGCAGATCCTCTGTCCCCTACTGATACTCGACGACACAGCAGCACATGTGAGCCAGAGACACCAGACAGGAGAGACCCCTGAAGCAGGCTCCAGCTGCCTGTCATGCGAGTGGAGTTCTAACTAAGCATCAGACAGAAAGAGGGACTTAAATAGAGTATACAGTAGCAAATACCTCAGAGAATAGCTCTAGAAAGGTGGCCTCACAACCCACCTGACTAGGGAAACTCCCAAATTGCTTCCAGGCTGACTGGCTCCAGAACCATTTGTAACCGGAGCCCAGGACTGTACCTGCACTGCTCAGTAAAAGGTAAAGGAAACTGCACCCTGCTGTGTCTTCCGAATCATACCTGCACCACACTCACCATCTTCACCTTTAACATCTACATCCAAACTGCCCTGGGATACAGCTCTACCTGTGGAGAGCTCAACCATCTCTGCTGCCCTGTCCCCATCCCAGAGGTTCTGCATAGCAGCGTCGGTCACCTGACCAAATACCACAGGTGGCATCATGAACACTTTATTATCCCTTTTTCAATATCCCTTTAATTGGACATCCAAGGCCACGGACTGGGTCATGGCTGCTGTGACATTTCCCCTTTAAGAAGTGGCCCGGAACTGAGTATCTCCACTGTAATGGCAGTCGATCCATCTTGGCGTCACGAACAGGATCCGTTCCTCAGTAATGCCTGGTACTAGGTGCTGTAGACTTTGTTGGAACTGGGTGAATTGCCGCCATTGCAGTGCCACACGGTGTGCGGGAAGCAGAAGGGGTGTGCCGTCATGAGCGGAGCCTGAGAGAGAGCGCGAAAAGAGAAGTGCTGCTCGTGCTCAGACATCAGCTGGCAGAGAGCAGGGAACTGAGACCTGGGAACCCGGAAAGCACAGTTCATCCCACCGACAAAGCAACAGCCTGGTAAGCCAGTGGAAACTCAGAGCCTGGCTAAGATTCACTAGGGGGGAAAGAAAATGTCCATTACAGGGGGAGATCTAGCGGCGGACACAGCCGCAGCCCCCATAGTGCCACAAGATTCAGTGGCAGGTGCAGCTGCAGCCACCATAGAACAGCAGAATCCGGCGGCCGATACTGCCACAGCTCCCAGAGCGCAGCAAGATCTGGCGACTGCTGCTGCAGTCCCTATAATGGCACTATCAATGCCATATATACCGGGAGCAGCCTGGCTACAGCGGTACTCAGAGGAATCACATGCCCTGAGTGAGTTCAAGGAAAGACTGTGTAGTTTGTTTGACGCGTACCCCCTTTCTGAAAGCCAAAAAGTAAGCACTCTCATTGGACAGCTAACTGGTGCGGCTCAAAGAGAAGTAAAGTCCTGGCAGGACACTGATAAAGAGACTGCTAAGCAGATCCTAGCCAAACTGAAGGACACCTTCGACACCCGCACTGCAGCAGAGATAAAAATGAGAATCTTTGGGTGCAAACAAAGGATGCAGGACAGTATACGGGACTATGCCCTTAATCTTCAGGAGGTGCTGCAGGCCATAAAGCAGATTGACCCAGACAGCGTGCAGGATGGACACCGATTGTTAAAGGAAACATTTATGGAGGATTGGCTGTGTAATAAATTTGGTCAAAAAATGTGTGTCATAATTTCATTAAAATATTTTCTAATTAATGTCTGTGTGTATTTTTTAACCCTTCATTACTATTGAATTAAAAATGGAGAGGTGTCTTATTGACACCTCTCCATTATTAACCCGGCTTAATGTCACCTTTCAATTGCAAGGTGACATTAACCCCTTATTAACCCACATGTCACCGCTAAAGGCAATGGGAATAGAGAGGCTAAATGCCAGGAAAGGCGCATATTACAAATGCGCCTTTTCTGGGGTGACTGGGGGCAGATGTTTGTAGCCGGAGAGGGCAATAACCATGGCATGTGTATATATCTAATATATAAAGCTCAGTGTGTGTGTGTGTGTGTGTGTGTGTGTGTGTGTGAGAATATGTCCAGGATTGGCATCTGCACCGTCGCAGCTACAGCCACGAAATTTTGCACAGTCACGCGTCTGGACCGCGAGAGCGTCATAGGCTATGTTGTGAGGTGAAATTTTAACCCCGCACATTCCAATTCACCAAACAATTTTGCCCCTATGTACATAATGGGGAAAAAGTGTATGTATGTATACATGTATGTATGTATGTATGTCCGGGATTGGCATCTGCACCTTCGTAGCTACAGCCATAAAATTTTGCACAGTCACACGTCTGGACCCCAAGAGCGTCATAGGCTATATTGTGAGGTGAAATTTTAACCCCACGTGTTCCAATTCACCAAACAATTTTGCCTATAATTCTTATCATTTCTATGGTGTTATCGTCCTTCTGTAAAGCTGGAAATAACACAATTCATTACCGTGCGAACAAAGACCACCCTCTGACACAGACTGCAGGGGGAGCCCAGTATCACACAGGATAGGATTAGATACACGGCTCAGCAGTCAGTATCACACAGGATAGGATTAGATACACAGCTCAGCAGTCAATATCACACAAGAGAGGATTAGACACATGGCTCAGCAGTCAGTATCACACAGGATAGGATTAGAAACACATCTCAGTATCACACAGGATAGGATTAGATACACAGCTCAGCAGTCAGTATCATACAGGATAGGAATAGATGCACAGCTCAGCACACAGTATCACACAGTATAGTATTATATACACGACTCAGCAGTCAGTATCACACAGAATAGGATTAGATACACGGCTCAGCAGTCAGTATCACACAGGACAGGATTAGATACACAGCTGAGCAGTCAGTAACACGATAGGATTAGATACACAGCTCAACAGAAAGTATCACACAGGAGAGGATACTTGGGTAATCGTTTAGTTAATTTGTGTTGCAAATCTGTAGCGTTGAATATATGATGTGAAATGTTTTTATGTGCAATATAATCATTATAATTTGTTATAACTAGCCACAGTTGGTTGCTAGGCCCAGGCAATGCCGGGCTCTTCAGCTAGTATATATATATATATATATATATATATATATATATATATATATACACAGTGGGGAAAAAAAGTATTTAGTCAGTCAGCAATAGTGCAAGTTTCACCACTTAAAAAGATGAGAGGCATCTGTAATTTACATCATAGGTAGACCTCAACTATGGGAGACACACTGAGAAAAAAAAATCCAGAAAATCACATTATTATGGTGGAAAATAAGTATTTGGTCAGAAACAAAATTTCATCTCAATACTTTGTGATATATCCTTTGTTGGCAATGACAGAGGTCAAACGTTTTCTGTAAGTCTTCACAAGGTTGCCACACACTGTTGTTGGTATGTTGGCCCATTTCTCCATGCAGATCTCCTCTAGAGCAGTGATGTTTTTGGCTTTTCGCTTGGCAACACGGACTTTCAACTCCCTCCAAAGGTTTTCTATAGGGTTGAGATCTGGAGACTGGCTAGGCCACTCCAGGACCTTGAAATGCTTCTTACGAAGCCACTCCTTCGTTGCCCTGGCGGTGTGCTTTGGATCATTGTCATGTTGAAAGACCCAGCCACGTTTCATCTTCAATGCCCTTGCTGATGGAAGGAGGTTTGCACTCAAAATCTCACGATACATGGCCCCATTCATTCTTTCATGTACCCGGATCAGTCGTCCTGGCCCCTTTGCAGAGAAACAGCCCCAAAGCATGATGTTTCCACCACCATGCTTTACAGTAGGTATGGTGTTTGATGGATGCAACTCAGTATTCTTTTTCCTCCAAACACGACAAGTTGTGTTTCTACCAAACAGTTCCAGTTTGGTTTCATCAGACCATAGGACATTCTCCCAAAACTCCTCTGGATCATCCAAATGCTCTCTAGCAAACTTCAGACGGGCCCGGACATGTACAGGCTTAAGCAGTGGGACACGTCTGGCACTGCAGGATCTGAGTCCATGGTGGTGTAGTGTGTTACTTATGGTAGGCCTTGTTACATTGGTCCCAGCTCTCTGCAGTTCATTCACTAGGTCCCCCCACGTGGTTCTGGGATTTTTGCTCACCATTCTTGTGATCATTCCGACCCCACAGGGTGGGATTTTGCGTGGAGCACCAGATCGAGGGAGATTATCAGTGGTCTTGTATGTCTTCCATTTTCTAATTATTGCTCCCACAGTTGATTTCTTCACTCCAAGCTGGTTGGCTATTGCAGATTCAGTCTTCCCAGCCTGGTGCAGGGCTACAATTTTGTTTCTGGTGTCCTTTGACAGCTCTTTGGTCTTCACCATAGTGGAGTTTGGAGTCAGACTGTTTGAGGGTGTGCACAGGTGTCTTTTTATACTGATAACAAGTTTAAACAGGTGCCATTACTACAGGTAATGAGTGGAGGAAAGAGGATACTCTTAAAGAAGAAGTTACAGGTCTGTGAGAGCCAGAAATCTTGATTGCTTGTTTCTGACCAAATACTTATTTTCCACCATAATATGCAAATAAAATGAAAAAAAAACAGACAATGTGATTTTCTGGATTTTTTTTTCTCAGTTTGTCTCCCATAGTTGAGGTCTACCTATGATGTAAATTACAGACGCCTCTCATCTTTTTAAGTGGTGGAACTTGCACTATTGCTGACTGACTAAATACTTTTTTGCCCCACTGTATATATATTCTATGTATTTATATCTATTCTTTCTATTCTTTATTAAACATGTCAGTGTGATTTTACTGTATCGCAAAATGAATTGGTGGCTTTTGTTAAAGGACACCGATGCGTGTTTCTCGCAAGTCACACTTGTGGTCCATGTGGTATAGCAACCACTGAGTCCGCTAGGGGGAGCTGTTTGGATGTCCCAGGAGAAAGGATGAATGGCAGAATACTGAATCGCCGTTATGTATCTCAAAGTGGGTGGCTTTGAGATGGAGACTTATGTGTTGTTCAGCAATGATATTGCTGAGGTGTTGTTTCAATGAGTAAGGGAGAAGTCTCCAGGTAACTAGAGAGATGGGCGGGCCTGGTTACCTACAAACCAACCCGGGGGGTGTGTTTAAAGAACACTGTTGTAAAGAGTGTGTAAGTGCTTGAAGGACCTGTGATGAGGTCAGAGTCATGTGACCCGGTGGGCGTGGCTATGAACCATATAATGTGGCCAGGGTAGGTCACATGTGGGGAATGCTGGGACCCGATTGGTCCAGTGTGGAAGGTCCCCCTGAGATGGAGCTTCCTGGCTAACAGCCTGTGGAGGGGCTGTGGTGAATGGCTGCACGTGTCTGAGAGTTCCCAGGGGAGGGAATGAACGTCTGCAGTAAGCTGAAGCAGCCATGAGAGAACCCGGACGTGGGTGAGATAAATGAGGCAAAGAGAGCCTGTATGCTGGACATTGTACAACCTGCGTGAACACAGGGTTTACAGAGTGAAGCTCTAATGGACGCTCTGCTGTTTATATGCTGTTGCATATTGCTTTGGTTTAAAATGATGAATAAACCTCATTCATAAACCTGGACTATACTGCTTTATGAAAACCTGTGTTGGATCTGGTTTTGTGGCGGCGAAGCGAGAATCCCCTAACTGAATGACAGCGCTACCTCACTATATATATATTCTTTCTTTTCTATTTCAACCTGTCATTGAGTTCCATTATATGTCCATTTTGCACTCCGGGGAGAAAATCTCGCCATATGGTTGCCATACGGATGTCACACTGATGTCACACGGAAGCTTACATGTGAGAAAATCGCATCCTCACATTGCGTACAGATGACATATGGATCAGCTGCATTTAACTAGTGCCGCATTACTTTCGATTATCGGCGCACCCGTGACGTGATCGCAGGATGTAGATGGGTTGTCATGATAGTGGGGGGGGGGGGTCAGTTGATGACCCCGGTGACTGTCATTGCGGAAATCCTTTGAAAAATTGTCTCTATGGCAGAGCTTCAAAGGACACTGTGATTTCTGCTATATGCAGTGATGCTGAAAAATCGCTACATATAGCACAAACAATCAGATGATTGCATCTTCAAGCCCCCTAAAAGGGCTAACAAAATCATTGAAAACTAACAAACTATTTTTTTTTAAAAATATGGAAAAATTAAATACAAATTCAAATCACCCCCTTTCCCCCCCCCCAGTGAAAATAAAGATCTAAAAAAAAATATAAAAAATACACATAATTGGTATCACCGCTTTCAGAAAAGACTGATCTATCAAAACATAAAAACAATTAACTCGATCAGTAAACATTATAAACGGAAAAAAAATCAAGAACTAGCAATAAAAAAGTCATACATATATGCCAAAATGGTACTAGTAAAAATATTGTCACACCCTGCAAAAAAGAAGCTATCAAAGAGGTCAATCGGATGAAAACTAAAAATGTAACAGGACTCGAAAAATGGCGACACATATGCAAAAAAATTTTATGCAAACTTTAGATTTTTTTCACCTTTAAAATAATAAAAAAATGGATATATTTCATAGAATCGTAGAGTTGGAAGGGACCTCCTGGGCCATCTGGTCCAACCCCCTGCTCAAAGCAGGATTCGCTAAATCATCCCAGTCAGATGTCTATCCAGCCTCTGTTTGAAGACATCCATTGAAGGAGAACTCACCACTTCTCGTGGCAGCTTGTTCCACTCATTGATCACTCTGTCAAAAAGTTTTTTCTAATATCTAATCTGTGTCTCCTCCCATTCAGTTTCATCCCATTGTTTCTAGTCTTTCCTTGTGCAAATGAGAATAAAGATGATCCTTCTACAATGTGACAGCCCTTTAGATATTTGTAAACAGCTATTAAGTCTCCTCTCAGTCTTCTCTTTTGCAAACTAAACAATCCCAAATCCTGCAACCTTTCCTCATAAGACAGGGTTTGCAGACCGGTCACCATTCTGGTTGCTCTTTTCTGAACTTGCTCCAGTTTGTTGATGTCTTTTTTAAAATGTGGTGCCCAAAACTGGACACAATATTCCAGATGAGGTCTGACCAAAGAGGAGTAGAGGGAAATAATGACTTCACGTGATCTAGACAATATGCTTCTGTTAATACATCCTAGAATTGCATTTGCCTTTTTTGCTGCTGCATCACACTGTTGACTCATATTCAGTCTGTGATCTATTAGTATACCCAAATCTTTTTCACATGTGCTGTTGCTTAGGCCTATTCCTCCCATTCTGTATATGCTTTTTTCATTTTTATTGCCCAGATGTAGTACTTTGTATTTTTCCCTGTTAAAAACCATTCTGTTAGTTGCTGCCCACTTCTCCAGTTTATTTATATCTTTTTGAATCCTCTCTCTCTTCTCTAGTATTAGCTATCCCTCCAAGCATTGTGTCATCAGCAAATTTAATCAGTTTACCCTCAATTCCTTCATCTAAATCGTTGATAAAGATGTTGAACAATACAGGGCCCAGGACAGAGCCCTGTGGTACCCCACTTGAGACATTCTTCCAACTGGATGTGCAGCCATTTGCGACCACTCTTTGGGTCCGATCACTAAGCCAGTTATGAATCCACCTAACAGTTGTCTTGTCCATTCCATACTTAGTCATTTTTTCAATAAGGATTGTATGAGAGACTTTGTCAAATGCTTTGCTGAAGTCAAGATATTCTATATCTACAGCATTTCCTTGATCCACCCAATCAGTGATTCCATCATAGAAGGAAATTAAGTTAGTCTGACATGACTTATTAGTTACAAACCCATGCTGACTCTGTTTAATCACTTCATTCATATCCAGGTACTGACATACATGTTGTTTAAAAATTTAAATAATTTTGTACCGCCATAAACATATTGATCAGGAGAATCATATTGCATGGTCATTTTTACTACAAAATTTATATACCTTAAAACCAATTCCTAAAAAACAATGTCAGAATTGTGTCTTTTTCACAATTTCCCTGCATTTGGATTTTTTTTCCTGCTTTCGAATACACCATGTGGTGAAATGAATGATATGACTCCAAAGTACGACTTGTCCCGCAAAAAAAAGATAGAAAAATAAAACAGATAAGGCTCTGGGAAGAAGGGGAGGAAAATAAAAAACTGAAATGGTCTGCGGCGTGTGAAGGGGTTAAACTTTCAAGAGTCTTTTATTTTTTTATTTTAATAAATTGTATTTTCTTTAATATGGAAGAGATTATTGGAGCTTAATTTCCCATAATAATTGTATATTTAATTTTTTCTTTTAATATAATTACTACTTTATTCGTGGTTTGATATCATAAGGGAAAAAAATAATTCTTAATTCCGTCTTTCATAATTCGCAGCGGTTTTGTTTTTACCAATCTCTTCTAAACAAGACCCTTTAGTTAATCTCCCACAGACTTTGATAATTGCAAAATCCTTTATCCGAGTTGAATGGTGACTTCTAACAAAGCTTAACATTGAACAAGGCCCGTAGAAAAGCTGGGTTTAACCATGTTCCTGGGGGACTTGCTTACACTGCATTAATGGAGACCATTCCCCATTTAGCATAAGTATGGTAACAGTTTAATAGTGCAAGAACATAAGTGCAGGGAGTTAATGATGACAAGGCCTACAAGTTCTTTTTCTGCGGTGTTAAAAACTAGAAATGAGTGAACATTTCAAGGTTTCAGTCAGATTCGGAGAATGGACCGATGTTCGCTGAACAGTTCGTTGAATGTATCCGAACCTCCTTGAATTCAATAAGAGGCAAAATCAAATGCATAGACCACACCTTCGGGTGGGGGCAAAAAGCTGCCCAAAAAGCTCAAATTAGGAGCAAAGACCATGAAAAGTGGCAACATTTGATCCACAGTAGAAATTTTATAATGGCGCAGCAGTCAGGCATGGGCCATGCATGAGATAGGGTCTGAACCAGCATATACAGCTTGGAATTGAAGTTTCAATGAGGACCTGGAGGTTAAGGGAGCGGTGTAAGCCTTCTTAGCTGGAAGACCTCATACAATACCTCCAATTTTTTTCTATATAGCAGCCACACTCAGATGGCACAAACATCAGTTTTAATAGACAGTAGAAAAATGGAAGAAAAGTAACACAGGTATGTAATATCCAAACGTTATGAAGAATTCAAGGTATTAAACTTTAGATATGTTTTATTCTTCGTCCTCCAGCACACAGCATAACAGTTGCATTCCCATGCTACACAGAAGTGAAAGTGAAACTTCCCTTCTCATCCTTCTTGTCTCCACCCCCCAAGTCCCATAAGTCTGGCTTGCTTAGGCTGGTTTCACATTAGCGCTTTTTAAGCACACGCACGGCCGGGGGTAGCTCCGCCCCCGAGCCGGCTCTCTGCCCGGCGTGCCCGCCCCTTGCTTGTAGCGCCGCCTCCTAGCGGACAGCGGCGCCTGCGATCGGCGCACCCTATCTTTAGCATAGGGTGCGCAGATCGTGAGCAGGCCGTGCGCTAGTTGCGCTTTGACCTGCGCTGCGCACTTTTGACGGTGCGCCGTGCGCGCCAAAATCCGAAAAGTTCGATTTTGGCGCGCACGGCGCACCGTCAAAAGTGCGCAGCGCAGGTCAAAGAGCAACTAGCGCACGGCCTGCGCACGATCTGCGCACCCTATGCTAAAGATAGGGTGCGCCGATCGCAGGCGTCGCTGTCCGCTAGGAGGCGGCGCTACAAGCAAGGGGCGGGCACGCCGGGCAGAGAGCCAGCTCGGGGGCGGAGCTACCCCGGCCGTGCGTGCGCTTAAAAAGCGCTAATGTGAAACCAGCCTTAAAGAGACAGATCTAATTATTATACATTACATCATCCCCTTTTTTTTTTTTAATATAAATAACCCATATTACTGATCAATGCAACAACATGAAAACGTCCAAAGAAATCATGTCCGTTTTGTCTTATTTGTTCAATTCAAAAACCAGAGAAACAAACAAAAAAAAAAAAAAAAAAAACAACAAAACTGTAGTTACACTTCTTCAATAAGCCTCGATGGAGCTCTTCTCTCTCGTGTACGATAACGTCTGGGCTCATTGAGAGGGTTCATTATTGATGGACCAGCTACCTCTTGTTGGTCCTCTCCACCATCGGATATCAAATCTTCCACCAAAGAGAGTTCATTGTCATCATTCTGCGGTATGACTTTAAAATATGAAGAATTTCGCGTTATGGAGTGTCCATCTCGTTCAGCTGTGATCATGCTGCCTTTCCTTTTAGTAACATAATATTTTGCAGGACCATATACAGGTGAGGTCTTGTTGGTTGGTCTTTGACGTACCACCACGACATCCCCTCTTTCGATGGCACTTGACTGTGTCCTTCGCCTTCGGTCTGCATAACGTTTCATGGCTTGTTTGTTGGAGAAATCTGTGGATCTCACTGAGGAGTCACTCGGTCGGGGATGGCTGGTCACATCAGGGAGATGTATACGCAGGGTTCTGCTGAACATTAAATGAGCTGGAGCAGCATTAGTAGTGGAGTGTGGCGTATTGCGGTAATTACGCATGAATTTGTATAATGACTGTTTCAGTGGGATGTGCTCCAGACTCGCTGCCTTGATACGTTTCCCCAGAGTACGCATAAAACGTTCCACAATTCCATTGGCTTGCGGCCAGCAAGGTGTGATTTTCCTGTGATTGAATCCCAAGTATTCAGAAAATTGTGTAAACACATCTCCATTGAATGGAGGTCCATTGTCTGTTTTGACCACTCTTGGAATACCATATGCCGAGAAAATGTCGTCCAGCTCTGGTATGACATTATTAGCAGATGTTGAAGAGATAAATGAAATGACAGGGTATCGAGAATATTCATCAATTGTTACGAGAATGTATTGGCCATTTGGCAATGGTCCATATATATCGACTGCCACTTCCTCCCAGACAGCAGTGGGTAACGGAGACATTTGTAATGGCTCTAAGTTTGATGATGGAGTGATTAATTGACATGTAGAACAGCGTCTAATCTTTTCTTCCACCAAGTGATCCATATTTGGGAACCACACTTTTTCTCTGAGTAACTTCTTTGTGCCAACAATTCCTAAATGACCTTCATGTGCTATCTGTATGACTAAGTTACGCAAAGTCTTAGGTACAACTAGTTTGGTACCTCGAAGAATGAGGTGTTCTTCAGTGACTGATAATTCCTCACGTACGTTTGAGAATAGTTTTAACTCTTTCAGATCAATCTCAGAATCAGGAAATTTTTCCTTTTGAATTTCATGCCACCTTCGATTTTGGATGATTTGTATTAGGGCACAGAGTGTCTTGTCTTTTGTGGTTTCATTTATAAATTGATCAAGAGAAAGTGCTTTTGGCACAGCATGATCTGTAACAAAACGTAGGTATTCTTCAATGGAGGAATGCACAGGTATATCATCATTAGTAGGATGTCTTGAAAGATAATCAGCCGGATTGCTGTATTTTCCAGGTTTGTGAACAATTTTATAGTTGTAGTCCTGTAGACGTAGGCCCCATCGTTCAATTCGTGCAGGCATTTTAGCTCTGGGATTTCCAAAAATTGTAAGAAGTGCTTGATGATCTGTGACAATGGTGAAGGGAGCTCCATAGAGAAATAAGTGAAAGTGTTCACATCCCCAGACAACTGCCAAGCTTTCTTTTTCAGGTTGAGAATATTTTCTTTCAGTGTTTGTTAAGCTCTTACTTGCATAAGAAATGATGTGAGGATTTTGATTGTTATCCTTGTACTGCGCTAGAATAGCACCCAGTCCCACGGGACTGGCGTCCACAATCAGTTCAGTTCGAAGAGCTGGATCAAAATAAGCCATAGTGGTTGTCGAGCAGAGTTCATTTTTAATTGTTTCAAAAGAGGCCTGACAGTCTTGAGACCATTGAAAAATACAACTTTGTTTTGTAAGTTCCCGTAGTGGATTGCTGATTGTTGAAAAATTCGGAATATATCTAGCACAGTAACTTGCCATTCCAAGGAAAGAACGCACTTCACTGGCATCCTGTGGAATTGAGGCTGTTCTGATAGCTTCCACTTTCTTGGGGTCTGGTTGTACTCCTTTTGCCGAGAAGATGTGACCATAGAATTCTAATGAACCCTTGTCAAACTCGCACTTCTCTTTGTTTAAAGTGAGTCCAGCAGAAAGCAGACATTCGAAGATAGCATATAGAGCACGATTATGCTCAGCTTGAGTTTTACCAAAAACCAATATGTCATCACTGTAATTAAAGGCATTTGGGATGTGTTGAATGACACTCCTTATTGCATCCTGAAAAATTTCTGCTGCTGAGCAGACTCCAAAAGTCAATCTTTTGTATCTTCTGAGGCCCACATGGGTGGAAAATGTGGTCAAGTATCGGGACTCTGGACTCAGTTCTAATTGATGATATCCCTTATTGAGGTCGAGCTTTGAGAAGACGGTGGCTCCACTTAATAAATGAATAATGTCATCAATCGTAGGTGAGATATGTCTTTCCCTCTGTATAGCGGTGTTGGGCAGGCGCATGTCAACACACAGTCTCACTTGATCAGGAGTCTTTGGTTTTGGAACTACCACAAGTGGAGAGACCCACGGAGTGGGACCAGTAACAGTTTCAATAATGTCCTCATCCATGAGCAATTGGAGTTCTTTTTCTACCTTCTGTCTCAGGTGAAATGGAATACGCCTGTGAGGCTGGGCTACTGGACGAACATTGTCATCCACATGAAGGTGTACTTGAGAGTCCTTTAGTTTTCCCAAACCACTAAATAGGGAGGGAAAGCTGTTCACCATAGTTTGTACATCCATATCCGCAGGGTCAGTTATGGTATGAATAACCTGGATGAGCCCTAGCTCCAAGGCAGTGTGATAGCTGAGAAGACAGCCTCCCGATCCTTGTAATGTGTGGAAAGTGGTTTTCTGCCTGTTTTCTTTATATCTAATTTCAGCATCAAATTGTCCCATTATAGCTAGAGGTGTTTTAGATCCATAAGGAAAGATTTTAGTCTGCACTGGTTGTAAGACTGGCCTTGTTTTCAATTGTTCATATGTAGTGCCATCTATGATATCCACTGAAGCTCCTGTATCTATTGTAAAGGTAATGTCAGTGTTGCAGATTGAGAGTGTAACACAGGGAGACTGTACTGAACCAGTGACAGAGGTAGTGAACACATAGTTCTCAGTCGCAGACATTTCTTCTGTGTCCTGATTTATCACTTTTACCTCTGCAGATTTTGTCATAGGCAGCGGAGGCTTGTAGTGCGCTGATTTGCAAACAGCTGCAAAATGATTCCCTTTTCCACATTTACTGCAGGTTTGTCCCATAGCTGGACATTTGTTCTGGTGGTGAGGGAAATCCTGTCCACATCTATAACATTTCTTCTGTTTCTGGGCTTGTTTGTCAGGTAAATTTTTCTGTTTGAGATTATGCACATGTAATTTATCCCCATTCTCCATTACGGTAGCCTGATGATCTGCTATTTCTATAGCACGGGCCATTTTGAGCAAATCATGTAGAGAGATATCCTGCTGCAGAGCCTTACGCCTTAGGTTATTAGACGAGCAGGTGACAATTATTTGAGTTAGGATTTCATCATCTACATCTGTAAAGGCACATCCATGTGCTAACTCTTTCAGCCATGTGACATAAGTGTCTATGGACTCTTCTGGAAGCTGCTTGGCAATCCTGAATTTATATCTTTGATATCTGATGTTCTGTTTAGGGTTGAAGTAGCCAGTGAGAGCATTAGTGCAGTTGTTGTATGTGTCTATTTCTGCTGGAGGTAAGGTACTGTATATGTCATAAACTCCTGTGCCTGCACAATGCAGGAGCAAAGCTCTCTTTCTTTTCTCCTCCTTTATGTCCATGGCTTCTAGGAAATTCTCAAATCTGTTTAGCCATTTTCTCCAGTTATGGGAGAGATTAATGACATCAGTCATATCAAATTGTGGGAATGTGTGCAAGTAGTCAGCCATGATAGAGTCTCTCAGTGGAGCTGGCTAGAGTTGAGCGAAACGGGTCGAAAAAATTCAAAAGTCGCCGACTTTTGGCAAAGTCGAGTTTCATGAAACGAAACCCGACCCTAGGATGAGGTCGGCGACTTACGCGCCAAAGTCGCGTTTCAAAAGTTTGTTTTGCGCTCTTTTTCAGCCAATCAGGATCCACGGACACTGTGGGCAACGTGATGACATAGGCACGGGTCACCACCATCTTTCAGAAGGGCATGCAAGTGATTGGCTTGCTTTGGTGGGCGTCACAGGGGGTATAAAAGGGCGTGCA
This sequence comes from Dendrobates tinctorius, assembly GCF_039654945.1. Lineage (NCBI taxonomy): Eukaryota > Metazoa > Chordata > Amphibia > Anura > Dendrobatidae > Dendrobates > Dendrobates tinctorius. The sequence goes on along the minus strand of NW_027361690.1, from coordinate 105,197,495 downwards.
CGTCAACCGCCATCTTACTTCTGCCGATCTTAGCATAGGGAGAGGTTGCTGCTGATTCTGTAGGGAGAGCGTTAGGCAGGGAAGAAGACAAAAAAACTGTTTCTGCTGCTAGCGATTTGGCCTGCACAACACACCAGTCACTGTGTTTGCAGTGCAAGGGGAGGCTATATAGTGGTGTATCAGTGGTGTTGGTTGTTGGGCTGCCTTTTAAGGCTTCCTGACAGGCTGGCATTGCTGTTTACCCACTGCTCCGCAAACTGCTTTTTTAAAAGCAATCCAATCTCCCTTATCCTCTAGTCACTTTGGTCACAGCAGTGCCATCGAGCCTGTCACATAGCGCTGAGATATCAGTGGGCCTCACACAATCCAAAAGTATCCACTGTCCAAAAGTGTGTGCAGATATTCAAAATCTCCCTTATCCTCTAGTCACTTAGGTCACAGCAGTGCCATCGAGCCTGTCACATAGCGCTGAGATAACAGTGGGCCTCACACAATCCAAAAGTGTCCACTGTCCAAAAGTGTGTGCAGATATTCAAAATCTCACCTGTCCTATAGACACCTTGTACCATGTTTTACATTACTATATAGTTTGTTGGATTTTGTCTACATTTCTACCAAAAATGAGGAAGGCTGGTGGAAGAGGCCGTGGAATTGGGCGGGGGTTGGCAGCTGGTAATGATGGTGTTGGTGGTGGATCTGATGGTAGTGGCAAGAGCAAAATAGGACCGAATGCAGGAGGTGCTGACCCTGCGTCATCGTCTGGCTACATAAGGCCTCGAACGCTTAGTTTTCTAGGAGTTGGCAAACTGCTTTTAAAGGCAGAGCATCAGGAAAAAGTTTTGTCTTACATTGCTGACTCAGCCTCCAGCTCTATCGCCTCCTCTTCTTCAGTTGTAAAAAGTAAAAGCACTGAGTCATCATTGGAGGCTCATGTTCATGAACCACACCTTTCCTTGTGTCCTTCACCCCAACCAAGATTGAAGGATGAAGCAGGCCATACTACTGATTACTCCATGGAGCTGTTTTCACATACCATGCCTGGATAATCAAGTGAAATGGTGAATTACCCAGGCCAAGATGAATCTGACATGGAGTGCACTGATGCACAGCCGCTGATGGATGATTCTGCTGGTACATTCACTCAGAGCACTACATTGTCCTCGCAGTGTACAGAGCCAGATTCTGACCCTGATGAGACTCAGGTGCCCCTTCCCGCACACTATACCACCATACACGGTGACACAGAGGAAGGTGCACATGACATAGAAGAGGAGGTGATGGATGACCCAGTTGTTGACCCAGATTGGCATCCATTGGGGGAAGAGGGTGCTGCTTCCAATAGCTCAGATGAGGAGCATCCACAGCAGACATCGACATCGCAACAGCTGTTATCTGGCAGGCCCGGAGCACTCCAAAGACAGGTTCCAAACATCAAAAGAGTTGCTGGACAGCTTGTCCAGTGGGTCAAAAGATCACAGCGTGCTAGGCCGCAAAATGTCTGCCAAAGTAGGAAGAGTGCAGTGTGGCACTTTTTTGACCAAAATCCTCATGATCAGGCCAAGGTTATCTGTAAGAAGTGCGCAAAGACCTTTAGCCGAGGGAAAAATCTGAAAAATTTGAATACCAGTTGCATGCTTAGACATTTAACCAGCATGCACTTGCAAGCGTGGACACAACACCAAACCTCAAGTGCCACATGTGCAACTGATCACAACGAAGGTAGTCAGCAACGCTACATTGTTTCCCCCACTGTAAGCCCACCGGTTAGCACAGCAGCAAATGTTGAGGTGTCGTTGCAAGACCACAGCAGTCAGGGAATCCCACTGTTATATCAACGAAAGACTGATTTTAGGCCATCAGAAAGAACACCAACTCCATCACCATCATCAACCCTCTCTCAGTCCGCCCTGTCCACCGCTACTTCCACCATATGCAGCTCTCAAGTCCAGCTCACCCTCCCAGACACTATGAGTAGGTCAAGAAAGTACTCAGTCTCTCATCCGCGTACACTGGGTTTGAACGCCCACATTGCCAAACTAATCTCGTTTGAGATGATGCCCTTTCGGTTGGTGGAAAGCACAGCTTTCCGCGAACTCATGGCCTATGCAGTACCACGCTATGACCTACCCAGTCGCCACTTCTTCTCTCGCAAAGCCATCCCAGCCCTCCACCATCATGTGAAAGACCGCATTGTCCATGTACTAAAGCAGTCAGTGAGCGGAAAGGTGCACCTCACAACTGATGCATGGTCCAGTCGGCATGGCCAGGGCCGTTACGTGTCCATCACTGCGCACTGGGTTAATGTGGTGGATGCAGGGTCCACAGGGGACAGCGGTGGTGGGACAGTGCTGCCTAGCCCACAGTATAGGAAACAGTTGGCTGTAGGCGTTCGACCCTCCTCCTCCTCCTCCTCCTCCAGAAGCGAAAGCTCGTCCACAGAGCGCAGTCGTACGAGCACTCCATCTGCAGCTGCCACTGTTGCACACGATGTGTCCCCCTATCGATCAGCTAGTGGAAAGCGTCAGCAGGCTGTGTTGCAGATGATGTGTTTGGGTGACAGACACACCGCCGAGGTGCTGGCCGAGTACTTGAAGCGACAAACTGAGTCATGGCTGGGCAGTGTACATCTTGAGGCAGGCAAGGTAGTTAGTGATAACGGCCGGAATTTTGTGGCAGCCATAGCCCTTTCAAAACTCAGCCACATACCTTGCTTGGCTCACACCTTGAACCTGGTGGTGCAGTGCTTCCTCAAAAATTATCCGGAGTTAACAGCCCTGCTCCATAAGGTGCGAAGACTGTGCGCGCACATCCGCCGGTCGCCTGTACACTCCGTTCGTATGCAGAAGCTGCAGCGATTGCTCCACCTTCCCAACCACCGCCTCATTATCGACATTGCAACAAGGTGGAACTCCACCCTGCACATGGTGGAGCGGCTGTGCGAGCAGAGGCAGGCCATAATGCATTTGTGGGAGGATACACGGCCAGGCACTTTGAGAGCAGACATGGAGTTGACAGGTGTGCAGTGGTCGAAGCTGAAAGACCTTTGTAAAGTCCTTCAGTGTTTTGAGGAATGCACACGGCTGGTAAGCGCAGATGACGCCATCCTAAGCATGAGCATCCCACTTATGCATCTGCTCATGCAAACTTTGACGCACCTTAAGGAGCAGGCGTCTGCAGCCAATGTTGATGAAGAGGAAGAGGAGGAGGGAATCTTTGATGACATTCAGCCATTGTCTGCTCAGGGACCTCTCCTGGACGAGGTGGAGGAAGAAGAGGAGGAGGAGGATGATGATGGGGATGATTACTTAGGGGAGGAGGATGCATCTCGTGGGGCAAGTGAAAATGTTGGCGTGGCAAGATCTGGTACAGGGTTTGTGCGTGACTGGAGGGATGTGGATTTGCCAGAAAGTGCTCCTCCACCCAGCACTCACAGTGCATCATTGACACCGGGAACATTGGCCCACATGTCAGATTATGCCTTGCGGATCCTAAAAAGGGACCCCCGCATTGCCAAAATGATGAACGATGACGACTACTGGTTGGCCAGCATCCTGGATCCACGCTATAAAGGCAAATTACAAAACATCATGCCACAGGAGAACCTTGACCTAATATTGGCTAATAAACAAGCAACTCTGGTAAGTCGGTTGCTTGAGGCATTCCCAGCACACAGCAGCGGTGATGGTTCTCACACGAGCCGTACGGGCCGGGGGCAGCTTGGCAGAGGTGTTCGTGGTGCACACAGCAGAAGTGGCGTTGGAGACAGGGGTTTCATGACAATGTTGTGGACTGATTTTTCAAATACCGCTCACACAACTGGTAATACTGCATCGATGGAAAGTGCCGGAGACAGCAGTTGTCAACTATGGTTACAAACTACTTTTCCTCCCATATCGATGTTCTCCCACACAGGTCATTCCCCTTTGACTATTGGGCCGCTAAACTGGACACCTGGCCTGAATTGGCCCAATATGCCTTACAGGAGCTCGCTTGCCCAGCTGCAAGTGTGCTATCGGAAAGAGTCTTCAGTGCAGCTGGATCAATCCTGACAGAAAAAAGGACCCGTCTGTCAACCCAAAATGTGGATGATCTAACCTTCATTAAAATGAACCACGCATGGGTTTCCAAGGATTTTGTCCCACCTTCCCCTGATGACACATAGGGTGACAGAAAAATGGCTTGCTTTGGTCCACCTCTTCCTGGTACTTCACCTATTTCGCCTTTTGCATCAGCTGAATGTCCAACATCAACATATGCCACTTTCTAAAACTCCCTAACTGTGCTGCCTCCCCCCCATGGCCGGGGTCACCACCTAGCGCATGACACCGTGCGAGTGCCGTTGCCCTGGACAGGTGGGTAGGCTGACTCTTGGTCGCGGGCACTGGCACAGGGTCCCTCATAGTGCAATCAAGTGTCTCTGACGGTGGTGGTGCACACCCGCCGTCAGACACACCGCTGTACTATGAGGGGCCCAGTGCCAGTACCGACGCCCACGAGTGGGCCCCCCTTGCTTGGGCAGGGCCCCAGCATTTGCAATCTTTACCTCTCCCTGCTCCTCCGATGTGTAATCTGGGCCGTCAAATCCATACTGTGCCTGACACCGTCTGAGCCTGCCTCCTGATGTATAGACATATATTTTGAATGTGTACGCTATCCATACATGTTATCCGGTGATACGGTACCCTTTCTAACCTTTGTGCAATCACGTGCAATCCATACTGGGCCTAACACCGTCTGAGCCTGCCTCCTGAGACATATATTTTGAATGTGTACGCTATCCATACATGTTATCCGGTGATACGGTACCCTTTCTAACCTTTGTGCAATCACGTGCAATCCATACTGGGCCTAACACGGTCTGAGCCTGCCTCATGCTGTATAGACATATATTTTGAATGTGTACGCTATCCATACATGTTATCCGGTGATACGGTACCCTTTCTAACCTTTGTGCAATCACGTGCAATCCATACTGGGCCTAACACCGTCTGAGCCTGCCTCCTGAGACATATATTTTGAATGTGTACGCTATCCATACATGTTATCCGGTGATACGGTACCCTTTCTAACCTTTGTGCAATCACGTGCAATCCATACTGGGCCTAACACCGTCTGAGCCTGCCTCATGCTGTATAGACATATATTTTGAATGTGTACGCTATCCATACATGTTATCCGGTGATACGGTACCCTTTCTAACCTTTGTGCAATCACGTGCAATCCATACTGGGCGTAACACCGTCTGAGCCTGCCTCCTGAGACATATATTTTGAATGTGTATGCTATCCATACATGTTATCTGGGGATACGGTACCCTTTCTCACCTTTGTGCAATCACGTGTAATCCATACTGGGCGTGAGAACGGCTGGCGAGCTGTTAAGCAAGCTACAGCACCTGTCCAGACAAGTACAGGGATTCCCTAGCGAGGAGACTTATTTGATTGTTTTCAATGTTGGGACAGCAATTTTTGGGGAGCACTATACTCTGGAGAATGATAGATGGGGCCCACCATACACTGGAACATTCCAAAGGTGGACATCAGACACTGGAGCAGCATTTACAGGGCCCATTATACACTAGAGCATTAGAAATGGGGCCAATTATGTTTGGAGCATTATTTGGGCCCATAAGACAGTGGAGCATCATCCATGGGGACCTACATATACTGTAGCATTATGTGGAGCTCATCATATACTGTTTCAAACATTATATGGGACCAATGATTCTGTATGGAGAAATAGATGGGCCTCGTCATGAGATGTAAAAAGTGAAGTATTTTTCATTGGACTTTACCACTATTTCTCTGCCGTATCGGAGCATGATGAGTTGTGGTATGTGTTAAAGGGGCGCTCTTTCGCCCAGGGCACATGAAATCCTGGAGCCAGCCCTCCCCCCCCACAGTTTGTAGCCAAATAACCCCCATTTTTCAGTGCGTAACTTGTATTATGAAGTTAATTAAGGTTGACAAGCTTAAGAAAGAAGAATTGATGCTTTTGGCATTCAAATGGGCACTGTAGGTGTGTTTCCTGTCCTCCTCTCACTGCCGACTTTTATTCCCCATTGACTTACATTGGGTTTCGTGTTTCGGGACGACCCCGACTTTTCCCTATAATCGGACGATCTTGCTCGACCCGACTTTTGGAAAAGTCGGGTTTCACGAAACGAAACGCGACCCTAAAAAACCAAAAGTCGCTCAAATCTAGTGCTGGCGTGTGAAGCGGTAAAATATAGTCCGTACTCACAGCATTAGGTGATTATATCTCATCCTCGTCGCCAGTTGTAATATCCACACGTTATGAAGAATTCAAGGTATTAAACTTTAGATATGTTTTATTCTTCGTCCTCCAGCACACAGCATAACAGTTGCATTCCCATGCTACACAGAAGTGAAAGTGAAACTTCCCTTCTCATCCCTCTTGTCTCCACCCCCCAAGTCCCATAAGTCTGGCTTGCTTAAAGAGACAGATCTAATTATTATATATTACAAGGTAGTTGACTTAAAGTAAGTGCAGGCCTGCCTGCCTGCCTGGGAGCCCTGCTTACACAGGCAACCCACCAGATGGAGACCCAACATGTTATGGTGGACTGAGAAAGATTTGTTGTGCTAGGGGATACAAAAGCAGCAGGTATATACAGTATATGGAGTAGGGCACACCACAATGACAGAATTATACTGAAAAAACAATATATTTATAAAGGAGGAGCCTTATCAGGTAGAAATTGAACATGCGAGATAAAGGAAGAAAAAAGCTACCTGTAGTCACACTCACAATTTAAAATAAAAAATATGTATTCTTCATTAGACACAAAACATCGTAGGCAAAGAAAATATAAAAAGAATTAATAATATTGAACCAGGGTAACTCAGACCAAAATGCCCCACAATAAATAAGCAAATAAGTGAAAAAGGTATCATAGCCGCAAAATCCTATAACATGGAGCTAAAATAGATAATTCAGAAAACAGTTATATGTATGGTGTGGATAAATGTATAGGATCACATGCCCGTGAAAATGGTGGGGTTGTAAAACCTCAGGCCATGGACTCAAGAGGACTATATGTGACCTGAGAATAGCATGTAATTATTCATGTGACAGGGAATGGCATGAAGACAGCATAGATGCCCTTGACATATAATATGGTGCATATATGGGCATGAGTTAAATATATGTGATCCAGCCACAATAGGAAATACTGACCACAATACGAAATAAAATGCCCTATGAGGTGTTAACCTTATGATATGTCCAAGAAAATGGCGAGACAAATATTATCTGCATGTGCCTGGCACATGAAAAGAAGCATGCCTCGAGAGTTCACAAGAGGATGAAGCCATGGGGGGGAAGAAAAAGGGTGAGGGTCACAATGACCGACCCCATGCATATCGCTGCGACTAGCACAGCTTCGTCAGGGGAAGTACAGCCTGTGTGTTAGTGTCTGGTTTATAAAATATGCATAATTACTCACCTTTGTGGCGAGTGTCGGCTCCGTGCGAGCAGAGAGGAAGTTGAGGGTCATGTGAGGAGAGTAAAGTGAAGTAATTGGAAGGGGCAGGTGGATGTCTCCGCCTGTCAGTGGAATAATGCGCATGCATGAGGGCATATGGATGTAGAGAAGAGGATATAGATTGATTGCGCAAGCGCAGCTCCCGGGAGCTCAAAATAGACAAAGTGTGAGAGTAATATATAATGACCTGTGGGCCGGGTCGAGGGTGGGGGCGGTCCCACCCACCCAGGCAGACAGCTGAATACACATAAAATGGGAATGATGGTAATTGACAAAAGAAGTGTTAAATGATGGGTTAAGTGAGATAAAAGAAAAATAATAAAAATAAATAATGAAAAATTAATAGTGAAACTAAGGTAAGAAACAAAAAAAATGGCAAGGGGAATTAAAAAAAAAATGAGGGGGAGGAAGTATGTAAAGAAAAAATGAACAGACAACAGGGAGAAGAAAAATGCATGAAAAAAGCAGCAGTCATGTCTACTTCCGTATTTCAAAAAACTGACCATCACATCCAAGCATAAACATAGTGTGAACAGGTGCTTAACCTAGAGTGACCAACTCATATACATTCAAACAATAAAGGACACTGTAGCGCCATAACATGCAAACATGGAATATGAAAAATGAATTGCATTACTGCATTAGAAATATGAAAAATTGAGAAAGTTTAGCGCAAAAATGGCCAATTTATGTGTACCTGGAAGCCACGGTAAGGCATTTCTCGTTTTCCAGGACCCTTACCTAATGCCAATCCTCACTTAGACCAGTTTTTATCCGAATGGGAACCTATGTAAATCCTCTCCTTAGACTGAAATCTATATCTCTGTGGAGGGGTGGTGGCCCTGCTTTGATTGAAAACACCTGCGGCTAAAGTGACGTTTGGCATTAGGTTAGGTTCCTGTGACTCGGAATGGTGACAGAGGAGGAAAAAGCAGTAGATGGGGTTGATGGGACCGCTGGACGGACAGTGGTTGGCAAGGCCCACTAGTCCTCATTTTAGTGCAGTGAAATTCCTACACTAAGGCATGTTGATTGTGCATGTACAGGTTCATGCATGTAGTTGTCGAATTATTGCAATTTTTTGCCTCTACTGAGTTTTTTTTGCGTATTTGACAGAAAACATATGTTGGATCATTCTTTGCAGTCACAATAAACAACCCTTGCCACCCCTGCGAACTGCACACTTGTGACTGGTGCTGACTACAGCCAGAGATGGGGCTTGTTGTGGTTGCATCAATTTGTATCTGTGTGGGAGGCTGAAATGTAACCTCCTCATCTTCCTCCTCCTCCACCGCCTCTGCTGCTCAGCTTTGTTCCTCTGGTTCACACCAAGTGGGATCTACAACCTCATCGTCATCCTCTCTGTTCTCACATTCCTCACCCCAAGTGTCTCCCACCTCCTTTTTCTGGCCTAACACCACAGTGCAATCTGTGTGCGCCTCTGGTGTCTCATCTCATCAGGATCACTTCCACCCTTGGTGGATAACGAGTGGTGATGAGGGTCTGGATTCATCTCAGACCCTACTTTGTCCAGCTCAGGAACCTACATGAAAAAATTTTGTTCAACACTGTAGATACTAACCTCCTCTGGATTCTGTGATTCTTCAGAGCAGACATCGATGCCCATGGAATAGAATGTGTGAACAGAACAGCTCTGCAGAATGGCCCATCTGGGGTTCCCCACAGTCAGTTGGGCATTTGGAAATTTTTGATATAGGGGGAAACAAAGGTGATTGGAGTGCCACCTTTGAGGATTGTACTGTGTGATGCTAAGGTGGAGGAAGAGGAGGAGGAAAGGCCACATTATGCAGCTCTTGCCATCCAATGTAGCACATTCTCTTTCTGAGCCTCATCTACAAAGCGTACCTCTGTGTGGCTGCCAAAGAAAGGAAGATGAGTATCCCGGCCAGTAACAGTTGTTGTCAGTGGTCTTTGTATAGGACAAGACTTTGTTCAGTTGAGCTAACATTAACGTGTCAGTAGCTTGGAGGATTCCCATTCAAAATAAAACATAACCTTTAGTAATTCATTAAAACCTGAGACATCACATAAACAGACATAATAGTGCTCGTGCGTATCAGTGCTCATTTAAAAAATGGTTCGGTCTCACCATTACTCATGGACATAGCCGCCCCAGCATATTTTTCAGAGGTCCCCTGCCGGGTATTCGGGTCCAGATAGCAGCACAAGATAGCATGTGGAAAAGGAGGTTAAAGGGTTACAGGTGTGCAGTTTTCCCTATCCTCCCTGTCATCCCTGTCCCAGGGACTTACTTTTTGGCAGTGATATGGACAGTCACTCTGCTAGTTGAGGCACCCAGCCATTGCAGGGCCTTCTATTTTTCTTTATGGACAAATATATTTTAACCCACTTATATCTATTTGTATAACTCCCCTGATGAATCCCCATAACCGGGGAGGAAACGCGTAGGAAGCAAATAGCCCTTCTGACAACTGGGGGTGACACTATAAGGTCCATTTGGGGCCTGTCCTTGTAAGGGCAGGAGTAATACCTGGGCACGACAGGGAGGATAGGGAAAAGTGCACACCTGTAACCCTTTAACTCCCTTTTCCACACGCTGTCTTGTGCTGCTATATGGACCCAAATACCCAGCAGGGGACCTCTGAAAAATACGCTGGGGCGTCTATGTCCATGAGTAATGGTGAGACCGAACCATTTTTTAAATGAGCACTGATACGTACGAGCACTATTATGTCTGTTTATGTGTTTATCTGATGTCTCAGGTTTTAATGAATTATTAAAGGTCATGTTTTATTTTGAATTGGAATCCTCCAAGCTACTGACATTTAACCCCTGAGGGTTGTACATGTGGTATTAAGCATTCCTTGCCACAGCTGATCTTGAGCTAACATTAACACCTAAGCCATGTACACGTCGAACACCAAGCCTATTCCCCTTTCCACCATGACCTTGCTTTTTCCCACTCATGTTGTAATTAGTCTTCTCCTCTTGTAACCTGCTGTTTCACAAACTCACAGCTGTCTGTCACCTCTCACTAAATGAACAATCACTGTTTATTTTCATAGTGTGCCTGAACAACACTTTTATACCTAACAATTTTTAAGTGGAAATCTGGCCTTCTGATTGGCCACTGAAACCCAGTTTTAGAACAAACGATTAGGAGTAGGCAATTGGGCTTTGTGGCTGCCCCACGATATTAGGACTAAAGATTTTTAAGTTGAAATCTGGCCTTCTGATTTGCCTCTGAAACACGGTTTTAGTACAAACGATTTGAAGTAGCAAATGGGGCTTCCGGAGACTACTACACAGATTTTGCACAACCTACTTTGATGCTGGAAGATCTATTTCACACAGAACAGGATCCTATCTATTTCACTGAGAAGTTCACGCTCAGCACCAACAATAGTGCAGGAGTGACCTCTCTGCACTGTGAAACTGAGCAATTGAAGCCAGCAAAACAAGATGTCTGCATGTAAATTCGTCAGCCTTTCACAGAAGACCTTGTGTCATGACGTTTTGGAGGGTTTCTGCACCCTGATTGATTGCCGGAATCAATACACATAAAGTTAAGAAGTTAAGGGTGAAAAAAAAAAAAGCATTCTACACTCCCTCCCCTCATCATACATGTACCCCCCCATTCCCCACCACTATCCTAGCCAAAGTTATAACAAAAACATTAGTGGAATTATGATGATTTACCAAATTGTGATCAACTTTTGCTGACTGAGTAAAAATGCTCTTGAAGGCGAACATGAGTCCGAATGCGCTGTCCTCGTGCCAAATTTGAGATTGGCAAACATTTTTCAAAAACGTTTTCTCATCTCCCATAAAAACACTTGTGAGACTAAGGCCACCATTACAGATCCTGGGGATTCCTGTACAGGAAAAAACAGTACTGGTGAGATCCATGGTCCGTGGGCCATCCTTATGTATGTATGTGACATCCGTGTTCCACCCATGCGTCCGTTTGATGTCCGTATTACACATCCATGTGATAACTATGTGTCTGTGTGACACATATCGGTGCCTGGGAAAAGAGGTACAGTTTGCTCTAATACCAGGCGCTGGCTGCTGAAGGCAGCTCTCATCATTGTAGCTTCGCATCCCTAAGATCAGCGCAATCAGGCAATAATGATGAGAGTTTTGTTCAGTGGCAGCTGTGTCCCTCCTGTGTAAAATAAAAAATTAAATAAAAAAAATGCTCTTGCATAATTTTCATAACCAGCAGAGAGAAAGCGCATGGCTGGGGGCTGAAGTTAATAATCTGGGAAAAATTACAGTACTCCATAAGGTTCCCAAGCTATTAATTACAGCTCATAGCTATTTGCTTGGCCTTTCCTAGTGAAATTAAGGGGGACCTCCCAAAAAAATGAAGTTGGGTCCTCCTATAAATTTAAATCAGCAAAGGCTAAGCAGACAGCTGTGGGTTGATAGTAATAGCCTGGTAAAGGACCAGAAATATTGCCACCCCTCTATAGCTGCCAACATGAGCACTCAGCTGCTCCAGAAAAGGCACATCCATAAGATGCACCTAATTTGGTGCTTAGCCTTGCTCTTCCCACTTACCCTGTGGTGGTGGCAAGTGGGGTAATAGGGTATTGGGTGGATGTCACCTTTACATTTTCAGGTGACATCAAGCCCAGGCGTTAGCGATGGAGATGCGTCTATTAGACGCCTACATTACTAACCCCAAAGTATTGAAATATACACAAAGCAAGAATAAAATCCTTTATTTGAAATATAACTCACTGTGTTTTACATATTTGTTTTCAAATAAAAAACAGTTGTTCTCAACTTTACACCTAATCCATTGAAGCCCATGTCCCTTGTAAAAAAACTAAAATATTAAATAACTATATCCCTCACCTGTCAGATGTGAAGATAATCATCCAATGCCCATGTCCCCTATAAAACTAAAACAATAAACAACCATATCCCTCACCCTTCCGAAGTGAAGATAATCGATACTGTCCCATGCTGTAATCCATCTCTGCGATATCTGATTTTCAAATTGAACGGTGCCTTGATGCAACCGTTCAAGCTGAAAACCAGGACACAATGAGCTGCTGCATTACTAATCCCAAAGTAAGTATTGAAATATACACAAAGCAAGAATAAAATCCTTTATTTGAAATATAACTCGACACCGTGTTTTACACATTTATTTTCAAACAAAAAACACAGCTGCACTCACCTTTACACCATTGAAGCCCATGCGCGCTGTAAAAAAAACTAAAATATTAAATAACCATATCCCTCACCTGTCAGATGTGAAGATAATCATCCAATGTCCCCTGTAAGAAATGAACTGCTGAGAGCTCAGCTTAAGTGATGAGCGGTTAGGTTATTGAGGTTACCTCTGGTCACTGATGCTGTGCTCCCATGGGCAGTTAACTGTGAGCGGCCCGATAATCTGCGGTGACCTCAATGAGATTACAGCTAGCACCATGAAATCCTCACCCCTGGTCTTGAAGTTACCTGACAATACAAGGGTCACATCAACCCCAACCCTATTACCCCACTATCCACCGCCACAGGGCGCATCATATGGATGTGCCATTTCTGGGATAGCTGAGGGTTGATGTTGGTAGCCTGGAAGGGGGTAATATCTCTTGACTCTTCCCAGTCTATTAATATTAACTCACAGCTGTCTATTTAGCCTTTGCTGGTTTGAATACATAGGGGGACCCTATGTCACTTTATTTTCTGGGGTCCATATTAAATTCACCAGGGAAGGCTAAGCAAACAGCTGTAAACTATTGTTAATAGCCTGGGGACCTTATGGGATATTGTCTCTTTTCCCGTATTATTAACATCAGTCTCCAGCCTTGGGCTTTCCCTATGCTGGTTATCAAAAAGTGTGCAGGAGCCTACGTTATATTTTTAATTTAATTATTTATTTTACACAGGAGGGACACAGTGGATGCTGAGAGCTACCTTCAGCAGCTGGTGCCTGGGAACAGTAAAAATTGTATCGCTTCTTCCCAAGCACTGGTACATACCACGCTAATGACACACGGATGTCATCTATGTGTCATGAATGCACACTTGTGCAGCACACATTCTGTCTGTGCTGCTTATAAAAAACTGACATGTCCGCTGATTTTTCATTGACACACAGTCTGTGCAAAAAACTGACATGTGTGCACCACCATTGAATACAATGGATGTGCGTGTTTCTGTATTTGTGAACCTTAAAAAGGGACTGCATATGGACACACAAATGAGCATCTCTGGAAAGACCTGAAAATGGCTGTCCACCAACGTTCACCATCCAACCTGATGAAACTGGAGAGGATCTGCAAGGGAGAATGGCAGAGGATTCCCAAATCCAGGTGCAAAAACTTGTTGCATCATTCCCAAGAAGACTCATGGCTGTACTAGCTCAAAGTGTGCTTCTAAATGCTGTATAAAAGGGGCTGAATACTAATGACCATGTGATATTTCAGTTTTTCTTTTTTAATAAATTTGCAAAAATTTCTACATTTGTTTTTTTTTTCAGTCAAGATATGGTACAGAGTGTAAAATGATGAGAAAAAATGAACTAACTTTTTTGAATTTACGAATTTACCCAATGGCTGCAATGAAACAAAGAGTTAACAATTTGAAGGGGTCTGAATACTTTCCATACAACTGCATTTGTTACTAATGAATAAATAAATAAAATAAAAGAACTGTGTGGGGTCCTCCCTATTTTTAAAAACCATCCAAGGGAAAGCAGACAATTGTGAGTTGGTCTTATTATGCTGGGAAGGGGTAAATATCCATGGACCTTCCCAGTCTCTTAATATCTGACCCCAGCTGTCAGGTTTGCCTTTGTTGGGCATTAAAAATGTGATGACTAGAGTTGAGCGATACCGTCCGATACTTCAAAGTATCGGATCGGAATGGATCGGCCGATCTTAAAAAAAAGTATCGGTATCGCCGATTCCGATACCGGAAGTCCCATTCAAGTCTATGGGACTTCCGGTATCGGAATAAGAAAAATCCTGTTTTTCCCTTGTACAGCCTCTCTGGGGTCTGTACGGGCCTTTCGGGGGGCTGTGCCGGCCTGCCAGGGTGTCTGTGCAGGCTCCGGTGGTCTGTGCCGGCCTGCCGGGGGGCTGTGCAGGCTCCGGTGGTCTGTGCCGGCCTGCCGGGGGGCTGTGCAGGCTCCGGGGGGCTGTGCCGGCCTGCCGGGGGGCTGTGCAGGCTCCGGGGGTCTGTGCAGGCATCGTCCGATGGGACTACAAGTCCCATCGGGCGATGCCTGCTACCATGACAGTGATTGACACATTAGCCAATGATGGGACAGTAGTAGTCCCATCATCCGGCTAATGTGTTGAATGTAAAAAAAAAAATAAAAAAAAAAAAAATTACATGCTACATACATACAACATGCATACTACATACTACATTCATACTACATACTACATATATGCTACATTCATACTACATATATACTACATGCATGCAACATACATACTACATGCTACATATATACTACATGCAACATACATACTACATATATACTACATACATACTGCATGCTACATGCATGCAACATACATACTACATATATACTACATACATACTGCATGCTACATATATACTACATGCATGCAACATGCATACTACATATATACTACATACATACTACATACATACTACATATATACTACATGCAACATACATACTACATATATACTACATGCATACTACATACATACTACATATATACTACATGCAACATACATACTACATGCATGCAACATGCATACTACATGCTACATACATACTACATACTGCATGCTACATGCTACATACATACCACATACATACCACATACATACTACATGCTACATATATACTACATGCTACATGCATACTACATATATGCTACATACATACTACATACATACTACATGCTACATACATACTACATATATACTACATGCTACATACATACCACATGCTACATACATACTACATACATACTACATGCTACATACATACCACATGCTACATACATACTACATATATACTACATGCATGCTACATACATACTGCATGCTACATGCATGCTACATACATACTACATGCTACATACATACCACATATATACTACATACAATACATTCATACAATACATACATAGACATACAGTACATATAACATAGAGTAACATACTTACCAATACTTGTCACATTGTTCCCCGAAGCCATTGTCTTTTACGGAATAAATATTAACATAACAAACCACAAAAATACTCACCCACGATCCGAAGCAGTCCACGAGTGTGTCCCACGACGATCTTGGGTAGAGAACTGCAGCATCAGCTGTTGCTGCCGTTCTCTACGGGCTGCAGGAATCCAATGACGGAAGGTAGGTATCCTTCCGCACTGTATTCCTCCGCCACTTAAAAAAAAAAAAAAGTCCCTAGTCTCACTTTATGCCATTGCTGCGTGGGAATTTCCCACACAGCAATGTCATAAAGTGAGACTAGGGACTTTTTTTTTTTTTTAAGTGGCGGAGGAATACAGTGCGGAAGGATACCTACCTTCCGTCATTGGATTCCTGCAGCCCATAGAGAACGGCAGCAACAGCTGATGCTGCAGTTCTCTACCCAAGATCGTCGTGGGACACACTCGTGGACTGCTTCGGATCGTGGGTGAGTATTTTTGTGGTTTGTTATGTTAATATTTATTCCGTAATAGACAATGGCTTCGGGGAACAATGTGACAAGTATTGGTAAGTATGTTACTCTATGTTATATGTACTGTATGTCTATGTATGTATTATATGAATGTATTGTATGTAGTATATATGTGGTATGTATGTAGCATGTAGTATGTATGTAGTATGTATGTAGCATGCATGTAGCATGCAGTATGTATGTAGCATGCATGTAGTATGTATGTAGTATGTATGTAGCATGCATGTAGTATGTATGTAGTATGTATGTAGTATATATGTAGTATATAGTATGTATGTAGCATGCATGTAGTATATATGTAGTATATATGTAGTATGTATGTAGTATGTATGTAGTATGTATGTAGTATGTATGTAGTATATATGTAGCATGTAGTATGTAGTATGTATGTAGCATGCATGTAGCATGTATGTAGCATGTATGTATGTAGTATGTATGTAGTATGTATGTAGCATGCATGTAGTATATATGTAGTATGTATGTATGTAGTATGTAGTATATATGTAGCATGCATGTAGTATGTATGTAGCATGCATGTAGTATATATGTGTTATGTATGTAGTATGTATGTATATATGTGGTATGTATGTAGTATGTATGTAGTATGCATGTAGTATGCATGTAGTATGCATGTAGTATGCATGTAGTATGTATGTAGTATTTTTTTTTTTTTTTTAACATTTAACACATTAGCCGGATGATGGGACTACTACTGTCCCATCATTGGCTAATGTGTCAATCACTGTCGTGGTAGCAGGCATCGCCCGATGGGACTTGTAGTCCCATCGGACGATGCTTGCACAGACCCCCGGACATCAGCACAGCCCCCCGGCAGGCCGGTACAGACCCCCACAGGGTGCACAGACCACCGGCAGGCTGGCACAGCCCCCCGGCAGGCCGGTACAGACCCCCACAGGGTGCACAGACCACCGGCAGGCCGGCACAGCCCCCCGGCAGGCCGGCAGAGACCCCCGGAAGGCCCGAAATGACGGCGCATCATGATGCGCACACACCGCGCATCATGATGACGTCAGGCTGTCAGTCAACTGAACTTCCGATTCCGATGCCGACTTCCGATATTGAAAAAATATCGGAAGTCGGTATCGGAATTCCGATACTTGCGGTATCGGAATGCTCAACACTAGTGATGACCCTAAAAAAATATACTTGGGAGCCCCTTATTTTAAATAGCCAGCTAAGGAAAAATCAAAGTGTTGGGGGCTGATATTAATTGACTAGGATGGGTCATGGATATTGGCCCCTTCCCAGCCTATTAAGGCCAGCCCTCAGCCACCCCAGAAATGGCTTATCATGAGATGCGCCAATTCTTGCAATTAGTCTCGACTCTTCCCAATTGCCCTGGTGCAGTGGCAATCGCGGTAATTGAATTGATGTCAGCTGTGTAATGTCCCCTGACATCAAGTCCACAGGTTAGTAATGAAGAGTAGAGATGAGCGACTTTGCCTTTTTTCGGGTTTCATGTTTTTGGGCTATAATAGTATTGTGCAGTTTTTAACTGCTATGATTCAGGTTTTTCTGACCACATGATTGGATTGGCAGATTCAGCTGGTTAGATTTGGTTTGACTGCTATACCTTATCTCTTTCCAGCAATACAATAGCCTGTTTTTTTACTAGGCTTTATAATAGGGGACATCTGTGCAATTTTATATTGTTATTTTTGTACTTAATAAAAGTTATATTTTAATAGGGTTTTTTTCAGTTAGTCTGTTAGAGGTTACCCTTGTTCACATTATACTTGTTAGTTGAAAACCGACTTTCTCAAAAGTCGGGTTGAACGAAATCGGCCGATTATCGTGAAAAGGCGAAGGCCGACTGAAACACGAAACCCAATGCAAGTCAATGGGGAACCAAGGTCGGCAGGGAGTGGAGGACAGGAAACACACCTACAGTGCCCATTTTAATGCCAAAAACATCAATTCTTATTACTTGTCAACCTTAATTTACTTTATAATAATAGTTAGGCATTGAAAACTGGGGGTTATTTGGGTAAAGTTGTGGGGGGGTAGGGCTGGCTCCAGATTTTCGTGGGCCCTAGGCCAAAGAGTGTCACTGGGCTCTTTAAACACATGCCACAACTCATGTTCCTCTGATACGGCAGAGAATTAGCGGTATAGTACAATGAAAAATACTTCACTTTTTACATCTCATGACTGATATCCATTTTAAATTCTCCAATAGCTCCAAAAACGAACAGTATATTACTCCATACAGTATTATGGCCATCGCATAGTGCGCCATACAGAGTAATGAGGCCCATATATTTCTCCATACAGAATCATTGGTCCCATATAATGTTTAAAACAGTATATGATGAGCTCCACATAATGCTACAGTATATGTTGGTCCCCATGGATGAAGCTCCACTGTGTTATGGGCCCAAATAATGCTCCATATATAATGGGCCCCATTTCTAATGCTCCAGTGCATAATGGGCCCTGTAAATGCTGCTCCAGTGTCTGATGTCCACCTTTGGAATGCTCCAGTGTATGGAGGGCCTCATATATCATTCTCCAGAGTATAGTGCTCCCCAAAAATAGCTGTCCCAACATTGAAAACAATTAAATAAGTCTCCTCGCTAGGGAATCCCTGTACTAGTGTTGACTCCTCGTCGTCCCCATCTTCCATCTCTCTGCACTTGGACTGTTTAGGCAGAGGGCGTACAGACATGATTTCATCGTGCTCTCTGACCAGAATGTCACTGTCAGAAAACGCGGAAGACATCACGGCGGTGGAGCAGGGAGAGGTAAGTATTTCAACTTTGCAAGTGCTGTGATCCTGAGCAAGCAGGGGGGGCCCACTCAGTGGCAGCGGCACTGACACAGGGCCCTTCATAGTACGGCGGTGTGTCTGACGGCGGGTCCTCCAACCAGCAGAGACACTTTTGCGTACTATGAGGGGCCCTGTGCCAGTGCCGTCGCCCATGAGTATACCCCCCCACCTGCTCAAGGAACCTGCATTTCCATCTGCACCGTCCTCTTTGTCACCGTGTAAGGTGGTATAGTATGCGGGAAGGGGAACCCGAGTTTCATCAGGGTCAGATTCTGGCTGTGTAGAGTGCGAGGGGAATGTAGTGGTCTGGGTCAAGGTACCAGCAGAATCATCTAGCAGTGGCTGGGCATCAGTGCATTTGTGGTGCCCCCAGGAGTACGGTCGCCACAGTGGCATTACCTTCCTCCTAGGGAGTGTGATGTCATGCTTGGGAGCAAAGAAGGATCTCTCTAGCAGTTAAACCAACACACAACACAGTTCCCACTCCAGGCCAGCAGGGAGACCTCTGAACCTGACTGCTGAGGAGCAGCTCTCTGTGGTCGGGAGGAGGGAAGTTAGGGCAGTCTGTGAAGGGAAGGGGAAGTGTGTGGACATGAGAAGGGGAGCTGGAGGATGAGCAGAGTTAAGGCTCACTCCTAGCTGGAGCGCATGGTTGGGATTCCGGTCTCCGAGTTTGTAGGACACTGACGGTCCTGCAGCAGAAACCGGAGGAAGTAACAGCTGTAAATGCTCTGTTCCCAACTAAGGCTCGGAGGCCCGAGCAGCGACGTGTGTGAGCCAGAAGGAAAAGGCTATGGCTGCCTGCCATACGAGAAAGTTCCAAAAGAGAGTCAACAGAGGGAACTTCAGTGAACTCAGTACTGCGAGTACTTCTGATAAGCGCTAGAACGGAGGACACACTACCTATCTGCAGAGAGAATTCCAAATTTGCTTCCAGGCTGACCAACTCCATCTCCATCTGTACTCTGGGTCCTGGATGGCACTTACCAAGTACAGGTAAAGGAACTGCACGACTATGTCTGTCATCTTTCTCCTGCGCCTGGCGCATGGCTCTGCTACATCCTGCACTACACACCATCTACCAACTCTTTCATCTTCCCTGTGACTACGGCCCTACCTGTGCAGGGCTTCTACATCTTAGCTGCACCACAACATCTGTCCCAGAGAAGCAACACTGCAGAGCGGGTCAATCTGATCAGAAACCACAGGTGGCGTCACGTATCATTCACCTATAAATGTTATTCACCCCTTTGCATGGACGCCCAGGGCCACGGAACGGGTCATCACCACCAACGTGACACATCCCTCTGAGACACCGGCCCGTTACCGATTAACCCCACTGCCCTGGCTGGCTACCCACACTCCATGTCAGATTCATCTTGGACTGGGGAATTCACGATTTGACTTGATAACCCAGGCATGGTATGATAGAAAGAGCTACATGGACTAATGTGAAGTGTGGCCTACTGCATCATTCACTTTTGGTGGGGGTGAAGGACACAAGGAAAGGGGTTCTTCCTGACCTGGAGCCAGCACTTGACGACTCAGTGCTTGCATTTTTTGAAACTTCAGAAGAGGAGGGCATATTTGCTGGAGTCTATTTCGGCAATGTAAGCCAAAACCAGTTCCTGATGCTCCGGCTTTGAAAGCCGCTAACTTACTCCCAGAAAAGGTAGCCTTCCAGGCGTTCCGAAGCCAGACCATGATGCAGGCTCAACACCTCCTGCCTTAGCTGCTATTGTGCTTTTGCCACTACCAGCAGATGCACCACCATCAGCCCACGTCTGCGGCCTCTTCCACCAAACTTCAAAATGTTGCAGAACATGAACCCAAAATAACATCAGATATATGGTACTGTATCAGAAGCATACAGCTTTATACAGTCAAAGGATGATTGTCAATCTCCATATATATACACACCATCAGTCACACAGAGACACTCACAGGCTCAGTATGGATTAGACAAGAATATAAAAAGTAGTAAATGGGTAATGTATCACAAGCGTAGAGCTGTATACTATAGTGTTGGGGTAATTTTTAAATGTACATCAAAATTGCAGGAGTAACCCACAGAATGTCACACACTCAGGATGGATCACACCACAATATAACAAGAAGATCCGCAAGAAATAATCACACATGTGGAACAATGTTCCAGGTGTCAATGATACACTTAGAGTGGAGGGTGGAGGAGGACTTCCTGCAAGAAAGGGTACAGTATCACCAGATACCAGGTATATACAGCATAGTTTAAACATTAAAAATGTACATCTATATATTCAGGAGTAGTGTTGAGTCACCCCGCTAGTGTTACAGTTCATTTTGGTTCGTCGAACACGAGTCAAGACCATCGAATGTTTGTCAAACATTCGACGAACAACGTTGAACATCATTGAAAACAATGGCAGGCAAACACAAACACATACAAACACATAGAAAACAATTGCAAAACACCTTAATAGGTGTCCCAAAGCAGACAAAATACTCTGAATACAAAAATAACATATGGAAAACGGCAACTACATATAGAAAAGAGGTGGCGGAGTAAAAGGAGGAGGAGGAGGAGACAAAGATACTGGAATGTCATGCCCTTATGAAGTCAAGAAAGGCTGGAATAAAAATGTAAAATACCAAAAAACAGTAAAAATCTGTAATCGAAGACGATCATATACCGTCGGACATCCCACCATAAATTAGGCCACCTGCTGATCGGGCGGCGTTATTCCCACGAACCTCCGAACAGGGTCCATGAAGGCAAAGTGTTTGGTTTCCGGGGGCAGTATGGTTGCAAAACTGAACCTTAAAGGAATGTCCAGAAGGGCACCACCAGGAGTGGAGCCTGCAGCTTAATTCGACTCCACCCGGGAAACCTCAACCATGCCAGCTACAGAAAAGATTGACAGATTACAAGCTTTTTTGATTCTGTGGGTGATGGTGGATGTCCGTTTTTAGTTGTGCTAGCGATTTGTCAGTTTAATTCCGTTAACGAACGAGACTCTGGCATGCCCCTGCGGTAGGCGTCAAGCTTACTAGAGGGACACGCGAGGCTCTGGCACGTGAGATCGATCAATAACAGGTCTGTCATGCCCTTACATGTCCGGGGCTGCATGCGTGCTACACTGAAAGGTCCAGCGTGTGTTGCTTACAGGTGCAGATAACCCGCTGAACCCCGTTAGTGATGGGGATCTGGGATTACAATTCTTCCCCACGAACGAGGATTTCCCAGTAAGTGCAGGTCAACCGGAATTTGGCCTAACCGGCATTCCATAAAAAATGAAAAAATTGTGTCCAAACCACAGGTGCAATAACTTGCTTAACAGCTGGGCTCCTCTGCTGAGTAGCACGCAGTTCTTACATAAACAGGCGGCATAGCTTGGTTCACTGGTGGGCTCCTCTGCTGAGTAGCAGACAATGCTACAAGGCCCAAAAGGATTTTCTGGACAAGATGCTGTAAAAAATATTTAGAAAAACACACGGTGTAGCTCCTTGACAGGTGTACTACACCGCTTGCTACTACACACCGCTACTATGCCATGAAACAGTCTATTAACATTGAGAACCATTATTGTGAAAATGAAGTTACGCTTTTGGTGAATGAACCGTTCTCGAACGGAACCTCGAACAGCCGAATTTTAAGCAAAGTGTTCGAGTTTGACGAACGGCTCGAACACCGCCCAAAACAGCTGGAATTTTAACTTGGCAAACAGGTCGACTCGAACACTGCTCATCTCTAATCAGGAGGCAGACTCAGACGTTCTCAGGCCCAGTATGGATTCGACAAGATTGTAGAAAGTTGAGAAAGGGAACAGTATCACCCGATAACAGGTATATATGTAGCATAGTTTACACATGAAAAACCTATGTCTATGTATCAGGAGGCAGACTCAGAGGGTCTCAGGCCCAGTATGGATTTGACGTGATTGTACAAAGTTGAGAAAGGGTACAGTATCACCGGATAACAGGTATATATAGCAAAGTTTAAACATTAAAAATCTGCGTGTATATTTCCGGAGTCTGACAAAGACACTCACAGCCTCAGTATGGATTAGACAAGAATCTAAAAAGTAGAAAAAGGGTTATGTATTTGAAGCGTACACCAGTATACACTGTTGGGGTATTTTTCAATCTTCATATATATTTCAGTCTCAGTAAGACAGTCCAGACTCTCCGCAAGAGGAAACGAGATGGATACAAGTACAGACGGAAAGTCAACTGATTGCAGAAATTTTAGAATTACTAATCACGGTAAAAACTCCCGGGAGAATTCTCAGAGGTGATGCTGACCCTCAATTACTTTGTCTGTGGAGACAGCGAAAACAGTTCTTGTGAAGAAAGGTTTGCTGTATCGCAGTACCGTGGAACCCATCACCGTTACTCATCTCCATCAAATTGTGATCACAGGGACAGATATTTACATTGTCCTCACTGCCTATCATGATCTGTCAGGTAACTTTGGAGTGCAAAAGACACATGCCACAGGCGATTCTATTGGATTGGCATGAGAGGACACATTTAAAAATGTGGGCAGGAATGTCACATGTCTGTGAGTCGGAAAACCGTGAAAGCTGATGATAAACCACCACTGCATCTCATTGTGAGTCGACGTCCATAACTAATGGAAGCCATTGATCATCTGAAGATAGAGCCCAGCAGGACAGGGCATAGGTACGTCTTAACCATCATCTATCATTTCACCAAATTTGTTTTGGCAGTCCCAGTGAAGTATTTAACAGGCCAGATTTCACAGTGGTGGAGCAGGGAGAGGTATGTATTGCAAGTGCTGGTGCCCTGAACAAGCAGGGGGGGCCCACTCGTGGGCAGTGTTACTGGCACAGGGCCCCTCATAGTATGCCGGTGTGCCTGACGGCGGGTGTGCACCCCCACCGTTAGAGACACTTGATTCTATTATGAGGGACCTTGTGCCAGTGCCATTGCCAAAGAGTGTGCCCACCCACCTGTCCAGGGCAACGGCACTAGCATGGGTGCGGGCGCCAGGTGGTGACCCCGGCCCTGTGGGGGGAGGCAGCCCAGTTAGGGAGGTGGAAAAAATGGCATATGTTGATGTTGGACATTCAGCAGCTGCAAATGGAGTAATTGGAGAAGTGCGCGGAAGAGGAAGACAAAAGCAAGCCATTTTTCTGGCAACCGACGTGTCAGCAGGGGAGGGTGGGACAAAATCCTTTGAAACCCATGCATGGTTCATTTTAATGAAGGTTAGATCATCAACATTTTGGGTCGACAGACGGGTCCTTTATTCTGTCAGGATTAATCCTGCAGCACTGAAGACTCGTTCAGATGACACACTAGCAGCAGGGCAAGCGAGCTCCTGTAAGGCATATTGTGCCAGTTCAGGCCAGGTGTCAAGTTTACTGGCCCAATAGCCAAAGGGGAGTGACCGATGAGGGAGAACATAGATATGGGACGAGAAGTAGTTTGTAACCATAGTTGACAACTGCTTTCTCCTGTCACTTTCGATCGATGCAGTATTACCAGCCGTGTGAGCGGTACTTGAAAAATCAGTCAACAACATAGTCATGAAACCACTGTGTCCAACGCCGCTTCGGCTGTGTGCACCACGAACACCTCTTCCATGTTGCCCCCTACGGCTCGTTGGAAAAACATCACCGCCGCTGTGTGCTGGGAATGCCTCAAACAAATGGTTTACCAGAGTTGCTTCTTTGTTAGCCAATATTAGCTCTAGGTTCTCCTGTGGCATGATGTTTTGGAATTTGCCATTATAGCGTGGATCCAGGATGCTGGCCAACCAGTAGTCGTCATCGTTCATCATTTTGACAATGCGGGGGTCCCATTTTAGGATCTATAAGGCATAATCAGACATGTGCACCAATGTTCCAGGTGTCAATGATGCACTGCGAGTGCTAGGTGGAGGAGCACTTTCTGGCAAACCAACATCCCTGTACCTGACCTTGCCATGCCAACATTTTTTCTTGCCCCTGAGAAGCATCCTCCTCCCCAAAATAATCATCCCCATCATCCACCTCCTCCTCTTCCTCTCCTTCCTCCACGAGAATTCCCTGAGCAGACAATGGCTGACTGTCATCAAGGCTTCCCTCCTCCTCTTCCTCCTCGGCTGCAGACGCCTTCATTTATTAATGACCTTGCAGGGGGCATAGAGAGTAGAATTTCAATATTTGCAGATGACACTAAACTCTGCAGGGTAATCAATACAGAGGAGGACAATTTTATATTACAGGAGGATTTATGTAAACTAGAAGCTTGGGCTGATAAATGGCAAATGAGCTTTAATGGGGATAAATGTAAGGTCATGCACTTGGGTAGAACGAACAAGATGTATAATTATGTGCTTATTTGTAAAACACTGGGCAAAACAGTCACTGAAAAAGACCTGGGTGTATGGGTGGATGACAAACTCATATTTAGCGGCCAGTGTCAGGCAGCTGCTGCAAAGGCAAATAAAATAATGGGATGCATTAAAAGAGGCATAGATGCTCATGAGGAGAACATAATTTTACCTTTATATAAGTCACTAGTGCGACCACACTTAGAATACTGTGTACAGTTCTGGTCTCCGGTGTATAAGAAAGACATAGCTGAACTGGAGCGGGTGCAGAGAAGAGCGACCAAGGTTATTAGGGAACTAGGGGGTCTGCAATACCAAGACAGGTTATTACATTTGGGGTTATTTAGTTTGGAGAATCAAAGGCTTAGGGGTGATCTTATTACAAAGTATAAATATATGCGGGGACAATACCAAGAGCTTTCTAATGATCTTTTTACTCTTAGACCTGTGACGGGGACAAGGGGGCATCCTCTACGTCTGGACGAAAGAAGGTTTAAGCATACTCACAGACGCGGATTCTTTACTGTAAGAGCAGTGAGACTATGGAACTCTCTGCCATATGATGTTGTAATGAGTGATTCCCTACTAAAATTTAAGAAGGGACTGGATGCCTTTCTTGAAAAGTATAATATTACAGGGTATATACACTAGTTTCCTTAATATTGCGTTGATCCAGGGAGCAAGTCTGATTGCCGTATGTGGAGTCAGGAAGGAATTTTTTTCCCCAATGTGAAGCTTACTTGTTGCCACATGGGGTTTTTTTGCCTTCCTCTGGATCAACATGTTAGGGCAAGTTAGGGTAGGATATGGGTTGAACTAGATGGACTTAAAGTCTCCCTTCAACCTTAATAACTATGTTACTATGTTACTATGTTCTCCTTAATGTGCGTCAAAGTTTGCATGAGCAGACGCATAAGTGGGATGCTCATGCTTTGGATGGCGTCGTCTGCGCTTACCAGCCATGTGCATTCCTCAAAGCACTGAATGACTTTAAAGAGGTCTTTCAGCTTCAACCACTGCACACCAGACAACTCCATGTCTGCCTGCAAACTGCCTGCCCGTGTATCCTCCCACAAATGAATTACAGCCTGCCTCTGTTCACACTGCCTTTGAACCATGTGCAGGGTGGAGTTCCACCTTGTTGCAACGTCGATAATTAGGCGGTGCTTTGGAAGGTGGAGCAATAGGTGCAGCTTCTGCATATGACTGGAGTGTACGGGCGACCAGCAGATGTGCGAGCACAGTCTTCGCACCTTATGGAGCAGGGGTGTTAACTCCGGATAATTATTGAGGAAGCACTGCACCACCAGGCAAGGTACAGTATGTGTCTGGTTTTGAAAGGGCGATGGCTGCCACAAAATTCCGGCCGTTATCACCAACTACCTTGCCTGCCTCAAGATTTAGACTGGCCAGCCATGACTCAGTTTGTCGCTGCAAGTAGTCGGCCAGTACCTCCGCGGTGTGTCTGTTGTCACCAAAACACATCATCTTCAGCACAGCCTGCTGACGCTTACCACTAGCTGTTCGATAGTGGGACACCTCGTGTGCAACACTGGCAGCTGCGGATGGAGTGCTCGTGCGACTGTGCTCTGTGGATGAGCTTTTGCTTCTGGAGGAGGAGGAGGGTCGAACGCCTACAGCCACCTGTTTCCTATACCGTGGGCTAGGCAGCACTGTCCCACCGCCGCTGTCCCCTGTGGACCCTGCATCCACCACATTAACCCTGTGCGCAGTGATGGACACGTAGCGACCCTGGCCATGCCTACTGGACCATGCATCTGTTGTGAGGTGCACCTTTCCACTAACTGATTGCTTGAGTGCATGGACAATGCGGTCTTTCACATGCACGTGGAGGGCTGGGATGGCTTTGCGAGAAAAGAAGTGCCGACTGGGTAGGTCATAGCGTGGTACTGCGTAGGCCATGAGTTCACGGAAAGCTTTGCATTCAACCAAGCGGTAGGGCATCATCTCTAGCGAGATTAGTTTGGCAATGTGGGCGTTCAAAGCCAGTGTACGCGGATGAGAGGATGTGTTCTTTCTTGTCCTACTCAGAGTCTCTGGCAGGGCGAGCTTGACTTGAGAGCTGCATATGGTGGAACTAGCGGTGGAATGTTATGAATGGGTCACCGAGGAGGAAAAAACCTAAACATGCTAAGCCCAGAAAAAACAGAGAGGTTGGTAACTATGCAGATTGCAGATCCCTGATCCTAACCACACAACTAGCAGCAGCCATGGAGGGTACCTACGATGAACCTAGATGCCTCGTCACGGCCGGGGGACTAAATAAACCTAAAGCAAGAAAAGGGGAAAACTAACTGCCCCAGAGCAGACCCCAAAGGAATAGACAGCCCCCACACATGTATTGACGGTGAAACAAGATGAAAACACAAACACAGGCAGGAAAATAGGCTGAGCAAATGATGGGGCCCAAACTAACTAAAAAGGAGAGGAAAGGAAAGACACTGTCTGCAATCTGCTCAAAACCCTACAAAATAATGTCCAACACTTCTGATAACAAAATTAACCCTGAAGTCACTAGACTTCTCCCACTATATCAGCACTCTGAAATATTCTGAGACAGAGCAAAAAGAGGCCAATCTAATAAAGGATAAAAAGCAAATTGGCAAATACAGATAAATAAGAATGGAAATTCAGCACAGCCCCAGCCGGGGGCTGGCTGACCACACAAAAAACTGAATAGAACAACAAAATCAAGTGTGAACAATAGCAGAGAAACTTAGCTTGAGCTGACTGGAACAGAGCTGAGAACCAAGACCTGACAAGCAGAAGGAATCACCAGCACCAGAGTAGGGCGTCACCTGTCTTGAAAAGAGCTCCATGGAGTAATCGGTAGTGTGGCCTGACACATCCTTCACTTTTGGTAGAGGTGAAGGACACAAGGAAAGGTGTTGTTCCTGACCAGGAGCCTCCACTGACGACTCAGTGCTTTTATTTTTTGAAACTTCAGAAGAGGAGGCGAGAGAGCTGGAGTCTGTGTCAGCAATGTAAGCCAAAACTTGTTCCTGAAGCTCCGGCTTAAGTGGTTTACCTACTCCCAGAAAAGAGAGACTTCGAGGCATTGTGGAGCCAGACGATGACGCAGGCTCAACACCTCCTGCCTTAGGTGCTATTGTGCTTTTGCCACTACCAACAGATGCAACACCACCACCACCATTGGGACCAGCTGGCAACCCCCGGCCCACTTACATGGCGTCTTCCACCATACTTCCTCATTTTTGTGAAAATGTACCCAAAATAAGACCAGCTATATGGTACTGTAAAACAAGGTAGAAGGTGTATCTACTATTGGTGAGAATTTGAATCTCACTATAGATTTGAGGACGCAGACTATTGTCTCAGGCCCAGTAGAGATTACACCTCAATGTAACAGGCTGAAATTGGATGGTGTATGACAAGGTGGATGGTGTCTATAGGATTGGTGAGAATTTGGATCTCACTAGAGATTTGAGGACGCTGACAATGATGCTCTCAGTCCAAGTATGGACGCAGGCAGCCTAATAAGCATGACTGCTGCACAAACAAATGAAAAATGAACGCTTGGTAACAGAAACGAGGAAGGAAAGTGTTTTTGCTTTTAAAAAAGCAGTTTACACAGCAGTGTGCAAATAGCAATGCAGCCATCAGGGAGCCTTATAAGGCAGCCTAATAACCAACAGAGCGTATGCACAAAAATAGAGCCTCCCCTTTCACTGCACACAAAGTGTTGTGTTGGAAGTGGAAATCGCTAACAGCAGAAGCAGTTTTTTTGTTCTTCTTCCCTGCCTAGCGCTCTCTGTTATGAATGGGTCACCGAGGAGAAAAAAGCAAAACAAGCTAAGTCACAGAAAACCAGAGAGGTTGGTAACTATGCAGATTGCAGATCCCTGATCCTACCACACAACTAGCAGCAGCCGTGGAGCGTACCTATGATGTTCCTAGACGCTTCGTCACAGTCGGAGGACTAAATAAGCCTGAAGCATGAAAAGGGGAAAACTAACTGCCCCAGAGCAGACCCCAAAGGAATAGATAGCCCCAACACATGTATTAAAAAAAAACCCTGTCTGGGAGAGAAGAACAGACAATTTGCGGCGCCCTAAGTGCGTAAACACAATATTGTAGTCTTTAAAGGGTGCACAATTTTATGCACTCACCTGATAGAAGACTAATATAGCTTTGGATTATGTATCCTCAAAAATCCTTCCTTTTGGGATACTTCTCAGAAGACAGGGCTTGCAGCTTGCCTTGGGTGGATCCAAGTGAAAGAGCCGGGTTCAGGCTCACACAAGATGAGTAAATCAAGAAAGGCACATCCAGCCCATAAATGGCAGCGCTTCCCAGGACTCACATCCAAGGGTGATATTCCATATTTTTTTTTTATTTCATAGGTTAAAAAAGAGATACAACGCATTTCGGATACAGTGTATATCCTTCATCAGGTATCATAAAAAAAAGGGGATTTGTACTGTGTTGTTATGATACCTGATGAAGGATATACACTGTATCCGAAACGCGCTGTATCTCTTTTTTAACCTATGAAATAAAAAAAAAATATATGGAATCTCACCATTGGATGTGAGTCCTGGGAAGCGCTGCCGTTTATGGGCTGGATGTGCCTTTCTTGATTTTTTCCAACACATGTATTGACGGTGAAACAAGATGAAGGCACAAACACAGGCAGGAAAATAGGCTGAGCAAACGATGGGGCTCAAACTAACTAGAGAGGAAATGAATGGAAAGACACTGACTGCAACCTGCAAAAAACCCTACAAAAATAATGTCCAACACTTCTGATAGCAAAATTAACCCTGAAGTCACTAGACTTCTCCCACTATATCAGCACTCTGAAATATTCTGAGACAGAGCAAAAAGAGACCAAACTAGTAAGGGACAAAAAGCAAATTGGAAAAATACTGATAAATAAGAGTGGAAATTCAGCACAGCCCCCATCCGGGGCTGGCTGACCACACCAAAAAAACTGAATAGACCAACAAAATCAAGTGTGAACATTAAACAGAAAAACTTAGCTTTTGATGACTGGAACAAAGCTGAAAACCAAGAGCTGATAAGCCAGAAGGAATCACCAGCAACTGAATAGGGCGTCGGCTGTCTTAAATCCAATCTGAGACTCCTGAGGTCCAATCGTCATCCTCATTCTCAGGTGGCAGATCTCCACCGATCAAATCAGCCTCACTACCTCCTGTTACCACCAGAGGGAGTCTGGAAGGAGAACTCACAACTGGTGAAACAGAGAATGAACTCACAACAGCTCTCCCTGCAGAATCATCACCAGCAGAAGCTCTCCCTATGCTAAGATCGGCATAAGTAAGATGGCGGTTGACGTTCACGCCCTTTTATAGCCCCTGTGACCCCACACAAAGCCAGCCAATCACTTGCATGCCCTTTTCAAAGATGGTGGTGACCGATGCCTTTGTCATCGCGTTGCCCACAGTGTGCGCCCTCCATCATTGGCTGAAAAAGGGCGCTGGTAGCATCTTTTGAAATGCGACTTTGGCACTCTGGTCACCGACCTCGTGGCCGACCTCAAACTATGGTCGGGTTTCGTTTCATGAAACCCTACTTCAGCGAAAGTCGCCGACTTTTGAATATGACCGACCCGTTTCGCTCAACTCTAATGAAGAGGCATCTATCAGACACCCCTTAACTAACCCAGTTAGTGAAAAGAGAAGAAAACACAATAAAAAAAAAAAGCTTTATTTGAAAAAAAAAAAAAACTACCCATCAATTTTCCCATTTCTCCCATTTAATAAAAAAAAAATAATAATTATTTGGGTCCTCCATAATCCAAATGGAAATCCCACGACGATCCCTTCTTCTTCTTCATCTGGTCTATCTAGCCCCGCTCAGAGAATGCAGATCCATAGACTGGAGCAGCAGCCACTGCCACGTCTCATTGCAGCATGAGTGCCAGATTGATGAGAGAGCGTCCTGAACGATGCTGAATAGAGTCTCACAATCAGCGGCAGGCAGTGAGAATTTTCGTGCCTGTCACTGAATAGGAGTGAACTATGTGAACTATGAAGTCTTGTCCTGAGAACTTTCTCAGAACGAGAATCGAATTCGATGAATGTCAAAGGACATGCCGCTCTTAGATTACCATCAGATTTTCCTGGATTTATTTTTAATTAATAAATTGGTAAGAGGGAGTGTGGGAGTCTTTATTCAAATAAAGTATATTTTTCCAATGTGTCTGTTTTTTTAACCATTCAATTACTGGGTAAGTAATGCTGATGCCTCATAGATGCCGCCCCACCACCCCACCACCCCATTACTAACCTCTGGGCTTGATGACAGCAGACATCACATAGCGGATAAACCCCAAAATATTACCCAGCTTTCCAACACACTAATGAAATGTGGGAAGACAAGGGAAAAGTGCAATTGGCACATCTAATGGGTGTGCCTTTCTGGGGTGGCTGCAAGCTGCTATTTTTAAGCTGGGGAGGTTTAGAGCAACTCATGATCCAAAGCACACCACATCCTCTGTAAAACATGGTGGAGGCAGTGTGATGGCATGGAGATGCATGGCTTCTAATGGCACTGGCTCACAAGTGTTTATTGATGATGTGACTGAAGAAAGAGGAAGCCGGATGAATCTTGTAGTGTACAGGTCTTTACTTTCTGCTCATCTTCACCCAAATACAGCTAGGTTGAAAGAATTGTGCCTCACAGTACAGACTTGTACAAATAAAAAGAATGATTCACCGGACTCAATACGTTGATAATATGCAAAAACTCATATTTATTGAATGTGTCCAATCCATCAAAAAAAGAAGGATGTGCCCAAGCAGAATTTAAGGAATGTACAAACAAAATACTTGACGTTTTGACCTCCCGGATCTTATTCATGGGGTACAATAAAACAAAAGGATATATACAATACAAGTGAATAAAAAAATCATATATACAGAATATACATATCAATCGTGGATAGACATTCATAAGTGTATACACGTAGTCACAGATAGAAATATGCAAAAAACATAGATGAACAATGAGATATAAATAGTTATTAATGAAACATTACTGCTCAGCTATAGCGTAGTTTTTCAAGAAAGGATTTTTCTAGAAAAATCTTTTAAACAGTCAAATATATAAGTTAGAAACTAGCAATAGGAGATTCAGAGACCAGAGACCATGAATTTACCTCAGTGTGGTTAGTAACAGACCTAGGGAACTCGAAGAGGATCCACGTCCCCTCAAGGTGACTGAAGGGGATATACATGGAGAAGTGTAAATTATTTCATCATTGAGTAATGTAGGAAGAAGGTCTGATTCAGTCAAGAATATGCGCTATACCTGGAAGGTCTAGGTATCGTAGATAGTGTTGAGCATTCCGATACCGCAAGTATCGGGTATCGGCCGATACTTGCTGTATCGGAATTCCGATACCGACTTCCGATATTTTTTCAATATCGGGAGTCGGCATCGGAATCGGAAGTTCAAAGTTGATTGACAGCCGAAATGACGTCATCATGATGCGCGGTGTGTGCGCATCATGATGCGCCGTCATTTCGGGCCTTCCGGGGGTCTCTGCCGGCCTGCCGGGGGGCTGTGTGGACTGCCCGGGGTCTGTACCGGCCTGCCGGGGGGCTGTGCCGGCCTGCCGGTGGTCTGTGCACCCTGTGGGGGTCTGTACCGGCCTGCCGGTGGTCTGTGCACCCTGTGGGGGTCTGTACCGGCCTGCCGGGGGGCTGTGCCGGCCTGCCGGGGGGCTGTGCCGGCCTGCCGGGGGGCTGTGCTGATGTCCGGGGGTCTGTGCAAGCATCGTCCGATGGGAATACAAGTCCCATCTGGCGATGCCTGCTACCATGACAGTGATTGACACATTAGCCAATGATGGGACATCATCTGCAGGAATCCAATGACGGAAGGTAGGTATCCTTCCGCACTGTATTCCTCCGCCACTTAAAAAAAAAGTCCCTAGTCTCACTTTATGCCATTGCTGTGTGGGAATTTCCCACGCAGCAATGGCATAAAGTGAGACTAGGGACTTTTTTTTTTTTAAGTGGCGGAGGAATACAGTGCGGAAGGATACCTACCTTCCGTCATTGGATTCCTGCAGCCCGTAGAGAACGGCAGCATCAGCTGATGCTGCAGTTCTCTACCCAAGATCGTCGTGGGACACACTCGTGGACTGCTTCGGATCATGGGTGAGTATTTTTGTGGTTTGTTATGTTAATATTTATTCCGTAATAGACAATGGCTTCGGGGAACAATGTGACAAGTATTGGTAAGTATGTTACTCTATGTTATATGTACTGTATGTCTATGTATGTATTGTATGAATGTATTGTATGTAGCATGCATGTAGTATGTATGTAGTATGCATGTTGCATGCATGTAGTATGTAGCATGTATATAGTATGCATGTAGTATATATGTAGTATGTATGTTACATGTAGTATGCATGTGTGTAGTATATATGTTGTATGTATGTTGCATGTAGTATATATGTAGTATGAATGTAGCATGTATGTAGTATGCATGTTGCATGTAGTATATATGTTACATGTAGTATGCATGTAGCATGTAATTTTTTTTTTTTTTTTTTACATTCAACACATTAGCCGGATGATGGGACTACTACTGTCCCATCATTGGGACAGGATACTAGCATTAAAATGTGCTTAAGCAGTATAAGCGTGTAGCATGGATTACCTGAGTCAGATAGTGTTTAGCTTGAGGCTGCCATGTAGGAATTTCAACCTGTAAGATGAGTGGCATATGGTAAAAAGGGTATAAGGATGCCAACACCACAGTGCACTAAGCGGTATACACGTATAACATAAGTTACCTGAGGTAGATAGTGTTTATTTTGAGGCTGTAATGGCCGTTATGTAAGGGTTTCAACCTGCAGGATGAGTGGCACATAAAGAAAGATATAAAGATGCCAGTGCTGAGGTGAACTAGGCGGCATATGTAAAGTGTGGATTACCTGGGGCAGATAGGATTTAACTTGAGGCTGCAATGGCCGTCATGAAGGAATTCCAGCCTGTGGAATGAGCGGCACATGGTGAGAATGAGGCTGTGTGCACACGCTGCGGATTAGGTGCGGATTCATCCGCGCGGATTTTGGAAAATCTGCAGGTGAAACCGCAGGTCAAAATACCTGCGGTTTTACCTGCGGATTGCTCTGCGGTTTTGCCCTGCGTTTTTTCATCTCCTCAGTAGAGGAGATGGCAAACCGCAGGAGAATCCGCAGAAAGAATTGACATGTCAATTCTTTCTGCGAATTGAAAACCGCAGATAATCCGCGCGGAAAATTCCGCACCGTCTGCACTGCGTTTTTTTATTCCCATAGGGAATAATGGTACTGTACACCGCAGCAAAATCCGCAGCGTGTGCACACAGCCTGATAGTGCCAGTAATGAGGTGTATTGTAGTGTCTGTACATCCAATGGTGGTTACCTGAGGAGTCCTGAGGAAAGAGACAGGGGATGCAGAAGGGGCTCCAAGCACCCTACCTTGTGGCAGAAGAGAGGCTGTCATGGTCCGTGGTGAGGCCGGTTTTAAATAGTGCGCTGAGTACCGCCGGACCGGAAGTGCTTGACCGCCGGACGGGAAGTAACCCAGCGCTGTGAAGGAGAGACCTCGTGCATGCATGGTAGTGACCAGGGCTGGGGAGGACCGTGTCTGTGTGGTAGAGGAGGCTGCGGTGATCCTGCAGCATAGGGGGATAATCGCGCTTGCGCAAAGAAAGAGAAAAGTTGTTCTATTAGTGAAGCGTCTCCATGGGGAAGGGGGCGTGGTTAAAGAAAGGAAAAGGACTATAGTATTAGGGATGGGCAGGCTTACTGGCAGACTAAAGAGATTATAATAGTATGGTAATGGGATGTAAGTCTCAATGGAGACTATATAACAACTGAAAAAGAAAAAAGGGGAAAATATAAAGAAACCAAAAAAGTAAAAATAAAAAAGAGTAAAGACTAAAAGTAATAAAGAAAAATATATACAGAAATTATAATCATAGAATAAAAGGAAAGAGCCATGGCTCTAAAATGTAAAAGGATGATAAATGGAAAAAGAATAAAAATTAGGAGGAAAATGTTGTGTAAAAACAAAAAAGAAAAGGGAAAAAATTGGAAAAAGAATGAATCTAATATGAAAATAAAAAATAAAAATATAAAAAAATTAAAAAAAATAAATAAAAATGAACAAAAAAAGGGGGAAGAAAATAAATTTTTTTTGAGAAATATTTTGAAAAATATTGAGCACTTACCAATAATTGTAGAATATCATCGTGTCTGAAAATAGTAAACAACAATAGATTGGAGTTGGTTCACTACAATACCCAGAAAGGTTATCAAAATTAGGTCTATTTACTTTAGAAAAGAGAAGACTTAGGGGAGACCTAATATATATGTACAAGTAGAGATGAGCGACTTTGCTTTTTTCGGGTCGAGTCGGACTTTCGCAAAAGTTGGGTCGAACGAAATCGGCCGATTATCGTGAAAAGTCGAAGGCCGACTGAAACACGAAACCCAATGCAAGTCAATGGGGAAGCAAAGTCGGCAGGGAGTGGAGGACAGGAAACACACCTACAGTGCCCTTTTGAATGCCAAAAACATCAATTCTGATTACTGAAGCTTTTCAACCTTAATTTACTTCATAATACTAGTTATGCACTGAAAAATGGGGGTTATTTGGCTGAATTTGTTGGGGGGTAGGGCTGGCTCCAGGTTTTCATGTGCCCTGGGCCAAAGAGTGCCCCTTTAACATATACCACAACTCATGATGCTCCGATACCGCAGAGAAATAGCGGCATAGTACAATGAAAAATACTTCACTTTTTACATCTCATGACTGATATCCATTTTTAATAGCTCCAAAAACGGACAGTATATTACTCCATACAGTATTATGGCCACCGCATAGTGCACTATACAGAGTAATGAGGTCCATATATTTCTCTATACAGAATCATTGGTCCCATATAATGTTTGAAACAGCATATGATGAGCTCCACATAATGCTACGGTATATGTTGGTCCCCATGGATGAAGCTCCACTGTTTTATGGGCCCAAATAATGCTCCATACATAATGGGCCCCATTTCTAATGCTCTAGTGTATAATGTGCCCTGTAAATGCTGCTCCAGTGTCTGATGTCCACCTTTGGAATGCTCCAGTGTATGGTGGGCCCCATATATCATTCTCCAGAGTATAGTGCTCCCCAAAAATTGCTGTCCCAACATTGAAAACAATTAAATAAGTCTCCTCGCTAGGGAATCCCTGTACTAGTCTGGACTCCCCGTCGTCCCCATCGTCCATCTCACTGCACTTGGCTGTTTAGGCAGAGGGCGTACAGACGAGATGTAATTTCGCTCTCTGATCAGACTATCACTGTCAGGAAACGCGGAAGACGTCATGGCGGAGCAGAGAGAGGTAAGTATTTCAACTTTGCAAGTGCTGTGATCCTGAGCAAGCAGGGGGGGCACACTCGTTGGTGACGGCAGTGTCACCGGGCCCCTCTAATAGTACGGCGGTGTGTGGCAGTGTGTCTGACGGCGGGTGGGGATGGGCCCTCCCATCCCCTCCCGGGATGGGCCCTCCTACCAGCAGAGACACTTTTGCGTACTATGAGGGGCCCTGTGCCAGTGCCGTCACCCATGAGTATGCCCCCCCCCCACACCAGCTCAAGGAACCTGCACTTTCATCTACACCTTCCTCTTTGTCACCGTGTAAGGTGGTATAGTATGCGGGAAGGGGAACCTGAGTTTCCTCTGGGTCAGATTCTGGCTGTGTAGAGTGTGAGGGGAATGTAGTGGTCTGGGTCAATGTACCAGCAGAATCATCTAGCAGTGGCTGGGCATCAGTGCACTTGTGGCGTCCCCAGGAGTACGGTCACCACAGTGGCATTACCTTCCTCCTAGGGAGTGTGATGTCATGCTTGGGAGCAACGAAGGATCTCTCTAGCAGTCAAACCAACACACAACACATTTCACACTCCACGCCAGCAGGGAGACCTCTGAACATGACTGCTGAGGAGCTGCTCTCTGTGGTTGGGAGGAGGTAAGTTAGGCCATTCTGTGCAGGGAAGGAGAAGTGTGTGGACGTGAGAAGGGGAGCTGGAGGATGAGCAGAGTTAAGGCTCACTCCTAGCTGGAGCGCATGGTCCGGATTCCGGTCTCCGAGTTTGTAGGGAGACTGACGTTCCTGCAGCAGAATCCGGAGGAAGTAGCAGCTGTAAATGCTCTGTACCCAACTGAGGCTCGGAGGCCCCAGCATCGACGTGTGTGAGCCAGAAGGAAAAGGCTACAGCTGCCAGCCATACGAGAAAGTTCCAAAAGAGAGTCAACAGGGGGAACTTCATTGAACTCAGCACTGCGAGTACCTCAGATAAGCGCTAGAACGGAGGCCACACTACCTATCTGCAGAGAGAGAAATCCAAATTGGCTTCCAGGCTGACCAACTCCTTCTCCATCTGTACTCTAGGTCCTGGACAGCACCTACCAAGTACAGGTAAAGGAACTGCACGACTGTGTATGTCATCTTTCTCCTGCGCCTGGCACACGGCTCAGCTACATCCTGCACTGCACACTATCTCCCAACTCTTTCATCTGCCCTGCAACAATGGCCCTACCTGTGCAGGTCTTCTACATCTTAGCTGCACCACAACATCTGTTCCACAGAAGCGACACTGCAGCGCTGGTCAATCTAATCAGAAACCAGAGGTGGCATCACATATCATTCACCTATAAGCGTAATTCACCCCTTTGCATGGACGCCCAGGGCCATGGAACGGGTCACCACCACCGTGACACATCCCTGTGAGACACCGGCCTGGTACCGATTATCCCCACTGCCCTGGCTGGCCACCCACAATCCATGTCAGATTCATCTTGGACTGGGGAATTCACGATTTGACTTGATAACCCAGGCATGGTATGATAGAAAGAGCTACATGGACTAATGTGAAGTGTGGCCTGCTGCCTCATTCAGTTTGGGTGGGGGTGCAGGACACAAGGAAAGGGGTTCTTCCTGACCAGGAGCCAGCACTTGGCAACTCAGTGCTTGCATTTTTTGAAACTTCAGAAGAGGAGGGCATATTTGATGGAGTCTATTT
This sequence comes from Dendrobates tinctorius, assembly GCF_039654945.1. Lineage (NCBI taxonomy): Eukaryota > Metazoa > Chordata > Amphibia > Anura > Dendrobatidae > Dendrobates > Dendrobates tinctorius. The sequence goes on along the minus strand of NW_027361690.1, from coordinate 105,159,112 downwards.
CGGCAATGTAAGCCAAAACCAGTTCCTCATGCTCCGCCTTTAAAAGCGGTTAACCTACTCCCAGAAAAGGTATCATTCCAGGCGTTCCGGAGCCAGACCATGACGCAGGCTCAACACCTCCTGCCTTAGCTGCTATTGTTCTTTTGCCACTACCAGCAGATGCACCACCATCATCATCACCAGCTGGCCCCCCCGCACCCACGTCCGCGGCCTCTTCCACCAAACTTAAAAATTTTGCACAAAATAACATCAGATATATGGCACTGTATCAGAAATGTACAGCTCTATTCAGTCAAAGGATAATTGTCAATCTTCATATATATTCTATCAGTCACACAGAGACACTCACAGGCTCAGTATGGATTAGACAAGAATATATAAAGTAGACAAAGTGTACAGTATCATCAGATAGCAGGTATATGTAGCATAGTTTAAACATTAACAATGTACGTCTACATATCAGGAGTAGTGTTGAGCCACCACGCTAGTGTTTTGGTTCGTCACACAGGAGGCAAGTTCGTCAAATGTTCGTCGATCCTCATTGAAAACAATGGCAGGCAAACACAAACACATAGTAAACAATTGCAAAACACCTTAAAAGGTGTCCCAAAGTAGAGAAAATGCTCAGAAGACAAAAATTACATAAGGAAAAGGGCAACTACATTTAGAAAAGAGGTGGAGGAGTAAAAGGAGGAGGTATAGATATAGGCTTGTCATTCCCTTATGAAGTCAAGAAAGGCTGGAATAAAAATGTAAAATACCAACCCAAAAAAAAAATTCTGAAAACGAACACGATCATATACCGTCGGACTTCCCACCAATAAATTATGCTAACTGGCGATCGGGCGGCGTTATTCCCACGAACATCCAAACAGCGTCCATGAAGGCAAAGTGTTTGCTTTCCGGGGGCAGTATGATTGCAAAGCTGAACCTTAAAGGAATGTCCAAAAGGGCACCACCAGGAGCTTAATTGGACTCCACAACCATGCCACCTCAAGAAAAGATGCACATATTGAAAGCTTTGTCGATTCTGTTTGTAGTTGTGCTAGCAATTTGTCAGCTTTATTCCGTTAACGAACGAGACTCCGGCATGCCCCCGCGGTACGCGTCAAGCTTACTAGAGGGATACGCGAGGCTCTGGCACTATCATGGCGTTACATGTCCGGGGCTGCATGCGTGCTACACTGAAAGGACCAGCTTTTGTCGCTTACAGGTGCAGATAACCAGCAGAACACCGTTAGTGATGGGGATCTGTGATTCCAATCATTCCCCGCGAACGATGATTTCCCACTAAGTGCAGGTCAACCGCAATTCTTGAATTAGGCCTAACCGGCATTCCTGAAAAAAGGCAAAAAATTACGTGTCCAAACCACAGTTGCTGTAGCTTGCTTAACAGCTCGGCAGCCGTTCTCCGGCCCAGTATGGATTCGACAAGATTCTAGAAAGTTGATAAAGGGTACAGTTTCACCGAGTAACATGTATATATGTAGCATAGTTTACACATTAAAAACCTATGTCAATATATCAGGAGGCAGGCTCAGATGGTCTCAGGCCCTGTATGGATTAGACAAAGGTGAGAAAGGGTACATTATCACTGGATAGCAGGTATATATAGCAAAGTTTAAATATTTAAAATCTCCATGATCTCAGTATGGATTAGACAACAATCTAAAAAGTAGAAAAAAGGAAATGTATTTGAAGCGTACACCAGTATACACTTTTGGTGGTATTTTTAAATCTTCATATATATCTCTGTCTCAGTAAGACAGTCAAGACTCTCCGCAATAGGAAATGAGATGCATACAATTACTGACATAAATTCTTGTGATTGCAGAAATCTAGGAATTCCTATTCACAGGATAAACTTCTGTCACAATTCTCAGAGGTGATGCAGACCCTCAATTAATTAGTGTTTGGAGACAGCGAAAACCTTTTTTTGTGAAGAAAGTGTTGCTGTATCGCAGTACCGTAGATCCCATCGCCATTACTCATATCCATATAAGCTTGATCACAGGGAGAGAGGTAAACATGGTGCTCACTGCTTATCATGCTCTGTCACGTAACTTTGGAGTGCAAAAGACAGAAGCCACAGGCGATTCATTTGGACTGGCATGAGAGTGCACATTTAAAAATGTGCACTGGAATGTCACACGTCTGTGGGTAGGAAAACGGTGAAAGCTGATGAGAAACCACCACTGCATCTCATTGTGAGTTGACGTCCATAAGAAATGGAAGCCATTGATCATCTGAAGCTAGATCCCGGCCAGCAGGACAGGGCATAGCTACGTCTTAACCATCATCTTCTATCAGTTCACCAAATTTGTAGTGGCAGTCCCAGTGAAGGATTTGACAGCACAGACTACACAGCGGAGAAGCAGGGCGAGGAAAACATTGCAAATGCTGGGGCCCTGCCCAAGCAAGGGGGGGCCAACTCGTGGGCATCGGTACTGGCACTGGGCCCCTCATAGTACGGCGGTGTGTCTGACGGCAGGTGTGCACCCCCACCGTCAGAGACACTTAATTGCACTATGATGGACCCTGTGCCAGTGCCCGCGCCCAAGAGTCGGCCCACCCACCTGTCCAGGGCAACGGCACTCGCACTGTTGCGTGCGCTAGGTGGTGACCCTGGCCATGGGGGTAGGAGGCAGCCCAGTTAGGGAGGTTTACAAAATGGCATATGTTGATGTGGGACATTCACCTGCTGCTAAAGGCGAAATTGGTCAAGTCCCAGGAAGAGGCGGACCAAAGAAAGCCATTTTTCTGTCAACCTATGTGTCATCAGGGTAAGGTGTGACAAAATCCTTGGAAAACCATGCATGGTTCATTTTAATGAAGGTTAGATCATCCACATTTTGGGTCTACAGGCGGGTCCTTTTTTCTGTCAGGATTGATCCAGCAGCACTGAAGACTCTTTCCGATAGCACACTTACAGCTGGGCAAGCGAACTCCTGTAAGGCATATTGTGCCAATTCAGGCCAGGTGTCCAGTTTAGCTGCCCAATAGTCAAATGGGAATGACGTGTGAGGGAGAACATCGATATGGGAGGAAAAGTAGTTTGTAACCATAGTTGAAAAGTGCTGTCTCCTGTCACTTTCAATTGATGCAGTATTACCAGTCGTGTGAGCAGGACTTGAAAAATCAGTCCACAACATGGTCATGAAACCCCTGTCTCCAATGCCACTTCTGATGTGTGCACTACCAACACCTCTTTCAAGTTGCCCCCGGCCCCTACAGCTCGTGTGAGAACCATCACCGCTGCTGTGTGCTGGGAATGCCTCAACCAACCGGTTTACCAGAGTTGCTTGCTTGTTAGCCAATATTGGGTCAAGGTTCTCCTGTGGCATGATGTTTTGTAATTTGCCTTTATAGCGTGGATCCAGGATGCTGGCAAGCCAGAAGTCATCATCGTTCATCATTTTGGCAATGCGGGGGTCCCTTTTTAGGATCTGCAAGGCATAATCTGACATGTGGACCAATGTTCCGGGTGTCATTGATGCACTGCGAGTGCTGGGTGGAGGAGCACTTTCAGGCAAATCCACATCCCTCCAGTCACACACAAACCAAGTACCAGACCTTGCCACGCCAACGTTTTCTCTTGTCCCATGACAAGCATCCTCCTCCCCTAAATAATCATCCCTATCATCATCCTCCTCTTCCTCTTCTTCCTCCACCTCGTCCACGACAGTTCCCTGAACAGACAATGGCTGACTATCATCAAAGCTTCCCTCCTCCTCTTCCTCATCATCCTCAGCTGCAGACGCCTGCTCCTTGATGTGCGTCAAAGTTTGCATGAGCAGACGCATAAGTGGGATGCTCATGCTTATGATGATGTCATCTGCGCTTACCAGTCGTGTGCATTCCTCAAAACATTGAAGGACTTTACAGAGGTCTTTCAGCTTCGACCACTGCACACTTGTCAACTCCATGTCTGCCCTCAAAGTGACTGCCCCTGTATCCTCCCACAAATGCATTACGGCCTGCCTCTGTTCGCACAGCCGCTCAACCATGTGCAGGGTGGAGTTCCACCTTGTTGCAACGTCGATAATTAGGCGGTGCTAGGGAAAGTGGAGCAATCGCTTCAGCTTCTGCATACGACTGGAGTGTACTGGCGACCGGCGGATGTGTGAGCACAGTCTTCGAACCTTATGGAGCAGGCCTGTTATCTCCGGGTAATTATTGAGGAAGCACTGCACCACCAGGTTCAAGATGTGAGCCAAGCAAGGTATGTGTCTGAGTTTTGAAAGGGCTATGGCTGCCATAAAATTCCAGCCGATATCACTAACTACCTTGCCTGCCTCAAGATGTAGACTGCCCAGCCATGACTCAGTTTGTCGCTGAAAGTAGTCGGCCAGTATCTCCGCCGTGTGTCTGTCGCCCAAACACATCATCTGCAACACAGCCTGCTGACGCTTTCCACTAGCTGATCGATAGTGGGACACATCGTGTGCACCACTGTCAGCTGCGGATGCAGTGCTCGTGCTACTGCACTCTGTGGACGAGCTTTCGCTTCTGGAGGAGGAGGGTCGAACGCCTACAGCCAACTGTTTCCTATACCGTGGGCTAGGCAGCACTGTGCAATCACAGCTGTCCTCTGTGAACCCTGCATCCACCACATTAACCCCTTAATGTCCAATGACGGACACAGTCTGTCATCAGACATTTCCCCTGCTTTGATGAGGGCTCCGGCGCTGAGCCCGCATCAAACCGGGACATGTCTGCTGTTATGAACAGCTGACGTGTGCCTGCAATAGGCGCGAGTGGAATCGCCGTCCACCCGCGCCTATTAACTAGTTAAATGCCGCTGTCAAAGCTGACAACGGGCATTTAAATAGCATTTCCGGCCACCGGGCCGGAAATGACCTCATCGCCAACCCCCGTCACGTGATCGGGGGTCGGTGTCATGTTGCCTGGGCAACCAGAGGTCTCTATGAGACCTCTATGGTTGTTCCAGGCATATGGCTTTCAGCGCCACCCGGTGGTCCGCGCTGAAAGCACAGCAGTAAATCTGCTACATACGGGCGATCTGCTCATCGCCCATATGTAGCAGAGCCGATCGGGTTGCGCAAGCTTCTAGCCTCCTATGGAGGCTATTGAAGCATGCCAAAAGTAAAAAAAAAAAAAATTTTTTAAAAAAACCTAAAAGTTCAAATCACCCCCCTTTCGCCCCAATCAAAATAAAACAGTAAAAAAAAAAAAAAATCCCACATACACATATTAGGTATCGCCGCGTTCAGAATTGCCCGATCAATAAAAAAAGCATTAACCCAATCGCTAAACGGCGTAGCGAGAAAAAAAAATTCAAAACGCCAGAATTTTTGGTCACCAAGACATTGCATTAAAATGCAATAACGGGCGATCAAAAGAACGTATCTGCACAAAAGTGGTATCATTAAAAACGTCAGTCCGGCACGGAAAAAATAAGCCCTCACCCGTCCCCAGATCATGAAAAATGGAGACTTTTTTTTTAGCAAACTTTGGAATTTTTTTCAGCACTTAGATAAAAGAGGACATAGACATGTTTGGTGTCTATGAACTCGTAATGACCTGGAGAATCATAATGGCAGGTCAGATTTAGCATCTAGTGAACCTAACAAAAAAGCCAAGCAAAAAACAAGTGTGGGATTGCACTTTTTTTGCAATTTCACCGCACTTGGAATTTTTTTTCCCGTTTTCGAGTACACAATATGGTAAAACCAATGATGTCATTTAAAAATACCACTCGTCCCGCAAAAAATAAGCCCTCACATGGCCACATAAACGGAAAAATAAAAAAGTTATGGCTCTGGAAAGAAGGGGAGGGAAAAATGAAAATGTAAAACCAAAAATACCCCTGGTCATTAAGGGGTTAAGGCCGGTTTCACATGTGCGTTTCAGGGTGCAGCGACCGTCTGCACATGGCCGCCACTAAGCCCCGCCACCTGCCGTGCCTCCGCCGGTAGCTCCGCCTCCGGGCTCATGACGCGGCATGCGTCCCCTATCTTTATCAATGAGGACGCAGGACGTGCGCAGTATGCGTTTTGGCGGTGCCTGCGTCCTTTTGACGGTGCGCCGACCAGCGCCAAATGCAACCTGTTGCAATTTGGTTGCGCTGGGCGCACCGTGAAAAGGATGCAGGCGCCGCCAAACGCATACTGCGCACGGCCTGCGTCCTCAGTGATAAAGATAGGGGGATGTATGATGCAAGCAGCGTTATGCGCCCGGAGGCGGAGCTACCGGCGGAGGCGCGGCAGGGCGCAGGCCATCGCTGCGCCCTGAAACGCAAATATGAAACTGGCCTAACTCAGTGCTGGACACGTAACGGCCCTGGCCATGCCAACTGGACCATGCATCAGTTGTGAGGTGCACCTTTCCACTCACTGATTGCTTGAGTGCATGGACAATGCGGTCTTTCACATGAAGGTGGAGGGCTGGGATGACTTTGCGAGAAAAGAAGTGGCGACTGGGTAGGTCATAGCATGGTACTGCGTAGGCCATGCGTTCGCGGAAAGCTGCGATTTCAACCAACTGATAGGGCATCATCTCTAACGAGATTAGTTTGGCAATGTGGGCGTTCAAACCCAGTGTACGCGGATGAGAGAATGAGTACTTTCTTGTTCTATTCATAGTCTCTGGTAGGGTGAGCTGGACTTGAGAGCTACATATGGTGGAACTAGCGGGGTGGACATGGCGGACTGAGAGAGGGTTGATGATGGTGATGGAGTTGTTGTTCTTTCTGATGGCCTAGATTCAGTCTTTCGTTGCAATAACAGTGTGATTCCCTGACTGATTTGCCCTTGCGACGACAACTCAACATTTTCTGCTGGTGGTGTCCTAACTGGTGGACTTACAGTGGGGGAAACAATGTAGCATTGCTGACTACCTTCTTTGGGAGCAGTAGCACATGTGGTACGTGAGTTTTGGCAGTCCGTCCATGCTTGCAAGTGCATGGTGGTTAAATGTCTTAGCATGCAACTGGTATTCAAATTTCTCAGATTTTTCCCTCGGCTAAAGGTCTTTGCGCACTTCTTACAGATAACCTTGGCCTGATCATGAGGATTTTGGTCAAAAAAGTTCCACACTGCACTCTTCCTACTATGGAAGACATTTTGAGGCCTTGCATGCTGAGCTATTTTGACCGTCTGGCCAAGCTGTCCTACAACTCTTTTGTTTTTTGTAACCCGTTTTTGGACTGCTTCGGGCCTGCCAGATAACACCTGTTGCAAACTCGATGCCCGCTGCGGATGCTCCTCCTCCTCTTCTGAGCTATTGGCAGCGGCACCCTCTACCCCCAATCGATGCCAATCTGTGTCAACAACTGGGTCATCCATCACCTCCTCTTCAATGACATGTGCACCTTCCTCTGCGTCACCGTGTATGGTGGTATAGTATGCGGGAAGGGGCACCTGAGCTTCATCTGGGTCAGATTCTGGCTCAGTACACTGCGAGGACAATGTAGTGCTCTGAGTGAATGTACCAGCAGAATCATCTATCAGCGGCTGTGCATCAGTGCACTCCATGTCAGATTCATCTTTGCCTGGGTAATTCACGATTTGACTTGATAACCCAGGCATGGTATGTGAAAACAGCTCCATGGAGTAATCTGTAGTGTGTATAGATAAATGAATTACTACTGCGCTTAGAGTCACTGGTATCTATTGTCTTACTCAAATGGATTTGAAGAGAAAAAAAAAAAAAAAATCAAAGTCCAGAGCACAATAAAAGAACCAGGTTTGGACAAAGAACAACAATAAGTAGCACTAAAAAGTCATATATATCCCTTTGGATGCTTAGTGCCAATTGTAGTGCGAGAAACCAAGATTACCTTGTAAAGCAGTAGGGGTTAACAGCCACAGAGGGGGAGGGCGGGCTCAGTCTCACAAGTGAATGCTGATTCTGTGTTTGGAGATCCCAAAAGTCCTTCTGTAAATAATAACACTCCTCCGGTGGGTTGCCGATTAAATGCTTCTTGCTTAAGAACTGCAGTAATCCTGTTAGCGATGCTACCCCGGCCGGTGGCAGCAGTCGCTCTAATGGCAGGCTGGGTGGGAAAACACATTGAACTAGGTGCCTGAACTTCACACTATGCTCTTCAGCACAGGACCTGTGTGAAGTCAGAGACACGTGATGCACTGGGCTGCAGCCTAGAGATTGCAATGAGGACCAAAAAGCTATCCTACATGTTTCAGAGACTCCTGTCTCCTTCCTCAGGGATGTGGTCCTGCTTGCAATCTCTGTAGTATATATGCACACACTCAATAGAAGTAAATAAATCAATTAAAAATGTCCGTCATCACTGGAAGCCAAATAGTTCAATTTCACTATTGAGTCCTTTAGGAATGAGAGTATCAAGCATAAAAATCCAGCGTGACTCAGCGCGAGACATTAGTTTTATATGGTCTCCTTTGCGTGCCTGTTTATGAACGAGTTCTATCCCCATAATTGTCATATTAGGCCTCTTTCACACTTCAGTTTTTTACAATCAGTCACAATCCGCCAGGTTTTGAAAAAAACGGATCCGCAATTTTTTTTTGAGTTTTGGAATTGACTTCCATTATTGGCGGATTGTGACGGATTGCCGTCCGTTGCATCCGTTTTTTTTGCGGATCCGCCAAAGATTTCAAAACGGAGCTTGCAACGTTTTTTTCTATGGCGGATCCTCCAGACACTGTTTTAACCCAAAATTCTTTTCTCTCTCACTCTCTCTCTCCCCTTTTCCAGGCTGCAATTCCTTTAAAATTCTTCATTTGTCGGATCCGTCAAAATAACGGACGGGTGGCATCCGTTGTCATCAGTTCTACTACGGATCCGCCATCCGTCCTTTTGGCGGATTATGACTGATGCAAAAAACTGAAGTGTGAAAGAGGCCTTAGACACCAAACCATCATGATAATTAGCAAAGTGGCTTGACAGAAGATGGCCCATGAATTTCTTCTTTATATTCCGGATATGTTCGTTTAGCCTTATTTTTAATGGGCGTTTAGTGTGCCCTATATAGATTTTTTCACAGGGGCATTTTATCATGTAAATGACACTCTCTGTAGCACAGGTGATGTAGTCATCAATCATATATTTCTTGTTACCTTTAATAAAGGTTGATTGTTTGCCAGTTTTTGTTTGAAGGCAATTGCAGCAACTTCTGCAGGGAAAAAAACCTGTCCAAACCTGGTTCTTTTATTGTGCTCTGGACTTTGATTTTTTTTTTTTTCTCTTCAAATCCATTTGAGTAAGACAATAGATACCAGTGACTCTAAGCGCAGTAGTAATTCATTTATCTATACAGACTTTCCCTTTGACATCTATGGTGACTGGTGTCTTTCTACTTTTGCTGCTGGAGTCCCTATATATACTTGAGCGCCACTGCGGTTTTTATTATATAATCTGTAGTGTGGCCTGCCGCATCCTTCAATTTTGGTTGGGGTGAAGGACACAAGGAAAGGTGTGGTTCATGAACATGAGCCTCCAATGATGACTCAGTGTTTTTATTTTTTAAAACTTCAGAAGAAGAGGCGATAGAGCTGGAGGCTGAGTCAGCAATGTAAGCAAAAACTTGTTCCTACTCCCAGAAAAGGGAGCCTTCGACGCCTTGTGGAGCCAGACGATGACGCAGGCTCAACACTTCCTGCATTAGGTGCTATTTTGCTTTTGCCACTACCAGCAGGTCCACCACCAACACCAACACCATCATTACCAGCTGCCAACCCCCGCCCACTTCCACAGACTCTTCCACCACACTTCCTCATTTTGGGGGAAAATGTACCCAAAAAACCACCAACTATATGGTACTGTAAAACAAGGTACAAGGTGTATATAGTAGTGGGGAGAATTGGAATCTCTGTAGACTTCAGGACACAGTTGGATTCTGTCAGGCCCTGTTTATTTTACACCGCAATGCGACAGGCAGATTCTGGATGGTGTAATAAAGGTGGATAGAGGACTGTGGAGAATTGGAATCTCTGTAGATTTCAGGACACAGTTGGATTCTGTCAGGCCCTGTTTATTTTACACCGCAATGTGACAGGCAGATTCTGGATGTTGTAAGAAAGGTGGATAGAGGACTGTGGAGAATTGGAATCTCTCTACACTTCAGGACACAGTTGGATTCTGTCAGGCCCTGTGTCTATAACACCGCAATGTGACCGGCAGAAATTGCCTAGTGTATGACAAACTACAAGGTGTATATAGAATTGGGCAGAATTGGAATCTCCCTAGAGTGTAGGTCTGTAAGAACGGACAAACTCCTCGACTTTTCCTTACAGAGTCACACACATTGATAGCTTCAATTTAGCTGTGATAACAGCCATTACACGGTACTGAGAGAGGAGCGTGCACGTACACCGCTGTACGGTGTATTTAAAAGTATAAAGCTCCGTGTTTTTGTATACGGACTGACACACGCTGTCTCTCTCTAGTTTTGAATGTAATCAAACAGCAAATATACCAAACTGTTTGAAAAACGGACAAAACTATAAGGTGTAGGTCTGTAAGAATGGACAAACTCCTCGACTTTTCCTTACAGAGTCACACACGTAGATAGCTTCAATTTGGCCGTGATAACAGCCACTGCACAGTACTGAGAGAGGAGCGTGCACGTACACCGCTGTACGGTGTATTTAAAATTGTCAAGCTCCGTGTTTTTGTATACGGACTGACACACGCTGTCTCTCTCTAGTTTTGAATGTAATCAAACAGCAAATATACTAAACTGTTTGAAAAACGGACAAAACTATAAGGTGTAGGTCTGTAAGAACGGACAAACTCCTCGATTTTCCTTACAGAGTCACACACATAGCTTCAATTTGGCCGTGATAACAGCCATTACACGGTACTGAGAGAGGAGCGTGCACGTACACCGCTGTACGGTGTATGTAAAATTATCAAGCTCCATGTTTTTGTATATGGACTGACACACGCTGTCTCTCTCTAGCTTTGAATGTAATCAAACAGCAAATATACTAAACTGTTTGAAAAACAGACAAAACTATAAGGTGTATGTCTGTAAGAACGGACAAACTCCTCGATTTTCCTTACAGAGTCACACACGTAGATAGCTTCAATTTGGCTGTGATAACAGCCATTACACAGTACTGAGAGAGGAGCGTGCACGTACACCGCTGTACGGTATATGTAAAATTGTCTAGCTCCGTGTTTTTGCATATGGACTGACACACGCTGTCTCTCTCTAGTTTTGAATGTAATCAAACAGCAAATATACTAAACTGTTTGAAAAACGGGAAAAACTATAAGATGTAGGTCTGTAAGAATGGACAAACTCCTCGACTTTTCCTTACAGAGTCACACACGTAGATAGCTTCAATTTGGCCATGATAACAGACGTTACACAATACTGTGTGAGGAGTGTACACCGCTGTACGGTGTGTGAAAAAATGAACGCTCACTACCTCACCAGGACAAAACAATACAATTTGGATTGCTTTTAAAAAAGCAGTTTGAACACCAGTGTGCACACAGCAATGCAGCTAGCCTTAAAAGCAGGCTAATCACCATCAGCGCTGCGGCACAAAAGCAAAAATCTTCACCTTTCACTGCACAGTAACTACAGTGAAAAGCGCTAGCAGCAGAAGCAGTTTTTTATTTCTTTTTGCCTTCCTAACGCTCTCCCTACAGAATCAGCAGCTGCAGCAGCTCTCCCTATTCTGAGATCAGCATGAGCAACATGGCGGTTGGCGTCCCCGCCCTTTTATAACCCTTGTGACGCCACACAAAGCAAGCCAATCACTTGCATGCCCTTCTCCAAGATGGTGGTGACCGCTGCCTATGTCATCACGTTGCCCACAGTGTCCGTTCTTCCTGATTGGCAGAAAAACGGCGCTAAAGCATATTTTGAAACGCGACTTTGGTGCTAAAGTCGCCGACCTCGTGGCCGACCTCACGCTAAGGTCGGGTTTCGTTTCATGAAACCCAACTTTGGCGAAAGTCGGCGACTTTTGAATTTTTCCGACCCGTTTCTGTCATGATCCCAGTGCAGGTTTTTGAGCTGCACATCGGGGGTTAATGTCTGGAGCTCTGTGCAGGTTTTGACCTGCACACTTGAGGTTGATGATTGTGGCCTCTTTCTGGTTCTGGGAGAGCTTCATAAACCCCTGGGTAGCTTCAATCCCTGCCAGTTATACTTTTGCCTTTAGCCTAGTGTGCTGACCCCCGTGTGCCTGTTTGTTGCTATTGCTTGTTTATATGGTTCTGACCCAGCTCTGTTTCCCGTTGTGAGTTTGCCTGTTGATTTTGTACTGCGTTATTATCTGTGTATGACTCATTGCCTGTGACCTGACTACTCTCTGCTCGCCCCCTTTGGTACCTTGTTGCTATATCTGTGTATGACTCATTGCCTGTGACCTGACTACTCTCTGCTCGCCCCTCTGGTACCTTGCAGCTATCTCTGTGTGTGACTCATTGGCTACGTCCTGACTATTCTCACTGTCTATGCCCCTTGGTAACTTTGTCTCGCAGTTACTCTGCTAGGAATTGTCTTGCTGCTCCTAGCTCTGTGGAGTTTAGGCCACGCCTCTAGCAGTCACGTGCTTCAGGTCCTGCGGCTCTGAAGTACGTATCTATTCGGTTGCTGCCCGCTCCACAGGTAGCTTTGAGCACGCTTTCGCTTTACTCAGGGCACGCGCACTGGCTCAGTGAGCAAGGTTAGTGCGTTGTCTCTGACAGTTTCGCTCAACTCTATCAGAGGGCAATACAGAGATCTCTCCAATGGACTGTTTGTACCAAGGACTGTGACAAGAACAAGGGGGCATTCTCTTAGTTTGGAGGAAAGACAATTTCTGCACCAGCATAGAAGAGGGTTCTTCACGGTAAGAGCAGTGAGGCTCTGGAATTCTCTTCCTGAGGAAGTGGTGATGACCAACTCACTGAATGAATTTAAGAAAGGAATGGATGCTTTTCTTGTGAGTAACAGTATAGAAGGTTACGAATAACATAATATTATAGGTAGATGGTTGACCCAGCTTAGGGGAAGGAATTTTTTTCCCTATGGAGAAAAGTGGCTTCTACTCTGTGGGTTTTTTGTCTTCCCCAGGATCAACAATGCAGAACGGCTACACTAAAAATAGGCTGAACTAGATGGACATAAGGTCCATCCTTCAGCCTTCAAAACTATGTTACTATGTAATTAATCATAAAAGCCAGTTGATTTCTCTATTGAGGCCTTTTTGTGCCAGTGTGTCCAATTTATAGATCCAGAAAGTTTCCCTCTGTTTAAAGAGTTGTATGTGGTTACCACCTCGTCTAGGTTTAGGTACTTGTTCGATCACCTGATATTTGAGTTGTGCCACTGTGTGTTTATATTTAACGAAATGATCCGGAATGGGTAGCCATGTTTTACCACATCTAATTGTAGACTTGTGGCTGGCAATTCTGTCCTTGACGTGTTGTGTTGTCTCACCCATGTAGAGAAGGCCACAAGGGCGCTTGATGACATAAATTACTAAATTGGAGTCGCAGGTATAGAATCCTCATATAGGAAAGGATTTACCCGTACGTGGGTGAGTGACCGTATCAGATTTTATGATATTTGAACAGGAAGCACAACTAAGACAAGGGAAATTGCCCTTGCGGCGTGTGGCTAATTGACGTTGTGTTGATGTCGGTAGTTAACTCCCAATGTCTGCCCGAACTAATTTATCTTTAATGTTGGGGGCTCGCCTACTGCACATAAGGACTGGTGTGTCAAAGGCTTTAATGTTGGGGTATGCTGTGGAGAGCAAAGACCAATGCTTGCGAATGATGGATTGAATTTTTGGCATGAGGGGATGGTAGGTGTGGACAAAAGGAACGCTTTCTGGGTTTGAGATAGTTGAGATTGGTATGGGTGGGTCAAGAGCTCGTGTTTTCTCACTTACAAGGAGACTAGCAGGGTAGTTTCTCTCTAGGAATTTGGATGACATCTCATCCAAGCGAGTAGGTAGCAATTCCGGATCGGAAACTATTCTTGAAATGTGTGTGAATTGTGATCTTGAAAGGAAAAATACAGGGCGCATCCACTGTGTAAAATCCGTATCAAAAAACACATTAACAGAGAAAGAGGAAGGTGCTCACCTATTGGGGTTGTAAGGAAGTCACAACACCCATAAACGCATGAGAAGCAGCAGCAAGTCTGCACAGGGTCCTAGGACAAATTTGCAAAAACGGCGTGAAAGTGCAATGAGGACTGCGCTTGCTTCTGGTGGAGTACAAGGTTCTTTATTCAGCCAACGCGTTTCCTGAGCCTACTGGCTGATGAAGTGAGCCAGTAGGCTCAGGAAACGCGTTGGCTGAATAAAGAACCTTGTACTCCACCAGAAGCAAGCGCAGTCCTCATTGCACTTTCACGCCGTTTTTGTGAATTGTGATCTTGGAAGGCTATCTCGTGTAGCTTTTGGATGGCTGCTCGAATAGTGAAGCAGACTATTGCAGTCTGTAGGTTTAGTATACAGATCAGTTGTAAGATTACCCAAAGAGTCCATTGTGCCCCCCTGAATCTTTGCGATCATTCCACACCTATTTGAATTAATTGGATACGGACTTACCATTCACCATTAACTATGATATGACCCACATACCTTTTCTAGACACAATGGTACACAAGGTACACAATGGAGTTAAGATCTGGTGGAGTCAATCACCAGGTCTTAACTCCATTAAGCAGCATTTCACATGCTTCAGACAAAGCGTAAGGCAGAAAGACCCACAAGCAAGCAACAATTTGAGTCAACTGCAGTAAAGGCCTGGCAGAGCATCACAAAAGAGTAAACCCAGGGATTGGTGACATCCATGGCTTCTAAGCTTCAGGCAGTCATTGCCTACAAAGAATGGTCTACAAAGTATTAAAAAAAATATTTTATTTATGGTAAAGTTAAAATTCAAATGAGAATTGTAGAAAAATTGTTGCCATCCCTAAACACTATCCAGGATATTTTTGTTCAGACCCATAAATTAAACCTGAAAGTTTAATCTACAATTGCATCTCAGTTGTTTCATTTTAAATCAAAAATAGTGACATGCAGTGTCCAAATCCCAAAGATTCGGTCACTGTAGAAATACCAATATGTGACGAACAGCCCGCCGCTGTTCACCAATACGTGACGAACGGGGGTCCCGCTGCCAGCAAAGCGCGATGGACAGCGGACCCTGTGTCACCACTATGTCACAATCCCACCACTGACACGGGTGTATCAGCGGATGGAGGGACGCGACACACTGCCGGCACACGGCTATCACAGGCACAGTGGGGGCTTATCTTAGTTATCCCACCACTGACACCATGTGACAAAAATATCCAGCAAGCTAATCTCGCTCTAACAATTTGCCGCAGGGGGGTTTTTGGGTGCCCCACCACTGCTATCAATCTTCTACGAACTGTGGGGATTTATGCAAATCCCACTTTCTCAGCTCCACTTTGGAACTCGCAGCTCTCCGGCTCACCTCTTACCCTCAGGTCAGTCAGGGAACTGCACCTAGGATAATTAGTCGCTGGACGGGCTGCTTGTTGTGGACCGGCGGTTAGGCTACTGCAGTGAGGGAATTATCAATGCTGTGGCCGCAGCCCCTCATTCAGCAATATAAGACCCTTCTGAACTGCCAACTAGCCACAACAACCGTACACAACGCGCTGCCACCAGTCACGGTTTACTTAATTCACAGAGTTAATTAAGAGGGTCCGTGGCAAACCCCTTGAATTAGTAGCGATTATCTAAAAGAGGCGCTTAGTTAGTTTCTTAGAGCATGGAGACAGACTAAATATAAAATCATTTATTCCCCGAAAAAGTAAGGCAATGGTTATACAGATAAAAGGCGCTATAAAGTTGAGACATAAAATATGTACAATGCAAATATAAAGCAAAAATGGATGAAAGCAGAAGTACACTCACAGTTGTTCATGACTCTTTAGGCAAAACCATGTGGCTGAGTGGGGGATGGGCCGCTGAACCAAACGTCCCCGTTCATCTGCACGTCTCTCTGGCAGGAGGACTGGAGCTCTTCTACAACCCAAATCTGGAAGTGCTAAGGGGAGCTGCACGGAAATTACAACCTTTACTACAAAAAGATGCCCGATTACAGTCCATTTTTCCAGACCCCCCACTGCTGTGTTTTAGGCAGCCCCCAAATTTAAGAAGCATCATTGTCAGAGGCTCCCTGTCCTCTCCAACAGCTGCAGGAACCTTTCCTTGCAACCAGAAAAAATGTAAAACCTGTCCATTTATAATGACCATGGACAAGATAAAAATCCCCAACTCACATCAGGACTACAAGATCCCAGGTACTTTCAGCTGCATTACATCTAATGTGGTGTACTGAATTATTTGTACTAAATGTCCAACTGGGGGTCTGTATGTGGGGGAGACAGGGCAAAAGCTTAGAACAAGGATGAATGCTCATAGTCACACAATAAGAGAAAAAAGAATGAATCTACCTGTGGCAAAACATTTTTGTATCCCTGATCACAGCAACATGGATATGATATTACTGGTATTGAAAGGTAACTTCACATCTCAGAGAGAGAGACGTGTTTGGAGTATAAATTTATGACGACCTTTGACACTCTCAGTGCTGGAATGAATGTGTTGCATGGATTTATGTCTTTTTACATCAATTAAGGAATTTGCTTTCAAGACCTTGTGGAGGCATCACAACACATTAGGAGACCCCAATCAGAGGACTATAAAACATCCGGACTCCTTATCTATGAACTGGTCCAATATTTATGTTTCTCCCTTTCCCATTTTCCCATATTGATAGTTCTGCTTCACGTCACTTGTCTTATCTATTGCATTTTTTCTGTGTTGTATTGTGCATAAATATGTGACTCTTCAGATTTTGTATTAGTCAAGCCTGAAGAAAAGACCTGAGTATTCTCGAAAGCTTGCAATGTGCTACCATCTTTCAGTTAGCCAATAAAAGGTATCAACCACTGAGGACTCTCAATTCTGAATATTTTTCTATCTACTGGCTAACACGGTACAAAGATATACATCTTTCCTGTGTACAAATATTTGGGACTTAACTATACACGGGGGAAACAGAGGGCATTATTACTATAAATTGCCTAACAAACAGGCTATTCCTGCATATGGTGCTGCTGTTGAACAGTTGTGAGACATGCAGCCATGGGGACTCAAACATATTTCTCAAGCACGCCAAAGACACTCGGTCAGCACCCGAGCATGATCGAATAACACCTTATCTGAGCATGTTCATTTTCTCATCACTAGTGGCTACAACTGATACACTGTGTACATGACTAGACATGAGCGAATTTGTTCAGTGTTTGTGCCCGAATTTTGGCATATTCGAGCCATATTCAAACACTATTCATGCTGAATGTATGTCTTATTATCGGTTCCAAACACATTCGGTAATTTCTACTCCCATTGACTCTAATGATGTTCGGCTGTGTTCGACGAATATTGCAAAAACAGTGTTCGATGCCGATCGTATTTGGAACCGAATCCGAACAAATTAGCTCATCTCTACACATGACCTTAATGCAAGTCACTGGATGGTAAGCAGTGCCATATTATGCCTATCATATCTAAACTCACTGAAAAACAACTTATAACCGATGACATCATTTTAATTGTTATCATCTGTCTATGTGATAGGATAATTCTGCCAGTGGTCAGTTCCAAATCTCTCTCATAATAAATGTCTAAATATGTTGAGGCCAAATCCAGTTTCTGGCCAAAACACACTAGCAGGATGTAGTTCCACGAATTGTTAAATTAATAAAAGGGATATTCCAAAAACTCCCGTCACCTCCAATTAAATATATCTTATAAAACATGATATACTTTGACATTTCTGTTATATAACTATTGTTCTTGCCAAGCTAGCCGCCATTTTTGAATTGTTACACAATGTTACGGAATTGTCCATATTTGTTCATTTCCTCTTTCTGATTTACTATAAAAGATCTACCCTAACCCTCTCAATAAAGGAGATTAACTTGAAAGACAAACAACTTGTGTCTCTCTTTTTATTCCTCCACTCCTAGGATCCTAGGTAAGAGAAGCTCTAAGTGAGCTTTACCCGAGGTTGGTGACTAGAAATGAAATCCCGACGCTGACAACTCCTATCTTCATACATTTAACTGGAACAATAAACAAACAAAAAGTTCTGAAAAGTTTAATTACAATGCCAATTAAGTTGCATGCCCAAGGGCTGACTTGAATGAGAAGACAAGTTTGGACAGATGAATAAAAAGTTGTGCCTCCCTGAATTTTCCCTTCTTCTCTTTTACACTCATTACTTCCTTTCAGTCCAATAACTGCTAAAAATTAATTCTCATGAAAATCTCAGTTACTTCATGTTTGGTGAAACACTTTACAAAGCTGTCATACTTGAGCATCATATCAATGCAAGCCATCCCTTGAGTGCATGATAATTAAAGTCAATTTTTTTCCATTGCCAATCATTTAATTCTAAAGTGTATCATCTTTCTTGTTTAACAAGAATTTGTGTTTGGCAAGTGCAGTGATAATCAAAAGCGCAAAGGCGATCATTGTCTGCAAACAGAAGCAGCGTGCCTTCCCGGGGTCTCTGCTGAATTCTTTGTTTTGCTTAAAGCTAACTTTCAAACACAAAAGTAGAAGCTGAGGAACTTTGGGTGAAGAAGGAGGACAATAGTCGGCCTGGGAATGCTAAACGTTTAGATCATAAATTTCATAAAATAGATTCTGATGGGTACCACAAAAAAGTTCCAAAACATAACATAACGGTCTTGTGCTAAATTTATGTATTGAAATATAATTAGCTGGAGTGGAGAAACTAAGAGATTGAAAAATGCACCTCACTCCTCCTTACATTAATATACGCTTTAACTCTCAATTAACTTTTAGGGCTTGCAGACAACCGTATTTTCCACCTGCGTGCAATCCCACAAAGCATTGGATTGTACCCGGACCAATGTTATTATATGATGCCATGCACATGACCAATTTTTTTTTCGGACTAAAGGTACTGTCACACTTAGCGATGTACCAGCGATCCCGACCAGCGATATGACGCGGTCAGGATCGCTGGTGCATCGCTAAATGGTCGCTAGTGAGCTGCCATACAGGCAGATCTCACCAGCGACATCGCTGGGGACGGGGGTCGCTACTTACCTGTCACACCAGGCGATCCTGCGTCCTCCCGCCCGGCTCCACGTGTCGCTCGTCGTCACAGCAGGAAGCGCCGCAGGAAGCTGACGACGAGAAATGGTCCTGAACGTTCTCGCGCGATCAGCGATAACCAGCGGGGGAGCGGGTCGTAGGTAAGTATCAGACACAGAGATATCGCTAGCAATATCGCTATAACGTCACTAGTTATAGCGATATTGCTAGCGATATCTCTTAGTGTGACAGGCCCTTAAGCCTTTCCTTTGGAAAAAGTCACAGCATGCCTGAGTTTGATCTGATTATTGGATCATAATGAGCAATGCAAATCAATGACTTTGTGGAAACCATTGGACTGCACTTTGATAACATTTCGGTATTGGCTGGCTGGCACTTTTCAGCCTGGGGGGCAATCACAAGGCAGTGGCCCTCCAGTTGCAGTGCTTTTTTCCTGCTTGTCTCTGGCCGCTGCATTAAAGAAGCAGAGATAACAGGCTTTAAAAACAGGGTGGTACATAGATATGGGAACAGAACGGAGCTAGCTGCATATATATGGGAGCAGAACCAAGTTTGCTGCCTACATAGATACTGTAACAGAAGCAAGCTGGCTACATAGACACAAGACCGGAACCAAGATTGCTACGTAGATAAGGAAACTAACTGAAGCTTACTACAGATATATGGGGGCAGAACCGAGCTTACTACTACAGAGATATGGGAGTAGAACCATGCTTACTACAGAGATATGAGAGCAGAACAGAACTTACTACAAAGATATGGGAGCAGAACTGAGCTTACTACAGAGATATGGGAGCCGAACCAAGCTTACTACAGAAATATGGGGGCAGAACCGAGCTTTCTACTACAGAGATATGGGAGCAGAACCAAGCTTACTACAGAGATATGAGAGCAGAACCGAGGTTACTGCAGAGATATGGGAGCAGAACCGAGCTTACTACAGAGATATGGGAGCAGAACCGAGCTTACTACAGAGATATGGGAGCAGAACCGAGCTTACTATAGAGATATGGGAGCAGAACAGAGCTTACTACAAAGATATGGCAGCAGAACTGAGCTTACTACAAAGATATGGGAGCAGAACCAAGCTTACTACAGAAGTATAGGAGCAGAACGGAGTTTGCTACAGAGATATGGGAACAGAATGGAGCTTACTATAGAGCTATGGGAGCAGAACTGAGCTTACTACAAAGATATGGCAGCAGAACCTAGCTTAATACAGAGATATAGATCAGAATGGAGAATACTCCAGATATATGGGAGCAGAACGGAGCTTACTACAGAGATATGGGAGCAGAACCAAGCTTGCTACAGAAGTATAGGAGCAGAGCAGAACTTTCTACAGAGATATGGGAACAGAACGGAGCTTACTTTAGAGATATAGGATCAGAACTAAGCTTACTACAGAAGTATAGGAGCAGAACTGAGCTTACTACAGAGATATAGGAGCAGAACCTAGCTTACTACAGAAATATAGGAGCAGAACCGAGCTTACTATAGAGATATGGGAGCAGAACAGAGCTTACTACAAAGATATGGCAGCAGAACTGAGCTTACTACAAAGATATGGGAGCAGAACCAAGCTTACTACAGAAGTATAGGAACAGAGCGGAACTTACTACAGAGATATGGGAACAGAACGGAGCTTACTATGGAGATATAGGATCAGAACCAAGCTTACCACAGAAGTATAGGAGCAGAATGGAGCTTACTACAGAGATATGGGAGGAGAACCGAGCTTACTACATAGATATAGGAGCAGAACTGAGCTTACTACAGAGATATAGGAGCAGAACGGAGCTTACTACAGAGATATAGGAGCAGAACTGAGCTTACTTCAGAGATATGGGAGCAGAACTGAGCTTACTACAGAGATATAGGAGCAGAACCAAGATTACTACAAAAGTATAGGAGCAGAATGGAGCTTACTACAGAGATATGGGAGGAGAACCGAGCCTTATGAAAAAAATAATGGAACCTGAGTGCCCCTATCAAAACTGATAATGTCCCCATTTATAACAAATAATGTCCTCTGAGTGCCCACAAAGCTCTGAATATACAGAATGATGGCCCTACACACCACAAAACAAAATACGATGGTCCCCAAAGCCCTTTATTATACATTGAGGACCCCACATCTCCCTATATATAGTAAAATGGCTACATTGCCCCTATATAAAATAAGATGTTCTCATTGCCCCTAAATATAGTATGATGGTCCCTAATGACCCTATATACAGCATGAAGGTCCCCTTGCCCCTATATTTAGTATGAAGGTCCCCACTGCTTCCTGTATATAGCATAAAATCCCCACTGCCCCTATGTATATACAGTTGAAACCAGAAGTTTACATCCACAATATACTGTATAAAACTACAAATCTGCATGTTTTTCTCAATATCTGACATGAACTCCGAATAAACCTTTCCCGTTTTAGGTCATATGTGTCTTTATATAGTGTATGGAAACTTCTGGTTTCAACTGTATAGTATGATGGCCCCACTGCCCTGTATATATAGTATAAAGGTCCCCACAGCACCAAATAAATAGTTTGGTGGCCCCAGTTGCCCCCATGTAAATAATAGGATGGTCCTAGTTCCCCCATATATATAGTATGATGGTCCCACAGTCCCATATATATAGTATGGAGGCACCAGCTCTCCCCATATATATAGTATGAAATTTCTCTGCTCACCCTATATATATGATGACCCCCAGTTCCTATATATATATACACACAGTAGATAGATAGATAGATAGATAGATAGATAGATATATAGATAGATAGATAGATAGATGTTAGGAATCTGGGTTCTATAATGCCTATGCGGGAATCCAGATTCACACATTTGTCTCCAGAGGCTAAGTCCTTTTTCCCAGCTTCTGAGCATGCCCACGGGATGAGCTCCCATTGGAGTCCAGGAGTCAGGTGCTCAGGTCCTGCTCCTGATTTCATTGGCTTGGCTCAGGGCTCTGGAGATTTCCGGCAGGTCCCGTACGCTATAAAAAGTGCGCATGGCCGTTATGCCATGCGCTAGTATTTTTATACTACTGCTGTATGTATGGTGATGGATGCTTGGACTGGTGACTGACTCATTAAGAAACCCCTTCCCTTGGTTATTACGTCTGTGTGAGTGAGTGGTATTCTGTCAGCACCTGCGCTTGCGCCAGCGCGCACAAGCTCCATCTTTCCAGCAGCTTTGCATCCTGCATCGTGCTTGCAGCCTGTCCAGGCATGCGCAGTTGCGACGCCGAGCACACGTGTACACGGTAAGTCCGCTCGGTTGTAGTGACTGCATTTATTTACTCCAGTTTCTGGCTACCGCACGTGTGCCGCTGAGATCCTGTGCTGTTAACAGGCTCAGCGATACTTTGGTATTATTTTTCCCTGCAGCTCTGTGTCATTTAACAGAGCTTGCCTTTTTGCACCTGGGTGAGTTAGAACCCTTTAGAACCCTGTGCATATTACCGCTGTAGTGTCCTGCCCCTCTCCGCAGCGGTTTTGTCATCCACCGCACGAGTGGCGAAGGCACTTTAATTATTTTTTTTTTTAGTGCCTTCCGCCACTCCTAACATATATATACATATATATATATATATATATATATATATATATATATATATACTGTATATATATAGTAGAATGGCTCCATTTCCCCCATGTACTGTATATAGTAAGGTGGCCCTAGATCTCCCATATATATAGTATGATGACCCCAGTTCCCTCATATATATATAGTATGATGGCCCCAGTTCACTCATATATATATAGTATGATGGCCCCAACCCCATATATACAGTATGGTGGTCCCAGTTCCACCCCATATACATAGAACGATGTCCCCAGCCCCCATATATACAGTATGATGGCCCCTCAGCCCGTTCATATATACTGTACAGTATGAGGGCCGCAGTTTCTCCCCATATATACAGTGTGATGGTGTGATATGCTATGTGGATAGCATTTTGTGTATATTTCTATTTCACTGATTTTCATAGTGTTTTTCTTGTTGCCTTGTATGTCTATAGTCTGACTGTATCTGTCTCTTGATTACCCCCTGTTGTTCCTTAATCCTCAAGGCTCCTTTGTCACCTCTGTGAGGCCTGCAAACCACCCTAACCTGTCTGACTACCCCTGGACATAAGGAAGGGGCTGGGAAGGACAGGGGCTGGACAAGTCAGATCGTGTGTGGAACTATGATGCGATCACAGCACTTCAGAGAGAAAGAAGAGTATATGGACCATGTTATCCTCTGTCATCTGGGTTGTTGGACTTTCACTTGCCAGGGCTTTATCCTTTACTGAACTGCATTTGGATTCTGGACTATCTTATCCTTTGTGTGGTGGACTGAATATGGACCTTTCGTATTTTTGCCTAAATAAAGGTCTTGGGATTGTTCACATTTCCCTCGCTCTGTTGATACCGGAGAAGGACCCCGTGACAACTGGTGGCAGCAGTGGGATCAACAGAGCATAACCTAATGGAGAACCACCCACAGAGTGAGTACATAAAGTGGACTGTATCCAGTTTACAGGGGAGAGCCAGAGACCTTGGCCTGAACTACCAGGGACTGCCTAAAGAAGCCTTAACTGACCTACTGGTGGGCGCTAGCCTGGCTACCTCCTCCCAGATGACTGAAGGACAAGCGTGGGAGACAGGGGTCCCCACCCCAAAAAACCAGTGGGTGATGTGGTACGAAGAAGAAATTGTGGTTCTGGGCCCAGGCGTCTCTCAGGAGTACAAGGAGGAGGCTGCCCGCCGTGTACAGCGGAGACAAGAAGCAATGGAGCTTGAAAGATGGAGTAACGCAATGTGGAGCGTAAACCCAACAATCCGGGAGCCTGTACGGATCACCCGGACAGAGTTTAAGCCATTTGATGAGGCTTCCGGAGATGTGGAGGGGTTCTTCAAGGACTTTGAGCAGCAGTGTGCTGTGTTGGAGGTGCCCCACTCTGGCTGGATGTGTTTGTTAGTGGGACTCCTGAACGGTAGCATGGCAGAGGCTTACCGAACCATTGACTCACAGGGGAATCAGAATTATAACACTGTAAAGCAGACTATCCTGGATTACCATGCTATCACCCCAGACTCATATAGGGCCATGTTCTGAGACCTCCCATGCACCACGGGGGGAACGTTTAGGATGTATGCACATAAGATGTCCTAGGCATGTTGGAGATGGCTGGAAGCAGAAAACGCCTTTACTGTGGAAGATGTTATACAGACGTTCCTTATAGAACAATTTCTTGCCAAGTGCCCCACAGAGGTACGGGAATGCATCTGGGATGGGTCTGGGAGCGCACGCCGTGTACCGTGGATAGAGCTGCCGCCTTGGCAGATGAAGCCCTTACTATCTGGCAGCAACGGAGGAGGCTTCTGGACAATGAACCACGGCCTGCTCCTGTGCCCCGTCCCCCTCCGATTATATCTGCCCATCAACCTAGTCGCAAGCCGATGACAATCACGCCTCACAATCCTGGGCCTCAACAGTTCCGACTACGACCTGGGGGTATCACAGAGAGGAGATGTTATGGGTGTGGGCAACCTGGACATTTGCAGTTTGGCTGTCCCTCAAGGATTAGGAGGGAGCCCAACGCAGCCCCACCTCGTCCAGTGCATCTTGTGCACTCCATCCCGCCTGAGGAAGAGCTACCACCACCCCCATCAGAGCGGACCACTGACCACGGCACGAAAGATACCCCTCCTGGAGTGTACGGACTCCCGCCTTTGTCTTTTGGCTACCCAGGGCAACGGCAACGCCACCTCCAGGATGTCTTAATTGATGGATACAAAGTGTCAGGATTTAGAGACAAGGGGGCATTTCTGGCTATCGCTGACTCCCGTGTGGTTCCACCCGAGGCAATTCACCAGGGTCTGGGAATCCCCATTGTCCTGGCAGGGGGTGTCCGCAAATATATACAGCGAGCTTTGGTGCGCTTGGATTATGGTTTTGGAGAAAAACTGTGTTGGATTGGAGTTATGGGAGGACTTCCTGCAGATATCCTCCTTGGGAACGACATTGGGGAGTTACAGTGCCAATTTGTGGGAGCAGTCACCCGACTACAGGCCCTTCAAGCACCACGACATCTGGACCTCACTGGGGAGCAATCTGTTTGGCCAGAAGGTCCATGGGCCTCTCATTCTTCTGAAAGAACAATTGGAGGGAGATATTGCAGACACTGGAATGCCCATCATTCTCTACGTTCTAGAGTTCAGAGACCGTCTCGCCCAGCTAGCTACCTTGGCTGATGATCAACAGCAAATGGCCCAGTCCAATCAAGAAACCTGGTATGACCGTAACGCCAGGACCCGGGAATTTATGGAAGGACATTAAGTGCTTATAATTATTGCAACCCCTGCCACTGTACAAGGAACTATAAACAATTGAGCATTGTGGACTAAAGTGAGCAGGCCAGAGGTCTGTGTAGATCTCATGGTGTGCTCACTTATTATGAGGGGGAGAGGTTGTGATGGTGTGATATGCTATGTGGATATCATAAGGAGGGGGCTGGGGAGGACAGGGGCTGGACAAGTCAGATCGTGTGTGGAACTATGATGTGATCACAGCACTTCAGAGAGAAAGAAGAGTATATGGACCATGTTATCC
Organism: Dendrobates tinctorius; assembly: GCF_039654945.1. Classification (NCBI taxonomy): domain Eukaryota; kingdom Metazoa; phylum Chordata; class Amphibia; order Anura; family Dendrobatidae; genus Dendrobates; species Dendrobates tinctorius. The sequence continues at coordinate 105,133,413 of NW_027361690.1, read as the reverse complement.
TCTGTCATCTGGGTTGTTGGACTTTCATTTGCCAGGGCTTTAATCTTTACTGAACTGCATTTGGATTCTGGACTATCTTATCCTTTGTGTGGTGGACTGAATATGGACCTTTCGTATTTTTGCCTAAATAAAGGTCTTGGGATTGTTCACACTTTCCTCGCTCTGTGGATTGTGTGATACCGGAGAAGCACCCCGTGACATACAGTATAATGGCCCCTCAGCCCGTTCATATATACAGAATGATGGCAGCAGTTTCTCCCCATATACAGTGGGGAAAAAAAGTATTTAGTCAGTCAGCAATAGTGCAAGTTCCACCACTTAAAAAGATGAGAGGCGTCTGTAATTTACATCATAGGTAGACCTCAACTATGGGAGACAAACTGAGAAAAAAAAATCCAGAAAATCACATTGTCTGTTTTTTTTTCATTTTATTTGCATATCATGGTGGAAAATAAGTATTTGGTCAGAAACAAGCAATCAAGATTTCTGGCTCTCACAGACCTGTAACTTCTTCTTTAAGAGTCTCCTCTTTCCTCCACTCATTACCTGTAGTAATGGCACCTGTTTAAACTTGTTATCAGTATAAAAAGACACCTGTGCACACCCTCAAACAGTCTGACTCCAAACTCCACTATGGTGAAGACCAAAGAGCTGTCAAAGGACACCAGAAACAAAATTGTAGCCCTGCACCAGGCTGGGAAGACTGAATCTGCAATAGCCAACCAGCTTGGAGTGAAGAAATCAACTGTGGGAGCAATAATTAGAAAATGGAAGACATACAAGACCACTGATAATCTCCCTCGATCTGGTGCTCCACGCAAAATCCCACCCTGTGGGGTCAGAATGATCACAAGAACGGTGAGCAAAAATCCCAGAACCACGCGGGGGGACCTAGTGAATGAACTGCAGAGAGCTGGGACCAATGTAACAAGGCCTACCATAAGTAACACACTACGCCACCATGGACTCAGATCCTGCAGTGCCAGACGTGTCCCACTGCTTAAGCCTGCACATGTCCGGGCCCATCTGAAGTTTGCTAGAGAGCATTTGGATGATCCAGAGGAGTTTTGGGAGAATATCCTATGGTCTGATGAAACCAAACTGGAACTGTTTGGTAGAAACACAACTTGTCGTGTTTGGAGGAAAAAGAATACTGAGTTGCATCCATCAAACACCATACCTACTGTAAAGCATGGTGGTGGAAACATCATGCTTTGGGGCTGTTTCTCTGCAAAGGGGCCAGGACGACTGATCCAGGTACATGAAAGAATGAATGGGGCCATGTATCATGAGATTTTGAGTGCAAACCTCCTTCCATCAGCAAGGGCATTGAAGATGAAACGTGGCTGGGTCTTTCAACATGACAATGATCCAAAGCACACCGCCAGGGCAACGAAGGAGTGGCTTCGTAAGAAGCATTTCAAGGTCCTGGAGTGGCCTAGCCAGTCTCCAGATCTCAACCCTATAGAAAACCTTTGGAGGGAGTTGAAAGTCCGTGTTGCCAAGCAAAAAGCCAAAAACATCACTGCTCTAGAGGAGATCTGCATGGAGGAATGGGCCAACATACCAACAACAGTGTGTGGCAAACTTGTGAAGACTTACAGAAAACATTTGACCTCTGTCATTGCCAACAAAGGATATATCACAAAGTATTGAGATTAAATTTTGTTTCTGACCAAATACTTATTTTCCACCATAATATGCAAATAAAATGAAAAAAAAAACAGACAATGTGATTTTCTGGATTTTTTTTTCTCAGTTTGTATCCCATAGTTGAGGTCTACCTATGATGTAAATTACAGACGCCTCTCATCTTTTTAAGTGGTGGAACTTGCACTATTCCTGACTGACTAAATACTTTTTTTCCCCACTGTATACTGTATGATGGCCGCAGATTCCCTCCATATATGCAGTGTGATGGTCGCAGTTTCCCCCCCATATATACAGTATAATGGCTCCACAGCCCGTTCATATATACAGTATGATGGCCGCAGTTTCCCCCCATATACACAGTATGATGGCCGCAGTTTCCTCCCATATGTATAGTATGATGGCCCCAGCCCCATATATAGAGCATGATGGCCGCAATTTCTCCCCATATATACAGTATGATGGCCCCAGCCCCATATATAGAGTATGATGGTTGCAGTTTCTCCCCATATATACAGTAGGATGGCCCCAGCCCCATATATAGAATATGATGACCGCAGTTTCTCACCATATATACAGTAGGATGGCTGCAGTTTCTCCCCATATACAGTATGATGGCAGCAGTTTCTCCCCATATATACAGTAGGATGGCCCCTCAGCCCGTTCATATAAAGAATATGATGGTTGCAGTTTCTCCCCATATATACAGTAGGATGTCCCCTCAGCCCGTTCATATACACAGTATGATGGCTGCAGTTTCTCCCCATATACACAGTATGATGGCCGCAGTTTCTCCCCATATATACAGTAGGATGGCCGCAGTTTCTCCCCATATACAGTAGGATGGCCGCAGTTTCTCCCCATATATAGAGTAGGATGGTCGCAGTTCCCCCCCATATATACAGTATGATGTCCACAGTTTCTCCCCATATAAACAGTATGATGGCTGCAGTTTTCTCCCATATATGCAGTAATGATGTCCCCAGCCCCCATATATGCATTATGATGGCCCCCGTTTCCCCCCATATATGCAGTATGATGTCCCCAGCCCCCATATATGCAGTATGATGGTCCCTGTTTTCAACCATATATGCAGAATGATGTCCCCAGCCCCCATATATGCAGTATGATGGTCCCTGTTTTCAACCATATATGCAGAATGATGTCCCCAGCCCCCATATATGCAGTATGATGGCCCCCGTTTTCCCCCATATATGCAGTATGATGTCCCCAGCCCCCATATGCAGTATGATGGCCCCCGGCCGTTTTCCCCCATATATGCAGTATGATGTCCCCAGCCCCCATATATGCAGTATGATGGCCCCTGGCCGTTTTCCCCCATATATGCAGTATGATGTCCCCAGCCCCCATATATGCAGTATGATGGCGCCCGGCCGATTTCCCCCATATATGCTGTATGATGTCCCCAGCCCCTATATATGCAGTATGATGGCCCCCGTTTTCCCCCATATATGCTGTATGATGTCCCCAGCCCCTATATATGCAGTATGATGGCCCCCGTTTTCCCCCATATATGCAGTATGATATCCCCAGCCCCCATATATGCAGTATGATGTCCCCAGCCCCCATATATGCAGTATAATGGCCCCCGTTTTCCCCCATATAATCAGGATGAGGACCCGAACCCAGCCCCATATATACAGTATGATGGCCCCACAGCCCGTTCATACAAAACATAATAAAGTTTATACACACCTTTTCCTGATTCCTGGCACCGCGGCCTCCATGTCCTCTTCTGGTGTGTAGAGCGGCGCGAGACAATGACGTCATCATGCCGCCTGCGAGCACAACACAGTCTGTCTCATAAGCTTAAAGCCGCAGAACGCGGCTGAGACAGACAAGTGCGCGGCCGTGTCTGCTGCCGGCCACATCACAGCACAGCAGACACGGCCGCACGCAGTTCACTGTGCAGGGTCATCAGGCGGCCGACCCTGCACAGCTGCTGGGGAAGCGGCCCGGGGGGCATATACCTCCCTGCATTTCGGTGCAGTCCAATTTTCAGACTGACAGAATGGAGAAGATGGAGATTGTTTTTTTCACTATTTTCTCCTGATTCGAGAAAATCCAAGCACAGTCTGATCAGAGTTTGACCAGAGTGTGATTAGCATTAATTGCCCCAATTCTCTCAGATGAGTGAAAATACAATTGTGTGACCCTGGCCTTAGGTAAATCCATCATAATTCTAGATATACAGTTGTGGCCAAAAGTATTGACACCCCTGCAATTCTGTCAGATAATACTCAGTTTCTTCCTGAAAATGATTGCAAACACAAATTCTTTGTTATTATTATCTTCATTTCATTTGTCTTAAATGAAAAAACACAAAAAGAATTGTCCTAAAGCCAAATTGGATATAATTCCACACCAATCATAAAAAAGAAGGTGGACAAAAGTATTGGCACTGTTCGAAAAATCATGTGATGCTTCTCTAATTTGTGTAATTAACTGCACCTGTAACTTACCTGTGGCACCTAACAGGTGTTGGCAATAACTAAATCACACTTGCAGCCAGTTGACATGGATTAAAGTTGACTCAACCTCTGTCCTGTGTCCTTGTGTGTACCACATTGAGCATGGAGAAAAGAAAGAAGACCAAGGAACTGTCTGAGGAACCAAATTGTGAGGAAGCATGAGCAATCTCAAGGCTAAAAGTCCATCTCCAAAGACCTGAATGTTCCTGTGTCTACCGTGCGCAGTCTCATCAAGAAGTTTAAAGCCCATGGCACTGTGGCTAACCTCCCTAGATGTGGACGTAAAAGAAAAATTGACAAGAGATTTCAACGCAAGATTGTGCGGATGTTGGATAAAGAACCTCGACTAACATCCAAACAAGTTCAAGCTGCCCTGCAGTCCGAGGATACAACAGTGTCAACCCATACTATCCGTCGGCGTCTGAATGAAAAGGGACTGTATGGTAGGAGACCCAGGAAGATGTCACTTCTTACCCCGAGACATAAAAAAAGCAAGGCTGGAGTTTGCAAAAACTTACATGAAAAAGCATAAAACGTTTTGGAAGAATGTCCTCTGGTCATATGAGACAAAATTAGAGCTTTTTGGGCAAAGGCATCAAAATAGACTTTACAGGAGAAAAAAACAGGCATTCAAAGAAAAAAACATGGTCCCTACAGTCAAACATGGCGGAGGTTCCCTGATGTTTTGGGGTTGCTTTGCTGCCTCTGGCACTGGACTGCTTGACCGTGTGCATGAAGTCTGAAGACTACTAACAAATTTTGCAGCATAATGTAGGGCCCAGTGTGAGAAAGCTGGGTCTCCCTCAGAGGTCATGGGTCTTCCAGCAGGACAATGACCCAAAACACACTTCAAAAAGCACTAGAAAATGGTTTGAGAGAAAGCACTGGAGACTTCTAAGGTGGCCAGCAATGAGTCCAGACCAGAATCCCATAGAACACCTGTGGAGAGATCTAAAAATGGCAGTTTGGAGAAGGCACCCTTCAAATATCAGGGACCTGGAGCAGCTTGCCAAAGAAGAATGGTCTAAAATTCCAGCAGAGCATTGTAAGAAACTCATTGATGGTTACCGGAAGTGGTTGGTCGCAGTTATTTTGGCTAAAGGTTGTGCAACCAAGTATTAGGCTGAGGGTGACAATACTTTTATCTGGCCCATTTTTGGAGTTTTGTGTGAAATGATCAATGTTTTGCTTCATTCTCTTTTGTGTTTTTTCATTTAAGACAAATTAAATGAAAATAATAATACCAAAGAATTTGTGTTTGCAATCATTTTCAGGCAGAAACTGAGTATTATCTGACAGAATTGCAGGGGTGTCAATACTTTTGGCCACAACTGTATATCATTAATGCGATCACATAGCGCAACTGCAGAGCAGCAGGAGTGTATCTGTGATTGATTGCTGTCATACTAACACATCAGCAGATTGGAGAAAACTCTGTGGACGTTGTAAGAATTATCCATTCATCAAAATCACACTAATGATGACTGTAATGTATCTGCACACATATAGTAGGAGCTTTTGATGATTTCTGTGATTTTTAACACTGTACCCTCTTTTTTTTCTAATCTACTATTGGTCCACGGCGATCATGTTAACCCTTGACATGACCACTCTTTGACTGTCAGCTCTCGGGATTTAGACTCACTTTCTTCTATAATATCAATGCACAGAGATGATACACAATGTAATAGTCCTAAAGCACTGCATACAGAAATGTGACAAAACAGAAAGGTCACAACACTTAAATAATCCACAAATTGATGTCACAGCACAAGGGTAAGGCACATATTGATGTGATACATGAAAACTGCATGATAGGATATTACAATATGATATCTAGTGATGTAAAAGCACAAGAGATGGCACATCGTTATGTCACCATAAAGAAATGATCTGTTGTCACTTTAATATCTTACTATACATTTGTGTCATAGATCTGAAGTAGTACAACTATTGATGTCACAGTATTGGCATATTATACACAGTGATGTCTTGGCTGTTGGGTAATGTACAAAACATGGGTTTACAAGGGACTATTCCTGTCAGACTAATCTGATAAGCTTTTATGAAGAGATAAGTTCAGGACTGGACCAAGGAAATGCAATGGATGTGGTGTACATGGACTTTTCAAAAGCTTTTGATACGGTGCCACACAATAGGTTGATACATAAAATGAGAACAATGGGGATAGGGAAAATATATGTAGGTGGGTTAAGAGCTGGCTCAGGGATAGGAAACAAAGGGTGATTATTAATGGATCACACTCGGACTGGGTCACGGTTAGCAGTGGGGTACCACAGGGGTCAGTATTGGACCCGCTTCTTTTTAACATATTTATTAATGACCTTGTAGGGGGCATAGAGAGTAGAATTTCAATATTTGCAGATGACACTAAACTCTGCAGGGTAATCAATACAGAGGAGGACAATTTTATATTACAGGAGGATTTATGTAAACTTGAAGCTTGGGCTGATAAATGGCAAATGAGCTCTAATGGGGATAAATGTAAGGTCATGCACTTGGGTAGAACAAACAAGATGTATAATTATGTTCTTAATTGTAAAACACTGGGCAAAACTGTCACTGAAAAAGACCTAATGATGACCTAATGACCAAGTGACGCTAACTTGGTAAACTTGTGAATCACACCACAATGAAGGCACAAGAATATCTTGCTGCTGCTGATCCATGGGTCATCCCACTGATATCATAGACGTAGGAGAGAAATTGTGGATTTTTCCTCTCTAATGATAAGTGGAAATAAAGATCCAAAGCCAGGAGCTGTGTTAATGAGGTTTTTAAAAAACATGTTTCGATGTACATAAACGTCTTCCTCAGGATGTAACCATTGTCATTAATCCTGAGCAAGAGGTGTGTGAACTTCCAAAAAATGCATTAATACAGCTCCTGGAGAAAGGAAAAATCCACGATTTCTCTCATACATCTAAATATGAAAAGCAAAATGTATTAAAACTACATATCATTTTAATACTAAAATTTTGCATACACGAGCTCTAGGTCTAAGGTAGCTTAAAGAAAAGACATAAGAAAATGACCTATTGTTTAAATTAGTTTATTGTTTTAAATATCTTCAAAAAATAGAATTCTTTTTAATTATTATTTTCTGTATTAAACATATAAAATAGAACTCTTTCAGTTTTCACACTGTTTTTTAGACTTCAGCTTCCGGTTGTTTCAGGAAACAAGACATAGAAATGGCCACACTGGTCAGACCCTGATCCTGTCTTTTGAAATGAAATGCCTAATAAACACGTACAAACTACAGAGGTCATTGTGAAGGAAGGTGGTGCAAAGTCAGCTGTGCCATCACCAGTTTTTTTTTCTTGTTTTTTTCCTCCCCTTCTTCCAAGGGTCATAACCGTTTTAAGTTTCCAGCCATATAAACATATAAGAGCTTTTTTTGTGTGACAAGTTGTAATTTTGAATGACACCATTCATTTTATCATGTGAAAGCAGAAAAAATTTCCAAGTGTGTTGAAATTGTAAAATAAGTTTAAATCCAGAACTGTTCTTTGTTTGTTCTTTTACCATGTTTACTGTATGGTAAAACTGACCGGGCAATGTGCTTCTACAGGTCAGTAAGATTACGGAGATACCAAACATGTATAGTCTTTTATTTTTTTAAGTGGGGAACAAACATTTGGAAATTTATAGAAAATTAAACTTTTGCTTCTGTTGTCATTTTCCAAGATTCGTAACAATTTCAATCTTTGGGATATGGGGCTGTGTGAGGGCATTATTTTTGTGCTCCGAAATTATGTTTTTACTGACATCATTTTTGGATAGATACAATATTTTGATTGTCTCTTATTGCATTTTATTTCAGTGTTGTGTGGGTAGGTGTGCCGACTGGGGGGTGGTCCTCTTTCCGCCGCGAACAGAGACTGAAGTGCGTCCAACAGATCCTCTTTATTGGCCGTCCTCTCGACCCGCAGCACCACACAGCAGCTGCTCGACTCCGCACACAGGCCTGGGTACCTTCACTTCCTTCCTTTTCCTAATTGACGTCCCTCGCAGCTCTTTCACTGTGGTTGCCCTAGGCCTACCACCACAGCACTTCACCCGTCCGAGTCCATCCGTTTGTGGTACCCCAGGCTGTCTCTGTTCTGCGGCTCCTCCTGTCAGGGCCACCCCCCTGACTGTCTTCCTCCTCAGTCCCTGCTGGAGCTTGTTCTCTGTCCATCTCCTCCTTCTGTCTCTTCTTCCTTTTAAGCTCCTCTCCCTGGACTGACTCTTCTGGAACTCTCTACAACTATTTATTCCCCTGCCCGGGAATTACCCTCTAGAGCTCCTGTAACCCCGTCCCCCATGACTGTAAGGTTTTGTAGCCTTAAGCTGATGTAATGCCCTTTTCTCACTGCTCTCTGCTCCCATCTTATGGCCAAACTGCAGTACTACACCTTCTTCTGTTTCTGATTACCTTGGTCTCCCCCTAGTGGCAAAACCCAGTACTTCACCATCCTTCTCCTCTGTCTAGCTGTCTCCCACCTTCCTATAGAGCAGTCCATGTCCAGCATATTGTACCTTAAGCCTTCCTGCTGCAGACAAGTCCGTATGTCAGCCCACTTCCCCTACAGTTGCGACAACCAAAAAAAAGAAATTCTGGAGCTTCTATTTTTCTCATTGTGCCATTTTATCTATCAAGTATTTTATAGTATTTTTGATAGATGAAACTTTAACGGGGTGATTTGAAATGTTATATTTTTTTATTCATATTTTGAAAAACATTTTTTTCACTTTTTACTCTATTTAATTGTCCTCTTAGGCCTCTTTCACACATCCGGTTTTTGTCATCCGGCACGATGCGGCAAAATTTTTACTAACCGGATCCAGCACCGGATCCGGTTTTGTCCCATAAGCTTTCATGGGCGCCGCATCGTGCCGGATGGTTATGCGTCGTGTCCGGTTGTTGCCGGACACGGCATAAATTAGCCGTCCGGCATCTGCAAAAAACGTTCCCTGCAACGTTTTTTGTCAGCGCCGGACCGGCTTTTTCCACAGCGCATGCCCGGACTCTGTGAATGTTAACCCCACAAGTGCCCGGCGAGAGAGAGAGAGATCTCTCTCTGTCACCCGGACACTTGTGAGAGATCTCTCTCGCCGGGCACTTGTGGGGTTAACACTCACAGTGTCTGGGTGAGAGAGAGAGATCTCTCTGTGGGGTTAACCCCACAAGTGCCCGGCAAGAGAGAGAGATTCTCTTGCCTGGACACTAAGTGTTAACCCCCCATGTCGCTCTCTCTCCACCCCCCTCTCCTCTCCTCCCCTCCCCTCTCCTATCCTCTCCTCCCCTCACCTCCCTTTCAGCAGCTGTCTCATTGGCTGCCTCTGTCCACCTCGTCCTGCGGCTCCTTTAATAATGTCCGAGCCGTATCGTCTCGCCGCACACACATCCGGTGTCACGGCTGCAGGTCGGATCCGGCGGCCCGGCTTTTCGCCGCACGCCGCCGGACCCCACACACCGGATGTGTGAAAGTAGCCTTAGGGGACTTGATCCTGTGATCATCTAATCATTTGCACTGTACATAGCAGAGCATTAGCGCCGCATTGTGTATTGAAAATCACAATCTCCTTCACAGGAGAATTGTCATGACATGCATGGAGGTCTTTAGCAGACCTATGGCTGTCACGGCCATCAATCAGCACCTTGCGTCCAGATCACGAGTATGCTAATGGGCACATAGAATAATTCCCCCCCCCCTGCCTGCCCATGTTAAATGCCGCTGTTAGTGATGACACTGCTGTAATGGTGCTAGCAGCATTATAGGTATTGTTATTTTACTTGTGGGAAACAGTGATTGAGAATTGGTTGTCTGAGTAGTGGACAACCCCTTTAAGGGGTGAAAAGCAAACATAACATTTATATTTTTATTGATAGTATATTGGAGTGCATAATATGTTTTAATTGCTGTGATTGAAAGCTCGCTGTGCAGTGCATCTCTGCAGAGTGAACCATCAGTGATGTGGCGGGCTTCCAGATGCCAATCACTGTGTACTGAATAGTGACTGTACATGCTCTGGCACACCTCTCAGGAGGAATAAAGTTTCTGAAAGCAGCTGCAAGACAGCATTGGAATAGCATTAACCTACAGATTAACCTTATATCTGCAGGTTAATGGTCTTTGAGGACATGACTAGAGATCGGCGAACCTGAAAACTAAAGTTTGGGGTGCGTACCGAACATCTACTGATCAGGCACAGAACCCGAACATGGACTTCCTCAGGAAGTCTGAGTTACTGTTTGGGTTCAGCCCCCTGAATGCTGCGTGTTTCTTATGCTGTCATCTGCATGACAGCACGAGAAACAACAGCAACTCTGAGAGATGGTAAGATTAACAACACCTGTCAGAGAGCTGCAATTCCAACACTGCCAGATGACAGCATGAACCCACAGCTGTAAACAGAGGTCTCAGTTGATGGTTATACTGCACACATCAGCCTACACCAGCTTCCCCTAACAACAGTGATGGGTGTATTCATCAGCCGGCATTGGCACTATAAATATTTTTTTTTTAAAAATGGCATCGGTTCCCTGTATTTTTGATAACCAGCCAGGCAAAACTGATAGCTGTGGGCTGCATCCCTCAGCTGTCAGCTTTAGCAAGGCTGTTTATCAAAAATAGACGGGTCCATACTCCGTTTCTTAAATTATTTGAATAAATATTTTAAAAAACCAGCATGGGTCATGCTGATTTTGACAACCAGCCAAGCTAAAGTAGACAGGTGGGGGCTGGTATTCTCAGGCTGGTAAGGGGTCATGGATATTGCCCCCCAGACTAAAAAAAGCAGCCTGAAAAAGCACATCTATCAGATATGCCAATTCAGGCGCTTTGCCCATCTCTCCCCACTTGCCCTGTAGTCGTGGCAAGTAGGGTTCATATTTGTGGGGTTTATGTCACCTTTGTATTGTCAGGTGACATCAAGTCTATTGGTTTAGTAATAGAGAGGTTTCTATAAGATGCCTATCCATTAGTAATCCTATAGTTATTGTCATGATTCATGCTGGATCAGGACTGATTAAAAGCACAGGTAACCTTTTTTTTTCCCTAAGCTGTGCTTAAGGTTGGTTTTTGCCCCCCGGTGGCCATTAGGATTATTGCACTGTGGTGTCATTTGTTCTAAGTTTGCCCCCGGTGGTGGTGAGCATCATTGCACTCTTGCTTCTTTAGTTAAGTGCGCATGATTATAATGCAGGTGTGATTGCTGGCTCTGCTATAAAAGAGTCACAGGTGTTGCAATCAGTGTTGGTGATAGTGTTCATTTCAGCCATCCTTGGTGGAGGAAGGAGCTGAAGAGCGTTCCTTGCAGCACTGTCTTAGCCCTGGTGTGGAAGGAGTCATAGGGGATTTCATAGAATCATAGAATCATAGAATCATAGAATCGTAGAGTTGGAAGGGACCTCCTGGGCCATCTGGTCCAACCCCCTGCTCAAAGCAGGATTCGCTAAATCATCCCAGTCAGATGTCTGTTCAGCCTCTGTTTGAAAACTTCCATTGAAGGAGAACTCACCACTTCTCATGGCAGCTTGTTCCACTCATTGATCACTCTAACTGTCAAAAAGTTTTTTCTAATATCTAATCTGTGTCTCCTCCCATTCAGTTTCATCCCATTGTTTCTAGTCTTTCCTTGTGCAAATGAGAATAAAGTTGATCCTTCTACAATGTGACAGCCCTTTAGATATTTGTAGACAGCTATTAAGTCTCCTCTCAGTCTTCTCTTTTGTAAACTAAACAATCCCAAATCCTGCAACCTTTCCTCATAAGACAGGGTTTGCAGACCGGTCACCATTCTGGTTCCTCTTTTCTGAACTTGTTCCAGTTTGTTGATGTCTTTTTTAAAATGTGGTGCCCAAAACTGGACACAATATTCCAGATGAGGTCTGACCAAAGAGGAGTAGAGGGAAATAATGACTTCACGTGATCTAGACTGTATGCTTCTGTTAATACATCCTAGAATTGCATTTGCCTTTTTTGCTGCTGCATCACACTGTTGACTCATATTCAGTCTGTGATCTATTAGTATACCCAAATCTTTTTCACATGTGCTGTTGCTTAGGCCTATTCCTCCCATTCTATATATGCTCTTTTCATTTTTATTGCCCAGATGTAGTACTTTGCATTTTTCCCTGTTAAAAACCATTCTGTTAGTTGCTGCCCACTTCTCCAGTTTATTTAGATCTTTTTGAATCCTCTCTCTCTCTTCTCTAGTATTAGCTATCCCTCCTAGCTTTGTGTCATCAGCAAATTTAATCAGTTTACCCTCAATTCCTTCATCTAAATCGTTGATAAAGATGTTGAACAATACAGAGCCCTGTGGTACCCCACTTGCGACATTCTTCCAACTGGATGTGCAGCCATTTACGACCACTCTCTGGGTCCGATCACTAAGCCAGTTATGAATCCACCTAACAGTTGCTTTGTCCATTCCATACTTAGTCATTTTTTCAATAAGGATTGTATGAGATACTTTGTCAAATGCTTTGCTGAAGTCAAGATATACTATATCTACAGCATTTCCTTGATCCACCCAATCAGTGACTCCGTCATAGAAGGAAATTAAGTTAGTCTGACATGACTTATTAGTTGCAAACCCATGCTGACTCTGTTTAATCACTTCATTCTTATCCAGGTACTGACATACATGTTGTTTAATAATTTTTTCAAAGATCTTTCCTGGTATAGAAGTCAGACTCACCGGCCTATAGTTGCCTGGGTCCACCTTCTTCCCCTTTTTGAAGATAGGAACAACATTTGCTCTTCTCCAGTCTTCTGGGACTTCTGTTCTCCAAGAATTTTCAAAGATTATGGAGAGGGGTTCAAAAATTTCTTCTGCTATCTCCTTCAGTACTCTTGGGTGTAATTCATTTGGACCTGGAGACTTGAATTCATTTAGGTTAGCTTAGTGTTTCCTCACTATCTTTCTGTTTATAGATATCCTGGATTCTTCTATTCCCTTAATAGGACAGTGAAGAACAGTTGGTGTTACATTTCCTTTCTGAGTGAAAACAGATGCAAAATAGGAGTTTAAAAGTTCGGCCTTCTCAACATCCTGTCTTACCATTTCATCATTTTCATCCTGTAAAAATCCTATAGCATCTTTGACTTTTCTTTTACTTTTGACATATCCCCCAGTGATTTCCTTGTAGCTCTGACAGAGCTTGGTGGCAGTGATTCAGGAGGAGAGCTGCATGCTGGTGGTGGACTCTGTTGCCAGGAGAAAGTGCAAGAGAATAAAGCTAAGTGGTGTTTCCCTGTTTGTGTTTTTCCTTAGTGTGGATTAGTACAGCGGTGGGGCCAGTGCCTGCGCCACCCAGCTCCCTAGCAAGGGATAGGTGTAGGGTGTGCTAGGGCGACAGATTATTGATCAGCGCCCAGTGCGGAACCGGCATAGGGAACACTAGGAGCATTAGGGACACTGACTCAGGGGAGTGCAGGAGGTCTCCTCGTCCCCTGTCCCTATCGCAGGGCCCACTGTTGTTACTGTTTCCCTTCACCTTGTCTTGTTGTTTTAGTTACCGGCCTGTGAGCTGTGTCACACAGGACAGTATCATGTGCCGCGTCTTGTTAGTTTAGTTACCGGCCTGCTGGTCGCGTCACACAGGACGGGTCCACGTGACAGTTATATTGTAAAAAAACATAGCCAGAATAAAGTCCTTTACTTGAAATAAAACAAACTTTCACTTTTCTATTTAAAAATAACAAACACAGTTTTGCGAACCTAATGCCCATTCCGGCTGGGAACACAGCCTCAGTGATGTCACCGATAGTCACTCATGCTGAGCTCGCAGCAGCTCATTGCTCAGTGATACTAAGGCTGGACGGTCGCATCTTCTCACTGTCCATATTTAAACTATTTATTGTAGATGTGGATTACGGCATGGGAAAGAATGTCAAACAAGTGAGGGATATGGTTGTTTTTTATTTTTGCTTTTTACAGGAGACGATGGCTTCAATGGAATGGGTGTTAGATGAGAATAACTGTGTTTGTTATTTTAAAAAAAGGACTTTATTCTAGCACCTTGTAGACACCTCTCCATTACTAACCAGTGGACTTCATGTCATTGTACAATACAAATCGCACAAATATGAACCCCAGTTCCCACCACCACAGGGCATGTGGTAATAGCCAGACAGAACACCAGAACTGGCACATCTGATAGATGTGCCTTTTCTGGGGCAGTTGCAGGCTGATATTTTTAGGACTGGGAGGGCCAATATCTTTGGCCCCTTACCAGCCCGAGAATACAAGCTCATCGCTGTCTGCTTTAGCTTGGCTGGTTATTAAAAATGGGGGGGACCCATGCCATTTTCTTATTTAAATAATTTAAAAAATGGCATGGGGATTCCTCTATTCTTGATATCCAGCCTTGCTAAAGCTGACAGCTGAGGGCTGAAGCTCTTAGCTGCTAGTTTTACCTTGCTGGTTATCAAAAATATCAAAAATACAAAGGAACCCACTATATTTTTTAAGAAAATGCATTTCTATATTTCTTTATTTATAGCACAGGTACCGGCTGATGACTACTCCCATCAGCCACTGCCTGCTCTCGCTGTTATTAGCGGCAGCAAGTGTAGGCTGATGGGAGTGTCCAACACTGTATGTTCGGACCTCCCATTTCTGTGAATGGGATCTGGGTTTAGGTTCAGGTTTGCATACTGTTCTGTTACCCAAACCAAACATTTTCTGATTGCTTGGCTGAACTTGTCGGATGCAAACATCCATGGGATCGCCCATCACTAGACATGACAGGTTCTCTTTTAAACTTTAAACTCCTTTTTTTTATTTGTGATTCACATGTCGCTTAATTTCCCATATAAATTCATCCTCCTGCCTTTACTGCAAAGCAGATCTGGGTCTGCAAGCACTAAACAGCCCCTGTGCCTTCCTCGCACTTAACTGTCGCTAGGACAGTAGGAATAAGTCCGGTTTGTTATTTTTAAGCTAAATTCACAGCATTCATTCAGCAAAGGAGAGAATAGTAAACCATATCTGTCTTCACTGTGTGGAGTTCAACTCTCATTGACATATGCATTATATGGACCAGACAGGCCGGATGTTTTAAGATGTTTAAGAAGGTAAGAGGGAGAACCATGTTCTTGATCGATTGGAAGGGTTTTGGCCCCGAGGAGAGGTCATGGGAGCCCAGGGAGAATATCCACGCACCCCAGATTTTGTCTAAGTTCCTCTCCAGTTTTAGAAAGAGGGGGCGTAAAGGGGGGGTACTCTCACACCGCGCTCACCTGGGGGCGGGACCTCGGCCCCGACATCATCTCTTCCGGAGCCGCGGTCACTCTGGGGGTCCCGCTGGGTGTGCACCTCTCGTACCTAGGTCCCTGTCTTCTTCATGTTATGTCTGCGCTTGCGCGCTTTTCTCAGTTCGGTCTCCAGGTCAGTCCTCTCTATGGTACTGGAGGACTTGACCTGGAAGCTCTCGTGATCATGTGCTATATCAGGCTACCTCTTCCTAGGGGAGGTGCCTGATTATTGTTGTGCTTCCTGGCTTGGTCTGCCGTGTCCCTGCCTGGCTGTGCACTGTATTCGGGTCCCCTGTCTTGCACTCTGTTGTGCCTCTTGGCACCCGCTCTGAACCTGGACTCTGCCTTGTACTCGGTTGTGCCTCTTGGCACACGCTCTGAACCTGCACTCTGCCTTGTACTCGGTTGGGCCTCCTGGCACACGCTCTGATCCTGTGCTCTGTCTTATACTCAGTTGTGCCTCCTGTCACACACTCGGACCCTGTGCCTTGTCTCATACTCAGTTGTGCCTCCTGGCACACTTTCCAATCCTGCACGCTGTCTTATGCTCAGTTGTGCCCTCTGGCACACACCCTGCTCCTGTACTCTGTTACACCTCCTGGCACACCTGCTGCCTGACTCAGTGCTCTGACGTGCTCCTTGCACGCATCCTGCTTCACTCACACCTGGACGTACGAAGTCTCTGTATACCACGTGTTCCCGTGTCCACGCTTTACACGTTCCTGCAGACACACTCACCCACTCGTGTCTCCTGTGAGCCGGCCGCCTGGTGCCAGCAGTCATGGTACCTCACCACTCCCTGTATAGGGGGTGGTCTTCACTAGGTCAGCTCGCCCTGGGAGGGTTGGTGCCACGACCCAGAGGGTCCACTCCAGGAGTCGTCACAGTATAATCAGGCCATGGACCCCGCTGGTACCACCGCCTCCGTCCAAAAGGAACTGGTGTTCCTACGGGAGAGTCAGACCAGTATCATGTCCTCTCTGAAATCCATGGAGTCCCGTTTGTCGGCCATGCAGTCCTCTGACCCTGGGAATGCTTCCCAGCTGGCCAGCCTCCAGCAAGAACTCACACAGCAACGCGACACCCAAGTCCATATCCTCAACTATATGGCGTCGGTAGACAGTCGGCTTCTTTCCATACAAGCCATTTCTGCCCAGTCCTCGGCCCCGCACCCGCTGCCGCACCTCGGCAAGCCACCCCGATATAGCGGGGACCCTAAGTTTTGTCGAGGATTTCTGATCCAATGCCGGTTACATTTTGAGCTTTTGCCGCAGCACTATCCCACTGAGCACTCCAAAATTGCCTTTATTGTTTCACACTTAGAGGGGGAGGCGTTAGCATGGGTGAACCCCCTCTGGGAGCGCAATGACCCACTCGTCTCTCAGCTTTCCACCTTTTTGGACACCTTCCGCAAGGTGTTCGACGAGCCGGGTCGGCTGGCCTCTACCACCGAGTCTCTCTTTACCCTCCATCAGGGTACGGTACCGGTGGGACAGTATGCCATCCGTTTTCGTACCTTGTCCTCCGAACTCGGTTGGAACAACGAGGCTCTCGTAGGGATCTTTTGGCGTGGCCTGTCCGGTCGGATCAAAGACGAACTGGCAGGTCGGGATTCTCCCACCTCTTTAGAGGATCTGATCTCTCTGGCGACACGCATTGACCTGCGGTTTCAGGAACGTGCCCGTGAATCAGCCAGAGAGAGGAGCTCCTCTCACCTCCTTCGTTCCTGCCCCAAGAAGCCGGGAAACTTCTCCGCCTAGGGTTGGTAGGAGAGGCCTCCCTAGGTGTACGTGATCCCTCTCCTCCCCTGCTCGTATCCATGTTATTGAATCTCAGTGCCAAGCGTTATTCTGAGGAGACTTTTCTGGATTCTGGCGTGGAGGGGAATTTTATCACACTCGAGGTGGTTAAAAAATACCGGATTCCTGTCAGATCCCTGGAGACTCCTCGGTCGATAGTTTTGGTCAATGGTACATCTGTGCAGGAGACTGTTACCCAGGCCACCGAAGACATCGAGCTGCAGATCGGAGCCCTGCACCGGGAGAAGATCTCCTTCCTCGTCTTGTCTACCATGTCTCACACGCTTCTTCTAGGTCTCCCTTGGCTACGGACTCATGAGCTAACCCTGGACTGGCGGTCGGGCGAAATACTCCGTTGGGGACCGTCCTGTCAGGAGAAGTGCCTGTCTATCTGGATGACATCTTCGTTTTTTCTCCAGACCTCTCCGCCCACAGAAAGAATGTGCGTCAAGTCCTCCAGCGCCTGAGGGAGAACCGCCTTTATGCCAAGCTCGAGAAATATGCCTTCGAGCAAACGTCCCTGCCATTCTTGGGGTACATTATCTCAGAATCAGGTCTATGCATGGATCTGGCAAAGTTGTCCGCCGTCCTCGATTGGCCACAGCCCCATGGGGTGAAGGCAATCCAACACTTCCTTGGTTTTGCGAACTACTACCGACAGTTCGTTCCTCATTTCTCCTCGTTGGTTCGCCTCATCTCGTCCCTTATCTGCAAGGGAGCTAACCCAAAGGCTTGGTCCTCTGAGGCTGAAGAGGCCTTCCAGTTGTTGAAACAAGCCTTCGCCGCTGATCCGACACTTCACCGACCTGAGGTTAGTAGACCTTTCACTCTCGAGGTGGACGCATCCTCTACCGGGGCTGGCACAGTCCTTCTGCAGAAATCCTCTTCTGGACGTTTTGTCACCTGTGGCTTCTTTTCTGAAGTATTTTCCTCCACTGAACAGAACTACTCCATTGGCAACAAAGAGCTATTCGCCACTAAATTGGCCTTGGAGGAGTGGAGGTACTTACTGGAAGGCGCCATACATCCATTCAAGATCTTCACGGACCATAAGAACCTGGTGTACATCCAGTCCGCACAGAGGCTCAATCCTCGGCAAGCCAGGTGGTCCCTATTCTTCGCCCGCTTTGACTTTGAACTACATTTTCGGCCCGGCGATAAAAACGTTAGAGCGGATGCGTTGTCAAGATCATTCCTGTCGTCTGATGCAAAGGAAGAACCCTCTCATATCGTTGATCCATCAAAAGTAATTACCGTGGCTCCTGTCAAGTTAACCACGTTACCTCCAAGAAGAACCTTTGTGGCATCTTGCCCATCCTGTGGCCAGAACAAGATGCCCAGACAACCACCCTCTGGTCTTCTGCTCCCGCTTCCCGTTCTGTCGGCTCCATGGCAGCACATAGCCATGGATTTCATTACTGATCTGCCTTGTTCTTCCGGTTGTACTGTGGTCTTGGTGGTTGTTGACCGATTTTCAAAGATGGCCCACTTCATTCCTCTTTCCGGACTACCCTCTGCTCCTGACTTGGCGAAGATCTTCATTTCCCATATCTTCAGGATTCACGGCTTCCCCCAGCACATCGTGTCAGACAGAGGGGTCCAATTCACCTCTCGGTTCTGGAGAGCTCTATGCGGACTCATGAAAGTGTCATTGGATTTCTCTTCCGCCTATCACCCCCAAACCAATGGGCAGGTGGAACGTACCAACCAGATCCTTACATCCTATCTCCGGCATTTTTCTAATGCTCATCAGAATGACTGGGTCTGTCTACTTCCTTGGGCTGAGTTCACCTACAATAATCACTCCAGTGAATCATCTACCAAGTGTCCTTTTTTCATCGTCTTTGGACAGCATCCCAATGTGCCTCTACCGGTACTTCCTGTCTCGCGGGTACCTGCTGCTGATTCTCTGTCTGTGGAGTTCTCCAGGGTATGGCAGGAGACCAAAACCGCTCTCGAGAAAGCATGGGACAGAATGAAATTACACGCTTACAAGAGGCGCCTGGACGTTCCTCCATTTCTCCCGGGTGACAAGGTGTGGCTCTCCACCAAATACATCCGCCTTAAGGTACCATCTTACAAACTGAGTCCCCGTTACATTGGTCCTTTTGAGGTCCTCAGGCGGATTAATGATGTTGCTTACAAATTGAAGCTGCCTCCTTCACTCCGTATTCCCAATTCCTTCCATGTGTCCCTCCTTAAACCTGTGGCTCTTAACCGATTTCATCCTTCTCCAGGCCACACACCCCAGCCTGTTCGCTTGGGGGATGAGTTTGAGGTGAATGACATTTTGGCCATGAAGAATGTAAGAGGGAGAACCATGTTCTTGATCGATTGGAAGGGTTTTGGCCCCGAGGAGAGGTCATGGGAGCCCAGGGAGAATATCCACGCACCCCAGATTTTGTCTAAGTTCCTCTCCAGTTTTAGAAAGAGGGGGTGTAAAGGGGGGGTACTGTCACACCGAGCTCACCTGGGGGCGGGACCTCGGCCCCGACGTCATCTCTTCCGCAGCCGCAGTCACTCCAGGGGTCCCGCCGGGTGCGCACGCGCACCTCTCGTACCTAGGTCCCTGTCTCCTACATGTTATGTCTGCGCTTGCTCACTTTTCTCAGTTCGGTCTCCAGGTCAGTCCTCTCTATGGTACTGGAGGACTTGACCCGGAAGCTCTCGTGATCATGTGCTATATCAGGCTACCTCTTCCTAGGGGAGGTGCCTGATTATTGTTGTGCTTCCTGGCTTGGTCTGCCGTGTCCCTGTCTGGCTGTGCGCTGTATTCGGGTCCCCTGCCTTGCACTCTGTTGTGCCTCTTGGCACCCGCTCTGAACCTGCACTCTGCCTTGTACTCGGTTGTGCCTCTTGGCACACGCTCTGAACTTGCACTCTGCCTTGTACTCGGTTGGGCCTCCTGGCACACGCTCTGACCCTGTGCTCTGTCTTGTACTTAGTTGTGCCTCCTGGCACACACTCTGATCCTGTGCTCTGTCTTATACTCAGTTGTGCCTCCTGGCACACACTCGGACCCTGTGCCTTGTCTCATAATCAGTTGTGCCTCCTGGCACACGTTCCAATCCTGCACGCTGTCTTATGCTCAGTTGTGCCCTCTGGCACACACCCTGCTCCTGTACTCTGTTACACCTCCTGGCACACCTGCTGCCTGACTCAGTGCTCTGACATGCTCCTTGCATGCATCCTGCTTCACTCACACCCAGACGTATGAAGTCTCTGTAGACCACGTGTTCCCGTGTCCACGCTTTACACGTTCCTGCAGATACACTCACCCACTCGTGTCTCCTGTGAGCCGGCCGCCTGGTGCCAGCAGTCGCGGTACCTCACCCCCTGGGGCTTGCCCCTGACACTCCCTGTATAGGGGGCGGTCTTCACTAGGTCAGCTCGCCCTGGGAGGGTTGGTGCCATGACCCAGAGGGTCCACTCCAGGACACAGATCTTTTGAGTGAACACTATATGGGTAATAAAAAAATTGTGTTTTCCAAAGTGTAAAGTTTTACAGTTGTTTGCATTCATTATATCCCGTAAAAAGCTCATTAAATATTAGAATATTAACACAAGCAAATGAGAAATAATTAGTTCTAGATACACTCTTCAGAAATTGTCAAGGATTGTAAAGTGTGATTTAGATGATAACATGTCTCCTCCTCTACAGTAAAATTACATTTTTTTCTTACTTTTCTACAAAATAAAATGTTTGTAGGTTTTTAATTCTCTGGATAAGACCCCAGGTAAATTAAAGGGTGGTCACAAGAGGATTTTAGAATGTAAAGCAAATAATCAGACAATTAAAAGGCAAACGCCTCTGTGATTGCATCCTCTTCCAGGAAAATCAAATTACATTTCTAAGAAGATTGCTTTTGGATTATTGGAATTAAGTGAAATTTAAAGGAGGCTTTCCATGAGTAAGTTGGTTACTCATTATTTTAGTGAACCATAGAACATTATATTTGACAGCTATTTTTCTGAAATGAGCAAAAAAAAGAGCTGAAAAATGAGCAAAAAAAAAAGTGGGTTTGTCTTCACTTAAATGTAAACATGTATACACAATTTCCAGTGGAGATGCATCTAGAAAAACAAGGCCTGGTATGTTTCCCTAACCATGTTCTTTCCATGACGCTTGGTGATTACTAGAGTTGAGCGACTTTTGGTTTTTTAGGGTCGCGTTTCGTTTCGTGAAACCCGACTTTTCCAAAAGTCGGGTCGAGCAAGATCGTCCGATTATAGGGAAAAGTTGGGGTCGTCCCGAAACACGAAACCCAATGTAAGTCAATGGGGAATAAAAGTCGGCAGTGAGAGAAGGACAGGAAACACACCTACAGTGCCCATTTGAATGCCAAAAGCATCAATTCTTCTTTCTTAAGCTTGTCAACCTTAATTAACTTCATAATACAAGTTACGCACTGAAAAATGGGGGTTATTTGGCTACAAACTGTGGGGGGGGGGGGCTGGCTCCAGGTTTTCATGTGCCCTGGGCGAAAGAGCGCCCCTTTAACACATACCACAACTCATCATGCTCCGATACGGCAGAGAAATAGCGGTATAGTACAATGAAAAATACCTCACTTTTTACATCTCATGACGAGGCCCATCTATTTCTCCATACAGAATCATTGGTCCCATATAATGTTTGAAACAGTATATGATGAGCTCCACATAATGCTACAGTATATGTTGGTCCCCATGGATGAAGCTCCACTGTCTTATGGGCCCAAATAATGCTCCAAACATAATGGGCCCCATTTCTAATGCTCTAGTGTATAATTAATGGGCCCTGTAAATGCTGCTCCAGTGTCTGATGTCCACCTTTGGAATGTTCCAGTGTATGGTGGGCCCCATCTATCATTCTCCAGAGTATAGTGCTCCCCAAAAATTGCTGTCCCAACATTGAAAACAATCAAATAAGTCTCCTAGCTAGGGAATCCCTGTACTTGTCTGGACAGGTGCTGTAGCTTGCTTAACAGCTCGCCAGCCATTCTCACGCCCAGTATGGATTACACGTGATTGCACAAAGGTGAGAAAGGGTACCGTATCCCCGGATAACATGTATGGATAGCGTACACATTCAAAATATATGTCTATACAGCATGAGGCAGGCTCAGACGGTGTTAGGCCCAGTATGGATTGCACATGATTGCACAAAGGTTAGAAAGGGTACCGTATCCATGGATAACATGTATGGATAGCGAACACATTCAAAATATATGTCTATACAGCATGAGGCAGGCTCAGACGGTGTTAGGCCCAGTATGGATTGCACGTGATTGCACAAAGGTTAGAAAGGGTACCGTATCCCTGGATAACATGTATGGATAGCGTACACATTCAAAATATATGTCTATACAGCATGAGGCAGGCTCAGACGGTGTTAGGCCCAGTATGGATTGCACGTGATTGCACAAAGGTTAGAAAGGGTACCGTATCCCTGGATAACATGTATGGATAGCGTACACATTCAAAATATATGTCTATACAGCAGGAGGCAGGCTCAGACGGTGTCAGGCACAGTATAGATTTGACGGCCCAGATTACACAGCGGAGGAGCAGGGAGAGGTAAAGATTGCAAATGCTGGGGCCCTGCCCAAGCAAGGGGGGCCCACTCGTGGGCGTCGGTAATGGCACTGGGCCCCTCATAGTACAGCGGTGTGTCTGATGGCAGGTGTGCACCACCACCGTCAGAGACACTTGATTGCACTATGAGGGACCCTGTGCCAGTGCCCGCGCCCAAGAGTCGGCCTACCCACCTGTCCAGGGCAACGGCACTCGCACTGTGTCGTGCGGTAGGTGGTGACCCCGGCTCCTGTAAGGCATATTGGGCCAATTCAGGCCAGGTGTCCAGTTTAGCGGCCCAATAGTCAAAGGGGAATGACCTGTGTGGGAGAACATCGATATGGGAGGAAAAGTAGTTTGTAACCATAGTTGACAACTGCTGTCTCCTGTCACTTTCCATCGATGCAGTATTACCAGTTGTGTGAGCGGTATTTGAAAAATCAGTCCACAACATTGTCATGAAACCCCTGTCTCCAACGCCACTTCTGCTGTGTGCACCACGAACACCTCTGCCAAGCTGCCCCCGGCCCCGTACGGCTCGTGTGAGAACCATCACCGCTGCTGTGTGCTGGGAATGCCTCAAGCAACCGATTTACCAGAGTTGCTTGTTTATTAGCCAATATTAGGTCAAGGTTCTCCTGTGGCATGATGTTTTGTAATTTGCCTTTATAACGTGGATCCAGGATGCTGGCCAACCAGTAGTCGTCATCGTTCATCATTTTGGCAATGCGGGGGTCCCTTTTTAGGATCCGCAAGGCATAATCTGACATGTGGGCCAATGTTCCCGGTGTCAATGATGCACTGCAAGTGCTGGGTGGAGGAGCACTTTCTGGCAAATCCACATCCCTCCAGTCACGCACAAACCCTGTACCAGACCTTGCCACGCCAACATTTTCACTTGCCCCACGAGATGCATCCTCCTCCCCTAAGTAATCATCCCCATCATCCTCCTCCTCCTCCTCCTCTTCTTCCTCCACCTCGTCCAGGAGAGGTCCCTGAGCAGACAATGGCTGAATGTCATCAAGGATTCCCTCCTCCTCTTCCTCCTCATCAACATTGGCTGCAGACGCCTGCTCCTTAACGTGCGTCAAAGTTTGCATGAGCAGACGCATAAGTGGGATGCTCATGCTTAGGATGGCGTCGTCTGCGCTTACCAGCCGTGTGCATTCCTCAAAACACTGTAGGACTTTACAAAGGTCTTTCAGCTTCGACCACTGCACACCTGTCAACTCCATGTCTGCTCTCAAAGTGCCTGGCCGTGTATCCTCCCACAAATGCATTATGGCCTGCCTCTGCTCGCACAGCCGCTCCACCATGTGCAGGGTGGAGTTCCACCTTGTTGCAATGTCGATAATGAGGCCGTGGTTGGGAAGGTGGAGCAATCGCTGCAGCTTCTGCATACGAACGGAGTGTACAGGCGACCGGCGGATGTGCGCGCACAGTCTTCGCACCTTCTGGAGCAGGGCTGTTAACTCCGGATAATTTTTGAGGAAGCACTGCACCACCAGGTTCAAGGTGTGAGCCAAGCAAGGTATGTGGCTGAGTTTTGAAAGGGCTATGGCTGCCACAAAATTACGGCCGTTATCACTAACTACCTTGCCTGCCTCAAGATGTACACTGCCCAGCCATGACTCAGTTTGTCGCTTCAAGTACTCGGCCAGCACCTCGGCGGTGTGTCTGTCGCCCAAACACATCATCTGCAACACAGCCTGCTGACGCTTTCCACTAGCTGATCGATAGGGGGACACATCGTGTGCAACAGTGGCAGCTGCAGATGGAGTGCTCGTACGACTGCGCTCTGTGGACGAGCTTTCGCTTCTGGAGGAGGTGGAGGAGGAGGAGGGTCGAACGCCTACAGCCAACTGTTTCCTATACCGTGGGCTAGGCAGCACTGTCCCACCACCGCTGTCCCCTGTGGACCCTGCATCCACCACATTAAGCCAGTGCGCAGTGATGGACACGTAACGGCCCTGGCCATGCCGACTGGACCATGCATCAGTTGTGAGGTGCACCTTTCCGCTCACTGACTGATTGAGTGCATGGACAATGCGGTCTTTCACATGATGGTGGAGGGCTGGGATGGCTTTGCGAGAGAAGAAGTGGCGACTGGGTAGGTCATAGCGTGGTACTGCATAGGCCATGAGTTTGCGGAAAGCTGTGCTTTCCACCAACCGAAAGGGCATCATCTCAAACGAGATTAGTTTGGCAATGTGGGCGTTCAAACCCAGTGTACGCGGATGAGAGACTGAGTACTTTCTTGACCTACTCATAGTGTCTGGGAGGGTGAGCTGGACTTGAGAGCTGCATATGGTGGAAGTAGCGGTGGACAGGGCGGACTGAGAGAGGGTTGATGATGGTGATGGAGTTGGTGTTCTTTCTGATGGCCTAGAATCAGTCTTTCGTTGATATAACAGTGGGATTCCCTGACTGCTGTGGTCTTGCAACGACACCTCAACATTTGCTGCTGTGCTAACCGGTGGGCTTACAGTGGGGGAAACAATGTAGCGTTGCTGACTACCTTCGTTGTGATCAGTTGCACATGTGGCACTTGAGGTTTGGTGTTGTGTCCACGCTTGCAAGTGCATGCTGGTTAAATGTCTAAGCATGCAACTGGTATTCAAATTTTTCAGATTTTTCCCTCGGCTAAAGGTCTTTGCGCACTTCTTACAGATAACCTTGGCCTGATCATGAGGATTTTGTTCAAAAAAGTGCCACACTGCACTCTTCCTACTTTGGCAGACATTTTGCGGCCTAGCATGCTGTGATCTTTTGACCCTCTGGACAAGCTGTCCAGCAACTCTTTTGATGTTTGGAACCTGTCTTTGGAGTGCTCCGGGCCTGCCAGATAACAGCTGTTGCGATGTCGATGTCTGCTGTGGATGCTCCTCATCTGAGCTATTGGAAGCAGCACCCTCTTCCCCCAATGGATGCCAATCTGGGTCAACAACTGGGTCATCCATCACCTCCTCTTCTATGTCATGTGCACCTTCCTCTGTGTCACCGTGTATGGTGGTATAGTGTGCGGGAAGGGGCACCTGAGTCTCATCAGGGTCAGAATCTGGCTCTGTACACTGCGAGGACAATGTAGTGCTCTGAGTGAATGTACCAGCAGAATCATCCATCAGCGGCTGTGCATCAGTGCACTCCATGTCAGATTCATCTTGGCCTGGGTAATTCACCATTTCACTTGATAATCCAGGCATGGTATGTGAAAACAGCTCCATGGAGTAATCAGTAGTATGGCCTGCGTCATCCTTCAATCTTGGTTGGGGTGAAGGACACAAGGAAAGGTGTGGTTCATGAACATGAGCCTCCAATGATGACTCAGTGCTTTTACTTTTTACAACTGAAGAAGAGGAGGCGATAGAGCTGGAGGGTGACTCAGCAATGTAAGACATAACTTTTTCCTGATGCTCTGGCTTTAAAAGCGGTTTGCCAACTCCTAGAAAACTAAGCGTTCGAGGCCTTATGTAGCCAGACGATGACGCAGCGTCAGCACCTCCTGCATTCGGTCCTATTTTGCTCTTGCCACTACCATCAGATCCACCACCAACACCATCATTACCAGCTGCCAACCCCCGCCCAATTCCACGTCCTCTTCCACCAGCCTTCCTCATTTTTGGTAGAAATGTAGACAAAATCCAACAAACTATATAGTAATGTAAAACAAGGTACAAGGTGTCTATAGGACAGGGGAGATTTTGAATTTCTGCACACACTTGTGGACAGTGGACACTTTTGGATTGTGTGAGGCCCACTGATATCTGAGCGCTATGTGACAGGCTCGATGGCACTGCTGTGACAAAAGTGACTAGAGGATAAGGGAGATTTTGAATATCTGCACACACTTTTGGACACTGGACACTTTTGGATTGTGTGAGGCCCACTGATATCTGAGCGCTATGTGACAGGCTCGATGGCACTGCTGTGACAAAAGTGACTAGAGGATAAGGGAGATTTTGAATTTCTGCACACACTTGTGGACAGTGGACACTTTTGGATTGTGTGAGGCCCACTGATATCTGAGCGCTATGTGACAGGCTCGATGGCACTGCTGTGACAAAAGTGACTAGAGGATAAGGGAAATTTTGAATATCTGCACACACTTTTGGACACTGGACACTTTTGGATTGTGTGAGGCCCACTGATATCTGAGCGCTATGTGACAGGCTCGATGGCACAGCTGTGACAAAAGTGACTAGAGGATAAGGGAGATTTTGAATATCTGCACACACTTTTGGACACTGGACACTTTTGGATTGTGTGAGGCCCACTGATATTTGAGCGCTATGTGACAGGCTCGATGGCACTGCTGTGACAAAAGTGACTAGAGGATAAGGGAGATTTTGAATTTCTGCACACACTTGTGGACAGTGGACACTTTTGGATTGTTTGAGGCCCACTGATATCTGAGCGCTATGTGACAGGCTCGATGGCACTGCTGTGACAAAAGTGACTAGAGGATAAGGGAGATTTTGAATATCTGCACACACTTTTGGACACTGGACACTTTTGGATTGTGTGAGGCCCACTGATATCTGAGCGCTATGTGACAGGCTCGATGGCACTGCTGTGACAAAAGTGACTAGTGGATAAGGGAGATTTTGAATATCTGCACACACTTTTGGACACTGGACACTTTTGGATTGTGTGAGGCCCACTGATATCTGAGCGCTATGTGACAGGCTCGATGGCACTGCTGTGACAAAAGTGACTAGAGGATAAGGGAGATTTTGAATTTCTGCACACACTTGTGGACAGTGGACACTTTTGGATTGTGTGAGGCCCACTGATATCTGAGCGCTATGTGACAGGCTCGATGGCACAGCTGCCTGTGACCAAAGTGACGAGAGGATAATGGAGATTTTGAATCTCTGCGCACACTTTTGGACACTGGACACTTGTGGATTGTGTGAGGCCCACTGATATCTGAGCGCTGTGACACGCTCGATGGCACAGCTGCCTGTGACCAAAGTGACGAGAGGATAATGGAGATTTTGAATCTCTGCGCACACTTTTGGACACTGGACACTTGTGGATTGTGTGAGGCCCACTGATATCTGAGCGCTATGTGACAGGCTCGATGGCACAGCTGTGACAAAAGTGACTAGAGGATAAGGAAGATTGGATTGCTTTTAAAAAAGCAGTTTGCGGAGCAGTGGGTAAACAGCAATGCCAGCCTGTCAGGAAGCCTTAGAAGGCAGCCCAACAACCAACACCACTGATACACCACTATATAGCCTCCCCTTGCACTGCACACACAGTGACTGGTGTGTTGTGCAGGCCAAATTGCTAGCAGCAGAAGCAGTTTTTTTTTCTTCTCAGCAGGACAAAAAAAAAAAATTGGGATTGCTTTTAAAAAAGCAGTTTGCGGAGCAGTGGGTAAACAGCAATGCCAGCCTGTCAGGAAGTCTTAAAAGGCAGCCCAACAACCAACACCACTGATACACCACTATATAGCCTCCCCTTGCACTGCACACACAGTGACTGGTGTGTTGTGCAGGCCAAATCGCTAGCAGCAGAAGCAGTTTTTTTGTCTTCTTCCCTGCCTAACGCTCTCCCTACAGAATCAGCAGCAACCTCTCCCTATACTAAGATCGGCAGAAGTAAGATGGCGGTCGGCGTGCACGCCCTTTTATACCCCCTGTGACGCCCACCAAAGCAAGCCAATCACTTGCATGCCCTTCTGAAAGATGGTGGTGACCCGTGCCTATGTCATCACGTTGCCCACAGTGTCCGTGGATCCTGATTGGCTTAAAAAGAGCGCAAAACAAACTTTTGAAACGCGACTTTGGCGCGTAAGTCGCCGACCTCGTGGCCGACCTCATCCTAGGGTCGGGTTTCGTTTCATGAAACCCGACTTTGCCAAAAGTTGGCGACTTTTGAATTTTTTCGACCCGTTTCGCTCAACTCTAG
This sequence comes from Dendrobates tinctorius, assembly GCF_039654945.1. Lineage (NCBI taxonomy): Eukaryota > Metazoa > Chordata > Amphibia > Anura > Dendrobatidae > Dendrobates > Dendrobates tinctorius. The sequence continues at coordinate 105,104,724 of NW_027361690.1, read as the reverse complement.
TGATTACCTACTACATACCACATTGATTAAATCATGGGCGTACCCAGGATCAAAACTATGGGGGGGGCAAACCATGGTCGTTCAGGTTGTAAAATTTTAGAACGAAAAAGGTGAATGAAACTGCTCCATACAGTATAACAAGCCCCATACCTGTATATACATCATCACCAGCCCCAGCCCACTGAGCCCAGCATCTGTATATACATCATCACCAGCCCCAGCCCCCTGAGCCCAGTACCTGTATTTACATCATCACCAGCCCCAGCCCACTAAGCCCAGCACCTGTATATACATCATCACCAGCCCCAGCCCAGTAAGCCCAGCACCTGTATATACATCATCACGAGCCCCAGCCCACTGAGCCCAGTATCTGTATATACCTCATTACCAGCCCCAGCCCACTAAGCCCAGCACCTGTATATACATCATCACCAGCCCCAGTCCCCCAAGTCCAGCACCTGTATGTACATCATCAGCAGCCCCAGCCCAGCACCTGTATATACATCATCACCAGCCCCAGCCCACTAAGCCAAGCACCTGTATATGCATCATCATCAGCCCCAGCCCACTAAGCCCAGATCCTGTACATATGTAATCACCAGCCCCCTGAGCCCAGCACCTGTATGTACATCATCACCAGCCCCAGCCCACTAAGCCCAGCACCTGTAAACACATCATCACCAGCCCCAGCCCCCACAAGCCCAGCACCTGTATGTACATCATAAGCAGCCCCAGCCCACTAAGCCAAGCACCTGCATATACATCATCACCAGTCCCAGCCTACTAAGCCAGCACCTGTATATACATAATCACGAGCCCCAGCCCACTGAGCCCAGCACCACCTGCATATACATCATGACCAGCCCCAGCCCACTAAGCCCAGCACCTGCATATACATCATCACCCCAGCCCACTGAGCCCAGCTCTGTATGTGCATCATCACCAGCCCCAGCCCACTGAGCCCAGCACCTGTATATACATCATCACCAGCCCACTGAGCCCAGCACCACCTGTATATACATAACTAGGTCCAGCCCACTGAGCCCAGCACCTGTATATATCATCACCAGCACCAGACCACTAAGCCCCATCACCTGTATATGCATCATTACCAGCCCCAGCCCACTAAGTCCAGCACCTGTATATACATCATCACCAGCCCCATCCCACTGAGCCCAGCATCACCTATATATATATCATCACCAGCCCCAGCCCACTAAGCCCAGCACCTGTATATACATTATCACCAGCCCCAGCCCACTAAGCCCAGCACCTGTATATACATCATCACCAGCCCCAGCCCACTGAGCCCAGCATCTGTATATACATCATCACCAGCCCCAGCCCACTAAGCCCAGCACCTGTATGTACATCATCAGCAGCCCCAGCCCACTAAGCCCAGCACCTGTATGTACATCATCAGCAGCCCCAGCCCACTAAGCCCAGCACCTGTATATACAGTATATCATCACCAACCCCAGTCAACTAAGCCCAGCACCTGTATATACATAATCCCCAGCCCACTGAGCCCAGCACCACCTGTATATACATCAAGACCAGCCCCAGCCCACTAAGCCCAGCACCTGTATATACATCATCACCAGCCCCAGCCCACTAAGCCCAGCACCTGTATATACATCATCACCAGCCCCAGCCCCCTGAGCCCAGCACCTGTATGTACATCATCACCAGCTCCAGCCCACTGAGCCCAGCACCTGTATATACATCATCACCCCAGCTCACTTAGCCCAGCTCTGTATGTGCATCATCACCAGCCCCAGCCCACAAAGCCCAGCACCTGTATATACATCATCACCAGCCCCAGCCCACTGAGCCCAGCACCACCTGTATATACATCACCAGGTCCAGCCCACTGAGACCAGCACCTGTATATATCATCACCAGCCCCAGACCACTAAGCCCCATCATCTGTATATACATCATCACCAGCCCCAGCCCACTAAGCCCAGCACCTGTGTATACATCATCGCCAGCCCCAGCCCACTGAGCCCAGCACCACCTATATATATCATCACCAGCCCCAGCCCACTGAGCCCAGCACCACTTGTATATACATCTTCAACAGCCCCAGCCTACTAAGCCCAGCACCTGTATGTACATCACCAGCCCCAGCCCACTGAGCCCAGCACCACCTGTATATACATTATCTCCACGTCCAGCCCCAGCCCACTGAGTCCAGCACCACCTTTATATACACATCATCACCAGCCCCAGCCTACTAAGCCCAGCACCTGTATATACATCACCAGCTCCAGTCCACTGAGCCCAGCACCACCTGTATATATATTATCACCAAGTCCAGCCCCAGCCCACTGAGTCCAGCCCCACTCTTATATACACATCATCACCAGCCCCAGCTGACTAAGCCCAGCACCTGTATATATACCATCACTAGCCCCAGGCCACTAAGCCCAGCACCTGTATATACATAATCACCAGCCCCCTAAGCCCAGCACCTGTATGTACATCATCAGCAGCCCCAGACCACTAAGCCTAGCACCTGTATATATATCATCACGAGCCCCAGCCTACTAAGCCCAGTACCTGTATATACATAATCACCAGCCCCAGCCCACTAAGCCCAGCACCACCTGTATATTTATATCATCACCAGGACAAGCCCCAGCCCACTAAGCCCAACACCTGTTTATACATCATCACCAGCCCCAGCCCACTGAGATCAGCACCTGTCTATACATCATCTCCAGCCCCAGCCTACTAAGCCCAGCACCTGTATATACATCATCACGAGCCCCAGCCCACTCAGCTCAGCACCACCTGTATATATTTCATCACCAGGTCCAGACCCTGGCCACTGAGCCCAGCACCACCTGTATATATCATCACCAGGACCAACCCCAGCCCACTGAGCCCAGCACTACCTGTATATAAGCATCATCACCAGCCCCAGCCCACTAAGCCCAGCACCTGTGTATACATCATCACCAGCCCCAGCCAACTGAGCCCAGCACCACCTGTATATACTATCACCAGCCCCAGCCCACTAAGCCCAGCACCTGTATATACATCATCAACAGCCCCAGCTTCCTGAGTCCAGCACCACCTGTGTATATATAAATATATATATATATATATATATCATCACCAGGTCCAGCCCTAGCCCAATGAGCCCAGCACCACCTGTATATGCATCATCACCAGGTCCAGCCCCAGCCCACTAAGCCCAGCCCCCAGCCCCTGTATATACATCAGCCACAGCCAGCCCCTGTATATACATCAGCCCAGTCAGCCTCTGTATAAACATCAGCCCAACCCTAGCCAGCCCCCAGCCCCTTTATGTACATCAGCCCACCCACAGCCAGCCCCCAACCCCTGTATATACATCCGCCCAGCCACAGCCAGCTCTCAACCCCTGTATATACATCAGCCCAGCCACAACCAGCCTCTGCATATACATCAGCGCAGCCACAGCCAGCGCCTGTATATACATCAGCCCAGCTACAGCCAGCCCCTGTATATACATCAGCCCACCCACAGCAAGCCCCCAGCCCCTGTCTATACATCATCGCAGCCAGCCCCCAGCCCCTGTATATTTTTCAGCCCAGCCAGCACTCACTGACCCAGACCCGGCGTGACATCACTGACTGAATAGAATAACAGCGATTGCCTCATTCAGCGGCGCACTGCAGCCAGGGGCAGGAGATGGGGAGAGCAGAGCTGCCCACAAAGAACAAAGAACGTCCTGACGTTCAACGTCAGGTATTCTTAACCTCTATGTGCAGGGCACCCTGCCACTGACTCACTGATGCGCACCTGTAAAGCCACCGTGCCTGAAGATTTAAAGGGCCGGCGGAAGGAAAACCAGGTGGCCTCATCATGATAGGTGTGCGCCCCTGCTTCTAGCGGGGGTCAGCTGCCCCCCCACCCCATGATGGGTACACCCATGAATTAAATACTAAAAATGCTGATCTTCTAGAGAAAAGTGTACTGCAAAAAGGGGGATTGGACCAATTCAACAAGCTGTAATCAGGGGACAGTCAAGAAAACCCCATACACATTAGATCCTTAGTTGATTGAACCAACCTTATAAGGACATAAACTACATATCCCTTTGTCTTCCATTCCTATAAAGAGGTGAGCTCCTAGTAGTGTGATGATGTAGAGGGTAACACTTTCTCCATTCAGGCAGTTTTCCTTAAAGGGAAGCTTTTATCAGAAAATGAAAAAATGTTTTAAGTCAGGTTTCTGTGTTAAAGGTATTTTTGAAAAAAACAAAAACATCACAATCTGTATTAAAAATGTAAAATATTAATGTTACATTTCTCACACTGGCCACTGGGGCTGGAAAACGCAGGGAGAAACGCGTTGGGAAGGTGGGACGAGTTGTTTCATGATAAGTGTCATACTTTCATTATGTTTTGATTGGAGAAACGTGTATATCTATTATGGATGTTTATGATCCCAGCAGGAACTGTAGGAATCATGCCATTATAAATTAGATATTTTTTCCTTTGCCCTGATTGGGGACGCACCTTCTATTTCATATGAATGCTTATGGCTTTGAGAATCCCTAACTCTATTTTGAATACCTACACCTATATAATGCTATTTCATTTTACCAGAGCTACCAAGTATATTGACATCTTGAGCATATTTGTATATAACAAACTTTTGGTTTATTAAGTGATTACGGTACCCATTTGAACAGATTTAAAGTCCTGTTTTGAAACAGGGTTACTGCCCTTTCATATAGTAGCTTACGCTTTTTGCTACATCCTTTGCATATGGGTGACTTACTACTGTGCGCTGAATAAGATACCATACATCTCTCTAGTACGGAGGGTAGTGTCCATAATTTTTTTTTCTGTCTAGGGCTTCACTAGGGTATTTAGGGCTGCAGTAGGGTGCCAACCTCCGCAGTCGGCAGAGAGAGTCAATAGGGCGCATTAGGGTAAATACAGGACCCTATTTCTCCCATATCTTTGTTTTGATTGAGGATTCATAGAAAATTAAGATTTTTGTTATTTATATGCATTATATACATAAACTTACACATAAACTGTGCTATGTGAGCCAAGCTGCAAAAAGGAAAATATTCTGTGTCCCCAACAGTATGAACAGTACCCATGCTCTCCTCACGCTGACTCGCCTTCTCCTTCTCCTCCACCTTATTCTCTACAGCCCATCCAGGCTGCACAGACATGAAACTTGGGTTGGGTGTCTCCTCTGTAGCATTAGGTGTCTCCTCAGTAGCACAGAAAAGCAAGTCCTCTCCCTCCTCATCCTCCTCATCACCCAATGTTTCCTCAGAATATTGGCTGGGCTGGGCAGTATCATCCATCGTGATATCTGGCTCCATACCAACTTTCTGGGCACTCAAAGCTTCTTCTTTGAGATTATGCAGTGATTGTTTCAAGAGACACAGCAGCGGGATGGTTAGGCTGATAATAGCCTGATCACTGCTCACATGGTTGGTGTAGCATTCAAAGTTCTCAAGAACCTCACAAATGTCAGCGATCCACAACCGCTCACCAGTTGTTTAGTGTGGTGGCTGACTCTCAGTCTGTCGGGCATGTTGAAGCTGGTATACAGCTGCTGCCCTCTGCTGCTCACTAATCCTTGCATGGGCAGGTCGGTAACTTGGCAAATTCAAGCGATTTTGCAGCGCTGTAAGACCAGCAAATGCGGTAGAGGAATGGTGGAAATACGGTGCACCCTCTCAAGTTGTCTACATGGCTCCTCATCCCTATCCTTGTGTATATAGTCCCCCATGAGAAAAGCATTAAAAAAATCCTACTTACCTTCCCTGTGCACCCTTGCCGTATCTTGTTATGGTGCCAGCAGCTAATGCGGCTGGCTGATCATGTGTCCTCGCTCATTAAGGTAATGATTATTCACCTTAGAGAGTAGAGAGAGGTGAATACTGATTACCTTATTGAGCGGGGACATTTGTTCGGCCGGCCACAGGAGCTGCTGGAAGCCAGCGGTTGCGGCTGTAAGTGTGCATGCTATAAGAGAAATGAATATTCATTGCCAGTGCAGTGAATACTCATTTCTCTTTAGCAGTGGGCACAGTTACAGCTGCAGCAGCCAACTCCTGCCTCCTGTGACATGCTGCTCTTCCGACCCCCTCCGTCTTCTGTCACAATGACTCGTGTATAAGCCGAGGGGGCGTTTTCAGCACAAAAAAAGTGCTAAAAAATGTGCTGAAAAACTAGGCTTATACAAGAGCATATACAGTATGGTAATAAAAAAATTTACAAAAATGTGAGGGGTGTACTCACTTTTATGACATACTGTACATATGCAAAGATGTGTGCCTACTACACCATGTTTTCAGTAGTGCTTAAAAACATGTGCATGACATTTTATATATGGAACAGTTCAGTTAAACTGTACATTGCCATTGTTAATCCTTTCGTAGTAAGTAAATTTGCAGATTTATAAAAAGGCAAAGTATTATTGACTTGTGCTGTTTTTCTAGTATAGATTTTTAATGGTTGAAATGTTTATATGTTACCTTGGTAACCACTGTGTCCTTGTAGTGAGCTGAACTGATTGTTTGAAAACTCTCATAATTTGTACTGCTATAGTTTTATGCCATGGAAATGTGTAAGCTTTTCAAAAATGGTAAGTTGTGGAGACACAAGGTTCAGTGGGTGCTCTCGTCTGCTGGGTTTGGCTGTCTTTAGTAATACTGCATAGACCAGAGCTCATCCCACTGAAAGCCTGCACTCCTTCCCATGGGCATAATACTACTCAGACAACACAGGGTGGGAGGAAAAGAGTGTGACAATATGTAATTGAACCAGCAACAAACAATAACATATAGAACAGACCCAGTAAATACACATGATGGTGCAAATTATAGAGTCTCAACCTTCGCTCGTTTGCCAGGATTAGGGCAGCTATAATTTTGAGGCTTCCAGGACTGATTATCCCCATCAGTGGCACACCACTTTTGGCAGGCTCCCACAAAGAGGAAGAAATGACAAGCTTTGGAAGCTGATAGTCCATTGAGTTATGTGGCCAGGTGACCTGATTGTCCCAACCTGGCTTCTCTGAATGTCTCCATGGGGCCAGGTGACCAGATGGCACAACATGGCTTCTGCAAACATTTCCATGGGTTCAGTAATAGTCAATGGATCACATATGTATTCCTTCAGCTGAGGCCATGGTAAATTAAGTTCATTTTCTGTAGTGTTTCAAATCTGTATCCCTCCAGTTAGAGCCATGGTGTCCTGGCTGCTGTTCTGCAGAGTCTCCCTGCAGAAGGATAAAGGTCCCTTTTAAAATCCACATCTGTCCTTCAAGCCATCATCCACAGGTCATGGGGAGGTCAGATGAAATCAACTCTCATTGTTTGACTACTTTATCAATCTGCATAGTTTGTCCTTCACTGTTTCAAGATCAACAAGGTACATGGAATTATACAATGTGTAATCAAAATATTAGCAAACAATTATTGTTCAATAACCCTGCCTCCCTGTCCTCCAAGGATATCAACACAATAATCCATTCTATAGTCAATTTTCAGACTCATATGAACAATGGCCTATGTCTCTTGACCCACCTAAGAAAAATATGTCTGGCCTAATTAAAAATGAATGCTCTGTCATCATATAAGTAATGGCTGAAATCCACTAATACTAAGTCCCCCAGAGCATTAAGTGAATGGGGCACATGACTGTAAGCAGGGGTGATCCAATGCTCCTGGACCAGTTATTATCTATTTTTATGTTTTATGTTTATGAAAATGCACTGGGTGGTATTCCTTTTTGAAATAGGAGACTGTCTGTGTCTTGGGTGTTTTTCTGTTAGGAGGGTGGATTTTATGAAGAGCTATAACTTCCTGTCTCACTGTCTCTTTCTCTTTCTCTCACCCACAAAAAATGGCAGAAATATTTCCCTCCCTCCTACCTATTTTTTTTACTGCACAATTGTTTATTTGATAATTTAATTAATTAGGAATCACACAGACGTCCGTAGATCTCAGTCCAATCATAGAAATATATGAAGCTGTCATGCTCTCGTCCTGAGTCCTGCGGCCAGTCTAAGCATTGTTGTCCATGATGGAACAGAGATCAATGGATGTTTGCATGAGCCTTTACCCTGTTTAAGTTCATTTATGGATCATTGCATCCTTTATCTGTAAATGTTCTTTTTGCACATACTGTATATTAACTTTGAAAACATTATGCTAATTTGCTATATGCCGGTTGGTTTATTTCAGGCAACTGGGGTATTTCACAGTATCTGTGTATCTCATAACATACTTGACTAGCATTTTACCTTACTCATACTGTGATCATCATATGGTTTTAAATAAAGCTGTGTACATTTAACACCAAACTAACGTATTGTCTATTTTATTACATTTGGATCGTATAGTTACTGTAGATTGGGTCATTTTCTAATGAATCAGGGTCCATCCGATACTCAGAAGTCATGTACACACAGGGATTAAAGTGGATTACACAATAACAAGTTTTAAAGATCTCCCAATGGACTTTCATCTTCATGTCATACTTTTTCTTCAACTTCATAAAATCATTTCTTTGTTACTGTATGGTGTTCTCAGTATCCCTCTGATTATTTAAAAGCATACTAAACTTATATTAGTCTGTACCACATTCTGTGTTCACAACCAGGAAAGCTGAGAGATTCTTCCTCTACCATTGACTGACATAAGCGTTTCTCCGTAGATTAAAACTAGAAAGCAGTATCTGCAACATATAAAACTTTTCAATGATGTACAGCGCAAAGTAAGTTGATATACAGTGCCTTGAAAAAGTATTCATACTCTTTTTTCATATGCCATGTAGGGGACACAATTGGAATGTGGAAGAAGGTGTCTCATGGTCATATGAGACCAAAGAAGAAATTTTTAGGCTAAATGTAAAATGCTATAAATGAGGGTACGTGCACACGCTGCGGATTCTGCAAAATCCGCAGGTAAATCGTTTACCTGCAGATATGCCTACGGTTTTGCCCTGCGGTTTATCACCTCTACAATGGAGGAGATGGTAAACCGCAGCGGAATCTGCAGAAAGAATTGACATGTCAATTCTTTCTGCAGATTAGAAACCTCAGCAAATGCGCACAGAAAAATCTGCACTGTCTGCACTGCGGTTTCCATTTCCCATAGGATATTATGGTACTGTACACTGCAGCAGAAACTGCTGCGGATCTGCAGGACCAAAACCGCTGCGGATCCGCAGCAGAATCCGCAGTGTGTGCACACACCCTAACACTGTACTTCCTCTGAAAACACCATCCTCATCATCAAACATGTTGGTGGCAGTATTATAATGTGGAGATGCTTTTCTTCAGCAGGGACAGGTAAAATGGACTAAATTGTGAGGAAGATGGATGGAGCTAAATATAGGTCAATCCTGGAGGAAAACCAGAGCTTTGAGACGGGCAAACAAGTGTCACATGGGCAAAGCAGAGGTTCAGTATTTAGGGCATTGGGTGGGAAGTGGGAAACAGCGATCAGAACCAGCCAAGATTGAGGCCATAGCCAAATGGCCCATCCCACGCACTAAATCCAGGTCATGGCGTTTCTAGGGACAGCGGGGTATTACAGGAAATTCGTACCCAATTACAGCAGCGTAGCCAAGCCCCTCACTGATTTGACCCATAAGAACCAACCCCGCCAGGTAACCTGAACCTCAGAGTGTGAGGAAGCCTTCCGCCAACTAAAGGACGCCCTCACCAGTACCCCTGTATTGGCTGCACCTGATCCAACTAAACGTTTCCTGGTTCACGCAGACGCTTCTATCTTTGGATTGGGGGCAGTACTGAGCCAAGTCGGGCCGGATGGCCAAGAACACCCGGTAGCTTACCTGAGTCGGAAACAACTGCCCCGTGCCCCCGTTGTGTCGGCTATTTTCCCCACTACCTGGTAGGGCCCCTGCCATGCAGCTTGGAACTTATTCTGCTTAGTGGGCTCTAACACCAGGACCTTCTGTCCTATTTCCAAGGTGCGCTCTCTGGCCCTCCGATTGTACCATACACGCTGGCGCCGCTGGGTCTCCTGCAGGTTCTCACGTACATCCTGGGTCAGCTCCTGTAGGCGGTCCCGGAATTCCAGCACATAGGGTACAATAGGTACCCCTTCTATGAGGCCCTCCCCTTCCCAGTGTTCCAGCACTAAGTCTAGGGGTCCCCTTACCCGTCTCCCGTATACCAGCTCGAACGGGGAGAACCCCGTGGATTCTTGGGGCACCTCCCGATAGGCAAACAGGAGGTGTGGCAAGAATTTCTCCCAGTCCCTGTAGGTCCTGGTAAAAGTCCCAATGAGCTGTTTTAATGTCCCGTTAAAGCGTTCACACAACCCATTGGTTTGCGGGTGGTATGGGGCGCTTCTAATGGACTTTACGCCACACAGCTTCCACAGTTGGTTGGTCACCTCTGCTGTAAACTGGGTACCCTGGTCCGAGATAATCTCCCGGGGAAATCCAACCCGTGACAAAACCTGGAGCAGGGCGGCCACCACCGTCTCTGCCAATATGTTAGGTAACGCAACCGCCTCTGGATACCATGTGGCATAATCTACCACTGTCAATATATACTTTTTCCCGGACGGACTGGGTTTGTCTAACGGCCCTATCAGATCGACCGCTACTCGGCTAAATGGTTCTTCCACAATGGGGAGGGGGCGTAATTTGGCCTTGCATCGATCCCCCCCCTCTTGCCAATGCGCTGACAACTGTCACAGGTCTGGCAGTACTGACGAACATCATAGGTTACCCCCGGCCAAAAGAAGATTTGTGTCAGACGATGCCTGGTGCGACTGACGCCGAAGTGCCCGGCCAAGGGTATATCATGAGAGATTCGCAGTAACTCCTGCCTATACTTCTTAGGAACTACCAGCTGTCGTTTTATAGTGGGGCTCGTCCCTGTGTGGTGCTGCTCTGTGATCCGGTAGAGGAGTCCCTGCTTCCATAGAAACTGTTCCCCTTCCAGCACCCCTCTCCCCTCCTGTGCCTTCCCACGATATCCCTCTAATGAAGGATCCTCAAGTAACCCCCTCTTAAATTCATCTGGGGTGGCCCAAGAAATGTGTCTGGCTATGGGAATACATGCAGGGCTGGGATGTCTTACCTGGGCGTCCTCTGAGTGTGATTCCACCTCCGCAGCTCGAGCTTGTCTCCGGGTGGTCACAGGATATGTCTCAGCCAGAGGGGCCACCGAGAATGAAGACAACATGGGCCCCAAGTCATTTCCCAGCAAGACGTCTGCAGGCAAATCCTCCATCAAGCCGACCTCAACAAGGCCATCCCCGACTCCCCAGTTCAGATGAATCCTGGCAGTGAGCAGTCGATGTATGGCTCCCCCTGCTACACGGACGGCCACTGCCCGGTCCGTCTTCTCTTGATCCCGGACGAGGTGAGGCTTCACAAGGGTCAAAGTTGCCCCGGAATCTCTTAGTCCCTGCATACGTTTCCCATTAACCCACATGACCTGTCGATGCTGTTGTCGATTATCTGCCCGGGCTGCCTGCACAGGGTCTACTTCATGCAGCACTTCCTCCATCTCTTCCACCCCTTGGTTAATCGTAGCCCCCAATGCCGGGTCAGCTTCGCCTTGGTAGCAGTGTACAGCAGCCCGGCTGAAGGTAGCTGTTCCCGCCATTGGCCGCTGAGTATGCTGAGTCCGGTTGGGACATTGTCTTTGCAGGTGGCCCAGCTGACGGCAGGTGTGGCATCGCGCACCAGGGGGACTATGGTAGGCCGGGTTTCTAGCTGGTCCCCCTACAATCTTCGGTGGTTTGGGGCCCTCCATGTCCATGGGCGGGCCCCTAGTGACCACCTTTGATCCGGACAACTGTGGCCTTCTGGCATCATAATGTTCATCGGCCAGACGAGTGGCTTCCTCAAGAGTCGTTGGCCGCCTGTCCCGAAGCCATTCCTTTGTCTCGGGGTTTAGTCCATTAAAGAATCGTTCTAACAGGAAGAGCTGGAGGACGTCCTCCTTAGTGGTTGCTTGGCTCCCTTGTACCCACTGTAGCAGCGACCGCCATAATTTACAGGCCCATTCAGCGTGGGTATCGGTTACCCGTTTTATAAGTCCGCTGAACTTTTGGCGGTAGGCCTCTGGTGTCAACACATACCGGGCCAAGATCACTTCTTTGATCCGCTCATAGTCCATACAGTCCTCATCAGGTACCGTGCGATAGGCATCCGCTGCCCGGCCTGTCAGCTTGCTGGCCAGAATCTGAACCCGTTCCTCCTGCTTTACTTGATGAAGGGCACACTGCCGCTCAAAGTCCTGCAGAAAGCCATCAATGTCTTCCTCTGCCTCCCCCAACTGTCGGAAGGCATTGTACTGGATCTTTTTGTGGCTTAGTGTTGAAGGTACCTGGTCGAAGGCCAGAGCTTCCCCTGCTCGCTGACTCTCCTCTCTCCGCTCTGCCATCTCCATCTTGGCTAGTTCTATCCTGGTCTGCTCGGCCATCTTTTCCTTCAGATCAGTATGCACATCCACCATCACCTCTCATATGATCTCTACTGCAGGGTTTAGGCCATAGAACGCCAGTCTGCTCTTTATCTCCCTCTGGAATTCGGTCTCCTCCACATTCACATTGGGGGGCGCTGCACTGTCGTGTTCCATGATGGCTGCTATCAAATCCGCTTTTGTTGTGTTGCTGGCGATCAACCCTCGGGCTTCCACCAGATCTTTTAATGTAGTCCTCTTTAACTTCTGGTAGTTATTTTCCATTCATTCCTTTCCTCCTGTAGAAGGGGTATCAAATCCCGCTGGCTGCCACCAGTGTAACGGGGTCTTCCAAGCTGGGGTACCTCTTTCAGTAACACCCCGTGTTTTCAGAGGTCCACTCTGCGTTGGCTGGAGTCTGAGTGAAGGATGCTGACTGGAATTCCTCTGAGTGCATGGGCGCATATAAAAGATCACTGCTTCTCCATGTATTTCCAGTCTGACAACACTTTACTCACAGGACACAGAATATATCACACAGATACAGAGGGCCGGCCAATAGACAGGCGTCAAGCGAGACATGCATTACAAAAGCCGCAGGTGGCCGGAGTCTGCGGATGTTTACTGTGGGAATTACAAAGGTAGGGGGAGGGCGGACACTGCTGATACATTAGGGACATGCATCTCACATGGAACCTATTATATATACATATAACTGCACAACATATTCTGGGTGCTGAGTGGTTCTGTAACAGGGACGACGACCCTAAACATACTGCCAGAGCTACAATGGAATGGGTTTGATCAAAACCTATTCAAGTGTGTACACAGACGAGAAGAATATAAATGGAGTACTCACCTCTTCCCCAGTGGTCGTCAATCATAGCAAGTGAGCCGTTATGCTACACACAGGCGATCTTCTCATCGCCTGTGTGTAGTAGAGGCAATCAGACAACTGCAGATTCTAGTCTTCAATGGAGAGTATTGAAGCATGAAAAAATTACAAAAATATATATAAAAAAGTAAAAATATATAAAAGTTCAAATCACCCCCCTTTCGCCCAATTCAAAATAAAACAATAAAAATTAAATCAAGCATGCACATATTTGGTATCCCCGCATTCAGAGTCACCCGATCTATCAATATAAAAAAATAATTAAACTGATCGCTAAACTGGCGTAGCGAGAAAAAAGTCAAAACACCAGAATTTAGTTTTTTGGTATCTGCAACACTGCATTAAAATGCAATTACGAGCGATCAAAAGATTGTATCTACACCAAAATGGTATCAGTAAATACATCAGCTTGGCATATAAAAAATAAGCCCTCAACCCGAGATCACGAAATATGGAGACACTGCGGGAATTGGAAAATGGCACATTTTTTTTTTTTAACAAACTTTGGAATTTGTTTTCCCCACTTAAATAGAAAAGAACCTAGACATGATTGGTGTCTGTGAACGTGTAATGATCTGGAGAATCATAATGGTAGGTCAGTTTTAGCATTTAGTGAACATGGTAAAAAAAGAGAAAAAAACAACTGTGGAATTGCACTTTTTTTGCAATTTCACCACACATAGAATTTGTTTCCCGTTTTTATTACCCGATATGTTAAAACCATTGGTGTCATTCAAAAGCACAACTTATCCCATAATAAACAAGCCCTCAAATGGCTATATTGACCTAAAAATAAAAAAGTTTTGGGTCTGGGAAAAAGGAGAGCAAAAAACAGAAAAGCAAAAACTGTTCTGTCCAGCCATATAATTGCTGTCTAGAAGGTCTAGTCATTTTTTTATGTCTTCAATTATTACAGACATTGTATTTTTGTGTGTATTAATCCTTCACATATTTCATACTGTAAGGTAACAGCACCACCTGCTGGCCATTTAATGCATAGATTGTAGTTTAATTTGCAATGTATTGTGAGATTGTTCCTGCTACATCATAGTCTTGTTTATGACACTGTGAGGGGAACAGCAGCCTTTATTCCTCCATGTGTCTTAGGAGAAACTACACCATTCGTGTTCTTCATGCTTCTTAAACAGCCTGCTCTAAGCATAGTAGGTAAGCACTATCTAGGTGTTATAATCCTGTGTTTATAACGTTTGTTGTATTAAATAGGTAATCATCAGCTAAGTATTACCTCATGGAACCTATGTATTACCTCATGGTACCTACGTATTACCTCATGGTACCTATATATTACCTCATGGAACCTATGTATTACCTCATGTTACTGTGTATTGCAGACTATCTGTATTTTATGCTCTGTGCAGTTATATATTCTGAAATGCTCCTGTTATTGCATCCTATAGTTTCACCCTTTCCTGTCATATCTGCAATCAATAAAAGAAGGTTACAATTTTACAGCCTCTTTTCTTAAAGAAGACAGGGGCTTTAGCTACATGTCTCATTGCACACCCTGCTAACGTGTATGAGGACAGTATGACAACTGAAATACGCTTGGTCATTAAGGAGTTAAGATTCTATAATTTTTTTTATTAAAATTGCATATTTATGTTGCTGTGTACCCTATTGCGTCCATTATTAAAAAGAATGAAATACCCAAAAGGAAGACTGTTGGATGGACATTGTGACTTTGCTGTACCATTCTGTTTGTGCATGGGGTGTACCAAGGCATAAAGATGAGAATGTTAAATACAAAAGCACTGAGACATAGAGAGAAAAAAAGAGAGGGACGTATAATGTTATGCAGTATGTGACTGGGTGGATAAGGACATACTTTCTCCCACCAATTATAGAAGAAGAGCTTCTGAGGAGCATAAACTGCATCTCTGTGGAGTGAAATACTGTACAGAGTAATAGGGAAGAACATTCTTGTGCCCATGTGGTATATGATAAGTTTATAAATTTCCTAGAACTTTAAACATTGAACATCAATGACGCAGACAATCATATAAGTAATAATACCTTGAAAAGTAGCAGTTATAATTATTATCTATCATTAGGACAGAATAAGACTTCAAGCTGGCTTCCTGCATTGTTCACACAAAACTGTCTGTTGCCCGTGTTCCATCTGTTCGTGTTTCATGACTTCTGTCTGCACTCGAGCCCCTCATTATCCTCTCCATCTAATCACTAATATGACAGAATTAGATAAATAGATGATAACACGTTGCTTTCATTCTCTATCAAAACAGTGTTTTTTTCCTCTCAGTGTAGACAATGTTCAGTTTGACAATGCTTTTCTAAAGATTACATCAAATCTTAAATTATGATAATTGCAGCTGATTTTTTCATACCAGATAGTGTTTTGTGTGAGCAGAGTCAAAAAGGATAGTAAACCTCCCTAACCCCTTCCTGATTGGGATATTTTTTATTTTTGGGTTTTAGTTTTTTAGGGGGATATTGAAAAGCCACAGCAATGAAGTATACAGTAAAATCATGGTCTCGTATGAATGCCAGCCAGAGGCTGATATTCATAGAAATACTGTCATGGTAGGCATGAAGTCTTCAGCTGATTAGAGTTGAGCGACTTTTGGTTTTTTAGGGTCGCGTTTCGTTTCGTGAAACCCGACTTTTCCAAAAGTCGGGTCAAGCAAGATCGTCCGATTATAGGGAAAAGTCGGGGTCGTCCCGAAACACGAAACCCAATGTAAGTCAATGGGGAATAAAAGTCGGCAGTGAGAGGAGGACAGGGAACACACCTACAGTGCCCATTTGAATGCCAAAAGCATCAATTCTTCTTACTTAAGCTTGTCAACCTTAATTAACTTCATAATACAAGTTACGCACTGAAAAATGGGGGTTATTTGGCTAAATTTGTGGGGGGGAGGGCTGGCTGCAGGTTTTCATGTGCCCTGGGCGAAAGAGCGCCCCTTTAACACATACCACAACGCATCACGCTCCGATACGGCAGAGAAATAGCGGTATAGTACAATGAAAAATACCTCACTTTTTACATCTCATGATGAGGCCCATCTATTTCTCCATACAAAATCATTGGTCCCATATAATGTTTGAAACAGTATATGATGAGCTCCACATAATGCTACAGTATATGTTGGTCCCCATGGATGAAGCTCCACTGTCTTATGGGCCCAAATAATGCTCCAAACATAATGGGCCCCATTTCTACTGCTCTAGTGTATAATGGGCCCTGTAAATGCTGCTCCAGTGTCTGATGTCCACCTTTGGAATGTTCCAGTGTATGGTGGGCCCCATCTATCATTCTCCAGAGTATAGTGCTCCCCAAAAATTGCTGTCCCAACATAGAAAACAATCAAATAAGTCTCCTCGCTAGGGAATCCCTGTACTTGTCTGGACAGGTGCTGTAGCTTGCTTAACAGCTCGCCAGCCGTTCTCACGCCCAGTATGGATTGCACGTGATTGCACAAAGGTTAGAAAGGGTACCGTATCCCTGGATAACATGTATGGATAGCGTACACATTCAAAATATATGTCTATACAGCATGAGGCAGGCTCAGACGGTGTTAGGCCCAGTATGGATTGCACGTCATTGCACAAAGGTTAGAAGGGGTACCGTATCCCCGGATAACATGTATGGATAGCGTACACATTCAAAATATATGTCTATACAGCATGAGGCAGGCTCAGACGGTGTTAGGCCCAGTATGGATTGCACGTCATTGCACAAAGGTTAGAAGGGGTAACGTATCCCCGGATAACATGTATGGATAGCGTACACATTCAAAATATATGTCTATACATCATGAGGCAGGCTCAGACGGTGTTAGGCCCAGTATGGATTGCACGTCATTGCACAAAGGTTAGAAGGGGTACCGTATCCCCGGATAACATGTATGGATAGCGTACACATTCAAAATATATGTCTATACAGCATGAGGCAGGCTCAGACGGTGTCAGGCCCAGTATGGATTGCACGTCATTGCACAAAGGTTAGAAGGGGTACCGTATCCCCGGATAACATGTATGGATAGCGTACACATTCAAAATATATGTCTATACAGCATGAGGCAGGCTCAGACGGTGTTAGGCCCAGTATGGATTGCACGTCATTGCACAAAGGTTAGAAGGGGTACCGTATCCCCGTATAACATGTATGGATAGCGTACACATTCAAAATATATGTCTATACAGCATGAGGCAGGCTCAGACGGTGTTATGCCCAGTATGGATTGCACGTCATTGCACAAAGGTTAGAAGGGGTACCGTATCCCCGGATAACATGTATGGATAGCGTACACATTCAAAATATATGTCTCAGGAGGCAGGCTCAGACGGTGTCAGGCACAGTATGGATTTGACGGCCCAGATTACACAGCGGAGGAGCAGGGAGAGGTAAAGATTGCAAATGCTGGGGCCCTGGCCAAGCAAGGGGGGCCCACTCGTGGGCGTCGGTACTGGCACTGGGCCCCTCATAGTACAGCGGTGTGTCTGACGGCGGGTGTGCACCACCACCGTCAGAGACACTTGATTGCACTATGAGGGACCCTGTGCCAGTGCCCGCGCCCAAGAGTCGGCCTACCCACCTGTCCAGGGCAACGGCACTCGCACGGTGTCGTGCGCTAGGTGGTGACCCCGGCCATGGGGGGGGAGGCAGCACAGTTAGGGAGTTTTAGAAAGTGGCATATGTTGATGTTGGACATTCAACTGATGCAAAAGGCGAAATAGGTGAAGTACCAGGAAGAGGTGGACCAAAGCAAGCCATTTTTCTGTCACCCTATGTGTCATCAGGGGAAGGTGGGACAAAATCCTTGGAAACCCATGCGTGGTTCATTTTAATGAAGGTTAGATCATCCACATTTTGGGTTGACAGACGGGTCCTTTTTTCTGTCAGGATTGATCCAGCTGCACTGAAGACTCTTTCCGATAGCACACTTGCAGCTGGGCAAGCGAGCTCCTGTAAGGCATATTGGGCCAATTCAGGCCAGGTGTCCAGTTTAGCGGCCCAATAGTCAAAGGGGAATGACCTGTGTGGGAGAACATCGATATGGGAGGAAAAGTAGTTTGTAACCATAGTTGACAACTGCTGTCTCCTGTCACTTTCCATCGATGCAGTATTACCAGTTGTGTGAGCGGTATTTGAAAAATCAGTCCACAACATTGTCATGAAACCCCTGTCTCCAACGCCACTTCTGCTGTGTGCACCACGAACACCTCTGCCAAGCTGCCCCCGGCCCGTACGGCTCGTGTGAGAACCATCACCGCTGCTGTGTGCTGGGAATGCCTCAAGCAACCGATTTACCAGAGTTGCTTGTTTATTAGCCAATATTAGGTCAAGGTTCTCCTGTGGCATGATGTTTTGTAATTTGCCTTTATAGCGTGGATCCAGGATGCTGGCCAACCAGTAGTCGTCATCCTTCATCATTTTGGCAATGCGGGGGTCCCTTTTTAGGATCCGCAAGGCATAATCTGACATGTGGGCCAATGTTCCCGGTGTCAATGATGCACTGCGAGTGCTGGGTGGAGGAGCACTTTCTGGCAAATCCACATCCCTCCAGTCACGCACAAACCCTGTACCAGACCTTGCCACGCCAACATTTTCACTTGCCCCACGAGATGCATCCTCCTCCCCTAAGTAATAATCCCCATCATCCTCCTCCTCCTCCTCCTCTTCTTCCTCCACCTCGTCCAGGAGAGGTCCCTGAGCAGACAATGGCTGAATGTCATCAAGGATTCCCTCCTCCTCTTCCTCCTCATCAACATTGGCTGCAGACGCCTGCTCCTTAAGGTGCGTCAAAGTTTGCATGAGCAGACACATAAGTGGGATGCTCATGCTTAGGATGGCGTCGTCTGCGCTTACCAGCCGTGTGCATTCCTCAAAACACTGAAGGACTTTTCAAAGGTCTTTCAGCTTCGACCACTGCACGCCTGTCAACTCCTTGTCTGCTCTCAAAGTGCCTGGCCGTGTATCCTCCCACAAATGCATTATGGCCTGCCTCTGCTCGCACAGCCGCTCCACCATGTACAGGGTGGAGTTCCACCTTGTTGCAATGTCGATAATGAGGCGGTGGTTGGGAAGGTGGAGCAATCGCTGCAGCTTCTGCATACGAACGGAGTGTACAGGCGACCGGCGGATGTGCGCGCACAGTCTTCGCACCTTCTGGAGCAGGGCTGTTAACTCCGGATAATTTTTGAGGAAGCACTGCACCACCAGGTTCAATGTGTGAGCCAAGCAAGGTATGTGGCTGAGTTTTGAAAGGGCTATGGCTGCCACAAAATTACGGCCGTTATCACTAACTACCTTGCCTGCCTCAAGATGTACACTGCCCAGCCATGACTCAGTTTGTCGCTTCAAGTACTCGGCCCGCACCTCGGCGGTGTGTCTGTCGCCCAAACACATCATCTGCAACACAGCCTGCTGACGCTTTCCACTAGCTGCTCGATAGGGGGACACATCGTGTGCAACAGTGGCAGCTGCAGATGGAGTGCTCGTACGACTGCGCTCTGTGGACGAGCTTTCGCTTCTGGAGGAGGAGGAGGAGGGTCGAACGCCTACAGCCAACTGTTTCCTATACCGTGGGCTAGGCAGCACTGTCCCACCACCGCTGTCCCCTGTGGACCCTGCATCCACCACATTAACCCAGTGCGCAGTGATGGACACGTAACGGCCCTGGCCATGCCGACTGGACCATGCATCAGTTGTGAGGTGCACCTTTCCGCTCACTGACTGCTTGAGTGCATGGACAATGCGGTCTTTCACATGATAGTGGAGGGCTGGGATGGCTTTGCGAGAGAAGAAGTGGCGACTGGGTAGGTCATAGCGTGGTACTGCATAGGCCATGAGTTCGCGGAAAGCTGTGCTTTCCACCAACCGAAAGGGCATCATCTCAAACGAGATTAGTTTGGCAATGTGGGCGTTCAAACCCAGTGTACGCGGATGAGAGACTGAGTACTTTCTTGACCTACTCATAGTGTCTGGGAGGGTGAGCTGGACTTGAGAGCTGCATATGGTGGAAGTAGCGGTGGACAGGGCGGACTGAGAGAGGGTTGATGATGGTGATGGAGTTGGTGTTCTTTCTGATGGCCTAGAATCAGTCTTTCGTTGATATAACAGTGGGATTCCCAGACTGCTGTGGCCTTGCAACGACACCTCAACATTTGCTGCTGTGCTAACCGGTGGGCTTACAGTGGGGGAAACAATGTAGCGTTGCTGACTACCTTCGTTGTGATCAGTTGCACATGTGGCACTTGAGGTTTGGTGTTGTGTCCACGCTTGCAAGTGCATGCTGGTTAAATGTCTAAGCACGCAACTGGTATTCAAATTTTTCAGATTTTTCCTTCGGCTAAAGGTCTTTGCGCACTTCTTACAGATAACCTTGGCCTGATCATGAGGATTTTGTTCAAAAAAGTGCCACACTGCACTCTTCCTACTTTGGCAGACATTTTGCGGCCTAGCACGCTGTGATCTTTTGACCCTCTGGACAAGCTGTCCAGCAACTCTTTTGATGTTTGGAACCTGTCTTTGGAGTTCTCCGGGCCTGCCAGATAACAGCTGTTGCGATGTCGATGTCTGCTGTGGATGCTCCTCATCTGAGCTATTGGAAGCAGCACCCTCTTCCCCCAATGGATGCCAATCTGGGTCAACAACTGGGTCATCCATCACCTCTTCTTCTATGTCATGTGCACCTTTCTCTGTGTCACCGTGTATGGTGGTATAGTGTGCGGGAAGGGGCACCTGAGTCTCATCAGGGTCAAAATCTGGCTCTGTACACTGCGAGGACAATGTAGTGCTCTGAGTGAATGTACCAGCAGAATCATCCATCAGCGGCTGTGCATCAGTGCACTCCATGTCAGATTCATCTTGGCCTGGGTAATTCACCATTTCACTTGATAATCCAGGCATGGTATGTGAAAACAGCTCCATGGAGTAATCAGTAGTATGGCCTGCGTCATCCTTCAATCTTGGTTGGGGTGAAGGACACAAGGAAAGGTGTGGTTCATGAACATGAGCCTCCAATGACGACTCAGTGCTTTTACTTTTTACAACTGAAGAAGAGGAGGCGATAGAGCTGGAGGCTGAGTCAGCAATGTAAGACAAAACTTTTTCCTGATGCTCTGCCTTTAAAAGCGGTTTGCCAACTCCTAGAAAACTAAGCGTTCGAGGCCTTATGTAGCCAGACGATGATGCAGGGTCAGCACCTCCTGCATTCTGTCCTATTTTGCTCTTGCCACTACCATCAGATCCACCACCAACACCATCATTACCAGCTGCCAACCCCCGCCCAATTCCACGGCCTCTTCAACCAGCCTTCCTCATTTTTGGTAGAAATGTAGACAAAATCCAACAAACTATATAGTAATGTAAAACAAGGTAAAAGGTGTCTATAGGACAGGGGAGATTTAGAATTTCTGCACACACTTGTGGACAGTTGAAACTTTTGGATTGTGTGAGGCCCACTGATATCTGAGCGCTATGTGACAGGCTCGATGGCACAGCTGCCTGTGACCAAAGTGACGAGAGGATAATGGAGATTTTGAATCTCTGCGTACACTTTTGGACACTGGACACTTGTGGATTGTGTGAGGCCCACTGATATCTGAGCGCTATGTGACAGGCTCGATGGCACAGCTGCCTGTGACCAAAGTGACGAGAGGATAATGGAGATTTTGAATCTCTGCGTACACTTTTGGACACTGGACACTTGTGGATTGTGTGAGGCCCACTGATATCTGAGCGCTATGTGACAGGCTCGATGGCACAGCTGCCTGTGACCAAAGTGACGAGAGGATAATGGAGATTTTGAATCTCTGCGTACACTTTTGGACACTGGACACTTGTGGATTGTGTGAGGCCCACTGATATCTGAGCGCTATGTGACAGGCTCGATGGCACAGCTGCCTGTGACCAAAGTGACGAGAGGATAATGGAGATTTTGAATCTCTGCGTACACTTTTGGACACTGGACACTTGTGGATTGTGTGAGGCCCACTGATATCTGAGCGCTATGTGACAGTCTCGATGGCACAGCTGCCTGTGACCAAAGTGACGAGAGGATAATGGAGATTTTGAATCTCTGCGTACACTTTTGGACACTGGACACTTGTGGATTGTGTGAGGCCCACTGATATCTGAGCGTTATGTGACAGGCTCGATGGCACAGCTGCCTGTGACCAAAGTGACGAGAGGATAATGGAGATTTTGAATCTCTGCGTACACTTTTGGACACTGGACACTTGTGGATTGTGTGAGGCCCACTGATATCTGAGCACTATGTGACAGGCTCGATGGCACAGCTGCCTGTGACCAAAGTGACGAGAGGATAATGGAGATTTTGAATCTCTGCGTACACTTTTGGACACTGGACACTTGTGGATTGTGTGAGGCCCACTGATATCTGAGCGCTATGTGACAGGCTCGATGGCACAGCTGCCTGTGACCAAAGTGACGAGAGGATAATGGAGATTTTGAATCTCTGCGTACACTTTTGGACACTGGACACTTGTGGATTGTGTGAGGCCCACTGATATCTGAGCGCTATGTGACAGGCTCGATGGCACAGCTGCCTGTGAACAAAGTGACGAGAGGATAATGGAGATTTTGAATCTCTGCGTACACTTTTGGACACTGGACACTTGTGGATTGTGTGAGGCCCACTGATATCTGAGCGCTATGTGACAGGCTCGATGGCACAGCTGCCTGTGACCAAAGTGACGAGAGGATAATGGAGATTTTGAATCTCTGCGTACACTTTTGGACACTGGACACTTGTGGATTGTGTGAGGCCCACTGATATCTGAGCGCTATGTGACACGCTCGATGGCACAGCTGCCTGTGACCAAAGTGACGAGAGGATAATGGAGATTTTGAATCTCTGCGTACACTTTTGGACACTGGACACTTGTGGATTGTGTGAGGCCCACTGATATCTGAGCGCTATGTGACACGCTCGATGGCACAGCTGCCTGTGACCAAAGTGACGAGAGGATAATGGAGATTTTGAATCTCTGCGTACACTTTTGGACACTGGACACTTGTGGATTGTGTGAGGCCCACTGATATCTGAGCGCTATGTGACAGGCTCGATGGCACAGCTGCCTGTGACCAAAGTGACGAGAGGATAATGGAGATTTTGAATCTCTGCATACACTTTTGGACACTGGACACTTGTGGATTGTGTGAGGCCCACTGATATCTGAGCGCTATGTGACAGGCTCGATGGCACAGCTGCCTGTGACCAAAGTGACGAGAGGATAATGGAGATTTTGAATCTCTGCGTACACTTTTGGACACTGGACACTTGTGGATTGTGTGAGGCCCACTGATATCTGAGCGCTATGTGACACGCTCGATGGCACAGCTGCCTGTGACCAAAGTGATGAGAGGATAATGGAGATTTTGAATCTCTGCGTACACTTTTGGACACTGGACACTTGTGGATTGTGTGAGGCCCACTGATATCTGAGCACTATGTGACAGGCTCGATGGCACAGCTGCCTGTGACCAAAGTGACGAGAGTATAATGGAGATTTTGAATCTCTGCGTACACTTTTGGACACTGGACACTTGTGGATTGTGTGAGGCCCACTGATATCTGAGCGCTATGTGACAGGCTCGATGGCACAGCTGCCTGTGACCAAAGTGACGAGAGGATAATGGAGATTTTGAGTCTCTGCGTACACTTTTGGACACTTGTGGATTGTGTGAGGCCCACTGATATCTGAGCGCTATGTGACACGCTCGATGGCACAGCTGTGACCAAAGTGACTAGAGGATAAGGGAGATTGGATTGCTTTTAAAAAAGCAGTTTGCGGAGCAGTGGGTAAACAGCAATGCCAGCGTGTCAGGAAGCCTTAGAAGGCAGCCCAACAACCAACACCACTGATACACCACAATATAGCCTCCCCTTGCACTGCACACACAGTGACTTGTGTGTTGTGCAGGCCAAATCGCTAGCAGCAGAAGCAGTTCTTTTGTCTTCTTCCCTGCCTAACGCTCTCCCTACAGAATCAGCAGCAACCTCTCCCTATACTAAGATCGGCAGAAGTAAGATGGCGGTCGGCGTGCACGCCCTTTTATACCCCCTGTGACGCCCACCAAAGCAAGCCAATCACTTGCATGCCCTTCTGAAAGATGGTGGTGACCCGTGCCTAGGTCATCACGTTGCTCACAGTGTCCGTGGATCCTGATTGGCTGAAAAAGAGCGCAAAACAAACTTTTGAAACGCGACTTTGGCGCGTAAGTCGCCGACCTCGTGGCCGACCTCATCCTAGGGTCGGGTTTCGTTTCATGAAACCCGACTTTGCCAAAAGTCGGCGACTTTTGAATTTTTTCGACCCGTTTCCCTCAACTCTACAGCTGATCCAACAATTGCCATGGAAACCCATTGGCACCCTGAAATCTAGTCACAGAGGGTCAATAATTGCTTGAAATCGAAAGCCCATCAGGTTCCACTATGTAAATGCTGCTGTCAGAGATTGACAAAGGCATTTAAGGATTTAATAGCAGCACGAAGAGCTTAGCTCCAGGAGTGGAGAAAAAATAGGAAAAGTATAATAGAAACACATGCTCATCTTCTGCATTTTTCACCCACTCCTTGTTTTGGCTTACAAATCTTGAGTAAAGACACCTGAATGTTCGGGTCCAGCGGGACATTGGTTAGATCACTGCTAGCACAGTGAGAAAAAGCTTCATGATGCAGAGGCGAGTTCACCGCAGTTCATCGGTAGAATTTCACTTTGCAGGATTTGAACTGCAGTGATCTCGCCTCTGCACCGTGAGACTTTTTCTCAGTATGCTAGTAGTGATCTCACTGAAGTAACCGCAGTTCATTTGCCTGGATGGGAAAGCAGCCTCAGTGACTGTCAGTAACCTCAATGATGTCACCGCGAATCGCCGATCCTGCACTCACAGCAGCTCATTCACCAGTGGCTCTCAGCCTGGATGGTCACATCTTGGTGCCGTCCAGGTTGAAAACTGTTTATCCTCTAGACATGTATTACGGTGTGGGACAGAATGTCAGACAGGTGAGGGATATTGCTGTTGTTTTATTTTGTTTTATTACAGGAGATGAGAGATTCAGTGGAAATAGAAGTTAGGTGAGCATAACTGTGTTTGTTATTTTTAAATAAAAATGGAAAAGTGTGTTTTGTTTTATTTCATATAAAGGTCTTTATACTGGCAGTATGTTTATTTGCAATACAACTATAGGATTAGTAATGGATAGGAGTCTTATAGATGCCTCTCCGATACTAATCCGTGGGCTTGATGTCACCTGAAAATACAAAGGTGACATCAACCCCACAAATATGAACCACACTTGCCACCACTGCATGGCAAGTGGTAAGAGCCAGGCAAAGAGCCAAAATTGGCACATCTAATAGATGTGCCTATTCTGGGCTGCTGCGGGCTGCTATTTTTAGGCTGGGGGAAATATCCATGGTCCCTTACCAGCCTGAGAATACCAGCCCCCCAGCTGACTGCTTTAACTTGGCTGATTGTCAAAAAAGGGGGGTGTAGCCCACACCGATTTTATTATATTATTTTTTTAAATAATGTAAAAAATTGGAGTTGTGACCCCTCTATTCTTGATAGCCAGCCTTGCTAATGCTGACAGCTGAGGGTTGCAGCCCGCAGCTGTCAGTTTTGCCTGGCTGCAGTTTTGCCTGGCTGTTTGTTTTTTTCATTATTTATTTACAGCGCAGGCGCTGGCTGATGATTACTTCCATCAGCAGCTCCTGCTGTCACTGTTATTAGCAGCAGTAGGCGTCAGCTGATGGGAATAGTAGTCCCATCAGCCAACACCAATGACCAGGGTAAACTTTATATCTCCGTTCACAGCTACAGGCTCACACTGTCATTTGATAGCATGGTAACCGCGGCTCTCTGACCAGCAGAGATGTTTTTACTGCCGATCAGAAGCAGCGTTTGCCACACTGTCGTGTACATCACAAACATCTGGTGTTCGGGAGCTCAAACCTGAACATTAACATGGACTTCCTGGTGAAGTCCGTGTTCTGTGTCCGTGCCCAAATAGTAGGTGTTCGATACGGATGCCAAACTTTACTGTTCGGATTTGCCCATCTCTAATCCTGAAGTAAAATACTGACCAAATATTTATTGCATGAACGTGGCCTTAGTCGCTACTATTAGAGGAAGATGACATCAGAATAACCCAGCCATCATCTGCTGGCAGTAAACCTAATGTCATGATCCAGGATGGGGTTACGCTTTGGCCCGTCCTGATCAGACAGGGGGTCAATTGTTTCTGCCTCTCTCTGGCAGAGGGCGGCTATTTAATGCTCACTAGACCTAAGTCTGGTGTCAGTTATACTCCTGCCCTCGGCTGAGTTAGTTGACCTCTTGTGTACGTGTGCCTTGTGCTATAACTTGTTGCTTGTTTAGTTTTGATCCGGTTCTGTCCCTGTTACGAGTTCTGCCTGTCCCTTTTGTACCACGCTGCCCTCTTGTGTATGACTCTCTGCTTGTGACTTGACTACTCTCTGCTCGCTCCTTTTGTACCACGCTGCCCTCTTGTGAATGACTCTCTGCTTGTGACTTGACTACTCTCTGCTCATTCCTTTGGTACCGCACCACTCTCTCGTGTATGACCTCTGCTTGTCTGACCTGCATTTTCCTTTCCTCTACTACAGTATTCCAGCAGTAGGTACATCTCATCATCTGCAGTAGTAGGACGCTAAGCCCCGCCAACTGCAGTCACATGATCGCAGGTCCTGGTACTCCTTACTATTTTCCGTGCCTCAGGTCCTATCAGCAGAAACCATCACTACCGTAGTGGGCCCCATGCTCTCCAGCGGTGTGGGTAAGTAACTCTGCCCAGTTGTGGCAGTTGCCGACGCTGACAGGAGCCTGACACCTAAAATATAATGCAATAGTACCTCATATGTCAGGAAGTGGTTAAATGCCACTGAATAAAGTTGTTTTCTAAACTCAAATATGTTTTAGTATGCTAACCCCACCATACATTGCATATAAAATAAATTATTTTCCTGCTTTGGATTACAAAGTCACTGCCCTCAGAACAGTTACTGATTGGTGGTGGTGGTGGTGGTGATAGAAGATCACTCACACCACCATATTCAACGCACGAATGCTATACAATATTATTTTATAGGGCAGTGCTGATTTTCAATTTTTTTCACTGACCAAAGCCATCACAGCCACGTCAAGTATTAGAATAGCTGTGATAGACCGACTTATCACGTAACGCAGCCTGTATAAATGCTGGATTATGGGTGCCACCATCATTCTGTTGTGATTAGAGTAGGGACAGGATGCACCTGGAGTGAAGGAGAGTGTTAGTTGCTGTGTGTGTGCACTCTGCAAAAGAGCCTTTTTGTGTGCACTCTACACCTGTGTCTGTGGGAGTACTCTGCTTAAAATACATTTTTCTACTCTGCACCCGTGCAAGTGGGAGTACAGTGCGTAAAATCAATTTTTTCTACTCTGCACTCATACCTGTGCTAGTAGTGTGCCTTTAAAAGCCACTTTTTTACTCTGCACCCGTATCTGTGGGAGTAATGTGCCTAAATTTTTTTTCAATTCTGCACCCGTTTCTTTGACAGTAGTATGCCTTTAAACCACTTTTTTTTACTCTGCACTTGTGTCTTGGGAGTAGCTTGCCTTTAAGCCATTTTTACTCTGCACCCTTGGATGTGGGAATACTGTGTGCAAAAATATTTTTTCTATTCTGGACCCATGTCTGTGGGAATAGTGTGCCTTTAAGCAACTTTTATTTATCTGCATCCGTGTCTGTGGGAGTACTGTACTGTGCATAAAAACAAATTTTCCACTCTGCACACATATCTGTGGGAGTTATTTGCCTAAAATTAACTTTTTCTATTCTGTGGCAGTACTGAGTAACAAAAAAATTTCTACTCTGCACCCATGTCTGAGGGAGTACTGTTCGTAAAAACAAATTGTTCTACTCTGCATTCCTGTCTGTGGGGGTACTGTGCATAAAAACAATTTTTTCTACTCTGCACCTCTTTCTGTGGGAGGACTGTGCTTAAAAAACACTTAAACATGAGGAGAGCATCAAATAGGGGACATGGCCGTAGTGCTGCTGGTGTAGCATGCCGTAATACCACCTGATGCAGTGTGACCATAATACATCTTTTCCAGAGTTCAGAACTTAATCGCTTTTTTCCATACACTCATTGACAGATTTGTGCTTTTTATTGTGATCTGTAGACAGAAATTCCTAAAAGCAGGCAAAATTAACTCTTTTAATGACCGTTTGTAGTTTCACTGTACCATCCGTGTGTACGCGGTAACTGTGATAGAGGGCATCTTCCAAACCTTTTCAAATTCAATCCACTTTACAATCTTTTTAAATTCATCCCATTATTTTTCAAAGGCCAAGGCAAGTTCTTTTTGCAAACTTGTTCTGTTTCTTGTTGTCTCATATCTGTCATATCTGTATTATCTGCTGAAAATTATTGTTTATTCTGG
Source organism: Dendrobates tinctorius (assembly GCF_039654945.1). Taxonomy (NCBI): domain Eukaryota; kingdom Metazoa; phylum Chordata; class Amphibia; order Anura; family Dendrobatidae; genus Dendrobates; species Dendrobates tinctorius. The sequence goes on along the minus strand of NW_027361690.1, from coordinate 105,075,943 downwards.
TCACATACTGTACTTTTCTTACACAGACCAGAACCTGATAGTTTTCTTCCATACACTCATTTACAGATTTATGCTTTTTATGGTCATTTGTAGTAGACAGATTACTGAAAGCAGGCAAAATGAACTAATTTAATGACCATTTGCATTTTCTCTGTATCATCTGTGTGTACGTGGTAGTTGTAGGAGACTTTATTGTATGCTACTGAAGCTAGAATTATTGCAGCTGCTGGCACCAGACTTGCCCTCCAATAGATTTTGTTAAAAGATTTAAAGTACTCATTTCAATTACTGAACCTCCAAAGAGTCCTGTATGATCATTTTGTCTCACTACATCACAGGGAGTCGGTAATTTGCCCATCTGCTGCCTTCCTTAGATATGGCACCCGTTTCTCAGGTTCCCTTTTGGGAATCAAAGCCTGATTCGTCATTACCTGTGGTCACCATGTAAGGGAGCCCGTATGCCTGGGGCATTGTTGGAAGGGAAAGCAGCTCGCTGTGTTGGCAGATCATGAAGTGGTAGGCATCTGGAAAAAAAACCTTGCAAGGGGAGGAAACTGGTCTCCAAAGTTCACCATGGCCACCCTGCCTCTTCACCCACTGAACCCAAAACAATGCACAGGGTTGCTCAGGAAAGAGGCAAGGGTGTGGAGACCTATGCGGGGCCTCCATCAGGTTTACACCTGTCTCCGCAGTGGGGGTTTCTTGATACACAAGCAGACAGGCATAGGGATTAGGAAAAGGGTACTGGCTTTCAGGGTCCACTGCAACTCCGGCACAAACTGGATAATTGTAGTGGCAGCTGGGCATTAAGCCGAAAACATTTTAGCACATTTCCTACCACCACCAACGTTTGTGATGTGTTGTGCTGCTTCAAGTACTCCATGAACATGGCAAGCACTGATGACAACTTCATCAGTGTTACTATCCCACTTCTATGCTTTCTTGAAACAAAGCTTCAGGCGATGATGGATGAGGTGGTGGCACAGGAGGAAGAGGAGATGCAACAGGGACTATTCACACCGTTATCAGGCCAGTCATCCACACATGGCTCGGAGGATGAGTTCCTGTACCAACAGACAGGGGTCAGTTTTGAAGGATTAAGAGGAGGAGGAGGAAGAGGAGGAACCATGTTCAGAGCAGGGTGGCACTCAAAGTAGCGAACCGGCATCACCATGGCTGGGTTGATACAGAGGACCCAGACTATACATCTCCCACCGAGAACAGCTTGGCTTTGCCTCTTGGCAGCCTGGCACACATAAGCCAATACATGCTGCTGTGCCTACGCAATGACCACTGAGTTGCTCGGATTGTTAGTAGTGCAAGTCCCGAAGTGGCAGGTGTCAGGAAAAAACCCTTGCAAGGGGAGGGAACTGGCCTCCAAAATTCTCCACAGGTGCCCTGCCTCATCACCCACTGCACCCTAGACAATGCACAGGAATGCTCAGGAGAGGGACGAGGGTGTTGAGACCTATGCAAGTAAGTCTTAGACCTGTATCCGCCACAAGGGTTTCTTCACCCACATGCAGACAGACATTGGTGCCACGCTGCTCTCACCTTGAGGGTGGGACCCTGCACCCGACGTCACCACTTCCGCACGTGCACCTCTCGTACTTAGTTCCATGGCTGCACAACATTGCTAGTGCGCATGTGCGCTCTTCTCGGTTCAAGCTGCAGCCTTGCCCTCTCTATGGTCCTGGAGGACCCGACCCGGAAGTCCTAGCACTCTTGCCCTATGTCAGGCTACCTCTTCCTATGGCAGGTGCCTGATTATTGTTGTGCTTCCTGGCTTGGTCTGTTTGGTCCTTGCCTGGCTTTGCGCTATATTCGGGTCCTCTGCCTTGCGCTCTGTTCCTGTACTCTGCCTTATGCTCTGTTGCTTAACTCTGCCTTGTGCTACGTTCCTGAACTCTGCCTTGCTGTGCTTCCCAGCACATGCTCCATGCATACACTCTGCTCTGTGTTCTATCATGCTTCATTGCACACGCTCTGCCTCTGCTCTGTCATACTCCTTTGCACACGCTCCGCTCTGTGCCCTGTCGTACCTCTTAGCACATCTTCTGCCTAACCTTGCACTCAGGCATGCTCTCTGCGACGCTCTGTCTTACTCTACACTCAGACGTGCCCTTTTGCACGCGCCTTGCTTTGCTCGCACTCAGGTGTACATGTCTGTGCATGCTATACGTGCTCTCGTGTACCCGCCTTGCAGTATCCTGTATCTAGCACACTCCCGTGTACACGCCTTGTATTGTCCTGTACTCTCCGTGCTTCTGTACATTTGCCCTGTATTGTCCTAAACCCTGCGTGTCCCTGTGTCCACGCTTTGCACATTCCCTGTTGCTAGACACACTCACTCGTGTCTCCAGGGAGCCGGCCACCTGGTTCCAGCAGTCATGGTACCTCACCCCCTTGGACTTGCTCCTGACACTCCCTGTATAGGGGGTGGTCCTCACTACGTCAGCTCGCCATAGGTGGGTTGGTGCCACGCCTCAGAGGGTCCACTCCAGGAGTCGTCACAATTGGGAAAAGGGGACTGGCTCTCAGGGTCCTTTGCACCTCCGGCACAAACTGGGTAATTGTAGTGGCAGCTGAGCCTTAGGACGAAAGTGTTTTAGCACATTTCCTACCATCACCGAAGTGAGTGACGTGTTGTGCTGCTTTGAGTACTCCATGAACATGGCAAGCGCTGATGACAACATCATCATCAGTGTTACTATCCCACTTCTATGCTTTCTTGAAACAAAGCTTGAAGTGATGATGGATTAGGTGGTGGCACAGGAGGAAGAGGAGATGCAACAGGGTATATTCACACCATTATCAGGCCAGTCATCCACACATGGCTCAGAGGGTGAGTTCCTGTACCAACAGCCAGGGGTCAGATTTAGAGGAGAAACTGTATTCACAGCAGGGTGGCACTGAAAGCAGCTCACCGGTATCACTGTGGCGCCCCCAGGAGTATGGTTGCCACAGTGGCTTTGCCTTCCTCCATGGGAGGGTAATGCCAGACTTGGAGGAAATGATGGGTCTCTCTCGCAGTCAATCCATATATGCAACACAGTTCCACTCCAGGTCAGCAGGGGGAACCAGGATTCAGGGGAGGGGTGCCCTCTGAGGGCCAAGAGGAAGGAGTGGTCAGATAGTCTGCAGAGGGTGAAGTGTGCAGACGTGTGGAAAGAAGCTGGAGATTGAGCTAGGAAGAAGAGCTCCCTCAGCTGAGAGCGCACGAACTGGAGCCTGGTCTCCACGGCTGTACGAATACTAAAGGTACTACAGCAGATACCAGAGGAGTAGGAGGCTGTAAATGCCCTACTCCCATCTAAGACTTGAGGCACAACAGCAGCTTGGATAGAGAGCCAGGACTAGAGAGGAGTCCCCGAGAGAGGCTACAGCCGTCTGCCGTGCAAGTGAGGTTCTTGGGAACATCTGACAGGAGGAACTCTAGAGTAACTAAGTACTGGAGTGCTTCACACCACAAGGTGATAGGAAGGAGACTGCACAGCCCGTCTGTGAGAGAGAATACATGAGTTGCTTCCAGGCTAGCCTGCTCCAATACCATCTGTAATCAGGACCCTGGACTGCAGTTATCAAGTAAAGGTACAGAAATTGCACCCTGCTGTGTCTTGTCTGCTTCCTACCCTTACGGCACTGCTACATCACCGTGCCAAGCATCTGTACACTGCCCTGGGACACTAGCCCTGCCTGTGGAGGGCTATACTATCACTGCTGCACCATACCATCTGTCCCAGCGGAGCTGTCTGCAGCGTCGGCTTAACATCTCCCTTGCCGAACATCACAGGTGGCGTCACAAACTATTCAATTTCATTAACCACACACCACCATTGACATTGGGCACCCAGGGCCACGGACCGGGTCACAGCTGCCGTGATACTTTCCCCCTGACACCGGCCCGCTACCGAGTACCCCACTGTCCTGGGACTGGAGGGCGACCCATCACCATGGCTGGCGTAATACAGAGGAACCAGATTGTGCACCTCCCACCAAGGACAGCTTGTCATTGCCGCTGGACAGCCTGGCACACATGAGCCAATACATGCCGTTGTGCTTGCGCAATGATGACTGAGTTGCCTGGATTGTTACTAGTGTTGATTACTGGGTGACCAACCTGCATTATCCCCGCTACAAGGACAACATACCATCCTTTCTTCAGTCACTGGAGACGGATCTGAAAATGTGGTAATACAAGCTCACTCTGTTAGATGCACAACTTACTGTGTTCCCACCCAACAGTGGGGACTCAGTGGACGTTCAAGGCAGAGGCAAAGAGGAAGTCACCTACACAGCTTGGGCACCGGCACCACTTCAGAAGGGAAGGTTAGCATGGCTGAAAAATGGAAAACATTCTTCAGCATACCACAACATCCAGCACCACTGTGGCGCCCCTGAGGCTCAGTCACCACAGAGGTACTGCACCTTCTCTTAAGGTGTAGTGCCCCATCAACTAGCTAAGTTGGGAACTCCTTTCCACACTCCAACACCTGCACCCACACACAGGATAGTTCAGCAATGGACCAGATTGCAGCTCCATGCTTAGGGTAGCAGAGCACCTTTCATGGGTCCTTGCTTCGTAACACGAGATGTGCTGGGAGGTGGGTGGAGTTAGATATAAAAGAGTGGGGAAGTTTAGAATTACAGATCAGTTGAGATCAGATCAGTCTGGAGAGGAGGCTGAGAGCAGGCTGACAGGAGGTCAGCCTGAGGGGAGCTCAAGGTGGAGGAAGGCAGTCAGGAGTGGAAAGGAACAGAAGGAGAAAGACGTAGAACTGCAGTCTAAGCTTCCATAAGAGAGAGAAGGAACAGCGCGAAATGAAGGAGGAGGAGAACAGAGAGGAGTTGTGGATTGGAAGAGGAACCCTGCCTATAGGTTCTCAGCGCAAGTCCGGGGCCTGGTCCCCGAGGTTGTATGGACACTTATGGTTCTGCAGCAGACACCGGTGGAGTAGTTGGCTGTAAATGCACTACTCCCATCCAAGACTTGGGACACAACAGCAACTGAATAGAGAGCCAGGACTATGGAGAAAGGAGTCCCCGATAGAGTCTACAGCTGTCTGTCATACAAGTAGAGTTGTTAGGAACATCTGACAGGAGGAACTTCAGAGTACCACGGTTCTGGAGCTCTTCACACTAAAGGCGCAATAGAGGAGTCGTTCAGGAAAGGTGAAAGGTACATGTTGGCGGAGTGTTGGAGAGGAGAAGCCTGACTTGCCCGGGAGGTTGATTGAGTCTCTGCCCCGGAGGACACGGCACAGAGGCAGGCACCAGTGTGTACCACGAACTGTGAGTAAAGCTTTGGAACTGCAGCCCTTGTGTCTTCCATTCCTCTGTGCACTAAGACCGTCGGCACTGCTACATCTGGGTACCAACGTCCCTCACACAGCCTGCGCCTATACACTGCCCTGGGGTTACAGCATCACCTGTGGGGACCTACACCATCTATGCTGCGACACACCATCAGCCCCAGAGGATCTACACGCAGTGTGGGCTTAACATCTTGCTTGAAACACCACAGGTGGCGTCACAAACTATCACATAAACTATATTAGAAACCACCATTAATTTGGGCGCCCAGGGCCACAGACCGGGTCACCGCTGCTGTGACACATCCCACTGACACCGGCCCGGTACCGAGTACCCCACAGCCCTGGGATGGGGGCGACCCACCACCATCTAATGTAGTCCATATTAGCAGGAGTTAGCACTTGAACAACAGGGTGGAAGAGTACGTATTCACACTTCTCTGTTATGAATGGGTCACCGAGGAGAAAATAGCAAAACAAGCTAAGTCACAAAAAAACAGATAGGTTGGTAACTATGCAGATTGCAGATCCCTGATCCTACCACACAACTAGCAGCAGCCGTGGAGCGTACCTACGATGTTCCTAGATGCTTCGTCACAGCCGGAGGACTAAGTAAGCCTGAAGCATGAAAAGGGGAAAGCTAACTGACCCAGAGCAGACCCCAAAGGAATAGATAGCCCCCACACATGTATTGACGGTGAAACAAGATGAAGGCATAAACACAGGCAGGAAAATACGCTGAGCAAATGATGGGGTCCGAACTAACTAAAAAGGAAAGGAAAGGAAAGACACTGTCTGTAATCTGCAAAAAAAACCCTACAAAAATAAAGTCCAACACTTCTGATAGCAAAATTAACCCTGAAGTCACTAGACTTCTCCCACTATATCAGCACTCTGAAATATTCTGAGACAGAGCAAAAAGAGACCAAACTAGTATGGGACAAAAAGAAAATTGGCAAAATACTGATGAATAAGAGTGGAAATTCAGCACAGCCCCCAGGCGGGGCTGGCTGACCACACAAAAAACTGAATAGACCAACAAAATCAAGTGTGAACATTAGCAGAAAAACTTAGCTTTAGATGACTGGAACAGAGCTGAAAACCAAGAGATGACAAGCCAGAAGGAATCACCAGCAACTGAACAGGACGTCGGCTGTTTTAAATCCAATCTGAGACTCCTGAGGTCCAGTCGTCATCTACATTCTCAGGTGGCAGATCTCCACCGATCAAATCAGCCTCACTACCTCCTGTTACCACCAGTAAATAAATCTTGGCTTAAATTTAGAAGATGCAACCTTCATAGGAATATTCTTAGACGACAACCAAACCATATCACCCACTTTAAACCGGGGACCAATGGTCCTATGCCGGTTGGAAAATCGCTGGGCCTTTTCCTGAGAGAGTGACAACTTATCCACCACTTGGTCCCATATCAGGACGAAGATTCCACTTGCCCTGAAGAGAATCGAGGATGAAACCCAAAATTACAGAAAAAGGGTGACATCAAAGTGGCAGAACTAGCTCTATTGTTCAGTGCGAATTCGGCCAAGGGCAAAAATGAGACCCAATCATCCTGATCAGCAGATATAAAACATCTCAAATAAGACTCCAAGGTCTGGTTTGTTCTCTCAGTCTGTCCATTGGTCTGGGGATGAAATGCGGAGAAGGATAACTGAATTCCCAGATTGGAACAAAAGGCTTTCCAGAATCTGGAAACAAACTGGACTCCTCTGTCGGACACAATGTTCTCAGGAATCCCATGTAACCGAACCATCTGTTGTACAAACAAGGGCACCAACTCAGCGGAAGATGGCAACTTTGGGAGTGGTACAAGATGGACCATCTTCAAAAATCTATCACAAATCACCCAGATAACAGTCATTCTCTGAGAGACAGGAAGATCAGAATTAAAATCCATTGAGATATAGGTCCATGGCCTCTTGGGCACCGGCAAGGTCATCAGCAACCCACTAGAATGAGAACAGAGTTTAGACTGAGAACAAGTTCCACAGGACTGTACAAAATTCCTGACGTCACGAGATAAGGCAGGCCACCAAAAGGACCGACTCACCAAATCTCTGGTACCAAAAATACCTGGATGACCAGCCAATGCGGAGCAATGAATTTCAGACATCACTCTCTTTCTCCATTGGTCAGGAACATACAATTTTCCCATAGGGCAAGGCTCAGGTTTATCCTCCGGAAATTCCTCCAGGGCACGTCTCAAATTGGGCGAAATGGCAGAAAGAACTACCCCCTCACCTAGGATGGTAGTAGGCTCGGTCACACTAAGAGAATCGGCAAAGGAACTCCTAGAAAGGGTGTCTGCCTTAACATTCTTAGCGCCCGGAAGAAAAGAGACCACAAAATTAAAACGCGTGAAAAACAAGGCCCATCTAGCCTATCTAGGATTCAAGCGTTTGGCCGACTCCAGATAAATCAAATTCTTGTGATCGGTGAGGGCCACAACTTGATGTCTAGCTCCCTCCAACCAATGTCTCCACTCCTCAAATGCCCACTTCATGGCCAACAATTCCCGATTCCCTACGTCATAGCTGCGTTCAGATGGGGAGAACTTTCGAGAAAAGAAGGCACAGGGATTCATCATAGAAGTCACAGGGTCTTTTTGGGGCAAAACAGCTCCTGCACCGATCTCAGAAGCATCTACCTCCACCTGAAATGGAAGTGAAATAGAAAAAATAAAGATGCGCACTCGTGCTGTAGGAGGAGGTGCTGACTGAACGTGGATATACCATAGGTAAAAGTCAACGGGTAGACAGTCGCACTCAAAATTGAATGTCACTTGCATCAGAGTCATTAAAGGAATTATTATGATTTTTATTAATTTTTTTTCCATAAATCAAGAAAAGTGAAAAAAACACCGCAAACAGAGATCAGATTCCAAACATGAGTATTACACGGTTACGTTTCGACCTATACCTAGGTCTTGCATTCCTTCACTAAGTATCTCAACTCGATTCGATCGGAATTACAGTTTACCTTAAACTGGAATCCCTCCCAGATCTCCTTTCTTGACACCCTAGTAATGAAGACCAATACTGGTTTATTGTCCACAGATCTTTATGTCAAACCAACCGACTCTAACAACCTCCTCCATTACACGAGCTGCCATCCTATCTCCACTAAGAAAAGTCTGCCCCGCTCGCAGTTCACAAGAGTAACAAGGATTGTTACAGATCCTACCCTTGCCCCGACTCGTCTAAATGAAATGGCCAACAAGTTTACAGAAAGACAATACCCAAAAAAACTTCTTGAAAGCGAAGTACATCGAGCCTTGGAACCTCGTTCTTTACAACCATCTCAACCTCAAAGGGAAAGAGTTACCTTTGTACACACTCATCATCCGATTATGCCCAAAATCTACCACATCATCAGAAAACATTGGTCCATTCTACCTAAGTCTTACCCCAACATTGAGGCCTTCAATACACCAGCACTTATGTGCAAACGACGACCTAAAAATATTAAAGACGAGTTGGTCAGAGCTGACATTGGTAGCCTAACCAAATTACCTAGACAAACCTTCCTTGGGACTGAACGTAAAGGTACCTTTCCCTGTCTGGGTTGTGCCTGTTGTTCCAATGTCATCAAGGGGAGCCATGTGACACACCCACACACTGGCAAACGCCACAACATTAGGGGATTTTTTACATGTGATACTAACTATGTGGTTTACCTAATTAAATGCCCTTGTGGCCTACTTTACATAGGCAAAACTACCCAACACGTGCGCGACAGAATTGCCAGTCACAAATCTACCATTCGATGCAAGAAAACCTGGCTCCCTATACCACACCATTTAATTAACGCCAATCATTCAGTTTCCCAGCTTAGGTTTCAGGCGATAGAGAAGGTTGACCGACCACGCAGGGGCGGTAACCACATTAAGCTCCTTAAAACTAGGGAGTCTTTTTGGATTCATAGGCTACAGACTCTGGCCCCCAAGGGCCTTAATCGTGAGTTGGATCTACTTCTATGACTGTCTTCGGCCATGAGCATGTGATTTTATATCAATGATTTACTAATATTTCTCCTTTTTGATCTACAGGGTGGTGGAACTTGTGGCCCTCATCTCACCTCTTGAACATTCTTAATTTTTCAGATTCACTAATCCCCCTCCCCTTTTCCCTCCAGTGAGTATTTTTGACATATGTCAACCCAAAATAATTTTTTCTCCTTTTATTTTTATAACAAATTTCTTTGCTCATTTTTTTCATTTTTATTTTATCATTTTTTACTTTATTATTTTCCACTTTTGACCGTCTTTATTTATTATTTTTTCATTCTCTTTTCTTTTTTGTACCTTTTACCATTTTTATTAATTTTTATTATTCCTCTTTTTTCATTATTTTTTATTTTCTTAGTTTTATTTTTATTTTTGTATTTTTTCTTTTGCCCCCCTTTTTCATTTTATTTATTATATTTTATGTCATTATTTTTTATCTGACACTCCTCTTGTTTTCCTTATTCTTTCTATTTTTTCTCCTTTTTTTCATCATTGTTATTTTTGGTTATTTTTTATTTTTTGTCTCTACCCCCCACTGTTTCACTATTTTTCTATCCTTCCTTTTTTTCTCACATTTTTTCCTCAATCCATAACAATAATCCTTCCTCATCTTTATGCTCACTCTTTTACCCCCACCACTTTTGATCTAATCACCTGACACTATTCCTTTTTTTTTTTCTTGTTGTTTCCCTATAGCTTCATTCATTCTAACACACCGCTCTCCATACGTTCAATTTGGTTTCTTTCCCCTTTTATTCAGTACACTCCTTGTTTTCCTTCTTCTCTTCCCTATTTTTCTTCCCCTCCCTGTCCCTTTTCCCTTATCTCTGTTTCCTCATAGCCTCACACACTACACAGGCGCCATAGCGCGCATCTGTTTACATTTCTCCTGCTCAGTCACGCAGGCGCCCTGCCCCCTCCTGCTCTCTCCTCCTACAGCACTTGCTCCAAGTGCAATCACCTCCTCAGACGCTCCCAGCCTCTTACCGACATCATGACGTCATTTACTAGCTCTTGGACACCTGCGCCTGTAATCTCCCCTCCTCCCAGCCTCATAGTGACTCTCAACATATATAAACCGAGGCATTCTTGCCTCCACCCACAACACTGCAGATCCCTGCCGCTCTCTTGCCACAGGTCAGTACAGCAGCACCAACTGGCGCCTCGCTTACCCTCTGTTCCTTTTTTCTTATTATCTCTCCTTTTTTTTTTTTTTTTTTCCCCCACAGCCCTTACTTTGGGACTCTGAAAAATTGTCCTCTTTCCATATACCTTGACACTCCTATTGAGGTTAGTATCTCATGTTTGCTATACTTTCCTGAGCCAGCCGCTCTCTCCACCACCCAGCTTCGTTTTCCATTTATCCAAGCACAATATGATTAGTATTGTATTTTTGTTTGCCAATAGTCTGCAATATCTCCTATGACCATCTTCTTGTCTTACACTGCATTCCTGTTATTGTGCAGATCCATGTGTAGTCCTATGTGTGCATATATAGATGTTTATATATTTTGTATCTGTAGGGTTTTTCAGCATACACCCTTTTTAAATTAATTTTGTATATATTTATGTCCACTATGTCTCTAGCCTTTTGTACATTATCTTGATCACTTTGTTTGGTGGGTAAATAATTTTTCTTTGCATTTTTATCTTGCAGTATGGTTTGAGAAAGACCTAGGTATAGGTTGAAACGTAACCGTGTAATACTCATGTTTGGAATCTGATCTCTGTTTGCGGTGTTTTTTCACTTTTCTTGATTTATGGAAAAAAAAATTAATAAAAATCATAATAATTCCTTTAATGACTCTGATGCAAGTGACATTCAATTTTGAGTGTGACTGTCTACCCGCTGAAATGGAAGTGAGACATCAGGTTGCCGTAAAACTGGAGCTGAAGTAAATCTCTGCTTAAGCTCCTGAAATGCTGAGATAGCCTCAGGAGATCAATTCAGCACATCAGCTCCCTTCTTAGTCAGATCAGTCAGTGGTTTGACAATACCAGAAAAATTACCTATAAATGTACGATAGAAATTAGCAAAACCCAAAAACTTCTGGAGGGCCTTCAAAGAAGTAGGCTGAACCCAATCATAAATGGCCTGTACCTTGGCTGGGTCCATTTCAATAGTCGATGGAGATAAGATAAATCCCAAAAATGAAATCCTCTGTACACCAAAGAGGCATTTCGATCTCTTAACAAACAGGGAATTCTCCCTCAAAATCCGGAACACAGTCCGGACGTGTTCCACATGAGAATCCCAATCACTAGAAAAGATCAAAATATCATCCAGCTAGATGATCAAAAACTTATCCACAAAGTCACGGAATATATCATTCATAAAGGATTGGAAGACAGAAGGGGCATTAGTGAGCCCAAAAGGCATCACCAGGTACTCAAAATGTCCCTCCGGAGAATTAAACGCCGTCTTCCATTCATCCCCGTGCTTGATGCGAATAAGATTATACGCCCCCCTGAGGTCAAGCTTAGTAAACCAGCAGGCACTCTTAACTCTGGAGAATAAATCAGACATCAGAGGTAACGGGTACTGATATTTAACCTTCATCTTGTTAAGGGAACAATAATCAATACATCGTCTTAATGAACCATCTTTCTTGGCCACAAAAAAAACAGCACCTAAAGGTGACGAGGATGGTTTAATATGACCCTTCTAGAATGACTCCTTAATATAGGATTGCATAGCATCATGTTCGGGTACTGATAAGTTGAAAAGCCGACCCTTGGGAAATTTACACCCAGGCATCAACTCAATTGCACAGTCATAACTCCTATGAGGAGGCAAAGACGCAGACTTGCTCTCACTAAATACATCAGAAAAATTGGCTAGATAATCAGGAATATCATGAGACTGAGGAGAGGTGGAGAAAACAGGAGCGTCCCTAAGAACACACTGACAACCCCAACTCACCACAGACCCACATTTCCAATCCAAAACTGGATTATGAGTTTGCAACCAAGGAAAACCCAGAACAATGGTATCATGCAGATTATGCAGCATCAAAAATTTACAATTATCTTGGTGGTCTGGGTTAACTCGCATTGTCACCTGGGTCCAAAACTGAGGTTTATTCTCCATCAAAGGAGTAGCATCAATACCCCTCAAAGGAATAGGCGTCCGCAGAGGCGTCATGGAAAGACCACAACGTTTAGCAAAGTCCAAATCCATCAGATTCAACGCTGCTCCTGAATCCACAAAAGCCTTCGTGGAAAACGTGGATAAGGAGCAGATCAGAGTAATTGCCAAAAGAAACTTAGTTTGTATACTGCCCACAGCAAATGTGTGAGCAAAACTTTCCTCTCATTTTGGGCAGACAGAAATAGTATGAGAGACGTCTCCACAGAAAAAACACAGCTTATTACGCCTTCTAAACTCCTGAAGTTGCGCCCTAGACAAAACCCCATCAGATTCCATAGGTTCAGACGTTTGTTCAAAAGGTGGCAGTGCCTCCAATGTAGTTTTACGCTCACATAAACGCCGATCAACTTGAATGGCTATTGACATAGAATCATCCAGACCAGAGGGAACAGGAAATCCCACCATAACGTATTTTACGACCTCTGATAAACCCTTCCGAAAGAGAGCTGCCAATGCACTATCATTCCATGTAGTAAGGACCGCCCACTTTTGGAATTTTTGACAGTATAACTCTGCAGAATCCTGACCCTGGTTTAATGCCAACAGGGTTATTTCAGCTTGATCAACAGTATCAGGTTCATCATACAACAACCCCAAGGCTTGAAAAAATGCATCCACATTAGTCAGAATAGGTTTTTCAGGTGTCAGAGAAAAAGCCCAATCCTGGGGATCGCCGTGCAGCAAGGAGATGACAATTTTAACCTGATGCACAGAGCTCCCCGATGAGTTAGGCTTCAAGGCCAGAAAAAATTTACAATTATTCTTAAAATTCAGAAATTTAGACCAATCCCCAGAAAACACATCAGGAGTAGGGATCTTAGGTTCAGCAGCATGTGACTGAATGAGGCAGGTGGAAATTCCCTGTACTTCAGCAGCCAGCTGCTCCTCACGATCAGACAATTGCTTAATCTCCATTAGGAAAAAGAAAAAAAATCCTCCTACGGCCCTCAGAGAAAAAGAGGAAAAAATATAAAAAAAAAAAAATCTGACACTTTTTTTTGTAACAACTTTTTCCTGCTTTTGAGTACCCTAGAATCTGCGGTATGGCTGGTGATTCTGTTATAAATGGGTCACCGAGGAGAAAATAGCAAAACAAGCTAAGTCACAGAAAACCAGAGAGGTTGGTAACTATGCAGATTGCAGATCCCTGATCCTATCACACAACTAGCAGCAGCCATGGAGCGTACCTACGATGTTCCTAGACGCTTCGTCACAGCCGGAGGACTAAATAAGCCTGAAGCATGAAAAGGGGAAAGCTAACTGACCCAGAGCAGACCCCAAAGGAATAGTTAGCCCCCTCACATGTATTGACGGCGAAACAAGATGAAGGCACAAACACAGGCAGGAAAATAGGCTGATCAAATGATGGGGTCCGAACTAACTAGAAAGGAAAGGAAAGGAAAGACACTGTAATCTGCAAAAAAACCCTACAAAAATAAAGTCCAACACTTCTGATAGCAAAATTAACCCTGAAGTCACTAGACTTCTCCCACTATATCAGCACTCAATATTCTGAGACAGAGCAAAAAGAGACCAAACTAGTAAGGGACAAAAAGCAAATTGGCAAAATACTGATGAATAAGAGTGGAAATTCAGCACAGCCCCCAGCCGGGGCTGGCTGACCACACAAAAAACTGAATAGACCAACAAAATCAAGAGTAAACATTTGCAGAAAAACTTAGCTTTAGATGACTGGAACAGAGCTGAAAACCAAGAGCTGACAAGCCAAAAGGAATCACCAGCAACTGAATAGGGCGTCGGCTGTCTTAAATCCAATCTGAGACTCCTGAGATCCAATCGTCATCCTCATTCCCAGGTGGCAGATCTCCACCGATCAAATCAGCCTCACCACCTCCTGTTACCACCAGAGGGAGTCTGGAAGGAGAACTCACAACTGGTGAACCAGAGAATGAACTCACAACACGTCTCCATGTACTGAATGATGGCTCTGTCCAATTTAACTTCTGGGTCTCCAAATTTAACACATGAACTGAGTTTACCCTTTATGCCTTGGAGGTGCTGGCTTGCCCTGCGGCAAGTGTAGTGTTGAAAAGTGTGTTTAGCATGACAGGGCGTGTGATCACAGACAAGCTTATCAGCCTGTCCAGAGATAACGTGGGCAAACTCACATTCATTAAAATGAACCAGGTGTGGAACACACAGGACATGTTAGTACCTTTATCTGACTAGAGAAGTAGTCCAGCTGCAGCCATCCATTTTTATACTCCACTGCACAGCTTGTTCATTCTTTTTGCCATTCCCAATATTTTGAAACCTCCCCAAACTAAAAACAAAGACAATGCTGGCTACCTCCTCCTCCTCTTCCACCTGCACCGCTATGTCCACCTGCTCCTCAACCTCTTCCTCCACTTGGACCTCCGCCTCTTGGGTCAAGATTATTATTTTACTTTTTTTTATTCCATGTCATTTGAAGTCATTTCCCTATCCGCATTTGTTTGCAGGTCAATTCTCCCACTGTTACTCCCATTTTGCTTCCTTTTGCAGCCCCCTAGCTCCTATTATGACCATTTTACAGCCATTTTAAAACACTATTGACTTCTATTGGGCTCAGTCTTGGGTCAAGTTCGGGTTAAGTTCTGGTACTCTATCCGAACATTAGGCTGAAGATCGGTTGAACCCGATGAATCCGAACATCCACGGGTCCACAATCAACTACATCAGACGCTAACGTGGGAATGGGAAGGAATATGGCGCAGAATCATTATAAGGAAGGTCAGGCTGTCTTGTTGAGAATCATGGCTGCCTGCAGAGATGAACCATGGGAGTGATGCAAGGTTAGAAATACTGGTGTTTCTCTTGAATATTTAATTGACAGTTATGAATGCTATAGATGGTTTACGTAATATTACTAGAAAAATGGGTGCATCTTACAAAGCATTTCCAGCAAATACTTTGTAGTTTGTAGAGTCAGAGCCTTGAAATTGTAGCTCTCGAGCCTCATATGCCATGATGCTTCACTCAAGCATTCTGACTGATGGGAGACAATAGAAAACCTTAGTAAAGGTTGCCCACCCCTGGTCACCTGAAATGAGGCACAGATAATTTACCTTATGCTGAATGGAAGCTTGCCATAGTATTTACTAAAACATATTTTTTCCTTTAACCTCTTTCCAATATTGGACGTATCAGTATGTTCTATATTGCAGTGAGTTCCTGCAAATGGACATATCGGTGCGTCCTGGCAATCATACTGGCACAGGAGTGTTGCTTGTATGATCACCGGCAGCAGTTCGGCTTAATTGATTGCCGAGATCAAACTGTCAGTCAGGAGCAGCGCTCGCACCACCCCAGGGCAGTTTAAACCACTAAATGCTGCGATCAATAGCAATCGTAGCAATTGGAAGGCAAGGAGAGGGAAGGGCTCCTTCTCCCGTCCGATCGGCACCCCCACTACATCATTGTTATCGCCCGATCATTTCTCTGGCAGCCCGAGGTCAAATGCTGACCTCTGTTCGGCCAGCTACGGTCTAAAAGGTGATCTGTCAAAGCAGCACTGATAATGCATTGGAGTGCTGGTGCTTTGCAATGCATTATACCAGGAATCAGAGTAAAAATAGTTAAAGTCACATAGAGATGCAAAGTAAAAAAGTGAAAAAAAAGTTAAGAAATGAAAAAATATTTTTTTAAAAATCAGACAATAACAAACAGAAAATATGAAAAAATACTATACCAATAAATACGTATATTTATGTAAAAACAAAAATAAACAAAAAAAAGGTTAAAAATTTGGCATCGCCATGTCCAGAACGACCCAACCTTTAAAGCTATCACACTAGATGACCCCTCCAGAGAACACTGTAAAAAAATATAATGTGTAAAAATAAAACATTTTTTTCATCATATCACTAAACAAGAAGTGGAATAAAATACAATAAAAGATGAATGTAATTAAAATTGGTATAGTTGAAAATGCCATCTTGTCATGTAAAAACAAGCCACGATACAGAAATAAAAAAGTTCCAGTCCTCAAAATATAGTGATGCAAAAACAATTTTTTCTAAAAAATTAATTTTATTGTATGTAAGCGGCAAAACATGTAAAATTTTTTATAAAATGTGGTATCACTGTAATTGCACTGACCCAGAGCATAAGGCTGCCTTATTGTTTTTATCACACAAAGACCGATACTAAACCCCCCTCCAAAAAAAGCAATTCCTAAATTGCTGGTTTTTGTTCATTACACCTCTCAAGAATTGGAATAGAATGTGATCAAAAAGCCCAAAAATGGTAGCAATAAAAACCCATCACATGACTCTGTCTGCAAAAGTATAGAAAAATTATAGCTATCAAAATCTGGCAAAATGTTTTACTTTGTAAAAAAATAATTTTGTAGTATGTGACAGCAGTCAAACATAAAATAAGATATAAATCTGGTATCGCTGTAATTGCACAGACTTGAAGAATAAAGTCATCTAATCGCTTATACACCACGAGGAATGGTGTTAAAAGTAAATAAAACCAATTCTTCACCTGCTGTTGATTTTTTCGTTCTGTCTCACAAAGATCGCAGTAAGGCTCGGCACGCATTTATCCTGCACTCTACACTGAGTGCTTACATCGGGGTTTCCGTGTAAAACTCTGAAATACATGATTCCCTATAATGAGGCAGATGGGGACACTGTGGATGATGTCTGACCTGTGATCCGGCCCTGTCATTCTTTTTAAGCATGCACAAATGGTGCTCCTTTCTTCCAAGCCCTGACATGCATCCAAACAGTAGTTTTCTAAAAAAAAATTTAAAATATTGTTACTAGAGATGAGCAACTTTGCCTTTTTTCGGGTCGAGTCGGTTTTCATGAAACCCGACTTTTTCAAAAGTCGTGTCAACGAAATCGGCCGATTATCATGAAAAGTTGAAGGCCGACTGAAACACGAAACCCAATGCAAGTCGATGGGGAAGAAAAGTCGGCAGTGAGTGGAGGACAGGAAACACGCCTGCAGTGCCCATTTTAATGCCAAGAGCATCAATTCTTATTACTTAAGCTTGTCAACCTTAATTTACTTTATAATAATAGTTAGGCATTGAAAACTGGGGGTTATTTGGCTAAAGTTGTGGGGGGGTAGGGCTGGCTCCAGATTTTCGTGGGCCCAGGGCCAAAGAGTGTCAATGGGCTCCTTTAACACATGCCACAATTCATGATCCTCTGATACGGCAGAGAAATAGCAATATAGTTCAATGAAAAATACTTCACTTCTTACATATCATGACTGATATCCATTTTAAATTCTCCAATAGCTCCAAAAACGGATAGCATATTACTCCATACAGTATTATGGCCACCGCATAGTGCGCTATACAGAATAATGAGGCCCATATATTTCTCCATACAGAATCATTGGTCCCATATTATGTTCCATACAGTATATGATGAGCTCCACATAATGCTACAGTATATGTTGGTCCCCATGGATGAAGCTCCACTGTGTTATGGGCCCAAATAATGATCCATATATAATGGGTCCCATTTCTAATGCTCCAGTGCATAATGGGCCCTGTAAATGCTGCTCCAGTGTCTGATGTCCACCTTTGGAATGCTCCAGTGTATGGTGGGCCTCATATATCATTCTCCAGAGTATAGTGCTCCCCAAAAATAGCTGTCCCAACATTGAAAACAATTAAATAAGTCTCCTCGCTAGGGAATCCCTGTACTAGCCTGGACTCCTCATTGTCCACATCTTCCATCTCACTGCACTTGGACTGTTCAGGCAGAGGGCGTACAGACGTGATTCATCGCGCTCTCTGACCAGAATGTCACTGTCAGGAAACGCGGAAGATGTCACGGCGGTGGAGCAGGGAGAGGAAAGTATTTCAACTTTGCAAGTGCTGTGATCCTGAGCAAGCAGGGGTGGCCCAATCGTTGGCGACGGCACTGGAACAGGGCCCCTCATAGTACGCCGGTGTGTCTGACGGCGGGTGTGCACCCCCACCGTCAGAGACACTTGATTCTACTATGAGGGACCTTGTGCCAGTGCCGTTGCCAAACAGTGTGCCCACCCACTTGTCCAGGGCAATGGCACTCGCACGGGTGCGTGCGCCAGGTGGTGACCCCGGCCCTGTGGGGGGAGGCAGCCCAGTTAGGGAGGTGGAAAAATTTGCATATGTTGATGTTGGACATTCAGCAGCTGCAAATGGAGTAATTGGAGAAGTCCGCGGAAGAGGAGGACAAAAGCAAGCCATTTTTATGGCAACCTACGTATCAGCAGGGGAGGGTGGGACAAAATCCTTTGAAACCCATGCATGGTTCATTTTAATGAAGGTTAGATCATCAACATTTTGGATTGACAGACGGGTCCTTTTTTCTGTCAGGATTGATCCAGCAGCACTGAAGACTCGTTCAGATAACACACTAGCAGCAGGGCAAGCAAGCTCCTGTAAGGCATATTGTGCCAATTCAGGCCAGGTGTCAAGTTTACTGGCCCAATAGTCAAAGGGGAATGACCGGTGAGGGAGAGCATCAATATGGGAGGAGAAGTAGTTTGTTACCATAGTTGACAACTGCTTTCTCCTGTCACTTTCGATCGATGCAGTATTAACAGTCGTGTGAGCGGTACTTGTAAAGTTAGTCCACAACAGGGTCATGAAACCCCTGTGTCCAACGCCACTTCGGCTGTGTGCACCATGAACACTTCTTTCATGTTGCCCCCTATGGCTTGTTGGAAAAACATCACCGCAGCTGTGTGCTGGGAATGCCTCAAAAAAACGGTTTACCAGAGTTGCTTGTTTGTTAGCCAAAATTATCTCTAGGTTCTCCTGTGGCATGCTGTTTTGGAATTTGCCTTTATAGCGTGGATCCAGGATGCCGGCCAACCAGTAGTCATCATCGTTCATCATTTTGGCAATGCGGGGGTCCCTTTTTAGGATCTGCAAGGCATAATCAGACATGTGGGCCAATGTTCCAGGTGTCAATGATACACTGCAAGTGCTGGGTGGAGGAGCACTTTCTGGCAAATCCACATCCCTCCAGTCACGCACAAACCCTGTACCTGACCTTGCAACGCCAACATTTTTTCATGCCCCCTGAGAAGCATCCTCCTCCCCAAAATAATCATCCCCATCATCCTCCTCCTCCTCCTCTTCCTTTTCTTCCTCCACCTCGTCCATGAGACTTCCCTGACCAGAAAATGGCTGACTGTCATTTAGGCTTCCCTCCTCCTCTTCCTCCTCGGCTGCAGATGCCTGCTCCTTAATGTGCGTCAAAGTTTGCATGAGCAGACGCATAAGTGGGATGCTCATGCTTATGATGGTGTTGTCTGCACTTTCCAGCCATGTGCATTCCTCAAAACACTGAAGGACTTTACAGAGGTCTTTCAGCTTCGACCACAGCACAACAGACAGCTCCATTTCTGCCTGCAAACTGCCTGATCGTGTATCCTCCCACAAATGAATTACAGCCTGCCTCTGTTCGCACAGCCTCTGAACCATGTGCAGGGTGGAGTTCCACCTTGTTGCAACGTCGATAATTAGGCGGTGCTTGGGAAGGTGGAGCAATCACTGCAGCTTCTGCATATGACTGGAGTGTACGGGCGACCGGCGGATGTGCGAGCACAGCCTTCACACCTTATGGAGCAGGGCTTTTAACTCCAGATAATTAATGAGGAAGCACTGCACCACCAGGTTCAAGGTGTGAGCTAGGCAAGGTATGTGTCTGAGTTTTGAAAGGGCTATGGCTGCCACAAAATTCCGGCCATTATCACTAACTACCTTGCCTGCCGTAAGATGTAGACTGCCCAGCCATGACTCAGTTGGTCGCTGCAAGTAGTCGGCCAGTACCTCCGCGGTGTGTCTGTTGTCTCCCAAACACATCATCTTCAACACAGCCTGCTGACGCTTACCACTAGCTGTTCGATAGTGGGACACCTCGTGTGCAACACTGGCAGCTGCGGATGGAGTGCTCGTGCGACCGCCTTCTGTGAACGAGCTTTTGCTTCTGGAGGAGGAGGAGGGTCGAATGCCTACAGCCAACTGTTTCCTATACCGTGGGCTAGGCAGCACTGTCCCACCGCTGCTGTCCCCTGTGGACCCTGCATCCACCACATTACCCAGTGCGCAGTGATGGACACGTAACAGCCCTGGCCATGCCTTCTATACCATGCATCTGTTGTGAGGTGCACCTTTCCGCTCACTGATTGCTTGAGTGCATGGACAATGTGGTCTTTCACATGCACGTGGAGGGCTGGAATGGCTTTTCGCGAAAAGAAGTGCCGACCGGGTAGGTCATAGCGTGGTACTGCATAGGCCATGAGCTCGCGTAAAGCTTTGCTTTCAACCAATCGGTAGGGCATCATTTCTAATTAGATTAGTTTGGCAATGTGGGCATTCAAAACCAGTGTACACGGATGAGAGGATGAGTACTTTCTTGTCCTACTCAGAGTCTCTGGTAGGGTGAGCTGGACTTGAGAGCTGCATATGGTGGAACATGCGGTGGACATGGCGGACTGAGAGAGGGTTGGTGATGGTGTTGGTGGTGTTGATGATGGCCTAGATTCAGTCTTTCGTAGCAATAACATTGTGATTCCATGACTGCTTTGCCCTTGTGACGACATCTCGACATTTGCTGCTGGTGGTGTGCTAACCGGTGGGCTTACAGTGGGGGAAGTGATGTAGCGTTGCTGACTACCTTCATTCGGAGCAGGTGCACATGTGGTATGTGAGGTTTGGTAGTCCGTCCATTCTTGCAAGTGCATGGTGGTTAAATGTCTAAGTATGCAACTGGTATTCAAACTTCTTAGATTTTTCCCTCGGCTAAAGGTCTTTGCGCACTTCTTACAGATAACTTTTGCCTGATCATTAGGATTTTGTTCAAAAAAGTGCCACACTGCACTCTTCCTACTATGGAAGACATTTTGAGACCTTGCACGCTGTGCTAATTTGACCGTCTGGCCAAGCTGTCCTGCAGCTCTTTTGTTTTTTGTAACACTCTTTTGGACTGCTACGATCCTGCCAGATAACAGCTGTTGCGATGTCGTTGCCTGCTGCAGATCCTCCTCCTCCTCTTCTGAGCTATTGGCAGCGACACCCTCTTCCCCCAATGGATGCCAATCTGGGTCAACAATTGGGTCATCTATCACCTCCTCTTCAATTTCATGTGTACCTTCCTCTGTGTCACCGTGTAAGGTGGTACAGTATGCGGGATGGGGCACCTGAGTTTCATCTGGGTCAGATTCTGGCTCAGTACACTACGAGGACAATGTAGTGCTCTGAGTGAATGTACCAGCAGAAAAATCTAGCAGTGGCTGTGCATCAGTGCACTCCATGTCAGATTCATCTTGGACTGGGGAATTCACGATTTGACTTGCTAACACAGGCATGGCATGTGCAAAGAGCTCCATGGAGCAATCGGTAGTGTGGCCTGCCACATCCTTCTCTTTTGGTAGGGGTGAAGGACACAAGGAAAGGTGTTGTTCCTGACCAGGAGCCTCCAATGACGACTCAGTGCTTTTATTTTTAGAAACTTCAGAAGAGGAGGAAAGAGAGCTGGAGGCTGTGTCAGCAATGTAAGCCAAAACTTGTTCCTGAAGCTCCGGCTTTAAAAGTGGTTTACCTACTCCCAGAAAAGAGAGCCTTCGAGGCCTTGTGGAGCCAGACAATGACGCAGGCTCAACACCTCCTGCCTTAGGTGCTATTGTGCTTTTTCCACTACCAACAGATGCAACACCACCACAACCACCATCGGGACCAGCTGGCAACCCCCGCCCACTTCCATGGCGTCTTCCACCATACTTGCTCATTTTTGTGAAAATGTACCCAAAATGCCATCAGCTATATGGTACTGTAAAACAAGTTAGAAGGTGTATCTACTATTGGTGAGAATTTGAATCTCACTATAAATTTGAGGACGCAGAACTATTGTCTCTGGCCCAGTCGAGATTACACCTCAATGTAACAGACTGAAATTGGATGGTGTATGACAAGGTGTAGGGTGTCTATAGGATTGGTGAGAATTTGAATCTCACTATAGATTTGAGGATGCAGAACTATTGTCTCTGATCCAGTAGAGATTACACCTCAATGTAACAGGCTGAAATTGGATGGTGTATGACAAGGTGTAGGGTGTCTATAGGATTGGTGAGAATTTGAATCTCACTATAGATTTGAGGATACAGAACTATTGTCTCTGATCCAGTAGAGATTACACCTCAATGTAACAGGCTGAAATTGGATGGTGTATGACAAGGTGTAGGGTGTCTATTGGATTTGTGAGAATTTGGATCTCACTATAGATTTGAGGACGCAGAACTATTGTCTCAGGCCCAGGGGAAATTACACCTCAATGTAACAGGCTGAAATTGAATGGTGTATGACAAGGTGGAGGGTGTCTATAGGATTGGTGAGATTTTGGATCTCACTAGAGATTTGAGGACGCTGACAATGATGCTCTCAGTCCAAGTATGGACGCAGGCAGCCTAATAAGCAGGACTCCTGCACAGTGCACACACAAAAGGGTGGAAAAATGAACGCTTGGTAACTGTGCAGAAAAGAGGAAGAAAAGTATTTTTGCTTTTAAAAAAGCAGTTTGCACAGCAGTGTGCAAACAGCAATGCAGCTATCAGGGAGCCTTATAAGGCAGCCTAATAACCAACAGAGCTGATTGCTCAAAAATAGAGCCTCCCCTGTCAGTGCACACAAACTGTTGTGTTGTAAGTGGAAATCGCTAACAGCAGAAGCAGTTTTTTGATTCTTCTTCCCTGCCTAATGCTCTCCCTACAGAATCATCATCATCATCAGCAGCTCTCCCTATGCTAAGATTGGCATAAGTAAGATGGCTGTCGGTGTTCACACCCTTTTATAGCCCCTGTGACGCCACACAAAGCCAGCCAATCACTTGCATGCCCTTCTTAAAGATGGTGGTGACCGATGCCTATGTCATCGCGTTGCCCACAGTGTGTGTCCTCCATCATTGGCTGAAAAAGGGCACTGGAAGCATCTTTTGAAACGTGACTTTGGCACTCAGGTCGCCGACCTCGTGGCCGACCTCACGCTATGGTCGGGTTTCGTTTCATGAAATCCAACTTCAGCGAAAGTCGGCAACTTTTGAATATGACCAACCCGTTTCGCTCAACTCTAATTGTTACTTTTGGGCATTTTCTGTCAAATGGTCCTCTCAAAGTCACTTCAAATGTGATGTTGTCTCTAAATAATTTGTTTTGTAAATTTTGTTGTAAGAATGAAAAATTGCTGATTAACTTTTAACCATTCTAAATTCCTAACAAACAAACAATTATGTTTAAAAAATTATGCCAAATGCTAATGTAAAGTAGATATGAGGTAAATGTTATTTATTTTATATTTTGTGTGGTATAACTATTTGGTTTAAGGGTATAAAATGCAAAGTTTGAAAATTGTGATTTTTTTCTTTTGCCAAATTTTTTATATTTTCATAACTAGAAGCAAATCATGTAGACCAAAATTTACTCCTAACTTGAAGTACAATATGTCATAAAAAAAGTCTCAGAATCGCTCGCAGCAGCTCATTCACAAGTGGTTCTCAGCCTGGATGGATGCATCTTGGCACCGTCCTGGTTGGAAACTATTTTTCCCCCAGACATGGATTACAGCATGGGACAGAACGACGGACAGGTATGGTATATTGTTGTATATTGCTGTTTTATTATTTTAGTTTTATTACAGGAGATCAAGGGCTTCTGTAGAGTTAGGCAAGGTGTCTGTTATCTTAGAATGTGACTGTGGGGTTTAGTAATGGGGGTGTCTTATTGATGCCTCTCCTTTACTAACCTCGGGGCTTGATGTCACCTGAAAATACAAAGGTGACATCAACCCCCTCAACTACCACCCCACTTGCTACTGCTACATGGCAAGTGGGAAGAGCCAGGCAAAGCAGCAAAAGCAGAATTGGCACATCTAATAGATGTGCCTTTTCTGGACAGTGCGGGCTGCTATTTTTAGGCTGGGGGGGCAATATCCATGGTCCCTTACCAGCCTGAGAATCAAGCCCTCAGCTGTCTGCTTTAGCAAGGCTGGTATTCTCAGGCTATTCTGGTATTCTCAAATGCCGTTTCTTTAATTATTTAATTACATAAACAGCGTTGGGACCCCTCTATTCTTGATAACTAGCCTTGCTGAACCTGACAGCAGAGGGTTGCAGCCCCAAGCTGTGAGTTTTGCCTGGCTGGATGGCAAAAATACAGGGGAACCCATGCCTTTTTTATTATTTATTTACAGTGCAGGAGCAGCTGATTAATACTCCCATCCGCCGCTCCTGCTCTCACTGTTATTAGCGGCTGCAGGTATCGGATGATGGGAGCAGTATTCTCATCAGCTGACACCAGTAACTGGAAATAAACTTTATACCTCGGATCACAGCTGAGTGCTCATGCTGACAGCGTGGGAACCGCAGCTCTCTCACCGATGGGGATGATTACACCGCCGATCAGAAGCGATGTTTGCCGCACTGTCATGCATATGTCAGCACAACAAACACCCGGTGTTCCGGCAGCAGAGCCTGAACAGTAACATGGACTTCCTGGTGAAGTTCATGGTCGGTGTCTGCGCCTGAAGAGTAGGTATTCGGTACGGACACCAAACTTTACTGTTCAGGTTCCCCCATCTCTAGTCAAGACTGATAGAATAGAATTAACAGCAGGGCACATAGCAGATGTACAGACATGCTACAAGTACCTCAACATCCCACAGGGATATGGCAACCATGATGAGTAGGCAAGGAAGGCAGCAACATCCAAATACCATCAAAGGTTAAGAGAGATCCTGAAGAGCCAGCTCAATGGGAAGAATAAATTCCATGCCATCAATACATATGCCCTACCAGTTATCAGATCCCCTGCTGGCATAATGTGCTGACCAAAAGAAGAGATGGAACCTGCAGATGTGAAGACACGAAAGCTCCTCACAATGCATGGAGGTCTCCATCCGAAGTG
The DNA here is from genome assembly GCF_039654945.1 of Dendrobates tinctorius. Classification (NCBI taxonomy): domain Eukaryota; kingdom Metazoa; phylum Chordata; class Amphibia; order Anura; family Dendrobatidae; genus Dendrobates; species Dendrobates tinctorius. The sequence goes on along the minus strand of NW_027361690.1, from coordinate 105,050,538 downwards.
TAACACCCACAGATTGTATACCAACAGAATGGAGGGTGGTTGAGGCCTGATAAGCATCCAAGCCACCATCATGGATGAAACAAGGAGTATCCAGGAATACATCAGAAAAATGTCACCAAAAGATGAGATGCTGAGAGAATGCCTAAGGCAGCAACAACGGCAGATCTGGAAGGAGTAACATGAGCACGAAGCGCCATGGCAAGACAAGCCGCTGCATTGGATGTACCATCATCAGATAATGGAGGTGGCTAACATGGAGAAATCCTACCATTGGCTGGAGAAAGCTGACTTGGAGACAGCACAGAGGCACTATTCATAGCGGCACAAGAGCAAGCACTAAGTACCAGATCCATAGAAGCAGGAATCTAGCACGCAAGACAAGACCCAAGGTGCAGACTATGCAAAGAAATCTCAGAAGCAGTCCAACACATAGTGGCAGGATGCAAATTGCGATCAGGGACAGCGTATACTGAACGGCACAACCAAGTAGCAGGAATTGTGTACAGGAACATCTGCACAGCATATCAGCTAAGTCCCCCTAAGTCCAGGTGGGAGACCCCAGAGAAAGTGATGGACAATGAAAGGGCTAAAATCTGGTGGAACTTCAAGATCCAGACGGATAAGCAGATGTTGGCTAACCAACCAGACATTGTGATAGTAGACAAGAATCAGAAGACAGCAATGATAATGGATGTGGCAGTGCCAAGTGACAGCAACATCAGAAAGAAGGAATATGAGAAGCTAGAGAAATACCAGGGCCTCAAAGGAGAACTGGAGAAGATGTGGAAGGTGAAGGCAACAGTGATTCCAATGGTGGAGCACTTGGAGCAGTGACCCTTAAAGGGAATCTGTCACCAATTTTTTTGCCTATAAGCTGCCAGCACCGCCATCAGGGGCTTATCTACAGCACTAAAGAATGCTGTAGATAAGCCCCCGTTGTAACCTGAAAGAGAAGAAAAAGAAGTTATATTATATATTATATAAAGAAGTTATATTATACTCACCCAGGGGCGGTCCGGGTCCGGTTTGGGTCCGGAGGGAGTTGCGGTCCGGTCCGGCACCTCCCATGTTGTAGCGATGACGTCCTCTTCTTTCCTGCCCGTCGCGGCTCTGGTGCAGGTGCACTGCTCTGCCCTATTGAGGGTAGAGCAGAGTACTGCAGTGTGTAATGTAGATAAGCCCCTGATGGCAGTGCTGGCAGCTTATAGGCAAAAAAATTGGTGACAGATTCCCTTTAAGTTGGAAGAACGGCTACAACATATCTAATACATCTAAGGCTACTTTCACACTAGCGTTTTTGAGCGCAGCGACGGCCTGCGCACGGCCGCCGCTAAGCCCCGCCCCCTGCCGCGCCTCCTCCGGTAGCTCCGCCTACCGGCGCAAGACGCTGCGTGCGCCCTGCGTCCCCTATCTTTATCACTGGGGCGCAGGCCGTGCGCAGTATGCATTTGGCGGCGCATGCGCCTTTTTGACGGTGCGCCAGCACAACCAAACTGCAGCAGGTTGCGTTTGGCGCAGGTCGGCGCACTGTCAAAAGGACGCATGCGCCGCCAAATGCATACTGTGCACGGCCTGCACCCCCAGTGATAAAGATAGGGACGCAGGGCGCATGCAGCGTCATGCGCAGGTAGGCGGAGCTACCGGAGGAGGCGCGGCAGGGGCGGGGCTTAGCGGCGGCCGTGCGCAGGCCGTCGCTGAGCTCAAAAACGCTAGTGTGAAACTAGCCTAACAAATAGGAAAGGAACACACATTACAGGTAAAACTATGAATAAAACTAGTAAGTGAGAAGGGGAATGGGTTAAAGGAAGGAGAGAGGAAAAAATACCCACATCCTTTTCACCAACAAGAGATCAAATAATAATTTTAAAGAGTGTGAAAAGGGGAAAAAACGGGGGATGAAGAGCTGGTGAGGCGACTGAAGTCAAACAGCAGCCTTCTTATTTGGTCAAGCAGATATCAAAAAGATAGATGTGAATACTTTAGACAGTACATAGCAGAAGCTTAAGTTCTAGAATTTTTTTAACAGGATGTTGGAGAGAAACATGTCCATGCTAATGGCACAGGAGAGTCTACAGACTGTGCCCTATGCAGTTACATGCATCATACAGGCAGCTGGATAACTTATGATTGCTGGTTGGAAATGTAATGGCCCTGCATATACAGAAATCTAGAAGCCGTTGATGTGGATTTATTTTTGATTTGGGTAGATTTACCCCTGTGCGCACTGTGGCCAGTCCTGATTAGACAGAGTCTTATTGAGCGCTCAAAGGAAAAGAGGAAGCTACACTTAGTTAGCAACAACTCATTCCAGCAGAACTCTGGAAGTTTATTCTTATTCATGGTCTTTTATCAGTTCGTATAAAGGAGTGGTTACTCATTAACATAAAGGCTTTACTTCTTAGCTAATTGGTCAGTTTAAATGCATGAACATATATGGGTGTCCGACCTGGGGTTACTTAGACACCACGTGATTTACTGTCCGGAGTCTTGCACTTGTCAGCAAGTCTCCAATATCGGCCGGACCACCTGGCCTGAGTTCCTCATTCCCTATGTCTGCTACATATTTCTCAAGTCACAAGACAATAAGATGACTGGGTAGCAGGTTATTTCTACCAACTAGTTATAAGGTTCAAACTGTGAATATGTATCTGTGTGCATATAAGAATATATAAGAGTTCATAAGTATATAGCAGTATATGGAGTATATAGCCTATAGCAGGCAAGTGAGATCTATATGAAATACATATACATATATATTTCCATAACAATCCCCCCTTAGATATCACTTGCCCTAAAATCCTGCTCCTGGCCCAAAGCGCTGCAACTCTTTTATGCTGCCAGTGGACTGACATATGCCTAGTGCATACATCCTCCTCTGTACAGACTTTTGCAAATGGGCGGTCAGGAGATCTGTCCCTAAAGGGGGTGTGGTGCAATGTGATCAAAGTCTCTTAGCAGTTTATGCAGTCATTGCATGTGTATTCTCTGTCAGGTAGGTAATTTATTCAGTCAGGGAGGTCATCCACAGCATCATTCCTGCTCAGGTGTATCTTCTGGTACGAAGGCCTTTTCGTGCAATGCGATGCGTGGATCCAGGTGGGGTTTCTCCGTCCAGGTCGGTGGCGTCGGCACTTGTAGAAGGGCCATCGGATCTGGGATTGAGTGCTTCTCTTTACGGACTTTTTTTTCACCAACTCTCAGCAGTCTCCTGACTTCAGGACGTGAATACCAGGCACCGAAACTGTACCTGGCAATGAAGGAGAAAACTCGAGAATGGATATTAGCAAGATTCTTGATAAATTCAATTACACATGCAGACAAAGTATCATATTGCATAGTCAACTGCTAAGTAAAGAATACCCCAAAACTGGGTTTTTTACCCAAATAAAGTCTCATATTGGTGACAGCTTTTTTCTGAGCCTACGGGAGTGTCTAATGCCAGGGTTTGTCTGTCTCTTGGGCAAATTTTTTAGCATGCTGCTCTTAAGTGTCCCACCTAGTCTATGGTGTGGGATGGTGAGTAGTGTGTAGGCCTAAGTCTGACCCTACTGCTGATCAGGTCTCTTGTGTCAGGTTTGCTGTGTATGCGGGTCCCTGATCACTTGCTATTGCTATTGGAAAACCCCATATCTGCACACTATTTTTGAGAGTAGCTTTTTTGCAGTACTCTTCGCCAACTGGTTCCTTACTGGGAAGTTTTCAGGCCAGACGATGTGGGGGAACTTTTCCCGCTTATCCGATGTTAAATTTGTCGGAGGCCAAACAGCTGCTGGGAATCTTTGCTGTTAAGGTGTGAGTTGAGTCCAATCAGGTCATTCATCTGTATCTTCAATTCTGTGTGGGGGCCATGTGCCCATTGAACCACCGTAGGGTACACACTTTGAGATAGACTGGGTCTGTCTTGAGGTAGACGTTTTGAGGTAGACGGTTTGAGGTAGACGGTTTGAGGCAGACGTTTTGATGTAGACGGTTTCTTGGAGCCCAGTGCTTTTGGCCTTCAGCATCCAGCTTTCCTTCTCCTCCTTCCGAGTCTGATCCTGTTACCTCTTGTACAGGTTTCCGGAAGTCATTTTGTCAGGTTTAGTGACTAGGTTGTGGCAATTGACATTCTCTGAGCTGATTGTGGGATTTTAGCTGAGGTTTCGTCTCTGTCCGCGCCTCCCTCTGTATGAAGACTCGGGTTAGTCTGTGTCAGAGGAGGACTTGGGACTCTTTGCATTGGTACAGATCCAGCCGGTATTCTCCGGGGATGAGGGGGAAAGGTCAAAACTGTTGTAGCCTTGGGATGCCTTCGGACTCATGCAGCTCGTCTTTGGGGAGTGTTGCCATGGACTGCAAATCGTAGGACTGTGCTGGAGAAGAAGCTTCCCCACGAGAGGGTGGTGGAGGACAATCTTCTGGAATGTTCTCCATCAAATACGTCCTTTCTGGTAAAGGTGGGCACCATTCTTCTGCCTCAGAATTTATATCCACGTCAGAGTCTTCATCCTGGAAGTGATTCAGCTTGTTGGCTGGTGGAGGAGGAGGCAGCACTTCTGTCCAATTAAGAGATGGCATCATCAACGGTTTTCCCATTGACTTCTGTTTGCCAGGTTTTCTCGTCTTCAGTCGTCATGTAGTAGCCGTCCGGCTCTACGACCTCTCCCATTTTCCATATTGTCTTCCTCTGGCTGCTTTTTTGGCTGCCACGTCTGCCATGTTGATACCCCGTGTCTCTACTGTGTTCAGTTTTCCGTGTGCCTTGACCTTCAACACTGCCACCACTTTTAGTAGTTGAAGAGTGTCCAGCAGGTCTCTGATGGCTCCATGGTGCTTCACGGTCGATCCGCTTGCTGTGATGAAGTTTCTTGCAGCCCAGATGGGTCCGAAGTCGGGTGCCATGTCATGCGAGTACCTGGAAGTTTTTGTTCTTCGCAATCTGGCAGGTCTTTCATCAGCTCTATTAGCTCCGCTTCTTGGGCTCTTGGGCTGACAACCTTCTGGACCATAGAATGTCTTGATTGCTGGTCGCTGCACATCCCCTGTGGAACCTTCCTTCATCATCTGCAAAACTGGAGCCATCTACGGTATCTTGCAGATTTTTCATCTGAGGGTCCGTATCCGCATCCCCCCTTGGGAGTGGGAGTAGAGACAGGTAACGGCTGCGAGCACTGAAGAGTAGTGGAGAGCAGCCTTGTCAGGAGGGCGTGTGCTGCGGGTATTGTTTTCATGCAGGAGGGCCCCCCCCCCTTGCAACTGGATCCAGGCCGGCTGAGAGGTAGTCTAGAGGCCCTTGGTTTTCCTCCGTGGGTCTGTTTTAACCCTGGCCAGTAGCATGACCTTCTCCATCTTGGTCCTTCTTTTTCCGTTTTGGTCAGGACGGGATGGCTTCTCGTAGTCAGGGAGGCCTAGAGTTGGCGCAGAGACTATGAAGTCTTTCAGTTTCCTGTACGAGATGAAGGTTGCAATGCGTTGATGCAATTGTACAGAGGCTGCATTTAGAGTTGAGCGACTTTTGGTTTTTTAGGGTCGCGTTTCGTTTCGTGAAACCCGACTTTTCCAAAAGTCAGGTCGAGCAAGATCGTCCGATTATAGGGAAAAGTCGGGGTCGTCCCGAAACACGAAACCCAATGTAAGTCAATGGGGAATAAAAGTCGGCAGTGAGAGGAGGACAGGAAACACACCAACAGTGCCCATTTGAATGCCAAAAGCATCAATTCTTCTTACTTAAGCTTGTCAACCTTAATTAACTTCATAATACAAGTTACGCACTGAAAAATGGGGGTTATTTGGCTACAGATGTGGGGGGGAGGGCTGGCTCCAGGTTTTCATGTGCCCTGGGCGAAAGAGCGCCCCTTCAACACATACCACAACTCATCATGCTCCGATACGGCAGAGAAATAGCGGTATAGTACAATGAAAAATACTTCACTTTTTACATCTCATGACGAGGCCCATGTATTTCTCCATACAGAATCATTGGTCCCATATAATGTTTGAAACAGTATATGATGAGCTCCACATAATGCTACAGTATATGTTGGTCCCCATGGATGAAGCTCCACTGTCTTATGGGCCCAAATAATGCTCCAAACATAATGGGCCCCATTTCTAATGATCTAGTGTATAATGGGCCCTGTAAATGCTGCTTCAGTGTCTGATGTCCACCTTTGGAATGTTCCAGTGTATGGTGGGCCCCATCTATCATTCTCCAGAGTATAGTGCTCCCCAAAAATTGCTGTCCCAAAATTGAAAACAATCAAATAAGTCTCCTCGCTAGGGAATCCCTGTACTTGTCTGGACTCCTCGTCGTCCCCATCTTCCATCTCACTGCACAGTATTTCAACTTTGCAAGTACTGTGATCCTGAGCAAGCAGGGGGGGCCCACTCATTGGCGACGGCACTGGCACAGGGCCCCTGATAGTACGGTGGTGTGTCTGATGGCGGGTGGGCCGAACCTGCACTTTCATCTGCAGCTTCCTCTTTGTCACCGTGTAAGATGGAACTGTATATGGGAAGGGTAACCTGAGTTTCATCAGGGTCAGATTCAGGCCGTGTAGTGTGCGAGGGGAATGTAGTGGTCTGGGTCAATGTACCAGCAGATTCATCGAGCAGTGGCTGGGCATCAGTGCACTTGTGTCGCCCCCAGGAGTACGGTCGCCACAGTGGCATTACCTTCTTCCTAGGGAGTGTGATGTCATGCTTGGGAGCAACGAACGATCTCTCTAGCAGGTTAACTGATTGGGCGGCGTTATTCCCACGAGTCATGACCCTCCAAACAGCGTTCATGAAGGCAAAGTGTTTGTTTTACGTGGGCAGTATGGTTGCAAAGCTGAACCTTAAAGGAATGTCCAGAAGGGCACCACCAGGAGTGGAGCCTACGGTTAAATTCGACTCCACCTGGGAAACCTCAACCATGCCAGCTACAAAACAGATGCACACATTGCAAGCTTAATTCCGTTAACGAACGAGACTCCGTCAAGCCCCACGGTCCGAGTCCGGCTTACTAGAGGAACACGTGAGGCTCTGGCACATGAGATTGGCCAATAACTGGTGTGTCATGCCCTTACATGTCCGTGGCTGCATGTGCGCTACACTGAAAAGGCCAGCGTTTGTCGCTTACAGGTGCAGATAACCCGCTGAACAACGTTAGTGATGGGGATCACTGATTACAATTATTACCCGCGAACAATGATTTCCCAGTAAGTGCAGGTCAACCGCAGTTCCGGAATTAGGCCTAACCGTCATTCCTGAAAAAATGAACAACTTACGTATGCAAACCACAGGTGCTGTAGCTTGCTTAACAGCTCGCCAGCCGTTCTCACGCCCAGTATGGATTACACGTGATTGCACAAAGGTGAGAAAGGGTACCGTATCCCCAGATAACATGTATGGATAGCGTACACATTCAAAATATATGTCTATACATCAGGAGGCAGGCTTAGATGGTGTTAGGCCCAGTATGGATTGCACGTGATTGCACAAAGAATAGAAAGGGTACCGTATCCCCAGATAACATGTATGGATAGCGTACACATTCAAAATATATGTCTATACATCAGGAGGCAGGCTCAGACGGTGTTAGGCCCAGTATGGATTGCATGTGATTGCACAAAGGTTAGAAAGGGTACCGTATCCCCAGGTAACAGGTATTTTACAGGTATGGATAGCGTACACATTCAAAATATATGTCTATACATCAGGAGGCAGGCTCAGACGGTGTTAGGACCAGTATGGATTGCACGTGATTGCACAAAGGTTAGAAAGGGTACCGTATCCCCAGATAACATGTATGGATAGCGTACACATTCAAAATATATGTCTATACATCAGGAGGCAGGCTCAGACGGTGTTAGGCCCAGTATGGATTGCACGTGATTGCACAAAGGTTAGAAAGGGTACCGTATCCCCAGATAACATGTATGGATAGCGTTCACATTCAAAATATATGTCTATACATCAGGAGGCAGGCTCAGACGGTGTTAGGCCCAGTATGGATTGCACGTGATTGTAAAAAGGTTAGAAAGGGTACCGTATCCCCAGATAACATGTATGGATAGCGTACACATTCAAAATATATGTCTATACATCAGGAGGCAGGCTCAGACGGTGTTAGGCCCAGTATGGATTGCACGTGATTGCACAAAGGTTAGAAAGGGTACCGTATCCCCAGATAACATGTATGGATAGCGTACACATTCAAAATATATGTCTATACATCAGGAGGCAGGCTCAAACGGTGTCAGGCACAGTATGGATTTGACGGCCCAGACTACACAGCGGAGGAGCAGGGAGAGGTAAAGATTGCAAATGCTGGGGCCCTGCCCAAGCAAGGGGGGCCCACTCGTGGGCGTCGGTACTGGCACTGTGCCCCTCATAGTACGGCGGTGTGTCTGACGGCGGGTGTGCACCACCACCGTCAGAGACACTTGATTGCACTATGAGGGACCCTGTGCCAGTGCCTGCGCCCAAGAGTCGGCCTACCCACCTGTCCAGGGCAACGGCACTCGCACGGTGTCGTGCGCTAGGTGGTGACCCTGGCCATGGGGGGGAGGCAGCACAGTTAGGGAGTTTTAGAAAGTGGCATATGTTGATGTTGGACCTTCAGCTGATGCAAAGGGTGAAATAGGTCAAGTCCCAGGAAGAGGTGGACCAAAGCAAGCCATTTTTCTGTCACCCTATGTGTCATCAGGGGAAGGTGGGACAAAATCCTTGGAAACCCATGCGTGGTTCATTTTAATGAAGGTTAGATCATCCACATTTTGGGTTGACAGACGGGTCCTTTTTTCTGTCAGGATTGATCCAGCTGCACTGAAGACTCTTTCCGATAGCACACTTGCAGCTGGGCAAGCGAGCTCCTGTAAGGCATATTGTGCCAATTCAGGCCAGGTGTCCAGTTTAGCGGCCCAATAGTCAAAGGGGAATGACCTGTGTGGGAGAACATCGATATTGGAGGAAAAGTAGTTTGTAACCATAGCTGACAACTGCTGTCTCCTGTCACTTTCCATCGATGCAGTATTACCAGTTGTGTGAGCGGTACTTGAAAAATCAGTCCACAACATTGTCATGAAACCCCTGTCTCCAACGCCACTTCTGCTGTGTGCACCACGAACACCTCTGCCAAGCTGACCCCGGCCCGTACGGCTCGTGTGAGAACCATCACCGATGCTGTGTGCTGGGAATGCCTCAAGCAACCGATTTACCAGAGTTGCTTGTTTATTAGCCAATATTAGGTCAAGGTTCTCCTGTGGCATGATGTTTTGTAATTTGCCTTTATAGCGTGGATCCAGGATGCTGGCCAACCAGTAGTCGTCATCGTTCATCATTTTGGCAATGCGGGGGTCCCTTTTTAGGATCTGCAAGGCATAATCTGACATGTGGGCCAATGTTCCCGGTGTCAATGATGCACTGCGAGTGCTGGTTGGAGGAGCACTTTCTGGCAAATCCACATCCCTCCAGTCACGCACAAACCCTGTACCAGACCTTGCCACGCCAACATTTTCACTTGCCCCACGAGATGCATCCTCCTCCCCTAAGTAATCATCCCCATCATCCTCCTCCTCCTCCTCCTCTTCTTCCTCCACCTCGTCCAGGAGAGGTCCCTGAGCAGACAATGGCTGAATGTCATCAAGGATTCCCTCCTCCTCTTCCTCCTCATCAACATTGGCTGCAGACGCCTGCTCCTTAAGGTGCGTCAAAGTTTGCATGAGCAGACGCATAAGTGGGATGCTCATGCTTAGGATGGCGTCGTCTGCGCTTACCAGCCTTGTGCATTCCTCAAAACACTGAAGGACTTTACAGAGGTCTTTCAGCTTCGACCACTGCACACCTGTCAACTCCATGTCTGCTCTCAAAGTGCCTGGCCGTGTATCCTCCCACAAATGCATTATGGCCTGCCTCTGCTCGCACAGCCGCTCCACCATGTGCAGGGTGGAGTTCCACCTTGTTGCAATGTCGATAATGAGGCGGTGGTTGGGAAGGTGGAGCAATCGCTGCAGCTTCTGCATACGAACGGAGTGTACAGGCGACCGGCGGATGTGCGCGCACAGTCTTCGCACCTTCTGGAGCAGGGCTGTTAACTCCGGATAATTTTTGAGGAAGCACTGCACCACCAGGTTCAAGGTGTGAGCCAAGCAAGGTATGTGGCTGAGTTTTGAAAGGGCTATGGCTGCCACAAAATTATGGCTGTTATCACTAACTACCTTGCCTGCCTCAAGATGTACACTGCCCAGCCATGACTCAGTTTGTCGCTTCAAGTACTCGGCCAGCACCTCGGCGGTGTGTCTGTCGCCCAAACACATCATCTGCAACACAGCCTGCTGACGCTTTCCACTAGCTGCTCGATAGGGGGACACCTCGTGTGCAACAGTGGCAGCTGCAGATGGAGTGCTCGTACGACTGCGCTCTGTAGACGAGCTTTCGCTTCTGGAGGAGGAGGAGGAGGAGGGTCGAACGCCTACAGCCAACTGTTTCCTATACCGTGGGCTAGGCAGCACTGTCCCACCACCGCTGTCCCCTGTGGACCCTGCATCCACCACATTAACCCAGTGCGCAGTGATGGACACGTAACGGCCCTGGCCATGCCGACTGGACCATGCATCAGTTGTGAGGTGCACCTTTCCGCTCACTGACTGCTTGAGTGCATGGACAATGCGGTCTTTGAGGGCTGGGATGGCTTTGCGAGAGAAGAAGTGGCGACTGAGTAGGTCATAGCGTGGTACTGCATAGGCCATAAGTTCGCGGAAAGCTGAGTTTCCACCAACCGAAAGGGCATCATCTCAAACGAGATTAGTTTGGCAATGTGGGCGTTCAAACCCAGTGTACGCGGATGAGAGACTGAGTACTTTCTTGACCTACTCATAGTGTCTGGGAGGGTGAGCTGGACTTGAGAGCTGCATATGGTGGAAGTAGCCGTGGACAGGGCGGACTGAGAGAGGGTTGATGATGGTGATGGAGTTGGTGTTCTTTCTGATGGCCTAGAATCAGTCTTTCGTTGATATAACAGTGGGATTCCCTGACTGCTGTGGCCTTGCAACGACACCTCAACATTTGCTGCTGTGCTAACCGGTGGGCTTACAGTGGGGGAAACAATGTAGCGTTGCTGACTACCTTCGTTGTGATCAGTTGCACATGTGGCACTTGAGGTTTGGTGTTGTGTCCACGCTTGCAAGTGCATGTTGTTTAAATGTCTAAGCATGCAACTGGTATTCAAATTTTTCAGATTTTTCCCTCGGCTAAAGGTCTTTGCACACTTCTTACAGATAACCTTGGCCTGATCATGAGGATTTTGTTCAAAAAAGTGCCACACTGCACTCTTCCTACTTTAGCAGACATTTTGCGGCCAAGCACGCTGTGATCTTTTGACCCTCTGGACAAGCTGTCCAGCAACTCTTTTGATGTTTGGAACCTGTCTTTGGAGTGCTCCGGGCCTGCCAGATAACAGCTGTTGAGATGTCAATGTCTGCTGTGGATGCTCCTCATCTGAGCTATTGGAAGCAGCACCCTCTTCCCCCAATGGATGCCAATCTGGGTCAACAACTGGGTCATCCATCACCTCCTCTTCAATGTCATGTGCACCTTCCTCTGTGTCACCGTGTATGGTGGTATAGTGTGCGGGAAGGGGCACCTGAGTCTCATCAGGTTCAGAATCTGGCTCTGTACACTGCGAGGACAATGTAGTGCTCTGAGTGAATGTACCAGCAGAATCATCCATCAGCGGCTGTGCATCAGTGCACTCCATGTCGGATTCATCTTGGCCTGGGTAATTCACCATTTGACTTGATAATCCAGGCATGGTATGTGAAAACAGCTCCATGGAGTAATCAGTAGTATGGCCTGCGTCATCCTTCAATCTTGGTTGGGGTGAAGGACACAAGGAAACGTGTGGTTCATGAACATGAGCCTCCAATGACGACTCAGTGCTTTTACTTTTTACAACTGAAGAAGAGGAGGCGATAGAGCTGGATGCTGAGTCAGCAATGTAAGACAAAACTTTTTCCTGATGCTCTGGCGTTAAAAGCGGTTTGCCAACTCCTAGAAAACTAAGCCTTCGAAGCCTTATGGAGCCAGACGATGACGCAGGCTCAACACCTCCTGCATTCGGTCCTATTTTGCTCTTGCCACTACCATCAGATCCACCACCAACACCATCATTACCAGCTGCCAACCCCCGCCCAATTCCACGGCCTCTTCCACCAGCCTTCCTCATTTTTGGTAGAAATGTAGACAAAATCCAACAAACTATATAGTAATGTAAAACAAGGTACAAGGTGTCTATAGGACAGGGGAAATTTTGAATTTCTGCTCACACTAGTGGACACTGGAAACTTTTGGATTGTGTGAGGCCCACTGAATATCTGAGCGCTATGTCACAGTCTCGATGGCACAGCTGTGACCAAAGTGACTAGAGGATAAGTGAGATTTTGAATTTCTGCAGACACTTGTGGACACTGGACACTTTTGGATTGTGTGAGGCTCACTGAATATCTGAGCGCTATGTCACAGGCTCGATGGCACAGCTGTGACCAAAGTGACTAGAGGATAAGTGAGATTTTGAATTTCTGCAGACACTTGTGGACACTGGACACTTTTGGATTGTGTGAGGCCCACTGAATATCTGAGCACTATGTCACAGGCTCGATGGCACAGCTGTGACCAAAGTGACTAGAGGATAAGTGAGATTTTGAATTTCTGCTCACACTAGTGGACACTGGACACTTTTGGATTGTGTGAGGCCCACTGAATATCTGAGCGCTATGTCACAGACTCGATGGCACAGCTGTGACCAAAGTGACTAGAGGATAAGTGAGATTTTGAATTTCTGCAGACACTTGTGGACACTGGACACTTTTGGATTGTGTGAGGCCCACTGAATATCTGAGCGCTATGTCACAGGCTCGATGGTACAGCTGTGACCAAAGTGACTAGAGGATAAGTGAGATTTTGAATTTCTGCTCACACTAGTGGACACTGGACACTTTTGGATTGTGTGAGGCCCACTGAATATCTGAGCGCTATGTCACAGGCTCGATGGCACAGCTGTGACCAAAGTGACTAGAGGATAAGTGAGATTTTGAATTTCTGCAGACATTTGTGGACACTGGACACTTTTGGATTGTTTGAGGCCCACTGAATATCTGAGCGCTATGTCACAGGCTCGATGGCACAGCTGTGACCAAAGTGACTAGAGGATAAGGGAGATTTTGAATTTCTGCAGACACTTGTGGACACTGGACACTTTTGGATTGTGTGAGGCCCACTGAATATCACAGCGCTATGTCACAGGCAGAAATTGGCTAGTGTATCACAAACTACAAGGTGTATGTAGAATTGGGCAGAGTAGGAATCTCCCTAGAGTGCAGGTCTGTAAGAACGGAACATGTCCTCGACTTATTCTCACAGAGTGACACAGATAGCTTCACTGTAGCTGTGATAACAGCCGTTACATGGTACTGTGTGAGGAGCGTACATCGCTGTATGGTGTGAAAAAATGCACGCTCAGTACCTCAGCAGGACAAAAAAAAAAATTGGGATTGCTTTTAAAAAAGCAGTTTGCAGCTCAGTACCTCAGCAGGACAAAAAAAAAAAATTGGGATTGCTTTTAAAAAAGCAGCTTGCAGAGCAGTGGATAAACAGCAATGCAGCTGTCAGGAAGCCTTAGAAGGCAGCCCAACAACCAACACCACTGATACACCACAATATAGCCTCCCCTTGCACTGCACACACAGTGACTGGTGTGTTGTACAGGCACAATTGCTAGCAGCAGAAGCATTTTTTTTTTCTTCTTCCCTGCCTAACACTCTCCCTACAGAATCAGCAGCAACCTCTCCCTATGCTAAGATCGGCAGAAGTAAGATGGCGGTCGGCGTGCACGCCCTTTTATACCCCCTGTGACGCCCACCAAAGCAAGCCAATCACTTGCAGGCCCTTCTGAAAGATGGTGGTGACCCATGCCTATGTCTTCACGTTGCCCACCGTGTCCGTGGATCCTGATTGGCTGAAAAAGAGCGCAAAACAAACTTTTGAAACGCGACTTTGGCACGTAAGTCGCCGACCTCGTGGCCGACCTCATCCTAGGGTCGGGTTTCGTTTCATGAAACCCGACTTTGCCAAAAGTCGGCGACTTTTGAAATTTTTCGACCCGTTTCGCTCAACTCTAGCTGCATTAAGTCTGGAGCACCAGTAATCCAAGTTCTGCAGTATGAGACTAGACTAAGGAAGGCATGCATCTTCGGAGTTGTTGAGGGAGCCATCTTCTCCTCCGCGGTCTTCCGGTCATCTGTCAAGTATTTCGTCCAGTGGGCGATACGGTGTCTTCAGGAACTTGCTTTTGATACCACTGGACTCTGTTTTGCAGAACTTACGTTGCTGCTCCATCAGGTAGAGTAGAGGAGACATGGAGAGCGCTGTGCAGGCAGCGATGTCGATGACTTCTGCATGCGCCGCAATCCGGTTGATGGGGATGGAGGACAATGCTCTGACGAGCTGTGAAAGGCTGTTCCGGGCCCTCTTGGTCATCACTGTCCATTTGTTCCTCACCCCCCTCGTACGTTTTCAGGAACTGGTCATCCAGGTGAGGGGGAACATTGAGGGGAGCTTCTGGCAGATCCATTGCAGTGAGCACCTTTGCTGTGGCTGGCACTGTCAGCAGAGTGTGCAAATCTGGCACAACTGGGGTTTCAAACACGGTTGCTTCGCTCACAGTCCTCAGGTTATGCACCATTTAATCTGATCTGGTTCTCCTTTCACAGTCTTCCTCTTGATCGAGAGACGCTGGGACCGCATGATGATTCCCGTGGGTGAGGCGGCTCAATCTGGCCTTGCTCTTCACAGTGTCGTGAGTGACTCCCATCTTCTGGCACAGGGTCGGCAGGAAACCAGCCTTTTGCTGGCATCCTCTTCGTCAGAGATGACGTCCAGCTGAGCTTTCTTGCTCTCACAGGGGGTCTTTTTGCTGGGGCATCTTCTTTACCAGCCAGCAGCAGTTCCTTTCACCCAGCTTGATTTCAGGTCAGCATCTTGTTAACCAATTTGAGGAGCTGAGTGGCTGCCTTCTGGTCCAGGGCCTGGATTAACTTCAGGGAGCACCTTCAGAATCTTGTCCAAGAAGATCCTCTGGCGCTGGAGCCGGAAGCAGTGCAGCCATTTCACGAAGCGGGTGTGGTCCCTCTGGGTTGAGAGTTTTCCTGGCTCTTGCCAAAGTTCTTAGGCTGTTTCTTGAACAGCAGTTCCACTTAGACCTCCAGTTGGTCAGAGGCAGTTTAGCTCTGGTGATGAGCTGCGGATGCTGGGCCTTCTGAGCGTCCGGGGTTGTAGACTTGAGTGACACCCGCACTGGCGCAACTTGAAGTCTTGAAGTCTCCCTTGGGCCATAGGCTTCTGGGTGCTATGTCCAGCACCTCCTTGGGTAGGCTTGCACCGGTTATTGTAGGGCCACCAGCATGGGCATGATTGATTCTTCTTGGGTCTGAGGTGGAGAAGAGGTCAAGGTCACATCTTCTTGGGACACTTTAGTCACCTTCAGTTCCTGCAGTAGGTCTCCGCTCATCAGGTGGGGTGGGCAGGTCTCCACCGTAAACTGGAACAGGATGGAGTATCCTGGCTGTGTCCACATGCTCAGGGGCTTGCAAGCTGGGGAATGTCTGTCTCGACCTTTAATCCCCATACAAGACACAGAGTGTTCTGATAGACTGGTGGGGTCGGGGATTTTCACTTCTGACTGCACCAGTGTCCACAATAAAAAAATATGACAGCCCCCAGTGATTTGAGGTATTGGGTCCGCTGGTGGGGTTTCACATGCCAGGGGCGTGACGTCTGGCGGACCTGGTTTGCCTCTGTCCTATGGACAGGGTTCTTCATTGTCTTCTGTGTTTCTTTCTTGGCCTATTCCTCTGCGGGATGACCTGGGTTGCCGGGGTGCTGTGCACTGGTTCTGGAAATGGCCAAAGTTGCCACAGTTGAAACACCTGCCAGCTCTCCTAACTCTGTGTGATAGTTGCTCCTCCATGTCAGTGGCCACCACAGGAGGGCCTGTCCTCCGTACTCCTGGGAGGGACTCAATTCTTCTGGCTACTGTAAGCAGGACATCTACTGCTATTGTCCTGTACTCAGGCCTGGCCACTATCAGTAGTTTCTTGATTGGTTCTCTTAGTCCATGCACAAAGGCCTGTGCCAACATCTGTCCGTGTATCTGATCATGAATGGTGAAGTCTAAACCTTGGAATACTTGCCTCACTCTGCCATGAAACTCGTCTACAGACTCTGTCTCGGCTTGGCTCATGTTATGCAGGCTGAGTGCTTGTCTGGCGTTGGCCCACTCTCTAAGCTGTTCAATTAGCTTTGATCCTGATTCCCAGGAATGCACATCTAATTCTGATGGAAGCTTGAAGTGTTCCTTCATGATTGGCCAGAATGTTTCACCTGCTTTAATCTCCATTATGGACCAGAGATCACTCCAGGTTGCAGCATATGTCTGCTGGCTCTGCTGCATTCTTGGTAAAATGGCATGGGGTCCATATCTGGGTCTGGCAGATTTTTCAGAATACTGAACACCTGACTAGGGGTGAAGGGCACATAGTGTAAGAGTTCTGGCTCTATCTGCCCCTGCCTACTATGCAGCATAATCTCCTCTTCATGTTCATCAGAGAAGGAACTGTGCCACTGTGTGATTTGTCTTTCTGTGTGTGTGTACTTCCCCCCCTGAGACTGGAGCTCCGTGTGGCACATAGGATCTTCAGTCTCAGCAAGTGCAGTTTCTGATGGCCCACACCTCCCTTCTGCTATTTGTTGTATCGGGAGGGTACCTGTGTTGTCATGTGTGGGGAGTGATTCACTTTCTTCTCCAGGTGTTATAACTGTCTCTTTAGAGAGAGTGCCTTGTGGAACTAGGGACACCTCATTGTCTAGATCTGGCACTGGGCCAGCGGGTGACGATGAACTGAGAGGTGGGAGAGGAAAAGAAAGAGAGGGAAGGGTGTAGGAAAGATTTGGAATAAGAGGAGAAGTGAGAGATAGTGGAGGAGAGTGGGGAGGAGACAAGGAGGAGGGAAGAGGAGAGGGATGAGAGGTGGGCGTTGGTGATGAAGATGGAGAGGGAGGAGAGATAGGAGAGAGAAAAGGAGGAGGGGGAGGATGGATAGGAGGAGAGATAGATGAGAGAGGGGAGGAGACTGTGAGAATAGCAGAGATAGAGGGAGGAGGGAGATGGGAGGAGGGAAGAGTGAGGAGAGAGGAGATGTGGGGCGGACTGCTTCCCCCCCCTGCCGTCACGGAAGGCATTCTTAGACCTGTGGTCCTTCTCAGACGGCACAGATTAGTATGCCGCTGAAAACACTTTTCCTACTCGTAAAAAAAACAATCCTTTCTTGTTCACACTATCTGCTATCACCTTCTGCGCTGTTAAAATCCTCTGTCACTTTAACAAAATGCAGACAGTAATTGAGCTCAACTAGCTACTTCCCTTTTTTTTTTCAATACATCATGTCATTCTACAGCTTAAAGAAAAAAGCTGTTCTTGCAAAAGAAAAAAACATTCTGGTCTCTGAATGGAGGCGTTGCTATGTCTGTTTTAAAACTGAAAAAGGTGATTAAAACTTTAAACACTTTGCGACCCCTTTTAACCTGCTTAAAAGGGAACAAATCAAGAATATTTAGTGAATACCCCAACGCAGGTAAAAATTCTCTTTTTAACAAAACTGAACGAAAGAAGTGAAAACTAAACCTAAAAAACTGATAAAATGTCACAAAAAGTGGAAGTAAACTAAAAAGAGATAAAAAAGGGTAAAAGTATATAAACTTTGAAAAAAAACCACTTAGAAAAATAAAAAAAACAAATACGAGTACACTTTCAATAATAAAAGGGTTAATGCAGAATGCAGGCACCCAACTTCCTCTTTTTATGCCTGCGACTCTGTAAAATCTGAGAACAATGGAAAACCAAAAAAAAAACAGACTGTGACTATGGTGGTATACTCAAAATGACCCAGCTTTCCCGAAAATTTTCATACTACAGTAACAAAAAACACTACCAAAAATGCAAAATAAAACATAAAATAGGGAAAAGCAGAGTCCAAAATATAACAATATGAAAAAAATATATATCAGGGGCACACCCTGTAGGCAAAAGAGGAAGTTTACAAGACAAAAGGAAAAGAAAACACTTTCTGCTTCAGATCTTCGCAGAAACCTGCAATGAATTCACATATAGACGTCCGGGGAAAGAGATCGAAAGCCCTTGTCTTGTGACGTGTATGTGAAACAGCTGCTGGTAACCGATAACTGCCAACCACACTGGGTGCACTGCGCTGGTGACCCGGGAATGTTAACACGCTGTACCGGATGTCCTGACTGGCTCGTCAGTATCAGTAATGTGATAACTCCCACTATGTTGCCACCACCTGATACCTGGGCCGGCTTCACCTGTCCTTCCCTGTGACCAGGTGTGTTGGTGGCAACCTGTCAAGTGGTTTGGCTCGCAATATCTCCCCTAAGCTAACACAACCGCGTGGCCTGGCGTGGGCGCTGTTGTCCCTTCCTGTGCACGGGTGTTTGTTGTGATAGCTTGATGTGAGATTTGCCTTGTGATATCTCTGTAAGGCTCCCACCACCTGTCCCTGGGCAAGGCTTCACCTGTCCTCCCCCTGTGTCCAGGTGTATTTGTGAGGACCTATCTGAGTGGGTCAAACTCCCTCGTTATCGGTCTACCATCAACCATAAACACAAATCTGTCACAATTTCCCACCAACTCTCCCACCCGGATCTTAGACACACAGGACCACAGTAGACACTTAGCTTATCCCAGGGTTTGGATTTGCGCATGGACTTTTTAACACTACCTGGGTTTGGTGACCACACTGACCGGCTAGATATCTAGATTTTCTTACCTTACTTATGGAGTTGCGCAAATCTCCGTTCCCATGAGCCAAGACCTTGGCCGGCACTTCTGTCCTCTCCGGTCAGCAGGATCCCCGTGCGTTTTTGTCCACGGCCTCGTTGGGCGCCACTTGATGTGGATTTATTTTTGATTTGGGTAGATTTACCCCTGTGCGTACTGTGGCCTGTCCTGATTAGACAGAGTCTTATTGAGCGCTCAAAGGAAAAGAGGAAGCTACACTTAGTTAGCAACAACACATTCCAGCAGAACTCTGGAAGTTTATTCATATTCATGGTCTTTTATCAGTTCGTATAAAGGAGTGGTTACTCATTAACATAAAGGCTTTACTTCTTAGCTAATTGGTCAGTTTAAATGCATGAACATTTATGGGTGTCCGACCTGGGGTTACTTAGACACCACGTGATTTACTGTCCGGAGTCTTGTACTTGTCAGCAAGTCTCCAATATCGGCCGGACCACCTGGCCTGAGTTCCTCATTCCCTATGTGTTGTGAGTTCATTTTCCCCTTCACTACTGAGGCCCGGGGAACTCCCTCTTCTGGTGAAGAAAGGTAGTGGGCCTGATTGTCAAACACCTGGGGCTGATGATGATGACTGGCTGAGTGGAGTTGATGACTGGATATAAGGCTGCCGACGCCCTTCTGGCCTGCGGGTGATTTCTCTGTGGACTTCTAGGAAACCAGTCTGATTCCTGCTCATCTAAAGCTAAGATTTCTGCTTTGCCTTTTTGCATTAGTGTTTTGTTTTCCTTGCTTTTCTGGATTCTGCCATTCCCTGCTGGGGTGAGCTGAATCTCCTTTTGCCTGTTGCTCTGTCTTCAGAATATTCCTGAGTACTGACATAGCTTTTTTGAAGCCTAGCGTCTTCAGGGCCTTTTTTACTGTCAGTTGGTTGGCTCTTATTTTCATAGGGTTTTTCACGGATTGCAGACAGCAGCCTTCCTGTCCTTTCCTATCTAAGCTAGCGTGGGCCCCATCTTTGCTCAGTCTATCTTTCTGTCTGTGTTTTGTTCTTTCTTCTTGCTTCACCGTCATTATATGTGGGGGGCTGCCTTTTGCTTTGGGGTCTGCTCTGGGGCAGTTTAGATTTCCCTTTCAGTCTTTAGGCTATGTAGTCCTCCGGCTGTGATCGAGGGGCCTAGGGCATCGTAGGAGCCCCCCACGGCTACTGCTAGTTGTGTTTATAGGTTCAGGGGTCTGCAATCCGATAGCTGCCAACTTCTCTGGTTTTCTGGACTTAGCTAGCATTTCTATTTTTGCCTCCTACGGTGACTCAATCATAACACTATGTCTGCTAGATATTTCTCAAGTCACAAGACAATAAGATGACTGGGTAGCAGGTTATTTCTACCAACTAGTTATAAGGTTCAAACTGTGAATATGTATCTGTGTGCATATAAGAATATATAAGAGTTCATAAGTATATAGCAGTATATGGAGTATATAGCCTATAGCAGGCAAGTGAGATCTATATGAAATACATATACATATATATTTCCATAACACCGTTATAGGGGTTTTCAGTGACACGCGCAGGATTTACAGGACATCCAGAAGTTCCACTCTTTTAATTCTGTTTCTGCAAAATTCCATGGGCAAATTTTATCTAACAAGTACAACTTGGAAGCTTTATAACGTGTAACCATAGCATAATAAACACTGTGACTAAATTTCCACTTTAATTAGGGACAGCATTTGTTACATTTTCCATATATGCTGTAAGTCTCGTTACCTTGAGAAAAAGGAGGTCACCGCTTTAGTTTTAGCTTTATCCTAATAGTCATGTTGACTCCATATAAATTATCTTCACCTTTTACCAATCATTATTTTATTGCATTTTATATCACGTAAAGCAATGCATAAATTTTCAAAGACACGAGGGACCTTATCCCTTAACGAAAAGCATCTTCATTAACATTTTCAGGGCTCAGCACAAAACTATATTCAAGCTTTATTAATGTATCTTAATTTCCTCAAATGTGTTTTGTACCATAAATATTTCATCCCCTTATAAACATGCGATCACATTTGGTCTTCCTGTTACTCTCACAAAGCTTTATTGACTCAATGAAAATGTACAACTAATTACTTTTTGGTCCCTTGGGCAAACCTACCACATTTTTAATCTTCAGCTTGTCCCGAAATCACATCAGACCAGGAGGCGTTGTGCCTTTTTTGGCTATTCATACTCTAGAAGCAGCACTAATTGTCTGTCTTAACACTATAGGGTATATTCATCAAAGGTTTTTATTCTTCTAAAGTGAGATAAATAAAATGCCCTGCTCTGGTATTCTACTGGGCCTATTTGTTAATGTCTTTCAAATATGACATAGCTTGATGAATAGGCTATGCAGAAGATAGGTTTAAGCTTTGAGCATTGTGTAAGTAGAGGCATATCCCATAGCACAGGTAACCTTGAAGCAAGGTCGCTTGCACCTGATTTGGCTTTCATAAAGATGTAGGCAGAAGACATTTTATCTATACCTGGACCCAAACAGTTAAAAAGGCATTATCTAGTAAACATTGGAGCAACATACTCCTAAATTAAGTCTCAATTTTTTCCCCAAAAAATTGAAATGCACAGTATGTAAGAAAATTATGATTTTAGACAATATTCACACTTAACACAAAAAAGTTTGGAAAATAATCGAGAAAAAAATATGTCAAATGTATGACATATATGAAATTCTTTGGCATAAAATATTGTTAGAAGGTTGCAAAAAAAGGAAAAACTTCATGCCGCGTAAATGCACAAATTTATCATACCATGCCCTAATTTATCATACCATGCCCTATGAGATTATTACTGTTTTTCCCATATTTTACTTAACATTTAAATTTGTAACAAGTATTCAAATTACTGCCAGAATGTTCGCTTCCAGAGCTGTAGACAGTTGTAATGCTTGAACCCAATGCATAACAGAAAGCACATATGCTACATTGTGTGTGCAAGCCTCGTTGGTACAGAGGTCTGCTGCCACCATGAAGTAGCTAGCAGATTCCGACTATAGAAAAGATTTCATGTCATAGAATCATAGAATCATAGAATCATAGAATCATAGAATCGTAGAGTTGGAAGGGACCTCCTGGGCCATCTGGTCCAACCCCCTGCTCAAAGCAGGATTCGCTAAATCATCCCAGTCAGATGTCTGTCCAGCCTCTGTTTGAAGACATCCATTGAAGGAGAACTCACCACTTCTCGTGGCAGCTTGTTCCACTCATTGATCACTCTAACTGTCAAAAAGTTTTTTCTAATATCTAATCTGTGTCTCCTCCCATTCAGTTTCATCCCATTGCTTCTAGTCTTTCCTTGTGCAAATGAGAATAAAGATGATCCTTCTACAATGTGACAGCCCTTGAGATATTTGTAGACAGCTATTAAGTCTCCTCTCAGTCTTCTCTTTTGCAAACTAAACAATCCCAAATCCTGCAACCTTTCCTCATAAGACAGGGTTTGCAGACCGGTCACCATTCTGGTTGCTCTTTTCTGAACTTGCTCCAGTTTGTTGATGTCTTTTTTAAAATGTGGTGCCCAAAACTGGACACAATATTCCAGATGAGGTCTGACCAAAGAGGAGTAGAGGGAAATAATGACTTCACGTGATCTAGACTGTATGCTTCTGTTAATACATCCTAGAATTGCATTTGCTTTTTTTGCTGCTGCATCACACTGTTGACTCATATTCAGTTTGTGATCTATTAGTATACCCAAGTCTTTTTCACATGTGCTGTTGCTTAGGCCTATTCCTCCCATTCTGTATATGCTTTTTTCATTTTTATTGCCCAGATGTAGTACTTTGCATTTGTCCCTGTTAAAAACCATTCTGTTAGTTGCTGCCCAGTTCTCCAGTTTATTTATATCTTTTTGAATCCTCTCTCTCTCTTCTCTAGTATTAGCTATCCCTCCTAGCTTTGTGTCATCAGCGAATTTAATCAGTTTACCCTCAATTACTTCATCTAAATCGTTGATAAAGATGTTGAACAATACAGGGCCCAGGACAGAGCCCTGTGGTACCGCACTTGAGACATTCTTCCAACTGGATGTGCAGCCATTTACGACCACTCTTTGGGTCCGATCACTAAGCCAGTTATGAATCCACCTAACAGTTGCCTTGTCCATTCCATACTTAGTCATTTTTTCAATAAGGATTGTATGAGATACTTTGTCAAATGCTTTGCTGAAGTCAAGATATACTATATCTACAGCATTTCCTTGATCCACCCAATCAGTGATTCCGTCATAGAAGGAAATTAAGTTAGTCTGACATGACTTATTAGTTACAAACCCATGCTGACTCTGTTTAATCACTTCATTCTTATCCAGGTACTGACATACATGTTGTTTAATAATTTGTTCAAAGATCTTTCCTGGTATAGAAGTCAGACTCACCGGCCTATAGTTGCCTGGGTCCACCTTCTTCCCCTTTTTGAAGATAGGAACAACATTTGCTCTTCTCCAGTCTTCTGGGACTTCTCCTGTTCTCCAAGAATTTTCAAATATTATGGAGAGGGGTTCAAAAATTTCTTCTGCTATCTCCTTCAGTACTCTGGGGTGTAATTCATCTGGACCTGGAGACTTGAATTCATTTAGGCTAGCTAAGTGTTTCCTCACTATCTTTCTGTTTATAGATATCCTGGATTCTTCTATACCCTTAATAGGACAGTGAAGAACAGTTGATGTCACATTTCCTTTCTGAGAGAAAACAGATGCAAAATAGGAATTTAAAAGTTCGGCCTTCTCAACATCCTGTCTTACCATTTCATCATTTTCATCCTGTAAAAATCCTATAGCATCTTTGACTTTTCTTTTACTTTTGACATATCCCCAAAATCCTTTATTATTGCTTTTGACATCTCTTGCAAGCCTCAATTCATTGTCAGCTTTAGATAATCTGATTTGTGCCCTGCAGGTTCTACAGACAGCATTATATTCTTCTTTAGATATGCCTCCCTCTTTCCATTTTATAAACATTTTTTTCTTCCTTTTTAGCATGTGCTTAAGTTCTGTGTTCATCCATCCTGGCTTCCTTAAATGCTTCCTATTCTTCCCTCTTTTCGGAATTGTTAACAATTGTGCTTTGAGAATTTCATTTTTCAAGATTTCCCATCCTTCCTGGACATTTTTGTCTTTAAGGATATCCAGCCATTGGATCCCTCCAATTTTTTTTCTGAATCCCTTAAAATCTGCCTTTCTGAAATCTAACCTTGACGTCTGAGTCTTCACAGGTCTTCCTCCTCTAGTTATCCAAAATTCTAAAATAGCATGGTCGCTACCTCCTAGGGTCCAAGCCACTTTTACCTCCTCAACCATTTCCTCCCTGTTTATAAGGATTAGATCCAAGGTAGCAGTTCCCCTTGTTTTCTCCCGTACCTTTTGGAAGATAAAGTTGTCAGCAAGAGAGGATAAGAATTTCCTTGACCTGTTAGTTTTGCCTGAGAGAGATTCCCAACAAATGTCTGGATAGTTGAAATCTCCCATGACAACTATGTCATATTTTTGGGAGAACTTGGCCATTTGATGCATAAAGAGTTCATCCATATCTTCAGCTTGCACAGGTGGCCTGTAGTAAATGCCTACAATGGTGTCCTTTCCATTGTTCTGTCCTTGTATTCTTACCCAAACAGTTTCCACAGAACTCCCAGTCTCTGAAGCTTCAATCTCTGTGCAGATATACGCGTTTCTAACATACAATGCGACACCTCCTCCTCGTTTATCAAGTCTGTTTCTTGCAAATAAGTTGTATCCTTCTAGTCTTGTATTCCAATCATGTGTATTGTCCCACCAAGTTTCAGTGATTTCAATGACATCATATTTCTTTTCCTGCGTTAGTAGTTCCAATTCTCCTTGTTTGTTGCCCATGCTTTGTGCATTAGTATAGAAACATTTTAGTTTGTGATTGGTTTCTCTATCTCCAATATTTTTATTAATTAGATTCTTTTGTCTTTGTTCTTCCTGTTCTTCCTTTCCACTTCTAATAGCAGAGTTCTCAATAGCATTTGTCAGGTGTATGGCTTTTTCTGGTCTTTTGCTTCCCTTCCCATGTTGTTCTAGTTTAAAGCTCTCCTTACAAGTGTAGCAAGACGACTTCCAAATACATGTTTTCCAGTCTTCGTAAGGTGCACCCCATCTCTAGCAAGTAGTCCATCGTAAAGGTACCTCACTCCGTGATCCAGAAATCCAAATCGTTGCTGACAGCACCATCGACGTAGCCAGTTGTTCACCTGCAGAATCTTATTCCACCTCCTTGTTCCATGGCCATCCACTGGGAGGATGGAAGAGAAGACCACCTGCGCTCCCAGTTCTTTCACTTTCTTGCCTAAGTCTTCAAAGTCTCTGCAGATGGTTTCCAGGTCGTTTCTTGCGGTGTCATTTGTCCCCACATGAAGTAGCAGGAATGGGTAGTCATCTGTAGATCTGAAGAGTCCTGATATCCTGTCAGACACATCTTTAATTTTTGCACCTGGAAGACAGCACATTTCTCTTGAAGTTATATCCGGTCTGCAGATAGCGGCCTCTGTTCCTCTCAACAGGGAATCCCCCATGACCACCACTCTCCGTTTCTTCTTCACAACATTTTTCTTTCTCCATCCAGGAGGACTCTGAAGGCGTACAAGGTTGCTGTTTGTGGGCAAAGTCTTATCCTGATGTATTTCTTCATTGGTTTCCTGTGTGAGAGCCTGGTACTGGTTCCTGAGGAGTATGGGTGCTGACTGCCTCCTGATCCTTCTGCTTCTCTGGGTCACATGTCTCCATTCCTCTGTTTCTTCAGGTGCACTTCAAATTTCTTCTCTTTCTGTAACATGAAGAGATAATTCTGCTCTGTCCAAGAACTCTTCGCCTTCCTTAATGATCTTCAACGTAGCTAACCTCTCTTCGAGACTTTGCAACTTTTCCTCCAACAGGGACACAAGCTTGCATTTGTGGCATGTGAAGTTTGGCTTTTCCACTGGTAAGTCTGTGAACATGTAGCAAGAAATGCAGCTCACCAAATGGCTCCTGGCCTCTTCCATATTGAGATTTCTTAAAAACGATGAAAGATGAGCCAAAATTCGGCGCGCGGCTTTCCGATTTCCTCTTTTCAGCTGCAACAGCCAAAACCCAGTGATCGTTGAGCTCGCGTAGACTCTTCACTTATCCCAGAAGGCACTGGGAATATGCAGATGATCTCCTCAAGACTCTTCCCCTGGTTTTCCGATTTCCTCTTTTCAGCTGCAACAGCCAAAACCCAGTGATCGTTGAGCTCACGGAGACTCTTCACTTATCCTAGAAGGCACTGGGAATATGCAGATGATCTCCTCAAGACTCTTCCCCATGTCATACTGCTTAAGGAGGGGAGAACACACACTAACTTCGCAAAATGCAAATATCCAAGAAAAAAAACATATAAATTGAGCTGGAGTTTGAGTTTGTATACATACAACATATAAATACATGTTTACATTAGCCTTTAAACAGACAAAATGTACAAAAAATAAAGTGAGCATAAACCCTACTGTAACTAAATAAGTAAAAAGCAAAAGTGCATTTAAATAGAAAAGTTTTCTTAGTAACACTGTTTTTAATAAAAAAAAGCATAAAAGCAATCCCACCAGTGACAAAGTGACCATAATTGGGATGCTACTACACTGTCTAATATTAAAACCTTACCATGTGTCAGAAGTGACCTGGGTCTTGAACTCTGGACACATTAGCCTTGGGAAGCTTTCTAAATGTAATTTCCTGCTCAAGGATGGAAAGCTACGACGGGCGTGCTGGAGCTGATATTCCACAACTGGCCTCTGCTGCTCACAAAGCCTTGCCAGCATGTGCTGTGAGGCGATCCAGCGCTTGGGCATGTCGCACACCAGTCGGTGTGCTTGCACTTGCATGCACTGCTGCAGTACTACCACAGTGGCGGCAGCTGTAGCTGACTTGAAGAAATTGGTGCTCATTTGCTTTGGCAAATCTGGGTAAGTTTTCAGAACCTGCAGAACTACCAAGTTGAGCACTTGGACCAAATGTTGGAGTGGTGAATGTAATGCTCTACTCATTGACACCCAAGGGATTAAATGTATTTTATATTAATGTATGTTATTTGAAAATAAAACCCTCTGGAGCTGCAGGGAAAGATGGACTCAAACTCTCAGAGGCAGGAGATGATGGAATCCAATTGCACTGCTTGCGGTCGAGAAGAATTCTTACTGTTAGAGGAGTTATCAAGAGGGATGCAAATAGAAGTAGAGGCCAGCACTCCTCAATGTCAGTAGCACATGTGTCGTGCCAGGGTGGGACTCGGCCCTGGTCTCCACAATGTTCATCCAGTGTGTCATCAGGGAAATGTACCATCCCTGGCCACGAGCGATTGTCCACGTGTCGGTCGTTAAGTGGACAATCACAGGAACCGCGTTGGTAAGGGCACGGGTTACTGTATGTTTCTGGACACATGCTGGTACAAGGTGGGGACGCCACACCAGGAGAAATACTGGAGGCTGGGGACCGAGTGCCAAGGGACCAAATGTGTACTCATGTAGCAGGTCATTTTTGCATTTTTTTCTAACCCAGTGTTCTCCAACTCCAGTCCCCAAGAGCCGCCAATGGTTCATGTTTTCAGGATTTCCTTAGTATATCCCAGGTGATAATTGCAGTACCTACACAGGCAAGGATTCTAATGAAATCCTGAAAACATGACCTGTTGGTGTCTCTTGAGGACTGGAGTTGGGGAACACTGTTCTAACCAATGAAATTTCACACAAACCAAGTTCTACAGTACAGTATATATGACAATAGTCAATTTTTGAATAACCAAATTTGTACACCTGTAACAGGGCAATTATTCTTTTCTATTTCAAACAAGCAACATTTCACACAAAGCAAGTTATATAGTAAGTATAACAAAAGTAAATTTTTTGAACAAGAATAATTTGTGAACTGTACCAGGCCAAGCATTTTTTAGAAGTTTGAAAATACCGTAATTTTACACAAACCATGTCAAACTGTATGGCTAATTGAAACTAGAACATTTTTGAACGCTTCTTTAGATTGTTTTTCAGTTTTATATAGCAATGTACTGTAACAAGAAACACATTGCAGTGTATGGATGAATAATTGCATCCATTAAAAAGTAAGTTTTTTTTCTAGTTTTGTATGCCACCAAACTGTAACAGAAAGCACATAATACTCTATAGATGAGTAATTGAATCCAGGCAAATTTTTCTGTTCTTTTTTGGAGTGTTATATAACACAGAAATATACCACAAATCACATAATACTGAATGGGTGACAATAAAGTAAATTTTTTCACCCCCCAAAAAAATATATATGGTCACATGCGGCGCTATAACTGTTGGAACTGACTGTGAAGCCCTCAGCCCTACCTAGAGCCTTTATTCTACCACTCTCCCTGCAACTGTCTGTAGGCTAAACGCAAAATGTATCTGATACAAATAGAAAAGCATTGGATTAGCAGTTAGAAGGACAGTTAGCATTATGGTTCAGAATCAGCATCAGTATCAACGCTTCAGGACTCTGATAAGTTCAACTGTGCACACACAGCCCTGGACAAACACTCCCTCCTTCCAATATAATATAAACTGTTTCTGAACTGTGCAATGGCATCAGAGTGTGCCGAGTGCCGCTGTGCCTGTCATTTTATAACCTCTGATGAGGTAATGCAGCCAGCCAATCACAGTAATGCTACTATCAAGATGGCTACGGCATTACAGTGTCTGGAAAGCAAGCTTTGCTTGTTTATTGGCTATGTATCCTGGTATACATGGCCATCATCCCCATCCAGGTATACATGGCCTTCATCCACCATCCTGGTATACATGGCCATCATCCCCATCGAGGTATACATGGCCCTCATCCACCATCCTGGTATACATGGCCATCATCCCCATCCAGGTAGACATAGTCACCATCCACCATCCAGATATACATGGCCACCGTACCTACGTATCTGGGTGCACAGATTTACTAGTGATGGGTGAGCACTAAAATGCTCGGGTGTTCGTTGCTATAGTTGAGCAAATTGGAATGCTTGGGTGCTCGACCCGAGCAACGAGCCCAATGTAAGTCTATGGGAAAATCGATAATTTTTGCCGTGGCCCCCCCAGGGGGTCTTTTTAGGGTCTAAAAATGGTGGAAATTAATGGGAACAGTGCTCAAAAGACATGGGAACATCATGGGGAAGACCCCTGCAAGCATTTCAGACTCCCAGCTCACAGCTGTGAACAATGTTGTCAGAGTCTTACGCCACTTTTACAGGAGCACAATAAAACATACAGAAACTAAACCAAAATGGATTTTCCTGGGAAATATGTTAAGGAACATCCTTTCCAGGGTATTGATTTGTATGTAAGACAAAATAAATAACCTAAAACAAAAATGTTCCTCCATCACTTGGGCTATGTTCACACTTAGCGTTTTTCATGCATTATTAAACTTTAGTATTGCTTTCAACCAAGACAAATATGTTCAATGGTAAATGTCATTTTAACATTTCACAGCCTTATTTTGCCATGTGGTGTGTGACTCATCATCAGACACATCTGGTTTAATTTATAAGGGAGGGACTCTGAAAGTCACAAAGTCTATTTTTATAGGGCCAGCAGTCGGCCCTCACTATTCTTAGAGAGCCATCAGCCGGCTATGCTTTGTTATTCCCATAATTAAACAGTGGGTCTCTTATAGTGTTATTTTGTATGCAGTGAGTGGCAGGGCTGCCCAAAATTTGTACGCACCCCAATAACGCATTGAACAGACGTCCTGGAAGGCCACATGCAACTAAAGTTCCTAGTACTCATTTGGTACTCCCATACTGTTTGTTTATGCATTTAATTCAATGCCTGCCCTGCCCCAAAGTTACACTCACCCCAATAAGCCTGTGAACCCACATACTGGATGGCTACATGAAACCAAAGTTCCCAATATTCATTTGGTATTCCCATACTGTTTGCTTATGCATTGAATGCAAGGCCTGCCTTGCTCCAAAGTTACACACACCCCAATAAGCCTTTGAACCCACGTATTGGATGGCCACATGAAAATAAAGTTCCTATTATTCATTTGGTACTCCCATACTGTTTGCTTATGCAATGAATGCAAGGCCTGCCTTGCCCCAAAGTTACATGCACTCCAATAAGCCTTTGAACCCACGTACTGGATGGCCACATGAAACCAAAGTTCCCATTATTATGATTTTTTTAACTCACATAAAGTGAATACAAGGCCTGCCCCAAATTTGCACGCACTCCCATCCCTCTTGGAAGAGACATGGAGAATGGCCTCCGAAAAATGTTTTCCCAGTTTAAAGGAGCGCGTCTCCTATACTTGTAATGCCTATACACTAAGTGTATGGGCTGACAAACATTTCTCCCTGGGAGGTACGCATCAAGCTACTGTGTCAACCTCTTTTTTTAAGGGCATCATAAACACCCTTGCCAACAATAATGTGGCTGTTACATCACATAACACGTTCACCCTGGTGTTCTAATGGTGGTGTCATTAGAGACGTGGGGGATGGCCTCCAAAAAATGTTTTTCCAGTTTAAAGGAGCGGATCTCCTATACCTGTAATGTCCATACACTAAATGAATGGGATGACAAACTTTTCACCCTGGGGCGTACGCATCAAGCTACTGTGTGAACCTTTTTTTACGGGCATCATAAACGCCCTTGCCAACAATAACGTGGCTGTTGCATCATTGAACATGTTCACCCTGGTAATCTAGTGGTGGTGTCGGAAGAAATGTGGAGGATGGCCTCCGAAAAATGTTTTCCCAGTTTAAAGGAGTGGGTCTCCTATATTTGTAATGCCCATACACTAAGTGTATAGACTGACAAACATTTCACCCTGGGGAGTACGCATCAAACTACTGTGTCAACTTTTTTTTCACGGGCATCATAAACACCCATGCCAACAATAACGCGGCTGTTGCATCACGGAACAAGTTCACCCTGGTGATCGAGTGGTGGTGTTGGAGGAGACGTGGAGGATGGCCTACAAAAAATGTTTTCCCAGTTTAAAGGAGATGGTCTCCTATACTTGTAATGCCCATACACTAAGTGTATGGGCTGCCAAACATTTCATCCTGGGGGGTACACATCAACCTACTGTGTCAACATTTTTTTTACGGCTATCATAAACACCCGTGAAAAGAAAAGCGTGGATGTTGCATCATGGAACATGTTCACCCTGTTATTCTAGTGGTGGTGGATTATGAGGATGAGGAGAAGGAGGAGGTTAACAGCAAAAATCAGGAAACGTATACTCATGTGTGGGTGTGAAGAGGCGCCTGGTAATATACCTCCCAAAAAAGACACTGGATTTGAGGTTATGTTTCGCTGTTATCATGCGGTGGTGTACAGAAGTCTCGCTCAATCAAACCCTTGTTCATTTCTATAAGAGTCAGCCTGTCAGCATTTTCAGTTGACAGGTGGATGCGCTTAACAGTTGTAATTCCACCAGCGGTACTAGAAACCCACTCTGACAAAATGCTAGCAGCAGGCCAAGACCTCCAAGGCATAGAGAGTCAGTTCATGCCATGTATCCAGCTTATAAACCCAATAATTATAAGGCACAGAGGAATCACAGAGTATGTTGGTATAGTCAGCAAGGTACTCCCTCAGTATCTTCCAAAACTTTGCACTACTTGTGAGAGTACCCCACGCCTCAGTGCCACTGTGATAGGAGGGTCTGGGAAAACTGTCCCAGAACTTTGCCAGTGTTCCTCTGCTTCTGCTGGATTGGAGTTCTGTCTCTCTCGCCTGTACTCCTTGATTGTCCAATGAACTGTGACATCTGCAGCCAGTGTTTTCAGATGGGAATTTTTTAATAATTCCGCAACAAGGGCCTTCTGGAACTGCACCATTTTAGTACACCTGTCTGCTTCTGGAAGAAGAGATTGAATGTTCTCCTTGTAGCATGGGTCTAGAAGTTTCACCAACCAGTAATGACTGTCAACGAAAATTTGTAGAATATGAGGGTCACGGGAAAGGCAGCATGCCAGACTGCCAAAAGGCAAGACTTCAGTTTCCTCACCAAGAGCATGACTGACCATGCTCTCCTCCTCCCTGTCCTCAGGCCATCCACGCTGAACAGATGGTATGACAGTGGAACTTGTAGTAGCGTCTATGGTGCGTGAAAGTTGCTCCTGTTCTTCCTCTTCCTCATTGTCAACCAATCCATGTTGGGATGGCATGAGGTTGGGCTGTGTGTAATCACCCTGTATGCTTCCTTGCTCCATCTCATCATGCTCCTCCTGCAATGCATCCTCTTTGTGAGCAGAGAGCATTTCAGAACACAGAGAAGTGGGATGGTGAAGCTAATTATGGTCTCATCGCTGCTCACCATCTTGGTGGATTCCTCAAAGTTTTGGAGGATGGTGCATATGTCTGACATCCATGTCCACTCCTGAGGTCTTATGTGAGGAGTCTGAACTGAATACAGATGGCCTTGTTGATGCTAGTAGTCAACAACTGCTCTCTTCTGCTCACAAATCCTTTCCAACATATGCAGTGTACAGTTCCAAAGCGTGGGGACATCACACAACAGTAGGTGAGCCGGAAGCTACAAACACTTCTAAAGCATGGCAAGGGTGGCGGAAGCTGTAGCTGACTTTCTAAAATGGGCACACAGGTGGCGTACTTTCACAAGCAGATCAAGCTATGGGTAGGTTTTGAGAAACCGCTGAACAGCGAGGTTAAGCACATGGGCCAGGCAAGTTACGTGTGTGAGCTCGCTTCATCTCAGAGCAGCCACCAGGTTCCGGCCATTGTCACACATGACCATGCCTGGCTGTAGGTTCAGCGGTGTCAGCCACAGATCTGCCTGTTCTTTCAGGGATGTCCACAACTCTTCAGCATTGTGTGGTTTGTCACCAAAGCATATTAGCTTCAGCACAGCCTGTTGCCCCTTGGCTGAGGCAGTGCTGCAGTGCTTCCAGCTTGTGACTGATGTGGTCATTTCTGAGATGGAGGCTGAAGAGGACTAGGAGGAGGTGCAGGAGCTGTATACTGTGAGGGCAACCCTGATTGACATAGGGCCCACAATACTTGGCGTCGGGAGGTATTCCATCCCAAGGTCCAACTAGGTCCCGACTTCCACTATGTTAACCCAGTGTGCCGTCAGCGAGATGTACCCTCCATGCCTACAAGCACTTGTCCACATGTCCGTGGTTAGGTGGACTTTCCTAGTACCAGCATTGTTGAGGGCACGGCTAATGTTGTGGGACACTTGCTTGTGTAATGCGGGGACTGCACATCTTGAGAAATAGTGGCGGCTGTTGACTGAGCACCTTGGGATGACCGCCGCCATCAGGTTGGGGAAAGCTTCTGTCTTCATGAGCCTAAAAGGCAACATTTTGAATGCAAGCAGATGAGAAATATGCGAATTTAGCAGGGTGGCCTGTGGGGCGTTGACAGAATATTTCCACTTGAATTCCAAGGACTGGGGTATGTTCAACTGAACACAGCGCTGGGATAAGGACGTGGATGTGCTTGATGATGGTGCTAGTTGAGTGCGTGCAACAACAGGTGCAGAGCAGGAGGCTTCTTCGCAGGCACCACAGACAGTGTTCCTAGACCCTGGGGTTCGGTCCACAAATTCAGGTGCTTTGCTGCCATGTGCCTGTGTGCCTGATCATGATGGTTGTGGTCAGGTTGGTAGTTTTGCTACCCATGCTAAGGCGGGCATGGCAGGTGGTGCAAATGGCCTGTTTGGGGTTATTGGCAGAGTCATTAAAAACAATCAGACTTGGGAAGACCTAACACTTGTACTGGCAACTTCTATCGTGTTGGTGTTATAGGGAATGGTTGCCCACCTTCTGTCTGCGGCCACCACACTGATTCTTCCTGCCTGTTGGGGTGCTATGCCTCTCTCCCCCCGTGTTCTTCTGTCCTCGCTCTGCATGTTCTTCTGCCAGGTTGGGTCAGTTACTACATCATCCAACATCATCCACCACCTCCTCTTCCACTTCCACACCCTGGTCCACCTCCTGACTTTCTGGCAATTGTGTCTCATTATTGTTCACCTCTTGTGACACGTTCCCACCGTCGCTTTCATGCGAACATGGCTGCTCAAATATTTGGGCATCGCTACATGCGATCTCCTCTTGCCCCGCTTCAAGTGCACCGGAATAGAGGCCTGCATTCCTAAATGGAAAGTGAACAGCTCTTTGGAGTGTCCAAGTGTTGGATCAGTTGTCCCCATGTTGCCTGCATGTTGGGAAGAAGGAGGATCAGGGTGAGGAATATGCAGTTCAGACTCACGGCTACTGAGACTTGACCATGTGGAAGACAGGGTGATGGTGGTGATGGCAGCAAAGTGACTGGAAGCATTATCCGCTATCAAACCAACAACCTTTTGACACTGCTCTTGGTTCAATAGTGATGTGCTGCTGCAGTCCCCTAGTAATTGTGACAGGAAGGTCGAGCGAGAAGATGTGGGTGTTGTGGGCCAGTTTCAGCTTGCCCGCGTCCTCGGCCTTGCCCTCTGCATGCACCATCACCATCACGTCTACTTCCCTGTCCCTTGCCACGCCTTGCCCATTTTAAATGAACAATATATGGACAATATTTTGCACGTTCACTAAAAGTGACTGACTTTGGAGCAAACTTATATGTGATCCGTGTGTGGGAAAACCATAGTTTAAAATATCTGACTTGTAGGTAACACCTTTTTTTGTAAGCAAACTGGTGTCAATAACTAGACTAAGACAAAGCAGCAACAGTTCATTTGAGCCCAAAATATGCCCCAATTTTTAGCCCACAGATGGGTGAGGCCTGAGACGGAGATCCTCCACTTTTAAAGGGAAACTGTCACCTCATTTTTCCCCTATGAGATGCAGCCACCGCCATCAGGGGCTTATCTACAGCATTCTGTAATGCTGTAGATAAGCCCCCAATGTAACCTGAAATATATGGAAAACAAGGGGGGGCGGTCCGGTCCAATGGGTGCCGCGGTCCGGGTCCGGTGCCTTCCATCTTCTAGTGGTGATGTCCTCCTCCTTTCTTCTGTCGCAGCTTCTGCACAAGCGTAATTCTCTGCCCTGTTGAGGGCAGAACACTGTACTGCAGTGCACAGGTGCCGGGAAAGGTCAGAGAGGTCCTGTGCCTGCACACTGCAGTACTTTACTCTGCCCTCAACAGGGCAGAGAATTATGCCTGCACAGAAGCTGCGACAGAAGCAAGGAGGAGGACGTCTTTGCTAGAAGATGGGAGGCGCCGGACCCGAATCCGTGACGCCCACCGGACCGGACTGCCCCCTGGGTGAGTATAATATAACTAATTTTTCTTATCTTTCAGGTTACATCTGGGGCTTATCTACAGCATTACAGAATGCTGTAGATAAGCCCCTGATGGCGGTGGCCGCATTTCATAGGGGAAAAATGAGATGACATATTCCCTTTAATTATCTGGCCTGTTTTTTTTAAACACCAAAGGAGTGTGAATAAATAGGCTAAGTCACTGCAACAACAGTTCAATTGAGCTCAAAATAATGCCCCAATTTTTAGCCCACAGATTGGTGAGGCCTGTGACGGAGGGGCCCCCACTTTTAATTATCTGGCCTCTATTTTTTAAACACCAAAAGAGTGTGAATAAATAGGCTAAGACACAGCAACAACAGTTCAATTGAGCCAAAAAATGCCCCAATTTTTAGTTCACAGATAGTTGAGGCCTGTGACAAATATCCCCCACTTTCAATTATCTGGCCTGTTTTTTTTTTAAACAGCAAAAAGAGTGTGAATAAATAGGCTAAGATGCAGCAACAACAGTTCAATTGAGCACAAAGAAATGCTCCAATTTTTAGACCACTGATAGGTGAGGCCTGTGTCGGAGATCCTTCACTTTTAATTATCTGGCCTGAATTTGTTTTAAACAGCAAAAGAGTATGAACAAATAGGCTAAGACACAGCAACAACAGTTCAATTTAGCCAAAAAAATGCCCCAATTTTTAGCCCACAGATAGGTGAGGCGTGAGACAGAGACACCACATTGTAAAATATGTGCCCTGTATTTTTTTTTTTTTTCAGGAAAATAGTGTCAAGAACTAGAGTAACACACAGCAAAAACAGTTGAATGGAGGTTTGAAATGCAAAAAATTTTAGCCCACAGATAGATGAGGCGTGTGACGGAAATACCAGACTGTAAAATGTGTGGCCTGTATTTTTGTTTTTTCATTTTTTTATTTTCTTACAGGAAAATTGTGTCGAGAACTAGGGTAACACACAGCAAAAACAGTTGATTGGAGGCCTCAAATGCCACAATTTGTAGCCCACAGATAGATGAGGCGTGTGATGGAGATACTACACTGTAAAATATATGGCCTGTATTTTTTTTTACAGCAAGAGTGTCACTAACTTGGGTAGCACACAGCAAAAATAGCTGAATGGAGGCCTGAAATGCCACAATGTTAAACCCACAGATAGATGAAGCATGTGACTGAGATACCACACTGTAAAATATGTGGCCTGTATTTTAATTTTTTTGCAGCAAAATAGTGTAAAGAACTAGGGTAACACACAGCAAAAACAGTTGAATGGAGGCCTCAAATGCCACAATTTGAAGACAACAGATAGATGAGGCGTGTAACGGAGATAACACACTTTCAAATATCTGGCCTGTTTTGGGTTTTTTTGGCCAGTAAAATTGTGCCAATAAGTAAGCTAAGACACAGCAAAAATAATTCTATGGAGGCCTGAAATGGCACAATTTTGACAGCAATGATATGCAATCCGTGTGGCGGACAAAACCCCGTGGGAAAATATCTGCCCTGTAGCAAAATATTTTTTTGGCACCTAATTATTTTTTTTGCCAGCAAAATGGTGTCAAGAAATTGTATAAGTAGAGTTGAGCGACTTTTGGTTTTTTAGGGTCGCGTTTCGTTTCGAGAAACCCGACTTTTCCAAAAGTCGGGTCGAGCAAGATCGTCCGATTATAGGGAAAAGTCGGGGTCGTCCCGAAACACGAAACCCAATGTAAGTCAATGGGGAATAAAAGTCGGCAGTGAGAGGAGGACAGGAAACACACCTACAGTGCCCATTTGAATGCCAAAAGCATCAATTCTTCTTTCTTAAGCTTGTCAACCTTAATTAACTTCATATTACAAGTTACGCACTGAAAAATGGGGGTTATTTGGCTACAAACTGTGGGGGGGGAGGGCTGGCTCCAGGTTTTCATGTGCCCTGGGCGAAAGAGCGCCCCTTTAACACATACCACAACTCATCATGCTCTGATACGGCAGAGAAATAGCGGTATAGTACAATGAAAAATACCTCACTTTTTACATCTCATGACGAGGCCCATCTATTTCTCCATACAGAATCATTGGTCCCATATAATGTTTGAAACAGTATATGATGAGCTCCACATAATGCTACAGTATATAATAATAATAATAATCTTTATTTATATAGCGCCAACATATTCCGCAGCGCTTTACAGTTTAGCAGTTTCAAAAACAAGTCATAAGTAACAACGTTAACAATACAATAATTAAAGCAAAATAAGAAGACCCTGCTCGTCAATCTACAATGAGGTGGGGGACATACAAAGTACAGGTGTGGGGAGTGGGGGATAGATGGGGGATAGTGAATGGGCTACATACACACAAAATGACTTTGATCAGGGAACGTGATAGGCTGCTCTGAACAAATGTGTTTTGAGGGAGAGCCTAAAACTATGCAAATTGTGGCTGGTCCTAATTTCTTGGGGTAGAGCATTCCAGAAGTTTGGCACTAGGCGGAAGAAGTCATGAAGTCGGAGGTACAGATTAATGCAGAGGTTAGACGAAAGTTGTTTGCAGAGCGCAACGGTCGGTTAGGCCGATAGACAGAAATAAGGGAGGAGATGTGAGAGGGTGCTGCACTGTGGAGAACTTTGTGGGTGAGAACAAGTACTCTGAATTGGATCCTATAATGAATGGGCAGCCAGTGTAACAACTGGCAGACCACTAACAAATGGATGTTAGTGGTCTGCTGGAGATCGTTTGCAGGGCTCTGGCACTGCTCCTCCTTGCAAAAAGGAGCAGGCAGCAGTCCTGCTACTGGGTTGTTACCTTCCTACGGCCCCCTCAACATCGCCTGGTATCTGCTCCATGCTCTGGACAATGTACTGATAGACACAGCTACCCTTCTTGCCACAGCTTGCATTGGTGTGCCATCCTGGATGACCTGCACTACCTGAACAACTTCTGTGGGTTGTAGACACCGCTTCATGCTACTGTACAGTACCTTTAGGGTTGAGAGCAATGACAAAACGCAAAAGTGCCCAAAAGAACAGCCAAAAGTATGAGAATAGAGAAATTGTCTTTGTTCACCCCCTGAAGAACCACTCCTTTATAAGGGGTGTCTTGCTAATTGTTTGTAATTTCTACCTGTTGTCTGTTCCATTTTCATAACAGCAGGAGACATGTTGCTTCATAACTGGACAAGTTGATTTCCCAGAAGTGTGATTGACTTGGAGTTACATTGTGTTAAGTGTTCCCTTTATTTTTTGAGTAGTGTTTATGTAAGGTTTTTGCTGTTTTTTTCTGCATATTTTTGTATTCAAAAATTCTTAATTTAAACGAGTCGTTGGTGATCTAAGGGATGACAAGTGTTTTGAACGTCACCTCCGACCCATAATAAGGGAGGAGGCATTCCTTTTCTGCTATGCATGAGGAAGGAGCAGGTTCTACTCCGAAACATGTTGCAATAAAATGGAAGTTTTTTTTACTGCCTGGATTAACCTCTGTTAGTGGCAGCACCTGGGTTCCAGCGCATTCTTCTCTCCTTCATTTGTCATGTCCTCTCTCCATTTGGTGTCAGTACAGCGTCTGGAGCAGCAGCCATGATTGGAATATACATCACTCCTTGAATAGTTTCGACCTGCCCAGATGAGCAACCAACTCGCCCTTACCTGTTGCCACGGTGTTACACAAAGAGTGCCTCTAACTTTTTCTCTTACGCTGCCTGGACTGACGCTGATGCGGAGATGTCAGCGTTTTGTGTGCAGGCGCTCGAGTGACATTGCGATGAGATACAAACACTGAAGCCCACTTGCAGGTGCAGACTGGCTGCAGTGCTCACCTAACAATTTCAGGTGAGCGTCTGCAGACACATCGTTAGCCCACAAAGGAAGTATTTGCTGTTTTTATTTTTTTTATATGAGGTACCATTTCATGTAATAAAGGGATTGTCCACTACTTCAGTGTTCCCCATCTCCAGTCCTCAAGGCCCACCAACAGGCCACGTCCCCAGGACTTCCATAGCACTGCCAATGTGATAATTGCATCACCTGTGCAATTCAAAGGAAATCCTGAAAACACGACCTGCCGGTGGGCCCCGAGGACTGGAGCTGGGGAACACCGCACTACTTGGTCAACCCCTTATTGTATCTCCACAACTATTGGTAACGTTCAAATCAGAGTTTAGGCATGCAAGTAATGTATACACAAACTGAAAAAAAGCCAATGCTTAACATAGGTTTTTCACTGCGTACCACTATCGAGTTCCTAAGATGCCATATCTGTATGAGCATTTAGTCGATATGTCTGAACACATACGTTACACAAACGCCTAAATATAGTGTGAACATGGCCTTACTGGTGGCTGAGTGCAGGGAGCATTGGCCATGCTGGATACAACCATGCACACTTCTCGGCTGAGATCAGGAGCTACATACAGATCTCTCACCCACTCTAAATACTGGGTGAATCCTCCCCAAAACCTCTTTTGGGTGGTAAAAGCAATATAAGAAGTCTAACCACAAAAATCATTGGGTTGGGGGATGTTTTTTATAAACCATGGACTGTGGTCTATGGGAAAGTCAATACAATAAGAACCTTGCTGCTCAGCTATCTGGGGATCCTACTCTAGGTTTCTGTTAGGCCAAGATCACACAGTCAGTATTTTAAATCAATATTTGTAAGCCAAAACCAGGAGTGGAATAATCAAAGGAAAAGTATAATAGAAACACGTCACCACTTCTGGATTTATCACCCACTCCTGGTTTTGGCTTACAGATACTGAATGTGTGAACATGGCCTACAGTTATAGCCTCATAATGACAATGTTAGAAACATTTTGGACTAATTTTCAAGATATTTATTATTCATCTCTAAACACTTACACAACACATCACAACACATCTCTAAACACAACAGTATATGTTGGTCCCCATGGATGAAGCTCCACTGTCTTATGGGCCCAAATAATGCTCCAAACATAATGGGCCCCATTTCTAATGCTCTAGTGTATAATGGGCCCTGTAAATGCTGCTCCAGTGTCTGATGTCCACCTTTGGAATGTTCCAGTGTATGGTGGGCCCCATCTATCATTCTCCAGAGTATAGTGCTCCCCAAAAATTGCTGTCCCAACATTGAAAACAATCAAATAAGTCTCCTCGCTAGGGAATCCCTGTACTTGTCTGGATAGGTGCTGTAGCTTGATTAACAGCTCGCCAGCCGTTCTCACGCCCAGTATGGATTGCACATGATTGCACAAAGGTTAGAAAGGGTACCGTATCCCTGGATAACATGTATGGATAGCGTACACATTCAAAATATATGTCTCAGGAGGCAGGCTCAGACGGTGTCAGGCACAGTATGGATTGCACATGATTGCACAAAGGTTAGAAAGGGTACCGTATCCCCGGATAACATGTATGGATAGCGTACACATTCCAAATATATGTCTATACAGCATGAGGCAGGCTCAGACGGTGTTAGGCCCAGTATGGATTGCACGTCATTGCACAAAGGTTAGAAAGGGTACCGTATCCCCGGATAACATGTATGGATAGCGTACACATTCCAAATATATGTCTATACAGCATGAGGCAGGCTCAGACGGTGTTAGGCCCAGTATGGATTACACGTCATTGCACAAAGGTTAGAAAGGGTACCGTATCCCTGGATAACATGTATGGATAGTGTACACATTCAAAATATATGTCTCAGGAGGCAGGCTCAGACGGTGTCAGGCACAGTATGGATTGCACATGATTGCACAAAGGTTAGAAAGGGTACCATATCCCCGGATAACATGTATGGATAGCGTACACATTCAAAATATATGTCTATACAGCATGAGGCAGGCTCAGACGGTGTTAGGCCCAGTATGGATTGCACGTCATTGCACAAAGGTTAGAAAGGGTACCGTATCCTCGGATAACATGTATGGATAGCGTACACATTCAAAATATATGTCTATACAGCATGAAGCAGGCTCAGATGGTGTTAGGCCCAGTATGGATTGCACGTCATTGCACAAAGGTTAGAAAGCGTACTGTATCCCCGGATAACATGTATGGATAGCGTACACATTCAAAATATATGTCTCAGGAGGCAGGCTCAGACGGTGTCAGGCACAGTATGGATTGCACATGATTGCACAAAGGTTAGAAAGGGTACCGTATCCCCGGATAACATGTATGGATAGCGTACACATTCAAAATATATGTCTCAGGAGGCAGGCTCAGACGGTGTCAGGCACAGTATGGATTTGACGGCCCAGATTACACAGAGGAGGAGCAGGGAGAGGTAAAGATTGCAAATGCTGGGGCCCTGCCCAAGCAAGGGGGGCCCACTCGTGGGCGTCGGTACTGGCACTGGGCCCCTCATAGTACAGCGGTGTTTCTGACGGCGGGTGTGCACCACCGCCGTCAGAGACACTTGATTGCACTATGAGGGACCCTGTGCCAGTGCCCGCGCCCAAGAGTCGGCCTACCCACCTGTCCAGGGCAACGGCACTCGCACGGTGTCGTGCGCTAGGTGGTGACCCCG
Organism: Dendrobates tinctorius; assembly: GCF_039654945.1. Taxonomy (NCBI): domain Eukaryota; kingdom Metazoa; phylum Chordata; class Amphibia; order Anura; family Dendrobatidae; genus Dendrobates; species Dendrobates tinctorius. Next base: position 105,008,926 of record NW_027361690.1, on the reverse strand, counting down.
GCCATGGGGGAGGGGAGGCAGCACAGTTAGGGAGTTTTAGAAAGTGGCATATGTTGATGTTGGACATTCAGCTGATGCAAAAGGCGAAATAGGTGAAGTACCAGGAAGAGGTGGACCAAAGCAAGCCATTTTTCTGTCACCCTATGTGTCATCAGGGGAAGGTGGGACAAAATCCTTGGAAACCCATGCGTGGTTCATTTTAATGAAGGTTAGATCATCCACATTTTGGGTTGACAGACGGGTCCTTTTTTCTGTCAGGATTGATCCAGCTGCACTGAAGACTCTTTCCGATAGCACACTTGCAGCTGGGCAAGCAAGCTCCTGTAAGGCATATTGGGCCAATTCAGGCCAGGTGTCCAGTTTAGCGGCCCAATAGTCAAAGGGGAATGACCTGTGTGGGAGAACATCGATATGGGAGGAAAAGTAGTTTGTAACCATAGTTGACAACTGCTGTCTCCTGTCACTTTCCATCGATGCAGTATTACCAGTTGTGTGAGCGGTATTTGAAAAATCAGTCCACAACATTGTCATGAAACCCCTGTCTCCAACGCCACTTCTGCTGTGTGCACCACGAACACCTCTGCCAAGCTGCCCCCGGCCCGTACGGCTCGTGTGAGAACCATCACTGCTGCTGTGTGCTGGGAATGCCTCAAGCAACCGATTTACCAGAGTTGCTTGTTTATTAGCCAATATTAGGTCAAGGTTCTCCTGTGGCATGATGTTTTGTAATTTGCCTTTATAGCGTGGATCCAGGATGCTGGCCAACCAGTAGTTGTCATCGTTCATCATTTTGGCAATGCGGGGGTCCCTTTTTAGGATCCGCAAGGCATAATCTGACATGTGGGCCAATGTTCCCGGTGTCAATGATGCACTGCGAGTGCTGGGTGGAGGAGCACTATCTGGCAAATCCACATCCCTCCAGTCACGCACAAACCCTGTACCAGACCTTGCCACGCCAACATTTTCACTTGCCCCACGAGATGCATCCTCCTCCCCTAAGTAATCATCCCCATCATCCTCCTCCTCCTCCTCCTCTTCTTCCTCCACTTCGTCCAGGAGAGGTCCCTGAGCAGACAATGGCTGAATGTCATCAAGGATTCCCTCCTCCTCTTCCTCCTCATCAACATTGGCTGCAGACGCCTGCTCCTTAAGGTGCGTCAAATTTTGCATGAGCAGACGCATAAGTGGGATGCTCATGCTTAGGATGGTGTCGTCTGCGCTTACCAGCCGTGTGCATTCCTCAAAACACTCAAGGACTTTACAAAGGTCTTTCAGCTTCGACCACTGCACGCCTGTCAACTCCATGTCTGCTCTCAAAGTGCCTGGCCGTGTATCCTCCCACAAATGCATTATGGCCTGCCTCTGCTCGCACAGCCGCTCCACCATGTGCAGGGTGGACTTCCACCTTGTTGCAATGTCGATAATGAGGCGGTGGTTGGGAAGGTGGAGCAATCGCTGCAGCTTCTGCATACGAACGGAGTGTACAGGCGACCGGCGGATGTGCGCGCACAGTCTTCGCACCTTCTGGAGCAGGGCTGTTAACTCCGGATAATTTTTGAGGAAGCACTGCACCACCAGGTTCAAGGTGTGAGCCAAGCAAGGTATGTGGCTGAGTTTTGAAAGGGCTATGGCTGCCACAAAATTACGGCCGTTATCACTAACTACCTTGCCTGCCTCAAGATGTACACTGCCCAGCCATGACTCAGTTTGTTGCTTCAAGTACTCGGCCAGCACCTCGGCGGTGTGTCTGTCGCCCAAACACATCATCTGCAACACAGCCTGCTGACGCTTTCCACTAGCTGCTCGATAGGGGGACACCTCGTGTGCAACAGTGGCAGCTACAGATGGAGTGCTCGTACGACTGCGCTCTGTGGACGAGCTTTCGCTTCTGGAGGAGGAGGAGAAGGAGGAGGGTCGAACGCCTACAGCCAACTGTTTCCTATACCGTGGGCTAGGCAGCACTGTCCCACCACCGCTGTCCCCTGTGGACCCTGCATCCACCACATTAACCCAGTGCACAGTGATGGACACGTAACGGCCCTGGCCATGCCGACTGGACCATGCATCAGTTGTGAGGTGCACCTTTCCGCTCACTGACTGCTTGAGTGCATGGACAATGCGGTCTTTCACATGATGGTGGAGGGCTGGGATGGCTTTGCGAGAGAAGAAGTGGCGACTGGGTAGGTCATAGCGTGGTACTGCATAGGCCATGAGTTCGCGGAAAGCTGTGCTTTCCACCAACCGAAAGGGCATCATCTCAAACGAGATTAGTTTGGCAATGTGGGCGTTCAAACCAAGTGTACGCGGATGAGAGACTGAGTACTTTCTTGACCTACTCATAGTGTCTGGGAGGGTGAGCTGGACTTGAGAGCTGCATATGGTGGAAGTAGCGGTGGACAGGGCGGACTGAGAGAGGGTTGATGATGGTGATGGAGTTGGTGTTCTTTCTGATGGCCTAGAATCAGTCTTTCGTTGATATAACAGTGGGATTCCCTGACTGCTGTGGCCTTGCAACGACACCTCAACATTTGCTGCTGTGCTAACCGGTGGGCTTACAGTGGGGGAAACAATGTAGCGTTGCTGACTACCTTCGTTGTGATCAGTTGCACATGTGGCACTTGAGGTTTGGTGTTGTGTCCATGCTTGCAAGTGCATGCTGGTTAAATGTCTAAGCATGCAACTGGTATTCAAATTTTTCAGATTTTTCCCTCGGCTAAAGGTCTTTGCGCACTTCTTACAGATAACCTTGGCCTGATCATGAGGATTTTGTTCAAAAAAGTGCCACACTGCACTCTTCCTACTTTGGCAGACATTTTGCGGCCTAGCACGCTGTGATCTTTTGACCCTCTGGACAAGCTGTCCAGCAACTATTTTGATGTTTGGAACCTGTCTTTGGAGTGCTCCGGGCCTGCCAGATAACAGCTGTTGCGATGTCGATGTCTGCTGTGGATGCTCCTCATCTGAGCTATTGGAAGCAGCACCCTCTTCCCCCAATGGATGCCAATCTGGGTCAACAACTGGGTCATCCATCACCTCCTCTTCTATGTCATGTGCACCTTCCTCTGTGTCACCGTGTATGGTGGTATAGTGTGCGGGAAGGGGCACCTGAGTCTCATCAGGGTCAGAATCTGGCTCTGTACACTGCGAGGACAATGTAGTGCTCTGAGTGAATGTACCAGCAGAATCATCCATCAGCGGCTGTGCATCAGTGCACTCCATGTCAGATTCATCTTGGCCTGGGTAATTCACCATTTCACTTGATAATCCAGGCATGGTATGTGAAAACAGCTCCATGGAGTAATCAGTAGGATGGCCTGCGTCATCCTTCAATCTTGGTTGGGGTGAAGGACACAAGGAAAGGTGTGGTTCATGAACATGAGCCTCCAATGACGACTCAGTACTTTTACTTTTTACAACTGAAGAAGAGGAGGCGATAGAGCTGGAGGCTGAGTCAGCAATGTAAGACAAAACTTTTTCCTGATGCTCTGCCTTTAAAAGCGGTTTGCCAACTCCTAGAAAACTAAGCGTTCGAGGCCTTATGTAGCCAGACGATGACGCAGGGTGAGCACCTCCTGCATTCGGTCCTATTTTGCTCTTGCCACTACCATCAGATCCACCACCAACACCATCATTACCAGCTGCCAACCCCCGCCCAACTCCACGGCCTCTTCCACCAGCCTTCCTCATTTTTGGTAGAAATGTAGACAAAATCCAACAAACTATATAGTAATGTAAAACAAGGTAAAAGGTGTCTATAGGACAGGGGAGATTTAGAATTTCTGCACACACTTGTGGACAGTGGACACTTTTGGATTGTGTGAGGCCCACTGATATCTGAGCGCTATGTGACACGCTCGATGGCACAGCTGCCTGTGACCAAAGTGACGAGAGGATAATGGAGATTTTGAATCTCTGCGTACACTTTTGGACACTGGACACTTGTAGATTGTGTGAGGCCCACTGATATCTGAGCGCTATGTGACACGCTCGATGGCACAGCTGCCTGTGACCAAAGTGACGAGAGGATAATGGAGATTTTGAATCTCTGCGTACACTTTTGGACACTGGACACTTGTAGATTGTGTGAGGCCTACTGATATCTGAGCGCTATGTGACACGCTCGATGGCACAGCTGCCTGTGACCAAAGTGACGAGAGGATAATGGAGATTTTGAATCTCTGCGTACACTTTTGGACACTGGACACTTGTAGATTGTGTGAGGCCCACTGATATCTGAGCGCTATGTGACACGCTCGATGGCACAGCTGCCTGTGACCAAAGTGACGAGAGGATAATGGAGATTTTGAATCTCTGCGTACACTTTTGGACACTGGACACTTGTAGATTGTGTGAGGCCTACTGATATCTGAGCGCTATGTGACACGCTCGATGGCACAGCTGCCTGTGACCAAAGTGACGAGAGGATAATGGAGATTTTGAATCTCTGCGTACACTTTTGGACACTGGACACTTGTAGATTGTGTGAGGCCCACTGATATCTGAGCGCTATGTGACACGCTCGATGGCACAGCTGCCTGTGACCAAAGTCACGAGAGGATAATGGAGATTTTGAATCTCTGTGTACACTTTTGGACACTGGACACTTGTAGATTGTGTGAGGCCCACTGATATCTGAGCGCTATGTGACACGCTCGATGGCACAGCTGCCTGTGACCAAAGCGACGAGAGGATAATGGAGATTTTGAATCTCTGCGTACACTTTTGGACACTGGACACTTGTAGATTGTGTGAGGCCCACTGATATCTGAGCGCTATGTGACACGCTCGATGGCACAGCTGTGACAAAAGTGACTAGAGGATAAGGGAGATTGGATTGCTTTTAAAAAAGCAGTTTGCGGAGCAGTGGGTAAACAGCAATGCCAGCGTGTCAGGAAGCCTTATAAGGCAGCCCAACAACCAACACCACTGATACACAACAATATAGCCTCCCCTTGCACTGCACACACAGTGACTTGTGTGTTGTGCAGGCCAAATCGCTAGCAGCAGAAGCAGTTCTTTTGTCTTCTTCCCTGCCTAACGCTCTCCCTTCAGAATCAGCAGCAACCTCTCCCTATACTAAGATCGGCAGAAGTAAGATCGCGGTCGGCGTGCACGCCCTTTTATACCCCCTGTGACGCCCACCAAAGCAAGCCAATCACTTGCATGCCCTTCTGAAAGATGGTGGTGACCCGTGCCTATGTCATCACGTTGCCCACAGTGTCCGTGGATCCTGATTGGCTGAAAAAGAGCGCAAAACAAACTTTTGAAACACGACTTTGGCGCGTAAGTCGCCAACCTCGTGGCCGACCTCATCCTAGGGTCGGGTTTCGTTTCATGAAACCCGACTTTGCCAAAAGTCGGCGACTTTTGAATTTTTTCGACCCGTTTCGCTCAACTCTATGTATAAGACACTCCCAGAAATTTTACAGTACCCCAAAAATGGCAGAATTTTCTGTGCACTCAGGTGTGATCGCTGGAACGGGTAAACCCGTTTAAAATAGCTGGATTTTCACACTGTACTATGAAAAGGATCTGGCTGTATTCTGCAGTGTCAACAAGCAAATGGAGAAAAAATTGTGTTCTCTGGATTGATTTTGAATAAAATAATCAAGATTAAGATGCAAAAAAATTATTCCTGGACACTGATATCTAGGGCTATGTATACAGTATACGGTCAACATATGTAATATACAGCAGCAGCAGACAGTAATGGAATGAACCCTCTTGATGTATACAATGAAGTATGGCACATACAATTCCTGCCTGCTACTGATATCTATATAGCCACATAGAGTGCCTGCATGCCTTGCATTGATGGTAGCCACATACACTCCCTGCCTACCTACTGTAGCACTGCAATCTATATACCCCGTAATTAGTCCTTAGAAGAATAGTTGATTTAGCTGGATTTGTGTATTCAATTATGGTATACACACACTAACTTTGAAACCCCCAAATCTGACCCTATCTTGGCAGCAACTCTCCCTACACTATCTGATTCCGGAGCTGAATGTGACAAGCAGGGCAGCGCCAGGTCTGAAATAGACCTGATGACGCTGTGCAGCCAACCAATCACTGTAATGCCACAACCAACTTGGCTGCGGCATTACAGTGAGTGACACACAATCCCTGCATGTTGATTGGCACTCTAAAGAGCACCAAACAGCAATGCTCAGTCGAGTACTGAGCATTACCAAGTATGCTCACTCATCACTACTCATTGCTCCTCTAGGATTGGGTGGTGCTTGATTTCAAACTCAAGTCAAACCCCGCATGTTTGGTGCTTGTTACACAGCCGATAAGCATGCCAGGATTGTCTGCCAGTCACTGTAAAGTCATAGCCATCTTGATAGTGGCATTATTGGCCGTATGACATCATCAAGGATTATAAAAGGACAGGCTCGGCACACTGACACGATTGCACAGTTCTGTGACAGTTCGTATTGAGGGAGGGAGTGCTTGTCCAGGCATGTGAATAACAAGTCAGAGTCCTGTAGTGCTGATACTGGTGCTGAATCATCATACTAAGAGCCCTTGTAAGGGCTAATCATTTTCTTTGCTGTTTGTATGACATACAGTATATTCTGCATTTAGTCTAGGCAGGGAGAGAAAGTTGCAGGAGCTGGGAAAGTGTCGAGTTTTGCAGTTCCTTGAAAATATATATCTGGGGCAGTTTTTTTGTGTGAAAAATATTAGCATATTGTGATCCATCAAGTATTACATGCTTTGTGGTACATTTTGGTTTTATATAACACTCCAAAAAAGTATTGACATTTTTTCCAGGACTAAATGACTCACCCATAGATTATTCTGTGCTTCTGGGTACATTTCTGTGATATACTGTATAACAATCCAAAAAAGTGTTAAAATTTTTTAGGTTAAATTATTCACCTATATAGTATTTTGTGGTCTTCGGTACATTTCTGTGATATATAACTCTTCAACAAGCATTAAAACTAGAGTTGAGCGAAACGGGTCGGTCAATTTCAAAAGTCGCCGACTTTCGCAAAAGTCGGGTTTCATGAAACGAAACCCGATCATAGCGTGAGGTCGGCCATGAGGTCGGCGACCAGAGCGCCAAAGTCGCATTTCAAAAGATGTTTCCAGCGCCCTTTTTCAGCCAATGATGGAGGACGCACACTGTGGGCAACGCGATGACATAGGCAGCAGTCTCCACCATCTTTGAGAAGGGCATGCAAGTGATTGGCTTGCTTTGTGTGGCGTCACAGTGGCTTTAAAAGGGCGTGCACGCCGACCGCTATCTTACTTCTGCTGATCTCAGAATAAGGACAGCTGCTGCTGCAGCTAATTCTGCAGGGAGAGCGTTAGCCAGGGAAGAAGATACAAAAAACTGCTTCTGCTGCTAGCGATTTTGCCTGTACAACACACCAACTAGTGTGCAGTGCAAGGGAAGGCTATATTTTGGTGCATCAGCTCTGTTGGTTATTAGGTTGCCTTATAAGGCTCCCTGATAGCTGCATTTCTGTTTTCACACTGCTGTGCAAACTGCTATTTTAAAAGCAAAAATACTTTTCATCCTCTTTTTTTCCCAGTTACCAAGCGTTCATTTTTCCACACTTTTGTGTGCAGCAGTCCTGCTTATTAGGCTGCCTGCTGCCATACTTGGGACTGAGAGCATCATTGTCAGCTTGCTAAAATCTCTTGGGAGATTCAAATTCTCCCCAGTCCTATATAGACATTTTATACACCATCCAATTTCAGCCTGTTATATTGAGGTGTAATCTACACTGGGCCTGAGATATTAGTTCAGTGTCCTCAAGTCTGTAGGGAGATTCAAATTCTCCCCAGTCCTATATAGACAATTTATACACCATCCAATTTCAGCCTGTTATATTGAGGTGTAATCTACACTGCGCCTGAGATAATAGTTCAGTGTCCTCAAGTCTGTAGGGAGATTCAAATTCTCCCCAATACTATATAAACCTTGTACCTTGTTTTACAGTATCATATTGCTGGTGGTATTTTGGGTACATTTTCCCAAAAATGAGGAAGTGTGTTGGAAGAGGCCGTGGAAGTGGGCGGGGATTGCCAGCTGGTAATGATGGTGTTGGTGGTGGATCTGCTGGTAGTGGCAAAAGCACAATAGCACCTAATGCAGGAGTTGTTGAGCCTGCATCATCATCTGGCTCCACAAGGCCTCGAAGGGTCCCTTTTCTGGGAGTAGGTAAACCGCATTTAAAGCCGGAGCTTCAGGAACAAGTTTTGGCTTACATTGCTGACACAGCCTCTAGCTCTATCGCCTCTTCTTCTGAACTTTCAAAAAATAAAAGCACTGAGTCGTCATTGGAGGCTCATGGTCAGGAACCACACCTTTCCTTGAGTCCTTCATCCCTACAAAAAGAAAAGGATGTGGCAGGCCACACTACAGATTACTCCATGGAGCTCCTTTCACCTACCATGCCTGGGTTATCAAGTCAAATCGTGAATTGCCCAATCCAAGAATAAACTACATGGAGTGCACTGATGCACAGCTACTGCTAGATTTATCTGCTGGTACATTCACTCAGAGCATTACATTGTCCTCGCAGTGTACTGAGCCAGAATCTGACCCTGATGAAACTCAGGTGCCCCTTCCTGCATACTATACCACCTTACATGGTGACACAGAGGAAGGTGCACATGACATTGAAGAGGAGGATGGATGACCCAGTTGTTGACCCAGATTGGCATCCATTGGGGGAAGAGGGTGCCGCTGCCAATAGCTCAGAAGAGGAGGCGCAGCATCGACATCGCAACAGCTGTTATCTGGCAGGCCCGGAGCAGTCCAAAAACGGGTTACAAAAACCAAAAGAGTTGCAGAACAGCTAGGCCAGATGGTCAAATTAGCACAGCGTGCAAGGCCTCAAAATGTCTTCCATAGCAGGAAGAGTGCAGTGTGGCACTTTTTTGAACAAAATCCTTATGATCAGGCAAAAGTTATCTGTAAGAAGTGCGCAAAGACCTTTAGCCGAGGGAAAAATCTGACAAATTTGAATACCAGTTGCATGCTTAGACATTTAACCACCATGCACTTGCAAGAGTAAACGGACTACCAAACCTCACGTACCACATGTGCAACTGCTCCCAATGAAGGTAGTCAGCAACGCTACATCGTTTCCCCCACTGTAAGCCCACCGGTTAGCACACCACCAGCAGCAAATATTGAGGTGTCGTCGCAAGGCCGAAGCAGTGAGGGAATCACAATGTTATTGCTACGAAAGACTGAATCTAGGCCATCAGAAAGAACACCAACTCCATCACCATTATCAACCCTCTCTCAGTCCACCATGTCCACCACTAGTTCCACCATATGCAGCTCTCAAGTCCAGCTCACCATACCAGAGACTATGAGTAGGACAAGAAAGTACTCATCCTCTCATCTGCGTACACTTGGTTGGAAAGCCCACATTGCCAAACTAATCTCGTTAGTGATGATGCCCTACCAGTTGGTTGAAAGCGAAGCTTTCCGTGAACTCATGGCCTACGCAGTACCACGCTATGACCTACCCAGTCGGCACTTCTTTTCTCGCAAAGCCATCCCAGCCCTCCACGTGCATGTGAAAGACCGCATTGTCCATGCACTCAAGCAATCAGTTAGTGGAAAGGTGCACCTCACAACAGATGCATGGTCCAGTAGGCATGGCCAGGGTCGTTACGTGTCCATCACTGCGCACAGGGATAATGTGGTGGATGCAGGGTCCACAGGGGACAGCGGAGGTGGGACAGTGCTGCCTAGCCCATGGTATAGGAAACAGTTGGGTGTAGGCGTTCGACCCTCTTCCTCCTCCAGAAGCGAAAGCTCGTCCACAGAGCGCAGTCACATGAGCACTCCATCCGCAGCTGCCAGTGTTGCACACGAGGTGTCCCACTATCGAACAGCTAGTGGTAGGCGTCAGCAGGCTGTGTTTAAGATGATGTGTTTGGGCAACAGACACACCGCGGAGGTACTGGCCGACTACTTGCAGCGACAAACTGAGTCATGGCTGGGCAGTCTACATCTGGAGGCAGGCAAGGTAGTTAGTGATAACGGCTGGAACTTTGTGGCAGCCATAGCCCTTTCAATACTCCGACACATACCTTGCCTGGCTCACACCTTGAACCTGGTGGTGCAGTGCTCCCTGAATAATTATCCGGAGTTAACAGGCCTACTCCAGAAAGTCCGGAGACTGTGCTCGCACATCCGCCGGTCGCCCGTACACTCCAGTCGTATGCAGAAGCTGCAGCGGTTGCTCCAACTTCCCAAGCACCGCCTAATTATCGACGTTGCAACAAGGTGGAACTCCACCCTGCACATGGTTGAGAGGCCGTGTGAACAGAGGCAGGCTGTAATGCATTTGTGGGAGGATACACGGCCAGGCACTTTGAGGGCAGACATGGAGTTGTCGGGTGTGCAGTGGTCTAAGCTGAAAGACCTCTGTAAAGTCCTTCAGTGTTTTGAGGAATGCACACGACTGGTAAGTGCAGATGATGCCATCATAAGCATGAGCATCCCACTTATGCGTCTGCTCATGCAAACTTTGACGTACATTAAGGAGCAGGTGTCTGCAGCCGAGGAGGATGAGGAAGGTAAGGAGGGAAGCCTTGATGACAGTCAGCCATTGTCTGCTCCAGGACCTCTCCTGGATGAGGTGGAGAAAGAAGAGGAAGAGGAGGAGGATGAGGATGGGGATGGTTATTTAGGGGAGGAGGATGCTTCTCGTGGGGCAAGAGAAAATGTTGGCTTGGCAAGGTCTGGTACAGGGTTTGTGCGTGACTGGAGGGATGTGGATTTGCCAGAAAGTGCTCCTCCACCCAGCACTCGCAGTGCAACATTGACACCTTGACCATTGGCCCACATGTCAGATAATGCCTTGCAGATCCAAAAAAGGGAACCCTGCATTGCCAAAATGATGAACGATGACGACTACTGGTTGGCCAGCATCCTGCATCCACGCTATAAAGACAAATTCCAAAACATCATGCCACAGGAGAACCTTGACCTAATATTGGCTAACAAACAAGCAACTCTAGTAAACCGTTTGTTTGAGGCATTCCCAGCACACAGCAGCGGTGATGGTTCTCCAACGAACCGTAGGGGGCAACATGGAAGAGTTGTTCGTGGTACACACATCAGAAGTGGCGTTGGAGACAGGGGTTTCATGACCATGTTGTGGACTGATTTTTTAAGTCCCGCTTACACGACTGGTAATGCTGCATCGATTGAAAGTGACAGGAGACAGCAGTAGTCAACTATGGTTACAAACTACTTATCGTCCCATATCGATGTTTTCCCTCACAGGTCATTCCCCTTTGACTACTGGGCCTCTAAACTGGATGCCTGGCCTGAATTGGCACAATATGCCTTACAGGAACTCGCTTGCCCTGCTGCTAGTGTGCTATCGGAAAGAGGCTCAATCCTGACAGAAAAAAGGACCCATCTGTCGGCCCAAAATGTTGATGATCTAACCTTCATTAAAATGAACCATGCATGGGTTTCAAAGGATTTTGTCCCACCTTCCCCTGATGACACATAGGTTGCCAGAAAAATGGCTCGCTTTTGTCCTCCTCTTCCTCGGACTTCTCCAATTCCTCCATTTGCAGCTGCTGAATGTCCAACATCAACATATGCCATTTTTTAAACCTCCCTAACTGGGCTGCCTCCCCCCCCATGGCCGGGGTCACCACCTAGTGCACGCAACCGTGCGAGTGCCATTGCCCTGTACAGGTGGGTGGGCCGACTCTTGGGCGCCGGCACTGGCACTGGATCCCTCATAGTGCAATCAAATGTCTCTGACGGTGGGGGTGCACACCCGCCGTCAGACACACTGGCGTACTATGAGGGGCCCAGTGCCAGTACCGATGCCCACGAGTGGGCCCCCCTTGCTTGGGCAGGACCCCAGCATTTGCAATATTTACGTCTCATTGCTCCTCCGCTGTGTAGTCTGGGCTGTCAAATCCTTCCCTGGGACTGCCACTACAAATTTGGTGAACTGATAGATGATGGTTAAGAAGTATCTATGCCCTGTCCTGCAGTGTTGGTTTATCATCAGCTTTGACAGTTTTCCTACTCACAGACGTGTGACATTCCTGCCCACATTTTTAAATGTGCCCTCTCATGCCAATCCAGTAGAATTGCCTACAGCCTGTGGCTTCTGTCTTTTGCACTCCAAAGTTACCTGACGGATCATGATAGGCAGTGAGGACCATGTCTACTTCTCTCCCTGTGATCAAAATTTGATGGAGATGAGTAATGGTGATGGGATCAACGGTACTGCGATACAGCAACCCTTTCTTCACAAAGAACTGTTTTCGCTGTCTCCACACACAAAGAAATTGAGGGTCAGCATTGCCTCTGAGAATTCTGCTGGGAGTTTTTCCCCTGATTAGTAATTCCTAAATTTCTGCAATCACTCGACTTTATGTCTGTACTTTTATCCATCTCGTTTCCTCTTGCGGAGAGTCTGGACTGTCTTACTGAGACAGAAATATATATGATGATTTAAAAATACCCCAACAGTGTATACTGGTGTATGCTTCAAAAACATTTCCTTTTTTCTACTTTTTAGATTGTTGTCTAATCCATACTGAGGCTGTGAGTGTCTTTGTTGGACTCTGGAAATAAACACAGAGATTTTAAATGTTTAAACTATGCTATATATACCTGTTATCCGGTGATACTGTACCCTTTCTCAACTTTCTGCAATCTTGTCAAATCCATACTGTGCCTGAGACCGTCTGAGTCTGCCTCCTGATTACAGATGAGTGTGTTTGAGTGGAACTGTTGGCCAAGTTCAAATTCTAGCTGTTTTGGGAGGTGTTAGATCCGTTCATCGAACTACAACACTTTGATTAAACTTTGGCTGTTCGAGTTTCCGTTCGAGAACGTTTTGTTAAACAAAAGCGTATCTTGTTTTCGCATTAATAATGGTTTTCAATGATAATAGACAGTTTTAGGGCATAGTAGTGGTGTCTGGTAGCCAGCGGTGTAGTACAGCTGTGAAGGAGCTACACCGTGTGTGTTTCTAATAATTTTTTACCTCATATTGTCCTGAAAATCCTTTTGGGCCTAGTAACTGTGTCTGCTACTCAGAAGAGGAGCCCACCCGTGATCCGAGCTATGCCGCCTGTTTATGAAAGAACCAATTTTTGACTGCATTTACACCACTTAAAACTTTGGGCCTAGTAACTGTGTATGCTACTCAGCAGAGTTGGCCACCCGTGAACCAAGCTATGCCGCCTGTTCATGTAAGAACTGTGCGCTACTCAGCAGAGGAGCCCAGCTGTTAAGCAAGCTACAGCACCTGTGGTTTGGACACTTAATTTTTTCACATTCTTTCTGGAATGCCGTTTAGGCCTAATTCTGGAATTACGGTTGACCTGCACTTACTGGGAAATGCATGTTAGCGGGGAAGAATTGTAATCCCAGATCCCCATCACTAACGGGGTTCACCGTGTTATCCGCACCTGTAAGCAATACACGCTGGTCCTTTCATTGTAGCACGCGTGCAGCCCCGGACATGTAAGGGCATGACAGACCTGTTATTGGCCGATTTTGCGTGCCAGAGCCTCGCGTGTCCCTCTAGTAAGCTGGACGCGGACCGCGGGGGCATGCCTGAGTCTCGTTCAGCTTTTTTGTGGATGGCATGGTTGAGGTTGCCCATGTTGAGTCCAAATTAAGCCGCAGGCTCCACTCCTGGTGGTGCCCTTCTGGACATTCCTTTAAGGTTCAGCTTTGCAACCTTACTGCCCCCGGAAACCAAACACTTTTCCTGACAGTGACATTCTGGTCAAAGAGCGCGATGACATCACGTCGGTACGCCCTTTGCCTAAACAGTCCAAGTGCAGAGAGACGGAAGATGGGGACGACGAGGAGTCCAGACTAGTACAGGGATTCCCTAGCGAGGAGACTTATTTAATTGTTTTAAAGGTTGGGAGCAATTTTTGGGGGGCACGATACTCTGGAGAATGATAATTGGGGCCCACCATACACTGGAGCATTCCAATGGTGGACATCAGTCACTGGAGCAGCATTTACAGGGCCCATTATACATTGGAGCATTAGAAATGGGGCCCATTATATATGGAGCATTATTTGGTTTGGGCCCATAAGACACTGGAGCTTCATCCATGGTGAACAACATATACTGTAGCATTATGTGGAGCTTATCATATACTGTATGGAACATTATATGGGACCAATGATTCTGTATGGAGAAATATATGGGTCTCATTACTCTGTATGGTGCACTATGCGGTGGCCATAATACTGTATGGAGGAATATACTGTCTGTTTTTGGAGCTATTGGAGAATTTTAAATTGATATCAGTCATGTGATGTAAGAATTGAAGTATTTTTCATTGTACTGTACCACTATTTCTCTGCCGTATCAAAGGATCATGAATTGTGTTATGTGTTAAAGGAGCCCAGTGACACTCTTTGGCCCTGGGCCCATGAAAATCTGGAGCCAGCGCTACCCCCCCACAACTTTAGCCAAATAACCCCCAGTTTTCAATGCCTAACTATTATTATAAAGTAAATTAAGGTTGACAAGCTTAAGGAATAAGAATTGATGTTTTTGGCATTAAAATGGGCACTCTAGGTGTGCTTCCTGTCCTCCACTCACTGCTGACTTTTCTTCCCCATTGACTTACATTGGGTTTCGTGTTTCAGTCGGCCTTCAACTTTTCACGATAATCGGCCGATTTCGTTCGACCCGACTTTTGCGAAAGTCGGGTTTCGTGAAACCCGACTCGAATCGAAAAAAGACAAAGTCGCTCATCTCTAATTAAAACATTTGACTGGGTTAAATAGTCTCATATATCAATGGGTCTTCATGAGAGTTATTTCAAATTGTTAAATAGGTGGTACTATACCCCGACGAGGTTATCGCATTTCAACACAGAGCTATCGTCCTTGTGCTGGAGAGATTGTGGACACCAATGGAACCTCTACCATATTTTCTGGGGTTGTTCAAAAATCAAAAACCTCTGGCTTCAAGTCACACAGCACATTAACCTCATTTCGAAGGACTTCACAATTACACCCAAAAGAGCACTTCTTTCATTAGAAATGGAACAATTTGATGATTCGGTAAGACATATTATCATACACATCCTCTTAGTGACCAAGACCATGTTAGCACAATGGTGGAAGAAAGCAGAGGTTCCCAAGTTTTCAGACATACTTGACAAGATAGGCCAACACAGCGATTTAGAACGCAGATTTGCGATTAACAACCATCACAACAATCACATTCACAAATACTCAAAAAAATGGAAGACCTGGAACAACAAATTTCATATCAAATAGACTCAACAAGAGGCACTATATTTTGAAGTTTAAACCTGGGCGCTTTAGTACTGGGATGCTGTATCTCCTTCCAAGAATGTTACCCCATAATAAGGATTGTCGATTTTTTTTTCTTTTATGTTGTTATTCGATATATGTTATTCTATGCCTATTTGTGGGTTCTCTAGTTTTTAAATTTTTTTTTCCGTACCTGTACAAGGTTGTTTATTCCCCACTCCCTTCCCTCCCTTCCTACCTTCCTTTCCCTACCCTGTTTATTTTTAAAAAAAACAATAAAATTATTTGAAAACAAATAGTCTCATATACAGTATTCCATTCTTTGGGATACATTTCTGTGATATATGACACTCCAAAAAAGAGTAAAATTTATTTCTGTATTCAATTAGTCATCTATACAGTTTAACGTGCTTACTGGGCTACAAACATGGCAGAACCCCTAGAGACCGGAGGAATTTTAAAGCCAGAGGAAGCTGGAATGACAGTAGAGGTGTCAGGAGTCTGTGGTCGAAAACCAAGTCCCGAACCCAGGCCACAGCCTTCAACGCTGTGATTCCTGTGGACTGCGGATGGAAGAGACAAGAACCAAAAACTGTTAAGCGGACTACGGGGCCTAGGCTGGTCGGAAGCGAGAGGGAGGCAATCCAGGAGCAAGGATAGAGAAATGCTATCGGGTCCGCTAGCCACAAGGTACTGAAAGTTGGCATCCTGAACAGTGATTGTTTGGGACCCATCATCACATTTAAACCATAGGGCAGAGATATAACACTTGGGCTGATAAATGGCAAATGAGCTTTAATGGGGATAAATGTAAGGTCATGCACTTGAGTAGAACGAACACGATGTATAATTATGTGCTTAATTGTAAAACACTGGGCAAAACAGTCACTGAAAAAGACCTGGGTGTATGGGTGGACGACAAACTCACATTTAGCGGCCAGTGTCAGTCAGCTGCTGCAAAGGCAAATAAAATAATGGGATGCATTAAAAGAGGCATAGATGCTCATGAGGAGAACATAATTTTACCTCTATATAAGTCACTAGTGCGACCACACTTAGAATACTGTGTACAGTTCTGGTCTCCGGTGTATAAGAAAGACATAGCTGAACTGGAGCGGGTGCAGAGAAGAGCGACCAAGGTTATAAGGGAACTAGGGGGTCTGCAATACCAAGACAGGTTATTACATTTGGGGTTATTTAGTTTGGAGAATCGAAGGCTTAGGGGTGATCTTATTACAATGTATAAATATATGCGGGGACAATACCAAGAGCTTTCTAATGATCTTTTTACTCTTAGACCTGTGACGGGGACAAGGGGGCATCCTCTACGTCTGGAGGAAAGAAGGTTTAAGCATACTCACAGATGCAGATTCTTTACTGTAAGAGCAGTGAGACTATGGAATTCTCTGCCATATGATGTTGTAATGAGTGATTCCCTACTAAAATTTAAGAAGGGACGGGATGCCTTTCTTGAAAAGTATAATATTACAGGGTATATACACTAGTTTCCTTAATATTGCGTTGATCCAGGGAGCTAGTCTGATTGCCGAATGTGAAGTCGTGAAGGAATTTTTTTCCCCAATGTGAAGCTTACTGTTTGCCACATGGGTTTTTTTTGCCTTCCTCTGGATCAACATGTTAGGGCAAGTTAGGATAGGATATGGGTTGAACTAGATGGACTTAAAGTCTCCCTTCAACCTTAATAACTATGTTACTATGTTACTATGTTACTTGCCTCGAGGGCTGCAACAGCTGATGCCTGGAACCAAGGCTGCATTCCTCAAATTGGATTGTCAACATCGTTTTTTATGCAGCGGGTGTGATACTACAAGGAAGGGAGCAGGGTGAACTCTTCTTGAGGAATGGATGGGCATGGGAGAAACTCCTAGGCAGATCAAAAAGGGACTACCACCTCCAAGTGATTGTACTGTCCTTGGGGTTCCCCACCCCTTATGAAAGGAGCAGGCGATGGTGTAGGTGACACAGTGAGCTCTCAGCCATTTCTACATGTCGGGGGCTACAGCAGTACCTGAAATTGGGTCATGTACAGTCAATTAGAGTTGAGCGAAACGGGTCGAAAAATTTAAAAAGTCACCGACTTTTAGCAAAGTCGGGTTTCATGAAACGAAACCCGACCCTAGGATGAGGTCGGCCACGAGGTCGGCGACTTACGCACCAAAGTCGCGTTTCAAAAGTTTGTTTTGCGCTCTTTTTCAGCCAATCAGGATCCACGGACACTGTGGGCAACGTGATGACATAGGCAGGGGTCACCACCATCTTTCAGAAGGGCATGCAAGTGATTGGCTTGCTTTGGTGGGCGTCACAGGGGGTATAAAAGGGCGTGCACGCCGACCGCCATCTTACTTCTGACGATCTCAGTATAGGGAGAGGTTGCTGCTGATTCTGTAGGGAGAGCGTTAGGCAGGGAAGAAGACAAAAAAACTGCTTCTGCTGCTAGCGATTTGGCCTGCACAACACACCAGTCACTGTGTGTGCAGTGCAAGGGGAGGCTATATAGTGGTGTATCAGTGGTGTTGGTTGTTGGGCTGCCTTCTAAGGCTTCCTGACATTCCTGCATTGCTGTTTACCCACTGCTCCACAAACTGCTTTTTTAAAAGCAATCCCAATTTTTTTTTTGTCCTGCTGAGAAGAAAAAAAAACTGCTTCTGCTGCTAGCAATTTGGCCTGCACAACACACCAGCCACTGTGTGTGCAGTGCAAGGGGAGGCTATATTGTGGTGTTGGTTGTTGGGCTGCCTTTTAAGGCTTCCTGACAGGCTGGCATTGCTGTTTACCCACTGCTCCGCAAACTGCTTTTTTAAAAGCAATCCAATCTCCCTTATCCTTTAGTCACTTTTGTCACAGCTGTGCCATCGAGCCTGTCACATAGCGCTCAGATATTCATTGGGCCTCACACAATCCAAAAGTGTCCAGTGTCCAAAAGTGTGTGCAGAGATTCAGAAAGGAAATGTAACATCAACTGTTATTCACTGTCCTATTAAGGGAATAGAAGAATCCAGGATATCTATAAACAGAAAGATAGTGAGGAAACACTTAGCTAGCCTAAATGAATTCAAGTCTCCAGGTCCAGATGAATTACACCCCAGAGTACTGAAGGAGATAGCAGAAGAAATTTTTGAACCCCTCTCTATAATCTTTGAAAATTCTTGGAGAACAGGAGAAGTGCCAGAAGACTGGAGAAGAGCAAATGTTGTTCCTATCTTCAAAAAGGGGAAGAAGGTGGACCCAGGTAACTATAGACAGGTGAGTCTGACTTCTATACCAGGAAAGATCTTTGAACAAATTATTAAACAACATGTATGTCAATACCTGGATAAGAATGAAGTGATTAAACAGAGTCAGCATGGGTTTGTAACTAATAAGTCATGTCAGACTAACTTAATTTCCTTCTATGACGGTATCACTGATTGGGTGGATCAAGGAAATGCTGTAGATATAGTATATCTTGACTTCAGCAAAGCATTTGACAAAGTCTCTCATACAATCCATATTGAAAAAATGATTAAGTATGGAATGGACAAGGCAACTGTTAGGTGGATTCATAACTGGCTTAGTGATCGGACCCAAAGAGTGGTCGTAAATGGCTGCACATCCAGTTGGAAGAATGTCTCAAGTGGGGTACCACAGGGCTCTGTCCTGGGCCCTGTATTGTTCAACATCTTTATCAACGATTTAGATGAAGGAATTGAGGGTAAACTGATTAAATTTGCTGATGACACAAAGCTAGGAGGGATAGCTAATACTAGAGAAGAGAGAGAGAGGATTCAAAAAGATTTAAATAAACTGGAGAAGTGGGCAGCAACTAACAGAATGGTTTTTAACAGGGAGAAATGCAAAGTACTACATCTGGGCAATAAAAATGGAAAAAGCATATATAGAATGGGAGGAATAGGGCTAAGTGACAGCACATGTGAAAAAGACTTGGGTATACTAATAGATCACAGACTGAATATGAGTCAACAGTGTGATGCAGCAGCAAAAAAGGCAAATGCAATTCTAGGATGTATTAACAGAAGCATACAGTCTAGATCACGTGAAGTCATTATTTCCCTCTACTCCTCTTTGGTCAGACCTCATCTGGAATATTGTGTCCAGTTTTGGGCACCACATTTTAAAAAAGACATCAACAAACTGGAGCAAGTTCAGAAAAGAGCGACCAGAATGGTGACCGGTCTGCAAACCCTGTCTTATGAGGAAAGGTTGCAGGATTTGGGAATGTTTAGTTTGCAAAAGAGAAGACTGAGAGGAGACTTAATAGCTGTCTACAAATATCTAAAGGGCTGTCACATTGTAGAAGGATCAACTTTATTCTCATTTGCACAAGGAAAGATTAGAAGCAATGGGATGAAACTGAATGGGAGGAGACACTGATTAGATATTAGAAAAAACTTTTTGACAGTTAGAATGATCAATGAGTGGAACAGGCTGCCACGAGAAGTGGTGAGTTCTCCTTCAATGGAAGTCTTCAAACAGAGGCTGGACAGACATCTGACTGGGATGATTTAGCGAATCCTGCTTTGAGCAGGGGGTTGGACCAGATGGCCCAGGAGGTCCCTTCCAACTCTACGATTCTATGATTCTATGAAAATCTCCCTTATCCTCTAGTCACTTTGGTCACAGCTGTGCCATCGAGCCTGTCACATAGTGCTCAGATATTCATTGGGCCTCACACAATCCAAAAGTGTCCAGTGTCCAAAAGTGTGTGCAGAGATTCAAAATCTCCCTTATCCTCTAGTCACTTTGGTCACAGCTGTGCCATCGAGCCTGTCACATAGCGCTCAGATATTCATTGGGCCTCACACAATCCAAAAGTGTCCAGTGTACAAAAGTGTGTGCAGAGATTCAAAATCTCCCTTATCCTCTAGTCACTTTGGTCACAGCTGTGCCATCGAGCCTGTCACATAGCGCTCAGATATTCATTGGGCCTCACACAATCCAAAAGTGTCCAGTGTCTAAAAGTGTGTGCAGAGATTCAAAATCCCCCTTATCCTCTAGTCACTTTGGTCACAGCTGTGTCATCGAGCCTGTCACATAGCGCTCAGATATTCATTGGGCCTCACACAATCCAAAAGTGTCCAGTGTCTAAAAGTGTGTGCAGAGATTCAAAATCTCCCTTATCCTCTAGTCACTTTGGTCACAGCTGTGCCATCGAGCCTGTGACATAGTGCTCAGATATCAGTGGGCCTCACACAATCCAAAAGTGTCCAGTGTCCAAAAGTGTGTGCAGAGATTCAAAATCTCCCTTATCCTCTAGTCACTTTGGTCACAGCTGTGCCATCGAGCCTGTGACATAGCGCTCAGATATCAGTGGGCCTCACACAATCCAAAAGTGTCCAGTGTCCAAAAGTGTGTGCAGAGATTCAAAATCTCCCTTATCCTCTAGTCACTTTGGTCACAGCAGCTGTGCCATCGAGCCTGTCACATAGCGCTCAGATATTCATTGGGCCTCACACAATCCAAAAGTGTCCAGTGTCCGAAAGTGTGTGCAGAGATTCAAAATCTCCCTTATCCTCTAGTCACTTTGGTCACAGCTGTGCCATCGAGCCTGTGACATAGCGCTCAGATATCAGTGGGCCTCACACAATCCAAAAGTGTCCAGTGTCCACAAGTGTCTGCAGAAATTCAAAATCTCCCCTGTCCTATAGACACCTTGTACCTTGTTTTACATTACTATATAGTTTGTTGGATTTTGTCTACATTTCTACCAAAAATGAGGAAGGCTGGTGGAAGAGGCCGTGGAATTGGGCGGGGGTTGGCAGTTGGTAATGATGGTGTTGGTGGTGGATCTGATGGTAGTGGCAAGAGCAAAATAGGACCGAATGCAGGAGGTGTTGAGCCTGCGTCATCGTCTGGCTACATAAGGCCTCGAACGCTTAGTTTTCTAGGAGTTGGCAAACCGCTTTTAAAGCCAGAGCATCAGGAAAAAGTTTTGTCTTACATTGCTGACTCAGCCTCCAGCTCTATCGCCTCCTCTTCTTCCATTGTAAAAAAGTAAAAGCACTGAGTCGTCATTGGAGGCTCATGTTCATGAACCACACCTTTCCTTGTGTCCTTCACCCCAACCAAGATTGAAGGATGACGCAGGCCATACTACTGATTACTCCATGGAGCTGTTTTCACATACCATGCCTGGATTATCAAGTGAAATGGTGAATTACCCAGGCCAAGATGAATCTGACATGGAGTGCACTGATGCACAGCCGCTGATGGATGATTCTGCTGGTACATTCACTCAGAGCACTACATTGTCCTCGCAGTGTACAGAGCCAGATTCTGACCCTGATGAGACTCAGGTGCCCCTTCCCGCACACTATACCACCATACACGGTGACACAGAGGAAGGTGCACATGACATAGAAGAGGAGGTGATGGATGACCCAGTTGTTGACCCAGATTGGCATCCATTGGGGGAAGAGGGTGCTGCTTCCAATAGCTCAGATGAGGAGCATCTACAGCAGACATCGACATCGCAACAGCTGTTATCTGGCAGGCCCGGAGCACTCCAAAGACAGGTTCCAAACATCAAAAGAGTTGCTGGACAGCTTGTCCAGAGGGTCAAAAGATCACAGCGTGCTAGGCCGCAAAATGTCTGCCAAAGTAGGAAGAGTGCAGTGTGGCACTTTTTTGAACAAAATCCTCATGATCAGGCCAAGGTTATCTGTAAGAAGTGCGCAAAGACCTTTAGCCGAGGGAAAAAATCTGAAAAATTTGAATACCAGTTGCATGCTTAGACATTTAACCAGCATGCACTTGCAAGCGTGGACACAACACCAAACCTCAAGTGCCACATGTGCAACTGATCACAACGAAGGTAGTCAGCAACGCTACATTGTTTCCCCCACTGTAGCCCACCGGTTAGCACAGTAGCAAATGTTGAGGTGTCGTTGCAAGGCCACAGCAGTCAGGGAATCCCACTGTTATATCAACGAAAGACTGATTCTAGGCCATCAGAAAGAACACCAACTCCATCACCATCATCAACCCTCTCTCAGTCTGCCCTGTCCACCGCTACTTCCACCATATGCAGCTCTCAAGTCCAGCTCACCCTCCCAGACACTATGAGTAGGTCAAGAAAGTACTCAGTCTCTCATCCGTGTACATTAGGTTTGAACGCCCACATTGCCAAACTAATCTCGTTTAAGATGATGCCCTTTCGGTTGGTGGAAAGCACAGCTTTCCGCGAACTCATGGCCTATGCAGTACCACGCTATGACCTACCCAGTCGCCACTTCTTCTCTCGCAAAGCCATCCCAGCCCTCCACCATCATGTGAAAGACCGCATTGTCCTTGCACTCAAGCAGTCAGTGAGCAGAAAGGTGCACCTCACAACTGATGCATGGTCCAGTCGGCATGGCCAGGGCCGTTACGTGTCCATCACTGCGCACTGGGTTAATGTGGTGGATGCAGGGTCCACAGGGGACAGCGGTGGTGGGACAGTGCTGCCTAGCCCACGGTATAGGAAACAGTTGGCTGTAGGCGTTCGACCCTCCTCCTCCTCCAGAAGCGAAAGCTCGTCCACAGAGCGCAGTCGTACGAGCACTCCATCTGCAGCTGCCACTGTTGCACACAAGGTGTCCCCCTATCGAGCAGCTAGTGAAAAGCGTCAGCAGGCTGTGTTACAGATGATGTGTTTGGGCTACAGACACACCGCCGAGGTGCTGGCCGAGTACTTGAAGCGACAAACTGAGTCATGGCTGGGCAGCGTACATCTTGAGGCAGGCAAGGTAGTTAGTGATAACGGCCGTAATTTTGTGGCAGCCATAGCCCTTTCAAAACTCAGCCACATACCTTGCTTGGCTCACACCTTGAACCTGGTGGTGCAGTGCTTCCTCAAAAATTATCTGGAGTTAACAGCCCTGCTCCATAAGGTGCGAAGACTATGCGCGCACATCCGCCGGTCGCCTGTACACTCCGTTCGTATGCAGAAGCTGCAGCGATTGCTCCACCTTCCCAAACACCACCTCATTATCGACATTGCAACAAGGTGGAACTCCACCCTGCACATGGTGGAGCAGCTGTGCGAGCAGAGGCAGGCCATAATGCATTTGTGGGAGGATACACGGCCAGGCACTTTGAGAGCAGACATGGAGTTGACAGGTGTGCAGTGGTAGAAGCTGAAAGACCTCTGTAAAGTCCTTCAGTGTTTTGAGGAATGCACACGGCTGGTAAGCGCAGACGACGCCATCCTAAGCATCAGCATCCCACTTATGCGTCTGCTCATGCAAACTTTGACGCACCTTAAGCAGCAGGCATCTGCAGCCAATGTTGATGAGGAGGAAGAGGAGGAGGGAATCCTTGATGACATTCAGCCATTGTCTGCTCAGGGACCTCTCCTGGACGAGGTGGAGGAAGAAGAGGAGGAGGAGGATGATGATGGGGATGATTACTTAGGGGAGGAGGATGCATCTCGTGGGGCAAGTGAAAATGTTGGCGTGGCAAGGTCTGGTACAGGGTTTGTGCGTGACTGGAGGGATGTGGATTTGCCAGAAAGTGCTCCTCCACCCAGCACTCGCAGTGCATCATTGACACCGTGAACATTGACCCACATGTCAGATTATGCCTTGCAGATCCTAAAAAGGGACCCCCGCATTGCCAAAATGATGAACGATGACGACTACTGGTTGGCCAGCATCCTGGATCCACGCTATAAAGGCAAATTACAAAACATCATGCCACAGGAGAACCTTGACCTAATATTGGCTAATAAACAAGCAACTCTGGTAAATCGGTTGCTTGAGGCATTCCCAGCACACAGCAGCGGTGATGGTTCTCACACGAGCCGTACGGGCCGGGGGCAGCTTGGCAGAGGTGTTCGTGGTGCACACAGCAGAAGTGGCGTTGGAGACAGGGGTTTCATGACAATGTTGTGGACTGATTTTTCAAATACCGCTCACACAACTGGTAATACTGCATCGATGGAAAGTGACAGGAGACAGCAGTTGTCAACTATGGTTACAAACTACTTTTCCTCCCATATCGATGTTCTCCCACACAGGTCATTCCCCTTTGACTATTGGGCCGCTAAACTGGACACCTGGCCTGAATTGGCCCAATATGCCTTATAGGAGCTCGCTTGCCCAGCTGCAAGTGTGCTATCGGAAAGAGTCTTCAGTGCAGCTGGATCAATCCTGACAGAAAAAAGGACCCGTCTGTCAACCCAAAATGTGGATGATCTAACCTTCATTAAAATGAACCATGCATGGGTTTCCAAGGATTTTGTCCCACCTTCCCCTGATGACACATAGGGTGACAGAAAAATGGCTTGCTTTGGTCCACCTCTTCCTGGGACTTCACCTATTTCGCCTTTTTCATCAGGTGAATGTCCAACATCAACATATGCCACTTTCTAAAACTCCCTAACTATGCTTCCTCCCCCCCATGGCCGGGGTCACCACCTAGCGCACGACACCGTGGGAGTGCCGTTGCCCTGGACAGGTGGGTAGGCCGACTCTTGGGCGCTGGCACTGGCACAGGGTCCCTCATAGTGCAATCAAGTGTCTCTGACGGTGGTGGTGCACACCCGCCGTCAGTCACACCGCTGTACTATGAGGGGCCCAGTGCCAGTACCGACGCCCACGAGTGGGCCCCCCTTGCTTGGGCAGGGCCCCAGCATTTGCAATCTTTACCTCTCCCTGCTCCTCCGCTGTGTAATCTGGGCCGTCAAATCCATACTGTGCCTGACACCGTCTGAGCCTGCCTCCTGATGTATAGACATATATTTTGAATGTGTACGCTATCCATACATGTTATCCGGGGAAACGGTACCCTTTCTAACCTTTTTGCAATCACGTGCAATCCATACTGGGCCTAACACCGTCTGAGCCTTCCTCCTGATGTATAGACATATATTTTGAATGTGTACGCTATCCATACAAGTTATCCGGGGATACGGTACCCTTTCTAACCTTTGTGCAATCACGTGCAATCCATACTGGGCCTAACACCGTCTGAGCCTGCCTCCTGAGACATATATTTTGAATGTGTATGCTATCCATACATGTTATCCGGGGAAACGGTACACTTTCTAACCTTTGTGCAATCACGTGCAATCCATACTGGGCCTAACACCGTCTGAGCCTGCCTCCTGAGACATATATTTTGAATGTGTACGCTATCCATACATGTTATCTGGGGATACGGTACCCTTTCTAACCTTTGTGCAATCACGTGCAATCCATACTGGGCCTAACACCGTCTGAGCCTGCCTCCTGAGACATATTTTGAATGTGTACGCTATCCATACATGTTATCCGGGGATACGGTACCCTTTCTAACCTTTGTGCAATCACGTGCAATCCATACTGGGCCTAACACCATCTGAGCCTGCCTCCTGATGTATAGACATATATTTTGAATGTGTACGCTATCCATACATGTTATCCGGGGAAACGGTACCCTTTCTAATCTTTGTGCAATCACGTGCAATCCATACTGGGCCTAACACCGTCTGAGCCTGCCTCCTGAGACATATATTTTGAATGTGTACGCTATCCATACATGTTATCCGGGGAAACGGTACCCTTTCTAACCTTTGTGCAATCCATACTGGGCCTAACACCGTCTGAACCTGCCTCCTGAGACATATATTTTGAATGTGTGCGCTATCCATACATGTTATCTGGGGATACGGTACCCTTTCTAACCTTTGTGCAATCACGTGCAATCCATACTGGGCCTAACACCGTCTGAGCCTGTCTCCTGAGACATATATTTTGAATGTGTACGCTATCCATACATGTTATCTGGGGATACGGTACCCTTTCTCACCTTTGTGCAATCACGTGTAATCCATACTGGGCGTGAGAACGGCTGGCGAGCTGTTAAGCAAGCTACAGCACCTGTGGTTTGCACACGTAAGTTTTTCATTTTTTCAGGAATGACGGTTAGGCCTAATTCCGGAACTGCGGTTGACCTGCACTTACTGGGAAATCATTGTTCGCGGGTAATAATTGTAATCAGTGATCCCCATCACTAATGTTGTTCAGCGGGTTATCTGCACCTGTAAGCGACAAACGCTGGCCTTTTCAGTGTAGCGCACATGCAGCCACGGACATGTAAGGGCATGACACACCAGTTATTGGCCAATCTCATGTGCCAGAGCCTCACGTGTCCCTCTAGTAAGCCGGACTCGGACCGCGGGGCATGACGGAGTCTCGTTCGTTAACGGAATTAAGCTTGCAATGTGTGCATCTGTTCTGTAGCTGGCATGGTTGAGGTTTCCCAGGTGGAGTCGAATTTAACCGTAGGCTCCACTCCTGGTGGTGCCCTTCTGGACATTCCTTTAAGGTTCAGCTTTGCAACCATACTGCCCACGTAAAACAAACACTTTGCCTTCATGAACGCTGTTTGGAGGGTCATGACTAGTGTTGAGCATTCCGATACCGCAAGTATCGGGTATCGGCCGATACTTGCTGTATCGGAATTCCGATACCGACTTCCGATATTTTTTCAATATCGGAAGTCGGCATCGGAATCGGAAGTTCAAAGTTGATTGACAGCCTGACGTCATCATGATGCGCGGTGTGTGCGCATCATGATGCGCCGTCATTTCGGGCCTTCCGGGGGTCTCTGCCGGCCTGCCGGGGGGCTGTGTGGACTGCCCGGGGTCTGTACCGGCCTGCCGGGGGGCTGTGCCGGCCTGCCGGGGGGCTGTGTGGACTGCCCGGGGTCTGTACCGGCCTGCCGGGGGGCTGTGCCGGCCTGCCGGTGGTCTGTGCACCCTGTGGGGGTCTGTACCGGCCTGCCGGGGGGCTGTGCCGGCCTGCCGGGGGGCTGTGCTGATGTCCGGGGGTCTGTGCAAGCATAGTCCGATGGGACTATAAGTCCCATCTGGCGATGCCTGCTACCATGACAGTGATTGACACATTAGCCAATGATGGGACAGTAGTAGTCCCATCATCCGGCTAATGTGTTAAATGTTAAAAAAAAAAAAAAAAAAAAAATACTACATACATACTACATGCTACATACATACTACATATATACTACATGCATGCTACATACATACTACATGCTACATACATACTACATATATACTACATGCATGCTACATACATACTACATACATACCACATATATACTACATACATACTACATGCATGCTACATACATACTACATACATACTACATACATACTACATACATACTACATGCATGCTACATACATAACACATATATACTACATGCATGCTACATACATACTACATACATACATACATACCACATACATACTACATACATACTACATACATACTACATGCATGCTACATACATACTACATGCTACATACATACTACATATATACTACATGCATGCTACATACATACTGCATGCTACATGCATGCTACATACATACTACATACATACTACATGCTACATACATACCACATATATACTACATACATACTACATACAATACATTCATACAATACATACATAGACATACAGTACATATAACATAGAGTAACATACTTACCAATACTTGTCACATTGTTCCCCGAAGCCATTGTCTTTTACGGAATAAATATTAACATAACAAACCACAAAAATACTCACCCACGATCCGAAGCAGTCCACGAGTGTGTCCCACGACGATCTTGGGTAGAGAACTGCAGCATCAGCTGATGCTGCCGTTCTCTAAGGGCTGCAGGAATCCAATGACGGAAGGTAGGTATCCTTCCGCACTGTATTCCTCCGCCACTTAAAAAAAAAAAAGTCCCTAGTCTCACTTTATGCCATTGCTGTGTGGGAATTTCCCACGCAGCAATGGCATAAAGTGAGACTAGGGACTTTTTTTTTTTTAAGTGGCGGAGGAATACAGTGCGGAAGGATACCTACCTTCCGTCATTGGATTCCTGCAGCCCTTAGAGAACGGCAGCATCAGCTGATGCTGCAGTTCTCTACCCAAGATCGTCGTGGGACACACTCGTGGACTGCTTCGGATCGTGGGTGAGTATTTTTGTGGTTTGTTATGTTAATATTTATTCCGTAAAAGACAATGGCTTCGGGGAACAATGTGACAAGTATTGGTAAGTATGTTACTCTATGTTATATGTACTGTATGTCTATGTATGTATTGTATGAATGTATTGTATGTAGTATGTATGTAGTATATATGTGGTATGTATGTAGCATGTAGTATGTATGTAGTATGTATGTAGCATGCATGTAGCATGCAGTATGTATGTAGCATGCATGTAGTATATATGTAGTATGTATGTGGTATGTATGTAGCATGTAGTATGTATGTAGCATGCATGTAGTATGTATGTAGTATGTATGTAGCATGCATGTAGTATATATGTAGTATGTATGTAGCATGTAGTATATATGTAGTATGTATGTAGCATGTAGTATATATGTAGTATGTATGTAGCATGTAGTATGTATGTAGCATGCAGTATGTATGTAGCATGCATGTAGTATATATGTAGTATGTATGTAGCATATATGTAGTATGTATGTAGCATGTAGTATGTATGTAGCATGCATGTAGTATATATGTAGCATATATGTAGTATGTATGTAGCATGTAGTATATATGTAGTATGCATGTTGCATGCATGTAGTATATATGTAGTATGTATGTTGCATGTAGTATATATGTAATATGCATGTTGCATGCATGTAGTATATATGTAGTATGTATGTTGCATGTAGTATATATGTAGTATGAATGTAGCATGTATGTAGTATGTAGTATGAATGTAGCATGTATGTAGCATGTAATTTTTTTTTTTTTTTTTTTACATTCAACACATTAGCCGGATGATGGGACTACTACTACTACTACTTGTAGTCCCATCGGACGATGCCTGCACAGACCCCCGAAGCCTGCACAGCCCCCCGGCAGGCCGGCACAGCCCCCCGGCAGGCCGGCACAGCCCCCCGGCAGGCCGGCACAGCCCACCGGAGCCTGCACAGACCACCGGCAGGCCGGCACAGCCCACCAGAGCCTGCACCGACCACCGGCAGGCCGGCACAGCCCCCCGGCAGGCCGGCACAGCCCCCCGGAGCCTGCACAGCCCCCCCGGCAGGCCGGCACAGCCCCCCGGCAGGCCGGCACAAACCACCGGAGCCTGCACAGACCCCCTGGCAGGCCGGCACAGCCCCCCGAAAGGCCCGTACAGACCCCAGAGAGGCTGTACAAGGCAAAAACAGGGTTTTTCTTATTCCGATACCGGAAGTCCCATAGACTTGAATGGGACTTCCGGTATCGGAATCGGCGATACCGATACTTTTTTTTAAGATTGGCCGATCCATTCCGATCCGATACTTTGAAGTATCGGACGGTATCGCTCAACTCTAGTCATGACTCGTGGGAATAACGCCGCCCAATCAGTTAACCTGCTAGAGAGATCCTTCGTTGCTCCCAAGCATGACATCACACTCCCTAGGAAGAAGGTAATGCCACTGTGGCGACCGTACTCCTGGGGGCGACACAAGTGCACTGATGCCCAGCCACTGCTCGATGAATCTGCTGGTACATTGACCCAGACCACTACATTCCCCTCGCATGCTACACGACCTGAATCTGACCCTGATGAAACTCAGGTTACCCTTCCCATATACAGTTCCATCTTACACGGTGACAAAGAGGAAGCTGCAGATGAAAGTGCAGGTTCGGCCCACCCGCCATCAGACACACCACCGTACTATCAGGGGCCCTGTGCCAGTGCCGTCGCCAACGAGTGGGCCCCCCCTGCTTGCCCAGGATCACAGCACTTGCAAAGTTGAAATACTGTGCAGTGAGATGGAAGATGGGGACGACGAGGAGTCCAGACAAGTACAGGGATTCCCTAGCGAGGAGACTTATTTGATTGTTTTCAATGTTGGGACAGCAATTTTTGGGGAGCACTATACTCTGGAGAATGATAGATGGGGCCCACCATACACTGGAACATTCCAAAGGTGGACATCAGACACTGGAGCAGCATTTACAGGGCCCATTATACACTAGAGCATTAGAAAAGGGGCCCATTATGTTTGGAGCATTATTTGGGCCCATAAGACAGTGGAGCTTCATCCATGGGGACCAACATATACTGTAGCATTATGTGGAGCTCATCATATACTGTTTCAAACATTATATGGGACCAATGATTCTGTATGGAGAAATAGATGGGCCTCGTCATGAGATGTAAAAAGTGAGGTATTTTTCATTGTACTATACCGCTATTTCTCTGCCGTATCGGAGCATGATGAGTTGTGGTATGTGTTAAAGGGGCGCTCTTTCACCCAGGGCACATGAAAACCTGCAGCCAGCCCTCCCCCCCCCCACAACTTTAGCCAAATAACCCCCATTTTTCAGTGCGTAACTTGTATTATGAAGTTAATTAAGGTTGACAAGCTTAAGTAAGAAGAATTGATGCTTTTGGCATTAAAATGGGCACTGTAGGTGTGTTTCCTGTCCTCCTCTCACTGCCGACTTTTATTCCCCATTGACTTACATTGGGTTTCGTGTTTCGGGACGACCCCGACTTTTCCCTATAATCGGACGATCTTGCTCGACCCGACTTTTGGAAAAGTCGGGTTTCACGAAACGAAACGCGACCCTAAAAAACCAAAAGTCGCTCAACTCTACAGTCAATGCATCTGGGAATTGGGCTTCAGGAAACAGGCGGAGGCAGTTTCACCAGCGTTTCGAGGAAGGAGAAGAAGAATCGGACACCTGAAGAGGATTATTGTATTACCCTCCTTTTTAATTTTTTTTCATGTGTAGAGTACATGAAGCACATGTTTAAATATTTACATTCCAGTTTTTTCTGGATTCAATTAGTCATCCATACAGTTTGACGTGGTTATTGCTATATTAGAATGGTATCTAAATTCTGAACTCCAAAAAAAAGTTAAAAAAATTGTTCTTGATCCAATTAGTTATCCATACAGTTTAACGTGCTTTGTGTAAAATTACAGTGGACAACATTTTTAAAAACCACCTATCCTGGTACAGTTCACAAAATATTTTTGTTCCAAAAAATGATTATAGTCATACATACTGTAGAACTTGTTTTGTGTTAAATTTCGTTGATTTGAAAGAAAAGCAAAAATTGGCCTGCTAAAGGCGTAGAAATTTGGTTGCTCAAAAATTCACTATTGTTAAATACACTTTAGAACTTGCCTCAAATTTTTCTGGTTCAGATAAAAAACAAAAATTATCCTGCTATAGGTGTACAAATTTGGTCCCTTGGTACTCGGTCCCCAACCACCACTATTTCTCCCATTCTGACATTCCCGTCTTGTACCAGTACATGTCCAGAAATTTCACCCTTGTCTTTACCAACATGATTACTGGGATTGTTCACTTACTAACCAACATGTGTACAAGCACTTGTGGCCAGGGATGCTACATTTCCCTGACAGCACACTGGGTGAACATTGTGGAAACCGGGGTCGAGTCCCAATCTGGCATGGCACATGTGCTACCGACGCTGAGGGTTGCTGTCTCTACCTCTGTCAGGGTATCCTTCACCTTCTACACCAGTTCCTGCACCTCTCTTGCTCATCTTCATCCTCCATCTCTGATGTGCTATCTCAGAGCACATCATCCACATCAGCTGAAAGCTGTAATTTCTGCAGCACTGCCTCAGCGAAGCTACAACATGCTCTGCTGAAGCTAATTTTTCGAGGAGACAAAACGCACACAATTGCAGAGTGATTGAAAGGAATAAAAGAACAGACAGATCTGTGCCCATTGCTGAACCTACAACAAGGCATGGTCGTTGTGAGACTGGAGAGCTCTGGGAGTTGAACCCTCAGGACCGCGACGACGAATCTCCCTAGGGCAAGCTGGCCAGGTGTACCACCCCCTATACAGGGAGCGCTATGGGCAGACCCAGGGGAGACTATCGCCATGGAAGCTGATACCTGGGGACAACCGGAGGGAGACGCAGGCAGGGGACGTGCAGGCAACCAGCCGGGAGATGGCGACAACCACAGGGGAGACTGCTGTAGCTGCGAGGATGGTGGTGGACAGCCAGGGAGGCGGCAGGAACGGGTAGCGGGTGAGGCACTGGAACAGGCAGACAAAGGCAGGAGTGGACTGGACCTGGAAGGGAACACAGGAGGGTAACAAGTAGGGAAACTATCGGGAAACCAGGAAAGGTACGAAGCGCAGAGACTGAAGGAACGCAGGAGAGCATGGACCCGATATCAGAACGTGAACCACAATTGATAGTCAGGCAGAGAGCATAGGGAGAGGCTGCTTGATATAGGGTACGCTGTAGAACTTCTGGGTCAGGGTGTGGCAGAATCATGGGGCCAAGGGATAGGGCGCCTAGTCTAGGGGGGCATGCGCCTGCATACCTGAGAGGGAGCAGAGGCCAGCCGCAGGACAGGAGGAGAGGCATTTGATAGACAGGTGCCAGCAGTGGGGGCAGACCAAGAGGACCAGAAGCGCCGGAGAGACCCAAGCGGCGTGGAGGCACGGGAGGCAGCGGGAGCCGCCAGTGCCATGATGAAAAAAGCCGTAGCAGAGGCGGACAGAGCGGCGGTGGCAGGAGCATGGCCAGGGAGAGCTGCGGCAGCGGCGGTCAGAGGAGCGGCTGTCGAAGCCGCAGGACGAGCGGCAGTCGGAGAGGTGAGCGTGACAGTACCCGCCTCCTTACGCCCCCTCTTCTTAAGACCAGAAAGGAATCTGGCTAGGATACGAGGAGCCTGAATGTTTTCCCGGGGCTCCCAAGATCTCTCCTCGGGACCGAAACCCTTCCAGTCAATTAAGAAGAGGGTCTTACCTCTGTATTTTTTTAACTTCAAAGACATCCTGTGCGGACACAGGCGGGGGCGAGCGGCCAGTGGAAGGGTGAAAGCGGTTAAGGATAACAGGCTTTAAGAGATAGGCATGGAAAGAAATGGGAATCCTTAGCAAGGCGGAATGTTTTAACTTGCAGGCCACATCATTGATACGAGACAAGACCTCAAACGGACCTATATACCGAGGACCCAGTTTATACGCGGGTTGCTTCAGACGGACAAATTTTGAAGACAGCCATACTTTATCTCCGGGTTGGTACAGTGGAGAATCCAGGCGTTTTTTATCTTTTATCGGCATGTCTATTGATCCTGCCTTGAGCACGATCAAGCACGGTTTTGGTCTCCTGCCAGACCCTGGAGAACTCCTCGGTCAGAAGATCGGCCGCCAGCACACCCGAGACTGGAGGTACCGGCAGAGGAACCCCCGGATATTGCCCGTAGACAATAAAGAAGGGTGATTTGGAGGAGGACTCACTGGTATGGTTGTTGTAGGTGAATTCGGCCCATGGGAGTAGGCTGGACCAGTCGTTCTGATGGGCGTTGGAAAGATGGCAGAAATAAGTCACAAGGATTTGATTTGTACGTTCTGCCTGACCGTTGGTCTGGGGATGGTAGGCAGAGGTGAAGTCCAACGTTACTTCCATCATACTGCATAGGGCCCTCCAAAACCACGAGGTGAACTGAACCCCTCTGTCGGAAACTATATGCTTGGGGAAGCCGTGAATCAGGAAACCATGGGTGATGAAGATCTTCGCGAATTCAGGCGTGGAGGGTCAGCCTGGCAGAGCAATAAAATGGGTCATCTTGGAAAACCGATCCACCATGACCAAGATGACGGTGTGGCCAGAAGACCGAGGCAGATCAGTAATAAAGTCCATTGCGACGTGCTGCCAGGGAGCCGAAGGAACCGGAAGTGGGTGTAAGAGTCCGGAGGGTAGGTGCCGAGGGACTTTGTTTCTGGCACACGATGGGCAAGAGGCGATAAAACTTCGGACAGCTTGAAGAAGAGATGGCCACCAATAAAAACGAGAAATGAGAAGGAGCGTTTTCTTGAGGCCCACATGGCTAGCTTGGAGGCATGACCCCAGCGTAACACTCGCTTCCTCTCCCTTTCTTGCACGAAGGTCTTACCCGGCGGCAACGAAGTCAAGCTAATGGGTGCGACCATGATGCCTTTACTGGGGTCCACAATGTGTGATGGCTCTTCTTCATTATTGGAGACCAGAAAGGACCTGGATAAAGCATCTGCTTTGAGATTCTTGTCACCGGGATGGAAATGCAGCTCAAAATCGAAATGGGCAAAGAATAGCGACCACCTGGCTTGCCGGGGATTAAATCTTTGTGCTGACTGGATGTATGCCAGGTTCTTGTGGTCGGAGTAGATTTTAAAAGGATGTACAGCTCCTTCCAGAAGATACCGCAGCTCCTCCAGGGCCAATTTGATGGCAAGCAGCTCTCTGTCTCCAATGGCGTAGTTTCTCTCTGCGGTGGAGAACATCTTAGAGAAGAAACTGCAGGTGAGCAGTCTACCGGAGGAAGATCTCGGGGAAAGAACTGCCCCGGCTCCGATGGCCAATGCATCTACCTCGAGGATAAAGGGTTTGTTAACTTCAGGACGATGGAGTACGGGCGCTGTAGAGAAAGCTCGCCTCAAGGTTTGAAAGGCATCTTCAGCTTCTGGGGACCAGAGGTGAGGGTTGGCTCCCTTTCGGGTTAAGGCGGAGATAGGAGCGTTCAAGGTAGAAAAGTGTGGAATAAATTGCCGGTAGTAATTGGCAAAGCCAAGGAATCGTTGGATCGCCTTGATTCCCTGGGGACGTGGCCATTTGAGCACGGCGGACATTTTTCCCGGATCCATGCGTAGGCCAGAGTCAGAAATGATATAACCCAAGAACGGCAGAGAGTACTGCTCGAAGGCGCACTTCTCGAGTTTGGCGTAGAGACGATGCTCTCTTAATCATAGTAAGACTTGGCGGATGTCTTTTCTGTGGGCAGCCAGGTCCGAGGAAAATACAAGTATATCGTCCAAATACACCACCACACAGGAGTAGAGAAGGTCTCGAAACACGTCGTTGGCGAACTCCTGGAACACTGCGGGAGCATTGCACAGGCCAAAGGGCATGACCAAATATTCATAGTGACCGTCTCAGGTATTGAAAGTGGTCTTCCATTCGTCTCCGGAACGAATGCGACTAGATTATAAGCCCCTCAGAGATCCAATTTCGTGAAGACCCGTGCTCCCCGTAGACGGTCGAATAGCTCTGGAATGAGAGGCAGCAGATATTTATTTTTGATGGTGATATCATTGAGGCCCTGGTAATCAATGCAGGGATGAAGAGATCCATCCTTCTTGACGAAAAAGAACCCTGCTCCTGCAGGCGAAGACGACTTGCGAATAAAGCCTCTGGCCAAGTTTTCTTGGATATATTCGGTCATGGCCAGAGTCTCGGAGGGGGATAGAGGACAGATTCAACCACGAGGTGGAATAGACCCTGGGACAAGATTGATTGGGCAATCATAGGGCCGATGCGGGGGCAGGACCTCCGCCTCCTTCTTGTTAAAGACATCCGAAAAAGCCCAATAGGCCAATGGTAAGTCTGTAGAGACCGAAGTGGGAGGCGTGAAGTTCTTCCGTTGAACTGAAGACAGACATCTGTCTTGACATGACTGTCCCCAATGCAGGATATCCCCGGAGCGCCAGTCCAAGACAGGCTCGTGAGTTCTTAACCAGGGTAGGCCCAAGAGGATGGTATGGGACAGCGATGGCAGCACATAAAAGACTATCTTCTCCCGGTGTAAGGCTCCAATCTGAAGTTCCACTTCTTCGGTGACCTGAGTAACGGACATCCGCAAGGGTCGACTGTCGACCGAAGCAATCTGCTGAGGAGTCTCCAGGTATCGGACAGGGATCCAAAGTCTCTTAACCGCCTCGAACTGAATAAAATTGCCAGCTGCACCCGAATCAATGTAAGCCCACTCAGAGGAACGTTTGGAGCCTATGTGCAAAAGAACGGAGAGAATCAAGGGTAGAGAGGAATCACAATTACCTAGAATGGCCTCTCTTACCTGTCCTAGGCGGAGGCGTTTCCCCGGCGTATAGGACAGGAACGGAGGAAGTGGGATGCACTCCCACAATCGAAGCAGAGCCTCTGTTCGATCCTCTCTCTCCGACGCTCCTCCACCGGTTTGAGACGATCCACTTGCATGGGTTCCGATGCAGGAGCCACAAAAGACGACATTGCGCGGGAGCGGGGCGGACTACGAGCGGCTGGAAGAACGTGAGGTCTTCTCTCCCTAGCAGCCTAGTGGGATCGCTCCTGAAAGCGTAGGTCGATGCGGGTGGCCAGGGAGATTAAATCCTCCAGGGAGGCTGGAGTATCTCGTCTCGCTAACTCATCCTTAACTCGACCAGAGAGTCCCCGCCAAAAGGCTCCCACCAAGGCCTCATTGTTCCACCCCCAACTCTGAGGACAGGGTATGAAACCGAATGGCGTACTGACCTACCGAGAGTGTGCCCTGGTGGAGATTAAACAGCACCTCAGTAGTAGAGACCAAGCGACCTGGTTCATCGAATACCTTCCGAAAGGTGTCCAGAAAAATGGAGAGCTGGGAGACAATGGGGTCGTCTCACTCCCAGAGAGGGTTTACCCAAGCAAGAGCCTCACCCTCCAAGTGGGACACAACAAAAGCCACCTTGGCCCGATCAGTAGGGTACTGCAGAGAGGACAACTCGAAGTGTAGCTGACATTGATTTAGGAACCCCCTGCATAATTTGGGATCGCCGTTATACCATGGGGGTTTCACCAAACGGGGTGGTGGGTGGGGGGTTGCCGCCTGGGCTGGAGCAGAGGCCACGGTCTGGAGAGCCAGAAGATGGTTATCCACTGAGGTGATGTAGTTTAAAACATGGGCCTGAGTGTCGCGCTGCTGTGCGAGCTTCTGCTGAAAAACCGCCTTCTGGGGAGCGCTAGTGGGGTCAGAGGCCTGTAAGGACGACAGATTCCATAGATTTGAGGAAGGACATTATCCTCATCTGGTTCTCTCGTAAGAACAGGAGTTCCTTTTGAGTCTGGGTCGATATACCAGAGGGGTCCATGGCCTGACTATACTGTGAGACTGGAGAGCACCGGGAGTTGAACTCTCCGGACCGCGACAACGAACCTCCCTAGGGCGAGCTGGCCAGGTGTACCACCCCCTATACAGGGAGCGTTAGGG
Source organism: Dendrobates tinctorius (assembly GCF_039654945.1). Taxonomy (NCBI): domain Eukaryota; kingdom Metazoa; phylum Chordata; class Amphibia; order Anura; family Dendrobatidae; genus Dendrobates; species Dendrobates tinctorius. The sequence goes on along the minus strand of NW_027361690.1, from coordinate 104,971,653 downwards.
GCAGACCCAGGGAGACTATCGCCACGGAAGCTGATACCTGGGGACAACCGGAGGGAGACGCAGGCAGGGGACGTGCAGGCGGACAGACGGGAGATGGCGACGACCACAGGGGAGACTGCTGTAGCCGCGAGGATGGTGGTGGACAGCCAGGGAGGCGGCAGGAACGGGTAGCGGGTGTGGCACTGGAACAGGCAGACAAAGGCAGGAACGGACTGGACCTAGAAGGGAAAACATGAGGGTAACAAGTAGGGAAACTAGCGGGAAACCAGGAAAGGTACGAAGCGCAGAGACAGAAGGAACACAGGAGAGCGTGGACCCGATATCAGCATGTGAACCACAATTGATAGTCAGGCAGAGAGCATAGGGAGAAGCTGCCTGATATAGGGTACGCTGTAGAACTTCCGGGTCAGGGTGCGGCAGAGTCATGGGGCCAAGGGATAGGGTGCCTAGTCTAGGGGGCGTGCGCCTGCGTAACTGAGAGGGAGCAGAGGCCGGCCGCAGGACAGGAGGAGAGGCATTTGATAGACAGGTGCTAGCAGTGGGGGCGGACCGAGAGGACGGAAGCGCCGGAGAGACCAGAGCAGCGTGGAGGCACAGGAGGCAGCAGGAGCCGCCGGTGCCATGACGAAAGGAGCCGTAGCAGAGGCGGACAGAGCGGCGGTGACAGGAGCACGGCCAGGGAGAGCTGCGGCAGCGGCGGTCAGAGGAGCGGCTGCCGAAGCCGCAGGACGAGCGGAAGCCGGAGAGGTGAGCGTGACAGCCGTGTGTGATAATGGCCATATCCCGGTGGCATTGAGAAGCTCGGCAACCTTACACATATAGCATGCTTGGCCCATGTGCTCAACTTGGTAGTTCAGCAGTTTCTGAAAACCTGCCCAGATTTGTCAGAGCTTCTGATCAAGGTACGCCACGTCAACGCCAATTGAAGCAAGTCAGGTACAGCTGCCACTGCTCTGGCATTGCAGCATTGCCAGCCCACCGCTGGTGTATGACTTGATCATGCACTGGATTTCCACATTACACATGCTGGCTGGCAAGTCTTTGTGAGCAGAAGAGGCCAGTTGTGGAATACTAGCTCCAACACGCTCGTTGATATTTTAGTTAGTCTCCATACATAACAACTGAAGAGTGGGCATGGAAGTCTGACATTTGTGCGGTTCTCCAAGACTTTGTGGACTCCACAAAGATGGTGAGTGGCAATAATGCCATCATCAGAGCAAGGATCCCACTTCTGTGCCTACTAAAACAGTCGCTGCTGACAATGAAACACGAAGAGGTGCATGCGGACCAGGTGGAAAAGGAGGAAGACATGAGACAGAAAGATACTACCCTGCCCAGTCTCATCTCATGCTCAGTGCAGATTCATAAAAATGAGCAGGTGGAAACTGAGGAAGAGGAGGAAGAACAGGAGCTGGCTGACCCACACAAGCTTCTTCCATCTCTACTACCTGGATGGGCTGAGAAGGGGAATGAGCAGGAAGAGATTAAGGAGGAAATAGAGAGTACTAATTATGGTGCAGCACAGTGGCTCAGTGGTCAGCACTGCAGCCTTGCAGCACCGGGGTCCTAGGTTCAAATCCCACCAAGGACAACATCTGCAAAGAGTTTGTATGTTCTCCCCGTGTTTGCATGGGTTTCCTCCAGGTACTCCAGTTTCCTCCCACATTCCAAAGATATACTGATAGGGAATTTAGATTGTGAGCCTCATCGAGGACAGTGCCAATAATGTCTGTAAAGTGCTGTGGAATTAATGGCGCTATATAAATGAGTAAAATAATTAAATAAATAAAATAAATGGTGAAGACAAGTAAGTGTTTGTTGTAGGGACCTTGGCACTTATAGGAGACTTTATGTACCGCTACCTTTCCCATGACCCTCACATTACATTCATCTTGCACCAAAAAAGTACTGGTTTTTCACCCTGCTAGATCAATGCTACGAGGAGAACTTTGCATCTCTTCTTCATGAGATAGAGAGGTCTTCTAAAATGATGCTATATCAGAAGGTCATTGTGGAAAACATGTAGAAAAAAATATCATCAGACAACACTAACAGAAGGGAGCAAGCTTCCTTGCCCAACCAAGGAGGAGAGGCGAGGGAGACACACACTGCAGAAGCAATGATACACTGTCAAAGGCCTGGGGATAATTTTATGACATCCTACCAGTGTCCATGCACTGATGACTAGAGTTGAGCGACTTTTGGTTTTTTAGGGTCGAGTTTCGTTTCGTGAAACCCGACTTTTCCAAAAGTCGGGTCGAGCAAGATCGGCCGATTATAGGGAAAAGTCGGGGTCGTCCCGAAACACGAAACCCAATGTAAGTCAATGGGGAATAAAAGTCGGCAGTGAGAGGAGGACAGGAAACACACCTACAGTGCCCATTTGAATGCCAAAAGCATCAATTCTTCTTACTTAATCTTGTCAACCTTAATAAACTTCATAATACAAGTTATGCACTGAAAAATGGGGGTTATTTGGCAAAAGTTGTGGGGGGGTAGGGCTGGCTCCAGGTTTTCATGTGCCCTGGGCGAAAGAGCGCCCCTTTAACACATACCACAACTCATCATGCTCCGATACGGCAGAGAAATAGCGGTATAGTACAATGAAAAATACTTCACTTTTTACATCTCATGACGAGGCCCATCTATTTCTCCTTACAGAATCATTGGTCCCACATAATGTTTGAAACAGTATATGATGAGCTCCACAAAATGCGACAGTATATGTTGGTCCCCATGGATGAAGCTCCACTGTCTTATGGGCCCAAATAATGCTCCAAACATAATGGGCCCCATTTCTAATGCTCTAGTGTATAATGGGCCCTGTAAATGCTGCTCCAGTGTCTTATGTCCACCTTTGGAATGTTCCAGTGTATGGTGGGCCCCATCTATCATTCTCCAGAGTATAGTGCTCCCCAAAAATTGCTGTCCCAACATTGAAAACAAATAAGTCTCCTCGCTAGGGAATCCCTGTACTAGTCTGGACTCCTCGTCGTCCCCATCTTCCATCTCACTGCACAGTATTTCAACCTTGCAAGTGCTGTGATCCTGAGCAAGCAGGGGGGGCCCACTCGTTGGCGACGGCACTGGCACAGGGCCCCTGATAGTAGGGTGGTGTGTCTGATGGCGGGTGGGCCGAACCTGCACTTTCATCTGCAGCTTCCTCTTTGTCACCGTGTAAGATGGAACTGTATATGGGAAGGGTAACCTGAGTTTCATCAGGGTCAGATTCAGGCCGTGTAGTGTGCGAGGGGAATGTAGTGGTCTGGGTCAATGTACCAGCAGATTCATCGAGCAGTGGCTGGGCATCAGTGCACTTGTGTCGCCCCCAGGAGTACGGTCGCCACAGTGGCATTACCTTCCTCCTAGGGAGTGTGATGTCATGCTTGGGAGCAACGAAGGATCTCTCTAGCAGGTTAATTTTTGATTGGGCGGCGTTATTCCCACGAGTCATGACCCTCCAAACAGCGTTCATGAAGGCAAAGTGTTTGTTTTACGTGGGCAGTATGGTTGCAAAGCTGAACCTTAAAGGAATGTCCAGAAGGGCACCACCATGAGTGGAACCTACGGTTAAATTTGACTCCACCAGGGAAACCTCAACCATGCCAGCTACAGAAAAGATGCACACATTGCAAGCTTAATTCCGTTAACGAACGAGACTCCGTCATGCCCCGCGGTCCGAGTCCGGCTTACTAGAGGGACACGTGAGGCTCTGGCACATGAGATTGGCCAATAACTGGTGTGTCATGCCCTTACATGTCCGTGGCTGCATGTGCGCTACACTGAAAAGGCCAGCGTTTGTCGCTTACAGGTGCAGATAACCCGCTGAACAACGTTAGTGATGGGGATCACTGATTACAATTATTACCCACGAACGATGATTTCCCAGTAAGTGCAGGTCAACCGCAGTTCCGGAATTAGGCCTAACCGTCATTCCTGAAAAAATGAAAAACTTACGTGTGCAAACCACAGGTGCTGTAGCTTGCTTAACAGCTCGCCAGCCGTTCTCACGCCCAGTATGGATTACACGTGATTGCACAAAGGTGAGAAAGGGTACCTTATCCCCGGATAACATGTATGGATAGCGTACACATTCAAAATATATGTCAATACATCAGGAGGCAGGCTCAGACGGTGTTAGGCCCAGTATGGCTTGAACGTGATTGCACAAAGGTGAGAAAGGGTACCGTATCCCCGGATAACATGTATGGATAGCGTACACATTCAAAATATATGTCTATACATCAGGAGGCAGGCTCAGACGGTGTTAGGCCCAGTATGGATTGCACGTGATTGCACAAAGGTGAGAAAGGGTACCATATCCCCGGATAACATGTATGGATAGCGTACACATTCAAAATATATGTCTATACATCAGGAGGCAGGCTCAGACGGTGTCAGGCACAGTATGGATTTGACGGCCCAGACTACACAGCGGAGGAGCAGGGAGAGGTAAAGATTGCAAATGCTGGGGCCCTGCCCAAGAAAGGGGGGCCCACTCGTGGGCGTCGGTACTGACACTGGGCCCCTCATAGTACGGCGGTGTGTCTGACTGCGGGTGTGCACCACCACTGTCAGAGACACTTGATTGCACTATGAGGGACCCTGTGCCAGTGCCCGCGCCCAAGAGTTGGCCTACCCACCTGTCCAGGGCAACGGCACTCGCACGGTGTCGTACGCTAGGTGGTGACCCCAGCCATGGGGGGGGGGCAGCCCAGTTAGGGAGTTTTAGAAAGTGGCATATGTTGATGTTGGACATTCAGCTGATGCAAAAGGTGAAATAGGTCAAGTCCCAGGAAGAGGTGGACCAAAGCAAGCCATTTTTCTGTCACTCTATGTGTCATCAGGGGAAGGTGGGACAAAATCCTTGGAAACCCATGCATGGTTCATTTTAATGAAGGTTAGATCATCCACATTTTGGGTTGACAGACGGGTCCTTTTTTCTGTCAGGATTGATCCAGCTGCACTGAAGACTCTTTCCGATAGCACACTTGCAGCTGGGCATGCGAGCTCCTGTAAGGCAGGGATCCCCAACTCCAGTCCTCAAGGCCCACCAACAGATCATGTTTTCATGATTTCCTTTGTATTGCACAGGTGAAGCAATTATCACCTGAGCAATACTAAGGAAATCCTGAAAACATGACCTGTTGGTGGGCCTTGAGGACTGGAGTTTGGTGAACCCTGCTGTAAGGCATATTGTGCCAATTCAGGCCAGGTGTCCAGTTTAGCGGCCCAATAGTCAAAGGGGAATGACCTGTGTGGGAGAACATCGATATGGGAGGAAAAGTAGTTTGTAACCATAGTTGACAACTGCTGTCTCCTGTCACTTTCCATCGATGCAGTATTACCAGTTGTGTGAGCGGTACTTGAAAAATCAGTCCACAACATTGTCATGAAACCCCTGTCTCCAACGCCACTTCTGCTGTGTGCACCAAGAACACCTCTGCCAAGCTGCCCCCGGCCCGTATGGCTCGTGTGAGAACCATCACCGCTGCTGTGTGCTGGGAATGCCTCAAGCAACCGATTTACCAGAGTTGCTTGTTTATTAGCCAATATTAGGCAAGGTTCTCCTGTGGCATGATGTTTTGTAATTTGCCTTTATAGCATGGATCCAGGATGCTGGCCAACCAGTAGTCGTCATCGTTCATCATTTTGGCAATGCGGGGGTCCCTTTTTAGGATCTGCAAGGCATAATCTGACATGTGGGCCAATGTTCCCTGTGTCAATGATGCACTGCGAGTGCTGGTTGGAGGAGCACTTTCTGGCAAATCCACATCCATCCAGTCACGCACAAACCCTGTAACAGACCTTGCCACGCCAACATTTTCACTTGCCCCACGAGATGCATCCTCCTCCCCTAAGTCATCATCCCCATCATCATCCTCCTCCTCCTCTTCTTCCTCCACCTCGTCCAGGAGAGGTCCCTGAGCAGACAATGGCTGAATGTCATCAAGGATTCCCTCCTCCTCTTCCTCCTCATCAACATTGGCTGCAGACGCCTGCTCCTTAAGGTGCGTCAAAGTTTGCATGAGCAGACGCATAAGTGGGATGCTCATGCTTAGAATGGCGTCGTCTGCGCTTACCAGCCGTGTGCATTCCTTAAAACACTGAAGGACTTTACAGAGGTCTTTCAGCTTCGACCACTGCACACCTGTGAACTCCATGTCTGCTCTCAAAGTGCCTGGCCGTGTATCCTCCCACAAATGCATTATGGCCTGCCTCTGCTCGCACAGCCGCTCCACCATGTGCAGGGTGGAGTTCCACCTTGTTGCAATGTCGATAATGAGGTGGTGTTTGGGAAGGTGGAGCAATCGCTGCAGCTTCTGCATACGAACGGAGTGTACGGGCGACCGGCGGATGTGCGCGCATAGTCTTCGCACCTTATGGAGCAGGGCTGTTAACTCCGGATAATTTTTGAGGAAGCACTGCACCACCAGGTTCAAGGTGTGAGCCAAGCAAGGTATGTGGCTGAGTTTTGAAAGGGCTATGGCTGCCACAAAATTACGGCCGTTATCACTAACTACCTTGCCTGCCTCAAAATGTACACTGCCCAGCCATGACTCAGTTTGTCGCTTCAAGTACTCGGCCAGCACCTCGGCGGTGTGTCTGTCGCCCAAACACATCATCTGCCACACAGCCTGCTGACGCTTTCCACTAGCTGCTCGATAGGGGGACACCTCGTGTGCAACAGTGGCAGCTGCAGATGGAGTGCTCGTACGACTGCGCTCTGTGGACGAGCTTTCGCTTCTGGAGGAGGAGGAGGGTCGAACGCCAACAGGCAACTGTTTCCTATACCGTGGGCTAGGCAGCACTGTCACACCACCGCTGTCCCCTGTGGACCCTGCATCCACCACATTAACGCAGTGCACAGTGATGGACACGTAACGGCCCTGGCCATGCCGACTGGACCATGCATCAGTTGTGAGGTGCACCTTTCCACTCACTGACTGCTTGAGTGCATGGACAATGCGGTCTTTTACATGATGGTGGAGGGCTGGGATGGCTTTGCGAGAGAAGAAGTGGCGACTGGGTAGGTCATAGCGTGGTACTGCATAGGCCATGAGTTCGCGGAAAGCTGCGCTTTCCACCAACCGATAGGGCATCATCTCAAACGAGATTAGTTTGGCAATGTGGGCGTTCAAACCCAGTGTACGCGGATGAGAGACTGAGTACTTTCTTGACCTACTCATAGTGTCTGGGAGGGTGAGCTGGACTTGAGAGCTGCATATGGTGGAAGTAGTGGTGGACAGGGCGGACTGAGAGAGGGTTGATGATGGTGATGGAGTTGGTGTTCTTTCTGATGGCCTAGATTCAGTATTTCGTTGATATAACAGTGGGCTTCCCTGACTGCTGTGGCCTTGCAACGACACCTCAACATTTGCTGCTGTGCTAACCGGTGGGCTTACAGTGGGGGAAACAATGTAGCGTTGCTGACTACCTTCTTTGTGATCAGTTGCACATGTGGCACTTGAGGTTTGGTGTTGTGTCCACGCTTGCAAGTGCATGGTGGTTAAATGTCTAAGCATGCAACTGGTATTCAAATTTTTCAGATTTTTCCCTCGGCTAAAGGTCTTTGCGCACTTCTTACAGATAACCTTGGCCTGATCATGAGGATTTTGTTCAAAAAAGTGCCACACTGCACTCTTCCTACTTTGGCAGACATTTTGCGGCCTAGCACGCTGTGATCTTTTGACCCTCTGGACAAGCTGTCCAGCAACTCTTTTGATTTTTGGAACCTGTCTTTGGAGTGCTCCGGGCCTGCCAGATAACAGCTGTTGCGATGTCTATGTCTGCTGTGGATGCTCCTCATCTGAGCTATTGGAAGCAGCACCCTCTTCCCCCAATGGATGTCAATCTGGGTCAACAACTGGGTCATCCATCACCTCCTCTTCAATGTCATGTGCACCTTCCTCTATGTCACCTTGTATGGTGGTATAGTGTGCGGGAAGGGGCACCTGAGTCTCATCAGGGTCAGAATCTGGCTCTGTACACTGCGAGGACAATGTAGTGCTCTGAGTGAATGTACCAGCAGAATCATCTATCAGCGGCTGTGCATCAGTGCACTCCATGTCAGATTCATCTTGGCCTGGGTATTTCCCATTTCACTTGATAATCCAGGCATGGTATGTGAAAACAGCTCCATGGAGTAATCAGTAGTATGGCCTGCGTCATCCTTCAATCTTGGTTGGGGTGAAGGACACAAGGAAAGGTGTGGTTCATGAACATGACCCTCCAATGACGACTCAGTGCTTTTACTTTTTACAACTGAAGGAGAGGAGGTGATAGAGCTGGAGGCTGAGTCAGCAATGTAAGACAAAACTTTTTCCTGATGCTGTGGCTTTAACAGCGGTTTGCCAACTCCTAGCAAACTAAGCCTTCGAAACCTTATGGAGCCAGATGATGACGCAGGCTCAACACCTCCTGCATTCGGTCCTTTTTTGCTCTTGCCACTACCATCAGATCCCCCACCAACACCATCATTACCAGCTGCCAACCCCCGCCCAATTCCACGGCCTCTTCCACCAGCCTTCCTCATTTATGGTAGAAATGTAGACAAAATCCAACAAACTATATAGTAATGTAAAACAAGGTACAAGGTGTCTATAGGACAGGGGAGATTTTGAATTTCTGCACACACTTTTGGACACTGGACACTTATGGATTGTGTGAGGCCCACTGAATATCACAGCGCTATGTCACAGGCTCGATGGCACAGGTGTGAAAAAAGTGACTACAGGATAAGGGAGATTTTGAATTTCTGCACACACTAGTGGACACTGGACACTTTTGGATTGTGTGAGGCCCACTGAATATCAGAGCGCTATGTCACAGGCTCGATGGCACAGGTGTGAAAAAAGTGACTACAGGATAAGGGAGATTTTGAATTTCTGCACACACTAGTGGACACTGGACACTTTTGGATTGTGTGAGGCCCACTGAATATCAGAGCGCTATGTCACAGGCTCGATGGCACAGGTGTGAAAAAAGTGACTACAGGATAAGGGAGATTTTGAATTTCTGCACACATTAGTGGACACTGGACACTTTTGGATTGTGTGAGGCCCACTGAATATCAGAGCACTATGTCACAGGCTCGATGGCACAGGTGTGAAAAAAGTGTCTACAGGATAAGGGAGATTTTGAATTTCTGCACACACTTGTGGACACTGGACACTTATGGATTGTGTGAGGCCCACTGAATATCACAGCGCTATGTCACAGGCTCGATGGCACAGGTGTGAAAAAAGTGACTACAGGATAAGGGAGATTTTGAATTTCTGCACACACTAGTGGACACTGGACACTTTTGGATTGTGTGAGGCCCACTGAATATCAGAGCGCTATGTCACAGGCAGAAATTGGCTAGTGTATCACAAACTACAAGGTGTATGTAGAATTGGGCAGAATAGGAATCTCCCTAGAGTGTAGGTCTGTAAGAACGGAACAAGTCCTCCACTTATCCTTCCACAGTGATACACAGATAGCTTCACTGTGGCCGTGATAACAGCCGTTACACGGTACTGAGAGGAGCGTGCACGTACACGGCTGTCCGGTGTACGTAAAATTTTCAAGCTCCGTGTTTTTTAAGTATACGGACTGACACACGCTGTCTCTCTATAGTTTTGAATGTGATCAAACAGCAAATAAATTTAACTGTTTGAAAGCTAGACAAAACTAGTAGGTACAGGTCTGTAAGAACGGAACATGTCCTCGACTTATTCTCACAGAGTGACACACAGATAGCTTCACTGTGGCTGTGATAACAGCCGTTACACGGTACTGTGTGAGGAGCATACACCGCTGTATGGTGTGAAAAAATGCACGCTCAGTACCTCAGCAGGACAAAAAAAAAAATTGGGATTGCTTTTAAAAAAGCAGTTTGCAGAGCAGTGGGTAAACAGCAATGCAGCTGTCAGGAAGCCTTAGAAGGCAGCCTAACAACCAACACCGCTGATCCACCACAATATAGCCTCCCCTTGCACTGCACACACAGTGTCTGGTGTGTTGTACAGGCAAAATCGCTAGCAGCAGAAGCAGTTTTTTTTTCTTCTTCCCTGCCTTAAGCTCTCCCTACAGAATCAGCAGCAGCAACCTCTCCCTATGCTAAGATCGGCAGAAGTAAGATGGTGGTCGGCGTGCACGCCCTTTTATAACCCCTGTGACGCCCACCAAAGCAAGCCAATCACTTGCATGCCCTTCTGAAAGATGGTGGTGACCCCTGCCTATGTCATCACGTTGCCCACAGTGTCCGTGGATCCTGATTGGCTGAAAAAGAGCGCAAAACAAACTTTTGAAACGCGATTTTGGCGCGTAAGTCGCCGACCTCGTGGCCGACCTCATCCTAGGGTCGGGTTTCGTTTCATGAAACCCGACTTTGCCAAAAGTCGGCGACTTTTGAAATTTTTCGACCCGTTTCACTCAACTCTACTGATGACTGGGTATTTTTAACAAGGAGAAAAAGTATTTAAAGATAGTCAAGAAATATCTGGCCAACAAAACCACTCCCTAAATGTACTCAATAATTCCTATGCGACCTTCAGCTATTGAGTCTTAAAGCTGGACACCTGGCCTGAGTTGTCTTTCTGTGCCTTGGAGGTGTTGTGCTGCCCTGCCGATAGTGTCTTGTCTGATTGGGTTTTAGTGCCACTGGGGGGTTCATAACGGACAGGCGCTTTTGCCTGTCAGCAGAAAGTGCTGACAGGCTCACTCTGATAATACTGAACAAAGCCTGGATTAGACCTGACTTTTTCACACCACCAGATAACAGCATCACAGAAAGTGTTTTAAATGTTCAACATCTTAATGAGGCCCTCCAGATGTTACATTCTATGGTCTGTGGATGACTGAAAGACCCTACTAAGGCTGGTTTCACATTAGCGCTTTTTAAGCGCACGCACGGCCGGGGGTAGCTCCGCCCCCGAGCCGGCTCTCTGCCCGGCGTGCCCGCCCCTTGCTTGTAGCGCCGCCTCCTAGCGCACAGCGGCGCCTGCGATCGGCGCACCCTATCTTTAGCATAGGGTGCGCAGATCGTGCGCAGACCGTGCGCTAGTTGCGCTTTGACCTGCGCTGCGCACTTTTGACGGTGCGCCGAGCACGCCGAAATCCGAAAAGTTTGATTTTGGCGCGCACGGCGCACCGTCAAAAGTGCGCAGCGCAGGTCAAAGCGCAACTAGCGCACGGCCTGCGCACGATCTGCGCACCCTATGCTAAAGATAGGGTGCGCCGATCGCAGGCGCCGCTGTGCGCTAGGAGGCGGGGCTACAAGCAAGGGGCAGGCACGCCGGGCAGAGAGCCGGCTCGGGGGCGGAGCTACCCCCGGCCGTGCGTGCGCTTAAAAAGCGCTAATGTGAAACCAGCCTTATACAGTATTTTTTATTGGCTTTGCATTTTGTGCAAAACCTTTGAGTGTAAAAGTACCTCAACTACACTTTCTTAATTTTTTTATGAGGTACTACATTTGGTGCCTTTAAGCATGTATGGATGATCCTGCTTGTAATTATTTACAGGCCCTGCATTATATGCAGAGATTTATGAGTGTAGAAGTGCCACAATTACACTTTGTTCACAATATTTGATTGTGGCACTACAGTTGGTGCCTTCAAGGGTGTACGGATGATTCTGCTTCTAATTTTTGGCAGGATTTGCAGTTAGTGCATAGTTTTTGACTATACAAGTGCCACTACATAACATTTTGATCAGAATGTGTATGAGGCCCACTTTTATGTTTAATACAGGATGTATATGAGTTAGTGAGGAGCAGGCACCTAGATATTCGGGTCTGGCTGAACAGTTACAAAAAGTTCACTTGAATGGGGGACCCGAACATCCAGTGTTTGCTGCACTGTCATGTGCTTCTGATCGGCGGGAAAAGCATCCCCACCGGTCAGAGAACTACGGTTCCCACACTGTCAAAAGACAGCATGAGTGCTCAGCTGTGATCGGAATATAAAGTTTATCTCTGATCATTGGTGTCAGCTGATGGGACTACTGATCCCATCATCTGACACCTGCTACCACTAATTACAGTGAGAGCAGGACTGGTGGATGGGAAAATTCATCAGCCGCTCCTGCGCTGTAAATAAATTTAAAATAAAAATGGCATAGGTTCCACTGCATTTTTGCTAAACAGCTAGACAAAACTCACAGCTGGGGGCTGCAGCCAGGATAGATATAAAGAATAGAGAGGTCCCCACGCTGTTTTTTTAAAAAAATGTTTAAATAAATAAAAACGTGGGGCCATTTTTGACAACCAGCCTTGCTGAAGCAGACAGCTGAGGGCTGGTAGTCTCAGGCTGGTAAGGGGCCCTGGATATTGGCCCCCCAGCCTAAAAATAGTAGCCCACAGCTGCCCAGAAAAGGCATATATATTAGATGCACCAATTCAGGCGCTTTTCCCACTTGCCTTAATTACAGCGAAGCCCTTGTTCTCCTGTAATAAAAGTAAAATAAAAAACAACAATATACCATACCTGTCTGTTGTTCTGTCCCACGTCGTAATCCATATCTGGGGGATAAACAGTTTTCAACCTAGACGGTGCCAAGATGTGTCTGTCCAGGCTGAGAACCACTCATGGCTGAACTGCTGTGAGCACAGCCTCAGAGACTGATGGTGACGTCGTCGAGGTTACATCCGGTCGCTTAGGCTCCATTCCCAGCTGGGCTGAACTGTGGTGACCTTGGTGACATCCCCACTCGCAGCGTGAGAGTTTTTCTTACATTATGCATGCACTGATGCCCATGGATCAACTGCAGAGACAGACATGTGGTGCCTCTTTCCAGACCACAGCATGTCAATTTATCTTGCGGAGACGCCAGTGTTCCGTCCTTACTAATGAACCTGGATTCATATGGCTTATACGGGCAGCTAAACCGCTGTAACAGGGGTCCAATAAGAAGACTGTAGGTTGAATCTGTGCTTTATTGAACGTGATGGTATATTGGCGCGGTGAAACTACAAATAAACGTATATTTACAATCAGTCAGTATGGGTACATAGTAATATAAAATATACATTACATAGATTACCTGCGCTAATAGCTAACCAGAGGAGAGCTAACTAAGGAAGGTGATCTAGGACAGGGATAGATGTGGGGAGCGTGATTACTCACTGACGATGCTGACGCAGGGGGAGTAGAGGGATGAGGTGCTTCTAGTGTGCAAGCAGAAGGAAAAATGGTGGACTGGAGGGTAATGGGCTGAGCTAACCCACAATCCCTTGCAAACCTACCCAGGATGCATTGAGAATTGGAGAGAAATCAAGAACGAAGCCAAATAGAAATAACACTGTAGTTATTACTTTGATGGAGCCAAAACAGAGAACATCAAAATCTATGAAAAACTGAGCATTATCACTGAATTTATGTTATCAAAATAGACAGTCAAGAATTATGTCAGAGACAGAACACTCCCTGTCTGGCATTAAATGGATGCCACCATTCCCATCCTCTGAAGACAACAATAGGACCAGCTCAGTCACTGGTCTGGAGAATGTCTTAGGTCCATCTCCTTTGGCCATCCTGAGTTCAACTTTGTGGACATTGCTGTTGTGAGTTCATTTTCCCCTTCACTACTGAGGCCCGAGTAACTCCCTCTTCTGGTGAAGAAAGGTAGTGAGCCTGATTGTCAAACACCTGGGGTTGATGATGATGACTGGCTGAGTGGAGTTAATGACTGATATAAGGCTGCCGATGCCCTTCTGGCCTGCGGGTGATTTCTCTGTGGACTTCTAGGAAACCAGTCTGATTCCTGCTCATCTAAAGCTAAGATTTCTGCTTTGCCTTTTTGCATTAGTGTTTTGTTTTCCTTGCTTTTCTGGATTCTGCCATTCCCTGCTGGGGTGAGCTGAATCTCCTTTTGCCTGTTGCTCTGTCTTCAGAATATTCCTGAGTACTGACATAGCTTTTTTGAAGCCTAACGACTTCAGGGCCTTTTTTACTGTCAGTTTCTTGGCTCTTATTTTCATAGGGTTTTTCACGGATTGCAGACAGCAGCCTTCCTGTCCTTTCCTATCTAAGCTAGCGTGGGCCCCATCTTTGCGCAGTCTATCTTTCTGTCTGTGTTTTGTTCTTTCTTCTTGCTTCACCGTCATTATATGTGGGGGGCTGCCTTTTGCTTTGGGGTCTGCTCTGGGGTAGTTTAGATTTCCCTTTCTGTCTTTAGGCTATGTAGTTCTCCGGCTGTGATCGAGGGGCCTAGGGCATCGCAGGAGCCCCCCACGGCTACTGCTAGTTGTGTTGATAGGTTCAGGGGTCTGCAATCCGATAGCTGCCAACTTCTCTGGTTTTCTGAACTTAGCTAGCATTTCTATTTTTGCCTCCTACGATGACTCAATCATAACAGAATCACCCGCCATACCGCAGATTCTAGGGTACTCAATAGCAGGAAAGAATTGTATAAAAAAAAAAAAAAAAGTGTGTATATTTCTTCCTCTATATCTCTGAGGCCGTAGGGGGAATTTTTTTTTCTCTCAATGGAGATAAAGCAATTGTCTGATCGTGTGGAGCAGCTCGCTGCGGAAGTGCGGGGAATTTCTGCCTACCTTGCTCCTTCACATGCTGCTGAACCAAAGATTCCTACACCTGATGTATTTTTTGGGGATCGGTCTAAATTTTTGAATTTCAAAAATAATTGTAAATTATTTTTTGCCTTGAAGCCTAACTCGTCAGGGAGCTCCGCGCAGCAGGTTAAAATTGTCATCTCTTTGCTGCGGGGCGATCCCCAGGATTGGGCGTTTTCTTTGAAACCAGATGATCCTATTCTGACTAATGTGAACGCATTTTTTCAGGCCTTGGGGTTGTTGTATGACGAACCTAATGCCATTGATCAGGCTGAAAAGACCCTGCTGGCATTGAACCAGGGTCGTGATTCTGCAGAATTGTACTGTCAAAAATTCCGAAAGTGGGCAGTACTTACTACCTGGAATGATAATGCCTTGGCTGCTCTCTTTCAGTAGGGGTTGTCAGAAGCCATAAAAGATACTATGGTGGGATTTCCTGTTCCCTCTGGTCTTGACGATTCTATGTCTTTAGCCATTCAGGTTGATCGGCGTTTACGCGAACGCAGAGCTGCACGAGAGGTGTTGCCACCTGTTGAACAGATGTCTGAACCTATGCAATGTGATAGAGTTTTTCCAGAGAGCAGCGTCAGGAGTTCAGAAGGCGTAATAAGTTGTGTTTTTTCTGTGGAGATGCCTCGCATATTATTTCTGTCTGTCCTAAACGCGAGAAACGCTTTGCACACACGTTTTCTGTTGGTGGTGTTCAACCTAAGTTTCTTCTGGCTATTACTCTGATCTGCTCCCTGTCCACATTTTCCGCCAAGGCTTTTGTGGATTCGGGAGCAGCTCTAAACCTAATGGACTTGGATTTTGCTAAACGTTGTGGATTTCCGATGACACCTCTGCAGACACCTATCCCTTTGAGGGGGATTGATGCTACTCCTTTGGCTAAAAATAAACCTCAGTTTTGGACCCAGGTGGTAATGCGGGTCGCCCCAGACCATCAAGAAAATTGCAGGTTTTTGGTGTTACATAATCTGCATGATACTATTGTTCTGGGGTTTCCCTGGTTACAAATTCATAATCCAGTTTTGGATTGGAAATCTGTGTCTGTGGTGAGTTGGGGTTGTCGGTGTGCCTTTAGTGAAGCTCCGGTGTTTTCCACCTCTCCTCAGTCGCATGATGTTCCTGATTATTTGGCGGACTTTTATGATGTATTTAGTGAGAATGAGTCTGCGTCTCTGCCTCCTCATAGGAGTTATGACTGTGCTATTGAACTGAGCCCGGGGTGTAAATTTCCCAAGGGTCGGCTCTTCAATTTATCTGTACCCGAGCACGAGGCTATGCGATCCTATATTAAAGAGGCGTTGGAGAAGGGTCATATTAGACCATCCTCGTCACCCTTAGGTGCCGGGTTTTTTTTTGTAGCCAAAAAGGATGGATCATTAAGACCTTGTATTGATTATCGTGCTCTCAACAAAATTACTGTTAAATATCAGTATCCGTTACCCCTGATTTCTGATCTATTCTCCAGAGTTAAAGGTGCTTGCTGGTTTACCAAGCTTGACCTCAGGGGGGCGTATAATCTTATTCGCATTAAGCATGGGGATGAATGGAAGACGGCGTTTAATACTCCGGAGGGACATTTTGAGTACCTGGTGATGCCTTTTGGGCTCACTAATGCCCCTTCTGTCTTCCAGTGCTTCATGAACGATATTTTCCGAGATTTTGTCGATAAATTTTTGATTATCTATCTGGATGATATTTTGATCTTCTCCAAGGATTGGGATTCTCATGTGGAACATATTCGGACTGTGTTCCGGATCTTGAGGGAGAATTTCCTGTATGTCAAAGGATCTAAATGCCTTTTTGGAGTACAGAAGATTTCTTTTTTGGGATTTATTTTGTCCCCGTCAACTATTGAAATGGACCCGGCCAAGGTACAGGCCATTTACGATTGGGTTCAGCCCACTTCTTTGAAGGCCCTCCAGAAGTTTTTGGGTTTTGCTAATTTTTATCGGAAATTTATAGCAAAATTTTCTAGTATTGCCAAGCCATTGACTGATTTGACTAAGGCTGGTTTCACATTAGCGCATTTTCAGCGCGCGCACGGCCGGGGGTAGCTCCGCCCCCGAGCCGGCTCTCTGCCCGGCGTGCCCGCCCCTTCCTTGTAGCGCCGCCTCCTAGCGGACAGCGGCGCCTGCGATCGGCGCACCCTATCTTTAGCATAGGGTGCGCCGATCGTGCGCAGGCCGTGCGCTAGTTGCGCTTTGACCTGCGCTGCGCACTTTTGACGGTGCGCCGTGCGCGCCAAAATCCGAAAAGTTTGATTTTGGTGCGCACGGCGCACCGTCAAAAGTGCGCAGCGCAGGTCAAAGCGCAACTAGCGCACGGCCTGCGCACGATCGGCGCACCCTATGCTAAAGATAGGGTGCGCCGATCGCAGGCGCCGCTGTCCGCTAGGAGTCGGCGCTACAAGGAAGGGGCGGGCACGCCGGGCAGAGAGCCGGCTCGGGGGCGGAGCTACCCCCGGCCGTGCGCGCGCTGAAAATGCGCTAATGTGAAACCAGCCTAAGAAGGGTGCTGATGTGTTAAATTGGTCTCCGGAGGCTGTTTCTTCCTTTCAGGAGCTGAAGCGAAGATTCACCTCCGCCCCGGTTTTGCGGCAACCTGATGTCTCACTTCCGTTCCAGGTAGAGGTGGATGCTTCTGAGATTGGTGCAGGAGCTGTTTTGTCCCAAAAGGATCCTGTAACATCTAAAATGAATCCCTGTGCTTTCTTTTCAAGAAAGTTCTCTCCATCTGAACGTAACTATGATGTGGGGAATCAGGAACTGTTAGCCATGAAATGGGCATTTGAGGAGTGGAGACATTGGTTGGAGGGAGCTAAACATCAAGTCGTCACTGACCACAAGAATTTGATTTACCTAGAGTCGGCGAAGCGCTTGAACCCTAGACAGGCTAGGTGGGCCTTGTTTTTTACACGTTTTGATTTTGTGGTTTCTTTTCCTCCTGGAACTAAGAATGTCAAGGCTGACGCCCTCTCTAGGAGCTTCTTTGCTGATTCTCCTGTGGTGACCAAGCCTGCTACCATCTTAGGTGAAGGGGTAGTTCTTTCTGCCATCTCGCCCGATTTGAGACGTGCTCTGGAAGAGTTCCAGGAGGACAAACCTGAGCATTGTCCCAGTGGAAAGTTGTATGTTCCTGACCAGTGGAAGAAGAGAGTGATGTCTGAAGTTCATTGCTCTGCTTTGGCTGGTCATCCAGGTATTTTTGGTACTAGAGATCTGGTGAGTCGGTCTTTTTGGTGGCCCTCCTTGTCTCGTGATGTCAGGAATTTTGTGCAGTCCTGTGGGACGTGCTCCCGGTCTAAATCGTGTTCTCGCTCTAGTGGGTTGTTGATGCCTTTGCCTGTCCCCAAGAGGCCATGGACCCATATTTCAATGGATTTCATCTCTGATATGCCTGTCTCTCAAAGGATGACTGTTATCTGGGTGATTTGTGATAGGTTCTCTAAGATGGTTCATCTTGTACCACTCCCTAAGTTGCCGTCTTCCTCTGAATTGGTGCCCCTGTTTTTACAACAGGTGGTTCGCTTGCACGGGATTCCTGAGAACATTGTATCTGACAGAGGAGTCCAGTTTGTGTCTAGATTTTGGAGAACTTTCTGTTCCAAGCTGGGAATTCAGTTGTCCTTCTCCTCTGCTTCTCACCCTCAGACCAATGGGCAGACAGAGAGAACAAACCAGACCTTGGAGTCATATTTGAGATGTTTTATTTCTGCTGATCAGGATGATTGGGTTTCATTTTTGCCCTTGGCCGAATTTACTTTAAATAATAGAGCTAGTTCTGCCACTTTGATGTCTCCTTTTTTTTGTAACTTTGGGTTTCATCCTCGATTTTCTTCAGGGCAGGTGGAGCCCTCTGCCTGCCCAGGGGTTGACACTGTGGTGGAGAGAATGCACCAGATCTGGGACCAAGTGGTGGATAAGTTATCTCTCTCCCAGGAAAAGGCCCAGCGGTTTTCCAACCGACATAGGACCATTGGTCCCCAATTTAAGGTTGGTGATATGGTGTGGTTATCATCAAAAAATATTGTTATGAAGGTGGCTTCTCCTAAGTTTAAGCCTAGATTTATTGGACCTTACAAGATTTTGGAGATTATTAATCCGGTCTCCTTTAGTTTGGCTCTTCCTGTCACATTTAAAATCCATAATGTGTTCCATAAATCTTTGTTGAAGAGGTTTGTTGAACCTGTTGTTCCGGGGGTTGCACCTCCAGACCCTGTATTGGTTGAAGATAACATGGAATATGAGGTAGAGAAAGTACTGGATTCCCGTCTGGCTAGACAGAGACTCCAGTATTTGGTTAAGTGGAAGGGTTATGGTCAGGAGGATAATTCCTGGGTCTCTGCCTCTGATATTCATGCCAAAAGATTGGTGCGTGCCTTTCATCGGGCTCACTCTGATCGCCCTGGTGGCGTGGTTGAGGGTTCGGTGACCCCTCCTCAAGGGGGAGGTACTGTTGTGAGTTCATTTTCCCCTTCACTACTGAGGCCCGAGGAACTCCCTCTTCTGGTGAAGAAAGGTAGTGAGCCTGATTGTCAAACACCTGGGGCTGATGATGATGACTGGCTGAGTGGAGTTAATGACTGGATATAAGGCTGCCGACGCCCTTCTGGCCTGCGGGTGATTTCTCTGTGGACTTCTAGGAAACCAGTCTGATTCCTGCTCATCTAAAGCTAAGATTTCTGCTTTGCCTTTTTGCATTAGTGTTTTGTTTTCCTTGCTTTTCTGGATTCTGCCATTCCCTGCTGGGGTGAGCTGAATCTCCTTTTGCCTGTTGCTCTGTCTTCAGAATATTCCTGAGTATTGACATAGCTTTTTTGAAGCCTAGCGTCTTCAGGGCCTTTTTTACTGTCAGTTTGTTGGCTCTTATTTTCATAGGGTTTTTCACGGATTGCAGACAGCAGCCTTCCTGTCCTTTCCTATCTAAGCTAGCGTGGGCCCCATCTTTGCGCAGTCTATCTTTCTGTCTGTGTTTTGTTCTTTCTTCTTGCTTCACCGTCATTATATGTGGGGGGCTGCCTTTTGCTTTGGGGTCTGCTCTGGGGCAGTTTAGATTTCCCTTTCTGTCTTTAGGCTATGTAGTCCTCCGGCTGTGATCGAGGGGCCTAGCGCATCGTAGGAGCCCCCCACGGCTACTGCTAGTTGTGTTGATAGGTTCAGGGGTCTGCAATCCGATAGCTGCCAACTTCTCTGGTTTTCTGGACTTAGCTAGCATTTCTATTTTTGCCTCCTACGGTGACTCAATCATAACACATTGCCATCTTTACTCAGGAATGTAGCAGTCACTAGACCAAGTGGCCACGGGTTTCGATGGGCCTGACAGTCTTTCACAAGGACGAGGTCACCAATCCTCAGATTAGGCCTGGTAGATTGCCACTTTGTCCGTGGCTGCAGGGTAGACAAATACTGTTTGCGCCACCTGTCCTAGAATGTATTGGCGAGACTTTGTATCTGCCTCCATTAGCGCTTGTAGAGGTCCTTGTCATCGAATCCTCCTAGAGGGGCACTTGATAGTCCTGTTTTCTGGGTGAGCAGAGTAGCTGGAGTCTTTGTATGAATTGTAGACACCTGGGGGTGGATTTCAGCATCTGAGTCCTCTCTCACTAGTTCAAAGGTGTCTGGAAAATGTTCCTCAGTGTACAATAGTTTTGGTCCTGGGAGCCATGTTGTGCTCTCTAGTCGACCTGCGTCAACTGCTCTAGCTGCATGATCTGCAGGGTTTTGGTTCATGGGAATGTAATGCTACTCTTTTGGATGAACTGATCTCCTAATTCGTAGCACTCTGTTGTCGACATAAACGTAGAATCGCCTGGTTTAATTGTGGATGTATCCCAGGACTACTTTGCTGTCTGAGTATAACTTGGCTTGTGTCAGGTCGATATCCATCACGGATGCAATGAACTCTGCTAACTCGACGGCTAAGGCTGCAGCACAAAGTTCTAACCTTGGTATGATGTGCTCTGTTTGTGGAGCAAGTTTGGCCTTCCCGATAATGAATCTAATGTGGTTCTGACATTTGGAGTTCACAGTTTTGAGATAGGCAACAGCAGAAATTGCTTTGACAGAAGCATCTGCAAATACATACAGTCTTTGGCTCTGTATCTCTGTAGACGGCACAGGGGTGTATGGCCTTGGCACATTCAGGAAGAAGAGGGCTGCTAAAGAGTTCTCCCATACTTCCCACTGGATTCTCTTGTCAGGTAGCAGAGGTGCATCCCAGCCAGAAGTCTCCTTAGTTAAGTCTCTTAGTATGGCTTTGCCTTGTATTGTAACAGGAGCTGCAAAACCTAAGGGATCGTACATGCTGTTGATGGTAGACAGGACACCTCTGTGTGTGAAAGGCTTTTCTTCCTGGCAGACCTGAAAGGCGAAAGTGTCTGACTGTAGATTCCAGAGAAGCCCAAGGCTGCGTTGCATTGGTGTGGGGTCTGACCCCACTTTCAGGTCTCTGAGACCGTTACACAAGTCTTGTGAAGGGAATGCTTTCAAGAGTTCTTGGCTGTTTGAGGCTATTTTGTGAAGCCTGAGGTTGGAGCAAGCAAGCATCTCTTGGGCTCTCCTGAGAAGACTGACCGCAGTCTCATTTGAAGGCATGTCTTTCAGTCATCAACATAAAAGTCCTTTTCTATAAATTGCCTGACATCTGATCCATATTCTGTTTCTCCTTCTTGAGCTGACCTTTTGAGTCCATAGATGGCAACTGCAAGAGAAGGGCTATTGCCAAAGATGTGCACTCTCATGCGGTACTCTGTGACTTCTTTATTAGGATCATTGTCTCTGTACCAGAAGAATCTTAGGAAGCTCCTGTCTCTCTCTCACAAGGGAACAATGGAACATTTGCTGGATGTCAGCGATGAAGTCAATGTAATCCTTACGGAAGCGCATAAGTACTCCCAGCAGTTTGTTATTGAGATCTGGTCCTGTCAGTAGAACATCATTCAGGGAGACAACATCAAACTTAGCACTGGAGTCAAACACCACTCTCATCTGGCCTGATTTCTTAGGGTGGTACACTCCAAACTTGGGTAGGAACCAGCGTTCTTCAGAGTCTTTGAGAGCGGGAGCTAGTTCTGCATGGCAGTTCTCAAATATCTTTGACATGAAGGCGAAAAAGTGATCTTTCATCTCTGGTTTCTTCTACGGATTCTGTTTGAGAGAGGAGAAACACTTGAATGCCTGATCTCTGTTATTTGGTAGACCTGGTCTGTGGGTTCTGAAGGGAAGAGGTGCGACTCAGCTGTTGGTCTAATCTTTTACAAGAGCCTTGTCCATTACCTCTAGGAACAACTTGCCCTCTACTGACATTGCCACTTGGTTGTCTTGCTTAGTTCTCTGGAAGACTGTGCACCCCAACTGATCCTCATAGCTTCCTGACACCATACTGCTATTATGAGTAAAGTCTATTGAATGATTGGGTAGCTGGATGCTGTGTGGTAGTTCCTTAACATGGAACTCTTTGTTGCAAGGTTGAAACAGAGATGGGCACCCTTTCTCCAAGGTATTTGTTAGCATACTTGTCACAGAAGATGGGGCGTGCATGTGTCCCAATCATACGTTTCCTATTATGACCCATCCTAGGTCTAGCTTTTGGGCATAGGGAGCATTGTTGAGTCCATTGATAAGACTTCTCAATTTATGAACCTGTAGGATATCTCTTCCCAGCAGCAGTATTATCTGTGCCTGAGGGTCGAGTTCCGGTATAAGGTGTGCTATGCATTTCAAGTGAGCATGATGGATTGCCACATCTTGTGTAGGGATTTCAGATCTATTGTCTGGAATCTGGTTACACTCGATGATTGTAGGTAGTGGCAGGCAGAATTTTCCATCTAAGGACTCCATTTTGTAGTCAGTGGCTTTCCTGCCCACTGTTGTCACAGTATCTGCACGTCTTTAATGAGTAAGGAGTGCTTGGTCCTTTAATGTTGAATAGGTGAAAGAATGTTGATCTAGCCAGGGATCGATTACTTTGATCATCCAAGATAGTATACAGTCTCACAGCTTTATCTCTATGGCCCTTTGGGTACACTCTGACGAGTCATATTTTTGAATAAGACTTACTGTCTATCGTCCCTTTACAGACTTCAGTACATTGTGAAGTGATCTCTGGCATAACTGCATTGGTGCTCTTTTCCTCCCCGCCATGCTCACTGTTAGCTGGCGTGTTCTGTACATTCCTGGAGCTGGGCCAGGGTGTAGGGCAGTGTTGTGATCTATGGTACCACCTTCTGTGCATTTTACACTGACCTTACAATCCTTGGCGATATGAGTGGTGGATCAGCAGCACTTGTAGCAGATACTGTTCTCTTTCAGGAAGCTTCTGCGACCCGGCATATATTTTCCTCTGAAGGCTCTGCATTTCAGGAGAGGATAAGGCTTCTGATGAAGCGGGCACTGCTTGTCAGGTTCCTGTATCTTTGTCTCTGATTGAGAGCAGCCAGCAGATCTGAAATTAGAACTTGGAGAAGAAACATTACTCTTGTGCACTGCCACAGATGTTCTGCGTGGGTTTGCAGCTGGTGGTGGTGCAGCATATGACATAGCAAAGTCAAAGCTGGGATCATTTCTGATTGTCGCTTGGTCGTGTATAAAGTCTACAAAAACAGAGAAGGGAGGGAATGAAACACTGTGTTTGTATTTGTATGTGGAACCACGTGTGAGCCACCTCTCCTGTAGATTGTAGGGCAACTTTTGGACTATAGGGTTAACACCTTTGGCTGTGTCGAGGTATGCAAGTCCTGGTAGGTCACCTACACTTTTGGCAACTAGGACCTCTTGTAGCCAGTCACCTAGCTCTCTAAGTTTTGGGACACCTTTATTAGATATTTTAGGAAAGTCATCGATTCTTTTGAACAAGGCTCTCTCTATTACCTCTGCAGAGCCATAACACTCATCCAGCCTCTTCCAGATCTCTTTAAGGCCTATTTGAGGGTGGTTTATATTAATGTCTCTGATTCATACTGCATGTTTGACTGACTCTTCTTCCAGGTGTTTGACTAAGAGGTCTATCTCTTACCTGTGTTGCAGCCCCAAGTCTCTAGCGACATTTTGGAAGGAATCTTTCCAAGCTCTGTAACCTTCAGAATGGTCAGTGAATTTCATGAGTCCCTTAGTAACCAGATCACGTCGTGTGAAGATCCTAGCAAGTTCTGATGTGAACCGGTTATCAGCAGAGTATACTGGTGATGGGTCACCCTGATAGTGATGTGAGGTGCGTTCATACCTGTCAGTATCCTCAGGGTGGCACCAGCCGGTGTCATATTGCTTCGGTCTGATGTGTGGTGTGTCAGCAAGGTGATTCACGTTGGTTACCTGGTGAGGGGCAAGGTAGACATTAGCAGATTTGTCTTGCTCCACATTTTCCTGGAGCTGAGCCTCATGATGACCCTCACTTGCTTCACTGGATGTGTCATGCTCTTGGTTATAGATTGGATCAGAAAGTTCATTAACATTTTGAGATGTACGTTGTGGTGAATCTTGCAGCAGCAACTTCAGACTTGTCATACTGTTACGGCTATGCAGCTCAGGGTTGTGCGCAGCTTCCAGTGCTTCTGTCTCTCCCAGTGTTGCAGCAGCCAATCTTTTTACCGCTAGGCTCTCTAAGCCAGCATCCACACGTGCCTTCTCTAACTGCATCTTTCTCTCTTGCTCATCTCTTTCTAAGCATGCCTTCTCTATCTCCATGCGTGACTTCTCTTTCTCTATGCGAGACTTTCTCTCTTTGTCTTCTAAGCGTGCTTTCTCTAATTTAAGTTGCATCTCTTCTTCAGCATAGCGTGCTCACATTTTGGCAGCTTCCGCATGTGCGCGGGCAATGCAACCATGCTGCTGATGGATACAGTCTTTGAGGAGAGGGATGTAGCAGATTTTGTCCTGTGTGATTTGTAGGACATGGTGTCTTAGGAGGGATGCTTGGCTGTGCAGAGATTGCTGTAGCTGTATTAGTCTCCGTGTAGCTGGTGACTTGAATCTCACTAGATGGATTTCTGCAGTTTACTAGTTCCTGCAAGCTGGATGAAGGGCTGTCTTTTCCCTGAATTGCACTAGCTGGACGGTGCTGTGTAACTGGCCTCTGCAGGATGGAAGGCTCTTCTGTCTCTGAGTTCTCACCAGCTGGAGAGCCGCTGTTCACTGCGGTCCTGCAAGATGGAAGGCTCTTCTCTCCGTATTCCCACTAGCTGAAGACCCATCGTTTCACTGTTCCGTCCTTACTAATGAACATAGATTCATATAGCTTATACGGGCAGCTAAACTGCTATAACAGGGGTCCAATAAGAAGACTTTAGGTTGAATCTGTGCTTTATTGAACGTGATGGTATATTGGCACGGTGAAACTACAAATAAACGAAACCAAATAGAAATAACACTGTAGATATTACTTTGGCCACTAGATGGAGCCAAAACGGAAAACATCAAAGTCTATGAAAAACTGAGCATTATCACTGAATTTATGTTATCAAAATAGACAGTCAAGAGTCATTAGTTATGTCGGAGACAGAACACCGAGTCTTCGCAAGATAAATTTCACCCGTACAATGTATTCGACATGGTGAATCTGCACAGTTCAATGAACACATGCAGATTCATCTGCATTCAATCGCCAGCAGCGCTTTGGATGCAGCAGACAATTCCTCATCGTGTGCACATACCCTTAATTGCAAAAGTTATTAAAATAAAGTAGATTTTTTTTCCTTTCCCAATTATATATATTTGAGAAAGTTTCTCTTTTGGTCTCTTTTTTCCTAGAAGATAGCAAGTAAGTCAGCTTTAAATATGAAATGGTATGAATAGGTGACCTTTACACAATATGCTTGTCCCTTATATAATTCTGCTTTTGTACCTTGGCATAACACTGACACAGTTTTATTGTGGTTTATAATTAATCAATAGTACATTACCAAATACTTTCAAAAGCAAAAAGCACCTATATGCTACCATTAGTACCTACTGTTTGGTAAGTATTGTATTCACAAGCAGGGAATTGAAGAGTTAGAAATCCATTAAGTCACACATACTGATGGTTTTTTTTATTATTTTTATTAACATAATGCAGAAGAACCAAGGATAAAAAAAGACTATTGTTTCACTATGATACTTTTGTGATTAGTTATCTGTGACTAACCTTTAATATACAGTGGGGAAAAAAAGTATTTAGTCAGTCAGCAATAGTGCAAGTTCCACCACTTAAAAAGATGAGAGGCGTCTGTAATTTACATCATAGGTAGACCTCAACTATGGCAGACAAACTGAGAAAAAAAAATCCAGAAAATCACATTGTCTGTTTTTTTTTCATTTTATTTGCATATTATGGTGGAAAATAAGTATTTGGTCAGAAACAAAATTTCATCTCAATACTTTGTGATATATCCTTTGTTGGCAATGACAGAGGTCAAACGTTTTCTGTAAGTCTTCACAAGGTTGCCACACACTGTTGTTGGTATGTTGGCCCATTCCTCCATGCAGATCTCCTCTAGAGCAGTGATGTTTTTGGCTTTTCGCTTGGCAACACGGACTTTCAACTCCCTCCAAAGGTTTTCTATAGGGTTGAGATCTGGAGACTGGCTAGGCCACTCCAGGACCTTGAAATGCTTCTTACGAAGCCACTCCTTCGTTGCCCTGGCGGTGTGCTTTGGATCATTGTCATGTTGAAAGACCCAGCCACGTTTCATCTTCAATGCCCTTGCTGATGGAAGGAGGTTTGCACTCAAAATCTCACGATACATGGCCCCATTCATTCTTTCATGTACCCGGATCAGTCGTCCTGGCCCCTTTGCAGAGAAACAGTCCCAAAGCATGATGTTTCCACCACCATGCTTTACAGTAGGTATGGTGTTTGATGGATGCAACTCAGTATTCTTTTTCCTCCAAACACGACAAGTTGTGTTTCTACCAAACAGTTCCAGTTTGGTTTCATCAGACCATAGGACATTCTCCCAAAACTCCTCTGGATCATCCAAATGCTCTCTAGCAAACTTCAGACGGGCCCGGACATGTACAGGCTTAAGCAGTGGGACACGTCTGGCACTGCAGGATCTGAGTCCATGGTGGCGTAGTGTGTTACTTATGGTAGGCCTTGTTACATTGGTCCCAGCTCTCTGCAGTTCATTCACTAGGTCCCCCCGCGTGGTTCTGGGATTTTTGCTCACCGTTCTTGTGATCATTCTGACCCCACGGGGTGGGATTTTGCGTGGAGCACCAGATCGAGGGAGATTATCAGTGGTCTTGTATGTCTTCCATTTTCTAATTATTGCTCCCACAGTTGATTTCTTCACTCCAAGCTGGTTGGCTATTGCAGATTCAGTCTTCCCAGCCTGGTGCAGGGCTACAATTTTGTTTCTGGTGTCCTTTGACAGCTCTTTGGTCTTCACCATAGTGGAGTTTGGAGTCAGACTGTTTGAGGGTGTGCACAGGTGTCTTTTTATACTGATAACAAGTTTAAACAGGTGCCATTAGTACAGGTAATGAGTGGAGGAAAGAGGAGACTCTTAAAGAAGAAGTTACAGGTCTGTGAGAGCCAGAAATCTTGATTGCTTGTTTCTGACCAAATACTTATTTTCCACCATAATATGCAAATAAAATGAAAAAAAAACAGACAATGTGATTTTCTGGATTTTTTTTCTCAGTTTGTCTCCCATAGTTGAGGTCTACCTATGATGTAAATTACAGACGCCTCTCATCTTTTTAAGTGGTGGAACTTGCACTATTGCTGACTGACTAAATACTTTTTTTCCCCACTGTATCAATAGAGAATTATCTGTATATACGTATACAATTCATACGTTCATAACAATATATAGTATACAATCTGTATTCAGAGATTTAGTGTCAATCTACCTTCATGCCCTTTTAAATTACATTTTAAATTATGTAATTCTGTTCATAATTAAGATTATTTACTTTTGTTAGTTTGTGAATCAACCCATAATTTTAGTCTGTATCTGCAAGTTTAGTCTGTATCTACAAGTGTATGGTTCCTAATCTTCAGATGATACAGATAAGAAGATACAAATAAGATATTAGAAAAAAAAATTTGACAGTGAGGGTGATCAATGAGTGGAACATGCTACCACGAGAGGTGGTGAGTTCTCCATCAATGGAAGACTTCAAACAGGGGCTGGACAAACATCTGTCTGAGTGGTTTAGTGAATCCTGCATTGAGCAGGGGGTTGGACCAGATGACCCAAGAGGTCCCTTCCAACTATAAGATTCTATGATTCTATGAGATAACTATATCCTCTAGTTGACTTGACCATTTGGGATGCATTATTACTTACCTTTGGCTTATTTGTAATGAAAGAGGGCAATGAGGAATTAAACAGATGGATGTTATTCAAACATATGTCCTTGCCTTTGATAGGATGCCTGCAGATTCAAAAAGATGACCGGATATTTATATGTTGACTATCCAGTAGTCAAACCACTTTATGACAAACAGTGAGCATAGTAAATCCTGAAAGGGTCCATTATTGTGGTAAATCATTAATAAAATAGACTGCTTTTACTGAAGTAAACTTTGTTTTTACTTACCTGCTGGTAAACAATGGGTGACCCTGAGATAATTTCTAAAGTTTATGAGGTGATGTTTTGCCACATGTGGTGTGAATGCAGGTAAAGGTTGAAGTATTCCAAAGGATCAGTTGGGTCTTCCCCAAAAGTACAGGAACCCTCACTTTTGAGGCAAGAGTTGTCTAATTCCTCCACTTTGTGCTTACATCCCTAGGGTTGTCATGGCAAAATAAGGTCTTTTGACTCGTATGCTATTAAAAGGGTTTTTCTTTACTTAGTTTTTGTTTCTGAATGTAACCATGGTGGTAGAATAAAAATAAGTGCTCCATTCATCTAGTAGACCATCAACGCTCCTTCGTACTAACTGCTATTTTCCCCACCGGTCTGCTAACTTCTATATCTGGTGGGTGGGTCATGTGACCGCTGCATCCAATTATCACCCAATAATCAGCTGAAGCCCTCATATTCCGTACAGGTTGAAGAATCCAGCTCAGATGCCATGTGAAGGATTGAGTCAATCAGAAGTTGATGATCACCATCAGATATTTAAGCCAGCAGAACAATGGAGTCCATTTTTATTATCCCACTCTGAACAAATTTGAAAAAAAAGTTTCAAGTAAGGGAAATCCCTTTAAAGATTTGACCAGTGACATGGACATTAAATTAGTATTGTCTACTAATAATGTGATTTTGACATTTGGGACAAGTTCTTCCAGGTGTGATTAGTATAGGCTGGCATTTGCATTGGAGCTGCATTCAGTGCACATGAGAGACATTATTTGAGGAATACCCCTATAAACTTTACTCTAATAAGTTCACACCAAGGACTGTAAATTTTCCGTGTTGTACACATCTGGACTTAGTAAGAATTTCCCCCCTTTTTGGCCAGTATATGGTGGACTTACTGGTCCACTTATATAAATGATTTGACGGTAAGTCTACCATTTACTATCAAATTATTCATATAATTGTAGAAAAAAATTAGACTAAAGGGGGTTTTACACTAAGCGATATCGCTAGCAATATCGCTAAAACGTCACTGGTTTTGTGACGTTATAGCGATATTGCTAGTGATATCGCTATGTGTGATACTTACCAACGACCGGCTCCCCCACTGTCCATCGCTGATCGCGCGAGAATGTCCGGCTCCATTTCTCGTCGGGCGCTTCCTGCTGGGCTTCCTGCTGTGACGTCCAGCGACGCGTGGAGGCGGGCGGGAGGACGCAGGATCGCTGTGTGTGAATGGTAAGTATCGTGCGCTGCGTCGCTGCTGCATCGCTGTGAGATCTTTCTGTATGAAAGCTCACTAGCGATCATTTAGCGATGCACCAGCGATCCTGACCGGGTCGGATCGCTGGTTGGATCGCTGGTGCATCGCTAAATGTAAAAGGGCCTTAAGACACACTTTGCGTTTACATCATTGTCATATAATCTCCTAATTCTAACTATGTTGATTCTCCAGTAGAACAAAGCTCAGATATTATACATGCCCACGCCATGCCTCTTGACTGATAGTGCCATTGATTTTGATGTAAAATGACGACCTGCCTTCACCACTAAATCAGCAAGTGTGCAGCAAGAAAAATCTTTATGGATAACATCTCACAGCAGGAACAGGCCATCATTTATATACATAAAACTGCATGACAAAACTAATATTTCAAGCTAGGAGATGCAGATTGTATCCTGCGGTGTAAGCAAATGTAAGGCTTTCTACCTATGACATTGACTGTGGTCGTACAGTACATAAAGTGGAGCTCTGTCAAACAGAAAGCAAACTTATAATCCATAGATCTTGCATTAAAAATTCCTATTAAATCACATCTGAAGACAGTGGTCAACTTAACCTTGTAATTTGAAAGGAAAGCCAACATAACATTATACAGTACTTTGTTCTTCTCAACTTGCTCTAAACTGCTGTCTGTGTATAGAAATCTGTTGTTTAGACTGAGTATATATTGATTGAAACATATAAAACCTCCATAATAGGCAACATATATATAGAGAAAAAGAGATATGCATAATCTCCCAAGGACTTTGAGCTACTCCAGGTTGTCTACATAAATGCATGAAACGTAAGTATAACTGCGATAATTGGGCTTCACTATGTTCTAAACCCAAGCAAAGCTATGGAATGTTATTGTAAAATATGCAGTATATTTATTGCACTTTAAAAATTTCTGAACAAAACTTGTGAATATGTGATATCCCATAATATATTGTTTTCACCCATTGGACTTCTTATTTATGAATATTGACAACAGAAAATAAAGCTCAGTCTATAGGATTAAGCAGACACTAGGGTCACCAATGTTTATGGTGGTGCTCCCCAACTGCAGTCCTCAAGAGCTCCCAATGGGTCATGTTCTCAGGATTTGTGGCTCTTGAGGACTGGAATTGGGGAACACTGGTATGTTGCATGCGGAGATCAGAATCAGAACCAAGCAAAAAGTTATGAGTCAAGGCAGTGACAATGCTTCCATGAAAGGAACTTTACTTACAAAAGAAGAAACAGCAGTGTGCAGAGCCTATAGAACTCCATAAGGGTGCAGAGATCACAATTCCACGACGGTGTAGAGAAGAGATGAGCAAATCTTTTGAAATTCAAATTCACTGACTTTGCTGATGTTTTTCCCCAAAAAATCAATTCCCGGTGAATAAATGCACTGAAATTGAGTAATTAAAATACATCTATATTCCTTGAAAATATGTGTAGAACACAGTAAGCTCTCCGTTGAGTCAACTGAATATGTAATGTACTCTGTAATGCAAACACAGCCTTTTTAATGTACAAATGACTTCAGTCTATCTGGTTTGTGGAATACGAATGGTAGCTGTAGGCAACCAACAGCATATTTATTATCATATTTCAGTATCAGACTTTTTAGGTTATCTAAATTGTATAAACTGTCTAAAAATGCTTCCTTTTGGCAGGGACAGACGCATGCATTGCATGCATTTGCGGGCAGGTGGTACAAATGGAAGATGCTGTGGCATTTTCTCATGATAGGATGCAACAATTAACCCAGTTTAGGGAAAGCTTTGCACTTTCCTAAATGATGAAGTAATAGCTTTTTCATAAGATGTCCAAAAATTATCCTTTCAATTAGGAGTAAAAAACATGTGTACTATACTAAAAGAAGGTTCAAGTAGTCAGCTCACCAATGTGTTGCTTGTTACTGCTTAAGTATTTGTGCACAAAAGATTCAGTAGCATCCAGCAATAGTAGCAATCATCATAAAACAGGTATCGAAAAACAGGAATCCATTAAAAGCTTTTTTTTCTTAATTTCATGTGATTAACACATTCAGATATTCAGCCCATGTGTCATGTGAACTGCAATGCATGTAATACAGTTTGGATTACTTATACATCCTTCTTCATGGTGTAACCAAGAAAACCTTCCCTTCTTTTTTTATACTTGTGTCTGATTACCCTAACGCTATGTAAGGGGGTGACATAGGATTACCGCCTTGCTCTGCTTCCCCTAATTGCTCTTATTATGTTGATGTTTACATGTGCTAATTAGTGTTGAGTGATACCATCCGATATCGTGAAATATCGGATCGGATTGGATCGGACCGATACCCAAAAATTATCGGATATTGCCGATTCCGATACCGGAGACCAATGCAAGTCAATGGGACAGAAATATCGGAATTAAAATAAACCCTTTCTTTCCCTTGTAGGTTAATTCTACATGAAGAAAAACAACTAAGAATAATGTAGAATGTATTGGGGGAGGTGGAGGAGACATTAAAGGCATAGAGGTTTAGCCCAATCAAATGGAATAGCAGGAATTAATTTTTTTTTTAAGACGTTCGTAGTTACAAAGATATTGACTATGTTAAGCTTTTTTATATTTTGTCAGATATGTATGTTTCACTACTTCCATGCTCTTCACCTTCTTTTTTACTTCTCCCACACTTTCTACTTCATGATCCTCAGCAGCAGCAGCAGCAGCATCTTTTTCATCAACTTCTTCTTTACCTTATTCATCTTCTTCTTCTTCACCTTCTTCCTATTATTCTTTTTTTTTACATTCTTCATATTCTTTTTATTCAACTATTATTCTTCTTCATATTCTACTTCTTCATCTTCTTCCTATTCTTCTTCTTCATCATATTCTTAATTTTAACAGTCATTCCTGTGGTTGCTATCTATAAAAGTCTGAAGATTACACCTTCCGTTCTGCCTGTCACAAAAGATTTACAACAGGATTTGTCCGCGTTCAGTTTGGCCTGCAGCAGCAGGCATTTTCCAGGGGTAACACGAGGAGGAATGGACTCACCCCCATACACTGCTTAGTCTTCTTCTGCTTAAAATTTAGATAATATCTTTTGCTCTGATTTTTAGTCTTATGCTTAATGTTCTTCTGCTTTTTGTTCTTCTGCTTCTTGGTCTTCTGCTACTTGGTCTTCTGCTTCTTGGTCTTCTGTCTCTTGTAGTTCTGTAACTTGGTGGTTGTCTTCATGTTCTTTGTCCTCTTAGTCATCTTCTTCAGGGTCATCTTTTTGGTCTTCTTCGGGGTGGTCTTCGGGGTTGTCGTCTTCAGGGTCATCGTCAGGGAGATCCAGAGTGATAACCAAAAACCATTTCCAAAAGCTTGAACTTGGAAATGTAGCAGAAGGTACAAGAAGGCTGAGGAACTGCCAAGAATCAGCTGACGGTACTGGAACCCGGATGGGTAGCAGAAGCTGCAAGAGCCAATGGAACTAGCGAGGACCAGCTGACGATGCTGGAACCTGGAGGGGCAGCAGAAGGAACAAGAGCCAATGGCACTACCAAGGACCAGCTGACGGTGCTGGAACCCGGTTACTAAGCAGGAGGTACTTGTGCTAGAAAGCACTACCAAGGACCAGCAGACGTTGCTGGAACTTGGATACCGAGAAGGAGGCACCTCAGCCAAAGGCACTGCCGAGAACCAGCTGATGGTGCTGGAACCCGGATGGGTAGCAGAAGGTACCCATGAAAAACAAAGTTGCAAGGCCACGAGCCGGACGCAGTTACCGAAACCCACAGTCCTACAGGGGGTGCTTGTCCTATTGGCACTACGGAACCAGCCTTTGCTGCCAGATCCCGCAGCCCACATAGGATGCCCATAAACTGCAGGCACCATAGACTCGGCTAACCCGACCGCAAAACGACAGGACAACGTATTGGTGGCAAAGTGACGTTGACACTACCCGGAAACAGCAGGCGTGCTGGAACCAGGCTGGGCAGGAGGGAGTACCTGTGCCAAAGACAATGCCGGGAAACATCTGGCGGTGCTGTAACCCAGGGAAAATACTACAAACAGAGTGGAGACAGAGGCCTAATTGGAGCAAGTTTAAAATCTGTAGTTGTGTGAGTGTGGACAGAGCAGGAGAAATTGCCAGACACACAGCTGGGGATCAGATGACATTTCTGAACCCCAATAACACTGGAGCATATGTTGACTGTGCAGATGGCACTTCTGAGCAGCAACTGGCGATGTTGCAGCCAAAGGTCAATCAGGGTGTAGGCTGAGGCCTAATTTCAACAAGTTTAATATCTGTTGTAGACTACTACTAATTTTAAACGTGCTCCAATTAGTCCTCTGGCTCCACTCTGTCTCTAGTATTTACCCTTGCCTCCAACACCGCCAGTTGCTGCTCAGAAGTGCCGTCTGCACAATCAACACTTGTTCCTGTGTTACTGGGGTTCAGTAACGTCAGCTGATCCCCTGATGTGTGTCCATCAATGTCTCCTGCTCTGTCCACATTCCCACTACTAGTACTCCCACTACCTTCCTGTTGCTCACGCCATGATGGGTCAAGGACCTCATCATCTACACTCCCCTCTTCAAACACCTGCTTCTCCTGGGTTGTCTCGCCAGCACAGTACACACCAGAAAGAGATTCAGAGAACAGAAGTAGAGATGGCTCCTGTCCAGGACTCTCTGACTGCCTGGGCAATTTGGCAGGTGGCGAAGAGACAGATGGTTGCTCTTCAGTGCTCTGGCCCTGAGAGGATGTGGAAGTCATTGAAGTCGATGCGTTAGCTGCCATCCATCCAACAACGGCTTCAATTTATTCGTCCCGCAGCAGTGGGGTACGGCGAGGTCCTACAAAGCTGTGCATAAAGGACTGTAGCCTGGTAAAACTGGGGGATGCTGAGTCACTGGTGCCCGCAGCAGGCACAGAATCCCCACGTCCTCTCCCTGCTGAAACTCCTATATAGTGTTTGCAACCAACCAATGTAGATGGATACGGATGGAAGCACACTAATAGGAGAAAAAAAAGGACTGTGTATGAGGCAGTGACGCACGCTGAGCAGACTACAACCAGAGGTGGTGCAGAACACACTACAACGTGAGATGCACTCACACACAGAGACCTTACAGACAGCCGTGAACAGTGCAGAGAACTGGGCAATAGCACTGAAAGTCTGCAGAAAGGCTCCGCTGACTACTCCTATAGTGTTTGCAACCAATGTATATGGATACGGATGGATGCACACTAATAGGAGAATTAATGATAAATGAGCAGCAATAAAACAAAAATATGTATGAGGCAGTGACGCACGCTGAGCGGCCTACAACCAGAGGTGGGTGCAGGACACACTACAGCGTGAGCTGCACTCACAAAGACCTTGCAGACAGCTGTGAACAGCGCTGCAAGGCAAAAGAAAGCTACAGTGATTGATAATGTAGCCTGGGTAAAGCACAATATTATTTAGCAAATCGCTATCTCTAACTGTCCCTCAGAGTCTTGAACAGCAGCCTGTCCCTAACTGAATTCACAGCAGAGTGAACCCGAAATGGCGGCGGCGGCTTTTATAGTGCATCATGACATCATTTCAGCAGCCAATCACAGCCATGCCATTAGTTAACATGCCTACATGCCTAACAGGATGTGCCCACACTTCTGAGGATTCCTCATTGGCTGAATCAAATCAAACTGGCTCATAGCATTATGGGAACTTCCGATTCCGATATTCGATATGCAAAAAGTATCGGCACTCAGTATCGGAATTCCGATACCGCGAATATCGGCCGATACCCGATATTTGTGGTATCGGAATGCTCAACACTAGTGCTAATGATTGCAGTGTCTTTGTTAATACTCCGTGGTACTGCTATATGGAAAACATGTATTACCACTACTAATTAATGGTATTGCCACACTGTTACATGTGTTACCATTCTCTGTATACCTATGTATATTATGCTGTGTTCCTGTATGTGATATTGTATTGTAGATAAGGAAAGTACAGTGCACCCTTCGGACACTAGAGGGGGGAACTTTAATGTTTATTATTCTTAGCAGCTTAGGATAAGTGTAGTTTCCTGGTTGGCCACTAGATGGAGGGCATTTCAGTGCATACAGTTCTTAGATTGATACATAGTTCAGGACGTTTAACGTAGGAGGGGCTGCCGGGTGGTATGCTGCAAGTCTTAGAGAAGTTTATAGGAAGTAGTTCGGATGCAGCCATGCAACGTTCAAGCGCAGCAGCCCACGTTACCCACTGCCACTGTGTGTTATAGCAGTGGGCCAGTGTAGGAAATGAAAGATGTGGCGACTTATCGCTTGGGCAGGTGCTTTTAGGGCAAAAGCCGGTTGGGCTGATGAAATAAAGGAAGTTGGAGCTTCGAAGAGATCGGTACAGACAGGCCGGTTGCTTTACCAGAGGCAACCAGACCAGGTGACTGATGATTTTGTGTCTGGGGTGAAGCAGGCAGAAGGAATTGTCATCATGGCGAGGTCAGGCCAGGAAGGATCTGGGGAGCAGTCTAGGACAGTCTGGTCTGGGTGTGTACTGCACAGATGTGACAGCCAGAAAGGGAAAGTTGAGGAAACCAGTAAATGTCACGATGTGCCAACTGTGGATGTAATGTGTGAAGTACTCAGTAAAGAAAGTGTTAAAGTTAACTTGGACTGTGTCTCCATTGCTGGGGTTCACCTGAAAGAGGGACCATCGTCGCCTGGGAAGTGCCCAGAGGAAGCTGAATCTGGAGATACAGGTATGCTGGAGAGAAGAGTACAGTTTTCTGTAGGGGAAGGACAGGACATAGATATTGCAGCTATTCAGGTCACAACTATAGTCCTGTCCCTCCCTTACAACTACATCACAAAATCCAAATTACCGTATATACTCGTGTATAAGCCCAGTTTTTCAGAACCTTTTTTGGGCTGAAAAGACCCTCTTGGCTTATACACGAGTCATACACCAGGAAGCCGGAAAGGGAGGGGGAGCGCGGGAGCAGGAGACATGATACTCACCCTCCTGGCATCTGCATATCAGGCTCTGCTACATCTCAGTCTCTGCGTCTGCATCTCCCTTCCTGTCTTCTTCCTGTGCTGGTCGCAAGGTACTGCTCCATAAAGTCATGAATATGGACGTGTCTCTGCTCCCATAGGGGTGGAGAGCATATTCATGACGTAAATGACCGGTACCATGTGACCAGCACAGGAAGACAGGAAGGAAGATGCAGACGCAGGGACTGAGATTTAGCAGAGCCGGATATGCAGACGCCAGGAGGGTGAGTAGGACTAGGGGAGGGTGAGCCATTCCATATTCACCTGTCCCCATTTCACCGCTGCGCTCAGTCTCCCTGGACCTCTGGCTGTGACGTTCAGGTCAGAGGGCACGATGACATGGTTTGTGTGCACCCTCTGCCTGAACAGTCACTGCAGAGAGCCGGCGATGCTGAGGAGCAGTGGGCAGCGACGAGAGATGAGTATGTCATTTTTTTTTAATCGCAGCAGAAGCAATATATGGGGCATATATCAATATGGAGCAAGTTTTGGGGCAGCCATTAACCTTTGTGCAGCATTATATGAGGCATATATTAATTTGAAGCATATTATGGGGCCACCATTAACCTTTCTGCAGCATTATATGGGGCATATATTAATATGGAGCATGTTATGGGGGCACCATTAACCGTTGTGCAGCATTTTATCGGGCGTATCTTAACCCCTTAATGACCATCAATACGTCTTTTAACTGACCTGAGATATAAGAGACTAGCATATAAGTGACAATCCAGCAGCTGTCAGCTGTACACTATAGCTGACAACTTGCTGCATCAGCCACGATCAGTGTTGTCACCGTCCATATCTGTTTAACCCCTTAGATGCTGCTGCTAATACTGACTACTTCATATAAATGTTTAAAAGAGTGTGGCGTCTACCTGTTTATCCCTATTGGCACCCTGAGATCATGATTGTGTGGTCGTGATGTTTGCCTTGGCAATTCACTAGCAAATAGCGGCCTAAGGGTGTGTGCACACACTGTGGATTCTGCTGCGGTTCTGCAGCGGATTTGGCCGCTGCGGATCCGCAGCAGTTTTTGCTGCGGTGTACAGTACCATTATTCCTTATGGGAATAAAAAACCGCAGTGCAGACGGTGCGTTTTTTTCCACGCGGTTTTCCCGCGGTTTTGAAACCGCAGAAAGAATTGACATGTCAAT
Organism: Dendrobates tinctorius; assembly: GCF_039654945.1. Taxonomy (NCBI): domain Eukaryota; kingdom Metazoa; phylum Chordata; class Amphibia; order Anura; family Dendrobatidae; genus Dendrobates; species Dendrobates tinctorius. The sequence goes on along the minus strand of NW_027361690.1, from coordinate 104,934,148 downwards.
TCTTTCTGCGGATTCCGCAGCGGTTTCCTATCTCCACGATTGTGGAGATGGTGAAACCGCAGGGCCAAACCGCAGGATTATCCTCAGATAAACCGCTGGTTTTTTTGACCTGCGGATTTACCTACGGATTTTACAAAATCCGCGCGGCCAAATCCGCAACCCATTCTGCAAAGTGTGCATGTAGCCTTACAGTCTGCCGGCTATAGTAACAGGTTCAGAAGTCAGTGACAATTAGGTGGTGAAAATCAACTTTTTCATTCCTATCATGCCACTTTGTATTAATTCCTGAAAAGCACCTGAAGGGTTAATAAACTGTCTGATAGCAGTTTTCAGGATGTCACGAGGTGTTGTTTTTAAAGTGGTATAACTTTGGGGGATTTCCCAATATATATAGGACCCCTAAAGTCACTTCAAACCTGGATAGGTCCCTAAAAAAAATAATTTTGTAAATTTCCTTGAAAAAATGAAAAATTGCTGCCACATTTTTAAACCAAGACGGCAGCGTGGTCCCCTGTACTCATTGTGTGCATTTAATACAGGTCTGTTTATGGAATCTTTCTTTTATTCTCTTGGGCTATATTTTTATTTTTGGGCACTTAGAATTTTCCCTTTTTGTTTTGTCCTTTTGAACATTTAAGAGTGGAACACTTGATTATACAGGTATTATTCTGGCGTTCACCTTATTGTTTTGTTTTTTTATATACACTTTTACTTTTTATATGTGCGCATATACTTACATATGTAATGTATTTTCTTCTTAACAGAAAATTATGATACACCTACTGGATGGAATTGTTTCTTTTTTCTTATTTATGCTGGCAAAAAATATCTACATAATCTGATTAAAGAATTGATTTTGTATGATAATGAAAATTTTCCCAACATACTTTGTTGATTTTATGTTATGGTTATTCTTTTTATAGATAAACCCTTGATAAAGACTTAGTTTAGCCGAAACGTTGGGGAGTCTGTATTTTTCATGTTCCATGTTCAATAAATATTTTTCTGCAAAATTAAAAAAAATTTTGTGCCTCAGGTTACTTATGAATATATTGCTCTTTTTCCTGGTGGCTTGGTTAGCTTTCCCCATTCTCTATTATTATTATATTACCTTTGGGGTCTTAGCAACCGTTTTCAAAATGTCTTTTGACACTTTATCTTATAATCAATCGGAAGCCGATTGCATTATCGATCAGGTGAATATACCTGGACAATTTCTCCATACACCAACGGATCAACTTCGATCTCGAGATTATGAGAGGATGTATAAGAAGAGAATTGGTTTTCAGCTTCACTATGCGACTCTGGCGGAATATCACAGAGTCAAAAGGATACCAAGGGGCCTTAGAGTATCACTCAGGCCTACTCTCTTTTCTGATAAACTCGATTTTTGTAATAAATTTGAGGCGATTTTGAATAAATGTCCTATGGATCTAATTTTACTTACGGTGGAATTTTTGCAGAAGGAGTTGTCTAGTATGGATAATGAAATTAATAATGCTGAAGTGCAACTACGAGGAACACTTTCACAAGAGGAATTTGAAAAAATTAAAACACAGGTTGAAAAATTGAATACAGAATTTCGTGTTCAATTACAAGAACGTAAAAGGGTTACGTTTTTGAGAGATGCTGATGATTATCAGCGCAATAATGTGTATTTTTGGAGAAATTTAAGTTCATCAAGAGAAAGGAGAACAACAAGAAGGTGGGATTCATCTTTTTCTAACAGTTCTGACAGTGACACCTCCAGAAGTTCCTCCCGTACTTTTTCACAGAGACAAGGAAGAGGATCAAGAAATCGGAACAATAGGGGAACCCAAGGAGGGTCTGACTCCACTTCTTCTCGAGTACAGACTAGATCCCAGGTAAACTCAGACCAATTGGTCTATAATATCTCGTCACATATTTTGTCTCTTTCAGAAATATCAGCTTTACAGAAAGGCTTATCTTTTTGTCCAACACCAAGGTTTAATGAATTTACCCTTGACCAGGAGATTCAACGTTTTTTCAGATTGTTGAGATTGAAAGTACATTTCTCAAAGGACATATCTGACATACAATCCTAAGGAGAGGCTCCTTCGCTTGAGTATAATGCAAATATGTTGACCTTGAAACAACTTAATTTGTATAAGCCTAGTAATTTTATGCCACCTAGATCTTATCATCCTGTTGAGACATATATTAGTCTGGTTAAAAAAGATATAGAGAATAAAATACATGAAATTCATGGTGGTCATTACCGTATTTTAAACAACATGTCGAGGTCTGAACGTATTGCTATAGATGGTCTGTTCAGAAATAAACAGTTGATTGTGAAACCAGCCGACAAGGGTGGATCAATTGTAATAATGGATTGACAATACTACATTGACGAGATTTATTCCCAATTGAGTAATCACAGTGTTTATCAATTGGTTCCTACTGACCCATCCTCCTCTATTATGTCTGAGATACAAGATATGATACATCATTTCTCATCATTAGGTGTTATTGATACCAAACTGAGTGAATTTCTAATTAATTCTCACCCGATTATACCAGTATTTTACACACTACCAAAAATACACAAAGATCTGACACGTCCTCCTGGAAGACTTATTGTTGCCTCCACTAACTCATTATTGTCACCATTATCAATTGTTCTTGAAAAACTTCTTTCTCCTCTTCTGCAATTCATTCCCTCATGGTTAAGGGATACGTCACACTTCTTATCTAGTATAAAGGCACTTAATGGGGTTTCTAAGAATTGTTATTTGGTTACTCTTGATGTAATGAGTCTGTACACCAGTATTGACCATATGAGAGGGATTCAAGCTGTTAAAAAAATTTTGGACAGGAACACTAGCCTCTTAGATGATGTTAAAACTTTTTGTATCTCTATTTTAACGATCGTTCTTACAAAAAACTTTTTCCTTTTTGGGGATAAATTTTTTATTCAAGTAAGTGGAACAGCTATGGGGTCGAATGTGGCGCCCCCTTACGCCAATATTTTTATGGCGGAATTTGAATCGGATTTTGTTTATTCCCATTGCCTCTTCCAACAGTATGTTATACTTTGGAAGAGGTATATAGATGATATTTTTTTCATTTGGTCAGGAGACTTGGTTTCTTTGGAAATGTTTTTTCAGGATATCAATACAAAGATCGACAGTTTGTCATTCACCATGCAGTATGATCTTGAGTCTGTATCCTTTTTGGATACTAAAGTTATTAAGGGAAATGATGGTTCTCGTTCCACGGATCTTTTTGTGAAACCGACGGATAGAAACAGTCTCTTGCATTTCACCAGTTGTCATCCTAAGCATATTAAGAGATCTCTTCCTAGAACACAGCTCCTTAGAGTCGATAGGATTGTTTCTGATGTATCTAAACGGAGTCTCCGCTTTAGTGAAATGAAATCAAAATTTATCTCCCGCGGATACCCTGACTCTTTTTTAACCCAATCTTCTATGCCAGAACCCAAATCTACTATTAAGACGAAGAGGGTTGCCTTTGTGAATACATACCATCCCTTTATGTATCTGATTCACAAAATTATTCGCCAACATTGGCCTGTTCTCTCCGAATCTTATCCCTCTATTTCAGAGTTTCAAAATCCTCCTCTGATTTGTCATAAGAAATCTCCCAACTTACGTAACCTTTTGGTGAGGGCTGATGTTGGTAGCACATGGATGGCCAATAAACAAAAATTTATTAGATCTCAACGCAAGGGGACATTCCCTTGTTTACACTGTTTACAGTGTTCCAAGATCATGAAAGGAGATACTTTCAGTCATCCTAGATCAGGAAGGATCTTCCCAATTAGGGATTATTTTAGCTGTGATTCTACTTATGTTGTTTATTTGATTAAATGTCCATGCGGTCTCGGATATGTTGGGGAAACTACGCAGCATATCCGAGACCGCATTTCACAACACAAATCGACTATTCGTTGCAAGAGAACTCTGTTACCTATTCCGGCACATTTTATTTCTCATAGCCATAACATTTCCCAACTCCGGTATCAAGTGTTAGAGCATGTACCACAGGCGAGAAGAGGTGGTAATAGGATACAAAAATTAAAGGAGAGAGAAGCTTATTGGATCTTTGTTCTTCAGACGTTAGAACCCCATGGCCTTAATAGAGAATATGAAGTTTTTTATTGATTTCTTCTTTTTCATTGATTTATGCTGAACTTAGTGTAGGTGTTTAACCTTTAGTCTCTATTAGATTAGGATAGGTTATTTGACACATAGATATATGCGTGTATTTGATACGGGTATATATTTTTGTGCATACATGTTGGTTTTTGTTTGGGTGTATTTGTATATGTATATGTATGTGTATATATATGTGTGTAAATCTATGTAAATGAGTACGTGTAGAAATGGGGATATATTTACACATTGTATGTCCATATGTATGTATATGCGTATATACTTATTTTTTTCTTTTTTTCAGACTTAATAATATGCTGTAACAAGGTATTGAATGATTATTTATAATAGATTTATTGTTTAAATTTTCCCCCATTTTTCCTCCATGTCCTCCCCCTTTTTTTCCCCATTTTTGTTTTTTGTTTTTTGTTTTTTCTATATTTTTTTAAAAAAAATTTTTTTACTATACTGATATAGATGCCATAATTTTTGATTATTTTTTGCTAATATACCATACTCTGTTTGTAACATGTGGCGTAAGTAATATGAGTATCATTAGGTTGTTATGATACTTTTAGTTTTAGATAGGATAACGTTATGTGCCCATGCCTGTTAGTCTCAGCCACAATTCCTTTATCTCCTTTCCTTATCTCCATCCGATTAGCTATACCGCACAAGCGCGGTTGTCATAACAACTTGACATATAATTACACTGAACCGCTCTTGCCACACTTCCTCTCTTCCCCACTTCCGTCCTGTTGGGCGGACAGCGCATGCTCTGGTTATGCCATCGTAGATGTGCTGAGTCGCTTTGCCACACTTCCTTGTTTCTCTTCCCCACTTCCGTCCTGCTGGGCGGACAGCGCATGCGCGGGTTGCGCTTACACATATGTGATCACTTAACTCTCAGCTGCAGTTGATTTTGATGATTTTCATAGCTTTAAATAAATTAACCTCCTCCCCGTCTGGTACACATTTCTTCCTACCAAGACGGCGGCGTGGTCCCCTGTACTCATTGTGTGCATTTAATACAGGTCTGTTTATGGAATCTTTCTTTTATTCTCTTGGGCTATATTTTTATTTTTGGACACTTAGAATTTTCCCTTTTTGTTTTGTCCTTTAGAACATTTAAGAGTGGAACACTTGATTATACAGGTATTATTCTGGCGTTCACCTTATTGTTTTGTTTTTTTACATACACTTTTACTTTTTATGTGTGCGCATATACTTACATATGTAATGTGTTTTCTTCTTAACAGAAAATTATGATACACCTACTGGATGGAATTGTTTCTTTTTTCTTATTTATGCTGGCAAAAAATATCTACATAATCTGATTAAAGAATTGATTTTGTATGATAATGAAAATTTTCCCAACATTCTTTGTTGATTTTATGTTATGGTTATTCTTTTTATAGATAAACCCTTGATAAAGGCTTAGTTTAGCCGAAACGTTGGGGAGTCTGTATTTTTCATGTTCCATGTTCAATAAATATTTTTCTGCAAAATTAAAAAAATTTTTGTGCCTCAGGTTACTTATGAATATATTGCTCTTTTTCCTGGTGGCTTGGTTAGCTTTCCCCATTCTCTATTATTATTAACTTGCTGCATCAGCCACGATCAGTGTTGTCACCGTCCATATCTGTTTAACCCCTTAGATGCTGCTGCTAATACTGACTACTTCATATAAATGTTTAAAAGAGTGTGGCGTCTACCTGTTTATCCCTATTGGCACCCTGAGATCATGATTGTGTGGTCGTGATGTTTGCCTTGGCAATTCACTAGCAAATAGCGGCCTAAGGGTGTGTGCACACACTGTGGATTCTGCTGCGGTTCTGCAGCGGATTTGGCCGCTGCGGATCCGCAGCAGTTTTTGCTGCGGTGTACAGTACCATTATTCCCTATGGGAATACAAAACCGCAGTGCAGACGGTGCGTTTTTTTCCGCGCGGTTTTCCCGCGGTTTTGAAACCGCAGAAAGAATTGACATGTCAATTCTTTCTGCGGATTCCGCAGCGGTTTCCTATCTCCACGATTGTGGAGATGGTGAAACCACAGGGCCAAACCGCAGGATAATCCGCAGATAAACCGCTGTTTTTTTTGACCTGCGGATTTACCTACGGATTTTACAAAATCCATGCGGCCAAATCCGCAACCCATTCTGCAACGTGTGCATGTAGCCTTACAGTCTGCCGGCTATAGTAACAGGTTCAGAAGTCAGTGACAATTAGGTGGTGAAAATCAACTTTTTCATTCCTATCATACCACTTTGTATTAATTCCTGAAAAGCACCTGAAGGGTTAATAAACTGTCTGATAGCAGTTTACAGGATGTCACGAGGTGTTGTTTTTAAAGTGGTATAACTTTGGGGGGATTTCCCAATATATATAGGACCCCTAAAGTCACTTCAAACCTGGATAGGTCCCTAAAAAAAATAATTTTGTAAATTTCCTTGAAAAAATGAAAAATTGCTGCCACATTTTTAAACCTCCTAAAATGCTAACAAAATAAAATACAATTTTACAAATGGTGCTGATGTAAAGCAGACATGTGGGAATTATTATTTAATAATTTTTTGCTATGGTATGACTATCTGAATTAAAGGGATAATCATTCAAAGTTTGAACATTTTTGTCAAATTTCTGATATTTTTTTATAAATAAACACAAAACATATCAACCTAAATTTACCATTATCATAAAGTATAATGTGTCACGAAAAAACATTCTCAAAATCACTTTAATCTGTTGAAGCGTCCCAGAGTTATTACCACATAAATTGACACTGGTCAGAATTTTAAAATTTGGCTCTGTCACTAAGGGGTTAATATGGAGCATCTTATAGGGCCAACAATTTACTTTTCTTAGTATCTGTTTTTATTTTTTAAATTTACCAGTAGCTGCTGCATTTCCTACCCTCGGCTTATACTCAAGTCAATAAGTTTTCCCAGTTTTTTGTGGCAAAATTAGGGGTCTCTGCTTATACTCGGGTCGGCTTATACTCGAGTATATACGGTAAAAGAGGAAAAGGGAAGGAAGAAGAAACTTTTCCACATTTTTCACATTACACACACAAGCTTAAAAGTTTTTTTATTGCAATTTTTGTGATGTACCACTACAAAGTAGTGAGCATTTGTGAAGTGTAATGGAAATTATACATGATTTTCTAAATATTTTAAAAACATAAATGTTAAAATTGTGACACACATTTGTATTCAACCTCCCTGAGTCAATACTTTCCAAGACCACCATTCACTGCAATTAGTGCTGTAAGACTTTTGCGGTATTTCTCTATCAGTCTTGCACATGTAGAGGCTGAAATTTTTGCGTATTCTTCTTTGCACACTAGCTCTAGCACTATGAAACTTGATGGCGAGCGTCTGTGAACAGCAATTTTCAAATCTTGCCACAGATTCTCAGTGGGATTTAGATCTAGACTGTGAATGGGCCATTAAAACACATGAATATGCTTAGATCTAAAGCATTCAGCGATATATTTAGAACCACTGTCCTGCTGGAAAGTGAACCTCACCCCAATCTCAAGTCTTTTGTTGCCTTTAACAAGTTTTCCTCCAGGATTGTGTGTATTATCTTGTATAAACCTTGGGTCATGAATAGTTTTTCAAGACACTATATACACAAAGAGTATTTATGCTGTTGTTTTCAGATCATTAGTTTTGAAAAATTAGATCCTGCCTAATATTTAATCCTTATTGACATCTGCATTTTAATGAGATGATCCACAGATCCAATATGATTCTATGTTAAATAATTTCCCACTTCAATCTCCTCGTATCGGTTTATGAACCTTCTCAATACCACAGAATGTGAATGAGCTCAGATTACCACAATGACCAAAACGCTTGGAGACTTTGCATGATCCTGTAGCATTGGGGCTATGATATGGCGCCAGAGAAATAATATCTAATCCTGACTTAGAGCTGCCTCGTCGTACAGCCAACATATAGTTTATTACATTTAGTGCATGGGATTAGATGGGTGACATATGAGCGGTTACAATTGATGTAGTTATTGATGCAGAATTGTTTGTTATCGTACATAGATGAAATGTAGAAGATGTTTTTTGCATATTTACAAGCTTTGCACAGATTACAGGTATGACTAGTATGTTTTTTTGGTGGAAAAAGGACTAGGAGATAAGACTTGTCCTACAGTGGAAGCTTTTTTAAAGACAGATATAACCTCATGGTGTTAGATTTTATGTAGTTCCTCATCCTAAGATTATTATTATTATTTATTGTTATAGCGCCATTTATTCCATGGCGCTTTACATGTGAGGAGGGGTGTACGTAATAAATACAAGTACACTAATCTTAAACAATACAAGACATGACTGGTACAGGAAGAGAGAGGACCCTGCCCACGAGGGCTCACAATCTACAGGGGATGGGTGAGGATACAGTAGGTGAGGGAAGAGCTGGTCATGCAGCGGTTTGGTGGATCGGTGGTTACTGCAGGTTGTAGGCTGGTCGGAAGAGGTGGGTTTTCAGGTTCTTTTTGAAGGTTTCCATGGTAGGTGAGAGTCTGATATGTTGTGGTAGAGAGTTCCAGAGTAGGGGATGCACGGAAAAATCAGAGAGAGATTGTATAACAGAGGTATGCATTTATTTCTGATTTTACTTATCTGTGGGAACTGTGGATGACAGGTGGTAGAGAAGACCAACTCCTCTAATTGTCTGCTTTTTTTCTGGAGGTTGTGAGTAAATTTTTACTGTCTGTCTGGTTGACTATATTCTTTGCTCTCTGTACAGACTAGTTGAGATAACCACATGCCTCTCATTTGTCACAAGCTGAAAGTGTGAAAAGTCAGCTACATCTGCGCAATGGCATTTTATACATATTAGCTCCACTACTACAATATTTCTAATGATATGAAGCACATGACAGGAGCATGCATTTACAATGGCGTTTGTCACTTTAGGTTTGCTTTAAGGGAAGACAGGTATTTTGTTATTATCTCCCTGCAATGTGAGGTCTAGAAAATGAGTACTGGATGTATAACTTAACCCCTTTCTGACCTTGGACGCAATAATACATCCATGGTCAGATCCCCCGCTTTAATGAGGGCTCCAGCGGTTAGCCCGCATCAAAGCCAGGACATGTCAGCCGTTTTAACAACTGATATGGGCCCGCATTAGGCGCAGGTGGAATCGTGATCCAACCGCACCCATTAACTAGTTAAATGCCGCTGTCAAACGCTGACAGCGGCATTTAACAAGCGCTTTCAGCCACCTGGCTGGAAATGCACCCCCGTCACGTGATTGGGTGTCAGCGATGAGTTAGCATAACAACCAGAGGTCTCCTTGAGACATCTATAGCTGTTGATGCCGGATTGCTATGAGCGCCACCCGGTGGTTGGTGCTCATAGCAATGCTGTAATTCTACTGCATACAGGCGATCTGAGCATTGCCTGTATGTAGCAGAGGCGATCAAGCTATGGCAGCTTCTAGCCTCCCATGGAGGCTATTAAAGCATGCCAAAAGGTAAAAAAAAAGTATTTAAAAATATGAAAAAAATTAAAAAATTTAACAGTTTAAATCAACCCCTTTTCGCCCCATTCAAAATAAACAATAAAAAAAATCACACATACACATATTAGGTATTGTATTGTTCAGAATCGCCCAATCCATCAATTAAAAAAAAGATTAATCCAATCGCTAAACAGATAGAAAATCAAAACGCCAGAATTACTTTTTTGGTCGCCACGACATTGCATTAAAATGCAATCATGGGTGATCAAAAGATCGTTTCTGCACATAAATGGTATCCTTAAAAATATTAGCTCGGCATGCAAAAAATAAGCCCTCAAACAACCCCAGATCACGAAAACTGTAGACGCTATGGGTCTCGGAAAATGGCGCAATTTTTTTTTTTTTAGCGAACTTTGGAATTTTTTTCACCACTTAGATAAAAAAGAACCTAGGCATGTTTGGTGTCTATGAGCTTGTAATGACCTGGAGAATCATAATTGTAGATCAGTTTTAGCATTTTGTGAACCTAGAAAAAAAAGCCAAACAAAAAACATGTGTGAGATTGCACTTTTTTAGCAATTTCACCGCACTTGGAATTTTTTTTTTCGCATTTTTGAGTACATGACATGGTAAAACCAATGATGGCTTTCAAAAGTACAACTCATCCCACAAAAAACAAGCCCTCGCATGGCCATATTGACGGAAAAATAAAAAAGTTATGGCTCTGGGAAGAAGGGGAGGGAAAACGCAAAACCGAAAGAAGCTGGGGTCATTAAGGGATTATGTAGTTCCTCATCCTAAGATAAAAGAGGTATGTATTTCTTTCTGATGTCTAGAAAATGAATACTGGATGTACAGTATAACAGTTTTAACTTTCAGGTTGTTGGAATTGTTATTAACCCTGCGTCAAGTACAATAGGCCTGATAGGCACAGCTCACACATTTTTGTTGCCCCCTCCTCTCAAAGGCAGCAGGAGATCCCATCTCTCTTAGTACCTTCTTATCTTTAGGAGCTTCTTGAAACCCCCCACTGAGTTTTTCTGCTGTCCTTGTGGAGAGCAGTTGCGATCTCCATGGCCTCTCAGGCTCATGGCGTCTGAAGGTTCTCTCCTGAGTGCCTTACAATTAAAATTTATTACTAATTTTAATGTTTAATAATAGTTATGTCCTGAAAACTGGAGTCTATTTGGCGGTAGTTGTGAAATTTGGATACTTTTTGTTTTATTACATTGATGGTTATTAAATGTTTTTTTGTATCTGATTTTGTGCACTCTCTTTTAATACATCCCTATGAAGGTCACTGATTACGTTTAGAATCTAGAAATTAAGATAATTAGATATTATAGGTGGTTTTCTAAATTTTGCCTGTCAGGCGCACTGTGCCTGAACTTGAGAGTGCCAAAGATGCCTGATTCAGGGTTAATGTAAAGCCCCCGTTACACACTGCGATATCGCTAGCAATATCGCTGTAAAGTCACCGATTTTGTGACGTTGCAGCGATATTGCTAGCGATATCGCTACATGTGATACTTACCTCCGACCGGCTCCCCTGCTGGTTATCGCTGATCGCGCAAGAAGCTGCTGGACCATTTCTCTTCGGCCACTTCCTGCGGCGCTTCCTGCTGTGACGACGAGCGATGCGTGGAGCCGGGCGGGAGGACGCAGGATCGCCGCGTCTGACAGGTAAGTAGCGATCCCCGTCCCCAGCGATGTCGCTGGTGAGATCTGCCTGTGTGGCAGCTCACTAGCGACCACCTAGCGATGCACCAGCGATCCTGACCGCGTCATATCGCTGGTCGGGATCGCTGGTGACTCGCTAGGTGTAATGGTACCCTAAGTCACAAAATTTTTTGTTTGCTCTTCCCTCCTATACTAACAGCAGGTCATATATATAGTGATCATATCACCTGATGAGGGAGGAAATGGATTGGTTTCTGAAAACAGCTGTAATACCCCGTTCTGAATATGAAGAAGTAATGGCCTTCAAATACAAGTGACAAAAGTATCCCTTTTTCAGGGTATGTAACTGGTTTGCTAATCACAAAATGATTAGGCAATTACAAAAGCTTTTTGACAAGCCTTCCAAAAATTATCCTCTTTTTGTCTTGAGACAAAACAGGAGCATTGTTTTGAACAAGAAGTTATGACTTACTGTCACCAAGCCTTTTCAAAAATTAACCCTATTTCGAGATCTGTTTCTTGAGGGTACAAAAGCTTGATAGTACTTTTCCTTGTAACAGGAGTACAGTTTAGCACTACAAGTTGCGCCTGGATGCAGAGCAGCAACTCTCCCACTTGAGGTTTGTGCCACTTAGGTTTACAAGCTGTACAACTGCTCTGCAAGGCTTTACCTTGTATGAACAAAAAGAATGCCGGTGCTATAAGGAATCAACAAAGACAAAGGATGACAATGATAATGATGATGACACCAGACAAGTGCTACCTAAGACTGCAGCTTAACTGACCGAAAGACGAGCATGGCGAGAAGCGGTTAAGGACAACTTGAGAATTGCTCTGATTGCTGTCCAGCTTTACTTTGCTAAATGAGCAGATTAAGTAACTTAATTTATTAATCGAAAGCTGGAGTTCCTAATTTGTAAGATTCCAGATTTTTACCCCTTTTTTTCCTCTTGCAGAATGTCAATGAATCATCTGGGGCAGGCCTGGGCAAACTGTGGCCCACCGGGCCACATCCGGCCCCCTGAGTGTTCCTGTTTGGCCTACTGACACTCATAGCCAGAGGGCTGGAGTCCTCACCTTTCTATGTAAGAGTTAACCCTTACTTTCCTCTTTGCTCCCAGCTTCTACTGTTGTATGTCCAGTGCAGGACAGGTAAGGGTTAAGTCCCCTATACTGCAACCCCCCTGATCTGTGGCTAATTACATCCACTCCATAGAATGCAGTATGGATTCCCACCCCCTCCTGTCAGCTCCTGCCCATATGTGATGTGGATCTCTGCATGTGGAGTAGAGGTGGGGGAAAACTTTTTTCCAATGTTCCCAATTTATTGCTTGATCAACTGCTATTACGTGTTACATTAAGCTTCATTGCAACAAGTATTGTCAGGCTATGTTCACACGACTGTAATATTAGTCCAAGTGCTGTCTATGAATAAAAAAAGAAACCCAACCTCACACACAGAGCACTAGGAGCAATGTTATGGAATTGGGCTACCAGACTACAGTCAGAAAATATCTGTGTGAGAAATGTCACAGGACCCACCGGTCTCTTCTGTATTTCGGATCACACTCACCTGTTTAAGTCTTTGGGTGTGCAAAAAAAAAAAAAGGATGCCATAAATGCCATATTAATCATCCATATAGCATCCGATTTTTACGAATACAATTCCATTACTAACACAGGACACTATTTCTTCTTTAAAATTTTATTCACTTCTATGTCTAAAAATGGATGCCATACAGATGACAATACAGATGGAAAATCATCTTTTTCTAGATGAAAATAACGATTTTTTTCATACGCTCATGTAAACTTCATCACATAAGCAACTGCTTTTCATAGAGTGACAAAATTAATATTATGCAGAATTAAGGGTTATTCGAAACCGAAGGTGACTTTCATACTAAATTGAATTCATAATCTAATCACTTTTCTAATATATTTCAGTTAAAAAATGTCTACCTTTCCCTCTATGCTCTAACTTCCTGTCTGCTTGTGTGTTTTTTTAACTTCCAATGACATTTGTTTGAGAATCCCAGTGGATTTTGGGGTACTCACACGGAACATCATCAGGGAGCAGCAGGATGCGGTCACTGCCACAGCTGCTTTACCCACCATGAAAAGAAGCGTCATCTGTTTCAGAGATGGGACTGGTCCCTGCCGGGCCATCTCTTCTCCTTAGCACCAGCAAGGGAGCGCACTGTCACTGTGCATTCAAAGGAATATAGCACAGAAAACTAATAATGAGTATGCGTCAGAATCATTTCAGAGAGGGTGCAGAGGCTGTGGCAGTGTCCGCAGCATCTGCCCCCTGATGACAGCTCATTCAAGTATCCCAGCATGCACTGGTGAAACTCAAACAAAATGTCATAGGATGTTAAAAATAAAAAAGACAGGAAGTCAGAATGTAGAGAGTACATTAGGGAATTTTAATCGAAGTATATTAGAAAACAAGATTAGATTATTACACTGAATAGATATACAGTACATTTAATATGAAATTCACCTTTGGTTTCGGACCGCTCCTTTAAGTTCAGCCGATTGGTTCAACCCTCCTCAGCAGTGCCAGTTTCTCATGTGGCCCATTAGGAAAATTAATTGCCTACCCCTGATAAGGGGGATATGAGCAAAACAACTTCCACACATAAGACGCCATCACGACCAGACTTTTAGGCTCCTCAGAACCTCCAACTCCAACAGCATGTGCAGCATTACCTGCTCCAAAGCTGACCACAGGAAAAAGCTGATTATGTTTTTAACATGTTGCCTGCTCTGTGCATCACCAATTCCAGCAATCTTAGTGTCTGATAGCCATAACACCTCGTCAAACCTGTATGATTCCCAGATTTTGTCCAACCAGAACCATCAGCATCACCATCCATGATTCAGCTGACAGGTGTCTCTGTGTGGGAAATGGCCACTGCTCCTTGCCCCCTACCCCCACCTGCTCGATTTCCACCTTGAAGTTTACCCTGGCTCAGAGTGCTAACACCATGAACAGTGTTCCTACCACCTCGACACGCAGGTTCTGCAACACAGATTCGCATTAGAATTGTGTTATGTTTCTCGTCCATCACATGTCTTCTGAGAACAAAGTCTGTCTGCTCATGTCTTCCAAAATATAAACTGGAAAAATGTTTCAGGTGTAGAATTTTATTTTGCTCTCAAGGTGCTATGGATGAGGGGACTCTGTAACAGAATAGAATCAGTTTTCAGAGACAGTTTGGAAATTCCGCTATGTACAACATTAATTGTGGCTGTAGAGGTGGGCTCATCAAAACGCTAACTCAAACTGATGATATCGCTGTAAGGCTACTTTCACACATCAGGTTTTCGGCGTCAGGCGCGATCCGGCGTCGTGCCGGAATGCCGGATCCGGCAAATGTTTTGTAAAACCTGAAGTGCCGGATCCGGTTTTCTGCCGGATCTGTCTTGTTCTTGACAGACAAAACCGGATCCGTCTCATCCGGTTCATCCGTTTTTCTATCCGTTTTTCGACGGATTACGCCGGATCCGGTTTTTAAAATTGACCCTTGTGGCCTTCCGAACGGGATTGGCTACTGGAAAACTAGATATAGCATGTTCCTACAGCCCTTCTTTGACAGGTTGTAGAGAAGAAAGTGCAGGTTGGAGAGAAGAGCAAGTTACTGGCGAAGATGGATGTTGTCATTGGAAATATTACCACTAGAAGTTCTGTGACGGTTTCAGGGACAATTTTCCACTATACTTTATGTCACCTCAAGGCAGAGTACACTGGGATGACAGAGTGTGAGAGATTTTTGCCCTAAACTTGTGTACCTTCTGGACCAACAGTATATACCTTTGCCAACCAAAGTTGGCTATCTTGTCATGGTCTTACTATTTTTACCTTTAGGCCACAGGTGTGTACCTGGTTGTGTTTTATGCAAAGTATTTCACCTTTTAACAAAAGTTGTGTACATTGGTAGGAAATCACCAACAATAAACACAACTTTTTCGGTGAAATACTTTGCTTCAAACACAACCAGGAACACAACTGTGGCAAAAAGCTAAAATTTACCCACAGTTATACCTGGTTTTGAATACCTTTTTACCTTTGAAATGCCCTGTATTTAACCTTTTTTTAAAACATAGTTCGCCGCAGAAAGAAATGACAGACAACCATTGTGAAACGATAATTTAACTTTTATTTAAATTTTTTTTTTTTTTGTAAAATGTTTTTAAAGTGCAAAAAACTTTTTTAATAAAGGTTTTAAACCCAATGGGCATTTTTATTACAAAAAACACACATTACAATTCTGTGTACTGTGGGGTGGAAATACTGCTGGAGGGGCTGCGGGACACTTCGACACTGGGTGTGTGGAGAGAGGACTGGGATCGTGGTGGGGAAGGAACAGTTAGAGGTGAAGGTGTGGAAAAAACTACAGAATGGGTGGACATGTGGGAAGCAGAAGAGGTGGTGGGTGGTGGAGTGGAGGGTTGGGCAGGGACTGTAGGAGCAGATGATGTTGATGGAAAGTTGTATGGGGAAGGAGTTTGGTACGGGGAAGGAGTTTGGTACGGGGAAGGAGTTTGGTACGGGGCAGGTTGCTGGAAGTGGGGAGATGACTGGTACTGGGGAGGTTGCTGGTACTGGGCAGGTTGCTGGTATGTAGTAGGAGGGGGAGGATGGAAAGTGGCTGGAGGGGGTGCAGATGTAATAGGAGGGGGAGGATGGAAAGTGGCTGGAGGGGGTGCAGGTGGAGGAACTACAGTGGTGTGAGGTGGAGGTTGGGAGGTAACCTGCTGTAGAGCACCGTGGCACGAATGCATTACATGCATCTGCTGGGTAGGAGATAGTGTTTCCATGCGCTCCACAACAGACCTGAAAAAGGTGTGGTTTGGCGAAGATCTTGCTTCTGAATGCATGGTTTGCAGAAGTGTCTTCACCTCCAGAATGCTGGAGTTGATCTGCTGAAAGCCTGCGGAGATTTGCTCTGACAAGACTTTGAGACAGTTCTGGAAAGATGCATTCAGATGCAATAACTCTTGCGCATAACTCTTTTCCTGACCCCTCTGCCGCTGCCGCCCAGTACCAGCAGGTGTACTAGAGGCGGCAGGGGCAGAAGGGTGGGGTAAAGGGAAAGCGATCTCCTCACCAGCAGCTTCATGTAATGTAGGCGGCCACGATGCTCCTGTGCTGGTGGATGGGACAGATGGGTCGAATGTGTGGGAAGGCTGGGAAGGTGCAGATGTACCGGGGCGGTCGAAGTGTCCCTCGGTGCCGGTCTCCTCAGGGATCGCCTCAGAAGGGTCCAATCGTGCAGGCTCCCGAGTGCTGCTCACCGTGCTGTGGAATAAAGAGAAAAAAAAACAATTAAAATACTGACATGGTATGGCCCTGGCTGAAAAAAAAAAGTTACATCTAACATTTTTTTTCACATGTGGTGTGTAATATTTACCTTCTGGTGAGCATTGTTTCCCGGAGGAACGACAGGGCTTGTGTGTACTTGTACTTGCTCCTGCGTCCTCCAGATCCACTCGGGGCCCGCATCTCTTTATTGAACTCCTTCTTGAAACGATCCCTCACAGACCGCCACCGATTCACAATTCTGTTCCCTGAAACGAGAAAGGAGTGGTTAGTATACAACATCAGTGTTTCACAAACTCCAGTCCTCATGGTCCCCAGGGGTCATGTTTTCAGGATTTCCATAGTAAATAGAAATCCTGAACACATGATCCGTGGGGACCACGAGGACTGGAGTTTGGGAAACACTGGTTTACATCAAGCAACCGTTACTGTATATACTTACGCTCTTTAATCTGGGCCCGAGCTTCGAGGTCCTCCCAGCGGCCCACAAGGAGAGAACAGATTTCCTCCCAGAGTCGTCGGGTAATGATCAGGTCAGCGTGGCGGCGGTCAGCCATATTCCAGAGCGGCTCCCTTTCTCTGACGAGATCGATGAGGCGGTCCACATCAATCCCTCCATCCTCACCGTCAGAGTCGGGAGCACGCTGTGAAGGCTGTTAAAGAAAAAGACAAAAATAACATAATTAGCCTCCACAAAAGAAATGAAATAAAAAGTGCAAAAAAACAAAGCAAAAATATTTATACTTACACGCTGGTGACCGCCGCGTTGCTGTCGCCGACGACCCTGGGAGGCACTGCGAGGACCTCTTGGCCGAGCACCAGATTGGGAAGACTAGAGAAGAAAACAAAAAATGTTATGTCTTTGGATGTAGGCATTTGTTTGCTGTGTGTGGTCTGCAGAACATTGTTTTCTATGTGTTGTGTGTAGTGTGATGTTGTGTTTCTGCGTTTGATGCAAAAAACTTACGAATTGTGAGCCCACTCCAGGTGTCTGTCCACCCCTTCCTTCTTCTTCTGGGAGCTCCTCTTCATCTTGTGATTCCTGTTTTGAAATAAAAGGCAATGAATAGACATATATTACAGAGATGATGGATTTTGGAAATAAAAACTTACCGTCAAACGCTGACGATGCGAGGGAGGGCTCCCAGAAGAAGATGTGCTGTCCTGTTGATGGCCAGACTCCATGGCTGTGGGTATTGCTGCTGCCAGTGATGCCATTTCTGCTGCTGCTGCTGCTGCTGCATCTCTTTGGCGGCTGTTGAATAAAGAGAAACAAAGGGCAAATGAATATCTTGATATTCCATGGCCCTAGTTTGGAGGAATGGGGGATTTGATAATTACCGTCTCTCATCTGCTTCTGGACTCCCCTCCCGTTCAGCATGCTGCTCCATTTGGGGTGGTGCTGATGGTGCTGCTGCTGCAGATGTCTGCTGCCTTCTCCTGCTCCTGGTTCTTGGCTTGGGTGGCATGTTGGGTGTGGCTGAGGGTCCCATTGTCTTGCTTTTATATATCTCCTGTGGGCAGAGCTACTGAGCATGCTCAGACCAAAAAAACCGGATCCGGCGCATTGCGGCGCTCATAGGCTTTCATTGTGTGAAAAAGCCGGACGCGCCGGATCCGGCGGGTACGGCTTTTTCGCCGGAGACAAAAAACGTTACAGTAGACGTTTTTTCCAGACGCTGGATCGCGACACATTGCGACACATTGCCGGATCCGGCGAAAACCGGATGAAACGCATGGCCATCCGGCGCAATCCGGCGCAAATGCAAGTCAATGGGGGGGAAACCGGATCCGGCATTGCATTTCGCCGGATCCGGTTTCTGTCAAAAGCGCCGGATCGCGCCTGACGGCGAAAACCTGATGTGTGAAAGAGGCCTTAGAGGTTAAA
The DNA here is from genome assembly GCF_039654945.1 of Dendrobates tinctorius. NCBI lineage: Eukaryota > Metazoa > Chordata > Amphibia > Anura > Dendrobatidae > Dendrobates > Dendrobates tinctorius. The sequence goes on along the minus strand of NW_027361690.1, from coordinate 104,915,625 downwards.
TAATTCTGCTGTGACTGAGATGAATTATGGCTAGAGTTGAGCGATACCGTCCGATACTTCAAAGTATCGGATCGGAATGGATCGGCCGATCTTAAAAAAAAGTATCAGTATCGCCGATTCCGATACCGGAAGTCCCATTCAAGTCTATGGGACTTCTGGTATCGGAATAAGAAAAATCCTGTTTTTCCCTTGTAAGCCTCTCTGGGGTCTGTACGGGCCTTTCGGGGGGCTGTGCCGGCCTGCCAGGGGGTCTGTGCAGGCTCCGGTGGTCTGTGCCGGCCTGCCGGGGGGCTGTGCCGGCCTGCCAAGGGGGCTGTGCAGGCTCCGGTGGGCTGTGCCGGCCTGCCGGGGGGCTGTGCCGGCCTGCCGGGGGTCTGTGCAGGCTTCGGGGGTCTGTGCAGGCATCGTCCGATGGGACTACAAGTCCCATCGGGCGATGCCTGCTACCATGACAGTGATTGACACATTAGCCAATGATGGGACAGTAGTAGTCCCATCATCCGGCTAATGTGTTGAATGTAAAAAAAAAAAAAAAAAAATTACATGCTACATACATACAACATGCATACTACATACATGCTACATTCATACTACATAATACATACATGCTACATTCATACTACATATATACTACATGCAACATACATACTACATACATACTACATGCAACATACATACTACATATATACTACATGCATGCAACATGCATACTACATATATACTACATGCTACATACATACTACATATATGCTACATACATACTACATATATACTACATGCATGCTACATTCATACTACATACTACATACATGCTACATTCATACTACATATATACTACATGCAACATACATACTACATACATACTACATGCAACATACATACTACATATATACTACATGCATGCAACATGCATACTACATATATACTACATGCTACATACATACTACATATATGCTACATACATACTACATATATACTACATGCATGCTACATACATACTACATACATACTACATATATGCTACATACATACTACATACATACTACATATATACTACATGCATGCTACATACATACTACATGCTACATACATACTACATACATACCACATACATACTACATACATACTACATACATACTACATGCTACATACATACTACATATATACTACATGCATGCTACATACATACTACATGCTACATACATACTACATATATACTACATGCATGCTACATACATACTGCATGCTACATGCATGCTACATACATACTACATACATACTACATACATACTACATGCTACATACATACCACATATATACTACATACATACTACATACAATACATTCATACAATACATACATAGACATACAGTACATATAACATAGAGTAACATACTTACCAATACTTGTCACATTGTTCCCCGAAGCCATTGTCTTTTACGGAATAAATATTAACATAACAAACCACAAAAATACTCACCCACGATCCGAAGCAGTCCACGAGTGTGTCCCATGACGATCGTGGGTAGAGAACTGCAGCATCAGCTGTTGCTGCCGTTCTCTACGGGCTGCAGGAATCCAATGACGGAAGGTAGGTATCCTTCCGCACTGTATTCCTCCGCCACTTAAAAAAAAAAAAGTCCCTAGTCTCACTTTATGCCATTGCTGTGTGGGAAATTCCCACGCAGCAATGGCATAAAGTGAGACTAGGGACTTTTTTTTTTTTAAGTGGCGGAGGAATACAGTGCGGAAGGATACCTACCTTCCGTCATTGGATTCCTGCAGCCCGTAGAGAACGGCAGCAACAGCTGATGCTGCAGTTCTCTACCCAAGATCGTCGTGGGACACACTCGTGGACTGCTTCGGATCGTGGGTGAGTATTTTTGTGGTTTGTTATGTTAATATTTATTCCGTAAAAGACAATGGCTTCGGGGAACAATGTGACAAGTATTGGTAAGTATGTTACTCTATGTTATATGTACTGTATGTCTATGTATGTACTGTATGAATGTATTGTATGTAGTATGTATGTAGTATATATGTGGTATGTATGTAGCATGTAGTATGTATGTAGTATGTATGTAGCATGCATGTAGCATGCAGTATGTATGTAGCATGCATGTAGTATATATGTAGTATGTATGTAGCATGTAGTATGTATGTAGCATGCATGTAGTATATATGTAGTATGTATGTAGCATGTAGTATGTATGTAGCATGCATGTAGTATGTATGTAGTATGTACAGTATGTAGTATATATGTAGTATGTATGTAGCATGTAGTATGTATGTAGCATGCATGTAGTATATATGTAGTATGTATGTAGCATGTAGTATGTATGTAGCATGCATGTAGTATGTATGTAGTATGTATGTAGTATATATGTAGTATGTATGTAGCATGTAGTATGTATGTAGCATGCATGTAGTATATATGTAGTATGTATGTAGCATGTAGTATGTATGTAGCATGCATGTAGTATGTATGTAGTATATATGTAGTATGTATGTAGCATGTAGTATGTATGTAGCATGCATGTAGTATATATGTAGTATGTATGTAGCATGTAGTATGTATGTAGCATGCATGTAGTATGTATGTAGTATGTATGTAGTATATATGTAGTATGTATGTAGCATGTAGTATGTATGTAGCATGCATGTAGTATATATGTAGTATGTATGTAGCATGTAGTATGTATGTAGCATGCATGTAGTATGTATGTAGTATGTATGTAGCATATATGTAGTATGTATGTAGCATGTAGTATGTATGTAGCATGCATGTACTATATATGTAGTATGTATGTAGCATGTAGTATGTATGTAGCATGCATGTTGTATGTATGTAGTATGTATGTAGTATATATGTAGTATGTATGTAGCATGTAGTATGTATGCAGCATGCATGTCGTATATATGTAGTATGTATGTAGCATGCATGTAGTATGTATGTAGTATGTAGTATGTATGTAGCATGCATGTAGTATATATGTAGTATGTATGTAGTATGTATGTAGTATGTATGTAGTATATATGTGGTATGTATGTAGTATGTATGTAGTATGTATGTACCATGTAGTATGTATGTAGCATGCATGTAGTATGTATGTAGTATTTTTTTTTTTTTTTTTTTAACATTTAACACATTAGCCGGATGATGGGACTACTACTGTCCCATCATTGGCTAATGTGTCAATCACTGTCATGGTAGCAGGCATCGCCAGATGGGACTTGTAGTCCCATCGGACGATGCCTGCACAGACCCCCGGACATCAGCACAGCCCCCCGGCAGGCCGGCACAGCCCCCCGGCAGGCCGGTACAGACCCCCACAGGGTGCACAGACCACCGGCAGGCCGGCACAGCCCCCCGGCAAGCCGGTACAGACCCCCACAGGGTGCACAGACCACCGGCAGGCCGGCACAGCCCCCCGGCAGGCCGGTACAGACCCCGGGCAGTCCACACAGCCCCCCGGCAGGCCGGCACAGCCCCCCGGCAGGCCGGCAGAGACCCCCGGAAGGCCCGAAATGACGGCGCATCATGATGCGCACACACGGCGCATCATGATGACGTCAGGCTGTCAATCAACTTTGAACTTCCGATTCCGATGCCGACTTCCGAGATTGAAAAAATATCGGAAGTCGGTATCGGAATTCCGATACAGCAAGTATCGGCCGATACCCGATACTTGCGGTATCGGAATGCTCAACACTAATTATGGCACATATACTCCATTAGGAACTCTATTTCCTACCCACGAATGAAGTTTGCTGCCAATACTCTGGGTGGTGTTAGAGCTGATGCTGGAAGAAACCACATTCTTAACTGTGATATAAACTTTTTTTTCTGTCATCTGTTGCATGCATTTTGGACAAAACTATAATGTTTAATTTGTCTATAAACGTTGTTAAAAGGAATCTGTCACCCCATTTTAGCCCTATCCTCTGCTGGCACCCCCATCAGGGGCTTATCTACAGCATTCTGTAATGCTGTAGATAAGCCCCCGATGTAACCTGAATGATAAGAAAAACAAGTTATATTATACTCACTGGGGGGCGGTGGGTGTCGTGGTCTGGCCCAGCACCTCCTATCTTCATACGATGGGAAAGGTCAGAGAGGGCAGATAAAGTACGCCTGCGCCGGAGCTACGGCAGATGTAAGAAGGAGGACGGCATCGTATGAAGATGGGAGGCGCCGGATGGAACCGCGACACCCATCGGACCAGACCGGATGCCAGGGTGAGTATAATCTAATTTGTTTTTCTTATCTTTCAGGTTACATCGGGGGGGGGCTTATCTACAGCATTACAGAAAGCTGTAGATAAGCCCCTGATGGTGGTGCCAGCAGCTGATAGGGCTAAAATGAGGTGACAGATTCCCTTTAACAAACTTAATATTTGTGGCTAAAAATTCTGCTGTGTTCATGAGGTATATGATATCTAGAGTGAGCAATTGAAACAGGTATTCCAAAAATTAAAAAAGAAAAAATGTGCACACTTTGGTAGGTAAAAACTTGAGTTAAAATTTAATGATTCAATAGTTTTATTTGAAAAAAAACAAAGTACCTTTACCAAATAGGATGGAAGAAGAAAATCTAGGTAGAATCACATCCCAATTGCAAGCACATGCAACTGGCCGCTGTATTCGCGTGGCGTGTATATGCATGTAGTACGACTATTGGATCAATGATGCTAATAGAGAAAAAGGACCGGCACATCTAAGCTAGTGTGAGCAGGTGCCCACTAAAAAACATATAACTTGAAAAACTATAAGGTTGCACCATGAATAAGAATGATAACTCTAGAACACTAAAACTACATTACTGCCATAGAAAATGAGAAAAAAGGAAAAAGCTCTATATCATGTGTATATGAAATATTCATCTGCAAAATTGCTATAAACAATTACAGTAAAAAAGAAAGTAGTTAGTGCATAGATTGTAGATTGGCCAATATATGTGAGCCTAACTGCCAACGTCAAGGCGTCCAACTAACTACTTAAAATGACTTGTTGCTGAGCAATGGAGCAATGAGACAGGCTAAAAAATTGCTTTAAAAACACACAAACTTTGAAAGGAAAACACTTGTGTTTAAGTCCTAGGATTAGGCCGGTTTCACACTTCCTGTTATTTCCGGTACCGGAAAAACCGGCACCAGAAATATCCTGTGTCCGTGTGTGTACATGTGTGCCGCATCAGTACCACATGGATGGCCACAGGGGAAGTAGCGCTACAGTAAGCACTGTTCCACTGCTTGTGGTGCTGAGGGCAGCTGTCATTCTCCCCAGCACTGCTGGCAACAATGCTAGCAGGGAAGAATGAATGAAAAAAAACAATGTGGGGTCCCCTTATTTTTTTAACCAACCCGGCAAAACTGACAGGTGTGGGCTGCTATTTTCAGGCTGGAAAGGGGCCATAAATGTGCCCCTCCAGCCTAAAAACAGCAGCCTGCAGCTGCCCAGAAAAGGCACATCTCTTAGATGCGCCTATTCTGGAGCTTAGTCGGGTTCTTCCCACTTGCTCTCTAGCGGTGGCAAGTGGGGTAATAAGGGGTTAATGTCACCTTTCCATTGTAAGGTGACATTAATCCTGGCTTAGCTATGGAGAGGTGTCAATAAGGTGTCATTACTAATCCTATAGTAAGTAAAGGGTTAAATAAACACACACAATAAAAATAAATTCTTTTAATGAAATAATTACACCACGCATTTTTTCCATCTTTATTACACTGCTAATCTCATCTTCAATCCCTCGATTTGCTGTAAAAAAAACTAAACCAACAATATACCATACCTGTCTGATGTACAGTGATTCCCATGGCGCAATCCATATCTGAGGTTAATCAGTTTACAACTGGAGCTGTGCTAATGTGACTGCTCGGGCTGTAAACTACTAGGGAATGAATGGGAAGCTGTGCACCCAGGCTCAGTGACTATCGGTGACGTCACTGAGTCTGTGTTCGCTGCCGGCATGAACTTCTCTGACCTCAGCACCATGGGAAAATTATGGGAATGACTGTACGCTGGACTGGTATGGTATATTGTTGGTTTTTTTTTTTAGTTTTTTTACAGATCGAGGGATTGGAGATGGGATTAGCAGTGTAATAAAGATGGAAAAATGTGTGGTGCATTATTTCATTAAAATACTTTATTCTTACTGTGGGTGTGTTTACTTAACCCTTTGCTTACTATAGGATTAGTAATGGATAGGTGTCTTATTGACACATCTCCATTGCTAAGCCGGGCTTAATATCACCTTACAATAGAAAGGTGACATTAACCCCTTATTACCCCACTTGTAACCACTACAGGGCAAGTAGAAAGAACCCGACAAAGCTCCACAATAGGCGCATCTAATAGATGCACCTTTTCTGGGCAGCTGCAGGCTGCTGCTTTTAGGCTGGGGGAGCCATATGGCCCCTTACCAGCCTCAGAACAGCAGCCCACACCTGTTAGTTTTGCCTTGTTGGTTTGAAAATTAAGGGGGACCCCACATCGTTTTTTTTCATTTATTCTTCCCTGCTCACACTGTTGCTGGCAGAGCAGGGAGAATGACAGCCACGTTCAGCACCACATGCAGGGGAACAGTGCTTACAGTAGCCGCTTCATCCCTGTGGCCATCTGTGCTCATGGAGGACAGTGTATACTGTTCTCCATGTAAACGTGTGCAGCACGTGTGTCCAGGTAAAAATGGAGATGTCTGCGTGTTTTGCACACGGACACACTATCCGTGAAAAAACACGCACATGTACATACACCCATTCTATGTGTGTCAGTGTCTCCGGTACGAGAGAAAACTGTCACCACACGTACCAGAGACACTGACATGTGAAAGGGGCCTTAGGGAGATTTATCTTTTAAAAAAATGGCACTCTCAAAACACATGGATCTCACTTTCATTTACAAACAAAAACAAGCCTTGAATTCAGAATTTGGATCTAGTTGCAAAATCTTCAGTGATTGGTTTAATACTATGTTTGCTTGCTAGTACTGTGTGAGAAATAATAATAATAAAGCACATATTAAGGTGCTGTTACTGCAGTATGTCACAATTCACAGTCGCACACTTGTGGTGATGAGATGCTACAATAGTTCACTGTATACCATTTGAATGTTTAATTTTTATTCACAGACTGAAACTATCTCTCCCATTTTCAATTTGGCTCATCAGCATTGAAGTAGTATACCGCACTCGCATTAAGCCTCTTTCTATCTCCATTCTGCATGCTCTGAGCACTCTAACAACACATGCGAAAATGGTGTTCCTTGGAATCCTTGGCCAGCTCTTTTCTGTTACACTGTGAGCAGCATGTGTGAAATGGTGCTGGGAATTTTTGTTTTCTGTCAATCCTTGCAAATTGAATTGCAGACTACACTCACTGGCCACTTTATTAGGTACACCTGTCCAACTGTGTGTTAAGACTTAATTTCTAATCAGCCAATCACATGGCGGCAACTCAGTGCATTTAGGCATGTAGACATGGTCAAGACAATCTCCTGCAGTTCAAACCGAGCATCAGTATGGGGAAGAAAGGTGATTTGAGTGCCTTTGAACGTGGCATGATTGTTGGTGCCAGAAGGGCTGGTCTGAGTATTTCAGAAACTGCTGATCTACTGGGATTTTCACGCACAACCATCTCTAGGGTTTACAGAGAATGGTCCGAAAAAGAAAAAAAATCCAGTGAGCGGCAGTTCTGTGGCCGGAAATGCCTTGTTGATGCCAGAGGTCAGAGGAGAATGGGCAGACTGGTTCGAGCTGATAGAAAGGCAACAGTGACTCAAATTGCCACCCGTTACAACCAAGGTAGGCAGAAGAGCATCTCTGAACGCACAGTGCGTCGAACTTTAAGGCAGATGGGCTACAGCAGCAGAAGACCACACTGGGTACCACTCCTCTCAGCTAAGAACAGGAAACTGAGGCTACAATTTGCACAAGCTCATCGAAATTGGACAGTAGAAGATTGGAAAAACGTTGCCTGGTCTGATGAGTCTCGATTTCTGCTGCGACATTCGGATGGTAGGGTCAGAATTTGGCGTAAACAACATGAAAGCATGGATCCATCCTGCCTTGTATCAACGGTTCAGGCTGGTGGTGGTGGTGTCATGGTGTGGGGAATTTTTTCTTGGCACTCTTTGGGCCCCTTGGTACCAATTGAGCATCGTTGCAACGCCACAGCCTACCTGAGTATTGTTGCTGACCATGTCCATCCCTTTATGACCACAATGTACCCAACATCTGATGGCTACTTTCAGCAGGATAATGCGCCATGTCATAAAGCTCGAATCATCTCAGATTGGTTTCTTGAACATGACAATGAGTTCACTGTACTCAAATGGCCTCCTCAGTCACCAGATCTCAATCCAATAGAGCATCTTTGGGATGTGGTGGAACGGGAGATTCGCATCAGGGATGTGCAGCCGACAAATCTGCGCCAACTGTGTGATGCCATCATGTCAATATGGTCCAAAATCTCTGAGGAATGCTTCCAGCACCTTGTTGAATCTCTGCCACGAAGAATTGAGGCAGTTCTGAAGGCAAAAGGGGGTCCAACCCCTTACTAGCATGGTGTACCTAATAAAGTGGCCAGTGAGTGTATATGAATATGCGTGGATCTGTGGATTTCAGGAAATTCGACTTAAATTTAAACTTCTGGGGATCAGTGAACTCATTTCTAGTGTAGAGTCTACAACTCCATAAGTGTAGAGTCTACAACTCCACAAATGTACAAAACCTACATTCCACAAATTTACGTAGCCTGCAATTGCACAACTGTGCAGAGTTTACCATTCAGCAAGTGTGTAGATACTACAACTCAACAGACCACGTAATTGCACAGACCACAACTCCTGAGGCATTCAGAGATCATAAAATGCATAGGGATTGAAGAGATCATGACTCATCAACAGTGCAGAACTGTAACATTTGTGCCAGTTGCTGCTATGACCACTTATTGCGGGTGATGCTTTATAGCATCAATCCTATATTATACCTGGGATTGAGGCTCTGGCCATTCCGGAAGCATGGGGTTAATCTTGTTGATTTGGTTTCTGTCTGCTGTCAGAACAGGGTGGAGCTCTTCTATATAAACCCTCAGCTCCCACTTCCAGACAATGGATCAGCTTTCCTGATTCAGACCTCTATGTTGTGCATCTGTGTTTTGTTGTGACTTTACTCGTTCTTTGACCTCAGCTTCATATTTGACTACTGGCTTGTTTTATGATTCTGTTCCTGACATGACCTCTTAGATTTGACCCGGTTTGGCGACCATTCCTACCTCTGGATGGCAGCCCTTGCATAGTAGCAATCCACTGGATCTTATTGTAAAAAGAGATCCATGTATAAGGGTTAATGAGTATTGGGGTTCCTCTGGAGTCTTCCAGACAGAGTGGCTTGTGTCGAGTTTGTCTGAGAGAAAACTGAGCAAAGCTCCCAAAAAAGTGACTATAAGTCCAGAGTAAAGTCAAAAAGTTTTTTATTTTAATTAAGACACATCCAAATACAAATGGGGGGAGTGGGCAATAAAGTGCGAAACCGCACACTGCATGGATAAAAAAAAGGATTGTTGTACAACCAGAACCTATGCAGTAACAAGACATACATAAAATTGCTAAATTGTCACAAAGTGCATATGGTGCATAGTAATGTATGGCAATTAATAATGGACCGCCAAACAGTATATATGTATGTATATATACACTCACTGGCCACTTTATTAGGTACACCATGCTAGTAAGGGGTTGGACCCCCTTTTGCCTTCAGAACTGCCTCAATTCTTCGTGGCAGAGATTCAACAAGGTGCTGGAAGCATTCCTCAGAGATTTTGGACCATATTGACATGATGGCATCACACAGTTGGCGCAGATTTGTCGGCTGCACATCCCTGATGCGAATCTCCCGTTCCACCACATCCCAAAGATGCTCTATTGGATTGAGATCTGGTGACTGAGGAGGCCATTTGAGTACAGTGAACTCATTGTCATGTTCAAGAAACCAATCTGAGATGATTCGAGCTTTATGACATGGCGCATTATCCTGCTGAAAGTAGCCATCAGATGTTGGGTACATTGTGGTCATAAAGGGATGGACATGGTCAGCAACAATACTCAGGTAGGCTGTGGCGTTGCAACGATGCTCAATTGGTACCAAGGGGCCCAAAGAGTGCCAAGAAAAAATTCCCCACACCATGACACCACCACCACCAGCCTGAACCGTTGATACAAGGCAGGATGGATCCATGCTTTCATGTTGTTTATGCCAAATTCTGACCCTACCATCCGAATGTCGCAGCAGAAATCGAGACTCATCAGACCAGGCAACGTTTTTCCAATCTTCTACTGTCCAATTTCAATGAGCTTGTGCAAATTGTAGCCTCAGTTTCCTGTTCTTAGCTGAGAGGAGTGGTACCCAGTGTGGTCTTCTGCTGCTGTAGCCCATCTGCCTCAAAGTTCGACGCACTGTGCGTTCAGAGATGCTCTTCTGCCTACCTTGGTTGTAACGGGTGGCAATTTGAGTCACTGTTGCTTTTCTATCAGCTCGAACCAGTCTGCCCATTCTCCTCTGACCTCTGGCATCAACAAGGCATTTCCGGCCACAGAACTGCCGCTCACTGGATTTTTTTTCTTTTTCGGACCATTCTCTGTAAACCCTAGAGATGGTTGTGCGTGAAAATCCCAGTAGATCAGCAGTTTCTGAAATACTCAGACCAGCCCTTCTGGCACCAACAATCATGCCACGTTCAAAGGCACTCAAATCACCTTTCTTCCCCATACTGATGCTCAGTTTGAACTGCAGGAGATTGTCTTGACCATGTCTACATGCCTAAATGCACTGAGTTGCCGCCATGTGATTGGCTGATTAGAAATTAAGTCTTAACACACAGTTGGACAGGTGTACCTAATAAAGTGGCCAGTGAGTGTATATATCTCTTTATACCAGCTCCATCCATCAATTAAACAGCTAAATACACAGATCATTATCAGATAGCAGGTGACCATTCACCATGGTTAGACAGATATATGACGCCTAAGAAGCATGGTAATAAGAGAGGAAGCATAAATTACCTAATGAAATGGCGGGCAGAGGTTCCAGCAGTCAGCAATCCACCCCAACGATCGTTACTGATGGTTACTCGTTCATTGCTGACTGCTGGAACCTCTGCCCGCCATTTCATTAGGTAATTTATGCTTCCTCTCTTATTACTATGCTTCTTAGGCGTCATATATCTGTCTAACCATGGTGAATGGTCACCTGCTATCTGATAATGATCTGTTTACCTGATGGATGGAGCTGGTATAAAGAGAGATATATATATATATATATATATATATATATATATACATATATACTGTTTGGCGGTGCATTCTTAATTGCCATACATTGCCATGCACCATATGCACTTTGTGACAATTTAGTAATTTTATGTATGTCTTGTTACTGCATAGGTTCTGGTTGTACAGCAATCCTTTTTTTATCCATGTGGTGTGCGGTTTCGCACTTTATTGCCCACTCCCCACATTTGTATCTGGATGTGTCTTAATTAAAATAAAAAGCCTTTTGACTTTTCTCTGGACTTATAGTCACTTTTTTTGGAGCTCTGCTCAGTTTTCTCTCTAGGTAGATTGCGATTGTCCTTATTGTCCATCTATTTCTGTCTGCTATTGAATTATTATGCTGATCTCTTGATATTTAAAATGCAGACACTTGTCAAAGGTATTTTTATTTATTTTTTTTCATTTATCGAGTTTGTCTGAGGTAGTTTTTTTGAACCCATGGCCTCAGGTAAACAAGACAAGAACCTGCAACTCAATAAGAGTGCAAAGTCTTCAACTCCAAAAACAGAAGCCACAATTTCTTAAGTGTGCAGAGATCACAACTTCATAAGTGTGTAGGGTCCACAACTCCACAAATGTGCAATGGCCTACAATTGCGCAAGCTGAGACTACAACGTCACACTGCAACTCCATGTGTGCAGAGTCCACACGACTCCACAAATATCAAGAGACTATAGTACGTAAGTAGGCAAAGGCTGAAACTCAACTAAGTGTGCAGAAGCTAAACAATTCAACAAATATGATGCATAAGAAGGCAGAGGCTACAACTCCACAAGTGTGCAGAGATCACAACTTCTCTAGCCTAGAAGCAAAGGTAAACCTGTGCAACACAGTTTTTATGGAGCATCACCCATAGGTCCTTTAGCAATGGGCATCAAAGAGGCATCTGAAGCTGTGCTCCCATTACATGCTATTGTATATTGCCCAAGTTAGTAAGCTGCATAGTACCAAAATAAACCATTAATAGAGTGTCTATAGCACTACGGAAATACATTGTCTCCTTAGCAATTCAACATAGTAAACTTAGGGCAGTAAAAGCAGGATAAATATGGCAATGATAGTTAGTGTCACGCACATAATGGTCACATTATATTGTTGTGCAATTACCAGGGACAACACACCAAGATATAAAATTTAGAGTAAAAAGGAGCATGGCATGGGCATATATGCAGTCTAATGTTGATCAGCTACTCTTGCTGTTCCTGGTTGCATTCCAAAGCAATGTCAGAAGCCAAGTGAGTCCTACTGGAAATCTGTGTAACGTGTCGTTCTGGAAAATGGTTTCATCCTGTAAAATAGAAGCAGGTAACATAGGTCACATCTGTACCCATCTTGTGTAATTCCTAAAATGGCTCATATACCAATTTTTCTAAAATTATCCCAAGCTTGTCAGCTGTAATTACATTTGTGATGAGCGAAGATGTTCCATTTTCTTGCCAATGCTGGCAGAGGACCTACTCTCATCTCTCTGCTAATGTTCCACTCTCTCTGCCTGACCTCGCTCTCATGCCCTTCACGGCTGGAGTGGGCTATTAGACATGGAGATTATGCAGCGTTGGTAGCCCTGTTTCTTTCTTGCTCATAATACCCCCTGATTTCTCACGGCAAGAGCTGGAGACTTGATTACACCGAGCTCTTCACAGACATGTAGATCTAGTTAGGAAGATTGCTCGCTTTGATGACTTGATTGATACTTTCAGCTCTTTCCTCTTTTGTGAATTTAACCCAATAAAGCCAGTCTGTACCTGCACAACTAACTTGCCTTTATTATAAATAAAGCTGAAAGTTTCTTATAAGGAAACCTGTCAACAAGTTTCCCAATAATAAACTACTGACAGCACATTAAGTCCCATATAATTAGGACACTAATGTTATGCCATGTGCACCCATGCATCCTGGCATACTTCTAAAAATGATCTTTATTGCCTTCTCTCTTATCCTACATGTGGGTGAGCGGTCGGTGGGTCCTATATATGGACCAACCTTAGCACCTCTGCCTTTGATTAATTTGCCCAGGTAATCGAACTCACAACAGACGCAGACATTGGTCCATGCATGCCTACTGGACCACGCAGCAGTGAGTATCATTCAAGAGAGCGATGGATAAAATGGCGCACAGAATGGATAGTTAAGATCCTAATTAGAAGGATAAAATGAGCTGGCAACAGTTTAGCAACAGGAAACTTGAAGATAGGTTCCCTTCAAATCAAAATGATCTCCTTTAACTGTAGTAAAGATAAAATTACCATAAATTTCACTACAATGAGCTTGAAAAAGGTGACCATTTTAAAGAAATCTAGTAATTATACTACATCGGCATTAGTATCGATATCAACTATCAGGCATTTATGACATATGTACACCAATGTTTCAGAAGAAAATGCTTTTTTAAGGTCAGAATGATGCTCATTTTTAATTTTTTTTGTAATTACACAGTATTTTTTATTTAGGTGCACCATGACCAATACCCAGATCAAAAAGTAACAATGGGATGACAATAAATAAAATGATATAAACGTACATTAATTATAACCTCTTTACGAACAGTCATTTATATTTGATGGATGTTTATGGCATATTTTATACATAACATATGGCATAACTATATTTAGACTGCTAGAGGCAAATCCTGACTGTGACAACCAGCCATTATTTGCCAGTTATGGTGCTGGCTCAGCCTATGAGCCTAGTACATATACCCTCTCCTGACCTGCACCCTAGAGATTGAAAGGATTGTCCCAAAATTACAATTTGTCATTTAAGAACAGGATAGGTATTAACTGACTGGTCATTAGCACCCACCACCAGTAACATGAATGGTGGGTTCTGTGTTACCCATTTCAATGGAATAGTGGTTGTGCATACTTGCTGTCATTTTCATCAATGTTTGTTGGACTGACAATCAACTGCTCTGCTCAGATACCCTTTAATGAGAATTTGTCATCAGATTTTTGCCACCTAATCTGAGAGCATCTTAATGTGAAGTCAGTGACCCTACTTGAAGTAATTTGTCACTTACTGTGTTGCTTGCTGTAATTTTGATTAAACCACTTTTATCGGCAGGAGATTATTATTGCAGGAGTAATAAACCAACTCCCCTGTAGTCCTCCATATTCATGAGCTCTATATTACCCTGCCCCTTCCCTACCACTGATTGTAAGCTTTCTGCCTATGCACAGTGTACACAGAAAGCTGTCAATCAGTGGTGTGGCGGAGACAAGCAGAGCTCAGCATCCAAAGAACTAGTAGGTCTGCAGCAGAAGAAACAATGATTTTATCAAAAGTGCAGCATGAAGCCCAGTAAACAATTGATAGAAGCCTAGATGTTACTTTAACATAGTGTTATTTTTCTTATGTTTTTCTTTAAAAAAAAAGTATATACCAAAATCATCAAACTAAAAATTATCACTTAAGATGTTTTTGCTTTTGTTTTTTTTAAGCCATTAAAATTAGTTTGTTTTTTCTTTTTTTCCTTTTAACATGTATTTTACATCGAGTGTTGGGATGGTCTGATGAAGTTGAAATATGTTTGGTGCATCAACTCCATTCCCGTCTATGAGTGTTTAGTTGCAAGATTTGTATGATGTTCATAAAGTTAGAACAAAAAAAAACCTTCCACCTTCCTAACACAGGGATAGCATGTAATTGTATTTCCTGTTTCCTGTGTCTGTGTCTGAGATAAGCATCCTGCTGTAGATGCTGCACAGATAAAGACACAAATGATTTATTCCTGATCTATTAAGCTTATCATATATTGTTCCTGTTTGTTCCTGGATAAAGAAGTTCTAGTGTCACATGCTTGGAGAGTATCCTAAATAATCCACTGCCAACAGGTTATGGGCCCAGAATCACACAGAACCCCAGAGTAACACAGCAACAGAAGCCCAAAGCAAAAGCAGCACAGAGCAACAGAGAAGATGTCCACTAGCAGCAATCCTGTCAAGTTCTCAGTGCCAAGCCTCACTAACCAGAACTACCAGTCCTGGAAATTCAAGGTGAAGATGCTGCTCATAAAAGAAGGTACTTGGAAATATACTCAGGAACAAGTGCCTCATCAATGACCAGATGACACTGGTATTGTTGAGGTCCTGTGGGGATAAACCCATATAACTTTCCTCCTCCCATTTAGCCATACTGGTCCCCTAAATAACGTCACTTAAAATAAACAATGACACCAGATTCTTTGGATAATTATTACCACAGCTGCCTTTAATTAAAATTTAAACATTTTTATGCAGGGTGCATTTATGCATATTTAATCAAAGTACATTTGATCAAAGTATGAGGCAGTTATAACATGGATGAATGTGACACGCATCTCTATTCTCTTCATACAGATAACCAGCTTTTTCAATCTCTGCTCTGAATCAACTGTGTGTCTCCACTCCATTCAATGTCAGCAAGCAGTTAATCCTGAATGCTATATATGTGTTTTCAACTATGCAAGCTTATATCTGATAACCAGATTTTTCAATCTCTGCTCTGAATCAACTCCTGTGTGTCTCCACTCCATTCAATGTTAGCAAGCAGTTAATCCTGAATGCTATATATGTGTTTTCAACTATGCAAGCTTATATCTGGTATATAGTCATTTCAACTTACTCTGCTTGTCCCCTTATGTTGTGAGGTCAAGAAACTTTTCAAAGTGCTTTATGATCCATGTAGTGCTGGACATTTGTTTATCTGACCACAACATTTATTGGGTCCTGCTGTCTCAATTTAGTTTGATTAACAAGAAGAGAGAGAGCAAAAAAAGGAGATCTAAGCCTTAGCCTCCTATTTATTCAGACATTGCTTGGGGAAGGCATTTATGCAGGGGGCATTTATGCACAATAAATTGAAGTACATTTTATCAAAGTATGAGGCAGTTATAACATGGCAGTTAGACAGGGCAGGAGACAGGTAAGACATATGTATACATCTACTCCCTGTACAATGGGATTACAACAAATATATAGCATATGCATTTGTGTAATTTATATCCTGGCCGCTGCATTCACACACCTCCACCACCCTGGCATCATCTCTCTACACTCCATCCATATTGGCCCCTCACTCCTTTCCTCTCCTATGTATAGCACTAACGCTCTTTTCACATAGCTAAATTGCACAGATCCATTCAGTCCCACCATTCAACATCAGAGACGCTCTCACAAATCACTTAACCATCTGCTCACTCATTCTATCCTCCTTCTCCTAGTCGCAGGAGACATTGCTCCCAACCCTGGTCCCCCAAGTTATTGAAAGTCAAACCCCCCCAACTGCTACACTCAGAAACCCCTCTAAACTTATTAATATTCCCTGCATGCCATCTGTCTCTCTTAATTGTGCCCTTTGGAATTCTAGCTCAGTGTGTAACAAACTCTCCTTCATTCATTACTTTTTCCTTTCTAATTCTCTTAACCTTCTGTCTCTTACTGAAACCTGGTTCCAGCAGTCAGACACTACCGCTGCTGCTGCTCTTTCATATGGTAGACTACACTTCTGTCATACCCCTAATCAGACAATAGAGCAGGTGGAGGCGTTGGTCTGCTCCTATCACCAAAATGTACCTTTTAGGTTATCCCTCAAGTACCCTCACTTGCTTTCCCTTCTTTTGAGGTCCATGCCGTCAGACTCTACTCCATGCGAGTAGCGGTGGTGTATTGTCCTCCTGGCCCCTCCCATCAGTTCCTGGATCATTTTGCCACTTGGCTTCCACATTTTCTCTCCTGTGACATCCCTACCCTCATCATGGGCGATTTCAACATCCCCACTGCTCTTCCCCTCTCCTGATCTGCTACTCACCTTTTATCTCTAACCTCCTTATTTGGCCTTTCGCAGCTTATTCTCCAACACATGAAGACGGAAACTCCCTCGACTTTGTCTTCTCTCTGCTTTGTGCAGTGTATGATTTTGCAAACTCCCCTCTCCAGCTCTCTGACCACAACCTTCTTTCATTCTCTATCAAGAACTGCCAGGCCACTCAAGTCACCCCTACTGTCCATACTTATAGAAACATACAGGCCATTAACACCCAGAAACTTATGAAGAACTTGCAGTCTTCATTGGCCCCTATCTCCTCCCTCTCATGTCCTGATTCTGCATTGAAGCATTACAATTAAACATTTCAAAGTGCCCTGGATGAATTTGCACCTCCTATAAATAGACCACCACAACACAGATGGCGACAACCCTTTCACACCCTGCAAACATGTTTCCTGCAGCGGTGCTCCAGGTGCGCCGAATGTCTGTGGAGAAAATCCAATCTGCATGAAGATTTCATCCATTATAAGTTTATGCTTAGAACATGCAACACTGCTCTTCACCGCTCAAAACAAACCTATTTCAACACCCTCATCACCTCACTGTCCAATAACCCTAATCATCTCTTTGACACTTTTCATTCTCTACTCAACCCAAGAGTACAGGCCCCAACCACGGAGCTTCGAGCTGATGATCTGGCCAATTACTTCAAAGAAAAAATTGACCAGATCTGACAGGAAATTATCTCCCAGTCACCTCATACTCACACTCACACCTCATGCCTCACACTGTCCTCCCTATCCCACTGCATCAAGCTCACTCTCTGATTTTGAACCAGTCACAGAAGAAGTAAGCAGGCTCCTTGCATCTTCTCGCCCAACCGCTTGCACCAGTGACCCATTTCCGTCACATCTCCTCCAGTCCCTTTCCCCTGCTGTCTCCCCTCACCTAACTAAAATATTTAACCTCTCTCTCTCTTCTGGTATCTTTCCCTTCTGATTTAAGCATGCCATCATACAACCACTACTTAAAAAACCATACCTCAACCAAAACTGTGCTTCTAACTATAGACCTGTCTCTAATCTTCCCTTCATCTCTAAACTCCTGGAATGCCTGGTCCACTCCCGTCTTATCCGCTATCTCTTTGATAACTCTCCCCTCGACCCTCTCCAATCCGGTTTCCGCTCTTTACACTCTACTGAAACTGCCCTCACTAAAGTCTCTAATGATCTACTAACAGCTAAATCAAATGGTCATTACTCCATTCTAATTGTCTTTGATCTCTCTGCAGCAATCGACACTGTGGATCATCAGCACCTCCTCACTATGCTCCATTCCATTGGCCTCAAGGACACCGTTCTCTGCTGGCTCTCCTCCTATCTCTCTGGCCGTTCCTTTACTGTATCTTTTGCTGGTTCCTCCTTCTCTCATCTTCCCCTTACTGTTGGGGTTTCTCAAGGATCAGTCCTAGGCCCCCTCCTCTTCTCTTTATACACTGCCCCTATTGGTCAAACAATCAGTAGATTTGGTTTCCAGTACCATCTCTATGCTGATGACACCCAATTATACGCTTCTTCTCCTAACATCATGTTAGCCTTTCTAGAAAACACCAGCGATTGTCTAAACGCTGTGTCTAACATCATGTCCTCACTATAACTGAAACCGAACCTGTCAAAGACTGAACTCCTTGTGTTTCCTCCCGCTACTAATGTACCTATACCCGCCATTGCCATTTCTGTGTGTGGTTCCACTATTACTCCCCAGCAACATGCCCGCTATCTTGGGGTCATACTTGACTCCGAGCTTTCCTTTGCCCCTACATCCGATCACTGGCTCGCTCTTGCTATCTGCACCTCAAAAACATTTCTAGAATTTGACCTTTTCTTACTTTTGACTCTGCAAAAACTCTTACTGTTTCTCTTAATCATTCTCGTCTCGACTATTGAATCTCTCTTTTAATCGGTCTCCTTCTTACTAAACTCCCCCCCTCCAATCTGCCTTGAATGCTGCAACCAGGATCATATTCCTCGCCAATAGTTACATCGATGCCTCTACCTTGTGCAAGTCATTACACTGGCTACCCATCCACTCCAGAATCCAGTACAAACTTATTACCCTCACCCACAAAGCTCTCCATGACTCAGCACCACCCTACATCTCCTCCCTTGTTTCAGTATATCACCCTACCCGTGCCCTCCATTCTGCTGATGAACTGAGGTTAGTATCCTCAAGAATCAGAACCTCCCACTCTCGTCTCCAAGACTATACACGTGCTGCGCCAATTCTTTGGAATGCACTTCCCAGGTCAATACGATTAGTCCCCAATCCCCACAATTTTAAGCATGCCCTGAAAACGCATTTATTCAGACTGGCCTACCGCCTCAACACATTAACCTAATCTATCCCTGTGTGGCACAGCCAAAAGTTTTACCATAACCAGGTTCCCCACATCATGTTCCCACATGCTTTATGCATCCATTAGCCCTCTGTGTCTGTACTCTTTCACACTTAACATTATGGCTGGTCCATACAATCAGGGCAATTGTTACCACCCACCTTTTGTGTCTACCTTTTTCCTCATAGATTGTAAGCTTGCGAGCAGGGCCCTCATTCCTCTTGGTATCTGTTATGATCTATGTGATTATTGTTATGCTGTAAAGTCTATCGTCTGTACAAGTCCCCTCTGAAAAGTAAAGTGCTGCGGAATATGTCGGCGCTATAGAAACAAAATGTATTATTATTAAAACAAACAATTAAGACATTAAAGTTTAAATAATATTTTTACATGCTTAGAGAAGTCCTTGAAGCTCCCAAAATATGGTGATTAGCAAATATAAAAAGTGAACATAAAAATACCAACAATTACTCCCAGCCGTTACCCCACTGGCTCGGGAGCACCATAAACACAAGGGTTCCAAAGTTCACTTGAACTTCCTGGGGATCCGACAACCCTTGCCGAAACTCCCCTCCACATTTCACAAGTTCCAAACCATATTTAACTCCAAAAACGGAGGCATATGTCAATGGGTCCCCCAGATCAATTTTCAACCAACTTCAAGGACACCACCCAACCGCCACAATGAGGGCCTTTTAACACCTCAACGGCCCAAGACCACTCCCGCACTGAAATGCTATGGCTCTTTCGATACTCTGTTGTAAACCAAGTGCCCAGATATCACTACCCACCGCATTCAGATGAACCCCATCATCCAACAAAAATCATCATCCCCTTTTTCCAATTTGAAATGCCTCACCAAAATGCCCCCATTCTTAGAAATAATAGCAGACACCTCCCTGTTGACCTTTATTCTGGCTTTATTGATCTTCACCAACAACCTCACATTCTGACAGCGTTTACGCGGTACAGTTTCAGACCACACAGTGGTAATCCCAGAATATGACAACCACAGCCGCAGAAAATCATGCTTGATATCCTTCACCAACTCTCTGAATGGCCGAACCCCAAGGTTGCTACCTCCCACATACAAAACCAAAATATCCAGTGATCTGTCCAATCCAGCACTGCTATGAATCTCCGTCAGGACCCTGTTCCAAGTCATCCCCCTAATGCCGAGCCACCTGATCACCGCTGTACTTCTAAGAAAACTAAGCTGTCTACTCTTCTTCCTTTCATCAGCTCTCAACGCTCCCCAATTGACGTACGAATGGCCAAAAATCCACACAAGCAACGAAGTGGAACCTGGAAGTAAAAACACTAGGCTCTGAAAAAACATCACCACAACAAAATAACAATTAAAATGAAAAAACCTTCACCCACTAAACTCCAAAACTACCCCTTGTGGCCTGACATAGCTGCGATAACACTCAGACCACCAATTCCCAAAGCGCTGAGCAGCTTCAACCTCCAGCCCACACAACGCTGCCTCCAACGCCGCCCCAATACGAAAGGAATGAGACATAAAGCAAGACTCATCTAAGCCCAACAAGTGAACTGTCTACCTGAATATCGCCCTAAACTGGTACCTAGATTAAAAAAACCTGTCCGCATGACATAACAGAGGACATGCCGAACTGGGCTGAAATGCCCTAAACAGCTGTAAACACTTCATTGGACACATAACAGTATCCTTTACTGGGCCCAGAACTACACGCCTACCCTTGCCCTCCTGATCCATTTTTTACTTTTGCAACCAAAACTCCATGCCACTTGTTGTAACTATAACAACCTTAGCCAAAAGCCCCCATCTCAGTTTTGCTCGGTGACAACACTTCTCCAACCCTCAAAGCCCAAAAAAAGGCAAAAGAGAATGCCAACTTGAAAAGGCAAACTGCAAAATCCAAAATGCATAACGATCCCAACACCCCACCTAGTCTTTTTAACAAACCGAAGGAAGCAGGACGCCTCATGTCCCCCTGTCTATTACTCCTTTGAAACCCCTTGACCACCTGTTTCACCAAAAAGGATTTAGTCAAATCCTGCTGGCCCCATAACTTAAAGGGAACCTGTCACCCCCCCAGGCATTTTTAAGTAAAAGAGCCACCTTGTGCAGCACTAAGGCTGCATTCTGTCAAGGTGGCTCTGTTACTTAGCTTCCGTTCCACCACAGAAATAATCGTTTATAAAATTGTTCAAAAATACCTGAAATTTGACAGGGGGGCAGGTCTTTCCCCCTCTGACAGACACCTAGCATCCATCACTCATTTCGTCTGTCAGAGGGGGAAAGACCTGCCCCCCTGTCAAATTTCAGGTATTTTTGAACAATTTTCTAAACGATTATTTCTGCGGTGAAACGGAAGCTAAGTAACAGAGCCACCTTGACAGAATGCAGCATTAGTGCTGCACAAGGTGGCTCTTTTACTTAAAAACGCCTGGAGGGGGTGACAGGTTCCCTTTAAAAACAAAGGCCAGAGCTGCCATAGCACGCGATACCTTCGCTGACGACCAACCCTCCGCCGCCCCGCAACTCAACCACGAAAGCAATATTCCCACCTGATCGTCCACTGCCAACTGACCTGTGTTCGCTGCCAACAAACCCTTCCATGCATACCATACCACCTGATAAGCCACCCAGGTCTTGGGAGCCAACAAAGACCTAATCAGAGACTTTTCAACCCGGAGACCACACAACAAAGCTCCTCCAGGCACTTCAGCCCCTGGATCTCCGCCTCTAGAGCCAACAATTGATACCACTGTGAATGAGAAAGAAAGTCAGTAATGGCATTCCGAACCCCCGGCACATGAGACGACGTCACATGAGAATTCAAAGACAAACACGTCAAGACCAACTGCCGGTGCCAACATATGGTTACCTTACTGATTTTCACTTAGCTTTCTCATAAAATAAAGCAATTTTTTAAAAGTGTTTTTTTAGTCTTTTTAGGGAAATTATTTTTTAAGGGTTTGTCCGAAACCTAACTCAATATAGAAACAGCTAAGCACTTTTCTAATATATTTCAATAAAAAAAACAGATAGGAAGTTAGACTAGAGAAGGAAAGGTAAAGATTTTGTTTTATTACTTGCGATGATGTTCCATTTCCTGTCCATTTCAAACAAGACATCATCAGAGAGTTGGCACTGTGATCACTGCCGCAGCTGCGGTCCCCACCCTGAAACAGATCACGATCATGGACAACCCTTGCAGGGGCTGGACTATTTTCTGCCATACTGAGCATGGGCCGGTTGTCAATCCCAATGCATGCTCAGTATGAAGCCTCTGTTACTTTCATTGGGCGCTGACATAGCACTCCCTCGCGGGGAAGCAAGCTGTCACTTTTTCTATAGAGCCGGAGAAATGAAAATTACACAGTGACGGTGTACTGAGTTGACATACTGAGAATGTGTTTGTGATGTCAGCTTGAGAATAGCACAGCCCCTTAAAGGGGTGTCCTTAATGATGACATTTCAGGGCGTGAAGAGCAGCTGAGGCAGTGACTGCAGCGCCAGCTCCCTGATGATGTCTCTTTTGAGAATCCCTAGTGCATGCTGGGAGACTGAAACATTATCTGAACGAAGCAGAAAAATCAATGTTAAGAAGCTAGTGAGGGTAGGATAGGGATTTTTTTTTCAAGTATATTATAAAAGTGCTTATTTTTTATATTAAGTAGATACAGAATCATTAAATTCAGTTAGGTGTCGGACAACTTTTTGTTTTTTTTCGTATATATAAATGAAAATCTATTAGGGACTTTATTGTAGGGTTTTCTATCATTAAATATTATATCTTATGTATAACAGAAGCGACCAGACTGCACATTTTAGAGAGTAAAGTCACAAAATCAAGTATTGGTATTGCTATTCTTAAAGAGTATATATCAATGGCCCGAATTTCATTTTCTGGTTGCATACTTCATCATTGTGAGCAGGAGGGAGGCTACTTTGAAAAATACCACTTCTCCAATGATCCAGGCTGGCAATATATTGTATATCATTGAAATCCATGCATTTTTATGTACACCCACTTCCTACAGAGTTGCATTTATTATTAAAGGGCACAATGCGTTTCTCTTCTGCAAAGTGTCGTAGTGATTTACATTACAAACGCCTCCTTCCCGCCATATGTAATGTCATGTTGAAAATTAAACATTTATAAAAGCGTGCACACGTTTGGTTTTCTTGAGTGGACCATGCTGGATTGTGCAGTGGATCTGACTCTGGAGATGCTAAACTGTTCTTTCTGCAGACACAAAGCGAAGAATTATGCTGAATCCTTAATAAACCTTTGAAGCAAGCAAGGAAAAAAAATGATATATAATTGTTTCCTACGCAAAAAAATTGCAAGCTGTTGTATAAAACGGCCGCTTTGCTGAATCTTGTGTTTATTTGTGTGTTTTCTGCTCCTAGATCATCTGTGTGTCCGTGTGAGCGGATAATGCTTTCTGTGGATAGGAGGATACAAACTCAATTCCATTGTTACCAGGGTTTATGTTGTCTGTGATTTTGCTTAGATCTTCTCATTAAAACCATCATCACTCTCTGAAGCTAACATACAGAATATGGAAGTGTATTTACTGCTATGGGGAGATAATCAGTTTTCGTAGGCTATGGCTGTTCACTTTCTATAGCATAACAGCACCATAATCATATGGAAAAGGAAGGGAATTCCATCACTGGGATATTTAGTAAAAACAATCTTTATTAGAAAATTGGATAAAAGGTCTTAATTCCAAAGAAGGCCGTGGGTAGCAAACGCGATTCAGACAGGTGTCTTTTGTCAATGATTACAAACACTTGTCTGAAACGCGTTTGAAGCCACAGTTGACTTTCAAACTGCAACCTTTTAACTACTTTTCTAATAAGGAGTGTTTTTACTGATGCTGGAATTCCCTTCCTTTTCCATTTGATTTTGTGGCACTGTAAGGCTCCCTGCATCGAATCTTCATATCTGTGTGAGCTGATCTTTTTCTTCTACATAGCACCGCAATCATAGTACGTAGCAATACAGTAAGCCATGGAACAGTTTCTTGCACAATGAATGCTGCAAGGTGGAGATGGGAGAATACATTTTTAGGACCCAGGTTCAGTGGCCAGGTCAACATTTGTGACCGATGAACGAGAGGCCTGCAAACCGCCTCCTACTTTCCAACAATACCCAATAAGAACATACTGCTTCAAAAATCAATAAAAAATGGAGCCGCGGTGACAGGTAGGAGGCGGTTAATAGGGCTCCTGACCAGCAGCCACGGACCAGGATCAGGCGAATCAATCTACTTTCTTGATATTGTGTAATAAAGATGAGCATTCAGTAGGGTCCACAAAAAAAGTAATTCAGCTCCAGCCTGAATATGGAAAGCATAAGACACTGGTAAAGGTTTCATGTCCTCTTTCCTAGCTTCAAACCTGACATCGCAGCAGTTGCAGGGCTGCATATTAAAGCCACACTCTCTCCACTGGGCTTGATGGTGTTCGGCCAACCGAGAGTGTGTGGGATGAGAACCATAGGTAATAACTGTCAGGTTGGTTGGGGTTTGACACCTAGCGTCTCCAGTGATCTGTTGTTATCCATATACCGGTATATGTTAGGCGTCAGGATCCCGGCGCTGTACAGCGGGAATCCCGAGCCTTGCCACCTTCGGTCTCCCATTCCTCTCTGGCCGCAGTCGAGCCTGCTCAGCAGACTTCACGATGCCGGCGTTCAGCCCACACCAGCATTGTGGGTTCAGTTACTACTGCCACCTCTGGTTCAGTTATGACAATGCAGCCTGGCCAGCAGCAAAAGACTCCAGAGGCTAAGTCTTTCCTTCGGCCCACTGAGCATGCTCATGAGATGATCTCCCATTGGGGATTGGGAGCCACATGCTCAGGTCCTTCTCCTGTTCCGATTGGTCCATCTAGAGCATCAGGAAGGTCCCGGAAGCACACGGCTATAAAAGGTCCGCATGGCCGCTCGGCCATGTGCTAGTATAGACTCTAGTTGCTATATGTGTGGATGATGATGGATACATGTACCTGGTGAATGACTCATTAAAATTCCCCTCACTTTGATATTACGTATGTGGTTAGGGAATTAGTTGCAGAGTCAGCATCAGCCAGTGGCTAGCCATAGGCCACAAGTGCTCGTCACTTCCCAGCACTAGTGTCCGATGGTGTCGCCTGCCATAGGGCACCATCATACCACGGCAGGCACTGTCACTTCGCGGCAGTCGGTTTCTGTTATCGGTGTTTGCAGCTGCAACGCCACATGCTTGGTAGATCTAGAGGGATGCTGGTCCTATGTCCTGGGGCCAGAGTCCTGTGACCATATACCGAGCGGTCTTCTTCCCGTGTGCTGTGAGTGTGAACAGGCTCGGCATTTGTGAAATAGTGTTAGTGCGGCTCTGTGAGGTAACAGAGTTCGCCCAGTGCACACCGGGTGACGTTTAACCCGCGTGTGTTATACCGCCATATTGAACGTCCGCCATTACTTAGCAGCAGCATACCAACTCTGCACGGTGGACCCCAGGCAGCAAACGCACCTACTATTATTTTATAATTTGGTGCGTTCCGCCAGCCCTAGTATATATATATATATATATATATATATATATATATATATATACACATACAGCTCTGGCAAAAATTAAGAGACCCCTTTCAAATGTTCAGTTTGTCTGATTTTTCTCTTTACAGGTATTGTCACAGGGTGATTGGCCCTGTGTGATGCGACCCGACGACTGGTCAGTCACAAAACCAACAAAGACAAACAAGGGGACACAATTACAATATTGGGCCCTGCAAATAGGGAATGGGGAAATGGACACCTCCTGCCCTCTCCTAAGTAAGTGTCCTAAACTCTCCTCATGTTCCCTATACAGGTTCTTTCAACCTGTTGCCGACCAGGATACCTCAGTCCCTCACTTGCCCTGCACCTATCCCTTACTAGGGAACTGGCAAGTGCGGACACTGGTCCCACCGCTGTACTAATAAAACACCAAGGAAAATAACAGACTGGGAAAAACAAACAACACTTAGCTTGCTCTGCAGTCATACACCGGACCGCAGAGTAAGGCACCCAAATACAGCTTCCAGCAGGAAAACCACTGCTCCAGATCAGCTGCAAACACCGCTGCTCAAGATAGCTTCTCCCTTCAGAACGGTTGGCTTCCAAATGACCTGTATTATTAAACAGAGAGCTGCAGCACCAGGTGGCCTTATAAAGGGAGGTTGGAGGGGCACCCACCTGCATAGATAATTAATACAATGCAGTAACACCAACGGCCACCAGGGGAAAAACCCACCAGCAGACTAACTAAAGTAGTAGTAACACCAGCTGCCACTGGGGAGAAAAGCCCACCAGCAGACTCACTAAACTTGTAGTAACACGAGAGGCCACCGGGGGCAAAAACCAATATTAACCCCCGAGGGCCAGAAAGGAAAAAAGGTTTATATAAGAGAGTTCAGACTCTGACACAGATCCAAAAATGGATCGTGACAGGTATATTTTTGAGTAAAATATAAATTGTTCTTTTAGTCTATAAACTTCTGACAACATGGCTCTGAATTTCCAAGCACTAAATTTTGGGCTTTTTTTCTGAAAAGGAGAAATGGTCAAAATGTAAAAAAAAACAAAAAACAGTGCTTTCAGACCTCAAATAATGCAAAGAAAACAAGTTCATAATCATTTAGAAACAACAATACTAATGTTTTAACTCAGGAAGCATTCAGAAATCAAAATTTTGTGGAATAACTATGATTTTTAATCACAGCTTTCATGCGTCTTGGCAAGCTTTCCACCAGTTTTTCACAATGCTTCTGGAGCAAAAATTTAAGCAGTTCTTTGATGGCTTGTGACTATCCATCTTCCTCTTGATTACATTCCAGAGTTTTTCATTGGGGTTTAGGTCTGGAGAATGGGCTGCCCATGACAGGTTTTTGATGTGGTGGTCTCTTATTTTTTGCCAGAACTATATATATATACATACAGTGTATGTATAAGACATACTGAGCGCCACACCACCATACTGTGTAGCGTCAACCCCTATTTATTCGATAACATCTGGTCTTTGAAGGTGACGTATGTCAGACCCCTAACTGCAATAATAATCTGTCTAATCAATATAAGAGCAGTGGGCATTCCCCTACTTTTTTTGGAGGTTACAGCATTCAAAAAAGTGCCATGAACATTTTTAAAACATGGACCCACAATGAAATAATATTAGTAGCCTAAGGGCAGGCAATCAAATTTAAAAGACTGGAAAACCCCTTTAACACATACATTTAGCTGTACCAAGCTTCATCATTGGAAGCTTAGGTGACTGTTCAGTCCACTTACCCTTGGTCCCGGCCCCAAAAGATTACTAAACTGAATCCTTAAGAGTAAAACATAACTCATTATACATCCTAGGAGTAGTCTTCTGTACTCGAGCCTAAAATCGACCAGTAGTACACAAAAGGGTTAGGTTCATTCAGCAAGATGAAAAGATTCAGGACAATTGAATACTTCCTTTAACAAACTACATATTGTCTGCAGATGTAAAAATATGTGAAATGGAGGTATCCAGCATGTTTATGGGGTTATTTCTCCCTTCATTAGGACAACAGGACAATAGACAGAGTATGAAAGGTGGCTACATGTGAGTCATACATAACTGTGCTTGTCTTTCTCTTCAACAGTAAGGAGTTTTTCGTCCACTTCAACCACTGTGGTTTTTTTACATTAAGATGCCCTTGTTCTTTTATTCCTTAGCTACCTAAAACTCCTAAATACAATGTCGAACACAATAGAGATGCCTGAAAAAAACATAATAAGCATCAATGGTAAATTTAAAAATATCAGAAATTCAGAATATTTCACACTTATAACTCCTTCACTACCGTGCACTAAATTCTTATTAAACCCAAAAAGATTCTAGATAAACTGATTTAAAGCAACCTTCTCGGCTACAAACAAAGTTTCTGGGTTCCACGCTGATTTAAGGCCCTTGAGCGCCAGTGATTTTCTCGTATGCAAAAAAAATAACAGTATGACTTTCATCAGTGTTTTATTTAAAACTAGATGGTGGCCCGATTCTAATGCATCGGGTATTCTAGAGTCTCTCTCTCTCTCCACGCCGCCGCAGATCTTCCAACGGAGGCGTGCGTCGTTCAAATGCACTGATTGGTCGCGGCCGGGCGGGCGCAACCAATCAGCACCACGGGATTTCCGTTACAGACAGACAGAATTAAATGATTATATAGTAGACTAGATGGTGGCCCAATTCTATTGCATCGGGTATTCTAGAGTCTCTGTTAAAATAAAAAATAGTTATATACTCACCTTCCAACGGCCCCCGGACTCTTTCTCTCCTCTCCACGCTCCCGGCATCTTCCGGTTCCAGTAATGCTTTGCGTAAAACACCGCTGATAACGTCGCGCTCTCGCGAGAGTGACGTAATCTTCAGCCCTTCTCGCTAAGCATTACTTGAAACAGAAGATGCCGGGCACGTGGTGAGAGGAGGGACAGAGTCCAGGGGCCGTCGGAAGGTGAGTATATACTGTAACTATTTTTTATTTTAACAGAGACTCTAAAATACCCGATGCGATAGAATCGGGCCACCATCTAGTGTATTATACTCCTGTTACACCCGGAGCTGCTGTCACTGTTCTGCTGATACCTAATGTATTGTACTCCAGTTACAGCTAGAGCTGCTGTCACTGTTCTGCTGTTATCTAATGTATTGTACTCCAGTTACTCCCAGAGCTGCAGTCACTGTTCTGCTTTTACCTAATGTATTGTAGTCCAGTTACACCCAGAGCTGCATTCACCATTCTGCTCTTACCTAATGTATTATACTCCTGTTACAGCCAGAGCTGCAGTCACTGTTCAGATCTTACCAAATGTATTGTACTCAAGTTACACCCAGAGCTGCAGTCACTGTTCGGCTGTTACCTAATGTATTGTACTCCAGTTACACCCAGATCTGCAGTCACTGTTCTCCTGTTACCTAATGTACTCCTGTTACACCCAGAGCTGCAGTCACTGTTCTGCTGTTACCTAATTTAGTGTACTCCAGTTACACCCAGATCTGCAGTCTATGTTCTGCTGTTACCTAATGTAGTGTACTCCAGTTACACCCAGAGCTGCAGTCACTGTTCTGCTGTTACCTAATGTATTGTACTCAAGTTACACCCAGATCTGCAGTCACTGTTCTGCTGTTACCTAATGTATTGTACTCTAGTTACTCCCAGAGCTGCAGTCACCATTCTGCTCTTACCTAATGCATTATACTCCTGTTACAGCCAGAGCTGCAGTCACTGTTCAGATCTTACCTAATGTACTGTACTCCAGTTACACCAAGAGCTGCAGTCACTTTTCTGCTCTTACCTAATGTATTGTACGCAAGTTACACCCAGAGCTGCAGTCACTATTCAGATCTTACCTAATGTACTGTGCTCCAGTTACACCCAGAGCTGCAGTCACTTTTCTGCTCTTACCTAATGTATTGTACGCAAGTTACACCCAGAGCTGCAGTCACTGTTCAGATCTTACCTAATGTACTGTACTCCACTTACACCCAGAGCTGCAGCCACTTTTCTGCTCTTACCTAATGTATTGTATGCAAGTTACACCAAGAGCTGCAGTCACTGTTCTACTGTTGCCTAATGTATTGTACTCCAGTTACACCCAGATCTGCAGTCACTGTTCTGCTGTTCCCAAATGTACTCCTGTTTCACCCAGAGCTGCAGTCACTGTTCTGCTCTTACCTAATGTATTGTATATGTACAGGACTGTGCCTGTGTAATGAGCGACGCCGCAGTGATGCCGCGACGACTAAGCGACTGTCGCTGATTGGTCACTGCCTAACTGCCGCGACCAATCAGCGACGCCGGATTTCGGTTACAGACAGACATGATAAGACAATTATATATATATATATATATATATATATATATATATATATATATATACAGTAGATATTCATTAGTATTTTGTCAATGATTCATCTAGTATCAACAGTGTTTCATCAGTGACTTTCTCGCATGAAAAAAATTGAAACGGTATTCAATTATCGTGCTACAAGAGACAATTATGCATTGTAAAATGTGAAACCAGATAAGATACAAGTGTACTGTATGTACATATAGCAACAAGGTTTCTTTATTGTGCACTTTTTTAATATCTTCCTTTCAGCAGAGTCTTTTCACTCTGCTTCTTTTCTGTGTGGCAATCATTGATTTCCCCTCCCCTGTACACATCCAATTGGTAGTATAGGGCACCCCGATTAATAAGGCTATTTAAACCTGATCTACCTGAGTGGGCCACACCCTGAAGAAGAAGAACTGCATCTCCTTTGAAACGCATTGGTTTGTGGCCAAACTGAGGTCCCGTAGCCCTTGTGGCAGTGATGTCACACTTCACAGGCCTCCCACTTGTGCCGCAGCTCAGCAGCAGAGCTGAGCGCAGAGCCAAGCGCAGAGCCGTCTTAGGCCTGTTTCACACTCCAGTTTTCAGCGTCAGTCAAAATCCGCCGTTTTGACGGAATGACAGATCCGTCAAAATTATTGAAAAACGGATGTAAGGCTGGTTTCACACTTGCGTTTTTTTTCGCGGGATTTTAGCGCTAAAAAACGCATGCGTTTTATTTCCTATACTTTGCATGGGATGCGCTTATGTGCGCATACACATGCGTTTGTATGCGTTTTTCCGCGCATGCGTTTTTTTGCGGTATGCGCTCGGGCGCACAAAATGCATCCTGTTGCATTTTTTGGGCGTCCGACTTGCCTCAAAAAACGCATGCGCGCAATGCGTTTTTTTACAGCAAGACACCCATTACAAGTCTATGGGTGCGCATATGTGCGCATTGGCATGCTTATGTATGCATTTTTTTGCGCATGCGTTTTTTTTTTAACATTAGTTGGACAATGGAATTTAGGGGTTTGGGTTAGAGTTAGGGTTAGTTAAGGGGATTTAGGGCTAGGGTTAGGGTTAGCTAGGGTTTAGAGTCAGGGTTAGGGTTAGTATGGTTTGGTTAAGGGTTAGGGTTAGGGTCAGGGTTAGGGTTAGTATGGTTTGGTTAAGGGTTAGGGTTAGGGTCAGGGTTAGGGTCAGGGTTAGGGCTAGGGTTAGGGTCAGGGTTAGGGTTAGGGTTAGGGTCAGGGTTAGGGTTAGGGTCAGGGTTAGGGTTAGGGTTAGGGTTAGGGTCAGGGTTAGGGTTAGGGTTAGGGACAGGGTTAGGGTTAGTAAAGTCATGGTTTGGGTTAGTGTGAGGGGCCAACTAATGTTGGAAAAAACGCAAACGCGGTAAAAACGCATACAAACGCATAAAAACGCTGCGTTTTTTTCATGCATGCTCATAAAAATGCTTGAAAAAAACGCAGCATTTGTATGCGTTTGTATGCGTTTTTTCAATGCGTTTTTTTGCGGGAAAAACGCGCTGCAAAAAAAAGCAAGTGTGAAATTAGCCTAACTGATCCATTTATTCGACTGAGCCATCTAGAGGATCCGCCGAAAAAACTGATCAGTTTAATCAGTTGCATCCGTGTTTTTCATCCGTTTCTTCAGTTTTTTTTTACGGATCCGTCGAAACTGCAGATTTTGGAATTTAAAGGAACATGATTCTGGAAAGAGAGATAGAGAGAGAGATTTTTTTTGGTGCCAGAAAGGCTTTTGGGGTTAAATTTAAGGAACAGAAATGAAAAAACAGTATCAGATGATGGACTCATTTTTATATATATATATATATATATATATATATGTGTGTGTGTCTAGATCTATTAATTCGTTTGTGTGGGGAAACCTGTCATTGGGCTCCATTATATGTCCATTTTGCTATCCAGCGAGAAAATCTCGCCAGACGGATGTCAAAAGGATGCTTACATGCGATTAAAATCGCATCAATGAAGAAAAATCACATCAAAAACGCATCACTGGTTAAGATACCTTTGTGCGATTTCGGACCGTTAAAATGGGACCGATTTTTTATTCGTTGTGTGTGACTCCAGCCTTAGTGTTGGATTGGGACAAGGGCCCACCAGTTACATTGACTCTAGAAGGCCATTTTTAAGCTCCCTTCCCTTCACTCACAAATGTACCTATTACTCTATATATTAATAAACTAGGCAATTTGTTTAATGAATGATAAGATGCTACTATTATCTGTACAAAGTGAATCAAATGTATTGAGCCAAAAAACTGCTCATAATGGAGGTTGAGCGACTTAGTCCTACAGAGTGGCGCACCGGAGTATTCATTTTTTGACTGGTGGGCCATTCCAAGTTTGCCTCTATCTAATTGGTAGCGCTGGTGTTCTGGTGCTTTGTGCATTATTTCTATTCACTGTAAGGCTATGTGCACACGTGTGGAATTCCGGAATTGCATTCTGCGGGAAATATGCGAGCAATCCGCATTTTAAATTCCCACCGAAAAACTAGTGATTTGGTCAGTTTCTTTATATTTGTAGCATACTCCTTTCTGCCTGAGCATGCCACATCAGCCTAAGGTGTTTTTAATTAGAGCTGGATCCTACCTGCCTTTTAAAGGGAATCTGTCACCTTAATTTGGAGCGGTATGTAAATTAGTTGTGTCCGGTCCGACGGGCGGTGTTGTGTGGCTCCTTCCCTCCACCCCTCCTTGGCTGCTGTACACAATCTTTCTTGGAATTTCCGCAGTTGGCGTCTAGATCATGCGTGTGCGCATTGCAATATCCTATCGCGCGTACGCAGTATGCTTTGCCCATCTGCGGGCAAAGCCGAAAAGCAGTAGTGCGCATGCGCCGTTGAACTATGTCCCGGAAGTATTTAGCTGCCATTTCTGTGTTCCAGGACATAGTTCACCAGCGCATGCGCACTACTGCTTTTCTGCTTTGCCCGCAGTTGGGGAAAGCATACTGTGCAATCCATGCACGATAGGATATTGCAATGCGCATTCGCATAATCTGGACGCCAACTATGGAAATTTCAAGAAAGATTGCGTATAGCGGCCAAGGAGGGGTGGAGGGAAGAAGCCACAACACCGCTCATCGGACCGGACACAAAACTCATTTGCATACCGCGCCAAATCGAGGTGACAGATTCCCTTAAATTTGTTGGCTTTCAGCCCAGGAGAGGTATATAAGGTTAGGGTCCCATCAAAGTCATATGGCTTGTTGTGGTTGCTCGGCTCTCATGAATTGGCCAGTTTGTGCACTAAGTACCTTCATTTTTAAACATATTTTCTATAGCAGCAATTCAGCTCCAATTTGACATATTAAAGAGGTTGTATACTACTTTTTCTTTGATTCTCAAGTGGATTAAAATATATGTCAAACCTACACTGCTGAAAGATCCAAGATGTTGGCTTTATTCTTTAAAATCGTTTATTCTGAACAGGTTTAGCAGTCAACGCGGTTCAAGGTCACACTGGACCCCTTCTTCAGGACAAAAACCTTATATGTGTCAAGTCAGATCAATAATAAGGTTTTTGCCTGAAGAAGGGGTCCTTTTAAAGAATTAAGCTGACATCCTGGATCTTTCAGCAGCGCAGGTTTGACACGTATTTTCTTCCACTTGTTGAATCCCTTCCTCGGTCCACGGACCCGAGTTCTGATGCAGCTGATTTAAATTGTTGTCCATGTTGCTATTTTGCAACCCCATTGGGGTGGGTTAGCACCCCATTGGTTTTGCACTGTTTTGACCAGATGAGACCATATTGCGCTTGTGTTTACTCCCCAATTTTCTACGCTACTTTTTCATTGATGATAACCTAATCTAAAAATGTTAAGTATTTAATTTCTTTAAACAAAAAGTAATTTATTTTTAATGAAGTAAAATATGAACAATAATTTAAAAAGGTTTGGTATTTCCACTTTTCAGTATCTAATGTACATAAGCTGTGATCCGGCTCCATCCACTTCTATGGGAGCAGTGGTGTAATGTGTGACCCCATGCCATCCACTACATTACTACTCCCATATACGTAAAGGGATTGAGGTCATACATTACAATACTGCTCCCATAGAAGTGAACAGAGCGGGGTCGCACAGCACACAACTGCTCTCATAGAGATAGATAGTGCAGGATAACACACTACACCATTGTTCCCATAGAAGTGGACAGTGCCGGGTCACACACTACACCACTGCTCCAATAGAAGTGGAAGAAAAATTCTTAATAAATATAATTCTGGAAGTGGAAGAAGCGGAGTGATGCATTACACCACTGCTCTTGGCTCTTCCAGATGGCCGTGCTGCAGTGGCAATCAGGGTATTAATGGTCGGCTGTGAATTATCAAAAATCACAGCTGGCATCAAGCACTGGGGTTAGTAATGGAGAGGTGTCTATCAGACACTCCCATCACTAACCCAGTAAATATAAAAAAAGAACACACGGACAGAAAAATAACTTTTATTTTGAAAAATAAAATAAAACACTCCCCCATACTATCCTTGGTTCAACTATTTATTTTGGAAAAAAAAACATGCAGGTCGGCTGTAGTCCAAGGAATCCACCATAATCCACAAATGAAAACCTTAAAAACATAAAAATAGAGAAATAAAGACAAGACACTGTCCCTTGTTCAACAATTTGTTAGAAAACAATAAGCTGACGTAGTTCATGTTGTTCCCACAGAGGTCCCCAAATCTAACATCCAAAGGCTATGGAGCCTCGTTCAGAGAGTGAAACTCCACAGGCTGTTGCAGCAGCCAATCTGGGTCCCGCTGCACTCCACAAGACGCGGTGGCTCTGAACAGAGGTGACATTAATAACTACATCACTCATCAGAGTCGCCGAGTCATGCATGTACAGTGTCCCCACATAGTGCCACACAGTATAATGGCTCCACATAGTACGCCATAGCATAATAGCTCTACATTGTGTGCCACATAGAGTTGAGCGATACCGTCCGATACTTCAAAGTATCGTATCGGATGGTATCGGCCGATCTTTAAAAAAAGTATCGGTATCGCCGATACCGGAAGTCCCATTCAAGTCTATGGGACTTCCGGTATCGGAATAAGAAAAACCCTTTCCTGCCCTTGTACAGCCTCTCTGGGGTCTGTACGGGCCTTTCGGGGGGCTGTGCCGGCCTGCCAGGGGGTCTGTGCAGGCTCCGGTGGTCTGTGCCGGCCTGCCGGGGGGCTGTGCCGGCCTGCCGGTGGTCTGTGCAGGCTCCGGGGGGCTGTGCCGGCCTGCCGGGGGCCTGTGCCGGCCTGCCGGGGGGCTGTGCAGGCTCCGGGGGGCTGTGCCGGCCTGCCGGTGGTCTGTGCCGGCCTGCCGGTGGTCTGTGCAGGCTCCGGGGGTCTGTGCAGGCATCGTCCGATGGGACTACAAGTCCCATCGGGCGATGCCTGCTACCATGACAGTGATTGACACATTAGCCAATGATGGGACAGTAGTAGTCCCATCATCCGGCTAATGTGTTAAATGTAAAAAAAAAAAAAAAAAATTACATGCTACATACATACAACATGCATACTACATACATGCTACATTCATACTACATACTACATACATGCTACATTCATACTACATAAATACTACATGCAACATACATACTACATATATACTACATGCATGCTACATACATACTGCATGCTACATACATACCACGTATATACTACATACATACTACATACATACTACATGCATGCTACATGCATGCTACATGCTACATACATAACACATATATACTACATGCATGCTACATACATACTACATGCTACATACTACATATATACTACATGCATGCTACATACATACTACATATATACTACATGCATGCTACATACATACTACATGCTACATACATACTACATATATACTACATGCATGCTACATACATACTACATGCTACATACATACCACATACATACTACATATATACTACATGCATGCTACATACATACTGCATGCTACATGCATGCTACATACATACTACATACATACTACATACTACATATATACTACATACATACTACATATATACTACATGCATGCTACATACATACTACATGCTACATACATACTACATATATACTACATATATACTACATGCATGCTACATACTACATGCTACATACATACTACATATATACTACATGCATGCTACATACTACATACATACTACATGCATGCTACATACATACTACATGCTACATACATACCACATACATACTACATATATACTACATGCATGCTACATACATACTGCATGCTACATGCATGCTACATACATACTACATACATACTACATGCTACATACATACCACATATATACTACATACATACAATACATTCATACAATACATACATAGACATGCAGTACATATAACATAGAGTAACATACTTACCAATACTTGTCACATTGTTCCCCGAAGCCATTGTCTTTTCCGGAATAAATATTAACATAACAAACCACAAAAATACTCACCCACGATCCGAAGCAGTCCACGAGTGTGTCCCACGACGATCTTGGGTAGAGAACTGCAGCATCAGCTGTTGCTGCCGTTCTCTACGGGCTGCAGGAATCCAATGACGGAAGGTAGGTATCCTTCCGCACTGTATTCCTCCGCCACTTAAAAAAAAAAAAAGTCCCTAGTCTCACTTTATGCCATTGCTGTGTGGGAATTTCCCACGCAGCAATGGCATAAAGTGAGACTAGGGACTTTTTTTTTTTTAAGTGGCGGAGGAATACAGTGCGGAAGGATACCTACCTTCCGTCATTGGATTCCTGCAGCCCGTAGAGAACGGCAGCATCATCTGATGCTGCAGTTCTCTACCCAAGATCGTCGTGGGACACACTCGTGGACTGCTTCGGATCGTGGGTGAGTATTTTTGTGGTTTGTTATGTTAATATTTATTCCGGAAAAGACAATGGCTTCGGGGAACAATGTGACAAGTATTGGTAAGTATGTTACTCTATGTTATATGTACTGTATGTCTATGTATGTATTGTATGAATGTATTGTATGTATGTAGTATATATGTGGTATGTATGTAGCATGTAGTATGTATGTAGTATGTATGTAGCATGCATGTAGCATGTAGTATGTATGTAGCATGCATGTAGTATATATGTAGTATGTATGTAGCATGTATGTAGTATGTATGTGGTATGTATGTAGCATGTAGCATGCATGTAGTATATATGTAGTATGTATGTAGCATGTAGTATGTATGTAGTATGTATGTAGTATGTATGTAGTATGTATGTGGTATGTATGTGGCATGTAGTATGTATGTAGCATGCATGTAGTATGTATGTAGCATGCATGTAGTATGTATGTAGCATGCATGTAGTATGTATGTAGTATGTAGCATGTATGTAGTATGTATGTGGTATGTATGTGGCATGTAGTATGTATGTAGCATGCATGTAGTATATATGTAGTATGTGGTATGTATGTAGCATGTAGTATGTATGTAGCATGCATGTAGTATGTATGTAGCATGCATGTAGTATGTATGTAGTATGTATGTAGTATGTATGTAGCATGCAGTATGTATGTAGCATGTATGTAGTATGTATGTAGTATGTATGTAGCATGTAGTATGTATGTAGCATGCATGTAGTATGTATGTAGTATATATGTAGTATGTATGTAGCATGTATGTAGTATGTATGTAGTATATATGTAGTATGTATGTAGCATGTAGTATGTATGTAGCATGCATGTAGTATGTATGTAGTATTTTTTTTTTTTTTTTTAACATTTAACACATTAGCCGGATGATGGGACTACTACTGTCCCATCATTGGCTAATGTGTCAATCACTGTCATGGTAGCAGGCATCGCCCGATGGGACTTGTAGTCCCATCGGACGATGCTTGCACAGACCCCCGGACATCAGCACAGCCCCCCGGCAGGCCGGCACAGCCCCCCGGCAGGCCGGTACAGACCCCCACAGGGTGCACAGACCACCGGCAGGCCGGCACAGCCCCCCGGCAGGCCGGTACAGACCCCCACAGGGTGCACAGACCACCGGCAGGCCGGCACAGCCCCCCGGCAGGCCGGTACAGACCCCCACAGGGTGCACAGACCACCGGCAGGCTGGCACAGCCCCCCGGCAGGCCGGTACAGACCCCCACAGGGTGCACAGACCACCGGCAGGCCGGCACAGCCCCCCGGCAGGCCGGTACAGACCCCGGGCAGTCCACACAGCCCCCCGGCAGGCCGGCAGAGACCCCCGGAAGGCCCGAAATGACGGCGCATCATGATGCGCACACACCGCGCATCATGATGACGTCAGTCTGTCAATCAACTTTGAACTTCCGATTCCGATGCCGAATTCCGATATTGAAAAAATATCGGAAGTCGGTATCGGAATTCCGATACAGCAAGTATCGGCCGATACCCGATACTTGCGGTATCGGAATGCTCAACACTAGTGCCACAGTATAATGCCCCATATAGTACCCCATAGCATAGTGGCTCCATATAGTGTCCTACAGTGTATAATGGTCTCACTTAGAGCACCATAGTATAATGGCTCCATATAGTGCCATACAGTTTAATGGCCCCATATAGTGCTCCACAGTATAGTATGCCCCATATTACCCACATTATAATGGCCTTATATAATGCCCCACCAGTATAATGTGCCCCACAGTACAATGGTCCCATATAGTGCACCACAGTATCAAGGCCTCATATAATACTCCACAGTATATTGTGCCCCACAGTACAATGGCCCAACATAGTACCCCACAGTATAATAACGCCATATAGTGCCCCACAGTACAATGGCCCCATATAGTACCCCAAAGTATAATGGCCTCATATAGTCTTCCACAGTATAATCGTCCCATAAAATACCTCACAGTGTAATGGCCTCATCTAGTGCTCCACAGTATATTCTGCCCCATATAGTGCCCCACAGTTTAATGTGACCTACAGTATAACGGCCTCATATAGTGCCCCACAGTATAATGGCCTCATATAGTCCTCCACAATAATCACAATAATAATTGCCACATATAATGCCTCACAGTATAATGGCCTCATATAGTGCCCCACAGTATAATGGCCTCATATAGTGCCCCACAGTATAATGGCCCCATATAGTGCCGCACAGTATAATGTGCCCCACAGTGTAATGGCCTCATATAGTGCTCCACAGTATATTTTGTCCCATATAGTATCCCACAGTATAATGTACCCCAAATAGTGCATCATGGTATATGTCCCCAATCCTGGTAT
Source organism: Dendrobates tinctorius (assembly GCF_039654945.1). Taxonomy (NCBI): domain Eukaryota; kingdom Metazoa; phylum Chordata; class Amphibia; order Anura; family Dendrobatidae; genus Dendrobates; species Dendrobates tinctorius. The sequence continues at coordinate 104,876,018 of NW_027361690.1, read as the reverse complement.
GTCACCCATCCTTTTATACAGTATGTCAGCCATCCTGATATACAGTATGTTACCCATCCTGGCATATGTCCCCCATACAAGAATACATTTTCCTTCATGGTATATATTTCCCTTCCTGGTATATGGCCCCCTTCCTGGCACTTGTCACTCATGATGTTATATGTCCCCCATCCTGGTATATGTCCCCATCCTGGTATTAAACCAACAAAAAACTTTTCCGTCACTTCCAAGCAGAAAACAGGTGTGTACAGGTGCAAATTTAGAGTAGCCATCTCCATAAATAACTAACAAAGTAGCACTCTGTAGCGCTATAGCATGCAAAGATGAAATATATGATATTTAAATTGCATTACTGCTCTAGAAAATACAAAAAAATGAGAATACTTAGTGCATAAAATGGCCATTTCTTGTATACCCAGCAGCTGAGATGGCTAATCTTAGTTTGCCCCGGTAGACACCTGTTTTCTGTTTGGAAATAATGGTCAGTCTTTTGTTGGTTGTATGAATGGGCTAACAACCTATATAACTGTAGGCTTTCAACCCGGGAGAGAAATTACATGAGGTTAGGTTCCAGCAAACAGAATTGCCTTATCGCGCTGCTAGATATGAATTAATTGGCAAATTTGAGTGCTAAGTATCCACAATTTTTTCCCATTTTCTATAGCAGTAATGCAGTTCAAATTTCACATATTTCATGTTTGCCAGCTATAGCACTACAGAGTGCAACTGTCACAATCCATTTTTGGATTTGTGGCAGCTCTGGTTCCTCTTTGTTTAAATGTATCTTTTTCCTTTCAGGCCTAAGGGGGTTAATGTCAGTTTTTTCCTTGCTGACAATCTTCTGCAGCTGCAGAGTTGCTGGGTCAGCTGATGTGGGTGGTGACCACTCCCACCATCCTTTAAATGGTCACCTGATGCATCAGCTGACTGTTGGTGATAGAGTTTCTCTCTGGAAACCAGCCTTTGTAGGAGCAGCTCTCTGGTGTCAGCCACGTCTGATGTTTGGAATCCTGCCACCGCAGATACCTCACCTCGGACCTTCATTCCCCGACACCTCATCTCCCCGGCAGATCCTGTCATCGCATACACTGAGCAGTGTGTGCAAAGACGGGGAAAATGAAGCTTGCAGCACACACTGTGGGCTTCACAAAAATGGTGCCGATTTCCTCCCACAGCTGTGACCTGGACAACCCAGGGGGCATATCCAGGTCATAGCTAGAGGCAGGAGAAGCAGCCTCGATACAAGAGATGAGAAGATGGTGACCACAGTCTCTTATGCCCAGGGGCTACCGTATTTGAGTTGTGTAAGTGTCATGCTCAGACATTCCCCCAAATGCACATGGCAGACCCCAGTGAGTGAAGTACAAATTAATAAATAAAAAACTTTTAAAGTATTACATTTAATTTTGTATTAAAAATAATTGATTATTGAAATCTTTGACCTCACACATTGAGCTGGGATGGAAGGCTCTGCACAAGTGAAAAAAGTCACTGCGTCATAACATTACCAGGTGTGTCTTTCACTAGTGCGCACAAGGTTCATTGCGGCTCAGTGTGAAATTCCGGGAGATTTCAGTGCAAGTGATGGGCATCAGAAGATGCAATGTGGACCGGATATGTTATGGTGAGGAATATTGGGGCCTGAGAGGTGAGCATAAGATTTTTTTTTAATTCTTAACCTTTTGATGGTCCTTCATGGGTCACCATTTTGTTGAATCCATATGGAAGTAAATTACAAAAAAATCCACATTTTGGAAAAGGCAGATTTTTGTAACATTCGAGTAGAATACAATTCCTCTCACATTTATTTTCTTGATTTGGAACTTAGTTGAATTCATTTCATTATATATCATGCATTTCAAGTTAATGCAGCTCTAACCGTTTCGATGTGGTAACTTCTCGTGTCTTTAGCGCCTAGTGGAAAATTCAGCGATAGTATATATAGATGGGAAGCAATGGTTAATTTAGAATCATCGTTATCTAGTTACAGGCCATATAGCGATCATACATTATGGTTATGCTGCAGCAAATGTTTCACTACTTAGCATTGAGAAAGAAAAAACAAATGCTTCTTTAAGACACCGTTATCATGTTTTCATGTGACGATGGCTGATCTGTTTTAATAATTCATACAGAAAAATATAAAAAAGACAGACGACTAAAAAAAGACTGCCTTGCACCCCCATGATTCCTCTCCAAGCCCTGTACAGTATATTTGCAATGTTGTCAAAACTAAGGCAGAAGCATGCGTTAAAGCATTTCAACAGAAAAATATACTGAAAACTAATAAACGGCTTATTGTAATAGAGATAGCTTCAGGGCTTTAATAACCAGATCCCCTAGCTCACGTCTGTGGAGTCTTCTGTAGTAAGCAAGGCCTACAGTGGAGCCAGAATGCTAAAACAGATCGGTTGGAGCAATAATGTTGACTTCTTTTTTTTCCCAGCTCTTTGCAATTTTTATAAACTTCTTGCAAAATTGACTTTATATTATATTTTAATGTTACATTTGGAGGATTTTAATATCATTCCAAATATTAGCATTGCTGCAAGGAGCCGGCAATAAGAGAAACTTTACTGCCCTCTAATGGAAGCAAAGCAGGTAGGAAACTACAAGAATTTATGTTATGGCGTTTAATGCACATTAATGCAGATGTTGATGGTCACATTAAACTGAAGCCGAAGCAGCTAAATTAAGCACAGTGCAGCAGAACTTCGTTGGAAACCATTAACGGAAATGTGAAAATAAATAGATGTTTTACCGCAAAAAAAAAAGTCAGAGGTTGACAACTCAATACTAGAGGATGAGAAATAGATATATGTGTTTGAGGTGCTGAAAAGTGAACTACCGATGTCAGAATGGAAGAATCAAACCATGACAATGCGTTAAGGTCAATTCAAGTCATTAAACCTCCTATTTGTATGGAATTATAATTACCCATATTCTTATATATTGTTTTAAACTTTCGAGCTAAATGGCAATTAGTAACATTATTTGTGTCAACAGTTATGTCGATTGAGGCACGCTTTCATGAAGAACTATTACCCCGCGTTGTGCACATATCTGTCAGAATTTAAAACAACTTCGTATCGATAAAATATATCAAAGAGCCAAATGTGCTGTTTTATTGTGACTTCTCAGAACTTGCACTTAAAGTATCACAATCAGTATTCTCTTTCATATGTGATATTTAGCTACTGTGGTGTGACAGGTGGTCGGGTGGTTAATGGGAGGTATATGTCACATGGATGCTCCCTACGATGCAACCCGGAGTATTTTGTCTCTAGTGTACATGAGCCCTAAAGACGTCATTTAGTGCACTGGGTCCGGGTTGCGGGTAGCTATGAGAGATGGAAGGGTCTGGCTACCCATATTGCCTCACCTCTGGGTGAGGGTGTTGACTGTACCCCTGTTTTCATTCAGGACCTGCAGGAGTTTCAGGACCTGTTGTGAGGTCATGACCATGTGACCAGCCCATGTGATCCATACCTCACCTGTGGGTGTAGTTACAACCCACATAATGGAGGCTATGTTTAGCACATGGACAGAGAGTGGGAGTCTGTCAGAGTGTGGACAGACTTTCAACTGTCCAGGCAGGACAATACAGAGTAGTCTGTGTTCTCAGGAGGGAGAAGCCTTCCTGTGTCTGTGGCTCCAGAAAGAGCGTCTGCTATGGACATTGTGCGTGCACAAGACTTGAGAGAACCAAGCCCAGCTAAGGGCTGTTTTGTGTTTCATAAAGACTGTTTGCCTTTTCTGTTCTGGATTTGATGGTTTGTGAAGCCAATAAACTTACAAGGACATTACACTACATTCACACAGAACATATTTACTGCTGACCTTCTGCAGTGAAGGTCCTGCAGTGATATCCACAGTGGTAAGTCACATAGCAGGCATCATTGCAAAGAAGGTGTGGAAGAGCCTCACTGATAATCTGCTGCACAAATTGACAAGTTGCAGATCTCAAACACACACCTCTTGTCAAATTTTTCTGCAATCCATATATAATTTTTGCTCTGCTTATTGTTTTCGTAATCCATTCCCTAGACATGCTGATTGCCTAAGATGAAAGTTTACCTCCACCTTTAGGATTTAATACTCTCAAAACAGTATTACTATAGTATGGGCAGATTCATACACCCAGTCCACTTGTCATCTTTATTCTCTGCCTTCATTGCATTTGGAAAACATTAGGTTCAGGGCTTAGGCTGGATTCACACATCCATGTTTTGTGGTCTAAGAATAGGCCGTGAAATCATAGACCCAAAATCAAGAACCTCATAGATATAAATGAGGTTACCAAGTTTGAATAAGGAGATCTGTACCTGGTTCGTGAATTTCGGTTAGACAGCAAAACACAAATGTGTGAATCCAGCTTAAATTCTAGGGAGAGTGGCCCAATAGCGGACTAGCGCAGCGGAAGGCTTTCCAGTTTCATAGATATGCTCTACTGTAAGATTGAAAAGGTTAGTAAAGATGCTTTAATCATATCTTTTCAATAGTTCATCAATACTAGAGTTGAGCGAAACGGGTCGAAAAAATTCAAAAGTCGCCGACTTTTGGCAAAGTCGGGTTTCATGAAACGAAACCCGACCCTAGGATGAGGTCGGCCACGAGGTCGGCGACTTACGCGCCAAAGTCGCGTTTCAAAAGTTTGTTTTGTGCTCTTTTTCAGCCAATCAGGATCCACGGACACTGTGGGCAACGTGATGACCTAGGCACGGGTCACCACCATCTTTCAGAAGGGCATGCAAGTGATTGGCTTGCTTTGGTGGGCGTCACAGGGGGTATAAAAGGGCGTGCACACTGACCGCCATCTTACTTCTGCCGATCTTAGTATAGGGAGAGGTTGCTGCTGATTCTGTAGGGAGAGCGTTAGGCAGGGAAGAAGACAAAAAAACTGCTTCTGCTGCTAGCGATTTGGCCTGCACAACACACAAGTCACTGTGTGTGCAGTGCAAGGGGAGGCTACATAGTGGTGTATCAGTGGTGTTGGTTGTTGGGCTGCCTTTTAAGGCTTCCTGACACGCTGGCATTGCTGTTTACCCACTGCTCCGCAAACTGCTTTTTTAAAAGCAATCCAATCTCCCTTATCCTCTAGTCACTTTTGTCACAGCTGTGCCATCGAGCCTGTCACATAGCGCTCAGATATCAGTGGGCCTCACACAATCCACAAGTGTCCAGTGTCCAAAAGTGTGCGCAGAGATTCAAAATCTCCATTATCCTCTCGTCACTTTTGTCACAGGCAGCTGTGCCATCGAGCCTGTCACATAGCGCTCAGATATCAGTGGGCCTCACACAATCCACAAGTGTCCAGTGTCCAAAAGTGTGCGCAGAGATTCAAAATCTCCATTATCCTCTCGTCACTTTTGTCACAGGCAGCTGTGCCATCGAGCCTGTCACATAGCGCTCAGATATCAGTGGGCCTCACACAATCCACAAGTGTCCAGTGTCCAAAAGTGTGCGCAGAGGTTAAAAATCTCCATTATCCTCTCGTCACTTTTGTCACAGGCAGCTGTGCCAAAGAGCCTGTCACATAGCGCTCAGATATCAGTGGGCCTCACACAATCCACAAGTGTCCAGTGTCCAAAAGTGTGCGCAGAGATTCAAAATCTCCCTTATCCTCTCGTCACTTTGGTCACAGCTGTGCCATCGAGCCTGTCACATAGCGCTCAGATATCAGTGGGCCTCACACAATCCAAAAGTGTCCACTGTCCACAAGTGTGTGCAGAAATTCTAAATCTCCCCTGTCCTATAGACACCTTGTTTTACATTACTATATAGTTTGTTGGATTTTGTCTACATTTCTACCAAAAATGAGGAAGGCTGGTGGAAGAGGCCGTGGAATTGGGCGGGGGTTGGCAGCTGGTAATGATGGTGTTGGTGGTGGATCTGATGGTAGTGGCAAGAGCAAAATAGGACCGAATGCAGGAGGTGCTGACCCTGCGTCATCGTCTGGCTACATAAGGCCTCGAACGCTTAGTTTTCTAGGAGTTGGCAAACCGCTTTTAAAGCCAGAGCATCAGGAAAAAGTTTTGTCTTACATTGCTGACTCAGCCTCCAGCTCTATCGCCTCCTCTTCTTCAGTTGTAAAAAGTAAAAGCACTGAGTCGTCATTGGAGGCTCATGTTCATGAACCACACCTTTCCTTGTGTCCTTCACCCCAACCAAGATTGAAGGATGACGCAGGCCATACTACTGATTACTCCATGGAGCTGTTTTCACATACCATGCCTGGATTATCAAGTGAAATGGTGAATTACCCAGGCCAAGATGAATCTGACATGGAGTGCACTGATGCACAGCCGCTGATGGATGATTCTGCTGGTACATTCACTCAGAGCACTACATTGTCCTCGCAGTGTACAGAGCCAGATTCTGACCCTGATGAGACTCAGGTGCCCCTTCCCGCACACTATACCACCATACACGGTGACACAGAGGAAGGTGCACATGACATAGAAGAGGAGGTGATGGATGACCCAGTTGTTGACCCAGATTGGCATCCATTGGGGGAAGAGGGTGCTGCTTCCAATAGCTCAGATGAGGAGCATCCACAGCAGACATCGACATCGCAACAGCTGTTATCTGGCAGGCCCGGAGCACTCCAAAGACAGGTTCCAAACATCAAAAGAGTTGCTGGACAGCTTGTCCAGAGGGTCAAAAGATCACAGCGTGCTAGGCCGCAAAATGTCTGCCAAAGTAGGAAGAGTGCAGTGTGGCACTTTTTTGAACAAATTCCTCATGATCAGGCCAAGGATATCTGTAAGAAGTGCGCAAAGACCTTTAGCCGAGGGAAAAATCTGAAAAATTTGAATACCAGTTGCATGCTTAGACATTTAACCAGCATGCACTTGCAAGCGTGGACACAACACCAAACCTCAAGTGCCACATGTGCAACTGATCACAACGAAGGTAGTCAGCAACGCTACATTGTTTCCCCCACTGTAAGCCCACCGGTTAGCACAGCAGCAAATGTTGAGGTGTCGTTGCAAGACCACAGCAGTCAGTGAATCCCACTGTTATATCAACGAAAGACTGATTCTAGGCCATCAGAAAGAACACCAACTCCATCACCATCATCAACCCTCTCTCAGTCCGCCCTGTCCACCGCTACTTCCACCATATGCAGCTCTCAAGTCCAGCTCACCCTCCCAGACACTATGAGTAGGTCAAGAAAGTACTCAGTCTCTCATCCGCGTACACTGGGTTTGAACGCCCACATTGCCAAACTAATCTCGTTTGAGATGATGCCCTTTCGGTTGGTGGAAAGCACAGCTTTCCGTGAACTCATGGCCTATGCAGTACCACGCTATGACCTACCCAGTCGCCACTTCTTCTCTCGCAAAGCCATCCCAGCCGTCCACCATCATGTGAAAGACCGCATTGTCCATGCACTCAAGCAGTCAGTGAGCGGAAAGGTGCACCTCACAACTGATGCATGGTCCAGTCGGCATGGCCAGGGCCGTTACGTGTCCATCACTGAGCCCTGGGTTAATGTGGTGGATGCAGGGTCCACAGGGGACAGCGGTGGTGGGACAGTGCTGCCTAGCCCACGGTATAGGAAACAGTTGGCTGTAGGCGTTCGACCCTCCTCCTCCTCCTCCAGAAGCGAAAGCTCGTCCACAGAGCGCAGTCGTACGAGCACTCCATCTGCAGCTGCCACTGTTGCACACTATGTGTCCCCCTATCGAGCAGCTAGTGGAAAGCGTCAGCAGGCTGTGTTGCAGATGATGTGTTTGGGCGACAGACACACCGCCGAGGTGCTGGCCGAGTACTTGAAGCGACAAACTGAGTCATGGCTGGGCAGTGTACATCTTGAGGCAGGCAAGGTAGTTAGTGATAACGGCCGTAATTTTGTGGCAGCCATAGCCCTTTCAAAACTCAGCCACATACCTTGCTTGGCTCACACCTTGAACCTGGTGGTGCAGTGCTTCCTCAAAAATTATCCGGAGTTAACAGCCCTGCTCCAGAAGGTGCGAAGACTGTGCGCGCACATCCGCCGGTCGCCTGTACACTCCGTTCGTATGCAGAAGCTGCAGCGATTGCTCCACCTTCCCAACCACCGCCTCATTATCGACATTGCAACAAGGTGGAACTCCACCCTGCACATGGTGGAGCGGCTGTGCGAGCAGAGGCAGGCCATAATGCATTTGTGGGAGGATACACGGCCAGGCACTTTGAGAGCAGACATGGAGTTGACAGGCGTGCAGTGGTCGAAGCTGAAAGACCTTTGTAAAGTCCTTCAGTGTTTTGAGGAATGCACACGGCTGGTAAGCGCAGATGACGCCATCCTAAGCATGAGCATCCCACTTATGCGTCTGCTCATGCAAACTTTGACGCACCTTAAGGAGCAGGCGTCTGCAGCCAATGTTGATAAGGAGGAAGAGGAGGAGGGAATCCTTGATGACATTCAGCCATTGTCTGCTCAGGGACCTCTCCTGGACGAGGTGGAGGAAGAAGAGGAGGAGGAGGATGATGGGGATGATTACTTAGGGGAGGAGGATGCATCTCGTGGGGCAAGTGAAAATGTTGGCGTGGCAAGGTCTGGTACAGGGTTTGTGCGTGACTGGAGGGATGTGGATTTGCCAGAAAGTGCTCCTCCACCCAGCACTCGCAGTGCATCATTGACACCGGGAACATTGGCCCACATGTCAGATTATGCCTTGCGGATCCTAAAAAGGGACCCCCGCATTGCCAAAATGATGAATGATGATGACTACTGGTTGGCCAGCATCCTGGATCCACGCTATAAAGGCAAATTACAAAACATCATGCCACAGGAGAACCTTGACCTAATATTGGCTAATAAACAAGCAACTCTGGTAAATCGGTTGCTTGAGGCATTCCCAGCACACAGCAGCGGTGATGGTTCTCACACGAGCCGTACGGGCCGGGGGCAGCTTGGCAGAGGTGTTCGTGGTGCACACAGCAGAAGTGGCGTTGGAGACAGGGGTTTCATGACAATGTTGTGGACTGATTTTTCAAATACCGCTCACACAACTGGTAATACTGCATCGATGGAAAGTGACAGGAGACAGCAGTTGTCAACTATGGTTACAAACTACTTTTCCTCCCATATCGATGTTCTCCCACACAGGTCATTCCCCTTTGACTATTGGGCCGCTAAACTGGACACCTGGCCTGAATTGGCCCAATATGCCTTACAGGAGCTCGCTTGCCCAGCTGCAAGTGTGCTATCGGAAAGAGTCTTCAGTGCAGCTGGATCAATCCTGACATAAAAAAGGACCCGTCTGTCAACCCAAAATGTGGATGATCTAACCTTCATTAAAATGAACCATGCATGGGTTTCCAAGGATTTTGTCCCACCTTCCCCTGATGACACATAGGGTAACAGAAAAATGGCTTGCTTTGGTCCACCTCTTCTTGGTACTTCACTTATTTCGCCTTTTGCATCAGCTGAATGTCCAACATCAACATATGCCACTTTCTAAAACTCCCTAACTGTGCTGCCTCCCCCCCATGGCCGTGGTCAACACCTAGTGCACGACACCGTGTGAGTGCCGTTGCCCTGGACAGGTGGATAGGCCGACTCTTGGGCGCGGGCAATGGCACAGGGTCCCTCATAGTGCAATCAAGTGTCTCTGACGGTGGTGGTGCACACCTGCCGTCAGACACACTGCTGTACTATGAGGGGCCCAGTGCCAGTACTGACGCCCACGAGTGGGCCCCCCTTGCTTGGGCAGGGCCCCAGCATTTCCAATCTTTACCTCTCCCTGCTCCTCCGCTGTGTAATCTGGGCCGTCAAATCCATACTGGGCCTAACACCATCTGAGCCTGCCTCCTGAGACATATATTTTGAATGTGTACGCTATCCATACATGTTATCCAGGGATACGGTACCCTTTCTAACCTTTGTGCAATCACGTGCAATCCATACTGGGCCTAACACCGTCTGAGCCTGCCTCATGCTGTATAGACATATATTTTGAATGTGTACGCTATCCATACATGTTATCCAGGGATACGGTACCCTTTCTAACCTTTGTGCAATCACGTGCAATCCATACTGGGCCTAACACCGTCTGAGCCTGCCTCATGCTGTATAGACATATATTTTGAATGTGTATGCTATCCATACATGTTATCCAGGGATACGGTACCCTTTCTAACCTTTGTGCAATCACGTGCAATCCATACTGGGCCTAACACCGTCTGAGCCTGCCTCATGCTGTATAGACATATATTTTGAATGTGTACGCTATCCATACATGTTATCCAGGGATACGGTACCCTTTCTAACCTTTGTGCAATCACGTGCAATCCATACTGGGCCTAACACCGTCTGAGCCTGCCTCATGCTGTAAAGACATATATTTTGAATGTGTATGCTATCCATACATGTTATCCAGGGATACGGTACCCTTTCTAACCTTTGTGCAATCACGTGCAATCCATACTGGGCCTAACACCGTCTGAGCCTGCCTCATGCTGTATAGACATATATTTTGAATGTGTGCGCTATCCATACATGTTATCCAGGGATACGGTACCCTTTCTAACCTTTGTGCAATCACGTGCAATCCATACTGGGCCTAACACCGTCTGAGCCTGCCTCATGCTGTATAGACATATATTTTGAATGTGTACGCTATCCATACATGTTATCCAGGGATACGGTACCCTTTCTAACCTTTGTGCAATCACGTGCAATCCATACTGGGCCTAACACCGTCTGAGCCTGCCTCCTGAGACATATATTTTGAATGTGTACGCTATCCATACATGTTATCCAGGGATACGGTACCCTTTCTAACCTTTGTGCAATCACGTGCAATCCATACTGGGCCTAACACCGTCTGAGCCTGCCTCATGCTGTATAGACATATATTTTGAATGTGTACGCTATCCATACATGTTATCCAGGGATACGGTACCCTTTCTTAGCTTTGTGCTATCACGTGCAATCCATACTGGGCCTAACACCGTCTGAGCCTGCCTCGTGAGACATATATTTTGAATGTGTACGCTATCCATACATGTTATCCAGGGATACGGTACCCTTTCTAACCTTTGTGCAATCACGTGCAATCCATACTGGGCCTAACACCGTCTGAGCCTGCCTCATGCTGTATAGACATATATTTTGAATGTGTACGCTATCCATACATGTTATCCAGGGATACGGTACCCTTTCTAACCTTTGTGCAATCACGTGCAATCCATACTGGGCCTAACACCGTCTGAGCCTGCCTCATGCTGTATAGACATATATTTTGAATGTGTACGCTATCCATACATGTTATCCAGGGATACGGTACCCTTTCTAACCTTTGTGCAATCACGTGCAATCCATACTGGGCCTAACACCATCTGAGCCTGCCTCCTGAGACATATATTTTGAATGTGTACGCTATCCATACATGTTATCCAGGGATACGGTACCCTTTCTAACATTTGTGCAATCACGTGCAATCCATACTGGGCGTGAGAACGGCTGGCGAGCTGTTAAGCAAGCTATAGCACCTGTCCAGACAAGTACAGGGATTCCCTAGCGAGGAGACTTATTTGATTGTTTTCAATATTGGGACAGCAATTTTTGGGGAGCACTATACTCTGGAGAATGATAGATGGGGCCCACCATACACTGGAACATTCCAAAGGTGGACATCAGACACTGGAGCAGCATTTACAGGGCCCATTATACACTAGAGCATTAGAAATGGGGCCCATTATGTTTGGAGCATTATTTGGGCCCATAAGACAGTGGAGCTTCATCCATGGGGACCAACATATACTGTAGCATTATGTGGAGCTCATCATATACTGTTTCAAACATTATATGGGACCAGTGATTCTGTATGGAGAAATAGATGGGCCTCGTCATGAGATGTAAAAAGTGAGGTATTTTTCATTGTACTATACCGCTATTTATCTGCCGTATCGGAGCATGATGAGTTGTGGTATGTGTTAAAGGGGCGCTCTTTCGCCCAGGGCACATGAAAACCTGCAGCCAGCCCTCCCCCCCCACAACTTTAGCCAAATAACCCCCATTTTTCAGTGCGTAACTTGTATTATGAAGTTAATTAAGGTTGACAAGCTTAAGTAAGAAGAATTGATGCTTTTGGCATTCAAATGGGCACTGTAGGTGTGTTTCCTGTCCTCCTCTCACTGCCGACTTTTATTCCCCATTGACTTACATTGGGTTTCGTGTTTCGGGACGACCCCGACTTTTCCCTATAATCGGACGATCTTGCTCGACCCGACTTTTGGAAAAGTCGGGTTTCACGAAACGAAACGCGACCCTAAAAAACCAAAAGTCGCTCAACTCTAATCAATACAGTTCCGGCATCACCAACCGGTGCACCCATCTAGAGCCTTGACCCTAGACAAATGGGGAGGCCTGTCAACACCAGCAAATGCTTCAAATTAATGTGCAACTTGGACAATTATTCAGCTAAAGTGTATTGCAGTGCACCGACCCATCGCGTCTGGGCATGGCAATACATAACTCAGACCAGTCATAGGCCAATAGCTGATGCCGGCATGCATGTGATCATGGCACATGGTCCACAACTGTTACTTGCCACAGGTCAGTTTAAATGAGCAATGTAATTTGCAGCATCTGCCAAACTAAGCTAAGAAGAGGCAAGAACACTGCCAACCTGAGCACCACCATCAAGCAAAAGCAAATGGCAGCCAAGCACCTCAGTAGGTGGAGGGAATGCCTGGGTACCAAATCTGTGTCTGAGGATGAAACCATTGCTCCTTCCCCTATGTTACGGCCTTCCCAATCTGCTGACCATGAAGCAGGTGCTGATACTTCCTGCCCACAACTAGCGGTTGCACACAAATGACAGTCAGCAACCACGCCCACTTCGATGTCCCAGTGCAGCATTCAGTTGTCCCTGCTCCAAATCAGTGGCTCTCCCCATTGAACCTCCAACCAAGTCTGGTTTTGGGCATTAATGGATGTAACTTGGTGACGGCTTTAAAGCTTGAGAAGCTGGTACACGTTCCACGTGCTGAACTTGGTTGTAAAGCGGTATTTAAAAACACACCTTGAATGCCTGACCTACTTGCCAAGGTACACTGTGTTAGTTTCGAAAGTCAACTCAGACTTTGTACGATCTAGCTTCACAGCAGCAGCACTTAAATTTGCCTTGTCACACACTTTTTTGTGACTGGCCCACATGCTGGAATTCGACCTTCCTAACCAGAGGTGACGGCCGGGACTCCCCCACCAGCATATACTGGTATGTAACCACGTATCATTTTTCACATGTTCTGTCCACTTTACCTAGGGTAACGCCCTTTGTGAGGGCCAGGGTTAGTCCATTATACATTACACAATTCTAGAGTTTTTCATGTATACCCGTGGCGGGCACATGTTCTATCTAGGAATATACTTGGCGGTGTCTTTCTTGCCCTATGTTATTTGCACATTTGTCACTATCATTATTGTTATGTGGATTACATCAGACATATTTTGCTGTGTTGTGGTGGGCGGTTCCATGGTTTGAAGTCCCTCCTTACTTTCCAGTATCTTTCTTGTGCTCTTTGTTTTTACAAATTTCAATAAAGCATGATATTTTAATTATTGATACGCCAATGTGTGGTACTGTCCTTTTTGACATATAATAAATAATAGATATATAGATGTCAGTGACACACACATATATACAGTACAGACCAAAAGGTTGGACACACCTTCTCATTCAAAGAGTTTTCTTTATTTTCATGACTATGAAAATTGTAGATTCTCTCTGAAGGCATCAAAACTATGAATTAACACATGTGGAATTATATAATTAACAAAAAAAGTTTGAAACAACTGAAAATACTGTATGTCTTACATTCTAGGTTCTTCAAAGTAGCCACCTTTTGCTTTGATTACTGCTTTGCACAGTCTTGGCATTCTCTTGATGAGCTTCAAGAGGTAGTCACCCGAAATGGTTTTCACTTCACAGGTGTACACTGTCAGGTTTAATAAGTGGGATTTATTGCCTTTTAAATGGTGTTGGGACCATCAGTTGTGTTGTGCAGAAGTCTGGTGGATACACAGCTGATAGTCCTACTGAATAGACTGTTAGAGTTTGTATTATGGCAAGAAAAAAGCAGCTAAGAAAAACGAGTGGCCATCATAACTTTAAGAGATGAAGGTCAGTCAGTCCGAAAAATTGGGAAAACTTTGAAAGTGTCCCCATTGCAGTGGCAAAAACCATCAAGAACTACAAAGAAACTGGCTCACATGAGGACCGCCCCAGGAAAGGAAGACCAAGAGTCACCTCTGCTGTGGAGGGTAAGTTCATCCGAGTCACCAGCCTCAGAAATCACAGGTCAACAGCAGCTCAGATTAGAGACCAGGTCAATGCCACACAGTGTTCTAGCAGCAGACACATCTCTACAACAACTGTTAAGAGGAGACTTTGTGCAGCAGGCCTTCATGGTAAAATAGCTGCTAGGAAACCAATGCTAAGGACAGGCAACAATCCAAAGAGACTTGTTTGGGATAAGAACACAAGGAATGGACATTAGACCAGTGGAAATCTGTGCTTTGGTCTGATGAGTTCAAATTTGAGATCTTTGGTTTCAACCACCGTGTCTTTGTGTGACGCAGAAAAGGTGAACGGATGGACTCTACATGCCTGGTTCCCACCATGAAGCATGGAGGAGGAGGTGTGATGTTGTGGGGGGGTGCTTTGCTGGTGAGAATGTTGGGGATTTACTCAAAATTTAATGCATACTGAACCAGCATGGCTACCACAGCATCTTGCAGCGGCATGCTATTGCATCTGGTTTACGTTTAGTTGGACTATCATTTATTTTTCAACAGGACAATGACCCCAAACACACCTCCAGGCTGTGTAAGGGCTATTTGACCAAGAAGGAGAGTGATGGGGTGCTACGCCAGATGACCTGGCCTCCACAGTCACCAGACTTGAACCCAATCGAGATGTTTTGGGGTTAGCTGGACCGCAGAGTGAAGGCAAAAGGGCCAACAAGTGCTAAGCATCTCTGGGAACTCCTTCAAGACTGTTGGAAGACTATTTCCAGTGACTACCTCTTGAAGTTCATCAAGAGAATGCCAAGAGTGTACAAAGCAGTAATCAAAGCAAAAAGTGGCTACTTTGAAGAACCTAGAATATAAGACATATTTTCAGTTGTTTCACACTTTTTTGTTAATTATATAATTCCACATGTGTTAATTCATGGTTTTGATGCCTTCAGAATGAATCTACAATTTTCATAGTCATGAAAATAAAGAAAACTCTTTGAATGAGAAGGTGTGTCCAAACTTTTGGTCTGTACTGTATATGTAAACACTGTATATTACATTATGTGGCAGGGCTAAGGGTCGTATAGTCGATGGGAGGTATGTGTCACAGAGATGGCTTGTCTCTGTGATGTAGCCCGGAGTGTTTTCTTTAGTATACGTAAGCACTAAGGGACGTCACCATACCTCTATATATGTTTTTAGGGACCTGTGGTGATGTCACAGTCATGTGACTAGTCAGGTGATGGGTTCCTGGGTGTGGCTATACCTATATACTGTAGACTACTGCTTCACACAGTGCTGTATGTGGGGAGGAGGGAAGCCTCCTGTGTGTGTTGAGGCATCAGGACAGAGCCTGAAGTACTGGACACTTGTACTTTGTTTTGCCTGAGCTAAAGGCTATTTTTTGATCTGTTCTGTTTTGTGGGTTATGAAGCAATAAACCCAGTGGACTTTAAAAGGATCGTGTCTCCTGATTGCCACCCGTTACACCTGAGCGAGTACAATCCCTACAATAGACAGATTGATAGATAGAAGAAAAGCCGGCAATTCAACAGCCGCATGGTATAAAATCACAGCAGGAGCTAACATTATAGTATAGATAGATTGCATACAGTAAATATATAAAGATGTGTGTGACAAATACAACTAGTACAGTGCATGTGCAGCTTACTGTACATGTATTTAATTAATATAAGATTATTTTTCTGAAAAAAAATGGCACGGGCTCCTGCTCAATTTTTGTAACCAGCGGAGTGAAAGCCAACAGCTGAGGTGCCAATGTTTGTAGCCTGGGAAGGGGGTAATACTCGTGAAGCTTCCCAGGCTACTAATATCAGCTCACTATTGTACACTTAACCTTTGCTGGCTATTAAAATGGGGGACCCTAAAAAAATGATGTAGGGTTCCCTATTCTGGCACTTAGCCTCGCTCTTCCCACTTGCCCTGTAGCAGTGTCAAGTGGGATGATATTGGGGGGTTGGTGTCACCTTTGTATTGTCAGGTGACAACAAGCCCTGAAGTTAGTAATGGAGAGGCATCAATAAGACAACCTCACTACTAATCCCAAAGTCACATTGTATGAAAACACAGACACCCAATAATTGAAAGAAACACACAGACTCCTTTAATAATCTTAAAGGGAACCTGTCACCTGTTTTGGTCGCTATAAGATGCAGCCACCGCCTTTCAGGGTTTATCTACAGCATTCTATAATGCTGTAGATTAGCCTCCGGTACTACCTGAAAGATCAGGAAAATAAGTTTTATTATACTCACCTGGGGGGAGGTCCGATGCGGTCCGGTCCGATGGGTGTAAAAAAGTACTGCAGTGCACAGACACGGGAAAGGTCAGAGAGGCCCAGCGCTTGTGCACTGCAGTACTTTGCTCTGCCCTCAACAGGGCAGAGAAGTACACCTGCTCAGAAGTGTGATGCCAGGAGAGATGAAGCAAGCAGGAGGATGGCGTCGCAAGAAGATGTGAGGCGCCGGACCAGGACCTACGACACCCATCAGAACAGACCGCACTGGACCGCCCCCCAGGGTGAGTATAATAAAATGTATTTTTCTTATCTTGCAGGTCAGACCAGTTGCTTACCTGCAGCATTATAGAATGCTGTAGATAAGCCCTGAAAGGCATTGGCCGCATCTTATAGCGGCCAAAACAGGTGACAGGTGCACTTTAATTAAACCATACTTATGACCTTGCCCATTCACCCGATTCCCTCGTCATCTGCAAAAGAGATAACAAACAACAAAATTCCTCACCTTTCCACAGAGATGCTGCTAATACATCTGTCCCATGGCGGCTCTAGCTCTGCTATATCTAGATGGCAGGTTGTATATAATAATAATCTTTATTTTTATATAGCGCTAACATATTCTGCAGCGCTTTACAGTTTGCACACATTATCATCACTGTCCCCGATGGGGCTCACAATCTAAATTCCCTAACAGTATGTCTTTGGAATGTGGGAGGTAACCGGAGTACCCGAAGGAAACCCACGCAAACACGGGGAGAACATACAAACTCCTTGCAGATGTTGTCCTTGGTGGGATTCGAACCCAGGACCCCAGCGCTGCAAGGCTGCAGTGCTAACCACTGAGCCGTATGGATGCATTATGTATCCATACAGCCCGTCATCCAGCAGACACTGAACAATGTGTGCTCAGTGTCTGTCTGTAAACTGCTATTCCCTGTCTGAGGGCAACGCGAGCTTGAGAAAGAAATCCTGCTTGCGGTGACGTCTGACAGGTCCTGCGAGTTTACGGCCAATGAACTCACTTCACCTTTCTGACGTCTGTGCGAGCGCCATGGGAAAATGAACCCAATTTGCCACCACTACAGGGCAAGTGGGAAGAGCTGAGCAAAGCAGCAGAATTGGTGCATCTAATAGATGTGCCTTTTCTGGTGGCTGTGAACTGCTATTTTTAGGGCAGGGGGCAACATTCATGGCTCCTTACCAGCCTGAGAATACCAACCCCCAGCTGTCTACTTTAGCAAGGCTGGTTGTAAAAATGGGGATGATCTTATGACAGCTGAGGGTTGCAGCCCCCTGCTCTGAGTTTTGCCTGGCTGGTTATCAAAAATACTGGGGAACGACACAGGTTTTTTTTTTTTTTAATTATTTATTTACAGCGCAGGTGCGGCTGATGAATACTCCCATCTGCCGTTTCTGTTCTCACTGTTATTAGCTGCTGCCGGTGTCAGCTGATGGGAGCTGTAATCCCATCAGCTGACACCAGTGACCAGAGGTAATCTCGATGATGACACCGCCGATCACTGACGCTGCGCTCGCAGCAGCTCAGTCACCAGTGGTTCTCAGCCTGGATGGTTGCATCTTGGCACCGTTCAGGTTGAAAACTATTTATTCCCCAAACATGGATTATGGCTAGGGATGAGCGAGTAGTGAAGTATTCGGACTCGCTATACTTGTACCGAGTTTACCATAATACTCGGGGATTCAGTACGTGTAGGGAGTCCAATGATAGTCAATGGAAAATGCGAATAATTGTCTGCTGGACCCTACAAAGTGGTCTGGGGGCTGAGGAAAAGGCTAAAAAATGTGTAAATGTTAAAAAAATGTATGCTGTAAACAAATGTATAAAACATGGGGGCACCTGGTCAGGGGCTTCACGAGTGGTTTAACACCACTGCTTCACTAGAATGTACAAACACTATTTGAAGTCCTGTGTTTTTTTGCCAGCAGAGCGGGACTCATACGCCACTTACACAGTGCCAGTGATATATCAGAGGTGCCGTAAGAGCGAGTGATGATGGAGGAAATCTTCTGACAGCTAAGTGAGTAAGTGGTGTAAGTAGAGCAATCTGCCATAGGGGCTGTGTTATGGTTAACACAGGAAGAAGCTACCCATTATCATCTTCATCACAAGGGATTCACAATTATAAAGCTTGGACTACTGTCCTTGTGCCACTGCCCAATGTGTAGGCATAGACATAATGTCTTCCTTCATGGTTGATGAAGTAAGCAAGACAGGTCTGAAGAGCCAAACAATTATGAAGTAGCTAGGACTACTAGCATAGAGGTTGCAGAGCCCAGTGTCCAGGCATAGCCATAGTGTCTCCAAAAATTAACCCAAGGGGATGTATCAGAGTTGATGAATGAAGCAAGACAGGTCTGAAGGGCCAAACAATTATGATGAAGCTAGGACTACTAGCATAGAGGTTGCAGTGTCCAGGTATAGCCATAGTGTGTCCAAAAATTAGCCCAAGGGGCTGTATCATAGTTGATGTAGGAAGCAAGACAGGTCTGAAGAGCCAAACAATTATGATGTAGTTAGGACTACTAGCATAGAGGTTGCAGTGCCCAGTGTCCAGGCATAGCCATAGTGTCACCAAAAATTATCCCAAGGGGCTGTATCATAGTTGATGAAGGAAGCAAGACAGGTATGAAGGGCCAAACAATTATGATGAAGCTAGGACTACTAGCATAGAGGTGGCAGTTCCCAGTGTCCAGGCATAGCCATAGTGTCTCCAAAAATTAGCCCAAGGGGCATGATACCATGGTTGATGAAGGAAGAAGGGTCTCACTCATCACAAGTGCCTCCGATGGGAAATAATTAACGTAACATTGTTTTTAGCTTATTGACCATGAGGTACATGTGTCAGAAGCAGGTTTTGAAAACATGTGTAAGAAGAAGAAAAGGGGCTTGTATGGAAAGGGATGGACATAGGGGCTGTGTTATGGTTAACACAGGAAGAAGCTACCCATTATCATCTTCATCTCAAGGGATTCACAATTATAAAGCTTGGACTACTGTCCTTGTGCCACTTCCCAATGTGTAGGCATAGACATAATGTCTTCCTTCATGGTTGATGAAGTAAGCAAGACAGGTCTGAAGAGCCAAACAATTATGAAGTAGCTAGGACTACTAGCATAGAGGTTGCAGAGCCCAGTGTCCAGGCATAGCCATAGTGTCTCCAAAAATTAATCCAAGGGGATGTATCAGAGTTGATGAATGAAGCAAGACAGGTCTGAAGGGCCAAACAATTATGATGAAGCTAGGACTATTAGCATAGAGGTTGCAGTGTCCAGGTATAGCCATAGTGTGTCCAAAAATTATCCCAAGGGGCTGTATCATAGTTGATGTAGGAAGCAAGACAGGTCTGAAGAGCCAAACAATTATGATGTAGTTAGGACTACTAGCATAGAGGTTGCAGTGCCCAGTGTCCAGGCATAGCCATAGTGTCTCCAAAAATGTCTGAGTGCATCAATACCCTTCATGTAACCAGGAATTACTTTTCAGGCACAGTACAAACCTCATAAGTGAAAAATAGCCATATTAGACTATGTGCCCACGTTGCAGAAATGTTGCGGAATTGTCCGCAGCATTTGTGCAACTCCCCGCCGCGGGTAAAATGCATGCAGAATTTGCATGCATTTTCCCGCAAAACACAAGCGTTTTGCAAGCGTTTTTAGCTTTCAGAATTCTAGCGCTTTTCCAAACGATTTGAAGCATTGCTTGGAAAAGTGATTGACATGTTGGTGACACTTGTCAAGCATAGTGCTTGACAAGTGTGACCAACTTTTTACTATTGATGCTGCCTATGCAGTATCAATAGTAAAAGATAGAATGTTAAAAATAATAAAAAAATAAAAAACATGGATATACTCACCTCCTGGTGGCCCCTGATCTCCACCGTGGCGATCCCGGTCCTCAAGGGCACTGCTGGCAAGTTCCTTTCCCAGGCGTGCTTTGCGAGAATGACGTTTGTGATGTCGCGGTCATGTGACCGCTACATCTTGAGAGGTCATTCTCGCAAAGCACGCCTAGGAACAGAACTTGCCGGCAGCGCCGTTGAGTTCTCTGGGGGCCGACAGAGGGTAAGTTTATCCCTATTTTTTATTTTAATTCTATATTTTATAAGAATATGGTACCCAGGGCATGGAGGAGAGTCTCCTCTCCTCCAGACCCTGGGTACCAGCCACACATGAAGCACTCACTTTACACATGGTGGGCATAGCCACATGCATAAAGCGAGCGTTTCAATGCAATCCTATGGCGGCAGAATCGCCGTGAATTCGTAAAATTAATGGACATGCTGCGGATTTTTCCGCTATGCGATTCCGCAGCGGAAAAATCCGCAGCATTGGGCCAGCAACTGCGGAATCCCATAGGATTGCATGGGAATGCGTTTTATTAGCGTTTTTAAGAGTTTCCGCAGCGGCAAAAGCATGGCGGAAATGCTTAAAAGTGCAGATTTTACGGTTATCGTTTCTGAGTTCCTTGCCCCATTGGGAGAGCCCCTGAGGAGCCAGAATAGCAGAACCTCCCATAAGAGACTCCATTTTACAAACTACACCTATTACTGAATTCATCTAAGGGTGCAATGATCATGTTGATGCCACAGGTGTGTCACAGAATTTTAAACCATTGGGAAGTAAAGGAAAAAAAATTAAAATTTTACCACAAAAAAAAAAGGAACCTCAGATTTTACACATTCACAAGGATAAATGGGAAATAATGGCACCATAATTTGTCACAATTTCTTCTAAAGTGAAAATACCCCATATGTGGCTGTACACGAGATTCAGAAGGGAAGTAGCGCTACGTGGCTCCTTGGGAGCAAATTTTCCTAGAATAGATTGCAGACGCCATATACAGAGCCCCGTGAAGAGCTAGAATACCCCCTCAAGCAACCTCAAATTGGAAATCATACGCCTTTGGGAATTTATCTACAAGTGTAGTGATGATATTGACTCTATTGGTGTTTTCCAGAAACAAGCAAGCATTGGATGATACTGAATAAAAATTGCAAATGTGCTATTGAAATACCTGTACATTTTAGTGCCCAGTACATTATGCCCAGCTCGTGCTTCTGGAGAGAGATACATTACTCATAAATTCATCACTGCAGAAATGCAAAACATGTTGATGCTAAATGTAGGGCTCAGAAAGGAGGGAGGCATTTGGAATTGAGACTGCAAAATTTGCTGGATTTCTTTTGGGTGGTAAGTAGAGTTGAGCGATACCGTCCGATACTTCAAAGTATCGTATCGGATGGTATCGGCCGATCTTTAAAAAAAGTATCGGTATCGCCGATTCCGATACCGGAAGTCCCATTCAAGTCTATGGGACTTCCGGTATCGGAATAAGAAAAACCCTTTCCTGCCCTTGTACAGCCTCTCTGGGGTCTGTACGGGCCTTTCGGGGGGCTGTGCCGGCCTGCCAGGGGGTCTGTGCAGGCTCCGGTGGTCTGTGCCGGCCTGCCGGGGGGCTGTGCCGGCCTGCCGGGGGGCTGTGCAGGCTCCGGTGGGCTGTGCCGGCCTGCCAGGGGGTCTGTGCAGGCTCCGGTGGTCTGTGCCGGCCTGCCGGGGGGCTGTGCCGGCCTGCCGGTGGTCTGTGCAGGCTCCGGGGGGCTGTGCAGGCATCGTCCGATGGGACTACAAGTCCCATCGGGCGATGCCTGCTACCATGACAGTGATTGACACATTAGCCAATGATGGGACAGTAGTAGTCCCATCATCCGGCTAATGTGTTAAATGTAAAAAAAAAAAAAAAAAAAATTACATGCTACATACATACAACATGCATACTACATACATGCTACATTCATACTACATAAATACTACATGCAACATACATACTACATATATACTACATACATACTACATATATACTACATGCATGCTACATACATACTGCATGCTACATACATACTACATGCTACATACATACCACATATATACTACATACATACTACATACTACATGCTACATACATACTGCTTGCTACATACATACTACATGCTACATACATACCACATATATACTACATACATACTACATACATACTACATGCATGCTACATACATAACACATATATACTACATGCATGCTACATACATACTACATGCTACATACATACCACATACATACTACATGCATGCTACATACATACTACATGCATGCTACATACATACTACATGCTACATATATACTACATGCATGCTACATACATACTAGATGCTACATACTACATATATACTACATGCATGCTACATACATACTACATGCTACATACATACTACATATATACTACATGCATGCTACATACATACTGCATGCTACATACATACTACATACATACTACATGCTACATACATACCACATATATACTACATACATACTACATACAATACATTCATACAATACATACATAGACATACAGTACATATAACAGAGTAACATACTTACCAATACTTGTCACATTGTTCCCCGAAGCCATTGTCTTTTCCGGAATAAATATTAACATAACAAACCACAAAAATACTCACCCACGATCCGAAGCAGTCCACGAGTGTGTCCCACGACGATCTTGGGTAGAGAACTGCAGCATCAGCTGATGCTGCCGTTCTCTACGGGCTGCAGGAATCCAATGACGGAAGCTAGGTATCCTTCCGCACTGTATTCCTCCGCCACTTAAAAAAAAAAAAGTCCCTAGTCTCACTTTATGCCATTGCTGTGTGGGAATTTCCCACGCAGCAATGGCATAAAGTGAAACTAGGGACTTTTTTTTTTTTTAAGTGGCGGAGGAATACAGTGCGGAAAGATACCTACCTTCCGTCATTGGATTCCTGCAGCCCGTAGAGAACGGCAGCATCATCTGATGCTGCAGTTCTCTACCCAAGATCGTCGTGGGACACACTCGTGGACTGCTTCGGATCGTGGGTGAGTATTTTTGTGGTTTGTTATGTTAATATTTATTCCGGAAAAGACAATGGCTTCGGGGAACAATGTGACAAGTATTGGTAAGTATGTTACTCTATGTTATATGTACTGTATGTCTATGTATGTATTGTATGAATGTATTGTATGTATGTAGTATATATGTGGTATGTATGTAGCATGTAGTATGTATGTAGTATGTATGTAGCATGCAGTATGTATGTAGCATGCATGTAGTATATATGTAGTATGTATGTAGCATGCATGTAGTATATATGTATGTAGCATGTATGTAGTATGTATGTGGTATGTATGTAGCATGTAGTATGTATGTAGCATGCATGTAGTATATATGTAGTATGTATGTAGCATGTAGTATGTATGTAGTATGTATGTAGTATGTATGTGGTATGTATGTAGCATGTAGTATGTATGTAGCATGCATGTAGTATGTATGTAGCATGCATGTAGTATGTATGTAGTATGTATGTAGCATGCATGTAGTATGTATGTAGTATGTATGTAGTATGTATGTAGTATGTAGCATGTAGTATGTATGTAGCATGCATGTAGTATATATGTAGTATGTAGTATGTATGTATGTAGCATGTAGTATGTATGTAGCATGCATGTAGCATGCATGTAGTATGTATGTAGCATGCATGTAGTATGTATGTAGCATGCATGTAGTATGTATTTAGCATGCATGTAGTATGTATGTAGCATGTATGTAGTATGTATGTAGCATGCAGTATGTATGTAGCATGCATGTAGCATGTATGTAGTATTTTTTTTTTTTTTTTTTAACATTTAACACATTAGCCGGATGATGGGACTACTACTGTCCCATCATTGGCTAATGTGTCAATCACTGTCATGGTAGCAGGCATCGCCCGATGGGACTTGTAGTCCCATCGGACGATGCTTGCACAGACCCCCGGACATCAGCACAGCCCCCCGGCAGGCCGGCACAGCCCCCCGGCAGGCCGGTACAGACCCCCACAGGGTGCACAGACCACCGGCAGGCCGGCACAGCCCCCCGGCAGGCCGGTACAGACCCCCACAGGGTGCACAGACCACCGGCAGGCCGGCACAGCCCCCCGGCAGGCCGGTACAGACCCCCACAGGGTGCACAGACCACCGGCAGGCCGGCACAGCCCCCCGGCAGGCCGGTACAGACCCCGGGCAGTCCACACAGCCCCCCGGCAGGCCGGCACAGCCCCCCGGCAGGCCGGCAGAGACCCCCGGCAGGCCCGAAATGACGGCGCATCATGATGTGCACACACCGCGCATCCTGATGACGTCAGGCCGTCAATCAACTTTGAACTTCCGATTCCGATGCCGAATTCCGATATTGAAAAAATATCGGAAGTCGGTATCGGAATTCCGATACAGCAAGTATCGGCCGATACCCGATACTTGCGGTATCGGAATGCTCAACACTAGTGGTAAGGCGCCATAGTGTTTTTTCAAAACCGTTGTACTACCAGTCACTTGGAAGACCTATATTACTGTTAACTAGTGTTGAGCGATACCGTCCGATACTTAAAAGTATCGTATCGGATGGTATCGGCCGATCTAAAAAAAATATCGGGTATCACCGGTTCAGATACCGGAAGTCCCATTCAAGTCTATGGGACTTCCGGTATCGGAATAAGAAAAACCCTATTTTTGCCTTGTACAGCCTCTCTGGGGTCTGTATGGGTCTTTCGGGGGGCTGTGCCGGCCTGCCGGGGGGTCTGTACAGGCTCCGGTGGTCTGTGCAGGCCTGCCGGTGGTCTGTGCAGGCCTGCCGGGGGGCTGTGCCGGCCTGACGGTGGTCTGTGCAGGCTCCAGGGGTCTATGCCGGCCTGCCGGGGGGGCTGTGCCGGCCTGCCGGTGGTCTGTGCAGGCTCCGGGGGTCTGTGCCGGCCTGCCGGGGAGCTGTGCAGGCTCCGGTGGTCTGTGCCGGCCTGCCGGGGGGCTGTGCCGGCCTGCCGGTGGGCTGTGCAGGCTCCGGGGGTCTGTGCAGGCATCGTCCGATGGGACTACAAGTCCCATCGGGCGATGCCTGCTACCATGACAGTGATTGACACATTAGCCAATGATGGGACAGTAGTAGTCCCATCATCCGGCTAATGTGTTGAATGTAAAAAAAAAAAAAAATTACATGCTACATACATACAACATGCATACTACATATAGACTACATGTAACATACATACTACATATATACTACATGCAACATGCATACTACATACATGCTACATACTACATGCATGCTACATACATGCTACATACTACATACATAATACATATATACTACATGCATGCAACATACATACAACATATATACTACATGCATGCAACATGCATACTACATATATACTATATATACTACATGTAACATACATACTACATATATACTACATGCTACATACTACATACATGCTAAATACTACATACATAATACATATATACTACATGCATGCAACATACATACAACATATATACTACATGCATGCAACATGCATACTACATATATACTACATGTAACATACTTACTACATATATACTACATGCTACATACATGCAACATACATACTTCATAAATGCTACATACATAATACATATATACTACATGCATGCAACATACATACAACATATATACTACATGCATGCAACATGCATACTACATATATACTACATGCTACATACATGCAACATACATACTACATACATAATACATATATACTACATGCATGCAACATACATACAACATATATACTACATGCATGCAACATGCATACTACATATATACTACATGTAACATACATACTACCTATATACTACATGCTACATACATGCAACATACACACTACATGCTACATACATGCAACATACATACTACATACATGCTACATACATACACACTACATGCTACATACATACTACATACATGCTACATACTGCATACATGCTACATACATACTACATATATACCACATGCATGCAACATGCATACTACATATATACTGCATATATACTACATGCATGCAACATACATATATACTACATACAATACATACATATAGACATACAGTACATATAACATAGAGTACATACTCACCGTCACTTGTCACTTTGATCCCCGAAGCCATTGTCCCCTTGAGGAATAAATATCAAAATAAAAAAACACCAATATACTTACCCCGATCCGCAGAAGTCCACGAGGGTCCCACGTCCATCTTGCGTGGAGAACAGCAGCATCAGCTGATGCTACCGTTCTCCACCAGCTCCAGGAATACGACGGAATGTAGGTATCCTTCCGCACTGTATTCCTCCACCACTTTAAAAAAAAAAAAAAAGTCCCTAGTCTCACTTTATGCCATTGCTGCGTGCCCACGCAGCAATGGCATAAAGTGAGACTAGGGACTTTTTTTTTTTTAAAGTGGTGGAGGAATACAGTGCGGAAGGATACCTACCTTCCGTCATTGTATTCCTGGAGCTGGTAGAGAACGGTAGCATCAGCTGATGCTGCTGTTCTCCACGCAAGATGGACGTGGGACCCTCGTGGACTTCTGCGGATCGGGGTAAGTATATTGTTTTTTTTATTTTGTTATATATTCCTCAAGGGGACAATGGCTTCGGGGATCAAAGTGACAAGTGACGGTGAGTATGTACTCTATGTTATATGTACTGTATGTCTATATGTATGTATTGTATGTAGTATATATGTATGTTGCATGCATGTAGTATATATGCAGTATATATGTAGTATGCATGTTGCATGCATGTGGTATATATGTAGTATGTATGTAGCATGTATGTAGTATGTAGCATGTATGTAGTATGTATGTTGCATGTATGTAGCATGTAGTGTGTATGTATGTAGCATGTATGTAGTATGTATGTTGCATGTATGTAGTATGTTGCATGTATGTAGCATGTAGTATATATGTAGTATGCATGTTGCATGCATGTAGTATATATGTTGTATGTATGTAGTATGTATGTAGCATGTAGTATATATGTAGTAAGTATGTTACATGTAGTATATATGTAGTATGCATGTTGCATGCATGTAGTATATATGTTGTATGTATGTTGCATGCATGTAGTATATATGTATTATGTATGTAGCATGTATGTAGTATGTATGTTGCATGTATGTAGCATGTAGTGTGTATGTTGCATGTATGTAGCATGTAATATAAATGTAGTATGTATGTTACATGTAGTATATATAGTATATATGTAGTATGCATGTTGCATGCATGTAGTATATAGGTTGTATGTATGTTGCATGCATGTAGTATATACACTCACTGGCCACTTTATTAGGTACACCATGCTAGTAACGGGTTGGACCCCCTTTTGCCTTCAGAACTGCCTCAATTCTTCGTGGCAGAGATTCAACAAGGTGCTGGAAGCATTCCTCAGAGATTTTGGACCATATTGACATGATGGCATCACACAGTTGGCGCAGATTTGTCGGCTGCACATCCCTGATGCGAATCTCCCGTTCCACCACATCCCAAAGATGCTCTATTGGATTGAGATCTGGTGACTGAGGAGGCCATTTGAGTACAGTGAACTCATTGTCATGTTCAAGAAACCAATCTGAGATGATTTGAGCTTTATGACATGGCGCATTATCCTGCTGAAAGTAGCCATCAGATGTTGGGTACATTGTGGTCATAAAGGGATGGACATGGTCAGCAACAATACTCAGGTAGGCTGTGGCGTTGCAACGATGCTCAATTGGTACCAAGGGGCCCAAAGAGTGCCAAGAAAAAATTCCCCACACCATGACACCACCACCACCAGCCTGAACCATTGATACAAGGCAGGATGGATCCATGCTTTCATGTTGTTTACGCCAAATTCTGACCCTACCATCCGAATGTCGCAGCAGAAATCGAGACTCATCAGACCAGGCAACGTTTTTCCAATCTTCTACTGTCCAATTTCGATGAGCTTGTGCAAATTGTAGCCTCAGTTTCCTGTTCTTAGCTGAGAGGAGTGGTACCCAGTGTGGTCTTCTGCTGCTGTAGCCCATCTGCCTCAAAGTTCGACGCACTGTGCGTTCAGAGATGCTCTTCTGCCTACCTTGGTTGTAACGGGTGGCAATTTGAGTCACTGTTGCCTTTCTATCAGCTCGAACCAGTATGCCCATTCTCCTCTGACATCAACAAGGCATTTCCGGCCACAGAACTGCCGCTCACTGGATTTTTTTTCTTTTTCGGACCATTCTCTGTAAACCCTAGAGATGGTTGTGCGTGAAAATCCCAGTAGATCAGCAGTTTCTGAAATACTCAGACCAGCCCTTCTGGCACCAACAATCATGCCACGTTCAAAGGCACTCAAATCACCTTTCTTCCCCATACTGATGCTCGGTTTGAACTGCAGAAGATTGTCTTGACCATGTCTACATGCCTAAATGCACTGAGTTGCCGCCATGTGATTGGCTGATTAGAAATTAAGTCTTAACACACAGTTGGACAGGTGTACCTAATAAAGTGGCCAGTGAGTGTATGTATTATGTATGTAGTATGTATGTAGTATGTATTTAGTATGTATGTTGCATGTAGTATATATGTAGTAAGTATGTTACATGTAGTATATATGTAGTATGTATGTTGCATGCATGTAGTATATATGTTGTATGTTGCATGCATGTAGTATATATGTATTATGTATGTAGTATGTAGCATGTATGTAGTATGTAGCATGTATGTAGCATGTAGTATATATGTAGTATGTATGTTACATGTAGTATATATAGTATATATGTAGTATGCATGTTGCATGCATGTAGTATATATGTTGTATGTATGTTGCATGCATGTAGTATATATGTAGTATGTATGTAGTATGTATGTAGCATGCATGTAGTATGTAGCATGTATGTAGCATGCATGTAGTATGTAGCATGTATGTAGTATGCATGTTGCATGTAGTATGTATGTTACATGTAGTATATATGTAGTATGCATGTTGTATGTATGTAGCATGTATGTAGCATGTATGTAGCATGTAATTTTTTTTTTTTTTTACATTCAACACATTAGCCGGATGATGGGACTACTACTGTCCCATCATTGGCTAATGTGTCAATCACTGTCATGGTAGCAGGCATCGCCCGATGGGACTTGTAGTCCCATCGGACGATGCCTGCACAGACCCCCGGAGCCTGCACAGACCACCGGCAGGCCGGCACAGCACCCCCGCAAGGCCGGCACAGACCACCGGAGCCTGCACAGACCACCGGCAGGCCGGCACAGTCCCCCGGAGCCTGCACAGACCACCGGCAGGCCGGCACAGCCCCCCGGAGCCTGCACAGACCACCGGCAGGCCGGCACAGCCCCCCAGCAGGCCGGCACAGACCCCCGGAGCCTGCACAGACCACCGGCAGGCCGGCACAGCCCCCCGGCAGGCTGGCACAGACCCCCGGAGCCTGCACAGACCACCGGCAGGCCGGCACAGACCCCCGGACAGTCGGCACAGCCCCCCCGAAGGCCCGAACTGACGGTGCATCATGATGCGCACAGACAGCGCATCATGATGACGTCATTTCGGCAGCCAATCAGAGCCACAAAAGTGGCTCATTGCATTTTGGACTTCCGATTCCGGTATCCGATACGAAAAAAGTATCGGTACTCGGTATCGGAATTCCGATACGGCAAATATCAGCCGATACCCGATACTTGCGGTATCGGAAAGCTCAACACTACTGTTAACTGATGATTGACCTGAGTGTTGGACTTTCTTTTTTTGTGGATTGAGTTAAAGCTTTTATCTAGAATATTTTATATAACGTTTGAGATCGCATTTGTCCGGCGCTCTATGCCGAGCACTTTTATGGGGTTTCCATCTAAGCCTTACTGCGATCTTTGGGATGCAGAATGAACAAATCAACAACAGGTGAAGAATTGGGTTTGTTTACTTTTTATACGTGCAGTATAAGTGATTAGGGCCGGTACGATTACAGAGAAAACGGATTCATATATTTTTTTTCACTTTTGGCTGCTGTCGCATGCTAAAATACAATTTTTAACCCCTTACCTACAAGGGACGTAATATTCCGTCCATGTGACCCTGGACCTAATTACCATGGACGGAATATTACATCCCAGAGATCAGCGGCGCCCACGTGGTGAGCGCCGCTGATCGCGGCCGGGTGTCAGCTGATTATCACATCTGACACCCGGCACAATGTGTCAGGGGCGGTCACGGACCGCCCCCGACACGTTAACCCCTTGTACACCGCGATCAAACGCGATCGCGGTGTACCGGGGGTTAAATGGAAGCATCGGCAGGGAGGGGGCTCCCTCCTTGCTTCCCTGAGCCCCCCACGGCAGCGCAATGTGCAGCGCTGCTGCGGGGGTCTCTTCCCTACAAGCCCCCGGGTCCAAGATGGCGATGGGGGCCTTCGGGAGCCTGTAGGGAGCTGACTTCCTCACTGCCTGCAAAGCGCAGGCATGAGGAAGTCTGTAGAACTGCCTGTGACAGATTGCTGATCTGTCACAGTGATCTGTGATGTGACAGATCAGCGATCTGTCACAGGACAGTGATGTCCCACCTGGGACAAGGTAATAAAGTAAAAAAAAAAAAAGTGTTAAAAATAATTTTAAAAAAAAAATCGCTAAATAAATTAGTAAAAAAAAAAAAAATATTCCCCAATAAATCCATTTTTTCAAAATAAAAAAAAAAAACAATAAAAGTACACATATTTGGTATCGCCGCGTCCGTATCGACCCGCCCTATAAAACTGTCCCATTAGTTAAACCCTTTAGCGAACCCCTTAAAAAAAAAAAATAAAAAACCACCACCGAACAAAAAGTGCAATAATGCGCGATCAAAAAGACGCATATAAATATCCATGGTACCGCTGAAAACGTCATCTTGACCCACAGAAAACGAGCCACCACATAGCATCATCCGCAAAAAAATAAAAAAGTTATAGCTCGCAGAATAAAGCGATACAAAAATAATTATTTTTATATAAAATTGTTTTCATTGCAAAAAACCGACAAAACATAAAAAAATGACCTAAATGAGGTAACACTGTAACCGTACTGACCCGAAGAATAAAACCGCTTTATCAATTTTATCACAAGCGGAACGGCGTAAACGCACCACCCAAAAGAAATTCATGAAACGCTGGTTTTTGTTCATTCTGCGTCCCAAAAATCGGAATAAAAAGCGATCAAAAAATGTCACGTGCCCGAAAATGGTACCAATGAAAATGTCAACTTGTCCCGCAAAAAATAAGACCTCACATGACTTGGTCAGTCAAAATACGGAAAAATTATAGCTCACAATATGTGGTGATGCAAAAACTATTTTTACAATAAAAAGCGTCTTTTAGCGTCTGACAGCCGCCAAACATAAAAACCCGCCATAAATAGTAAATCAAACCCCCTGTTATCACCCCCTTAGTTAGGGAAAAATAATAAAACTAAAAGAAAATGTATTTATTTCCATTTTCCCATTAGGGTTAGGATTAGGGCTAGGGTTAGGGTTAGGGTTAGGGCTAGGGTTAGGGTTAGGGTTCAGATTAGGGTTAGGAGTGTGTTGGGGTTAGGGTTGGAGTTATAATTGGGGGGTTTCCACTGTTTGGGCACATCAGGTGCTCTCCAAAGGCAACATGGCGTCTGATCTCAATTCCAGCCAATTCTTCGTTGAAAAAGTCAAATGGTGCTCCTTCCCTTCCAAGCTCTGCCATGCGCCCAAACAGTGTTTTACCCCCACATATGGGGTATCAGCCTACTCAGGACAAATTACAAAACAACTTTTGGGGTCCAATTTCTCCTGTTACCCTTAGGAAAATAAAAAATTGGGGGCAAAAATATCATTTTTGCTGAAAAAAATGATTTTTTTTATTTTCACGCCCAGGCGTTATAAACTTCTGTGAAGCACTTGGGGGTTCAAAGTGCTCACCACACATCTAGATAAGTTCCATGGGGGGTCTAGTTTCCAAAATGGGGTCACTTGTGGGGAGTTTCAATAGTTTAGGTACAGCAGGGGCTCTCCAAACGCACATGACACCCGCAGACCAATCCAACAAAGTCTGCATTCCAAAACATCACTACTTCCCTTCCGAGCCCTGACGTGTGCCCATACAGTAGTTTTCTCCCACATATGAGGTATCAGCGTACTCAGGACAAATTGGACAACAACTTTTGGGGTCCAATTTCTCCTGTTACCCTTGGGAAAATAAAAAAAATGGGGACTAAAAGATCATGTTTGTGGAAAAAATGCGATTTTTTTATTTTCACGCCCGGGCGTTATAAACTTCTGTGAAGCACTGGGGGGTTCAAAGTGCTCACCACACATCTAGATAAGTTCCTTGGGGGGTCTAGTTTCCAAAATGGTGTCATTTGTGGGAGGTTTCTACTGTTTTAGTACATCAGGGGCTTTCCAAACGCGACATGGTGTCCGATCTCAATTCCAGCCAAAAAAGTCAAATAGTGCTGCTTCCCTTCCGAGCTCTGCCATGCGCCCAAATAGTGGTTTACCCCCACATGTGGGGTATCAGCGCACTCAGGATAAATTGCACAATATCTTTTAGGGTCCTGTTACTCTTGGAAAAATAAGAATTGAGGGTGAAAAGATCATTTTTGTGGAAAAAATATGATTTTTTAATTGTACCGCTGTACGTTATAAACTTCTGTGAAGCCCTTGTGGGTTCAAAGTTCTCACCACATATCTAGATAAGTTCCTTGGGGGGTCTAGTTTCCAAAATGGGGTCACTTGGGGGGTTTCCACTGTTTAGGTACATCAGGGGCTCTCCAAAAGCGACATGGCGTCCGATCTGAATTCCAGCCAATTTTGCATTGAAAAAGTCAAACGGTGCTCCTTCCCTACTGAGGTCTGCCATGCGCCGAAATAGTGGTTCCCCCCCACATATCAGGTATCATGGTACTCAGGACAAATTGTACAATAACGTTTGCAGTCCAATTTCTCCTGTTACCCTTGGTAAAATAAAGAAAATTGAACCTGAAGTATTTTTTTTGTGAAAAAAAGTTAAATGTTCATTTTTTTTTTTTAAATATTCAAAAAATTCCTGTGACGCACCTAAAGGGTTAATAAACTTCTTGAATGTGGTTTTGAGCACCTTAAGGGGTGCAGTTTTTAGAATGGTGTCACTTTTGGGTATTTTCTATCATATAGACCCCTCAAAGTGGCTTCAAATGTGATGTGGTCCCTAAAAATAAAATGGTGTTGCAAAAATGAGAAATCGCTGGTCAATTTTTAACCCTTATAACTTCCTAACAAAAAAAAAATTTTGGTTCCAAAATTGTGCGGATGTAAAGTAAACATGTGGGAAATGTTATTTATTAAGTTTTTTGTGTGCCGTATCGCTATGATTTAAGGGCATAAAAATTCAAAGTTGGAAAATTGCAAAATTTTCAAAATTTTCGCCAAATTTCCATTTTTTTCCACAAATAAACGCAAGTTATTTGAATGAAATTTTACCACTAACATGAAGTACAATATGTCATGAGAAAACAATGTCAGAATCACTGGGATCCATGGAAGCGTTTCAGAGTTATGACCTCATAAAGGGACAGTGGTCAGAATTGTAAAAATTGGCCCGGGAGTTAACGTGCAAACCACCCTTGGTAGTGAAGTGGTTAATGCAAAAAACACGTCCATATTTTGAAAGCTATAATTTTTCCATATTTCGGGTGACACTAATGTGAGCGCTTGTTTTTGTGGGACGAGCTCACATTTTAAGTTACACATGATATTTTTTAGTCGCTTCTATTCCAATTGTTGAGAACAAAAACCAGCCATCAAAGATATTTTTTTTTATGCAGTTCCAAGTGAAGTGAAATTCATAAGGCAGCTTTATTCTTCGGGTAATTACGATTACAGTGATACCATATTTATATATTTTTTTAAGTTTTTGCACTGCTACACAATAAAAACTATTTTAAAGAAAAAAGTAAGTTTTTTTGCTTTGCTTTATTGCACGTGATATAGCTTTTTTATTTTTACGCTAATGGAGCTGTATTGCAGTAATTTTTTGCGGGACAAGATGGCATTTTCAGTGATGTAATATGTATTTACATTTATCTTTTGGATCATGTTTTATTCTACTTTTTGTTCGCCGATATAATGAAAAAAGTATAGTTTTTTGTCTTGTCTTTTATTTATTTTTTTTACGCTGTTCACTGAAGGGGTTAACTAGCTAGACAGGTTTATAGGTCAGATTGTTTAGAACACAGTGATACCAAATATGTACACTTCTTTTTCATAAAATTATTTATGTTGTACAATATTTATATACACTGCTCAAAAAAATAATGGGAACACAAACAACACACTGTAAAGGCCCTGTCTCACAAAGCGAGATCGTTAGCGAGATTGCTAAAACGTCACAGGTTTTGTGACGCAACAGCGACCTCGCCAGCGATCTCGCTACGTGTGACATGTAGCGGCGACCGGCTCCCCCGCTGGGTATCGCTAATCGTGCTCAAATGTCCTGCGTCATTTTTTGATCGCTGGTGACCCGCTGGCCAGTGCGCATCGCTGCGTTTGACGCCGACGAGCAACCTCGTTGGTGACGAAGAACTCATGGATGCAGGCGGGAGTCGTCAGAATAGCTGCTGTGTGACAAGGTACCAACGACCTCCGAGGTTGTTATATGGATCGCCAGATCGTTGTTGCGTCATTGAGTAGATCTGTCTGTTTGACAGCTTACTAGCGACCATTTAGCAATGCGCCAGAGATCCTTACCAGGTCGTATCGTTGTCGGGATCACTGGTGTGTCGCTTAATGTAATGGTACCCTTACTCAAAGTCATTCACACTTCTGTGAAATCAACCTGTTCAGTTGTGAAGCAACACTGATTGTGAATCAATTTCTCCTGCTATTGTGCAAATGGAACAGGCAAAAGGTAGCAATTAGCAAGATAACACCCCATAATGGAGTGGTTCTGCAGGAGGTGACCACAGATGATTTCTCCATTCTAATCCTTTTTGGCTGTTGTTTTGGTCACTTTAGCATTTTGTCATTGCTTTCACCCCTAGAAGTATTGTTGCATGGGGTGGTGTCTGCAACCCACAGAAGTTGCTCAGGTAGTGTAACTCATCCAGGATGGCACATCAATGTGAGCTGTGGAAAGAAGGGTAGCAATGTCGGTCAGCACAGTGTCCATGGAGCAGATACCAGGAGACAGGCCAGTACACAAGGAGATGTGGAGGGGGCTGTAGGAGGGAAACAGCAACAGGACCACTACCTCCACTTTTGTGCAAGGAGATCAGGAGGAGCAGTGACAGAGCCCTGCAAAATGACCTCCAGCAGGCCACTAGCATCCGTGTGTCTGCTCAAACTATCAGAAGCAGACTCTATGAGGGTGGTATGAGTGCCAGCCATCTACAAGTGGGTGCTGTTGTTACAGCCCAACACTGAGCATTTGCCAGAGAACATCAAGATTGGCAGATTCAATGTTGGTGCCCTGTGCTTTTCACAGATAATAGCTGGTTCATACTGACACATATGACAAATGTGACAGAGTCTGAAGACACCGTGGAGAATGTTCTGCTGCCTGCAACATTCTTCAGCATGACTGGTTTGAAAGTGGGTCAGTAATGGTGTGGGGAGTCATTTATTTGGAGTGCCACACAGCCCTCCTTGTGCTAGCCAGGGACTGCCATTAGGTAACGGGATGAGATCCTCTGATCCACTGAGGTCATATGCAGGTGCAGTGGGCTCTGGGTTCCTTTTGATGGATGACAACGCTACGCCTCATGTGGCTGATGTGTGTCAGCAGTTCCTGCATGATGAAGGCATTATGCTATGGACTGGCCTGCCTGTTTACCAGACCTGAATCAAATTGAGCACATTTGGAATATCATGTCGCGTTCCATCCACGTTGCACCACAGACCAT
Organism: Dendrobates tinctorius; assembly: GCF_039654945.1. Lineage (NCBI taxonomy): Eukaryota > Metazoa > Chordata > Amphibia > Anura > Dendrobatidae > Dendrobates > Dendrobates tinctorius. Next base: position 104,839,708 of record NW_027361690.1, on the reverse strand, counting down.
CCAGGATTTGACTGATGCTTTAATCCAGGTCTGGGAGGAGATCCCTCAAGAGAGCATCCACCACCTAATCAGGAACATACCCAGGCATTTTAGAAAGGTCATACAGGCACGTAGAGGCCACACACACTACTGAGCATCATTTACTTGTCATGAGCCATTTCCACTGAAGTTGAATCAGTCTGGAATTTGATTTTCCACTTTGATTTTGGGCATCATTAAAAATGCAGACCTCCATGGGATATTATATTTGATTTACATTGATCATTTTTATGTTTCATTGTTCAAATCTCAGCGCATTCCATTTCATTTAGTGATATCTAGGATGTGGTATTTTAGTGTTCACGTTATTTTTTTGAGCAGTGTATGTACAGTTGTGCTCAAAAGTTTACATACCCTGCAAGAATTTTTGCTTTCTTGGCCTTTTTTTCAGAGAATATGAATGATAACACCAAAACTTTTTCTCCACTCATGGTTAGTGGTTGGGTGAAGCCATTTACTGTCAAACTACTGTGTTTTTTCTTTTTAAATCATAATGACAACCCAAAACATCCAAATGAACCTGATAAAAAGTTCATATACCCTGGTGATTTTGGCCTGACAACATGCACAGAAGATGATACAAATGGGTTTGAATGGCTACTAAGGGGGACATTCTCACCTGTGACCTGTTTGCTTGTAATCAGTGTGTGTGTGCATAAAATCTGAGTGAGTTTCTAAGATCCAGACAGACCCTTGCATCTCTCATCCAACCACTGATGTTTTTGGATTGTGAATTTGTGAGTCATCAGGAAAGCAAAAGAATTGTCAATGGATCTATGGGAAAAGGTAGTTGAACTATATAAAACAGGAAAGGGATACAAAAAGATTTCCAAGGAATTGATAATGCCAGTCAGCAGTATTCAAACTGTGATTAATAAATGGAAAATCAGGGGCTCTGTAAAAACAAAATCACGATCAGGTAGACCAGCAAAAATTTAATCCACAACTGCCAGGAAAATTGTTTGGGATGAAAACCCATAAATAACATCAGCTGAAATACTGGACTCTCTGAAAACTAGTGGTGTGGCTGTTTCAAGATGCACAATAAGGAGCCACTTGAAGAAAAATGGTCTGCATGTTCGAGTCGCCAGAAGAAAGCCATTAATGTGCAAATGCCACAAAGTATCTCACCCACAATACTCAAAACAGCACAGAAACAAGCCTCAAAACTTCTGAAACAAGGTAATTTGGAGGGTTGAGACAAAAATTGAACATTTTATTGAAAACCAAAAACGTTATATTTGGAGAGAGGGCAACAAGGTCTATGATGTAAGGAACACCATTCGTACTGTAAATCACAAAGGTTGATCGCTGATGTTTTGGGGATGTGTGAGCTACAAAAGTACAGGAAACTTGGTCAAAGTGGAGGAAAAGATGAATAGAGCATGTTATCAGTAAATACTGGAGGCAAATTTGCAATCATCAGCCCAGAATCTGCGTAAGTGATGTACGTGGACAATCCAACATGACAACAATCCAAAACACAAGGCCAAGTCGACCTGTCATTGGCTACAGCAGAAGAAAGTGAAGGTTCTGGAGTGGCCATCTCAGCCTCCTGACCTCATTATCATTAAGCCATTCTGGGGAGATCTCAAGTGTTCATGCTAGACAGCCCAGGAATTGTCTTGCACCTACTCTGAAATTTGGTGGAGGATTGGTGATGATCTGGGGATGCTTCAGCAAGGCTAGAATTGGGCAAGTAAATCTTTGCGAAGGACATATGAATCCATCCACATACAAGGTTATCCTGGAAAAACAGTAGATTCCTTCTGCTCAGGCAATGTTCCCCAACTCTGAGGACTGTTTTTTCCAGCAGGACATTGCACCATGCCACACAGCTAGGTCAATCAATGTGTGGATGAAGGACCACCACATCAAATCCCTGTCATGGCCAGCCCAATCTCCAGACCTGAACCCCATTGAAAACCTCTGAAATGTAATCAAGAGGAAGATGGATAGTTACAAGCCATCAATCAAAGAAGAACTGCTTAAATTTTTGTACCATGAGTGGCATAAGATCACCCAAAAGCAGTGTGAAGGACTGGTGGAAAGCATGCCAAGAGGCATGAAAGCTGTGATTAAAAATCATGGTTATTCCACAAAATATTGATTTCTGAACTCTTCCTGAGTTAAAACATTAGTATTGTTGTTTCTAAATTATTGTGAACTTTTTTTCGTAGCATTATTTGAGGTCTGCAAACACTGTATTTGTTTCTTATGTTGACCATTTCTCATTTTCTGAAAATAAATACAAAACTTAGTGTTAGTAAATTTGGAGACATGTCAGTAGTTTATAGAACGAAAGAGCAATTTACATTTTACTCAAAAATAAATCTATAAAAAGAAAAATCAGACAAACTGAAAATTTTGCGGTGGTCTTTAGTGTTTGCCAGAGCTGTATATATATATATATATATATATATATATATATATATATATATAGATAGATATATAGATATATATAGATATACACACACACATGTTTTTTTTTTTTATTATTATTATGTGATTTTTTTACAAAATACTTTTACAAATTTTTTAAAATATTTTTTACTTAGGCCGGGGTCCCATTTGCGAGAAACTCACACAAGTCTCGTGTCTCAAAACCCGTATGGATACGTCCGAAGTTCGTGAAGGGGTTAATAAGCATATTGTTACTAAAGTTTCTAGATGTATTTTGTGCAAAGTCAGAAATGGTCTACACTTTTGCCTTTGCTCTTTTTTAAATTATTAACAGGTTGCACTTTTTGTAAAATAGCACAATTTTTTTCCAAAAATATCAGTCATTCATAAAACACTCCAGGGGGGGACAGAAGTACATTTGCGACTTTTCAAAAAATATCAAATGATCAATCAGGCTTAAACATCTGGAAAACCTAAACTCTAACCACAGTGGCGAACTTAAAAAAAAATAGTACACATATAAAATAGGCACAAATTCCTATTTTTGGCGAAGCGTGCATCGGGGCTGCTGAGTGCGACTCCTATAGGGGCGCCTATCTTTTACTGCTGGCACCATGACTTCAGGTATAATCGCAAAAATATAATTTTAATAATATGTTTAGACTAATTACTAGCGATAACTATATCTGACTTTCTTTCCATGGAGTATATTGTCTAGATATATGCACATCTATTTGCGATTTATAATGGTGTCTGAGGTTTTTATTTTTATTTATATGGTATGGTGTTATTCTATTTAGAGCTTTGTACCGTTATACACCTGCCATACTGCACTAGTCAGCCTTACTGGGAAAACCTCTAGCAATATATGGTGCTCTATGTTAGTGAGTCCCAATATCTTTGTGATGATGTTTCATACTGTGTATCAATTCTCATAAAATTATTGCTAAGATGTATATTTAATATTATTGGTATTTCATTGAATAAATTTTGTACTAAAATATATTCTCTCTCAGTGACCGCATTTCTATGTAGTTATATCTATTTGGTAGAATAAGTAGTCACACCTCGGTGGTATGTTTGACACTTAATAGTGTTTATGAAGTAACAGCTTCAGATTGGAGGACTGGCTTGTTGGTGTATTATTGAACCTGCAGTTGTCTGATTGCTGATGCAATACCATATTATTGCTATGTATATTAAACTAATAGTCTGCTTTGAACACAGGCTGGCTTTCACGGGAGTACTTTCATAAGAGGCATCGGGGTCTTCAATAGACCACTGGCCATCATAGCAACCCATCGGCGCCTCACGATCATGTCACGGGTGCACCGACAGATCGACAGCAGCATTTGACACTTTATCAACCGTGAACAGTGCTCAGCTACCCTGTACGTCAGGTGTCGTTAAATTATGAAATCTTATATATTTTGTGTTTTATTTGTATATTTCGTATTTACCTATTTTATCTTTTTATTCTAAGATTGAAGCAAATTTACATCAAATTTGTGCAGAAAATTTAATCAATTCACTGCTGTTCACAATCATTTTATCCTGTACTGCTCTGCTACCATAACAAAGCCTTGCTTTTATTAAAACAGTCCTAAATTTTCGCCAGCACCTAGCGTTTTTCCATTCTCCTGTAATCAAGACCATAATCGTATATTCTCAGCGTTAAAAAATGTTCAGCCACTTTAAAGCGAATAAAAGCGAAAAACAACATATTGTAATGACAATGTGCTGCTAGAACAAACCCAAAATCACCATTTTTTATTCAGACAGTGTAAACTCTCTAACTTAAAACCCACAAGAAGGGCCAGTAATAACAGTCACAGAATATGTGCTGGCTGAGCTGTAAAGTATAACTCAGCTGTAATGTTACATGTCAGTGAAGGCTTTAAGCCTTAAGGCTATTGAATAAAAATGGCACTTTGTAACAAGGAGGGAAAATGCTTACAAAAATAGCACTGGATTCTAATATTGTGTGAATGGCAGCCAATCCCCGCAAGACACATTTACTAAACTTTCCTTCAGATGTTTTCCAGGTCACTGCTAATAGGGACACATTTCAGTCTTGCTTATTTACTAATGCTGTTTGCTTAAGTCTGATGAGGGTTATGATAAAAGTTGAATGAGGACCATTTCACCAGCGATGGGTTATTGGAACAGTAATTTTTTACATGAGGTAGAAAAAACTGATGGATGAGGAGGTGAGACAATTTCTTGAGACAATTCAGTTGCCATTCCTAACAAAAGACCAAAGACCCACACTGGATAGACCCATTACGAGGACTCAGGTAGAGGAGGCCTGGGCTGCGTCATTTTCTGAAAAATCATCCGGAATGTAATTGGAAACATTGGTCGATGAAAAAAATTAGGACATCTATCTCACTCTATGTGATAGATACTGATAAATCTTGTTCCGATAGGTGGAAAAGAATCCGTAGAAATGGACTCCTATTGTCCAATATCATTGCTAAGCAAAGATGCTTTTGACTTAAGTGTTGACTAGAGATGAGCAGATCTTCTGAAATTCAAAGTTGCCAATTTTGCAGAATCCCCCCCCCCAAAAAAAAAAAATTGATATGCAGCTAATAAATTTGAATGAATCTTGATACTGGAAAGCTTGCAATTGTCTTGAAAATACACATGGAGAAGAGGAGAAAGAACCCTGCTGACCAAAAGAGTTTACACTCTACAGCTGTCGGGTGACTCAGGACAGGGGCTCCTTCCCTGTTCCTAACGCAAGGGGGCGCCCCAGATCGCTCTACTCCCCAGAATACTTCTAAAGGTGAAGCTGCCAGGGGCTCCCCCTTTTCCTTATCTTCTGACTTATCCCTCCATCTATTCTCTTCCTCCACCACGGGAACAGGGGCGCTACTGTGCACCGTAGTACACCAACCCAACAAAACAAGGCAACACAAACAAGGGTTTACAGAAAACTACAGGCATACAAAATATTCACTCACATATTATAGAGGAATGCATCAGGGTGTAGAGGTAGGGGAATAAACATAAAAATAAAGAAGGATAGGTAATTGCCACACATACAATCCAAATAACAGTCACATATAACTCCTCCAACTCTCCTTCTCATATGAACTCCTCTCCCTCCCTTAGCCATGCACCAAATGCTTGCTCTAACAATGATTTGTAACAAAGCCCAGATTATATGGGGGGGAGTGGCTAACCAATCACAGCTGTGAGCACAGGGATTTCCAACATTGCCGATTAACGCCTGTTCTGTCAGCAGAAATAAACACATTTAAAATGAAGGAGAAGTGCTTCTTGTCAGCACCATAGTAGCAGCAATTAGATGCTGCAGTCTTCTGGCTTCACACTTTTGCAGTAACCAATTGTCAACTGTATTAAAAGTAAAAAAAGGAGTAAACTGTTGCATGGGGAAAAAGAAAAGGATCCCAGGTACAAAAGAATTGCATAGAGCTAAAAAAAACTATACTGTACATTATATGCAGTGGCGTAACTGCAAAGTTATGGGCCCCGGTGCAAACTTTCAAATGGGCCCCCCATGCCAAAATACACCATGTCTCCTCTCTGTACACCTCGTTCACGTGTGGCTCCTCTCCGTCCAAATCGTACACACACGGCTCCGCTCCGTACACCTCGTACACACACGGCTCCGCTCTGTACACCTCGTACACACCCGGCTCTGCTACGTACACCTCGTACACACGCAGCTCCTCTCCGTACACCTCGTACACACGCGGCTCCGCTCTGTACACCTCGTACACACCCGGCTCTGCTCCGTACACCACGTACACACGCGGCTCTACTCTATACACCTCGTACACACATGGCTCTGCTCGGTCCAAAATTGTACATACACGGCTCCGCTCCGTACACCTCGTACACACACGGCTCCGCTCTGTACACCTCGTACACACCCGGCTCTGCTCCGTACACCTCGTACACACGCCGCTCCGCTCCGTACACCTTGTACACACACGGCTCCGCTCCGTACACCTCGTACACACACGGCTCTGCTCTGTACACCACATACACACCCGGCTCTGCTCCGTACACCTCTTACACATGCGGCTCTGCTCTGTACACCTCATACACACATGGCTGTGCTCAGTCCAAAATTGTACATACACAGCTCTGCTACATCTACACTGTAAACCCCTCCTGACCCCGCACAGAAACTTTACCTCATCCAGCACCATGACAACCAGCACAGCAGAGTCCTGCAGACACAGGTTCCTGATCATGTGACCCCTTACTCCTCCCCTCTAACAATGATTTGTAAAAAAGCCCAGATTATATGGGGGGGAAGGAGTGGCTAACCAATCACAGCTGTGAGCACAGGGATTTCCAACATTGCCGATTAACGCCTGTTCTGTCAGCAGAAATAAACACATTTAAAATGAAGGAGAAGTGCTTCTTGTCAGCACCATAGTAGCAGCAATTAGATGCTGCAGTCTTCTGGCTTCACACTTTTGCAGTAACCAATTGTCAACTGTATTAAAAGTAAAAAAAGGAGTAAACTGTTGCATGGGGAAAAAGAAAAGGATCCCAGGTACAAAAGAATTGCATAGAGCTAAAAAAATTACACTGTACATTATATGCAGTGGCGTAACTGCAAAGTTATGGGCCCCGGTGCAAATTTTCAAATGGGCCCCCCATGCCAAAATACACCATGTCTCCTCTCTGTACACCTCGTACACGTGTGGCTCCTCTCCATCCAAATCGTACACACACGGCTCCGCTCCGTACACCTCATACACACACGGCTCCGCTCTGTACACCTCGTACACACCTGGCTCTGCTCCGTACACCTCGTACACACGCAGCTCCGCTCCGTACACCTCGTACACACGTGGCTCCGCTCCGTACACCTCGTACACACACGGCTCCGCTCTGTACACCTCGTACACACGCGGCTCTGCTCGGTCCAAAATTGTACATACACGGCTCCGCTCCGTACACCTCGTACACACCTGGCTCCGCTCCGTACACCTCGTACACACACGGCTCCGCTCTGTACACCTCGTACACACGCGGCTCTGCTCTGTACACCTCGTACACACATGGCTCTGCTCGGTCCAAAATTGTACATACACGGCTCCGCTCCGTACACCTCGTACACACACAGCTCCGCTGTGTACACCTCGTACACACCCGGCTCTGCTCCGTACACCTCGTACACACGCCGCTCCGCTCCGTACACCTTGTACACACGCGGCTCCGCTCCGTACACCTCGTACACACACGGCTCTGCTCTGTACACTACGTACACACCCGGCTCTGCTCCGTACACCTCTTACACACGCGGCTCTGCTCTGTACACCTCGTACACACATGCCTCTGCTCGGTCCAAAATTGTACATACACAGCTCTGCTACATCTACACTGTAAACCCCTCCTGACCCCGCACAGAAACTTTACCTCATCCAGCACCATGACAACCAGCACAGCAGAGTCCTGCAGACACAGGTTCCTGATCATGTGACCCCTTACTCCTCCCCTCCTGTGACCTCATCACAGGTCCTGTGCCACAGAAGAGAACACACAGCCTAGCAGCATTATTGCAGGCTGTAAGGGGCCGCCATGGGTCTATCTGGGAGGGCGAGGATGGGGGGGCATGGCGGCGCAGTGCAGGAAGAATAGACTCCCGGGCGGGACTCGGGGGGGTCAAAAACGGGATTGTCCCGCGAGAATCGGGACAGTTGAGATTGAAATATGGTCTGACCTGCCGGACCCCTGACTTCCCCAAGGCTCGGTCGCAGTGGTGACTGCTGCGACCGTGGTAGTTACGCCCCTGATTATATGTATACAGTATTTATTATATGATAGACCAAGGATCACAATAATGCCACAGTGGGAATGGATTCACATGATCACATATAAATAGTGCCAATAGTAAATAATAAAATAAATGTATGTGTTAGGCTACATTAGCATGAAATACCTGAATGGTAGCAGAGACAACAAGGATGAGAGAAAGAGTAAGAGAACCTAGCTGACCATTAGAGCATACACTCTACAGGTGAGAGAGACTTATCCAGTGATTCAAGTCATGGAAAACCACTCTTATTCAAACTGTGCTGGGAACTGCTGATCTGTAATTGTCCAGGTACAGACCACAAATGCAATAAGGATGATAATAAGCTAGATGTCTTAGCAGCAGGGCATGATGGGGAGGCCTGCAAAATGACATTAGTCCTCTAATGCTTCAGCAGTGTGGAAAATGGTGCTGAGCAAAAGTTTTTTTTGCAAATTGTCAATCATATCTCAAAATGTTTGAATTCATGAGCAGCTGTATATTTCAAGAAATTTTACTTAAGCTTGATCCTCCGTGAATCAATCCTATTATCTTTAGAGCAGGCAGCAAGATTGGCTGAATGTTGGCAGTGGATTATTCAGGATACTCTCCAAGTGTGTGACAACAGAGCTTCTTTATTCAGAAACAAACAGGAACAAAATGCTTAATAGATCAGGAATAAATCATTTGTGTGTTTCTATCTGTGCAGCATCTACAGCAGGCTGCTTCTTTCATACACAGACACAGAAAAAACAGGAAATACAGTCACATGCTCTCCCTGTGTGAGCCTCTGGGAGTTTTTTTTTAACTTTATTAACAGCATACAAATCTAGCAACTAAACACTCATAGACAGGAATGGAGTTGTTGCACCAAATATATTCCAACACTGGAGTTATGCAAAATCCAATAAGGGAGGATCAAGGAGGTTTAAGGAAAAGTTAATTATATAAATTAAAATATCAGAAGGCTTTTTTTTTTCTAAATATGCAGCTTCCATCAGATAACCAAGTTGAAAAGTGATCTTGTTGATAAATGCAGCAAAGTCCTTCAATCTAATTGAATGAGTTTTTATATGGAAAAGATTAAATAAATATGGGATTAAGCTATTATATAAAGATGCTAAGCTCAAGAAGGGATTAATAAATAGCTGTTTGAACCATTTGAGAGTTTAGAGGAACGAGAAAGTGGTGCATTATGTTATTTTCTGTTATTTTCCTTTATAATAAGACGTGTTGCTTCCCTAATTAGGTAAGATAATCAAATTTAGAGTACAACTAAAGGAATTCAATATAGGGCTGGAAGATTGGAGGGCAATTAAAAAGCTACTGGGGAAAAGCCAACGATTGACCTGAGCATGATCAATGCTTATAACCAAGAACAAAGCTGCAAGGACTAGGGATGAGCAGACTCATATATGTCGAGGTTCAGCCAGACTTTGTTTAAAGTGCCGAACATGACCCCGGACCCCATAGCCCATACCCCATAAAATTCAATAGGGACCCAAACTTTAGTGCTGTAAAATGGCTGTAAAATGGTCAAAATAAGGTCTAGGGGCTGCAAAAGGAAGCAAAATGTGGGTAAGGGCAGGACAATTACCCTGCAAGCAAACATGGAAAGTGAAATGAATTAAAGGAGTTCTTTCACAATAGAAATCATGATAAAATAGAAAGTAAATGAATAACAAACATTTCAACAATGCCCCCACAGAGACTGAGGCTTGCTACCCCCATTCCATTTAAAAATTTCACCCAGAAAGCATGGGGCAGAGTATCTCCACGAATGCAGCTTACAAATATCACCCACAGAGCAAGGAGCAGAGCACCCCCACATACGCTGATAAAAAATTTCACCAACAGAGCATTTCCCCCATAGCTCTAAAATTTGAGCCCAAGTAGCGTACATTACAGCAGCAGCAGATGAAAAGCTGGTAGTATGATATTGGATTGAGCTTGTGGTCTGCCTTGAGGCTTACTACCAGTGGTCCAGTTAAAAATTTCTCCCACCGAACATGGAGCAGAGAACCCCACATAAGCAGCTTACAAATTTCCTACACATACCATGGGACCCAATACCCCAACAAAAGCAGCTTACAAATTTCACCCACAGAGCATGGGTCAGAGTACCCCCACAGGTGAGGATTAAAAGTTTCACCTACAGAGCATTTTTTCACTTGTCCCCCACAGTAGCGTACATTACAGCAGCCACCGATAAAAAGCTGGTAGTATGATATTGGATCGAACAGGCAGTCTGCTGCGAGACTTGCTAACAGCAGTCCAGTTAAGATTTTCACTCACAGAGCATGACACAGAGTACCATTACAGAAGCAGCTTACAAAGTTCACCCACAGTGCATGAGGCACATTACGCCCACAAAAGCAGCTTACAAATTTCACTAACAGAGCATGGGGTAGAGTACCCCCACAGAAGCTGATTAAAAATTTCGCCCACAGACCATGGGGTAGAGTACCCCCTGAGAAACAGGTTACAAATTTCACCAACAGAGCATGGGGCACAGTATCCCCAGAGAAGCAGCTTACAAATTTCACCCACAGAGCATATTTCCACAGTTCACCAAAGAGCCAAACTGTTACCTTCAGTAGCATGCAGTAGAGCAGCCATTGATAAAAAAGCTTGTACTTTGTTTCTGGGTCAAGGTAGTGTTCCACCGCAAGGCTTGCTACCAGCAGTCCCAGGCACTTTGCTTTGGGATGTCTCCCTAAGGGTTTCACTATATCTGAATGTGTTAATAAGTGAAGAGGACTTTGCAAGTACAAGCTGGTGTGGCTCTCTCATTCTGAAGACCAAAAGAATCGGCACCGTGGTGAGTGAATCAGAAGTGACTATGTAAATCTACCTCCCAAAAACACTGCGCTCCATAGACACCCAGGGACCAAAAGGGCCTGGATATCGAGTGTACTATATTTTTTCATGACTACCACCCTGGGACCGGTTACATTTGGTGTAGTCAGCAGGATATGGGTCCCTCACATGGAGAAAGCGGGGGGGGGGGGGAAATGGCCATGGTGCAATTGAAGAAGCGCCTAAAAATGAAAAACTTGAAATGGTACAGCACATACATTCCAAAATGGTGGACAGTGATGTAGACATGACAGTATCTGAAATTGAACAAAATAAGATAGTGGTAAACAGAATGGATCTCAAGATAGAGGCAACTTGTGGTCTGAGGTGGAGAATTCTGGCCCATCATGGGAGTAGACAGTGCCCAAGGGAGTGAAAAGGTGCTCTGCCAGTTGGAGTTTTGACCCAGAATAGATAATGTGCAGGTCTTAAGGTGACCAGATGAGGAGGCGGTGAAGGAAGAGAAGCAAAAGGAGCAGGCATCCTGGACAGAGAAATGTTCAGCAATCCTCGGTGGTGGTAAGACATGGGCTAGAACGCCTTCCACCTCTGTCAAAGGCTCCTCTACATTTACCCAGTGGGCAATTGAGGAGACGTAACGTCCCTGGCCGTGCTTACTAGTCCACGTAATTGGTGCTTATTTGGACCTTGCCAATGATGGTGTTGCATAATGCACATCTTATTTTCGCATAAAATGCGTATGTAAGGCAGGTGTAAGAAGATGAGTCGAGATGGAGTCAGCAGTGCGCGGTGCCCTTTAAGGCTGGAACTATCAGGACTAGAGTTGAGCGACTTTTGGTTTTTTAGGGTCGCGTTTCGTTTCGTGAAACCCAACTTTTCCAAAAGTCGGGTCGAGCAAGATCGTCCGATTATAGGGAAAAGTCGGGGTCGTCCCGAAACACGAAACCCAATGTAAGTCAATGGGGAATAAAAGTCGGCAGTGAGAGGAGGACAGGAAACACACCAACAGTGCCCATTTGAATGCCAAAAGCATCAATTCTTCTTACTTAAGCTTGTCAACCTTAATTAACTTCATAATACAAGTTACGCACTGAAAAAATGGGGGTTATTTGGCTACAGACTGTGGGGGGGGAGGGCTGGCTCCAGATTTTCATGTGCCCTGGGCGAAAGAGCGCCCCTTTAACACATACCACAACTCATCATGCTCCGATACGGCAGAGAAATAGCGGTATAGTACAATGAAAAATACCTCACTTTTTACATCTCATGACGAGGCCCATCTATTTCTCCATACAGAATCATTGGTCCCATATAATGTTTGAAACAGTATATGATGAGCTCCACATAATGCTACAGTATATGTTGGTCCCCATGGATGAAGCTCCACTGTCTTATGGGCCCAAATAATGCTCCAAACATAATGGGCCCCATTTCTAATGCTCTAGTGTATAATGGGCCCTGTAAATGCTGCTCCAGTGTCTGATGTCCACCTTTGGAATGTTCCAGTGTATGGTGGGCCCCATCTATCATTCTCCAGAGTATAGTGCTCCCCAAAAATTGCTGTCCCAACGTTGAAAACAATCAAATAAGTCTCCTCGCTAGGGAATCCCTGTACTTGTCTGGACTCCTCGTCGTTCCCATCTTCCATCTCACTGCACAGTATTTCAACTTTGCAAGTGCTGTGATCCTGGGCAAGCAGGGGGGGCCCACTCGTTGGCGACGGCACTGGCACAGGGCCCCTGATAGTACGGTGGTGTGTCTGATAGCGGGTGGGCCGAACCTGCACTTTCATCTGCAGCTTCCTCTTTGTCACCGTGTAAGATGGAACTGTATATGGGAAGGGTAACCTGAGTTTCATCAGGGTCAGATTCAGGTTGTGTAGCGTGCGAGGGGAATGTAGTGGTCTGGGTCAATGTACCAGCAGATTCATCGAGCAGTGGCTGGGCATCAGTGCACTTGTGTCGCCCCCAGGAGTACGGTCGCCACAGTGGCATTACCTTCTTCCTAGGGAGTGTGATGTCATGCTTGGGAGCAACGAAGGATCTCTCTAGCAGGTTAACTGATTGGGCGGCGTTATTCCCACGAGTCATGACCCTCCAAACAGCGTTCATGAAGGCAAAGTGTTTGTTTTACGTGGGCAGTATGGTTGCAAAGCTGAACCTTAAAGGAATGTCCAGAAGGGCACCACCAGGAGTAGAGCCTACGGTTAAATTCGACTCCACCTGGGAAACCTCAACCATGCCAGCTACAGAACAGATGCACACATTGCAAGCTTAATTCCGTTAACGAACGAGACTCCATCATGCCCCGCGGTCCGAGTCCGGCTTACTAGAGGGACACGTGAGGCTCTGGCACATGAGATTGGCCAATAACTGGTGTGTCATGCCCTTACATGTCCGTGGCTGCATGTGTGCTACACTGAAAAGGCCAGTGTTTGTCGCTTACAGGTGCAGATAACCCGCTGAACAACGTTAGTGATGGGGATCACTGATTACAATTATTACCCGCGAACAATGATTTCTCAGTAAGTGCAGGTCAACCGCAGTTCCGGAATTAGGCCTAACCGTCATTCCTGAAAAAATGAAAAACTTACATGTGCAAACCACAGGTGCTGTAGCTTGCTTAACAGCTCGCCAGCCGTTCTCACGCCCAGTATGGATTACACGTGATTGCACAAAGGTGAGAAAGGGTACCGTATCCCCAGATAACATGTATGGATAGCGTACACATTCAAAATATATGTCTATACATCAGGAGGCAGGCTCAGACGGTGTTAGGCCCAGTATGGATTGCACGTGATTGCACAAAGGTTAGAAAGGGTACCGTATCCCCAGATAACATGTATGGATAGCGTACACATTCAAAATATATGTCTCAGGAGGCAGGCTCAGACGGTGTTAGGCCCAGTATGGATTGCACGTGATTGCACAAAGGTTAGAAAGGGTACCGTATCCCCGGATAACATGTATGGATAGCGTACACATTCAAAATATATGTCTCAGGAGGCAGGCTCAGACGGTGTTAGGCCCAGTATAGATTGCACGTGATTGCACAAAGGTTAGAAAGGGTACCGTATCCCCAGATAACATGTATGGATAGCGTACACATTCAAAATATATGTCTCTGGAGGCAGGCTCAGATGGTGTTAGGCCCAGTATGGATTGCACGTGATTGCACAAAGGTTAGAAAGGGTACCGTATCCCCAGATAACATGTATGGATAGCGTACACATTCAAAATATATGTCTCAGGAGGCAGGCTCAGACGGTGTTAGGCCCAGTATGGATTGCACGTGATTGCACAAAGGTTAGAAAGGGTACCGTATCCCCGGATAACATGTATGGATAGCGTACACATTCAAAATATATGTCTCAGGAGGCAGGCTCAGACGGTGTTAGGTCCAGTATGGATTGCACGTGATTGCACAAAGGTTAGAAAGGGTACCATATCCCCGGATAACATGTATGGATAGCGTACACATTCAAAATATATTTCTCAGGAGGCAGGCTCAGACGGTGTTAGGCCCAGTATGGATTGCACGTGATTGCACAAAGGTTAGAAAGGGTACTGTATCCCCAGATAACATGTATGGATAGCGTACACATTCAAAATATATGTCTCAGGAGGCAGGCTCAGACGGTGTTAGGCCCAGTATGGATTGCACGTGATTGCACAAAGGTTAGAAAGGGTACCGTATCCCCGGATAACATGTATGGATAGCGTACACATTCAAAATATATGTCTCAGGAGGCAGGCTCAGACGGTGTTAGACCCAGTATGGATTGCACGTGATTGCACAAAGGTTAGAAAGGGTACCGTTTCCCCGGATAACTTGTATGGATAGCGTTCACATTCAAAATATATGTCTATACATCAGGAGGCAGGCTCAGACGGTGTCAGGCACAGTATGGATTTGACGGCCCAGATTACACAGCGGAGGAGCAGGGAGAGGTAAAGATTGCAAATGCTGGGGCCCTGCCCAAGCAAGGGGGGCCCACTCGTGGGCGTCGGTACTGGCACTGGGCCCCTCATAGTACAGCGGTGTGTCTGACGGCGGGTGTGCACCACCACCGTCAGAGACACTTGATTGCACTATGAGGGACCCTGTGCCAGTGCCCGCGCCCAAGAGTCGGCCTACCCACCTGTCCAGGGCAACGGCACTCGCACGGTGTCGTGCGCTAGGTGGTGACCCCGGCCATGGGGGGGAGGCAGCACAGTTAGGGAGTTTTAGAAAGTGGCATATGTTGATGTTGGACATTCAGCTGATGCAAAAGGCGAAATAGGTGAAGTACCAGGAAGAGGTGGACCAAAGCAAGCCATTTTTCTGTCACCCTATGTGTCATCAGGGGAAGGTGGGACAAAATCCTTGGAAACCCATGCGTGGTTCATTTTAATGAAGGTTAGATCATCCACATTTTGGGTTGACAGACGGGTCCTTTTTTCTGTCAGGATTGATCCATCTGCACTGAAAACTCTTTCCGATAGCACACTTGCAGCTGAGCAAGCGAGCTCCTGTAAGGCATATTGGGCCAATTCAGGCCAGGTGTCCAGTTTAGCGGCCCAATAGTCAAAGGGGAATGACCTGTGTGGGAGAACATCGATATGGGAGGAAAAGTAGTTTGTAACCATAGTTGACAACTGCTGTCTCCTGTCACTTTCCATCGATGCAGTATTACCAGTTGTGTGAGCGGTATTTGAAAAATCAGTCCACAACATTGTCATGAAACCCCTGTCTCCAACGCCACTTCTGCTGTGTGCACCACGAACACCTCTGCCAAGCTGCCCCCGGCGCGTACGGCTTGTGTGAGAACCATCACCGCTGCTGTGTGCTGGGAATGCCTCAAGCAACCGATTTACCAGAATTGCTTGTTTATTAGCCAATATTAGGTCAAGGTTCTCCTGTGGCATGATGTTTTGTAATTTGCCTTTATAGCGTGGATCCAGGATGCTGGCCAACCAGTAGTCGTCATCGTTCATCATTTTGGCAATGCGGGGGTCCCTTTTTAGGATCCGCAAGACATAATCTGACATGTGGGCCAATGTTCCCGGTGTCAATGATGCACTGTGAGTGCTGGGTGGAGGAGCACTTTCTGGCAAATCCACATCCCTCCAGTCACGCACAAACCCTGTACCAGACCTTGCCACGCCAACATTTTCACTTGCCCCACGAGATGCATCCTCCTCCCCTAAGTAATCATCCCCATCATCATCCTCCTCCTCCTCTTCTTCCTCCACCTCATCCAGGAGAGGTCCCTGAGCAGACAATGGCTGAATGTCATCAAGGATTCCCTCCTCCTCTTCCTCCTCATCAACATTGGCTGCAGACGCCTGCTCCTTAAGGTGCGTCAAAGTTTGCATGAGCAGATGCTTAAGTGGGATGCTCATGCTTAGGATGGCGTCGTCTGCGCTTACCAGCCGTGTGCATTCCTCAAAACACTGAAGGACTTTACAAAGGTCTTTCAGCTTCGACCACTGCACACCTGTCAACTCCATGTCTGCTCTCAAAGTGCCTGGCCGTGTATCCTCCCACAAATGCATTATGGCCTGCCTCTGCTCGCACAGCCGCTCCACCATGTGCAGGGTGGAGTTCCACCTTGTTGCAATGTCGATAATGAGGCGGTGGTTGGGAAGGTGGAGCAATCGCTGCAGCTTCTGCATACGAACGGAGTGTACAGGCGACCGGCGGATGTGCACGCACAGTCTTTGCACCTTCTGGAGCAGGGCTGTTAACTCCGGATAATTTTTGAGGAAGCACTGCACCACCAGGTTCAAGGTGTGAGCCAAGCAAGGTATGTGGCTGAGTTTTGAATGGGCTATGGCTGCCACAAAATTACGGCCGTTATCACTAACTACCTTGCCTGCCTCAAGATGTACACTGCCCAGCCATGACTCAGTTTGTTGCTTCAAGTACTCGGCCAGCACCTCGGCGGTGTGTCTGTCGCCCAAACACATCATCTGCAACACAGCCTGCTGACGCTTTCCACTAGCTGCTCGATAGGGGGACACATCGTGTGCAACAGTGGCAGCTGCAGATGGAGTGCTCGTACGACTGCGCTCTGTGGACGAGCTTTCGCTTCTGGAGGAGGAGGAGGGTCGAACGCCTACAGCCAACTGTTTCCTATACCGTGGGCTAGGCAGCACTGTCCCACCACCGCTGTCCCCTGTGGACCCTGCATCCACCACATTAACCCAGTGCGCAGTGATGGACACGTAACGGCCCTGGCCATGCCGACTGGACCATGCATCAGTTGTGAGGTGCACCTTTTCGCTCACTGATTGCTTGAGTGCATGGACAATGCAGTCTTTCACATGATGGTGGATGGCTGGGATGGCTTTGCGAGAGAAGAAGTGGCGACTGGGTAGGTCATAGCGTGGTACTGCATAGGCCATGAGTTCGCGGAAAGCTGTGCTTTCCACCAACCGAAAGGGCATCATCTCAAACGAGATTAGTTTGGCAATGTGGGCGTTCAAACCCAGTGTACGCGGATGAGAGACTGAGTACTTTCTTGACCTACTCATAGTGTCTGGGAGGGTGAGCTGGACTTGAGAGCTGCATATGGTGGAAGTAGCGGTGGACAGGGCGGACTGAGAGAGGGTTGATGATGGTGATGGAGTTGGTGTTCTTTCTGATGGCCTAGAATCAGTCTTTCGTTGATATAACAGTGGGATTCCCTGACTGCTGTGGTCTTGCAACGACACCTCAACATTTGCTGCTGTGCTAACCGGTGGGCTTACAGTGGGGGAATCAATGTAGCGTTGCTGACTACCTTCGTTGTGATCAGTTGCACATGTGGCACTTGAGGTTTGGTGTTGTGTCCATGCTTGCAAGTGCATGCTGGTTAAATGTGTAAGCATGCAACTGGTATTCAAATTTTTCAGATTTTTCCCTCGGCTAAAGGTCTTTGCGCACTTCTTACAGATAACCTTGGCCTGATCATGAGGATTTTGTTCAAAAAAGTGCCACACTGCACTCTTCCTACTTTGGCAGACATTTTGCGGCCTAGCACGCTGTGATCTTTTGACCCTCTGGACAAGCTGTCCAGCAACTCTTTTGATGTTTGGAACCTGTCTTTGGAGTGCTCCGGGCCTGCCAGATAACAGCTGTTGCGATGTCGATGTCTGCTGTGGATGCTCCTCATCTGAGCTATTGGAAGCAGCACCCTCTTCCCCCAATGGATGCCAATCTGGGTCAACAACTGGGTCATCCATCACCTCCTCTTCTATGTCATGTGCACCTTCCTCTGTGTCACCGTGTATGGTGGTATAGTGTGCGGGAAGGGGCACCTGAGTCTCATCAGGGTCAGAATCTGGCTCTGTACACTGCGAGGACAATGTAGTGCTCTGAGTGAATGTACCAGCAGAATCATCCATCAGCGGCTGTGCATCAGTGCACTCCATGTCAGATTCATGTTGGCCTGGGTAATTCACTATTTCACTTGATAATCCAGGCATGGTATGTGAAAACAGCTCCATGGAGTAATCAGTAGTATGGCCTGCGTCATCCTTCAATCTTGGTTGGGGTGAAGGACACAAGGAAAGGTGTGGTTCATGAACATGAGCCTCCAATGACGACTCAGTGCTTTTACTTTTTACAACTGAAGAAGAGGAGGCGATAGAGCTGGAGGCTGAGTCAGCAATGTAAGACAAAACTTTTTCCTGATGCTCTGGCTTTAAAAGCGGTTTGCCAACTCCTAGAAAACTAAGCGTTCGAGGCCTTATGTAGCCAGACGATGACGCAGGGTCAGCACCTCCTGCATTCGGTCCTATTTTGCTCTTGCCACTACCATCAGATCCACCACCAACACCATCATTACCAGCTGCCAACCCCCGCCCAATTCCACGGCCTCTTCCACCAGCCTTCCTCATTTTTGGTAGAAATGTAGACAAAATCCAACAAACTATATAGTAATGTAAAACAAGGTACAAGGTGTCTATAGGACAGGGGAGATTTTGAATTTCTGCAGACACTTGTGGACACTGGACACTTTTGAATTAGGTGAGGCCCACTGATATCTGAGCGCTATGTGACAGGCTCGATGGCACAGCTGTGACCAAAGTGACTAGAGGATAAGGGAGATTTTGAATCTCTGCACACACTTTTGGACACTGGATGGACACTTTTGTATTGTGTGAGGCCCACTGATATCTGAGCGCTATGTGACAGGCTCGATGGCACAGCTGTGACCAAAGTGACTAGAGGATAAGGGAGATTTTGAATCTCTGCACACACTTTTGGACACTGGATGGACACTTTTGGATTGTGTGAGGCCCACTGATATCTGAGCGCTATGTGACAGGCTCGATGGCACAGCTGTGACCAAAGTGACTAGAGGATAAGGGAGATTTTGAATCTCTGCACACACTTTTGGACACTGGATGGACACTTTTGTATTGTGTGAGGCCCACTGATATCTGAGCGCTATGTGACAGGCTCGATGGCACAGCTGTGACCAAAGTGACTAGAGGATAAGGGAGATTTTGAATCTCTGCACACACTTTTGGACACTGGATGGACACTTTTGGATTGTGTGAGGCCCACTGATATCTGAGCGCTATGTGACAGGCTCGATGGCACAGCTGTGACCAAAGTGACTAGAGGATAAGGGAGATTTTGAATCTCTGCACACACTTTTGGACACTGGACACTTTTGGATTGTGTGAGGCCCACTGATATCTGAGCGCTATGTGACAGGCTCGATGGCACAGCTGTGACCAAAGTGACTAGAGGATAAGGGAGATTTTGAATCTCTGCACACACTTTTGGACACTGGATGGACACTTTTGGATTGTGTGAGGCCCACTGATATCTGAGCGCTATGTGACAGGCTCGATGGCACAGCTGTGACCAAAGTGACTAGAGGATAAGGGAGATTTTGAATCTCTGCACACACTTTTGGACACTGGATGGACACTTTTGGATTGTGTGAGGCCCACTGATATCTGAGCGCTATGTGACAGGCTCGATGGCACAGCTGTGACCAAAGTGACTAGAGGATAAGGGAGATTTTGAATCTCTGCACACACTTTTGGACACTGGACACTTTTGGATTGTGTGAGGCCCACTGATATCTGAGCGCTATGTGACAGGCTCGATGGCACAGCTGTGACCAAAGTGACTAGAGGATAAGGGAGATTTTGAATCTCTGCACACACTTTTGGACACTGGACACTTTTGGATTGTGTGAGGCCCAATGAATATCTGAGCGCTATGTGACAGGCTCGATGGCACAGCTGTGACCAAAGTGACTAGAGGATAAGGGAGATTTTGAATCTCTGCACACACTTTTGGACACTGGATGAACACTTTTGGATTGTGTGAGGCCCACTGATATCTGAGCGCTATGTGACAGGCTCGATGGCACAGCTGTGACCAAAGTGACTAGAGGATAAGGGAGATTTTGAATCTCTGCACACACTTTTGGACACTGGATGGACACTTTTGGATTGTGTGAGGCCCACTGATATCTGAGCGCTATGTGACAGGCTCGATGGCACAGCTGTGACCAAAGTGACTAGAGGATAAGGGAGATTTTGAATCTCTGCACACACTTTTGGACACTGGATGGACACTTTTGGATTGTGTGAGGCCCACTGATATCTGAGCGCTATGTGACAGGCTCGATGGCACAGCTGTGACCAAAGTGACTAGAGGATAAGGGAGATTTTGAATCTCTGCACACACTTTTGGACACTGGACACTTTTGGATTGTGTGAGGCCCACTGATATCTGAGCGCTATGTGACAGGCTCGATGGCACAGCTGTGACCAAAGTGACTAGAGGATAAGGGAGATTTTGAATCTCTGCACACACTTTTGGACACTGGACACTTTTGGATTGTGTGAGGCCCAATGAATATCTGAGCGCTATGTGACAGGCTCGATGGCACAGCTGTGACAAAAGTGACTAGAGGATAAGGGAGATTGGATTGCTTTTAAAAAAGCAGTTTGCGGAGCAGTGGGTAAACAGCAATGCAGGAATGTCAGGAAGCCTTAGAAGGCAGCCCAACAACCAACACCACTGATACACCATTATATAGCCTCCCCTTGCACTGCACACACAGTGACTGGTGTGTTGTGCAGGCCAAATTGCTAGCAGCAATAGCAGTTTTTTTTTCTTCTCAGCAGGACAAAAAAAAAAATTTGGATTGCTTTTAAAAAAACAGTTTGCGGAGCAGTGGGTAAACAGCAATGCAGGAATGTCAGGAAGCCTTAGAAGGCAGCCCAACAACCAACACCACTGATACACCACTATATAGCCTCCCCTTGCACTGCACACACAGTGACTGGTGTGTTGTGCAGGCCAAATTGCTAGCAGCAATAGCAGTTTTTTTTTCTTCTCAGCAGGACAAAAAAAAAAATTTGGATTGCTTTTAAAAAAACAGTTTGCGGAGCAGTGGGTAAACAGCAATGCAGGAATGTGAGGAAGCCTTAGAAGGCAGCCCAACAACCAACACCACTGATACACCACTATATAGCCTCCCCTTGCACTGCACACACAGTGACTGGTGTGTTGTGCAGGCCAAATCGCTAGTAGCAGAAGCGTTTTTTTTGTCTTCTTCCCTGCCTAACGCTCTCCCTACAGAATCAGCAGAAACCTCTCCCTATACTAAGATCGGCAGAAGTAAGATGGCGGTCGGCGTGCACGCCCTTTTATACCCCCTGTGATGCCCACCAAAGCAAGCCAATCACTTGCATGCCCTTCTGAAAGATGGTGGTGACCCGTGCCTATGTCATCACGTTGCCCACAGTGTCCGTGGATCCTGATTGGCTGAAAAAGAGCGCAAAACAAACTTTTGAAACGCGACTTTGGCGCGTAAGTCGCCGACCTCGTGGCCGACCTCATCCTAGGGTCGAGTTTCATTTCATGAAACCCGACTTTGCCAAAAGTCGGCGACTTTTGAATTTTTTCGACCCGTTTCGCTCAACTCTAATCAGTACTGTCACCACTGTTGGAAAGGGAGGTTTCCTCAGAAAGGGAGAGACCTTTCTGCCAGTCAGCAGGGGGCGCGGGTTATATAAGGAGACCTGAGTGCGGGAATGGGTCAGACTTGGCGGGAAGGCGACAGGAGACGGTTGACTCCCTCTCTGCTGCTCGTGCTGACGACTCCACTTTTCCCATACCTCAGTGTGCTGACCTTAAGACTTCTCATGACGCTATTAAGTTACTGTCTGTTCCTGCACTGTTGGATACCCCTGTTTTACCTGAGACACCGGACAAACTGCTTAGAAACTACTCCATAAGACCCTGTGTGACGCGACCAGCAGGCCCCACCGCTGTACTAATACACACTAAGGAAAAACACAAACAGGGAAACACCACTTAGCTTTACTCTGTTGCTCTTGCTCCTGGCAACAGAGTCCACCACCAGAATGCAGCTCTCCTCCTGAATCGCTGCCACCAAGCTCTGTCAGAGCTCCAAGGAAATCCCCTATGACTCCTTCCACACCAAGGCTAAGACAGTGCTGCAAGGAACGCTCTCCAGCTCCTTCCTCCACCAAGGATGGTTGAAATGAACACTATCACCAACACTGATTGCAACACCTGTGACTCTCTTATAGCAGAGCCAGCAATCACACCTGCATTATAATCATGTGCACTTAACCCTCCGTCAGGAACAATATTCGCACTAACTCGTAATGGAACAATGTGCCTGTCAAGCGCAGGCTAGAAAAATGCCTAGAATATCTAATTTTCTCAATTTCAGTGATCTAAAAGTGATCAGAGACCTTCATAGGGATGTAATAAAAGAGACTACACATTATCAGGTGCAAAACAAACCCATTTACTCAACATAAAAGTAATAACTTTGATATGAACAAATTTCAAAACTCCTGAGATGTACACTTTCATTTGTAAGAAAATCTGCCTTATTTATATGAAATATCCACAAACCTTTCTCTATCCATTCATAAAACAAGCTAAATAAACAATAGTAATGACTAAAAACATTACATACCAACCTTATAAAGTGTGATGTGTTCGGGACCAATGAGCCTGTGAAGCCAGCACAGCTATATCTTCCTTCCTGAAGCTTTGCAGACCAACTGTGGTATCAGGTTTCACACAGCAGCTAGAGCCAGGAGACTATCTAGAGGGAGGGGGTTTCCTGAATTTCTGGTGAGAAGGGAGAAATGAAGAGCTGCGCCTGTCAGATCCATTGTTCCTGACGGAGGGTTAAATAAAGAAACAAGAGTGAAATGACGCTCACCACCACCGGGGCAAACTTAGAACAAATGACAGCACTGTGCAATAAACTAATGGCCACCAGGGGCAAAAACCAAAAATAAGGACAGCTTAAGAAAAAAAAAGGTTACCTGTGCTTTTTATATGTCCTTATCTAGCATGGATCATGACAGTACCCTCCCCTTAATGAGGGGCCTCTGGACCCTCAAGACCGCTCCTCATCAGGGTACCACCTACAGCGGGGACGCTCTGACCCAGAGTTCACCCCAGCAACTACCTGCACATCAGGTTGATGACAAACGAGCCCGCTGGTATTGGCAACGTTTCTGGAGCCACCACACATCTCCGAAGCGCTGACCTGGGGAACGGGTTGTGTATTTGTATGTTTGGTATGAGCTGGTAGCGCTCCACAACACACTTCCACTGGGTGTTTTTTGGTGGCCACCCATACACGCTCGTTCACACACAGGACCTGAACGTTTATTGCCACTCGTTCGTTTGTTACCATTTGGAGAACTCTTTCTGGGATTGACAACAGAGGCGTCCCCCTGTGTCACCACACTCACACCCCCGCACTTCACCAAGGGGCACACCACCCTCCAACCCCTTCCACTACGAGGTCTGCACCTCCCAGGGTTGGCCAATGGCGAGGGTTGAGACTTGCCCCTACTCTCCTGCAGCACATCTGCTGCTCTCACCAGAGAGGAAGGGGTCCGTTGAAGAGAGATGGCAGAGACAGTAGTTCCTAGGCAGCAGCCCTCACACGAGTGCCCTCAGCTGACCACTTCCCTCGCCCGCCAATCTATTATCGGGTTGTGTCTTTTCAGCCAAGGGAGGCCTAAAACAATAGGTACTGGCATTCCCTCCAAGACGTAGCATGACAAGGACTCCTCATGATGTCCTATACGCAGACGGATATTCTCTACGACTTGGGTCAAGCTCCCCTGGCTCAGTGGAACAGAGTTTATGGCCTGGATGCTAGCGTCCTACACCTCAGACCATGAGTCTGGACAAAGCGAGCATCCACCAGACTGACTCCTGCTCCACTGTCCACAAGCACCGGTATCACCTCCGGTACCCCGCCAGCCAAGACCTCTGCTGACATGGTACCTTGGGAGGGCAAAATGGAGGAAATGTATACTCCCTGGTCGCCTCCCTCCAAGCGACCAGGGGAATGCGGCTTCTCAGATGGCACAGATAATTTGGCGCACAATGGGCAAGCCTTCAGGACATGACCAGTCTGCCCACAGTACAAACATGCTGACACCACCCCCCAAACAGTAGGTAGCTCCGAATACAAACTAGCTCCTCCTACTTGCATTGGTTCGTCTGGAGACTTGGCATGAACTGGGCAGGCTCTCATAAAATGGCCGGGCTTCCCACAGTAAAAGCATACCCCCCACCAGGACAAGCCGCAGGCACCCCCTTTTTTGTATCAAGAACACCTGGCTGTCTGGGTTCCTCCGTCCGCACTGGTGGGTCCTCCTCCCTAGCGAGGACATCAGGGGGCACTTTTTGTATATGTCTCTCCCTAAGGCGTCTATCCACCTGAATGGCAACATGGCGACCTCCAGCGACCTGGGGGCGGCGTACTGCACCAGAGTATCCTGCAACTTTGGAGACAAACCCTGCACAAATTGACTCCTAAGTGCAGGGTCATTCCACTGAGTGTTAGTGGTCCATCTCCTAAACTCTGAGTAGTAGTCCTCAGCAACCCGGGCTCCCTGTTTACACCTACAGATTCGGGATTCCGCCAGGCCTACGCCATCAGGATCCCCATACACAAGCGCCAAAGCCACAAAAAACTCATCCACGGACTCTAATGATGGAGAATCGTCCGGTAGGGAGAAGGCCCAGGATTGGGGATCCCCTTTTTGAACGGACATAATGATTCCCACCCGTTGCTCTTCACTGCCTGATGAACGAGGGCGCAGCCTGAAATACAATTTACAGGCTTGTTGAAACACCAAGAATTGATCTCTCCCTCCAGAAAATCTGTCAGGGAGGCATATCTTGGGTTCTGGCTGAGCCTGTCTCTGAAGCAAGCCCCCAAAGCCCACTAACTCACCGCACAGCCCCATAATCTCCTCAGTAAAGGTCTGCAGCATTTGGGCAAAGGTCTGAACTGGGTCCATGGCTCAGCAGAAAAAAAAAGTTATTGGTTGGTGATAATGTCACGATGACCCTTCCTGTGTGATGCGACCAGCAGGCCGGTAACTAAAACAACAAGACGCGGTACGTGATACTGTCCTGTGTGACACGGCCCACAGGCCGGTAATTAAAACAACAAGACACGGGGAAAGGGGAAACAGTTACAACGGTGGGTCCTGCGATAGGGAAAGGGGATGTGGAGACCTCCTGCACTCCCCTGAGTCAGTGTCCCTAACGCTCCTAACGTTCCCTATGCCGGTTCCGCACCAGGCGCCGATCAGGAATCTGTCGCCCTAGCACACCCTACACCTATCCCTTGCTAGGGAGCTGGGTGGCGCAGGCACTGGCCCCACCGCTGTACTAATACACACTAAGGAAAAACACAAACAGGGAAACACCACTTAGCTTTACTCTGTTGCTCTTGCTCCTGGCAACAGAGTCCACCACCAGAATGCAGCTCTCCTTCTGAATCGCCGCCACCGAGCTCTGTCAGAGCTACAAGGAAATCCCCTATGACTCCTTCCACACCAGGGCTAAGACACTGCTGCAAGGAACGCTCTCCAGCTCCTTCCTCCACCAAGGATGGTTGAAATGAACACTATCACCAATACTGATTGCAACACCTGTGACTCTTATAGCAGAACCAGCAATCACACCTGCATTATAATCATGTGCACTTAACTAAAGAAACAAGAGTGCAATGACGCTCACCACCACCGGGGGGCAAACTTAGAACAAACGACAGCACAGTGCAATAAACCTAATGGCCACCGGGGGCAAAAACCAAACATAAGCACAGCTTAAGAAAAAAAAAGGTTACCTGTGCTTTTTATATGTCCTGATCCAGCATGGATCATTTCAACCGAGGGCTTTTGCGGCCTGTACACGTGCTCACGACCCGTGTCCAGTGCCATTTCTGAGGAATCCACATAAAGGACTGTTTCCACGTTTTGATGCACCCAAGTCAAGCAGAACTGAATCCATCAGTGCTGTCGGGCGGCAGTGCTACTCGTATCTCCACAACAGGGCCAGAGATTTTGTACATCAGTTAAGACGCCGCCGAGAGATTTTCCAGCCTTTCCCCTGCCAGAACTGCAACCAATAAGTTGTCTTGTTTTGTATATTCTTTTTCTGATTTTCTTTTCTTTCCTAGGGTGAAGTACTACTTGTTATTGCATGTTCAGCAAACCCTTGTTAACCCCTTCTCTGTCTCCGGTTACTCACTGCATCCCCAAGAACTGTTTATTTCTTACACTCGGATGGCACACCTGGAAAACTAGTGGCAGCTGAGAACAGCATACTGTGGGATAGCCACCGCCACCTGTTTTTTAAAACTATCCATCTGTACAAGCTAGAATGGCAGCTTTTTGAAGCCCAGTAATTTAGAAATGCTGTCATTCAGGACCATGGCGCGAGTGTGCCTAGAAGTTTATGCCTTCTTTCTCTTTATGGTATGAAAAGTTGAACACTTATCTCTAGGGATGGAAAGCTGAACACTTCCTTTGGGTGATGTGAAGATGGTCTGTGACACTGATGGTGGTGTTGGTGCTGTCACTTCCTTTCTTTGGGGGGAGGCAGGTAGCCCTGTTGATTGTGAGTGGAAGAAAGAGGCTGAGACCACTGTAGAAAAGGGAGCAGGAAGCTCAGCTCTGTCATGATTATTAACCAGTGCACCACACTGCACCTCTAGCTTTGAATCCAGATGTCTCGCCAAGTGTGTGGTGCTCAGGTTCCGAAGATTCATGCCTTGCTTCAGGCTCTGATGGCACAGTGTGCAAACCACTCTTCGCTTGTAGTCAGGACATTCACTGAAGAAATAGAATGAATAATGTGAACTGGTGCACTGCTAATACCTCAATGAATATAGGGCGGAGGTGCAAACCAGTGGTCAATACATGAATTCACAACAAAAAAGAAAAAAAGCAGACGACTGATAGGAATGCACACTGCCAGTATATCATAGAAAGAGATGACTTTATTGATAACAAATGATTAAAAACATTAAAAAAAAACACACAGTGAAAACCGCATAGGTCCTGTGCACACCATAAGAATTATAAAGATAGTACAAATAACAGCTCCATAAGAAAAAGCCAAGTACGAATCAAATACAATCATATAAATGGCAATTCATTTAACTATGCAGGAGATTTCAAACAGACATAAATGGTCACTAGATAAAGAGCTGCATAATAAACCCCCCATGGAAAAGCAGACCACTATTCCATCAAACAGCTACA
The DNA here is from genome assembly GCF_039654945.1 of Dendrobates tinctorius. Taxonomy (NCBI): domain Eukaryota; kingdom Metazoa; phylum Chordata; class Amphibia; order Anura; family Dendrobatidae; genus Dendrobates; species Dendrobates tinctorius. The sequence continues at coordinate 104,812,087 of NW_027361690.1, read as the reverse complement.
GGCATAAATCGGCCTGGGGAAAGGAATACACACCATAGCATGCTGAAATGAGTATGCCAATGAAGCCAATGCAACGGCCAAATATATCAATCTGTAAGAGTGCAAAAGGACATACAAATGGCCAAAAAAAAAAAATGCTAAGATGAAAGCATCCACACAAAAAGAAGGCACAAGACATAAGGGTGGCGGTCCCTTGAACTTTCAGAAAAAGTCCGTTATATACATGCCAAAAACGGAGCCATGGGAGACCAGTTGGTGAGCACACAGCTTCGTCAGGGGAAGTGGGTGTTGTTGAGTATGTAATGGCTGTGTGGATAACAACACCCACTTCTCCTGATGAAGCCGTCCTTGTAACGGCGACACGAGTTGGGTTCCCGCCAATGAATCAATAAAGTCATCTCTTTTTATGATATACGGGCAGTGTGCATTCCTATCAGTAGTCTGATTTTTTTCTTTTTTGTTTTAAATTCACTGAAGAAACGCCACTACAGGGAGCTCATTTGAGCTGCTTTGATGTGCTGATTTAAGTGGCTAGGAGCCGCCGGACTTACTGGCTAGGGGCTGCCATCTTTGCCTTTGCACCTTGCACCCTATTTTGCTGTGCTGCTGGGACAGTATGGCCACCTCCTCTTCCTCTGAACTTGGCCTCTGCTCCATATGAGTGTCTAGGACCTCATCATCTTCCATCCACTCCTCACCTCTGCCCTCCTTAAGGTCTATACACTGCAGCTGTGCTTCCTCATCCTCTGACAAGTGCTGCACTGGTCAACCGTGTGCACTAGCCCTCCCAATTACTCTATCAAGTGGTTGGGCATCAGTGCACTCAGTCACTACCACTTCTGTGGCTGGATCAGGTGGAAGGGCAATGGAACCCCAGCTGAATGATTAAAAGGCAGAAGATTCTGCTGCATGACTTGGAGCAAAGACTGCTTGCCTGATTTGCAAGGGGGGTGAGGTGGCAGCCGGATGACCATGGTCCTAAGGGGCCAACTCTGCACTTTCTGAAGGGGACTGGGTGGAAGATAATGTAAAGGAACTAGAGCCACTCTCAGCTATCCAATCTAACACCTTTAAACATCTTGTGGCTTCACCATTTGTGCAATGCTATTTGGCCTTATGGAAGGGCGCAAAACGTCCTGTAGCTTGTGTGCACAAGGGGAAGGTATTGTATTTGGCCATTTAGCAGGCAAAAAACAACCATGTCATATCCATGGAGCAACTACTCTACCACCACAATCAGCAGCTATACCATCACCACCACGACCACGTCCTCTGTTTCATGCTCTCCTCATTTTTAGAAGTAGTTTTTCTGTACACTATTCGCAAAGAGATTTTTTAAAAGTAGATTTATGTGCCACACTATTTGAGAAGGTACAGGGGTCCAGAAAAAATTATTTGTTTACTTTATAAATGGCTGCTGATATTTATTTATTTACTACACTACTAGAAAACTCACAGGAGTCGAGAAAAAATATTTGTTTGCTCTACAAATGGCAATGAGACAGCTGCTGAGATTTATTTATTTGCCACACTACTAGAAAACACACATCACTCCAGAAAACTTATTTGTTTGGCCTACAAATAGCAATGAGAAAGCTGCAGAGTAGAATTATTTTTTACTCACACCGCTTGAACAGACATGGCTGCTGAGTACACACAGCTGCTTTGGCACAGTACCCCGACTGATATGGGTTGCAGAGTACCTACAGTGACTTTTGGCACAGTACTCCTACAGATATGGGTTGCAGAGTACACATAGCGGTTTTTAGCACAGTACTTCTACATGTAGGGTTGGAGAGTAAGCACAGCAGCCTAAAGACACAGTAGTCCCATAGGCGGGCTTTCAGAGTACACACAGCAGATTAATATCACAGTACTCCCACAGGTGTGGTTGCAGAATACACACAGCAGCTTAAAGGCACAGTACTCCCAAAGGCGTGGGTGCAGAGTACACAGTGGCTTTTCGTACAGTACTCACACAGATGAGGAAGCCGAGTACACACAGCTAGGGATATGTGAACCTGAACGGTAAAGTTCCTGGCCCGTACAGAGCAGCTAGTGTCTGTGCATGAACCCTGACCATGAACTTCTCACTGAAGTCCATGTTACTGTTCATGTTTGACAGCCCGAACATCCAGCATTTCCCACGTTGTCATCTTTGAGTCAACACGAGAAAAAACTTCTCTGATCATCGGTAAGTTTGTTACTGCTGGTCAGAGTGCTGCAGTTCCCACACTGTCATACAGATTACAACATGTGAGCCAGTAGTATGACCAGCGATAAAAAGGTTACTGCCAGACACAGGCATCAGCTTATGAAAGTACTACTCTCATCCTCCTATGCCAGATCTTGCTGATAGCAGTGAGAGAGGGCATAATATGATGAGAGTATTTATTAGCCGATGCCTGTGCAACACATAAATAAATTAAAAAATGGCATGGGGTCCCTTCTGTTCTTGATAACCAGTGCAGGAAAAACTAACAGCTGCGGGCTGCAGCCCTTAGCTGTCATTGTTACCTTGGGTGGTTATTAAAAAGAGAGGGGTCCCGGCGGCAGTTGGCTTGGCCGCCGTTGAGGTGAGCACTGGCAGGTGTTGTTGGCTCAGCTGCCATTGAGGTGAGCACTGGCAGGTGCAGCTGGCTCGACTGCTATTGAGGTGAGCACTGATGGGTGCAGCTGGCTCGGCTGCCGTTGAGGTGAAAACAGGCGGGTGAAGAGTCCTTGGCTGCCATTGAGAAAAGCACTGGCGGGTGCAGCAGGTCCATATAGGATGGCGGCCTATATATATTTTAAATATGCACATGAAACAACAATGATAACATCAAGCATAGACAGAATGAAATACTTTCTACAGAGTATCAAGATGGAAAACTCAAACATGGGAATGCCACTCAACAAAAAGAAGACATTGACAACTGTCAGGAACGACCAAGACACATTTGAGATGGATGGAGTCAAGTCTTCTCAGTTAAGTCTTCTCAGTCAAGTCTTCTCAGTCAAGAATTGTCTCCTCACCCGGGACACCCCCACTTACCACACTTATCGGAATACACGTACCATTAATACCCAGTAACTTATGGACAATCTCCACACATCTTTAGCCCCCATCTCCTCCTTCTCCTGTCCAGACTTAGCATTGTCACACTTCAATAATACACTGAAGAATGCCCTAGATCAAGCAGCAACTTCTACATGCAGAAAGACCCGACACAGACAACGGCAGCCCTGGCGCACAATGCAAACACGCTTTCTTCAGCGCTGCTCAAGGTGTGCAGAGCGGCAGTGGAGAAAATCTCTCTTAACAGAAGACTTCATCCACTATAAGTTCATGCTCAAAACCTATAACTCTGCCCTTCATCTGGCCAAACAATCCTACTTCACCACCCTCATCACCTCACTATCCAACAACCCAAGATGACTTTTTGAAACCTTAAACTCCCTCCTGAAACCTAAAGTACAGGCCCCCATCACCAACCTCAGTGGTGAGGATCTGGCCACTTAATTCCTAGAAAAAATCAACCACATCCATCAGGATATCTCAGCCCAACCTCCTCAGTGCCTGGATCCCCTTCCCTGTCACACCTCAAGCTCACTAGATATCTTTGAGCCTATTTCAGAAGAAGAAGTTTCCAAGCCCCTCGCTTCCGCTCGGTCTACAACCTGCAACAGTGACTCCATTCCTTCACAGCTCCTGCCGTCTCTCTCACCAGTGGTCACCACTCACCTGACTAAAATATTTAACCTCTCTCTTTCTTCAGGTATATTTCCCTCCTCATTTAAACATGCCATCATAACCCCTTTACTTAAAAAGCCATCCCTGGACCAGAACTGCACTGCTAACTACAGACCTGTCTCTAACCTTTCCTTCATCTCTAAACTCCTGGAACGCTTGGTCCACTCCCATCTAATCCGCTATCTCTCGGATAACTCTCTTCTCGACCCCTTACAATCTGGTTTACGCTCTTTACACTCTACTGAAACTGCCCTCACTAAAATCTCTAATGATTTAATAACAGCTAAATCAAAAGGTCATTGCTCCCTGCTGATTCTCCTGGATCTCTCTGCCGCATTTGACACTGTGGATCACCAGCTACTCCTCACTATGCTCCGCTCTATAGGCCTCAAGGACACAGCCCTCTCCTGGTTCTCTTCCTACCTCTCTGACCGCTCCTTCACTGTAGCTTTTCCCGGCTCCTCTTCCTCTCCTCGTCCCCTTACTATCGGGGTCCCACAGGGCTCAGTTCTAGGTCCCCTCCTCTTCTCTCTATACACTGCCCCTATTGGACAAACAATCAGCAGATTTAGGTTCCAGTATCATCTCTATGCTGATGACACCCAATTATACATTTTTTCCCCTGACATCACCTGTACCCTAATTCAAAATACCAAGGATTGTCTGTCTGCTGTCTCTAACATCATGTCCTCCCTCTATCTGAAACAGAATCTCTCCAAAACTGAACTTCTTGTGTTTCTCCCCTCTACTAACCTCACTCTACCTAACATCAAAATAACCCTGGAGGGTTCAACCTTACCTCCCAAGTAGCATGCCCGCTGTCTCGGGGTCATATTCGACACTGAACTTTCCTTTACTCCCTGTATCCGATCACTCACTCGCTCTTGTCACCTGCATCTTAAAAACATCTCCAGAATCCGACCTTTTCTCACCTTTGAAACTGCTAAGACTCTCACTGTTGCTCTTATTCATTCTCGTCTGGACTACTGCAACTCTCTTCTGATCGGTCTCCCTCTTACCAAACTTTCTCCTCTCCAATCCATCTTGAATGCGGCAGCCAAGGTCATATTTCTGTCCAGCCGCTTCACCGATGCCTCCATCTTGTGCCAGTCATTACACTGGCTACCTATTCGCTACAGGGTCCAGTATAAACTCATCTCTCTCACCCACAAAGCTCTCCACTGTTCTGCACCGCCCTATATCTCCTCTCTCATCTCTGTCTATCGCCCTACATGTGCCCTCCGTTCTACAAATGACCTAAGACTAACATCCCCCATAATCCGAACCTCGCACCTCCGTCTCCAAGACTTCTCTCGTACTGCTCCAGCTTTCTGGAATGCACTTCCCCAGACGATCAGACTGATACCTAGCCCCGAACTATTCAAGCGCGCTATGAAAACCCATCTCTTCAAACAAGCCTACCACATCAACTACTCAGTAAACTAACTTTGCCCTGTTCCCTCCTTCCAAATATTATTCTGAATCTGCACCCTACTATTCATCTGTCTCCACACCCTCCATGCACACGATAACTGCACTTGATACTTGACTATTGCACTTAAACACACGGGCTTATGACCAGATCATGCAGCTTTATATGAAAATCCCTATTATAATTGCCAGACCTGAATTAACAAGCACTTTTCACCTACTGTGTCCCCCCCCCCCCATTTCCTTGCAGATTGTAAGCTTGTGAGCAGGGACCTCACTCCTAATGTCACTGTTTAAATTGTCTTAACTTGTATTGAATTTATTGTCTGTATATGTCCCCACTTAATTGTAAAGTGCTGCGGAATATGTTGGCGCTATATAAATAAAAATTACTATTATTATTATGATGGAGATGAATGGAGATGAACTAGAAGTTGTTAAGGACTTCAACCTACTCAGATAAATGATCACTAAAGATTCAGTAATGAGACCGGAATTATTAGGAGAAGAGGTATGGGCAAATTAACAATGAAGTCACTGTACAAGGTCTTCAAATCGAGTAACATTTCACTGGCAATGACACATAGTTTGGTCTTTTCTGTGGCAACTATTGATATAAAACCTGAACGATAAAAAAAAAGATAGAAGAAGAATCGATGCATTCAAAAGGTGGTGCTGAAGAAAGATGTTACCAATGGAGTGGACAGAAAGAAGAAAAAGCAATTTTGGAACAGATCAAGCCAGACATGTCATTTGAAGCAGGGATCACCAAGCTATGACTTGCCTCCTTTTGGACACATCATACGAAGAAAGCAATTACTGGAGAAGGACATCATGATCGGAAGAATACAAGAAAAAGAGTAAGACCAGCAAGCCGGTGGCTTGATACTATCAAGATAACACGAGGAAGACCTTGGACTTGCACAAGATCAGTTTTCCTATTGATCGTTCATTCATCAAGTCACAATGGCGCAAGATCGAACCGAAAGCAGTTAAACACTAAAATAGCCAAATTCAGGGGTGTATCATAGACTGTATTAAAGAAGTGACAACCCTTTTTTCCAGATGATAGTATGTTGTTTTTAGAGTCACATTACTCTATTGAAAGAATCCTTCAGATATTTGATACGTATGAGAAATATACGGGCCATAGAATAAATTGGGAGAAATCTATAATTATGGTCATGGTTATAAATAGGGAATCACCCCTTTCCTGTTTGACTAATGAATTGCAGATAATTGTGCAAGGCCAGCATTATAAGCACCATGCATGGATCTTATTATCCTAATTATTAGGACCGTACACATAGGTATATTGATTTAAAGTGTACTTCACTGCTTTTAAAGTCTTGTTGACTATATTGAACTCATGTAATTAAAAAAAAATATACATTACATAGGTGATTTTTATAGGAATTGACAACTTTTTCAAAAGTTTACTTTTCAGAAGATGCCCCTCAAAATAAACAATTTTCTATATTTCCTGCTGCTAAAAATAACAGCAACTAGATGTAATCTGAGGGGAGGTTTAGCAACAAATATTCAGTTTCTCTGCAGTGCCTCTACAGTAAATCATGGTTTTCAATTAAATCAATTAAGTATTGTAATTGTATTTTGCATATATGTAAAAGTTCCTCCATGCTGAGACACTTTGTTTCTTCTCTCCAACGAAGGTAATTGATCGTGATCACTATAATGCAATAAAGTATTATAGGGTATTGAAAAATGGGTTTTGTAATCCAGGCAACCACTTTAAGAATTTACTCTGATATATATAGAAAATGAATAATTAGCTTACATCAGCGACACTTTATGCTCATTTCCAGTACTGCGTTCACAGAGATTAGTTTGTCTGGAAAATGCCAGTCACTGAAGAATGAGAATTTGTGAGAGTTGACATGTTTGACTTCCAGCAGTTCAAGTTAAGTGTGGGCAGATTCTTGCAATCTCTTTTTAACAGCAACAGCGAAAAACACCATTAGCACAGCTTTTAAAAAATTGACTGTATTGTTTTTCATTGGGAAATAATGCAGCAGTTTACAAGTTTCACACGGGCTCTGTACATCATAAATTACATGTGTGATGTTGTAAATTGCTTTTCATAATACCAGCTGTTCTAATAAACCTATGCCATCCCTTTTTGAGCTGGAGCCAAAAAATGATGACAAGGCACTTACCAAAACTGAGACTCAAGACCAAAGATTCTTCATATAGCACTATGGTTGCAACCTTTATTCAAAAGTTAAATAAGCAAAAGGAATAATCTTATCATGTATCCTCCACTCAGATCCTAACATATGTGGTGAGAATGTCTTCTATTGGCTTTTCCATAGGGTGTACAGTCATATACTGTGTAAATAGGCTTATTATACAGTACTTTGCCACAGTTCCATACACTGTACAAATAACACTAATAGTCTAAAAAGAAATATTATACAGAAATCATATACTGTATTTCCTACAAGTACCAGTTCTCCACAGTGCCCAAGAAAATACATAAAGTTGGTCAGTTCTACTTGGTGAGCCTATGATTCTTGACTAAGCACTAGAGATGAGTAAAGAAATTCCATTGAAATTGAATTATAATCCAATTTTTCAAAACAATGTATTCCCCAAAATGCTCAATTTTTTGTAATTCTCTTGTGCTTGAATCAACCAAAATGGCAGCCACTGGCTACTGTTTTTTCTAACCTATATTGCACCATCCAAAGGTTAGAAAAAGTTGTTATTTTCAACTCTGACCTCTCTGGAATCTCCCTACACACTGCCCCCATCCAGTCCTTGCCTCATCTTCATATCCCCCACACACATGATGAAATGTGTGTGCATTCCGCACTGTACCAGTATCATGGTACCTGAGAGGGTTTTGTGCAAGTGCGCGGAAGTTCAGGACTTACATCCTTGCATCCAGATGCCGATGACCTCTACCATTCTTGCATACAAGTTTGGGCAAATTTCAGTAGAAATATAAAGATACCATTGTGATTGATGGGAGATATAAATATGCCGTTAGGACCAAATGGTAATGGTGAGTGTCCTGGGAAAAAAATGAAAGCAGTCAAACTAATTTTGGCTGATCCTTTCATCTCTACTAGACACCCAACTTGCTGATGATGTTTAATTGGTATGAGGTAACTAATAAAGCAGATAGAGTGTCATGCTGGTGCCTTGGCAGGTTGGCCCCACTGTGCCACAAACCAGACTACCCTGGAAGGGGCGTGACTAGGACAGCTACCTCGGTCTTTGCTGGAGCCTCTGATGGTGAGGCAAGGCTTGTGCGGCAAGTAGCTGCCAGGTGCCACTCCAGGGTGGTGTCTGGCTATGGCTGCTGATCACACTGGGGACAGGTGCGACTGACAGACAGGCAGGTGAGAATGACAGGCACAGTTGGTTCTCTGGCAGGCGGGCACAGCTGAGACACAGGCAGGCGGGCACAGCTGAGACACAGGCAGGCGGGCACAGCTGAGACACTGGCAGGCAGGCATGGCTGAGACACTGCCAGGTGGACACAGCTGTGACACTGGCCGACAGGCACGGCTGAGGCACTGGCAGGAAGGCACGGCTGTGACACTGGCAGGCGGGCACGGCTGAGACACTGGCAGGTGGGCATGGCTGAGACACTGGCAGGCGGTCACGGCTGACTGGGAAGGCACAGGGACATGGACAGGAAGACGTGTTGTATGGAATAGGTAGACGCCTGTTCACACAGAAGGTGCTGGTACGGGTACGGGAAGGATGGAAATATAGATGGGTATGAAGGAACAGGTTTGGACCTGATCACACTGGAAAAGAACCGCAAGACTGTGGTAAGGAGCTGCAGCTAGCAGCAAGAGGTTCTGCAGCAGCAGAAGGAGAACAAAGCAGAACCGCAGGAGTGCAGAGCAACGGCAGAACCGCTAGAGTGCAGAGCACAGGCAGAGCTGCAAAAGTACTGAGCAGGTAGAGCCGCAAGAGTGCGGAGCACAGGCAGAGCTGCAAGAGTATGGAGCAAACAGAGCCGCAAGAGTCCTTGAGTGCGGCAAGACAGGCACAGACACAGGACTAGGAATCAAGCCACCAGAGAAGGCAAAACACAGGACAGGACCTGGCAACTCAGTAGCAAGATACTAACTGAGATAAGACAAGGCAGAGGCAGCTACCACCAGGTGGAGCTGCCCTGAATACTAGAGGCCCCTTGGTCAGGGACACATTAGACAGGTGCACCCTAATTCCATAAGAACCAGAGAGTTCTGGTGCCACCCCCTATGCATACAGCCAGGAAGCATGCAAAGAGCAGGCAGGAAGCAAGAGGCACATAGCATGGAGCTGGCAGCAGACAGAAGTCACAGCATGGCCTGGAGCAGTGAGTAAGTTGGTGTGTGGGGGATGGGAGGCCATGCAGTGATGCCGGCAAGGTTGTTACATAGAGTATGTCAAGAAAGGCAGAAGGGCACAATGTTTCTGCAGCACACATGGATCATGAACTAACTGTGCCATGATCCAGGCTTACCTAGCTAAGCGGCTACCTGGTGTTCACTAGAGCTCCTGATGGTGGAGTTAGGCTCGAGCTGCAGGTAGCTGCCAAGTACCACTCCTAGACGGTTTGCGCAGTGCTGCAACAGCTAACCACAGGGATCAGGTTAGCAGATACAGACACAGACTCTGAGTCAGTTGCATCTAATGCAAGTATATGGGGAAATTGTGCACAGAAGAATGAGCATTACCTCAAAAGAAATTAACATGTTGTTTGGAAACCCACGCCGCAGTTCAGTTTATGCAGCATAAAAAGGAAGGACAGTGGGCATGGATTTCTATTAATTGCATCCACTGTGATTGTACTGTACAATGCAGCATTTTGGACCCAGTGAAAATATGCTGTGTCCAGAATACTAGTATCACTGATCGTGGGCACGCAGCCTAAGAAGTGATGACGTGATGCAGCCTGCCAATCATAGAAATCATAGAAATGCTAGTAGCCAACATGGCTATGGCATTGCCACGTATGTTTATTTTCTGTCTGACAGCTGCAAAACATGCAGTCCGGGTACTCATACATGTTGCTTAAGCACCCTCAATACTCGATCCAGTAACGAGTGTATCTGAGCACACCGATAGAGCATTGAACATTGACGAGCATGCCAGCTCATTACTAATGGTCAATCATTGAGAGACACTTGCTACTTCTAACCACATTCTGGCCTGCTCAAGTTTGTTCTTATCTTTCAGCTATTCTTGCTAATTGAAGATACAGTTCTCCCATTCCTTCGCTTCCAGTTTCCCTCATCACAAACTTTTTCACTATCATTTCACATCTATCCACTGCTTCCTTTCCTTTAAGTCTCTCCACTATTAGCGATGGGAGAACCTCTAGATATTCAGATTCAGGCGAACATTTGAAAAAAAGTTAGTTCGGGCACGGTCTGTCACATAACAGCGAGGCAAACAATGTCTCTGAATGCCAGTATGATTATGCAGTCAGAAAGCTGCAGTTCCCATGCTGTCAGATGACAGCGTGAGCCAGCAGCTGTGACCAGCAGTAAAAAGTTTACCTCCAGTCACAGAGGCATAGGCTGATGACAGTACTACTCCTATCAGTCTACACCTGCTGTCATTAATAGCAGTGAGAGCAGGCACAGCTGATGGGAGAATTCGTCTGCCAGTGCCTGCATTATAAATAAAAAAAATTACATGGGTTCTTTCTATTTATGATAACCAGCATGACAAATCTGACAGCTGCGCTCTGCAACCCTCAGCTGCACAGAAGTTGACAGAAATGGGTTTGAATGGCTACTAAAGGTAACATCCTCAACTGTGACCAGTTATCATTCATATTCCCTGAATAAAGGCTTAGAAAGCAAAAATTCTTTTGGGGTATGTAAACTTTTGAGCACAACTGTATATATATTTATATACAGTTAGGTCCATATATATTTGGACAGAAACAACATTTTTCTAATTTTTGGTTCTAGACATTACCACAATGAATTTTAAACAAAACAATTCAGATGCAGTTGAAGTTCAGACTTTCAGCTTTCATTTGAGGGTATTCACATTAACATTGGATGAAGGGTTTAGGAGTTTCAGCTCCTTAACATGTGCCACCCTGTTTTTAAAGGGACCAAAAGTAATTGGACAGATTAAATAATTGTAAATCAAATGTTCATTTCTAGTACTTGGTTGAAAACCCTTTGTTGGCAATGACTGCCTGAAGTCTTGAACTCATGGACATCACCAGACGCTGTGTTTCCTCCTTTTTGATGCTCTGCCACGCCTTCACTGCGGTGGTTTTCAGTTGCTGTTTGTTTGTGGGCCTTTCTGTCTGAAGTTTAGTCTTTAACAAGTGAAATGCATGCTCAATTGGGTTGAGATCAGGTGACTGACTTGGCCATTCGAGAATATTCCACTTCTTTGCTTTAATAAACTCCTGGGTTGCTTTGGCTTTATGTTTTGGGTCATGGTCCATCTGTAGTATGAAACGACGACCAATCAGTTTGGCTGCATTTGGCTGGATCTGAGCACACCGTATGGCTCTGAATACCTCAGAATTCATTCGGCTACATCTGTCCTCTGTCACATCATCAGTAAACACTAGTGACCCAGTGCCACTGGCAGCCATGCATGCCCGAGCCATCACACTGCCTCTGCCGTGTTTTACAGATGATGTGGTATGCTTTGGATCATGAGCTATACCATGCCTTTGTGGGGAGGTTGAGCCGTACCCTACACCTTCGCCATACTTTTCTCTTTCCATCATTCTGGTAGAGGTTGATCTTGGTTTCATCTGTCCAAAGAATGTTCTTCCAGAACTGTGCTGGCTTTTTAAGATTTTTTTTAGCAAAGTCCAGTCTGGCCTTTTGATTCTTGATGTTTATGAGTGGCATGCACCATGCAGTGAACCCTCTGTATTTACTTTCATGCAGTCTTCTCTTTATGGTAGATTTGGATATTGATACGCCTACCTCCTGGAGAGTGTTGTTCACTTGGTTGGCTGTTGTGAAGGGGTTTCTCTTCACCATGGAAATTATTCTGCGATCATCCACCACTGTTGTCTTCCGTGGGCTCCCAGGTGTTTTTGCATTGATGAGTTCACCAGTGCTTTCTTTCTTTCTCAGGATGTACCAAACTGTAGATTTTACCACTCTTAATGTTGTAACAATTTCTCGGATGAGTTTTTTCTGTTTCTGCAGCTTAAGGATGGCTTGTTTCACCTGCATGGAGAGCTCCTTTGACCGCTGTTTCCTTCACAGCAAAACCTTCCAAATGCAAGCACTACACCTCATATCAACTCCAGGCCTTTTATCTGCTTAATTGAGAATGACATAACAAAGGGATTGCCCACACCTGTCCATGAAATAGCCTTGGAGTCAATTGTCCAATTACTTTTGGTCCCTTTAAAAACAGGGTGGCACATGTTAAGGAGCTGAAACTCCTAAACCCTTCATCCAATTTTAATGTGGATACCCTCAAATGAAAGCTGAAAGTCTGAGCTTCAACTTCATCTGACTTGTTTTGTTTAAAATTCATTGTGGTATTGTCTAGAACCAAAATTAGAAAAATGTTGTCTCTGTCCAAATATATATGGACCTAACTGTATATATGCTGGCAAAATGGCTCCCATATACCATCCAGAATAGCTGTTTTTTAGATTTTTTTTTAGACTGGATAGGAGGGTCTTGGAGGTTTGCTGACTCTTTATTGAAGTCCACTTGATGTCTCCTTAATTTTGACGCCTTCCAGATGTTTTTAGAGAATATGATCCATAGAAGTAGTTTTAATGTGGCTTCCCAGTAAACATCTTAAATGGACAGTAATATAGCCTCTCATGTGCAACAACAAATTATAAAGATATTATAATATCTGAAATAATGCCTGAAATGAGCCTGAAGTGACCAGAAGGTATGACTAAATGCTGCATTTAAAAGTACTAAATTTCTTTTGCCTTCAAAGTTACTCTTACCATGATGACATATGCTGTAACTGTTTTGGCTCCTTTAATCCTCACTCTCCTTCGCTATCCACAAACTCCAGCACCCTCTAACCAAATAGTAATCTCTCCTTCCCTCTTGCCTCCCCACCTGACCTCCTCAGCTGACCTGCTCCTCAACCTCAGAGCTCTCCTAACAAAACAAGCCACCCACCCTCCTTCTCCCACATGCTCTCCCTCTCTCTGCTTCTCCTCACTGCTGGCGACATATCTCCCAAAGCTGGACCCCCACAGCTCATACCTCCCATTACTACCCCCTTCTATCATTCCCAAACCAACACAAACACCAGAAATCTTTCCCACCTCAAATCTGTGCCCCTGACAACCACCACCCTGCTCCCACTCTCTGGATCACTCTGGAATGCCCACTCCGTCTGCAATAAACTTCATGTGATTCATGACCTCTTTACCTCTCATAACTTTTCCTTCCTTGGCCTCACCAAAACATGGCTGACACCCTCCGACGCCGCCTCCGCTGCAGCGTTATGTTACGGCGGCCTCCACTTTACCCACACTCCTCGCCCTGGCAACAGACATGGCGGAGGAGTGGGCCTTCTCCTTTCTTCCAACTGCACCTTCAGCCCAATCTCACCTCTTCCCTCCCTTGTCCTCCCCTCTTTTGAAGTCAAATCCATCCGCATGTATTCTCCCTTCAACCTCCAAGTGGCCGTCATATACCGACCTCCAGGCCCGACCACTTCCTTTATTGACCAATTGTCTACTTGGCTCCTTCACTTTCTCTCTGCTGACATTCCCACCATCATCATGGGTGACTTCAACATCCCCAATGACACCCACCAGTCGGCAGCCTCTAAACTCCTGTCCCTTACTTCATCCTTTGGACTTACTCAGTGGTCCTCCTCAGGCACCCACACAGATGGACATACATTAGACCTGGTCTTCACCCACCTCTGCTCTCTTTCTAACTTCACCACCTCCCCTCTCCCTTTATCTGACCACCATCTACTCACTTTCTCATCCCTGTCCTCCTCACCTGTCACCCACGTCCAGCAGAATGCGCACCCCCGCAGAAACCTCGCACATCTAGACACTCGCACACTCTCTGACTCTATTCTACCACTGTCCTCCATAGCTTCACTCCACGACACTGACACTGCCACTAGTTTCTACAATGCCACTCTTGCATCAACCATCGACTCAGTTGCCCCTGTCATGCATAACAGAGTGCGACAAACCAATAGACAACCCTGGCACAATAATACCAATAAAAAGCGTCGGCAAGCATCCAGAATTGCAGAACGGCGCTAGAAGAAAACACATTTGCAAGACGACTTCACTGCACTCAAACAAGCAACACTTGCATTCAAATCAGCTCTCACCTCTGCTAAACAGGCCTTATTTACATCCCTTGTATCTTCCTTATCCCACAACCTCAAACAGTTGTTCAATACTTTTAACTTCCTCCTTCGCCCACCACTGCCACCTCCGACTTCCCTAATCTCTGCCGAGGACTTTGCCGCACACTTCAAAAACAAGATAGACCAAACACGGCAAGCCTTTATTGCCCAGCCACCTCAACCCCTTTGTATACCAGACCAATGCCCAAACCCCATAACCTCTCTCTCCAACATCACTGAAGAGGAGCTTAATCACCTCTTCTCCAAATCGCACCTCACAACCTGTGCACTTGACCCCATCCCCCCTCCTCCACAACCTCACCACCACACTTATCCCGTTCCTAACCCACCTCTTCAACTTATCACTAACTTCTGGTACCTTCCCTTTTGCTTTCAAACATGCCACAATCACACCTATCCTTAAAAAGCCAACCCTCGATCCAACAGCCACGTCCAGCTATCGCCCAATATCGCTGCTCCCATTCGCTTCTAAACTCCTGGAGCAGCATGTCCACACTGAACTTTCCTCCCACCTCTCATCTAACTTGCTCTTTGACAATCTACAATCTGGCTTCCGCCCCCATCATTCCACGGAGACAGCCCTGACCAAAATTACCAACGACCTACATACAGCCAAAGCTAACGGACAATACTCTATACTCCTGCTTCTAGACCTGTCCTCTGCTTTCGACACAGTTGACCACTGCCTCCTACTACAGATCCTCTCCTCCTTTGGCATCAAAGACCTCGCCCTATCCTGGATCTCCTCATACCTTTCCAACCGCATATTCAGCATCTCCCACTCCCACACTAACTGCTCATCCCAACCTCTCTCTGTTGGAGTCCCCCAAGGCTCTGTTCTAGGACCCCTACTCTTCTCAATCTACACACTTGGTCTGGGGCAACTCATAAAGTCCCACGGATTCCAGTACCACCTTTACACTGATGATACTCAGATCTACCTCTCTGCTCTCCAGAATCCCAGAGTGTCTATCAGCCATATCCTCCTTCTTCTCCTCTCGCTTCCTCAAACTCAATGTGGACAAATCTGAACTGATCATCTTTCCCCCATCTCACAGATCTTCCTTACCCGACCTTTCTATAACAATTGACAACATCACGCTTTCCCCCGTACCGGAGGTCCGCTGCCTCGGAGTAACCCTTGACTCTGCCCTGTCCTTCAAACCGCACATACAAGCTCTCTCCATTTACTGTCACCTCCAGCTCAAAAATATTTCCAGAATCCGTTCCTTTCTCAACCCTCAATCTACTAAAATGCTTGTTCATGCCCTCATCATCTTCTGCCTCGACTATTGCAACATCCTTTTCTGTGGCCTCCCTGCTAACACCCTTGCACCTCTCCAGTCCATTCTCAGCTCTGCCGCCCGACTAATTCATCTCTCTCCTCGCTACTCCTCCACTTCTCCCCTCTGCAAATCTCTTTCACTGGCTCCCATTCCCTCAGCGTATCCAGTTCAAATGACTAAAACTGACCTACAAGGCCATCTACAACCTGTCTCCTCCATACATCTCTGAACGCTTCTCCAGATACCATCCCTCAAGGAATCTCCAGTCCTCCCAAGACCTCCTTCTCTCCTCCACACTTATTCGCTCCTCACCCAACCGCCTCCAACACTTCTCCCGAATAACCCCCATCCTCTGGAATTCCCAGCCCCAACACGTTCCGCTATCAACCACACTCGGATCCTTCAGACGGAACCTGAAAACCCACCTCTTCAGGAAAGCCTACAGCCTGCAGTGATCCCCGCTGCCTCCTCACCACTACTGGAGCTACCGCCTCATCATCACTGGAACTGCTGTAACCCCCCAACCTAATCTACTGTCTCCTTCCCCACCATCCTGTAGCATGTAAGCCCGAAAGGGCAGGGTCCTCTCTCCCCTCTATATCAGTCAGTGATTGTTAGTATGTTTGTTTGCTGTAAGTGATATCTGTAATCTGGATGTAACCCCTTCTCATGTACAGCACCATGGAACCAATGGTGCTATAGAAAATAAAACTAATAATAAAATAAAGTGAATCCAAACTTTTTTTTAGGAATGATTACTGCACTATTGGATTTAATTAAAATGTTTATGTAAATCCTCCATCTTTATCAAACTGTGTATTCCGAGCCATGCTCTACAATATAGAAATCGGTTTATATCCCTTCTAGTCCTGGCATTTGGTGACAGCTTCACACTCTAAATTCAGGACAGCATTTGGCTTGGGCTGAGGGAACAAGCGGATACTGTAGACTTTCAACAAAACAGCCAATGAGTCTGTCAGGTATCAAAACATCTAGTGAAAAGAGAGAGAGCGTGAAGAAGCACACATTTAAAGAAAACTCCCAAATGTTCTGTCAGATACAAATTGGACGTGTCAACATCTCCAAACAGATTTAGTAACCGCATTAACAATGCTAATAATGTATGGCTGCGCCAGGAAGGATTTTAGAACCTTGATATACACAAAGGAGACAGTAGACACTGCTACATAATACAGCGAACGGTGAAGAGGACTTCATCTTAACAACTCGTGTCTTCACATTAAAACTGATGGAAGTAAGGAGCACACGCTCTAAACCCTCAGCTTGCTTAAAAAAACAAAAAAAAAAAACACTTTTTAGACCATAATACATTTTTATTCTCATGTTTGCCTCTTTGCTATAGGGAAGAATATCTTTTTTCACTTTTTCACCACGGCAGCTGTATGAGACCTTGTTTTATGTGGGAGAAATGTTGTTATTTTTTCAATGCTAATTGGAGGTACAATGCAAAGTAACTTATGTAAAAAAATGTTTTCAACATTAATATATTAAACAGTTGTTTTCTTGCATAGTTTTCTTTTTGTTTCTTTATTTTTTTTAAGATAACATTCACACTAAATAACACTTTGAATTATTTCATTCATGTGGATGCTAATATAAGTGTAGTTTTGGATTCTTTGTTTAGCAAGAAATTTAATAACGTTCTTTTACGGTGATTTTGGGGGGAGTTAAGATTTTCTAATGCAGTACTTTATTTTCATTTCTTCCATATGGTTAATATACATTTTTGCGATATATTATGTCAAATCTCAAAATGTAATAAATAGCTATTGGATGGTAAAATAACAATATTCACAAAAGGATTCTTGTTACATACCTGTCTCTGGTTTGGACTCTGGTCCCTCTGCCCTCGTCCATTATACTTTTTTGTGCTCCACGTCCGGTTTTGCAGATAGCTTTACAGGCTTCTATATGGTGAACTATCTGGGCCTATTTAAGGACTTCTAAAACACACACCTGGACCTTGGTATAGAACCAGTTTGTGTGTGCACAGCAACCTGGCTACGGGCTGCAGGACGTCTCCTGTAGACCAGCAGCTTCAATGCTTCATCTTACTTGTCTGCGACTTCTCGTATCTCCTTAGGTCTGTTGGCTACCTGTCTCCAGGTCTCCTGGACCCTTTCTCTGTGTCCACCTGCGGTTTTCAGAGCAACATCCTGACAGTGTGCAGCATCCTTGGTTGCTAACTTTCCTGTTACTTTGGCGTGTTATCTGCAACCTGCCTGTGGATTCCTGCATTCCACCTCCTTGTCTGCAGTTTTCTGATGTACTCTGCCTGCCTGTAGTTTTTTGCACTCCACCTGCCTGCCTATAGTTTTGAGAAGTTTCCAGTCGCTCTACAGTATTTCCCAACCTGCCGCACCAATGCTCATGGCCCATGTGCCCATCTGAACCATGGGCTTAGAGGATCCACTTCATCCAGTGAGCCCCTTGAACTCCTTGTAACAGTTCTGACTAGGATATAATGCTTGGGGCTGTCCTGCCTGTTTTCTTCCTACAGGGAAAAGTTAAAGTCATATGCAATCTTTGTGTTCCAATTCATCAAAGTGAATAAGTTAGAATTCTAGCGTAAATCAGCTTGAACTGTTGCAACATTTTTTGCACAACTCAGAGTTGTGCAAAAATGTTGTGACTCTTGGCATTTCCACACCAGTTTCGCCCATTTCTGGCAAAATAGGCAGAGCTGGGCAGGATGGGAGCGCGGATGAGGGGAGTGACGCCACAGTTCATTTAATTCATGACAAGCTATGGTGTACTTTACACCAGAAATCTTACTCCAGTCTCACACCACTTGTCAGATGCACCTGATTCATTAAGAAACGTGCACTTCTTAATGAATCAGATGGCGCTAACTTCAGCGCACATCTTACCACCACTGGTATAAACAACGCATGTCGTAATGAATAGATGTTAAAATGCCATTCTGATTACCAATTATCTAATTTGACTCATAGAAGTGGATTCCAACCTCTATTGCATTCATATGTTACTGTATATGGAAACTATTTTTTCTGTGAGTTAAAAACTTATTATCAAAAAATCTTAAGTAATGTCTGTCAGCCTAGTACAAACCGTAGAAGTGTCCCTACATCATCCACACAGTCTCCCCAGCGTTGCAGGCCTACTTCTGGGCAGAGTAAAGTACTGCAATGGGCATGCTTCATGGCTCTTTGACCTTTCCCAGCACCTGCAAACTGTAGTGTTTTGTTTTGCCTTCAATAGGGCAGCGAAGAGCACTTGCACAGAAACGCGATGCCGGGGAGATTGTGTGGATGACATATGGACACGTCATATCCACACAAAGCAAGAAAGAGGGTGGCATCGCAAAAGATGGGGGCATCAGACCAAGACCATACACACCCCTCGGATTGGACCGCCCCGCAGGTGAGTATAAAAAAAAGCTCTTTTTCTTCTCTTTCAGGTTAGATTGGGGGCAGATATACAGTATTATAAAATGCTGTATATCAGTCTGAAAGGAGGTGGCATATCTCATATTGGTCAAACCTGGTGACAGGTTCGCTTTAATATTGATTGTCAGCACTAGCTTGCCTAGCTTGCCTTTTTCTGTAGACAGCGCTCACTCCAAGCAAGCCAGTGCTGTCAATCACCAAATCACTTGTGAGGGAGGCAGTAACATTCCAAAGCAATGGGCAGAAAAGTGCACTGAGCCACATAGTCACAATAAGGGCGCGCCGAGTCCCGTAATTGGCATATTTGATTAAATTTCAGTTTTTGCAGTAAGGAGGCAGCGATTAGAACACTAAAGGTGCAACTTTTATAGAGGCTGTATATCCTACAAGGCTGTGTGAGTTTATATTTTCAGTTTGGGCTAACACTCTCCCTTTAATGTTCTCTAGAACAACACATATCAAATAAAAAAATGAATTTTTATAAATACTACAAACATTCAGCAACTCTAAAAGCACGGTAACTCACCAGAGTTAAACACAGTAATTCACCAGAGTAAACTAAGAAGTAAAAGAAATTATAATCCAGACATGATAGCAAAGCAGCAAAAACAGTATGAAAGTAGCCTGTGGATTAAGGTATAAAACACCGCTCATTATGATGACCAAAGTCATTATACAAGAAAACCTAGGGAAATAATGTTTAAAAATGCGCAGTCAAAGACCTTCCACAAAAGGTATCCACTCCAAAGTCCTCCGAGCTAATTACTGTGATAAAGCATTCCTGCTTCGAAAATACTTACATATTCAGTGAAAATCATTAGAAACATATTGCAATCTCTGAATGTGTAATCTGCTATTGACATGGTATACATTTGTGCTGCTTGACAAAGGTAACCAAAGGCGTCAAGGTGCAAAATGAAAGGGGGTTCTGTGTGAATATTTAAATAGGGATTAAAGAACTAAAAACTAGATGTGCATGAATTCTGCAATGTATTTATTATTAAAAATCAACTTTGGACTCTGATCTTAAAGACATAGGCTATATGTCCATGTTTATCGAATGTATTATACCTCTTTCCATAGATGTAGGATCTGTGTCTGCAGACTTAGAGCCTGACTTAACTTTCAAAAAATATCAAATATCTATCAAATTCTCCTGGTGTCAAGAATCTGACAGTCCGACTGATTTCCCCAAGCAAGTAGTAAAATAGAGTAAAAATTATTCAGCTCACATTCCTATCGGCCAGCAATCACAGAAAACACGGTGAACAGGAGCAATTGGGAGAGCCAATCCCACACACAACGATCCAAGGTATTAAGGGATCCAGCCTGTTGTGAGTTCATTTTTCCCTTCACTATTGAGGTCTGATGAACTCCCTCCTCTGGTGAAGGAAGGTAGTGAGGCTGATTATCAGACACCTGGGCAGCTAGATGATGACTGGGTGGCTGGAATTGAGGACTGGATATAAGGCTGCCGACGCCCTTCTTCCTGACTGGTGATTTTCCTGCTGGATTCTTGGAGACCAGTTTGATTCCTGCATCTCAAAGCTAAGTTTTTCTGCTCTGCTTTGTACTCTTCAGTTTGTTTTTGTTTTGCCTTGTTTTTTGGGAGTTCTGCCATCCCCGGCCGGTGGTGAGCTGAATTCCATTTTTGTCTCTGATCTGTTGATCTTTTGCTCTGTCTTCAGAATATACCTGAGTGCTGATATAGTCTTTTGAAGCCTAGCGACTTCAGGGCCTGTTTTTCCTATCAGTCGGTTGGCTCATTTTTATAGGGTTTTTGCGGATGGCAGACAGCAGCTTTCCTATCCTGTCCTATGCAGTTAGCTTGGGCCCCATCATTTGCTCAACCTATCTTTCTATCTGTGTTAGTGTTTTCATCTTGCTTCACCGTCATTATATGTTGGGGGCTGCCTATTGCTCTGGGGTCTGCTCTGGGGCAGTTTAGTTTTTCCCCTTTCTGTCTTTAGGCTATATAGTTCTCTGGCTGTGATCGAGGGGTCTAGGGCACCATAGGAACCCCCCACGGCTACTGCTAGTTGTTGTGGATAGGTTCAGGGGTCTGCAATCCGATAGCTGCCAACCTCTCTGGTTTTTCTGGACTTAGCTGGTATTTTGTTTTTTCCTCCTTCGGTGACTCATCATAACAGAATCACCAGCCTTACCGCAGATCCTAGGGTACTCAATAGCAGGAGAGAATTGTAAAAAAAAGAAAAAAAAGAAAAAAAAAACAGTGTCAGAATTTTTTTTTTTTGTGTGCATATTTTTTCCTCTATATCTCTGAGGCCGTAGGGGGAATTTTTCTCTCAATGGAGATGAAGCAATTGTCTGATCGTGTGGAGCAGCTCGCTGCTGAAGTGCGGGGAATTTCCGCCTATCTTGCTCATTCACATGCTGCTGAACCAAAGATTCCCACTCCGGATGTGTTTTTTGGGGATCGGTCTAAATTCTTGAATTTCAAAAATAATTGTAAATTATTTTTTGCCTTGAAGCCTAACTCGTCGGGGAACTCCGCGCAGCAGGTTAAAATTGTCATCTCTTTGCTGCGCGGCGATCCCCAGGATTGGGCATTTTCTTTGAAACCTGATGATCCTATTCTGAATAATGTGAACGCATATTTTCAGGCCTTGGGGTTGTTGTATGATGAACCTAATGCTATTGATCAGGCTGAAAAGACCCTGTTGGCATTAAGCCAGGGTCGGGATTCGGCAGAGTTGTAATTTCAAAAATTCCGAAAGTGGGCGGTCCTTACTACCTGGAATGATAATGCCTTGGCAGCTCTCTTTCGCAAGGGTTTGTCAGAAACTGTAAAAGATACTATGGTGGGATTTCCTGTTCCCTCTGGTCTTGACGATTCTATGTTATTAGCCATTCAGGTGGATCGGCGTTTACGTGAACGCAAAACTACACGAGAGATGTTGCCACCTGTTGAACAAATGTCTGAACCTATGCAATGTGATAGAGTTTTGTCTAGGGAGCAACGTAAGGAGTTCAGAAGGCGTAATAAGCTGTGTTTTTTTGGTGGAGATGCCTCGCATATTATTTCTGTCTGCCCTAAACAAGAGAAACGTTGTGCACACACGTTTTCTGTGGGTGGTGTTCAACCTAAGTTTCTTCTGGCAATTACTCTGATCTGCTCCCTGTCCACATTTTCTGCCAAGGCTTTTGTGGATTCAGGAGCAGCTCTTAACCTGATGGACTTGGATTTTGCTAAACGTTGTGGATTTCCTATGACACCTCTGTGGACGCCTATCCCTTTGAGGGGTATTGATGCTACTCCTTTGGCAAAGAATAAACCTCAGTTTTGGACCCAGGTGGTAATGCGGGTCGCCCCAGACCATCAAGAAAATTGCAGATTTTTGGTGTTGCATAATTTGCATGATACCATTGTTCTGGGGTTTCCCTGGTTGCAAATCCATAATCCAGTTCTGGATTGGAAATCTTTGTCTGTGGTGAGTTGGGGTTGTCGGTGTGCCCATAGTGATGATCCTGTTTTCTCCACCTCTCCCCAGTCGCATGATGTTCCTGACTATTTGGCTGACTTTTATGATGTATTTAGTGAGAATGAGTCTGCGTCTTTGCCTCCTCATAGGACTTATGACTGTGCAATTGAGCTGAACCCAGGGTGTAAATTCCCCAATGGTCGGCTTTTCAATTTATCTGTACCCGAGCACGAGGCTATGCGATCCTATATTAAGTAGGCATTGGAGAAGGGTCATATTAGACCATCCTCTTCACCCTTAGGTGCTGGTTTTTTTTTCCTGGCTAAAAAGGATGGTTCATTAAGGCCTTGTATTGACTATCGTGCCCTCAACAAAATTACTGTTAAATATCAGTATCCGTTACCCCTGATTTCTGATCTATTCTCCAGAGTTAAAGGTGCTTGCTGGTTTACCAAGCTTGACCTCAGGGGGGCGTATAATCTTATTCGCATTAAGCATGGGGATGAATGGAAGACGGCGTTTAATACTCCGGAGGGACATTTTGAGTACCTGGTGATGCCTTGTGGGCTCACTAATGCCCCTTCTGTCTTCCTGTGCTTTCATGAACGATATATTCTGAGACTTTGTGGATAAATTTTTGATTATCTATCTGGATGATATTTTGATCTTCTCCAAGAATTGGGACACTCATGTGGAACATGTTCGGACTGTGTTCAGGATTTTGAGGGAAAATTCCCTGTATGTCAAGGGATCGAAATGCCTTTTTGGGGTACAGAGGATTTCATTTTTGGGATTTATTTTGTCTCCGTCAACTATTGAAATGGACCAGGCCAAGGTACAGGCCATTTATGATTGGGTTCAGCCCACTTCTTTGAAGGCCCTCCAGAAGTTTTTGGGTTTTGCTAATTTTTATCGGAAATTTATAGCTAATTTTTCTGGTATTGCCAAGCCATTGACGGATTTGACTAGGAAGGGTGCTGATGTGCTGAATTGGTCTCCGGAGGCTGTTTCTTCCTTTCAGGAGCTGAAGCGAAGATTCACTTCTGCTCCGGTTTTGCGGCAACCTGATGCCTCACTCCCATTTCAAGTGGAGGTGGACGCTTCTGAGATTGGTGCAGGAGCAGTGTTGTCCCAAAAAGATCCTGTGACATCTAAAATGAATCCTTGTGCTTTCTTTTCCAGAAAGTTCTCTCCATCCGAACGTAACTATGATGTGGGGAATCGGGGACTGTTGGCCATGAAATGGGCATTCGAGGAGTGGAGACATTGGTTGGAGGTAGCCAAACACCAAGTCGTGGTCCTTACTGACCACAAGAATTTGATTTACCTGGAGTCGACCAAGCGCTTGAATCCTAGACAGACTAGGTGGGCCTTGTTTTTCACACGTTTTGATTTTGTGGTCTCTTTTCTTCCGGGTACTAAGAATGTCAAGGCAGACGCCCTCTCTAGGAGTTTCCTTGCTGATTCTCCTGTTGTGACTAAGCCTGCTATCATCTTTGGCGAGGGGTAGTTCTTTCTGCCATCTCGCCCGATTTGAGACGTGCTCTGGAAGAGTTTCAGGAGGACAAACCTGAGCGTTGTCCCAGTGGAAAGTTGTATGTTCCTGACCAGTGGAGGAAGAGAGTGATGTCTGAAGTTCATTGCTCTGCATTGGCTGGTCATCCAGGTATTTTTGGTACTAGAGATCTGGTGAGTCGGTCTTTTTGGTGGCCCGCCTTGTCTCATGATGTCAGGAATTTTGTGCAGTCCTGTGGGACTTGCTCCCGGTCTAAACCTTGTTCTCGCTCTAGTGGCTTGTTGATGCCTTTGCCGGTGCCCAGGAGGCCATGGACCCATATTTCAATGGATTTTATCTCTGATATGCCTGTCTCTCAGAGAATGACTGTTATTTGGGTGATTTGTGATAGATTCTCTAAGATGGTCCATCTTGTACCACTCCTTAAGTTGCCATCTTCCTCTGAGTTGGTGCCCTTGTTTTTGAAAATGGTGGTTCGCTTGCACGGGATTCCTGAGAACATTGTATCTGACAGAGGAGTTCAGTTTGTGTCTAGATTTTGGAGGACTTTCTGTTCCAAGCTGGGAATTCAGTTGTCCTTCTCCTCTGCGTTTCACCCTCAGACCAATGGGCAGACGGAGAGAACAAACCAGACTTTGGAGTCGTATTTGAGATGTTTTATTTCTGCCGATCAGGACGATTGGGTTTCATTTTTGCCCTTGGCCGAATTTGCTTTAAATAATAGAGCTAGTTCTGCCACTTTGATGTCACCTTTTTTTTGTAACTTTGGTTTTCACCCTCGATTTTCTTCAGGGCAGGTGGAGCCTTCTGCCTGCCCAGGTGTTGACACTGTGGTGGAGAAAATGCACCAGATCTGGGACCAAGTAGTGGATAAGTTGTCTCTCTCCCATGAAAAGGCCCAGCGGTTTTCCAACCGGCGTAGGACCGTTGGTCCCCAGTTTAAGCAGGGTGATCTGGTTTGGTTGTCATCAAAAAATATCGCTATGAAGGTGGCTTCTCCTAAGTTTAAGCCTAGATTTATTGGACCTTACAAGATTTTGGAGATTATTAATCTGGTCTCTTTTCGGTTGGCTCTTCCTGTCACATTTAAAATTCATAATGTGTTTCATAAGTCCTTGTTGAAGAGGTTTGTTGAACCAGTAGTTCCTGTGGTGGCACCTCCTGACCTTATATTGGTTGAAGGTAACATGGAATATGAGGTAGAAAAGATACTGGATAGACGGAGACTCCAGTATTTGGTTAAGTGGAAGGGTTATGGTCAGTAGGATAATTCCTGGGTCTCTGCCTCTGATATTCATGCCGAAAGATTGGTGCATGCCTTTCATCAGGCTCACCCGGATCGCCCTGGTGGCATGGATGAGGGTTCGGTGAGCCCTCCTCAAGTGGGAGGTACTGTTGTGAGTTCATTTTTCCCTTCACTATTGAGGTCTGATGAAATTCATGGATTTTTTAAAGGGAATCTGTCACCAGGTTTTTGCTACATAATATGGGAACAAAAACCAACAAAGCAAAAAGTGTGCAGAGATGAAGTTCAGCAAAATACTCTAAATCATTATTAGTGAAATTAAATAAAATTGAGAAATGGGGGAAAGTAAAAATATAGCAAACATAGATATATAAACATAGGGGTGAGTATAAAAAAGCAATGAACCTTAAAAATCAGATGTTTAAAAATAATGGAAAGGCAAAAAAGGGTAAAAGACACCTTGGTATCTGACTGCAGTAGGTATGTGTCAGAAGTAATAGTAAATACTGAAAATCAATGTGGCAGATTGAAAGCAAGGTGCACTTCACAAAGGTGCGTTAACAGTGCCAACATTTCTTGAGTCCCAATAAACACAATATTTATATAAAGTGCAATAGTGCAAATAATAATCAGGATAATCAGGTGATGCTCACCTACCATCAACCCAATGTGTGTTTCACTGGTGCTTCATTATGGGCGGTTGATGAGGCAAAGGTATCAGGTATATATACAGTAAAGAAGACGTTAAATAATGAGAGGAAAAATATTGTCTGTAATGGAGGTCACATCAGAGAGAAGGCCGCCACAGGCACAGTGAAAACCAAGGAGTAAAGACCGATCAAATTTCAGGACCAGTTGCCCAATGTCTTAATGCCGAAAAACCACAATGAGCATGCGTGAATAGAGTCGTGTGACCAACACGTCCCCAGTGTCACATGACCAGAGCATCACAAGTAGTGATAAGAGAACTGGTTTGGAAAACGATCGCCAAACATAAATCCGGTACGCATATGGCACTTTTGGATTCGTGTTCGGAAACACGAGCAAAATTTTATAAAATCAGAAAAAATTGGTAACATTCGGTAAAAAAGTGTGGAAAAATAATTGCGTTGCCACAAAAGTATTTTCAGCACTTTAGCAACAATAATGATGGTGTATCATGAGCGTTTGCACGTGTTTGATGTGGGGAGGGGGTTTGCAGAGCCCAGAGGTGCCGCGTTCTTGTAAACAGTCATTCTTTTTTCCAACTTTATGTGTGCACATTGCGGCTAGCCAATCAGGGAGCAGGAAACACCCACAATGTCCTGACACAATGGCTTGTGCAATTGGCTGCTGAAATCCCATGTTGCTCTCCATATAAATAGCGGACATCTTGTTTTAGCGCTGTAATGTATAATAATTAGATCTGTCTCTTTAAGCAAGCCAGACTTATGGGACTTGGGGGGTGGAGACAAGAGGGATGAGAAGGGAAGTTTCAGTTTCACTTCTGTGTAGCATGGGAATGCAACTGTTATGCTGTGTGCTGGAGGACGAAGAATAAAACATATCTAAAGTTTAATACCTTGAATTCTTCATAACGTGTGGACATTACAACTGGCGACGAGGATGGGATATAATCACCTACTGCTGTGAGTACAGAATATATTTTACCGCTTCACACGCCAGCACCACTGAGAGACTCTATCATGGCTGACTACTTGCACACATTCCCACAATTTGATATGACTGATGTCATTAATCTCTCCCATAACTGGAGAAAATGGCTAAACAGATTTGAGAATTTCCTAGAAGCCATGGACATAAAGGAGGAGAAAAGAAAGAGAGCTTTGCTCCTGCATTGTGCAGGCACAGGAGTTTATGACATATACAGTACGTTACCTGCAGCAGAAACAGACACATACAGCAACTGCACTAAAGCTCTCACTGGCTACTTCAACCCTAACCAGAACATCAGATATGAAAGATATAAATTCAGGATTGCCAAGCAGCTTCCAGAAGAGTCCATAGACACTTATGTCACACGGCTGAAAGAGTTAGCACATGGATGTGCCTTTACAGATGTAGATGATGAAATCCTAACTCAAATAATTGTCACCTGCTCGTCTAATAACCTAAGGCGTAAGGCTCTGCAGCAGGATATCTCTCTACATGATTTGCTCAAAATGGCCCGTGCTATAGAAATAGCAGATCATCAGGCTACCGTAATGGAGAATGGGGATAAATTACATGTGCATAATCTCAAACAGAAAAATTTACCAGACAAACAAGCCCAGAAACAGAAGAAATGTTATAGATGTGGACAGGATTTCCCTCACCACCAGAACAAATGTCCAGCTATGGGACAAACCTGCAGTAAATGTGGAAAAGGGAATCATTTTGCAGCTGTTTGCAAATCAGCGCACTACAAGCCTCCGCTGCCTATGACAAAATCTGCAGATGTAAAAGTGATAAATCAGGACACAGAAGAAATGTCTGCGACTGAGAACTATGTGTTCACTACCTCCGTCACTGGTTCAGTACAGTCTCCCTGTGTTACACTCTCAATCTGCAACACTGACATTACCTTTACAATAGATACAGGAGCTTCAGTGGATATCATAGATGGCACTACATATGAACAATTGAAAACAAGGCCAGTCTTACAACAAGTGCAGACTAAAATCTTTCCTTATGGATCTAAAACACCTCTAGCTATAATGGGACAATTTGATGCTGAAATTAGATATAAAGAAAACAGGCAGAAAACCACTTTCCACACATTACAAGGATCGGGAGGCTGTCTTCTCAGCTATCACACTGCCTTGGAGCTAGGGCTCATCCAGATTATTCATACCATAACTGACCCTGCGGATATGGATGTACAAACTATGGTGAACAGCTTTCCCTCCCTATTTAGTGGTTTGGGAAAACTAAAGGACTCTCAAGTACACCTTCATGTGGATGACAATGTTCGTCCAGTAGCCCAGCCTCACAGGCGTATTCCATTTCACCTGAGACAGAAGGTAGAAAAGGAACTCCAATTGCTCATGGATGAGGACGTTATTGAAACTGTTACTGGTCCCACTCCGTGGGTCTCTCCACTTGTGGTAGTTCCAAAACCAAAGACTCCTGATCAAGTGAGACTGTGTGTTGACATGCGCCTGCCCAACACCGCTATCCAGAGGGAAAGACATATCTCACCTACGATTGATGACATTATTCATTTATTAAGTGGAGCCACCGTCTTCTCAAAGCTCGACCTCAATAAGGGATATCATCAATTAGAACTGAGTCCAGAGTCCCGATACTTGACCACATTTTCCACCCATGTGGGCCTCAGAAGATACAAAAGATTGACTTTTGGAGTCTGCTCAGCAGCAGAAATTTTTCAGGATGCAATAAGGAGTGTCATTCAACACATCCCAAATGCCTTTAATTACAGTGATGACATATTGGTTTTTGGTAAAACTCAAGCTGAGCATAATCGTGCTCTATATGCTATCTTCGAATGTCTGCTTTCTGCTGGACTCACTTTAAACAAAGAGAAGTGCGAGTTTGACTAGGGTTCATTAGAATTCTATGGTCACATCTTCTCGGCAAAAGGAGTACAACCAGACCCCAAGAAAGTGGAAGCTATCAGAACAGCCTCAATTCCACAGGATGCCAGTGAAGTGCGTTCTTTCCTTGGAATGGCAAGTTACTGTGCTAGATATATTCCGAATTTCACTTCTGTGTAGCGTGGGAATGCAACTGTTATGCTGTGTGCTGGAGGACGAAGAATAAAACATATCTAAAGTTTAATACCTTGAATTCTTCATAACGTGTGGACATTACAAGCGCCATTTTGACACTGTAAGAGCGCAGAGAGGCTGCTCCTAACGCTAGCACTGTTAGCTGCAAGATTTTATCTAGTTAGCAAGGCGGCAGTATATCAGTCAGATAGTGTAGCTAGCTAGTGTCCAGTGTGGCTGTAAAATTTACCTTCCAGCACTTTTTTTTGTCCATTAATGAGGTCCACAGACAAAGCCAGCAGGGCACATGTTATACATGTGTGTTGGGCACTGTTTCTATAGTGCTCCATGCACAAGTATAGCATTCTAAATAATATTTTTTCACTAGCTAAATGAGAATCAGTCTACTGTATCCCACATTGTCATTTTGTGGTAGTGATATGAACCTGGCTGCAGACCTAAGGTGCATTAAAAAGGAATCATAATATTTTCTGTTGCTGAATGTGATACAGCCCGCCGTATCCCACGTTTTCATTTTGTGGGGGTGATATGAACCTGTCTGCAGACCTAATGCGCATTAAAATATTTATTTTTTTCTGTTGATAAACGTGATACAGCCCGCTGTATCCAGCCTTTTCATTTAGTGGCATTGAAATTGTTCTGTTTGCAGAACTGTTGCACATTAAAATTAATTAATTTTATTTTTTTACAAACATGATACAGCAGCCGAGATCTAAGTTAGGGTACCGTTACACCTAGCGACTCACCAGCGATCCCGACCAGCGATATGACGCTGACAGGATCGCTGGTGCATCGCTAGGTGGTCGCTAGTGAGCTGCCACACAGGCAGATCTCACCAGCGACATCGCAGGGGTCGGGGGTCACTACTTACCTGTCAGACGCGGCAATCCTGCGTCCTCCCGCCCGGCTCCACACGTCACTCGTCGTCACAGCAGGAAGCGCCGCAGGAAGTGACCAACAAGAAATGATCCAGGAGCTTCTCGCGCGATCAGCGATAATCAGCGAGGGAGCCGGTCGGAGGTAAATATCACATGCAGCGATATCGCTAGCAATATCGCTGCAACGTCACAAAATTGGTGACTTTACAGCGATATTGCTAGCGATATCGCAGTGTGTAACGGGGGCTTTAGAAATTATTTTGAGCCTATCTTCTAGATTATGTGCATCTTTGGCATTCAGTTTCTCACGGCTATCTTTTATGCCTAGATTGAGATGCGCATCTGTGACACCTATCTTCTGACGAGCATCAATCTCTAGCAATTGGTGTTGGGTAAATGAGTAATCATTGTAGGCTGCATCCTGGATCTCGTACTTCCCAAAGCCGCCGTGTTATTGATCCTGTTGTACGTTCCCATTCTCACCATCGTCATGCACCTTACCAGCAGCAACTTTAGGAAAGATGGGGTTCCAACACCAAGGGCAATCTTCTAGATTATACAGACCTCATCCATACTAAAAAATATTTTTATTTAATGTTACTAACCAAATACAGAAGAGGAGATCTCATCAACAGGCCCCTAAAAAATTCTTCTGTAACTAACATGATTCCGTAGGGGACATGTCACTTACAAATTGTTTGTAGCATCTAGTCAATGTTACACATGCCCAAAAGAAATTCTTCTGTTACTAAAGTCATACAGTAGGGGACATGTCACTTTGAAATAGTTTGGAGCATGTAGTCAATGTTATACAGGCCTCATCGACAGGCCCCCCCCAAATTCTTCTGTTACTAACGTAATACAGTAGGAGACATCTCATTTACTGTAGAAATTGTTTGCAGCATCTAGTCAATGTTATACAGGCCTCATCGACAGGGTTCACATCAAGTGGGATATACAACCTCATCGTCATCATCTGTATTATCCAACTCCTCACCCTGAGAGACAATCTCCTCCTCTTCCTGCCCTGACAGCACAGTACAGTCCGAATGTGGCTTTAGGTATCTGAGTCACTTCAGTATCACCTCCCTCTCCCCCGTATTAACGGTCTGGTGATGAGGGTCTGTATTCTGCTCAGACCCTACTTCATCTGGCCCCAGATGCCAAAGAAATGGAGTTGAGTAGCCAGTCTTAACAAAAGCATCAATGGTAACGCGATCATTTACCGAACTGTGAACAAATTTTACCGACTTTGAATAAAAATGCTCGGGACACCAAACATGAATCCTAATGTGCTATGATCATGCCGAATTAGAGATTGGCGAACCTTTTATGAACAAGTTCACTCATCTCTAAGCTTAATCAGGTCAGTTGTTATGTACATGTTCAACCCCATAAGAATATAACATGTACCCATCACAGACTATGGGCACTTTCACATGGCCATTCTTTTTGAGGTTCCATTAGTCTTCAAAAAGAAAAGTAGACCTGCCCAATTTTGATCCAATTTGTGGATCAAAATAAGCTTATTCAGGTCATTGAGTCCTTGAAAAAAAATAGAAATCTGTTTTTCTCATAAGCAAAAAATGGATGTGTGAATCCGGCTTTAGACCAATGATTGGTATACTAGTACTTTCATTTTTCTTCATTTTCATCAATATTGTCTTACAAATAGGAAATGAATGAGTGGAAATGTTCTTAACATGTGCCCACATCACTATGTATATAAGACAAAGGCTTCACAAACACTTAACACTGCCAACACGTCAAGCTAATCCATCAAATTCAGCATTTAAATTGGATACTTCTGTCTTATTTATATGGTTATTAGACGTTCACTAGATATAAATGACCTACTTTAACAACAACTTAGAATATTGTATATACAGTAATTGGATATCTTCTTACATGTCCATGATTAATCACTTGTTTCCTACATATTGTATTGTGTGAAAGCTACAGAACAGGAAAATATACTTAATAACATTTATAAGTCAGAGAGGATCATTTATGGACTGGCGGCACAGCGGAAAAGTCTCTCAACTGTTATATTAATGATTATAAGACCACAAGTTCAATATTTTGGGGGAAAATAAAATTAATTTAATAAAAATAATAAAACTATGAATAGTACAAACTGGTACCATATCTAATATAGATTTTTCAGGTCAAGTCCATACTACTCAATTTATATATGAAAGCTGACAATTGCCCCAGTGAACAAACAGAAAATGGGTTTATTATGTCTGTATATACAATATACCGTATTTTTCCTAACTGTTTTTGCACTATGCACTTGTCACTTTATTAGGAGAAAACATGAGGCAGTAATATATTTATAGTCATCCTTTGCCTTTACAGCTATGATATTGTAGATATTTATTATGCACCCACCTTAGGATTCTTTATGAGGGTTTGCCCACTTCCGATATGCATGTTGGCATGTGCGCATGCCCTCCATGGCAGTGTCCATGGGGCGTCGCTTCCTGCACCCGGATGTGACGAGGTGTGGTCGACGTCATGGGGAATTTGCTCCTGACCCACCTCACTGCAGTTGATGCCCGACTACTTCCGGGACTGCCGGCTGCGTGCATGCTCTGACTTTTGTGCTGATTATAGTGAGCACCTGGTCCAGATCATATATAAAGATTTTTGAGACACAGTTACAGCCTTTCCACAGAGGAAGCCCATGCGAAACGTGCATCAAGGCTGCATTGGACTGCACATCACACAGACAATGCTATGGGTAAGCTGGCCTATGTTTTGTATACTGCTTTGCATGTGACTGTGATCATGCCGCCACCCCTGTACTTCACAGTTTGGCTGATGTTCTCAGGTTTTCAAGCTTTTCCCTTTTTCCTCCAAACATAATAATAGTCATTATGCCCAAAAAGTTCAATTTTAGTTTCATCAGACCTCAAGACATATCTTGAAAAATTAAGGTCTTTGTTCCTGTGTGCATTTGCAAACATTAATCTGGCTTTTTTATGTTTTTTATCTTAGAGTAATGGCTTCTTCCTGGCAGAGTGGCCTGTCAGCCCATCTTGATACAATACTCTTTTCACCGTGGATATTTACACAATCTTACAAGCTTCTGCCATCATCTTCACAAGATCTTTTTCTTTTGTCCTTGGGTTGATATGCACCAAAGACAAAGCACGTTCATCTCTGGGACACAGAACCTCTTTCCTGAGTGGTATGATGGCTGGATATTCCCATCTTGTTTGTACTTGCGTATAATTGTTTGTACAGATGAACGTGGCACCTTCAGGTATCTTGAAATTGTTCCCAAGGATGAGCCAGACTCGAACAAGTGCCCAATTCTCTTCCTGATATCTTGAATGATTTCTTTAGACATTTCCATGATGCTACAGAAAGAAACAGTGTGTTTCAGGTGTGCATTAAAATACATCCACAGGTGTATTGCTAATTAACTGAGATGTTGCCAAAAAGCTTCCAAACACATGACAACATCATATGGGCAGTCCAAAATTGTCTAAAGCCTTAGTAATCTTAGTGTATGTAAACTTTTGACTTAGCAGTAAGTAATACAAATGTCTTAAAACATTCTCTCTCTCATTATTTTGGCATTTGGCAAATATTAATAATTATGATAATCCTAAATCACCTGAAATTGGAAAGGTTTACTCTGATTTCATGTCAGATAAGGAGAAAAACATGCATATATGTCTTCATATATTGTATGTAAGCTTCTAGTTTCAACTGTATATATACAGTATATATATATATATATACAGTGGGGAAAAAAAGTATTTAGTCAGTCAGCAATAGTGCAAGTTCCACCACTTAAAAAGATGAGAGGCGTCTGTAATTTACATCATAGGTAGACCTCAACTATGGCAGACAAACTGAGAAAAAAAAATCCAGAAAATCACATTGTTTTTTTTTCATTTTATTTGCATATTATGGTGGAAAATAAGTATTTGGTCAGAAACAAAATTTCATCTCAATACTTTGTGATATATCCTTTGTTGGCAATGGCAGAGGTCAAACGTTTTCTGTAAGTCTTCACAAGGTTGCCACACACTGTTGTTGGTATGTTGGCCCATTCCTCCATGCAGATCTCCTCTAGAGCAGTGATGTTTTTGGCTTTTCGCTTGGCAACACGGACTTTCAACTCCCTCCAAAGGTTTTCTATAGGGTTGAGATCTGGAGACTGGCTAGGCCACTCCAGGACCTTGAAATGCTTCTTCATGATAGCCAGTGAGCACCATGTTTACATCGCTCCCTGTGATAAAAATTGGATTGAGATGAGTAGCAGTGATGGAATCAACGGAAGTGCGATACAGTAAGACTTTATTCACTGTCTCAACACACAAATTAATTGAGGGTCAGCATCACCTGTGAGAGTTGTGACGGAAGTTTTTCCCGTGAATAATAATTCCTAGATTTCTGCAATCAATAGCCTTTATGTCACTAATTGTATGCATCTCATTTCCTATTGCGGAGAAGCTGGACTGTATTACTGAGACAGAAATATATATGAAGATTTAAAAATAACACCAAAAGTATATAGTTGTGTACGCCTCAAATGCATTTCCTTTTTTCCACTTTTTAGATTGCTGTGTAATCAATACTGAGAACACGGAGATTTTACATGTTTAAACTATGCTATATATACCTGCTATCCAGTGATAAAGAACCCTTTCTCAACTTTGTACAATCTGGTCAAATTCATACTGGGCCTGAGAACATCTGAGTCTGTCTCCTGATCTATAGACATATATTTTTAATGTGTAAACTAGGCTACATATATACGTGTTATCCGGTGAAACTGTACCCTTTTTCAACTTTCTACAATGTTGTTGAATCCATACTGAGCCTGAGAACGGCTGCCGAGCTGTTAAGCAAGCTACAGCACCTGTGGTTTGGACACGTAATTATTTCAGGAATGACGGTTAGGCCTAACTCTGGAATTGCGGTTGACCTGAACTTACTGGGAAATCATCGTTCGCAGGGAATAATCTGAATCCCAGATCCCCATCACTAACGGAGTTCAGCAGGTTATCTGCACCTGTAAGCGACAAAAGCTTGTCCTTTCAGTGTAGCGTGCATGCAGCCCCGGACATGTACTGGAATGCTAGACCTGTTATTGCTCAATCCCATGTGCCACAGCCGCGCGTATCCCTCTAGTAAGCTTGACGCGTACCGCGGGGCCATGCCGGAGTCTCGGTTGTTAACGGAATAAAGCTGAAAAATCACTAGCACAACTACATACGGACATACCACACCACACACAGAATCAACAAACTTGCAATCTGTCCATCTTTTCTGTAGCTTGTATGGTAGTGGTTTCCCGGGTGCAGTCCAATTAAGCCACAGGCTCCACTCCTGGTGGTGCCCTTTTGGACATTCCTTTAAGGTTCAGCTTTGCAATCATACTGTCCCTGGAAACCAAAAACTTTGCCTTCAGGGACGCTGTTTGGAGGTTCATGGGAATAACGCCGCCCGATCAGCAGTCGGCATATGGGTCGCCCTCCCAGGGCTGTGGGGTACTCGGTGCCGGGCCGGTGTTAGTGGGATGTGTCACAGCAGCAGTGACCCGGACGGTGGCCCTGGGCACCCATGTAAATGGCGTGGTATAATAGTAAAGAGTTTATATAGATAGTCTGACGCCACCTGTGGTGTTCGGCAATATAGATGTTAGGCCGACGCTGCATGCAGATCCTCTGGGACTGATGGTGTTGTGTAGCAAAGATGGTGAAGCTCCCCACAGGTGGAGCTGAAGTCCCAGGGAAGTGTAGATGTAGTGATGGGGGAAAGGCACAGGGGGTGTAGGTGCTGGTACCCAGATGTAGCGGTGCTGGAATAACTGTAGGACACCAGAGCGTGCAGTTCCAAAGCTTTACTCACAGTCTGCAGGTTACACAGATGCCTGCCTCCGTGCTGTGTCCTCCGGGTCAGGACCTCTGCCAACCTCCGGGACCAGAATGGAAAGCTCCCTTCCAACACTCCGCCAACATGTACCTTCCTGAACGTCTCCTTTCTAGCGCTTGTGGGGGAAGCACTCACAGGACCGTGGTTCACTGAAACGTCTAACAGATGTTCCTCAGACTTTACTTGTATGGCAGACAGCTGTAGCCTTTTCCTTCTGCCTCGCACACGTCGATGCTGGGGCCTCCGAGCCTTAGTTTGGTACAGAGCATTTATAGCTGCTACTTCCCCCGGTTTCTGCTGCAGGAACGTCAGTGTCCCTACAAACTCGGAGACCGGAATCCGGACCATGCACTCCAGCTAGGAGTGAGCCTTAACTCTGCTCATCCTCCAGCTCCCCTTCTCACGTCCACACACTTCCCCTTCCCTGCACAGAGTGCCCTAACTTACCTCCTCCTGACCACAGAGAGCAGCTCCTCAGCAGTCAGGTTCAGAGGTCTCCCTGCTGGCCTGGAGTGGGAAATGTGTTGTGTGT
Organism: Dendrobates tinctorius; assembly: GCF_039654945.1. Taxonomy (NCBI): domain Eukaryota; kingdom Metazoa; phylum Chordata; class Amphibia; order Anura; family Dendrobatidae; genus Dendrobates; species Dendrobates tinctorius. The sequence continues at coordinate 104,775,620 of NW_027361690.1, read as the reverse complement.
TGGTTTCACTGCTAGAGAGATCCTTCGTTGCTCCCAAGCTTGACAACACACTCCCTAGGAGGAAGGCAATGCCACAGTGGCAACCGTACTCTTGGGGACGCCACAAGTGCACTGAGGCCCAGCCACTGCTGGATGATGCTGCTGGTACATTGACCCAGACCACTACATTCCCCTCGCACTCTACACAGCCAGAATCTGACCCAGAGGAAACTCAGGTTCCCCTTCCCGCATGCTATACCACCTTACACGGTGACAAAGAGGAAGGTGCAGATGAAAGTGCAGGTTCCTTGAGCAGGTGGGGGGGCATACTTATGAGCGATGGCACTGGCACAGGGCACCGCATAGTACGCAAAAGTGTCTCTGGCGGTGGGAGGGCCTAAACAGCCAAGTGCAGTGAGATGGAAGATGGAGACGACAAGGAGTTCAGAGTAGTGCAGGGATTCCCTAGCAAGGAGACTTATGTAATTGTTTTCAATGTTGGGACAGCAATTTTTGGGGAGCACTATACTCTGGTGAATGCTATATGGGGCCCACCACACACTGGAGCATTCCAAAGGTGGACATCAGACACTGGAGCAGCATTTACAGGGCCCATTATACACTAGAGCAGTAGAAATTGGGCCCTTTATATATGGAGCATTATTTGGGCCCATAAGACAGTGGAGCTTCATCCATTGGGACCAACACATACTGTAGCATTATGTGGAGCTCATCATATATGGTTTGAAACATTATATGGGGATAATGATTCCGTATGGAGAAATATATGGGCCTCATTACTCTGTATAGCGCACTAAGCGCTGGCCATAATACTGTATGGAGTTATATACTGTCCGTTTTTGGAGGTATTAGAGAATTTAAAATGGATATCAGTCATGAGATGTAAGAAGTCAAGTATTTTTCATTGTACTATACTGCTATTTCTCTGCCGTATCGGAGCATTATGAGTTGTGGTATGTGTTAAAGGGGCGCTCTTTGGCCCTGGGCCCACGAAAACCTGGAGCCATCCCTCCCCCCCACAACTGTAGCCAAATAACCCCCATTTTTCAGTGCGTAACTAGTATTATGAAGTTAATTAAGGTTGACAAGCTTCAGTAACAAGAATTTATGCTTTTGGCATTCAAATGGGCACTGTTGGTGTGTTTCCTGTCCTCCTCTCACTGCCGACTTTAATTCTCCATTGACTTACATTGGGTTTCGTGTTTCGGGACGACCCTGACTTTTCCCTATAGTCGGCCGATTTTGCTCAACCCGACTTTTGGAAAAGTCGGGTTTCATGAAACGAAACTAGACCCTAAAAAAACAAAAGTCGCTCAACACTAGTGAAGGGTACTGTGGAGGCATTCACTGTAGGAGTATCTTGGTGTTTGTTTGGCAGATTTGTTGACATCACACTTTACAAATGCAATGAAAGGGGAATCTAGGCTCCAGTGGGAGGAAAATTAAAGGGCACACAGTACCACACAGGTGCAGTAATAGGGACACATACGGCAGCAGCGGCTTAGTATTGGGGTATAAGCAGGATGTTTGTGCAGTTTGTGGATAGATGGGTACGGAGCCTGCAATGTGAGAAATGAAATGTGTCTTTGTTGTAATCTCTGCAACCAAGTCCTGGCTGGAAGAAGTTGTTGTGTCAGTCTGGGCCAGATGGAAAAGACGGGAAAAGTGAACGATTCCATCATAAAGAATGTCAGCTGTAAGTCACAATCTGTACCTATGCTATAATCTCTTATGTGTTCTACAGGACTGGTATCTAGGACTTTATGGTCAACATATGGTGGTAATATCAGTGTTGGTCTTTGTATAGAGATTTTTTTTAGTTACAACTCTGCCATTTGCTGAGGTTCTCCTACATCCATGAAAAGGGTGCACCACCATATTTGTAATCAGGGTTACATGGTTAGGGGCCCACTCAGAGGTTTCGCCACCCCTGAACCAAAACCCTAGCTATGCCTCTGAGTAGTGCCTTCATAAGTATAAAGATCACAAGCACAGTATATAGTTAGGCTGATAAATAATAGTGTAGGCAGAGTCTTCTAGGACACACAGATCTCATATCATGTATTTCTTGGAAATATACACCAACAGATTAGTTTGAAACTGAGGCCAGTTTATAAACAAGAGGTTCTGAAAATAAAAGAAAAACATCTAATAATTTTTAGGCGCATATTTTTAAAATAATGGTTAAGTGTTTCATCATGTTAGCTATTACAGTTGTTAGAGATCAGCAAAAAGATTCACACAGTCCTCATCTGGCATCTAGCTTTGTCCACTGTCGCAGCCAGACCAGGATAGTCTTCAAGGCAGCATTGACCAGATTAGGCAGCATGAGCACAAAAGACCCTTGGCAATGGAAGGACAGATGAAGGACGCTGGCTGCAGAAGTGAAGACAACTCTGATACTGCAGCCATGTAGCTTGGACAATGGACCAGGGCATCTATGTTCCTCAACTTCAGGAGCTGTTGAACGCTTGATGAGGTTTTATCAAAGTGTAATACATCATAATGCCTTAGAACCTAGGCAGGGTCTATATTTGATGTGCCGTAAAATGGGATGAAAAACAGCATGGAGTAGTTTTAAGTTTGAATTGGAACCTAAATTGAGGAAAAGGATAAAAGGTTCTCTTACGAGTATGACTTACAAAGCAAGACAAAAATTATTCCTCGACATAAGGACTACATAATATATAGGCAAACATGGCAAAGTATTTCAGGCATCCCATGGAGAATTGGTAGAAGGCCAGTTCCCTTTTTTATGCATTCAAATGTATTTGTGAAGTCATTAGCATGGGGAGAGTGGCAGAGGAATGCTCATTAGCTTCCTGCACCACCTGCTGCTGTCACCGCTGTGCTGAATAGGCTGCAAAGACAGTGGGAAAAGTAAGTGATCTATGGAGATGAAGATTTCATAGACGGACTTTTTTCGTAGATAGGGAATGTTAGTGTGAAGGTACAGTATGGGTAGAGCAGTGTACAGATGGGGGGAAAAGTGTTAGAGTGCATTATAGAAAATAAGCAGTATTGGGATGCAATATGGAGAGGGAGCAACAAGAGAAGAGCAGTTGGCGGGAGAGATGGGAGTGTTGGAGGAAGAGGGTAAGAGAGATAGGAGCATGGGAGGGTATAGTATGGAGAAAGGCAGTGTGTGGGACAGAATGGAGGGGTAGGAGAGTGGAGGCACAGTATTGAAAGAACAGTGTCAGAGAACACTATAGAGCACTATAGAGCACTATAGAGCACTTCAGGATTACAAAATGGAGAGGTGGGGCATGGGGGGATAGTATGCAGTATGGAGAACACCAGTGTAAAAGTACAGTAAGAAGACATGGGAACATTGGGGACATTATGGAGAGGTGGCAGATTGGGGGGACACAATGAAGAGGTAGGCATACAGGAGGTATAGTATGGAGTGGTGTGAGTGTGAGGGGCAGAGTGGAGATATCATGGCATCTGTACCACATGGAGACAAAACTGATGAGAATTACTCCAATCAGATAAGATGTTACTTGCAAGGCACCCAGGTGTAATTGCTTATTTTTGAAACTGAGTCTAATCAGTAGGTTAGTTTCTCTGTCCACAGTCTGCTAACGATTTGCAACAACAACTTTTAGTATCTCCGTCCTTTTGTTAAAGGTAGGCCGGGATCACACATGCGAGAAATTCGGCAGAGTCTTGCATCTCAATACCAGACACTCAGATCGGAGCGTTCAACTGCATGTATTTCTATACAGCCGCATGCTCCAATCCGAGTGCCGGCGGCAGTACCGGGTATTGAGATGCAAGACTCGGCCGAGTTTCTCACATGTGTGATCCCGGCCATATACTGAGAGTTGTAGGTTCATGATATGATTTGAGCATACATGTTTGTGGCTGACCTGCATTGTATTAAGTTAGGTGCTACATTCATGTGCTGATGAAGGTTGTCGTGAGGTGTTCCTGTACTGTTGTGGTTTCTTCTTATTCTGTATTTATGTATTATCGGTGGCTCTGGTGATAGACTGTTTGTGTACATTAAATATTCAAGTTATTGAACTACAGCTTTTCTAACATAAATTATCTAACATAATAACTTAGAAATATTGACTCAGACACCTAAATTTGTGAAAGAAAGGTGATGATCGGCCCCAACTTCAATGAATGTGTAAAAGAGAGATTTGCAATACATTATTTAAATACCGCTATCAACATTTCTTATACAGTACCTGCCTGCCACCTCTGCTGTAGGCACAAAAGGATGATCATGGGATTTACTCATCAAGCAAAACCTCCTTTCCTGCTTGCTGTGACATATAAAAGAAGCAAAATAATGAATAGTAGATTCACATTTACATAATAGCCTTCTCTCCTTGAACATAAAAGTGGGAGGGTGGGCAGTTCACCCAGTACAGGCGAGATGCTCCTCATATTGTACACAATTGACAGCTGCACCAATAGTTACCTATAGTAAAGCCTGGTAAAAGATGCTGCTTGCAACCTTTGTGTGCTAGATTACACAGCCACACAGGGCATGCGCAAACTATTATGGTGTACCTATGTTCATGTGCTGAGGGTGGTTCTGGTATTGCTTTCATGTAAGCACTCCTTAAATCTTTTTGGCCTTGGTACAATTTGGCAATGCTGCCTTTAGACCAATAAAACGCTGTGCTGTCCTATTCTAAAACTACTGTATGAATATTTAAAATTGTGTTATTTTTTTTGGATCCTGTATTATAGATATATTCGAATTTGTGTCATATACAGTCAGTGCCATGCCTAAAGTTATGTACAAAAGTATGGAGCCACTGATACTTTATATGACTCTGTACCAGCTCTATATATACTACTGCTCACCACATAACACCTTAGATACCCTATTTTCTTCTTTAAGAGCATTTTGCTAATTGGCGCTTGTTTTCCTATATATATATAGATTTTAATTATATTCAGAGCTTAGCAAAGGCCACCCATGAAAAACAAGTTAATTCAACCCAACTGAAGATGTAATGCATCTTGATGGGCGTGTGAAACCAGCGTGACATTTGCACAGCTTCAGGATACTAATTAATCAGTAATTGCAATAAAGGAGTCTTGTCTTGGAGGTAAGGTCATAGTCAGCAAATGCTGCATGATTTTCACTTCTTCCTCACTGATCCGATATACATTGACATTTAGAGTACACATATGAGTGCCGACTATAAGATCCTGCAAGTTCTGGGCACATGGAGAGGAATGGTTAATAAGAAAGCAGAACAAGTAACAGGACATCTACAAAGCATGAAATATACACATGGTCAATTAAAACTTGTTTGACCGTGAACGTATGCAGCATGAAATCCTTATCTTTTCCTCTAGTTAAGATCCAACAACATGAATGATAAATTATTATGCGTTATTATTAGCTCAGATAAAAAGAATAGGTTAAGTAAAAATTGTAGAATCACAGTAACAGTAATAGTATATGTGGTACTATGCAATGTAGCAAAACAATTTCAAACTTCTCTTCTGGGCCAAAAATTGTCCTTAAAATTCTAATAAAAAAATGAAAAAAACCCCATAAAATGAAATAAAATATGTTACTATGAGATCATCATTAATTGATACTATAATTAAAGGGAACATGACAACTGATACATGCTGCTCAATCCACGGGGCAAAATGTATCAGACTGACATTGTATTCTTTAAACCGAACATGTTTAACTTAGTTTAAAAATATATAGGAACCAAGCCCCAAGACATCTGTGATTGAGATGTGTGTACATATAATATATATCTATACATCTATTTCATTCAAACCGTTTTTCATACCCCACTCTAATACAGTATACACAACATTAGAAATGAAGTTATTGAATAGCATTGTATAGCATTGTAAGTTGTCATCATGTCTTGATACATTACAATATTTAGCCACAATATTTTATTTCTGCATGAATTGTTATAAGAATATCAGTGATATGTTATAACTGATTGAATATTCTTTTTGTTTTATTTCATTACCTGTATCCCAATCTGAAGAAGGTCTTATTTTAGACCGAAACATTACATATTTTTGGGACTTTTATATTTTCAATAAATATCTTTCATTTGATGCATTAAAGGAGTGCCAGATTTTTCTTCAAATTAATTACTAGGATTGGTATCTTTTTTCTGTGCACCTAAGTTGTAGAACAGAGTGAGGTGTTTTGTTATTAAATATTATTAGTGGTCAGGCCCCTGCTGATCTTGGCATGGACCAGTTTGCAAATTACCATTTTTTTGTCTCAGAACTCTCTTTAAAAATGTCTCAGACTGGGGAACACCTAACTGACTAGAAATTCAAGAGTGTAAGTGTTCTGCGGAACAGTCACCTGCCTTGTCCCTCTGGTAACAGTAGTGCCTCTTTGTGCATTTTTTGGTGCAGCCAATCCCTCTCCCTCAGTGCTTCTAGCCTCACTATGCGTGCCAGATTCCCAGGTTGGGTTGGTTACTCTGTCATCCATCACCTCGTCTTCAACTGCTGAACCCTGGTCCTTGTGACTTGATGACTTGACGACAACAACAAGGTGATTTATTGGCAACTGTGTCTCATCATCACCTTCCTCCTTAGACAAAAAAGCACCCTTCCCCACCATCATCTCCTTGTGACTATGGCTGCTCTAAGTTTTGTGCATCACTAAACAGCAAATCATCCTGTCCCTTTTCGGAACATGCAGGGTGAGTGGCTACAATCAAGAAATGACGTATTTTAGAGTGTCCTAGTGTGGGATTACTAGTCTCTTGGGACTGAAAATGGTTGGAGTAAGGATGATCATGGTGAGGATGAAGTGATCCAGAATATTGACTGGTGAGAATGTACCATGTGGAAGACTTGGTGGTACTGCATGCTGGAATGTTATGAATGGGTCACCGAGGAGGATAGCAGGCCCAGGCTAAGCCACAGAAAACCAGAGAGGTTGGTAATTAAGCAGATTGCAGACCCCTGATCCTGTCCACACAACTGGCAGTAGCCGTGGAGCGTACCTACGATGATCCTAGACGCCTCGGGACAGCCGGAGAGCTAACTAAGCCTAAAGCAAGAAAGGGGAAATCTAAACTGCCCCGGAGCAGACCCCAAAGGAATAGATAGCCCCCAAACATATATTGTCGGTGAGACAAGATGAAAACACAAACGCAAGCAGAAAAATAGACTGAGAAAGCGATGGGACCCACACTGACTAGATAGGACAGGAAAGGAAATACACTGTCTGCAATGACGCAAAAACCCCTGCAAAAGTCCAACACATCTGATGCACAAAAAACACTGAAGTCGCACAACTTCGCCTCCACTATATCAGCACTCTGGTATATTCTGAAGGCAAAGCAAAAAAAAAACAATATAACAGGGGACAAAACAAACTGGCACAAGCAGTAACATATGGGCGGTGATTCAGCACACCCCCAGCCGGAGCTGGCTGACCCGCACAAAGCAGAGATAGACAAAACCAGATCAAATGCAGTGTAGCAAATGAACCACTTAGCTGAACAAGCAGGGACAGAGCAGGAGACATCAGACCTCAAGAGGCACAGGAAGAAAATCACCAGCAGGGATAGAGGGAGTCGGCTGTCTTAAATCCCAATCTGAAACCTCAGATCTCCAATCATCTTCCTCATTATCAGGTGGCAAGCCTCTGTCAATCAGATCAGCTCCACTACCTCCAGTAACCACCAGAGGGAGCCCAGAAAGAGAACTCGCAACCTCTCTGTCAATCTGACCAGCTCCACTACCTTCAGTAATCACCAGAGGGATGCCAGAGAGAGAATTCACAACAGTACCCCCCCTTGAGGGGTCCACGCCACCAGGCCGGTCAGGATGGGCCCGGTGAAAAGCACGAACCAATCTTTCGGCATGAATGTCGGAAGCAGAGACCCAAGAATTATCCTCCTGGCCATATCCCTTCCATTTGACAAAGTACTAGAGTCTCCGTCTAGCCAAACGAGAATCCAATATTTTCTCTACCTCATACTCCAAATTACCTTTAACCAATACAGGGTCAGGAGGCGCCGCCATGGGAACTACTGGCTCTACAAACCTCTCCAACAAGGATTTATGGAACACGTTATGAATCTTAAATGTAACTGGAAGAGCCAAATGGAAAGAAACTGGATTAAGGATTTCCAAAATCTTATAAGGTCCAATGAATCTTGGCTTGAATTTTGGAGACACAACCTTCATAGGTATATTCTTTGAAGACAAACAAACCATATCACCCACTTTAAACTGGGGACCAATGGTCCTATGCCGGTTGGGAAACCGTTGGGCTTTTTCCTGAGATTGGGACAACTTATCCAACACTTGGTCCCAAATCTGCTGCATTCTCTCTACCACAGAATCCACACTTGGGCAGGCTGAAGATTCCACCTGCCCTGAAGAAAATCGAGGATGAAACCCAAAGTTACAGAAAAAGGGCGACATCAAAGTGGCAGAACTAGCCCTATTGTTTAGCTCAAAGTCGGCCAAGGGCAAAAATGAGACCTGGTCATTCTGATCAGCAGATATGAAACATCTCAAATAGGATTCCAAAGTCTGGTTTGTTCTCTCAGTCTGCCCATTGGTCTGAGGATGAAATGCAGAGGAGAAAGATAACTGAATTCCCGGTTTGGAACAAAAAGCTCTCCAAAATCTGGAAACAAACTGGACTCCTCTGTCCAACACAATGTTCTCAGGAATCCCTTGCAACCGAACCACCTGTTGTAAAAACAAGGGAACCAACTCAGAAGAAGATGGCAACTTTGGGAGTGGTACAAGGTGGACCATCTTCAAAAATCTATCACAGATCACCCAGATAACAGTCATCCTCTGAGAGACAGGAAGATCCGAAATAAAATCCATTGAGATATAAGTCCATGGCCTCCTGGGCACCGGCAGGGGAATCAACAACCCACTAGAACAAGAACAGGGCTTGGACCGAGAACAAGTCTCACAGGGCTGCACAAAATACCTGACATCACGACATAAGGCAGGCCACCAAAAAGACCGACTCACCAAATCTCTGGTACCAAAAATACCTTGATGACCAGCCAACGAGGAGCAATGAATTTCAGACATTACTCTTTTCCTCCACTGGTCAGGGACATACAATTTTCAAATAGTGCAACGTTCAGGTTTGTCCTCCTGAAATTCCTCCACGGCACGTGTCAAATCGGGTAAGATGGCGGAAAGAACTACACCCTTATTTAGAATGGTAGTAGGCTCGGTCACATCAAGGGAATCCGCAAGGAAACTCCTAGAAAGGGCATCCGCCTTAACATTCTTAGTGCCCAGAAGAAAAGAGACCACAAAATTAAAACGCATGAAAAACAAGGCCCACCTAGCCTGTCTAGGATTCAAGCATTTGGCTGATTCAAGATAAGTCAAATTCTTCTGGTCGGTGAGGACCACAACTTGATGTCTAGCTCCCTCTAACCAATGTCTCGACTCTTCAAATGCCCATTTCATGGCCAACAATTCCCGATTCCCCACGTCATAGTTATGTTCAGATGGGGAGAAATTTCGAGAAAAGAAGGCACAGGGATTCATCTTAGAAGTCACCGGATCTCTTTGGGACAAAACGGCTCCTGCACCAATCTCAGAAGCATCTATCTCCACCTGAAATGGGATTGAGAAATCATGTTGCCGTAGAACTGGAGCAGAAGTGAATCTCTGCTTAAGCTCCTGAAATGCCGAAACTGCCTCTGGAGACCAATTCACCACATCAGTGCCCTTTTTGGTCAAATCAGTCAGTGGTTTAACAATACCAGAAAAATTACTTATAAATTTACGGTAGAAATTAGCAAAACCCAAAAACTTCTGGAGAGCCTTCAAAGAAGTGGGCTGAACCCAATCATAAATGGCCTGTATCTAGGCCGGGTCCATTTCAATAGCCGACGGGGACAAAATGAATCCCAAAAATGAAATCCTCTGTACACCAAAGAGGCACGTTGATCCCTTAACATACAGATAATTTTCCCTCAAAATCCGGAGCACAGTCCGGACATGTTCCACATGAGAATCCCAATCACTGGAAAAGATCAAAATATCATCCAGATAAATGATCAAAAATTATCCACAAAGTCCCAGAAAATATCGTTCATAAAAGAATGGAAGACAGAAGTGGCATTAGAGAGCCCAAAAGGCATCACCAGGTACTCAAAATATCCCTCCGGAGTATTAAACGCCATCTTCCATTCATCCTCGTGCTTAATGCAAATAAGATTATATGCCCCCTGAGTTCAAGCTTGGTAAACCAACAGGCACTTTTAACTCTGGAAAATAAATCAGAAATCAGGGCCAACGGGTACTGATATTTAACAGTGATTTTGTTAAGGGAACGATAGTCAATACATGACCTTAATGTACCATCTTTCTTGGCCACAAAAAAACAGCACCTAAAGGTGATGAGGATGGTCTAATATGACCCTTCTCCAGCGACTCCTTGATATAAGATCGCATAGCATTATGTTCGGGTACCGATAAGTTGAAAAGCCGACCCTTGGGAAATTTACACCTGGGCATTAACTCAGTTGCACAGTCATAACTTCTTTGAGGAGGCAAAGACGCAGACTTACTCTCACTGAATACATCAGAAAAATCAGCCAAATAGTCAGGAATATCATGAGACTGAGGAGAGGTGGAGAAAACAGGAGTGTCACTAAGAACACATTGACAACCCCAACTCACCACAGACACTGATTTCCAATCTAAAACAGGACTATAAGTTTGCAATAAAGGGAATCCCAGAACAATAGTATCATGCAAATTATGCAACACCAAAAATTTACAATTTTCTTGGTGGTCCGGGGTGACCCGCATTATCACCTCGGTCCAAAACTGGGGTTTATTCTCCGCCAAAGGAGTAGCATCAGTACTCCTCAAAGGGATAGGAGTCCGCAGGGGTATCATGGGAAAACCACAATGTTTAGCAAAGTCCCAATCCATCAGATTCAAATTTGCTCCTGAATCAACAAAAGCCTTAGCGGAAAATGTAGACAAGGAGCAGATCAGGGTAATCGCCAAAAGGAACTTAGGCTGTACACTGCCCACCACAAATGTGTGAGCAAAATGCTTTTCTCACTTACGGCAGACAGCAATAGTATGAGAGGCATCCCCACAGAAAAAAACACAACTTATTACGCCTTCTAAACTCCTGACGTTGCGCCCTAGACAAAACCCTATCGCATTGCATGGGTTCAGAAGTTCGATCGAAAGGCGGCAACGCCTCTCATGTAGTTTTACATTCACGTAAACGCCGATCAATTTGAATGGCCAATGACATAGAGTCGACAAGACCAGAGGGAACAGGAAATCCCACCATAACATCTTTTACGATTTCTGCCAAACCCTTCCGAAAGAGAGCTGCTATTGCATCGTCATTCCATTTAGAAAGTACCACCCACTTTCGGAATTTTTGACAATATAACTCTGCAAAAACCTGACCCTGGTTCAATGCTAATAAGGTTTTCTCAGCTTGATCACTAGCATTAGGTTCATCATACAATAACCCAGGGGCTTGAAAAAATGCATCCACATTAGCCAGAATAGGATCTCCGGGTGTCAAAGAAAAGGCTCAATCCTGGGGATCGCCGCGCAGCAAGGAGATGACAATTTTAACCTGCTGCACAGAGCTCCTTGATGAGTTAGGTTTCAAAGCAAAAAATAGTTTACAATTATTGTTAAAATTCAAAAATTTAGACCGATCCCCAAAAAACACATCAGGAGTAGGGATTTTAGGTTCAACAGCAGATGATTGAGCGAGATAGGTAGATATTCCCCACACTTCAACAGCGAGCTGCTCAACACGATCAGGCAATTGCTTAAGGCCCTGTCACACTAACCGACATCGCTAGCAATATCGCTGTAATGTCACTGGTTTTGTGATGCAGCAGCGATATTGCTAGCGATATCGCTATGTGTGATACTTACCTCTGACCGGCTCCCCCGCTGATTATCGCTGATCGCGCGAAAACGGCCTGGGCCGTTTCTCGTCATCAGCTTCCTGCTGGGATTCCTGTGGCGCCGATGAGCGACGCGTGGACGCGGGCGGGAGGACATCAGGATCACCTCGTCTGACAGGTAAGTAGCGACCCCCGACCGCTGCTATGTTGCTGGTGAGATCTGCCTGTGTGGCAGCTCACTATCGACCACTTAGCGATGCACCAGCAATCCATATCGTTGTCGGGATCGCTGGTGCATCGCTAAGTGTTACAGTACCCTTAGTCTCCATTTAGACAAAAAATATCCTCCTACAGCCCCAGAGAAAAAAAAAGAGGAAAAAATATATAAAAAAATTCTGACAATTTTTTTTTTTTTTAAATTCTTTTCTTTAGAGTACCCTAGATTCTACAGTTAGGCTGGTGATTCTGTTATGAATGGGTCACCGAGGAGGATAGCAGGCCCAGGCTAAGCCACAGAAAACCAGAGAGGTTGGTAACTAAGCGGATTGCAGACCCCTGATCCTGTCCACACAACTAGCAGTAGCCATGGAGCGTACCTACGATGATCCTAGACGCCTCGGCACAGCCGGAGAGCTAACTAAGCCTGAAGCAAGAAAGGGGAAATCTAAACTGCCCCGAAGCAGACCCCAAAGGAATAGATAGCCCCCAAACATATATTGTCGGTGAGACAAGATGAAAACACAAACACAAGCAGAAAAATAGACTGAGAAAGCGATGGGGCCCACACTGACTAGATAGGACAGTAAAGGAAATACACTGTCTGCAATCACGCAAAAACCCCTGCAAAAGTCCAACATGTCTGATGCACAAAAAACACTGAAGTCGCACGACTTTGCCCCCACTATATCAGCACTCTGGTATATTCTGAAAGCAAAGCAAAAAAAGTCCAATATAACAGGGGACAAAACAAATTGGCACAAGCAGTAACATGTGGGCGGTGATTCAGCACACTCCCAGCCGCAGCTGGCTGACCCGCACAATGCAGAGATAGACAAAACCAGATCAAATGCAGAGTAGCAAATGAACCACTTAGCTGAACATGCAGGGACAGAGCAGGAGACATCAGACCTCAGGCACAGGAAGAAAATCACCAGCAGGGGTAGAGGGAGTCGGCTGTCTTAAATCCCAATCTGAAACCCCAGATCTCCAATCGTCTTCCTCATTATCAGGTGGCAAGCCTCTGTCAATCTGATCAGCTCCACTACCTCCAGTAACCATCAGAGGGAGCCCAGAAAGAGAGCTTGCAACCCCTCTGTCAATCTGACCAGCTCCACTACCTTCAGTAATCACCAGAGGGAAGCCAGAGAAAGAATTCACAACACTGGAAGCATTATCTGCTATCCAACCAACCACCTGTTCACACTGCTCTGGCTTCAGAAGTGGTTTACTGTGCCTAACTGCAAAGTGGGACAGGAAACTATATCTCGTGGATGGGCACCTTTCTTGTGTTGCAGCAACAGGCGTAGTCACACCAGTCTCACGTCCTCAGCATCTGCATGCACCATAATCAGAATTTTAACTTCCCCGCCCCTCATCACACACCTTATGCATTTACTAATTGCTATGTCTCTTGAAACCAAGATTTTTTTAATATAATTTATACATTTGGATGAGTAATTGAATCAAGAATACTTTTACAACACTTTTTGGAAGTGTTAGCTATCACAAAAATGTGCTGCACAGCATAGAATAATGTATGAGTGAGAAATTTAATAAAACACATTTTTAAATGCTATTTTTGGAGTGTTATATATGTTAAAAATGTACCCCAGACCATGGATTACTGTATGGCTGAGAAATTTAACTAAAAAAATGAAACTTTTGGAGTGATAGATATCACAGTAATGTACCCTAGACCACTGAATACTGTATAGGTGAGAAATTTAATCCAACAAAATTTTTAAACGATTTTTTTGGAGTGATAGATATCACAGAAATGTACTCCACACCATGGAACATTGTATGGGTGACAAATTGAACTCAGAATTTTTGTTAATGCTTTCTTGGACAGATAGATATTGCAGTAATGTACCACAGACCACGGAATACTGTATGGGTGAGAGATTTAACACGGAAAATTTTATTAACGCTTTTTTGAAGTAGACAAGGAAAATGCCCCAAAGAATCAACACGGAGGACCGTGGATAACAAACTACCTACATAAGAGAACAGGCCCTCCTTGAGGTTTTTTGCATATTAAAATAGATTTTTATTGAACAATGTCATTACAATTAAAAAAGGGATGATAACATACAGAGAGAAACCAATGCAAAGCTTTGTGCGGGAAGGATAAGTTTGTGCTGATAAATACCAAAGCTCAAAAATCCAACACCTATATATGCAATAATACAAATGACAGCGTATGAGATCTGGAAATTACAAAAAATAACTAAGAGCTCAAAAACAGATCCAAAAGGATACATAACACGGGTTCCATATTTATGCACATTTGCAGATAAAAAAAATGCACCGATTAATATATATTAAATGTAATAAACAGCCCATTGGAATTTTTGGACACCATGGTCAAATATATTAAGAAAATCCACATAAATAGAACAAATATGACATGGCTAAAATGATATACAAGAGGCTAGAAAAAGTGCAGATATTTACCCAGTGTCCAAGACCGCCACAAAGTACTCCCTGACGCGCGTTTCAAATTCTTCCTCAGAAGGGGTGCATCTCTTTGAGGGCCTGTTTTCTTATGTAGGTAGTTCCCTTTTTTGAAGTGTTAGATATCACAAAAATGTACTATAGAGCACATAATACTCTATGATTGAGTTATTTAATCCAGAAAAAAATTCAACTCTTTTGGAGTGTTATATAGCACCAAAATGTAGCACAAAGCATGTAATACTTGACGAATCACACAATATATTACATTTTTTCACACAAAATTTAAAAAAATGCTGCAGCTATATATTTTTTAAAAGGGACTGCATGGCCCTAGTCGCTCTCTACTAACTATATTCTGTCACTGTCCCTGCTCCTGCAACTCTCTCTCCCTCAACTAAATGCAGAATGTATGTGATAAAAACAGCAAAGCAAACAATTAGCCCTTTGAAGGACTGATGGTATGATGGCTCAGCTTCATTATACTGTGCACACACAAGTCTGGAAAAGGACTCTCTCCCTCATATACGAAGTGTGATAGAACTCTGCAATGGTGTCAGTGTGTCGAGCCTGGCATTGCCTGTTCTTTTAGAACCCCAGATGATGTCACACTTCCAGCCAATCACAGTAACGTCACAACCAATTCTGCATGCTTATTGGCTGTGTAACAGGAGCCAAACATGCAAGGTGGGGATTTTTAAATAGAGCACTGCCCAATGCTCACCGAGTAACGAGTACATCTGAGCACCCATTCCTATATATTAAGAGGATATAAACTTTGATGGGAATGCCTCTTTAAGTGTAAGGGGGTGGCATTGCTATGGACAGTAGAGACAAACTGCCACTTTAAGAGACAGCACCCCCTTGGCTAGAGCAATGGGACATTCAGCTTTCCCCTGCAATAAGACTGTTTTGATTTGTTCTGCCAGCAATGGAGAGGGGAGGGGCTGTTTTTCCTGTGTGTGTTCTGAGCTGGGAGTCTGCTGGAAGCTGACGTGCTGGGAGCTATGAGGAGAAAATGTGCAGCTTGAAACTGACTGAACTTATGGGATTGTGTAGACCCTTCTGGGGATAACAAAGGTGGCTTTCCTGTGTTGCTGTGAGGAGCAACGAAGATATACAAGGAAGGAATCCAGAGGAGGGAATCCATCGTTTCTAGGAACAGACTCGGGATCTTCACACAAGGTCAAGACCACGTTGCACAGAGCTTCCAAGAGGACGCCGCATCATCTTGCACAGAACTGCAGGGGTCCCCGGGAAGGAACTGAGACACCAACGTTAATGTGAGTGTTAACCCCGTGTGCGCACATGTAATGGATTAGGATAGGCTGCAAAAAATAGCATGGTAGCCGTGTGGCCGGTGTAACAGAGGCAAGGTAGGCTATAGTTACAGTAGCAGCATACTGTACTTTATTGTATTGTTTTGCCTTTTGGAAAAATACACTGATCTGTAATAGTTGGTGCACCATGCTATTTGACGGCCCAGCTAGAGAATATCACTTTTGTAAATTGTTTTATGCCAATGCATACCCCTGTTTACACGTTCCTAGCACTGCATTCCTTGCCCATAACTAAATTAACCCTTTGTTGTTTGCACCTAATCTTGCATACTGTAGTCTCCCTGCATTGTGGTGGTCTCTTGGCCTTCGCTTCAAGTGGTGCTGTGAGAAGGATGACAATCACCAAGATGCAGGCAGCAGGCAGCGACGGCGGGAATGGCAATGTTAGTGGGGATGCTGTGGGCATTGGTGGAACCTCTGCAAGGACACTCCCTATGGGCACCATATTTAGTGTGCTACCAAAGTTTGATGGCAATAATATGCCCCTGTTTGACTGGGTGTCCTGGCTGCAAAGCACCCTGAAGATTTTTAACATCAGCACTGATCTTGAAGTGGACATCGCTTTGACTGCCTTGGAGGGAGATGCCTGTAAAAATGTCTGTCTATAGCCGGAACTCACCCGTAGTACCCTGAAGGAGCTAGTGAAATTCCTGGAAGAGATCTACGGCGAGACTGCTAGCGCACGACACCTCCATGCCAAATTTTTCTCTAGACTGTAGCAGGAAGAAGAAGGGATCTCTCAGTATGTGACAGCACTGCAAGAAGTTTTGGCAGTAGTGCAAAGAAAAGAGATGGATGGGCTTGGTGGCGTGGGCCCCACAGACCAGATAATGTATTTTGAGATAGGGACGCATTACTATCAATAAATAGTGAACTAGAATAATTTGAAAAGGGTGTGCAAAACCTAGTCTGTAAAACAATACATGAACAAGGAGGAGAAAAACAAAAGACTAGACTAAATATGGTATGCACAATCACAAGTAAAAGACGAAAAAATCTTTTTTACACCTTAAAATCAACAACCATAAAAACATTTAAAAACAATGTGTGATGGTAAACTAACACCCACATGTAGACAATCAATGTGTGGAAATTCACCCTAAGTAGCAGTTTATGCAGGCTAATGAAAAACACATATACAGTTAGGTCCATATATATTTGGACAGAGACAACATTTTTCTAATTTTGGTTCTAGACATTACCACAATGAATTTTAAACAAAACAATTCAGATGCAGTTGAAGTTCAGACATTCAGCTTTCATTTGAGGGTATCCACATTAAAATTGGATGAAGGGTTTAGGAGTTTCAGCTCCTTAACATGTGCCACCCTGTTTTTAAAGGGACCAAAAGTAATTGGACAGATTAAATAATTGTAAATCAAATGTTCATTTCTAGTACTTGGTTGAAAACCCTTTGTTGGCCATGACTGCCTGAAGTCTTGAACTCATGGACATCAGCAGACGCTGTGTTTCCTCCTTTTTGATGCTCTGCCAGGCCTTCACTGCGGTGGTTTTCAGTTGCTGTTTGGGCCTTTCTGTCTGAACAAGTCTTTAACAAGTGAAATGCATGCTCAATTGGGTTGAGATCAGGTGACTGACTTGCCCATTCAAGAATATTCCACTTCTTTGCTTTAATAAACTCCTGAGTTGCTTTGGCTTTATGTTTTGGGTCATTGTCTATCTGTAGTTTGAAGCGACAACCAATCAGTTTGGCTGCAATTGGCTGGATGTGAGCACACAGTATGGCTCTGAATACCTGGCAGCCACTGGCAGCCATGCATGCCCCAGCCATCACACTGCTTCCACCGTGTTTTACAGATGACGTGGTATGCTTTGGATCATGAGCTGTACCACGCCTTCACCATACTTTTCTCTTTCCATCATTCTGGTAGAGGTTGATCTTGGTTTCATCAGTCCAAAGAATGTTCTTCCAGAACTGTGCTAGCTTTTTTAGATGTTTTTTAGCAAAGGCCAGTCTAGCCTTTTTATTCTTGATGCTTATGAGTGGCTTGCACCGTGCAGTGTACCCTCTGTATTTACTTTCATGCAGACTTCTCTTTATGGTAGATTTGGATATTGATATGCCTACCTCCCCTGGAGAGTGTTGTTCACTTGGATGGCTGTTGTGAAGAGGTTTCTCTTCACCATGGAGACTATTCTGCGATCATCCACCACTGTTGTCTTCCGTGGGCGCCCAGGTCTTTTTGCATTGATGAGTTCACCAGTGCTTTCTTTCTTTCTCAGTATGTACCAAACTGTAGATTTTGCCACTCCTAATGTTGTAGCAATTTCTCGGATGTTTTTTTTTCTGTTTTTGTAGCTTAAGGATGGCTTGTTTCACCTGCATGGAGAGCTCCTTTGACCGGATGTTTCCTTCACAGCAAAACCTTCCAAATGCAAGCACCACACCTCAAATAAACTCCTGGCCTTTTATCTGCTTAATTGAGAATGACATAACAAAGGGATTGCCCACACCTGTCCATGAAATAGCCTTGGAAGGTATATAAATAGAGCATTTATAAGTTATATAATGTGAACAATATGATGATAATAGCTGCCCTGAAAAACACAGAGCTAATAATTAATGTACCACCAGATGTGATAAGCCCTCACATATGCAAATCCTGGCACTGTAATGAATACTGGAGCCGCATAACCATAAAGTAGGTCTCAAACTCCATAGCAGAAATCAGCTAGACGTGGAAAGGGATCTAGTCCCTGTAAGTTATATAGTGAGCATGAATTAGGTCACTAGAAACTATAAGAAGCTGGAGAAGTTCCTGATAATCACAAGGAGAAAATGACCATACAACTTGATGAATGGCGATCTGAACCAAGTGAACAAAAAGGGGGGCATGAATGCCCAGGAGGAATACGGACAAACCCAGTCACAATGCCAGCAGTAATGGCTTAAATTGAAGACATGTGGATGCGCTGCTGCAGAGAAAAAGAGGTGGTGTGGAGAGGCAAGGCCCCACGCGTATCACTGCACTTGGCAGCTTCATCAGGGGAAGTAAGTATGAGGTGAGTGAGTAAGTTTAAAAATAACTCCATCAATCACAATAAAGACATACCGGTGTGGTTCAGAGTCCGGGTAATAGGAGTACAGAGGCTGGCCATGTGAATACGCTCCATATGTGAGCGCTGTGTCTCACACAGCCAGGAAGTGAATGGATCACGTCACACGTCTGCGCAGTAATGCCAACCAGAGAGACAGAGTAAACATAGTGAAAGCGCATAGCTGGTACCAGCAGAGCAGAGGGAAGGAAAAAGGGAGGGGGGAGGGGGAAGGGAGGGGGGAGAGGAGGGGAGGAGAGAGGGGACACAGATCACGGAAGCAATGTCCAAAAAAGAGACGGATGGGCTTGGTGGCATGGGCCTCACAGACCAGATAGTCCAGGAACAATTCATTCTGGGACTGCATAGCACATCCTTGAGGAGAGCGCTGCCAGAAAGGGTCCGTGTAGATCAGACTCTTTTATTCCATCAAATCCTGGCAGAAGCAGTGGCCCAAAGCAAGGAAGACAGTTACGCGTCTGGTGTGATGCGTGTCCAGGGTGCCAATACCAGAGGAGACCCAAATCATCAGGAAGTTCTGGTCCAGGTAATACAAGACTTGCAGCGGTCTCTTGTCAGTATGCAAGACAAATTAACCCAGATGGAGCAAAGAATGGGAGAACACCAGTCTCACTCAACGCACTCACATATCCATCCTTTGGCCCAACCTTTAAGGGGACAGTGGGTGCAAGCTCCCCCTCGCCAGGCATCAGAGGCACAAAGACAGGCTCAGGGTGCCCCTTGGTGAAGAGGAGGCATCCAATGCTGGGAATGTGGAGGACAAGGGCACCTTTCCAGGGACTGCCGGAATTATGCTCAAAGCCAGCAACAACACCCGTTAAACTACCAACCCCCACAGTAACGTGGCACTCTGTGGGGGAAGCAAGAAGAGAGGCCATTCCTTATCATAATGAACACTTGATTGCTGGGAGTCCCATCCTGCAAGCTGAATTTGAGGGAGTTCCAGTGGTTTTTTTGATAGATACCGGGTCACAAGTGACAACGATGCCAGAATCATATTTCAAACAGCATTTTCAGGCCCGGGCTAAGCCAAAGGAGACATTGATCAGGTTGTTTGCTGCAAATCAACAGCCGATCCCAGTCTCAGGGGTCGTGTGTATGAATATTCAAATCTGTGGGCAAGAAGTAGGAAAAAAAGGGATCCTGCTAGTCCCTGAGCCCATCAAAGAAGATGTGCCTGTAGTACTGGGAATGAATATCCTACGAGAACTCGATCAGACAATGTTCACCAAACGGGGACCCAGTTAGTGGAAGAAGGCTGCCACACACAAGCCTGCTCAAGAAGCCCTTCAGCGATTGATCCGCGTCTGTGGGACGCAGAAGAGTGTGCCGTCTGTGCAGGCGGTAGGGGTCATCAGGGCCCCTGGGAAGGAGTCTTTAATCCTGCCTCCTGAGCGAGAAAATATATTACACCTTCCAGTGGGGACTCATCGCAACCTTGACGGGCTGGAGGTGATAGTTGAGTGCTGGATAATACATTTTTTTGCATGGAGGTGATAGTTCAGCCTGTGGTAGGCGGAGAATCAGACCAAGAAGTCATGATAGCTCGTACGATAGCTGTGGTCCAGCGAGGACACGTCCCCATAAAAGCTTTGAATGTGGGCCCCGGGGAGGTCACCTTGCCATGGGGGGACAGATCTGGCCCAGTTGTACCTACACAAGGGCGAAGTGGTGAGTCAGAAAGAGATGTCTTTATTGCCGCTTGAAGGTGCGGGGTGGACCCTGGCAGTCACTGCAGTGTCCGAAGAGAAGCCATCCCCGGAGTGGAATGGGCGGGTCATCCTTGATCAAATGGAAGTGGATGTGAAGGCTCTTGGCCCTGAGCGTATGCGGGCAATAGAAGCTATGCTGTGGGAAAATCAGGCCGCATTTGCCCGTCACGCCGAAGATTTTGGCTGCACCGAAGCGATCACACACGAGATACCGACCGGGGATGCTCGTCAAATTCGAGAATGATACCAGCAAATCCCACCCAAGATGTACCAGGAGGTAAAGACATTACTGAGGCAGATGCTGGATTCAGGGGTAGTGCATAGTAGTAAGAGCCCTTGGGCGGCCCTGGTGGTGCTCGTCAAGAAGAATGGGATCATCCGGTTTTGTGTTGATTGCAGGAAACTCATTGCCTGCACTGTGAAAGACTCATATCCGATACCCAGCATCGAGGAATCCTTGACAGCATTGGGGAAAGTCATGTACTTCACCACCTTGGACCTAGCAAGTGGATATTGGCAAGTGGTCGTGGCAGAGAAAGACAAGGAAAAAACTGGGATTGTTCGAGTTTAACCTGATGCCCTTCGGAGCTCTCCAATGCTCCGGGCACGTTTCAACGGCTGATGGAAAAGTGTTTGGGAGACTTAAACTTTGAGGCTACCCTGATCTACCTGGATGACATCATTGTGTTCTCTGCCTCATTCGAAGACCATCTTGCCCGGCTTGGACAGGTACTCGGAAGACTGCGGGCTCATAACCTGAAGGTGAAGCCAAAGAAGTGCCATCTCTTCAAAAGAGAGATCAAGTACCTGGGCCACATAATGTCACAAGATGGAGTTCTACCTTCACCAGAAAAAGTGGCTGCTATCCAGAAGTGGCCAGTTCCTCGAACCGTGTGGGAACTCCAGGCCTTCCTTGGACTCGCTGGGTACTACCGGCAGTTTGTCAAAGATTTCACAAAGGTGGTGGGTCCTCTGAATGAACTGCTGAGGGGGACCGCCAGAGTGCCGAAGACCTAGTGCATCCCCTGGGACCAAAGGCGAGAGGAGGCCTTCCAGGCTAAAGAATGCTCTTACTTCTGCCCCGATTTTTGCTTACGCAGATTTCGATCAACCGCTCCTGTTGTACACAGACGGTAGCCTTCATGGACTCAGTGTAGTACTTTCACAAATACAGGATGGACATGAGAGAGTCATTGGGTATGCCAGTAGGTCCCTGCGAGACAGTGAAAGAAACCCGCATAATTACAGCTCTTTCCGGTTAGAGCTCCTGGCCCTCGTGTGAGCCATGACAGAAGTTTGTGGGCTTCCTGGCAGGGACCAAGATTCAAGTTTAAATGGACAATAATCCCCTGGCCTACCTTGAGAATGCTAAATTGGGGGTCTTAGAACAACGGTGGGTGGCTCACATGGCCAAGTTTGACTTTACCATCCATTTTCGCTCTGCTACTAAAAATGCAAATGCCGATGGCCTGTCACGAGTGATGGTGGAAATTCCAGTGAGGGATCTCGATGAACAACTCGAAGAGGAAGAAACCCCAGACTTCTGTAAGTTCAAGACCCCAGTGGTTGCGGTCCAGTCAAGTAGGGAGGCCTGCGCACTACCCAGATCACTGGGGAGAACCAATGAAGAATGGGGAAATGTTCAAGATGAAGACGGAGGGCTGAGACAGATGAAATGCTGGGTAGTGCAGAAGCGGAAGCCAGGCAAACAAGAGAGAGATAAAAAACATATGTGACATGCACAATGTGAACAAGTCAGTCAGACAGTGCTCACACCACCCACTGGCTGAAACACAACAAGAAAACACAAAATGACAAATTTGCAAAAATACTCTGCAGCAAAAAATATGACAGTAATCAACAAGTGCTGGATAACAAATACAGGGTATTTAGTCGATACGCTTTTTGCAAAAAGTATATACCAAGCTGCTCCACCACGTCACAGTAACCCTTCAGGAGCAGTCCCTATCTAAGGTATTTAAAACCTGAACATGTGAACAGTGTCTAAATGAACAGGATACAGACAGGCGCCTCCTAGTATATGGACTTGTGGTGTAAGGCAGCTCATTTATGTGCATGTCACACAAGAGAGGGGTGGGGTCTCCCAAACATTGTGCATATCACATATGTTTTTAATCCGTTTCTTCCTTGCTTAGCATGGTTTGGGAGACCCCACCCTTCTTTTGTGTGACATGCACATAAATGAGCTGCCTTTCACCACAAGCCCATATACTAGGAGGCGCCTGTCTGGTCGCAGACCACCCCTTACCATCCTCATGGCAACGGAGCATGTGAACGCTTCAACCGAACCTTACTTCAAATGCTGAGGACGTTGGAAGAGGACAAGAAGGCATGCTGGCCAGATTTCCTGCCAGAGTTGGTCTGGACCTACAACAATCGGGTCCAATCCACCACGGGTTACAGCCTCTATATGCTGCTGTTTGGAAGAGCTGGATGAGAGATCTTTGAATTCAAGTTGGAACAGCCAGAGGAGCTGATGGAGTGAAACATCACTTCATGGGTGAAAGAACATGAGAAACGACTGTAAATAACACGGCGGCTGGTGGGTCAGCAGCTACAGGACAAAGAACATACGGGCCGTAAACCAATTCAAGAGATACCACTCCGGCCCGGGGACCGAGTATTAGCCAGAGAGAAACACCCCAAGGGTAAACTTAGCGAGAGATGGGAAGTACAGCCTTACAAAGTCATCGAACGAGTGTTTGCTGATGGTCCGGTCTACAAGGTGCAGGTTGAGAATGGGACATCCGCCCCTAGAGTGCTTCACAGAAATATGCTGTGGCCATGCCGGTCCGGGGCCCGTCCTGTACCAGTGCCGCCTGAAGACGTTGCTCCACTTCCTGAACCTGTCTTGCCTCCTGGTGAAATCAATTATGAATGGTGTATTGACCCTGACACCATGTGAGATCCTCAGTCGGACAGAGATGGTAATCCTCTGGAGGTACCACTACCGCCACGTGACGATGAGTCCAGACAAGAGCCTACAACTCCTGCAGCAAGTATTCCTTTGGAAGATACTCAAGACCTCTGGAGATCCTAGAGGTCTACTGCAGGGGTTCCACCAGTCCGTTATGTAGAACAGTGTTCTCTGTCTGTTTTTCCGCTTGTGTTGCCTCCCCTATAGGTGCTTGTTGAATGGGTCACCGAGGAGGAGAGCGCAATAGGCTATGCCACCAGAACACCAGAGTGGTTGGTCGCTCAGCAGATTGCAGAACCCTGATCTTAACAACACAACTAGCAGTAGCCGTGGAGCGTTCCTACGTTGCCCTAGACGCCTCGTCACAGTCGGAGGACTAACTAAACCTAAAGACAGAAAGGTGAAATCTAAACTGCCCCGGAGCAGATCCCCAAAGGAATAGACAGCCCCAAACATATATTGTCAGTGAGACAAGATGAAGCACAAACACAGACAGAAAATAGACTGAGCAAATGATAGACCACACTGACTAAATAGGACAGGACAGAAAAGGCACTGTCTGCAATCACGCAAAAACCCTAACAATTCCAACACGACTGATGTACAAAAATACTGAGGTTTGCACAAACCTTGCCTCCACTATATCAGCATTCAGGTGTGAACTGGCGGCTAGCAACAGGCTAATACAGCAGGGGACTGAACAAACAAACACAAGATACAAAAAAACAGGGCAGGAGCCAGCAGCCCCTAGGGGAGCAAGCTGACCCCTGACAGCAAGGCAAAATCAGATGTAAAGGGTTTAGCAAATGACACTTAGCAGAAAAATGCAGGATCAGGCAGGAGACAGAAATCCTCAATAAGCAAAGAAAGGAGTATCACTGGCAGCCACTGAGAGAAGTCTGCTCGCTTATGTAGTCCCAGTCACTACCCCCCACTCCTCCAATTATCTTCTGCAGCTGTTGGGTTAGCATCATGTTGACCAGCTCCACTACCAGCAGTATCCACCAGAGGGAGCCTTGCCTCAAAAGAGAGTTAAGAGAAATCACTACAGTACTCCCCCCTTGACGAGGGGTCACTGAACCATCATCCACACCACCAGGCCGATCAGGATGGGCCTGGTGAAAAGCACGAACCAATCTCTCTGCATGAATATCGGAAGCAGAGACCCAAAAATTATCCTCCTGGCCATAACCTTTCCACTTGACCAAGTACTGGAGTCTCCGTCTAGCCAGACAAGAGTCCAATATTTTCTCTACCTCATGCTCCAAATTACCCTCAACCAATACAGTGTCAGGGGGTGCCGCCACAGGAACTACTGGCTCCACAAACTTTTTCAACAATGATTTGTGAAAAACATTATGAATCTTGAATGTACATGGAAGAGCCAAACAGAAAGAAATGTGGTTAAGGATTTCCAAAATCTTATAAGGTCCAATGAACTTTGGCTTGAATTTTGGAGATACAACCTTCATCTGAATATTTTTTGAGGGCAACCAAGCCATATTACCCACTTTGAATCGGGGACCAAAGGTCCTATGCTGGCTGGAAAACCATTGGGCCTTTTCCTGAGAGTGGGACAACTTGTCCACTACTTGGTCCCAAATCTGCTGCATTCTGTCCTACCACAGAATCCACACTTGGACAAGCAGAAGCCTCCACCTGCCCCGAAGAAAATCGAGGATGAAAACCAAAATTACAGAAAAATGGAGACATCAAAGAGGCGGAACTAGCTCTATTGTTTAGAGCGGATTCGGCCAATGGCAGAAATGAGACCCAGTCATCCTGATCAGCAGATATGAAACATCTCAAATAGGATTCCAAAGTCTGGTTTGTTCTCTTAGTCTGCCCATTGGTCTGAGGATGAAATGCAGAGGAGAAAGGTAACTGAATTCCCAGTTTAGAACAAAAAGCTCTCCAAAATCTGGAAAAAAACTGGACTCCTCTGTCTGACACAATGTTCTCAGGAATCCCGTGCAAATGAACCACCTGTTATAAAAACAGGGGAATCAACTCAGAAGAAGATGGCAACTTTGGGAGTGGTACAAGATGGAACATCTTGGAAAATCTATCACAAATCACCCAGATAACAGTCATTCTCCGAGAGACAGGGAGATCAGAAATAAAATCCATTGAAATATGGGTCCATGGCCTGCTGGGCACCAACAGGGGTATCAACAAACCACTAGAACGAGAACAGGAGTTGGACCTGGAACAAGTCTCACAGGACTGCACAAAATTCCTGACATCACAAGATAAGGCAGGCCACCAAAAAGACCGACTCACCAAATCTCTGGTACCAAAAATACCCGGAAGACCAGCCAGCACGGAGCAATGAATTTCAGCCATCACTCTTTTCCTCCACTGGTCAGGGACATACAATTTCCCCACAGGGCATCGTTCAAGTTTGTCCTCCAGAAATTCCTCCAGGGCAAGTCTCAAATCGTGTGAAATGGCGGAAAGAACTACACCCTCACTTAGAATGGTAGAAGGCTCTGTCACATCAAGAGAATCCGCAAAGAAACTCCTAGAAAGGGCGTCCGCCTTAACATTCTTAGTGCCAGGAAGAAAGGTGACCACAAAATTAAAAAACGTGAAAAACAAGGCCCACCAAGCTTGTCTAGGATTCAAGCGCTTGGCTGATTCAAGATAATTCAAATTCTTGTGGTCGGTAAGGACCACAACTTGATGTCTAGCTCCCTCCAACCAATGTCTCCACTCTTTAAATGCCCACTTCATGGCCAACAACTCCTGATTCCCCACGTCATAGTTACGTTCAGATGGGGAGAATTTTCGAGAAAAGAAGGCACAGTGATTCATCTTAGAGGATACAGGATCCCTTTGAGACAAAATGGCTCCTGCACAAATCTCAGAAGCATCTACCTCCACCTGAAATGGGAGTGAAACATCAGGTTGCCGCAGAACCGGAGCAGAAGTGAATCTCCGCTTAAGCTCCTGAAACGCCGATACTGCCTCTGGAGGCCAATTCACCACATCAGTGCCTTTATTGGTCAAATCCGTCAGTGGTTTAACAATACCAGAAAAATTACTTATAAATCTACAATAGAAATTAGAAAAACCCAAAAACTTCTGAAGAGCCTTCAGAGAAGTGGGCTGAACCCAATCATAGATGGCCTGTACCTTGGCTGGGTCCATTTCAATAGCAGATGGGGACAAAATGAATCCCAAAAACAAAATCCTCTGTTCACCAAAGAGACATTTCGATCCCTTAACATACAGAGTATTTTCTCTCAAGATCCGGAACACAGTCTGAACATGTTCCACATAAGAATCCCAATCACTGGAAAAAATCAATGTATCATCCAGATAAATGATCAAAAACTTATCCACAAAGTCCCGGAAAATATCGTTCATAAAAGACTGGAAGACGGAAGGGGCATTAGTGAGCCCAAAAGGCATCACCAGGTACTCAAAATGTCCCTCCGGAGTATTAAAAGCCATCTTCCATTCATCCCCGTGCTTGATGTGAATAAGATTATACGCCCCCCTAAGGTCAAGTTTGGTAAACCAACAAGCACTTTTGACCCTGGAAAATAAATCAGAAATTGGGGGCAACAGGTACTGATATTCAACAGTGATCTTATTAAGGGAGCGATAGTCAATACATGGCCTTAATGAGCTATCTTTCTTGGCCACAAAAAAACCCCTTAGCACCTAAAGGTGAAGAGGATGGTCTTATATGACCCTTCTCTAATGAATCCTTGATATAAGATCGCATAGCATCATGTTCAGGTACCGATAAGTTGAAAAGCCGACCTTTGGGAAATTTACACCCGGGCATCAACTCAATTGCACAATCATAACTCCTATGAGGAGGCAAAGACGCAGACTTACTCTCACTAAATACATCAGAAAAATCAACCAAATAGTCAGGAACATTTTGAGACTGGGGAGAGGTGGAGAAAACAGGAGTGCCACCAAGAGTACATTGACAACCCCAACTCACCACAGACACAGATTTCCAATCCAACACAGGACTATGGGTCTGCAGCCACGGAAAACCTAGTACAATAATATCATGTAAATTGTGCAGCACCAAAAATTTACAATTCTCTTGGTGGTCCGGGGCGACCCGCATAATCACCTGGGTCCAAAACTGGGGTTTATTCTCCACCAAAGGAGTAGCGTCAATACTCCTCAAAGGAATAGGGGTCCATAGGAAAACCACAACGCTTAGCGAAGTCAAAATCCATCAGATTCAAAGCTGCTCCTGAATCCACAAATGCCTTAGTGGAATATGTGGACAAGGAGCAGATCAAGGTAACAGCCAAAAGGAACTTAGGCTGCACACTGCCCATCGTAAATGAGTGAGTAAAACATTTCTCTCGTTTAGGGCAGGCTGAAATAGCATGAGAAGCATCTCCACAAAAGAAACATAACTTATTAGGCCTTCTAAACTCTTGACATTGCGCCCTAGACAAAACTCTATCACATTGCATGGGTCCAGAGGTTTGTTCGAAAGGCGGCGCCGCCTCTCACGTAGTTCTACATTCTTGTAAACGTTGATCAACTTGAATGGCCAATGACACAGTGTCGTCAAGACCAGAAGGGACAGGGAATCCCACCATAACATCCTTTATGGATTCTGCCAGACCTTTCTGAAAGAGAGCTGCTAGGGCATCGTCATTCCATTTAGTAAGGACCGCCCACTTTCAGAATTTTTGACAATATAGCTCAGCAGCATCTTGACCCTGTTTTAATGCCAATAAGGTTTTCTCAGCTTGATCAATAACATTAGGCTCATCATACAATAACCCCAGGGCTTGAAAAAATGCATCTACATTAGCCAGAATAGGATCTCCAGGTGTCAGAGAAAAGGCCCAGTCCTGGGGATCGCCACGCAGCAGGGAAATGACAATTTTAACCTGCTGCACCAAGCTCCCCGAGGAGTTAGGCTTCAAAGCAAGAAATAGTTTACAATTATTCTTAATGTTCAGAAATTGAGACCGATCCCCAGAAAACACATCATGAGTAGGGATTGGGTGAGATAAGCAGAAATTCTCCGCACTTCAGCAGCGAGCTGCTCAACACGATCGGACATTTGCTTAGTCTCCATTAAGGAAAAAATCCTCCTATGGCCCCAGAGAAAAAAAGAGGATGGTCGAGGATGACAATCTTTAAGTATGGAGGCATGTAAGGGGGTGGCATTGCTATGGACAGTAGAGACAAACTGCCACTTTAAGAGACAGCACCCCCTTGGCTAGAGCAATGGGACTTTCGGCTTTCCCCTACAATAAGACTGTTTTGGTTTGTTCTGCCAGCAATAGAGAGGGGAGGGGCTGTTTTCCTATGTGTTTTCTAAGCTGGGAGTCTGCTGGAAGCTGACGTGCTGGGAGCTGTGAGGAGAAAACGTGCAGCTTGAAACTGACTGAACTTGTGGGATTGTGTAGACCCTTCTGGGGATAACGAAGGTGGCTTTCCTGTGTTGCTGTGAGGCGCCATGAAGATATACAAGGAAGGAATCCAGAGGAGGGAATCCACCATTTCTAGGAACAGGCTTGGGATCTTCACACAAGGACAAGAGCACGTTGCACAGAGCTTCCAGGAGGACGTCGCATCAGCTTGCAGAGAACTGCAGGGGGCCCCCGGGAAGGAACTGAGACACCAACGTTACTGTGTGCATTAACCCCGTG
The DNA here is from genome assembly GCF_039654945.1 of Dendrobates tinctorius. Lineage (NCBI taxonomy): Eukaryota > Metazoa > Chordata > Amphibia > Anura > Dendrobatidae > Dendrobates > Dendrobates tinctorius. Next base: position 104,746,355 of record NW_027361690.1, on the reverse strand, counting down.
TGTGCATGGGTCGCCCTCCCAGGGCTGTGGGGTGCTGGGTACCGGGCCGGTCTCTCAGATGGGAATGTCACAGCAGCGGTGACCCAGTCTGGGGCCCTGGGCGCCCAAGTAAAAGGGAGACTGAATGGTGAAATGTAGTTGAAATGAATAGTTCGTGACGCCACCTGTGGTGTTCGGCAAGGGAGGTGTTAAGCCGACGCTGCATGCAGATCCTCTGGGACTGATGGTATGGCGCAGCAAAGATGTTATAGCTCCCCACAGGTGGCGCTGTAGTCCCAGAGCAGAGTAGATGTGGAGGCCAAGGGAAGGGGTAGGTGAGGCAATGTCGAGCACCAAGATGTAGCAGTGCCGGGTGTGTTGGCGCAGGAATAAGTGGAGGACACCAGGGCATGTAGTTCTAAAGCTTTACTCACAGTCTGTTGTACAAGCAGGTGCCTGCCTCCGTGCCGTGCCCTCCGGTTCAGGGACTCAGTCAACCCCCAGGCCAGATGGAATACTCCTTTCCAACACTCCGCCAACATATGCCTTTCTGAACGTCTCCTCTTATAGCGCCTTTAGATGAAGCACTCCTAGTACTGAGTTACACTGGAGTTCCTCCTGTCCGATGTTCCTATGAACTCTACTTGTATGGCAGACAGCTGTAGCCTGCTTCGGGGACTCCTTGCTTTAAATCCCAGCTCACTATCCAGTTGCTGTTGTGCCCCCAAGTCTTGTGTGGGAATAAAGTGGTCACTACTTCTATTCCTCCGGTGTCTGCTGCAGGACCAATAGTATCCTTACAACCTCGGGGACCGGACCCCGGCCTTGCGCTTAGAACTTCTGGGAAGGGTTCTCTTCTAACCCACGTCCTCTGTTCTCCTTTACTCCTCACGTTCCGTACTAATCCTTTCTTTCTATGGAGAATCAGGCTTTTGGTCTATGTTGCTCTCTCTCTTCCTTTCCCGTGCCAGCAGACCCAGGTCACTGGGATCTGCTGTAGCACTTCCATCCATCTATCCCTCTCTCCGGGGATCTTCTTCTCTCTAGCTCTCCAACCAACTGACTTCTCATCCTAAACTCTTCAAGCTCCTTGTAATGTAAACTAACTCTACCCACCTCCCAGCCCGTTTCGTGTTCCAAGCAGGGAGCCACCAATGGATGCTTTGCTATAGTCCAAGCAGGGAGCCGCCGAAGGTGCTTTGCTACATATCATATTCCTCACCAATTGTTACACCGATGCCTCTACCTTGTACCAGTCATTACACTGGCTACCCATCGACTCCAGAATTCAGTATAAACTTATTACCCTCACCCACAAAGCCCTCCATGGCTCAGCACCACCCTACATCTCCTCCCTTGTTTCAGTATACCACCCTACCCGCGCCCTCCGTTCTGCTGATGACCTGAGGCTAGCATCCTCAATAGTCAGAACCTCCCACTCCCGTCTCTAAGACTTTACACGTGCTGCGCCAATTCTTTGGAATGCACTTCCCAGGTCAATACGATTAGTCCCCAATCCCCACAATTTTAAGCGTGCCCTGAAAATGCATTTATTCAGACTGGCCTATCGCCTCAACACATTAAACTAATCTATCCCTGTGTGGCACAGCCAAAAGTTTTACCATAACCAGATTCCCCGCATCATGTTCCCACATGCTTTATGCATCCATTAGCCCTCTGTGTTTGTACTGTTACACACTTAACATTATGGCTGGTCCAAACAATCAGGGCAATTGTTACCACCCACCTTTCGTGTCTACCTCTTTCCTCATAGACTGTAAGCTTGCGAGCAGGGCCCTCATTCCTCTTGGTATTTGATATAATCTATGTGATTATTGTTATGCTGTAATGTTTATCGTCTGTACAAATCCCCTCTGAAATGTAAAGTGCTGCGGATATGTCGGCGCTATAGAAATAAAATGTATTATTATATTATTATTATTACACTACTTTGTGGTGTGGGGTGCAGGTGTTGGAGTGTGGTTGGGAGTCTCCACCTTACCTAGATGATGGGATATCACTAGTGTTGAGCGATACCGTTCGATACCCAAAAATATTGTATCGGATGGTATCGCCCGATACGAAAAAAATATCGGGTATCGCCGATTCCGATACCGGAAGTCCCATTCAAGTCAATGGGACTTCCGGTATCGGAATTAAAAAAAGCCCTTTTTTTCCTTGTTGGCTAATTCTACATAATTGAAAACAAATAAGAATCATGTAGAATGTATTGTGGGAGGTGGAGGAGACATTAAAAGCATAGTGGTTTATTCAAATCACATGGCATAGCATTAATTCCAATTTTTTTTTTCAGTACGTTCGGAGTTAAAAAGATATTGACTATGTTAACCTTTTTTATATTTTGTCAGATATGTATGTTTCACAACTTCCATGCTCTTCACGTTCTTTTGTACTTCTCCCACACTTTCTCCTTCATGATCCGCAGCAGTAGCATTTTTTTCATCAACTTTTTCTTCACCTTATTCATCTTCTTCTTCTTCATCTTCTTCCCATTAATTTTTTTTTCCATTCTTCATATTCTTCTTATTCAGCTATTATCAATTTTAATATGCTATTTCTTCATCTTTTTCCTATTCTTCTTTGTCTTCATTTTCTTATGGTGACAGGCATTCCTGTAGTACTTATCTATAAAAGTTATAAGATTACACCTTACGTTCTGCCTGTCACTAAAGATTTACAACAGGATTTGTCCGCATTCAGTTTGGCCTGCAGCAGCAGGCATTTTCCAGGGGCACCACGAGGAGGAACGGACTCACCCCCATTTACTGCTTAGTATTGTTCTGCTTATAATTTTGATTTCTTCTATGCTGATTTTTAGTCTTATGCTTAATGTTCTTCTGCTTTCTGTTCATCTGCTTTTGCTTCTTCTGCTTCTTGTTCTTCTGTCTTTTGTTCTGTATCTTGGTGGTTGTCTTCATGTTCTTTGTCTTCTTGGTCTTATTATTTAGGGTCATATTTCTGGTCTTCTTTGGTGTGGTCTTCAGGGTCGTCGTCATCAGGGTCGTCGTCATGGAGATCAATAAGGATTACCAAAGACAATTTCAAAAAGCTTGATCTTGGAAATGTAGCAGAAGGTACAAGAAGGCTGAGAAACTGGCGAGAACCAGCAGACAGTGCTGGCACCCGGATGGGTAGCAGAAGGAACAAGAGCCAATGGCACTACTGAGGACCAACTGACGGTGCTGGACCACGGTTACTAAGCAGAAGGTACCTGTGCTAAAAAGCACTACCAAGGACCAGCTGACGGTGCTGGACCTTGGATACCGAGATGGAGGCACCTAGGCCAAAGGCTGTGGCGAGAACCAGCAGACAGTGCTGGCACCCGGAAGGGTAGCAGAAGGAACAAGAGCCAATGGCACTTCTGAGGACCAACTGACGGTGCTGGACCACGGTTACTAAGCAGAAGGTACCTGTGCTAAAAAGCACCTACCAAGGACCAGCTGACGGTGCTGGACCTCGGATACCGAAATGGAGGCACCTAGGCCAAAGGCTGTGGCGAGAACCAGCAGACAGTGCTGGCACCCGGATGGGTAGCAGAAGGAACAAGAGCCAATGGCACTTCTGAGGACCAACTGACGGTGCTGGACCACGGTTACTAAGCAGAAGGTACCTGTGCTAAAAAGCACTACCAAGGACCAGCTGATGGTGCAGGACCTCGGATACCGAGATGGAGGCACCTAGGCCAAAGGCTGTGGCGAGAACCAGCAGACAGTGCTGGCACCCGGATGGGTAGCAGAAGGAACAAGAGCCAATGGCACTACCGAGGTCCAACTGACGGTGCTGGACCACGGTTACTAAGCAGAAGGTACCTGTGCTAAAAAGCACTACCAAGGACCAGCTGACGGTGCTGGACCTCGGATACCGAGATGGAGGCACCTAGGCCAAAGGCTCTGGAGAGAACCAGCAGACAGTGCTGGAACCCGGGTGGGTAGCAGAAGGTACCCATTCAAAGCAAAGTAGCCAGGCCGCAAGCCGGCCGTAGTTACCGAAACCCACAGTCCTACAGGGGGTCCATGTCCCATTGGCACTACGGATCCAGCCATCAGTGCCAGTTCCCGCAGCCCACATAGGAGTCACCTAAACTGCAGGCACCGTAGAGTCGGCTAACCCGGCCGCAAGATGACAGGACAACGGATTGGTGGCATAGTGACCTTGACACTACCCGGAAACAGCAGGCGTGCTGGAACCAGGCTGGGCAACAGGGAGTACCCGTGCCAAAGACACTGCCGAGAACCAGCTGACGGTGCTGGAACCCAGATGGGTAGCAAAAGCTACAAGAGCCAATGGCACTACCGAGGAACAGCTGACGGTGCTGGACCACGGTTACTAGGCATGAGGTACCTGTGCTAGAAAGCACTACCAAGGACCAGCTGACGGTGCTGGACCTCGGATACCGAGATGGAGGCACCTAGGCCAAAGGCTCTGGCGAGAACCAGCAGACAGTGCTGGAACCCGGGTGGGTAGCAGAAGGTACCCATTCAAAGCAAAGTAGCCAGGCCGCAAGCCGGCCGCAGTTACCGAAACCCACAGTCCTACAGGGGGTCCATGTCCCATTGGCACTACGGATCCAGCCTTCAGTGCCAGTTCCCGCAGCCCACATAGGAGTCACCTAAACTGCAGGCACCGAAGAGTCGGCTAACCTGGCCGCAAAACGACAGGACAACGGATTGGCGGCATAGTGACCTTGACACTACCCGGAAACAGCAGGCGTGCTGGAACCAGGCTGGGCAACAGGGAGTACCCGTGCCAAAGACACTGCCGAGAACCAGCTGACGGTGCTGGAACCCAGATGGGTAGCAAAAGCTACAAGAGCCAATGGCACTACCGAGGAACAGCTGACGGTGCTGGACCACGGTTACTAGGCAGGAAGTACCTGTGCTAGAAAGCACTACCAAGGACCAGCTGACGGTGCTGGACCTCGGATACTGAGATGGAGGCACCTAGGCCAAAGGCTCTGGTGAGAACCAGCAGACAGTGCTGGAACCCTGGTGGGTAGCAGAAGGTACCCATTCAAAGCAAAGTAGCCAGGCCGCAAGCCAGCCGCAGTTACCGAAACCCACAGTCCTACAGGGGGTCCATGTCCCATTGGCACTACGGATCCAGCCTTCAGTGCCAGTTCCCGCAGCCCACATAGGAGTCACCTAAACTGCAGGCACCGTAGAGTCGGCTAACCCGGCCGCAAGACGACAGGACAACGGATTGGTGGCATAGTGACCTTGACACTACCCGGAAACAGCAGGCGTGCTGGAACCAGGCTGGGCAACAGCGAGTACCCGTGCCAAAGACACTGCCGAGCACCAACTGGCATTGTTGGAGCCCAGGGACAATCATGGTGTAGGCCGAGGCCTACTTGGTGGTAGTTTTAGATTGTTTGTAGGCTACAACAGACTGTCAACGTGCTCCAATTAGGCATCTGTCTCCACTCTGTTTCCAGGATTTCACGTGACCACCAACACTGCCAGTTTATGCGTACAGCAGCCGTCTGCCCAATCCACACGTGTTCCTGTGTTACTGGGATTCTGTAATGTCAGCAGATCCCCTGATGTGTGTCTGCCACTGTCTCCTGCTCTGTCCACATTCCCACCGCTTGCAGTGGAAGACAGAGGCCAAATCAGAGAATGTTTAAATCTGAAGTAGTTACAATTTGGAGGCAGCAGCAGTTTGCCCTCCACACAGCAGGGGATCAGCTGACGTTACCGAACCCCACTTTCATATGAACGAGTGTGTTTTTCTGTGTGGACAGCACTTCCGAGCACCAACTAGCGTTGTTGGAACCCAGGGACAATCATGGTGCAGGCAGAGTCCTACTAGGAGCCAGGTGTAAAGCTGAGGTATTTTGACTTTGGAGGGAGCAGGACACTTTGCCCTCCACACAGTAGGGGATCAGCTGACGTTACCGAACCCCACTTTCACATGAACGAGTGTGTTTTTCTGTGTGGACAGCACTTCCGAGCAACAACTGACGATGTTGGAGCCCAGGGATAGTCATTTTGTAGGCTGAGGCCTACTTGAAGGCAGTTTAAGATAAGACGTTGTTTGAATTTGGAGGCAGCAGCAGTTTGCCCTCCACACAGCAGGGGATCAGCTGACGTTACCGAACCCCACTTTCACATGAACGAGTGTGTTTTTCTGTGTGGACAGCACTTCCGAGCAACAACTGACGATGTTGGAGCCCAGGGATAGTCATTTTGTAGGCTGAGGCCTACTTGGAGGCAGTTTAAGATAAGACGTTGTTTGAATTTGGAGGCAGCAGCAGTTTGCCCTCCACACAGCAGGGGATCAGCTGACATTACTGTCTCCTGCTCTGTCCACATTCCCACCGCTTGCAGTGGGAAGGTGGACAGCGCAGGAGACAGTGGCGGCAGTTTAAGATAAGACGTTGTTTGAATTTGGAGGCAGCAGCAGTTTGCCCTCCACACAGCAGATCAGCTGACATTACTGACCCCCACTTTCACATGAACGAGTGTGTTTTTCTGTGTGGACAGCACTTCCGAGCACCAACTAGCGTTGTTGGTGCCCAGCGAGAACCAGGTTGCAGGCCGAGGCCTACTTGGTGGCAGTTTTAGATTGTTTGTAGGCTACAACAGACTGTCAACGTGCTCCAATTAGGCATCTGTCTCCACTCTGTTTCCAGGATTTCACGTGACCACCAACACCGCCAGTTTATGCGTACAGTAGCCGTCTGCCCAATCCACACGTGTTCCTGTGTTACTGGTGTTCTGTAATGTCAGCAGATCCCCTGATGTTTGTCTGCCAATGTCTCCTGCTCTGTCCACATTCCCACCGCTTGCAGTGGGAAGGTGGACAGCGCAGGAGACAGTGCCGGACACACATTGGGGGATCAGCTCACGTTACAGAACACCAGGAACACAGGAACAAGTGTGGAATGCGTGGACGGCAACTGTGAGCAGGAACTGGCGGTGTTGGAGGTCAGGGGAAATACTAGAGACAGAGTGGAGACAGAGGCCAAATCAGAGAATGTTTAAATCTGAAGTAGTTACAATTTGGAGGCAGCAGCAGTTTGCCCTCCACACAGCAGGGGATCAGCTGACGTTACCGAACCCCACTTTCACATGAACGAGTGTGTTTTTCTGTGTGGACAGCACTTCCGAGCACCAACTGGCGGTGTCGGAGCCCAGGGAAAATCAGGTAGTAGGCCGAGGCCTACTTGGAGCCAGGTGTAAATCTGAGGTTGTTTGACTGTGGAGGGAGCAGGACACTTTGCCATACACACAGCAGGGGATCAGCTGACGTTACCGAACCCCACTTACACATGAGAGAGTGTTTTGTCTGTGCGGACAGCACTTCTGAGCACCAACTGGCATTGTCTGAGCACAGGGAAAATCAGGTAGTAGGCCAAGGCCTACTTGGAGCCAGGTGTAAATCTGAGGTTGTTTGACTGTGGAGGGAGCAGGACACTTTGCCATACACACAGCAGGGGATCAGCTGACGTTACCGAACCCCACTTACACATGAGCGAGTGTTTTGTCTGTGCGGACAGCACTTCTGAGCACCAACTGGCGGTGTCGGAGCCCAGGGAAAAATCAGGTAGTAGGCCGAGGCCTACTTGGTGGCAGTTTGCGATTGTTTCTAGACTACTACTAACTGTCAACGTACTCCAATTAGGCCTCTGTCTTCACTCTGTTTCGAGTATTTCCTCTGGCTTCCAACCACGCCAGTTGCTGCTCTGAAATGCCGTCTGCACAACCCACACTTGTTCCTGTGTTACTGGGGTTCTGTAACAGCAGCTTCTCCCTAGAGGTGAGTCAGGCAATGTCTCCTGCTCTGTCCACATTTCCACTACAAGTAGTGGGAATGTAGACAAAGCAGGAGACATTGCCGTGCTCAACTCTGGAGATGAGCAGATGTTACAGGACCCAGGTACCACAGGAACAAGTGTGGATTGTGCAGACGGCACTTGAGAGCAGAAACAGGCGTTGTTGTAGGCCGGAGGAAATACTCAAAACAGAGTGGAGACAGAGGGCAAATCAGAGAACATATTAAATCAGAGGTAGTCAGAAGTTGTAGGCAGCAGGAGAGTTTGCCGTACACACAGCAGGGGATCAGCTGACCTTACCGAACCCCACTTACACATGAGCGAGTGTTTTGTCTGTGCGGACAGCACTTCTGAGCACCAACTGGCGTTGTCGGAGCACAGGGAAAATCAGATAGTAGGCCGAGGCCTACTTGGAGCCAGGTGTAAATCTGAGGTTGTTTGACTGTGGGGGGAGCAGGACACTTTGCCATACACACAGCAGGGAATCAGCTGACGTTACCGAACCCCACTTACACATGAGCGAGTGTTTTGTCTGTGCGGACAACACTTCTGAGCACCAACTGGCGGTGTCGGAGCCCAGGGAAAATCAGGTAGTAGGCCGAGGCCTACTTGGTGGCAGTTTGCGATTGTTTCTAGACTACTACTAACTGTCACCGTACTCCAATTAGGCCTCTGTCTTCACTCTGTTTCGAGTATTTCCTCTGGCTTCCAACCACACCAGTTGCTGCTCTGAAATGCCGTCTGCACAACCCACACTTGTTCCTGTGTTACTGGGGTTCTGTAACAGCAGCTTCTCCCTAGAGGTGAGTCAGGCAATGTCTCCTGCTCTGTCCACATTTCCACTACAAGTAGTGGGAATGTAGACAAAGCAGGAGACATTGCCGTGCTCAACTCTGGAGATGAGCAGATGTTACAGGACCCAGGTACCACAGGAACAAGTGTGGATTGTGCAGACGGCACTTGAGAGCAGAAACAGGCGGTGTTGTAGGCCGGAGGAAATACTCATAACAGAGTGGAGACAGAGGACAAATCAGAGAACATATTAAATCAGAGGTAGTCAGAAGTTGTAGGCAGCAGGAGAGTTTGCCATACACACAGCAGGGGATCAGCTGACGTTACCGAACCCCACTTACACATGAGCGAGTGTTTTGTCTGTGTGGACAGCACTTCTGAGCAACAACGGGCGTTGCTGTAGCCCAGGAAATAAAGTTCAGGTCATAGAAACATGAACACAACAGGAGACCTGGATCCTGTTGCCAGCCAATTATTTATTCTGGAAGAGGACTGGCAAATTCAGGTGAGATCCAGGCCTTGTTCATTTTCACAAAAGTAAGCCGGTCAACATTATCGGCGGATAGTCGCGTGCGACGGTCTGTTACCACACCACCTGCAGCACTAAAGACACGTTCCGATAATACACTGGCAGCAGGGCAAGCCAGCACCTCCAATGCATACTGGCTAAGCTCTGGCCATGTATCCAGCTTAGAGACCCAATACTTGAACGGGGAAGAGCCGTCTGGGAGAACACTAACAGGGCACGACAAGTAGTCTGTCACCATCTGACGGAAACGTTGTCTCCTGCTGACTGGAGCCGTCTGTGATGGTGTAGCCGTTTGTGGCGGTCCCACAAAACTTTTCCACATTTGGGCCATACTGGCCTTGCCTTGTCCTGCGGCACTGCCTCTGCTACCTCGTTGTGCAGAGCTTCCTCCACTGCCTCTACCCACATGGCTGCTTTGAAAAGCACTACCAGCAACACTTGTGGGGGGAATGGAGAACATGATGGCCTGCACAAGTGTTTCTTGGTACTCCCGCATTTTTCGCTCCCGGTTCAACTGTGGTATGAGGCTTTGTAAGTTGTCCCGGTAGCGAGGATCTAGGAGGGTGTACACCCAATAATCAGTCGTGTGGAGAATGTTGGCGATGCGGCAGTCATTTAACAAGCACTGCAGCATGAAATCAACCATGTGCTGCAGACTGCATACTGCACCAGAAACGCTGTCGCCAGCTTGAGGCAGCATCTCTGCCTGCTCAGCATCACCCCACCCTCGCTGTACACACTGACTACTAGAGCCTTGTGTACCTCCCTCCTCTGGAGAGATGTGTTCCTCCTCCTCCATTGACTCCTCGTCATCCTCCTCACTAAGTGTCCCCTGCCTGGGCCTTTGTGTGGAAGCACGTTGCGCAGACTTGCCAGAAGCAGATGGCATTTCTGACTGCTCATCCTCGACCTCTTCAAAAACCTCCTCACTTAGTGCTTGTAAGGTTTTTTGAAGCAGACAGATGAGGGGGACAGTCATGCTGATTAGTGCATCATCTGCACTGGCCATCCGCGTGGAGTCATCGAAGGCACGCAAAACTTGGCAGATGTCCCTCATAGTGGCCCACTCAGTGGTGGTGAAGTGTGTCCGGCGCACAGTGCGACTTGTTTGCGCCTGATGCAGCTGGTACTCCATTACTGCTGCCTGCTGCTCACACAACTGCTCCAACATATGTAACGTTGAATTCCACCTGGTGGGGAGGTCACATATGATGCGCGGTTCTGGCAGGCGGAATCGGCGTTGCAGAGATGCAATGCGCGATCTTGCCATGCTGGAACGCTGCAAGTGAGCACACTCTAGGCGAACCTTGTGCAGCAGTGCATCAAGATCCAGATAGTCCCTCAGAAAGCTCTGCATGACCAAATTGAGCACGTGTGCCAGACATGGTATGTGAGTGAGGTTGCCTAGGCCCAGAGCTGCCACTAGATTTCGGCCATTGTCACTCACTACCAAACCTGGCTGGAGATTCGCTGGCACAAACCACACATCGCTCTCCTGCTTGATGGCATTCCAGAGCTCCTGTGCTGTGTGGCTCCGATTCCCCAAAGAAATTAATTTAAGGACGGCCTGTTGACGTTTGGCCACACCTGTGCTCATATCTGGCCTAACAGGCTCACGCAGTGCTGATTCCGAGGAACTAGAGTAGGAGGAGGACTCAATATGTACAGACTGCATTCCTGCAATCCTTGGAGTTGGCAGAATACGTACAGAGCCACTCTCCAGATCTGTACCCGGCTCCACAACATTGACCCAATGGGCAGTGAGGGAAAGGTATCGTCCCTGTCCATGGCTACTGGTCCACGCATCGGTGGTCAGGTGGACCTTGCTACTGACGGCATTTAGTAGCGCATTTTTAATTTTTCCCTCCACATGCTTTTGCAGGGCAGGGACAGCTTGCCTGCTGAAATAAAAGCGGCTGGGCACATTGTATTGTGGAACTGCCAATGACATAAAGTTCCGGAAGGTGTCAGTCTCCACCAGCCTGAATGACAGCATCTCAAGGGCCAGTAGTTTGGCAATGCCGGCATTCAGAGCCAGTGCTCGGGGATGGTTTGCCGAGTATGGCCGCTTTTTCTCCCATGCCTGTGCTACCGATTGCTGGTGAGTGGCCTGGGAGTGTGCTGATGACTGCGAACGTGGTTCGGTGGGTGGAATTTCACTGGGTCTCTGGACAACAGTGGCAGTGGTTCTTCCATGGCGTTCCAGTGAGGAAGCCGAACCAGCTGTGTGTGAGCTGGAGGAATAGGCCCCAACACGAGCAGAAGAGGTGGTAGGTGCTGCTGAAGGTTGGCCTACATCTTCAGTGTGTCTGTGTAACTCCACCTCGTGCTTGGTACGCACATGTTTCCACATATTTGTGGTATTGAGGTTGGTCACATTTTTCCCTCGTTTCACTTTCTGATGACACAGCTTGCATTTGACAAAGCAAATGTCATCTGCAACTGTGTCAAAAAAAGACCACGCACTGCAAGTCCTGGGAGCGCCCGTTTTGTGTTTTGGAAGAGGATTGCTCCTCACGGGTGCCAAAGTGGAGGCTACAGGCAACCAAGTCTGCCCCCTCCTCTTTTGGCCGTTCGGGGAATCTCTTCCTCAGAGCTGCTCCCACCACCTTCCTGTGGCTGACGCCATGATGGGTCAAGGACCTCATCATCTCCACTCCCCTCTTCAAGCACCAGCTGGTCATGGGTTGTCTCGCCAGCACCGTACGCACCAGAAATTGGCAACTGAGTCTCATCATCATCAGATGAGCACTGAGGTGTGCTGACAATAGGCACTGGCCCACCCGCCTCTTCAGATTCAGAGGGACAAAGCAGTTGCGCATCACTGCATAATCCCTCTTCTTCACGCTCTAGAATGCTGCTTGGCTGGCCACCTCTTTCCAAGCCAACAGATTCTGAGAACAGAAGTAAAGATTGAGATGGCTCCTGTCCAGGGCTCTCAGACTGCCTGGGCAATTTGGCAGGTGGTGAAGAGACAGATGGTTGCTCTTCAGTGCTCTTGCCTTGGGATGATGCGGAAGTCATTGAAGTGGATGCGTTAGCTGCCATCCATCCGACAACGGCTTCAATTTGTTCGTCACGCAGCAGTGGGGTACGGCGAGGTCCTACAAAGCTGCGCATGAAGGACTGTTGCCTGGTAAAAGTGGGGGATGCCGGGTCACTGGTGGCCGCAGCAGACACCGAATCCCCACGTCCTCTCCCTGCTGAATCACCCCGTCCTCTCCCTGCTGAAACTCCACGGCCACGACCACGTGCCTTACTCCCTGCCTTCTTCATCTTGGTAGACTGATAAAGATATAGGAAGAAAAGTAAAAAAGGGGTGGCTTAGTGTTCTTATTCCTGAACACCTGCTAACCAGTATAAGAAACACTAATTTGGCTAAGAGTGTGTGTACTACACTTTAATATGATCTAATGTGGCCTAGACAACTGTAAAGTGGAGTGTTTGGTGAACTTTATTTCCTTTTTTTTGGGTGGGGGGAAAGGAAAGGATGTGACCAAAGTTTGAAAGCTATAGTATCACAATCTTTTTGAAGCGATTACAATGCAGGAAGCTAACCTACAATGCAATTGATGAGGCTCCAAAAAATAGGGTGATACTAGCCTGGCTGGCCCTGAAGGGCACAAGCCAGCAAAAAGGCTCCTCTATCTAATCCTATATAGTGTTTGCAACCAACCAATGACAATGGATGCGGTTGGAAGCACACTAATATAGGAGCAAAAATCTGGCTAAATTAGCTGCAAAAAAAGGACTATGTATGAGGCAGTGACGCACGCTGAGCGGACTACAGCTAGCGGTGGCTGTAGAACACACTGCAACGTGAGCTGCACTCACACACAGAGAGACCTATCAGACAGCCAAAAACAGTGCAGAGAAATGGGCTATAGCACTGAAAGGCTGCTGAAAGGCTCCGCTGTCCACTCCTTTAGTGTTTGCAACCAACGTATATGGATACGTATGGAAGCACACTATACAGGAGAAAAAAAAAGCAGCAATAAAAGAAAAATGTGTATGAGGCAGAGACACACGCTGGCCGGCCTACAAGCAGACGTGCCTGCAGGACACACTACACAGCGTGGGTCTGCACTCACACAGCCCTTGCAGACAGCTGTGAAAACAGCGCTGCTAGGGAAAAGCAAGCTACAGTGGGGGTTTATGTAGCCTGGGTTAAGCACTATATGTTTTGTGGAATCGCTATTTCTAACTGTCCCTCACAGTCTTCAACAGCAGCCTGTCCCTAACTGAATTCACAGCAGAGTGACCAGAAATGGCGGCTGCAGCGCTTTTTATAGTGCATCATGACATCATTTCAGCAGCCAATCACAGCCATGCCAGTAGTTAACATGCCTACATGCCTAACAGGATGTGCCCACACTTCTGAGGATCCCCATTGGCTGAATCAAATCGAGCGGGCTCCTAGCATTATGGGAACTTCCGATTCCGGTATTCGATATGAAAAAAGTATCGGAACTAAGTATCGGAATTCCGATACAGCTAATATCGGCCGATACCCGATACTTGCGGTATCGGAATGCTCAACACTAGATATCACACATCAGGATGAGATGTATTACCTCTGTGGCGACTGAGCCTCAGGGGCGCCACATGCACATGTTAAGGATTAGGATAGGCTGCAATAGATAGAGCTCAGTAGCTGTGTGGCCGGTGTAGCACAGGCCAGATAGGCTATAGTTAGAGTAGCAGCATACTCTACTTTATTGTATTGTTTTGCCTTTTGGAAAAATACACTGATCTGTAATACTTGGTGCACCATGCCATTTGACGGCCCAGCTAGAGAATATCACTTTTGTAAATTGTTTTATGTCATTGCATACCCCTGTTTACACCTTCCTAACACTGCATTCCTTGCCTGTAAAAAAATTATCCCTTTGTTGTTTGCACCTCATCTTGCGTACTGTAGTCTCCCTGCATTGTGGTGGTTTTTCGCCATTGCTTCTTAAGCACAATGTATATTGTATTGCACTGCAGCTTTTTTGTCCCATTATTTGATGTTCATTCATTTTCTTTATTAAATATTTTTCATATTTATGGATTACCTTAATTGCGTTGATCATGGTTATATTATCACTAGAGTTGAGCGATACCGTCCGATACTTCAAAGTATCGTATCGGATGGTATCGGCCGATCTTTAAAAAAAGTATCGGTATCGCCGATTCCGATACCGGAAGTCCCATTCAAGTCTATGGGACTTCCGGTATCGGAATAAGAAAAACCCTTTCCTGCCCTTGTACAGCCTCTCTGGGGTCTGTACGGGCCTTTCGGGGGGCTGTGCCGGCCTGCCAGGGGGTCTGTGCAGGCTCCGGTGGTCTGTGCCGGCCTGCCGGTGGTCTGTGCAGGCTCCGGGGGGCTGTGCCGGCCTGCCGGGGGGCTGTGCCGGCCTGCCGGGGGGCTGTGCAGGCTCCGGGGGGCTGTGCCGGCCTGCCGGGGGGCTGTGCCGGCCTGCCGGTGGTCTGTGCAGGCTCCGGGGGTCTGTGCAGGCATCGTCCGATGGGACTACAAGTCCCATCGGGCGATGCCTGCTACCATGACAGTGATTGACACATTAGCCAATGATGGGACAGTAGTAGTCCCATCATCCGGCTAATGTGTTAAATGTAAAAAAAAAAAAAAAAATTACATGCTACATACATACAACATGCATACTACATACATGCTACATTCATACTACATACTACATACATGCTACATTCATACTACATAAATACTACATGCAACATACATACTACATATATACTACATGCATGCTACATACATACTGCATGCTACATACATACCACATATATACTACATATATACTACATGCATGCTACATGCATGCTACATGCTACATACATAACACATATATACTACATGCATGCTACATACTACATATATACTACATGCATGCTACATACTACATGCTACATACATACTACATATATACTACATGCATGCTACATACATACTACATGCTACATACTACATATATACTACATGCATGCTACATACTACATGCTACATACATACTACATATATACTACATGCATGCTACATACATACTACATGCTACATACATACTACATATATACTACATACTACATGCTACATACATACTACATACATACTACATGCTACATACATACCACATATATACTACATACATACAATACATTCATACAATACATACATAGACATACAGTACATATAACATAGAGTAACATACTTACCAATACTTGTCACATTGTTCCCCGAAGCCATTGTCTTTTCCGGGATAAATATTAACATAACAAACCACAAAAATACTCACCCACGATCCGAAGCAGTCCACGAGTGTGTCCCACGACGATCTTGGGTAGAGAACTGCAGCATCAGCTGTTGCTGCCGTTCTCTACGGGCTGCAGGAATCCAATGACGGAAGGTAGGTATCCTTCCGCACTGTATTCCTCCGCCACTTAAAAAAAAAAAAGTCCCTAGTCTCACTTTATGCCATTGCTGTGTGGGAAATTCCCACGCAGCAATGGCATAAAGTGAGACTAGGGACTTTTTTTTTTTTAAGTGGCGGAGGAATACAGTGCGGAAGGATACCTACCTTCCGTCATTGGATTCCTGCAGCCCGTAGAGAACGGCAGCATCATCTGATGCTGCAGTTCTCTACCCAAGATCGTCGTGGGACACACTCGTGGACTGCTTCGGATCGTGGGTGAGTATTTTTGTGGTTTGTTATGTTAATATTTATCCCGGAAAAGACAATGGCTTCGGGGAACAATGTGACAAGTATTGGTAAGTATGTTACTCTATGTTATATGTACTGTATGTCTATGTATGTATTGTATGAATGTATTGTATGTATGTAGTATATATGTGGTATGTATGTAGCATGTAGTATGTATGTAGTATGTATGTAGCATGCATGTAGCATGTAGTATGTATGTAGCATGCATGTAGTATATATGTAGTATGTATGTAGCATGCATGTAGTATATATGTAGCATGCATGTAGTATGTATGTAGCATGTATGTAGTATGTATGTAGCATGCAGTATGTATGTAGCATGTATGTAGTATGTATGTAGTATATATGTAGTATGTATGTAGCATGTAGTATGTATGTAGCATGCATGTAGTATATATGTAGTATGTATGTAGCATGCATGTAGTATGTATGTAGCATGCATGTAGTATGTATGTAGTATGTATGTAGTATGTATGTAGTATGTATGTAGCATGCAGTATGTATGTAGCATGTATGTAGCATGTAGTATGTATGTAGTATGTATGTAGTATGTATGTAGTATGTATGTAGCATGCAGTATGTATGTAGTATGTATGTAGTATGTATGTAGTATGTATGTAGCATGCAGTATGTATGTAGCATGCATGTAGTATATATGTAGTATGTATGTAGCATGCATGTAGTATGTATGTAGCATGCATGTAGTATGTATGTAGCATGCATGTAGTATGTATGTAGTATGTATGTAGTATGTATGTAGCATGCAGTATGTATGTAGCATGTATGTAGTATGTATGTAGTATATATGTAGTATGTATGTAGCATGTAGTATGTATGTAGCATGCATGTAGTATATATGTAGTATGTATGTAGCATGCATGTAGTATGTATGTAGTATGTATGTAGTATGTATGTAGTATGTATGTAGCATGCAGTATGTATGTAGCATGTATGTAGTATGTATGTAGCATGTAGTATGTATGTAACATGCATGTAGCATGTATGTAGTATGTATGTAGTATGTATGTAGCATGTAGTATGTATGTAGCATGCATGTAGTATATATGTAGTATGTATGTAGTATGTATGTAGCATGTAGTATGTATGTAGCATGTAGTATGTATGTAGTATTTTTTTTTTTTTTTTTTTTTTTTAACATTTAACACATTAGCCGGATGATGGGACTACTACTGTCCCATCATTGGCTAATGTGTCAATCACTGTCATGGTAGCAGGCATCGCCCGATGGGACTTGTAGTCCCATCGGACGATGCTTGCACAGACCCCCGGACATCAGCACAGCCCCCCGGCAGGCCGGCACAGCCCCCCGGCAGGCCGGTACAGACCCCCACAGGGTGCACAGACCACCGGCAGGCCGGCACAGCCCCCCGGCAGGCCGGTACAGACCCCGGGCAGTCCACACAGCCCCCCGGCAGGCCGGCACAGCCCCCCGGCAGGCCGGCAGAGACCCCCGGAAGGCCCGAAATGACGGCGCATCATGATGCGCACACACCGCGCATCATGATGACGTCAGGCCGTCAATCAACTGAACTTCCGATTCCGATGCCGAATTCCGATATTGAAAAAATATCGGAAGTCGGTATCGGAATTCCGATACAGCAAGTATCGGCCGATACCCGATACTTGCGGTATCGGAATGCTCAACACTAATTATCACTTATTATTTTTTTAATTATTGTAACTTACTTGAAATCTTCAAATGAGGATGTGAGCAATATTACAGTTTTTGTACAAAGATGTTTCAGTAGCTCACAATGTATATGAGATGTGGTTTTTCTGGCTCATCAGTCTGTGCGGCATACATACATACTACATTGTTGTCAGAGAAAAAAACAGTGCAAGCACTTGTCTCAACAATAGTACTGTAGTAATGATCAGAACTATGTTGAGCTTGTCAGTTTTTTCTCATTTTTGCAGCTTGAAAATCATGTATTTTCCTATGTGGAATGGTATGCTAGACTCTTTTAATTACCTCTATTCCCCACAGAGGAGCAGCTGTAGAGACAGTAGAGTAAAAGCGCCCCAAGATTTATCAGGGGAAAATAAATAATTACTTTCAATCAGATTACTTTTTATGACAAGCAAGTTCTATTTTAGGTCTATATACTGTGTTATATAACTATATTTATATATTTTGAGATTAGCAGGGTTTCTTCATCAGGCATAGAATAACGCAAAATCTTGAGAGTCACATATGTACACACAACAGTACACCGAAATAATGCAATAGATAAAACAATGGCATGTAAAAGGCCTAAGGTTCTTTGCATATTGTTATTTTTTATGTTTGAAAAATTATAAAACAAAAATGAGCAGATGCAAAAATTTGGGCACCCTTTGAGATGTGTATGCTCAGATATATTTGACCAAGCTTTCAGACCTTAATTAGTCTGTTAGGGTTACAGCTTGTCCCATATAATCATTAGGAAAAGTCCGGTGATGCAAATTTCCCAGCTTTATAGAAACCAGCGTCCTCTAAACTTGTGCCAAAAAAACAGCAGCCTTGGGTTTCTCTATGCAGCTGCCTAGCCCTCTGAAAATAAAAATGGTGAAGGCCCACAAAACAGAAAAAGGTGATAAGGAAAATAGCAGAGTATTTTCAAGTTGCTCTTTCCTTAGTTCGAAATATAATTAAGAAATGATAGTTAAATAGAACAGTAGAGATCATCAAGATTAAGGAGACCCAACTTGGATTCTCCGCTTATCAAAAAATTATTGTCACACCCCACTAAAGTTACATCAATTTTCACAGAGTAGAAACAATCTAAAAGGCCTCAAACACATCTTCTACAACAGGCAACCCACAAGAGGGAGACCCAACTTTGAGTCTCCACATTTCAAAAATAGTTTGTAATATCAGCAGCTATTGCAAAACCAGCCAGAAGCCACCACAAAGATGTCACAGACTGCCATACCGAGAGATCAATACATGACACTAAAAACTGCACCATCACCTAGTCTGCCCAGTCTATGACTGGGGTGCAAAAGTAATTGAATTTGCATCACTTGTTCATTTTAATGATATAGGTGGTCTACACTTTGAGGGGACAGCCAGATGTGCTTAGAACACCACTGAGCAGCTCTGAAGAAAAGGTCTCAGAGAAAGCTGGCTGTCAGGCATGACAAAAAGTTCAAGGTGTGACAGGCAAGCTCAGTCCACTCTTGTGGGGATCTAATGGGGGGAAGCATCTGGCTAAATTTACTCTTGTACGTGGATCTAACAGAATGGAAACCCAGTGGTCAGCACTATTTCTAACCCTAAGAATGTGGGCATTATGTTGAAGACAGTGCAGCAGGAAGGTGCTCACGTGTCAGGTGCTTCCATGAAGTCCAAGTCTGTGGTGTATTGGTGGCAGAGCTTCACTCCATCCCCTCCCACCAGCCACAGACAGTAGAGGGGATCATTTTCCTATTCATCTACTGACTGTTGCCCATCCATCACCTTCACACCTCGCCCTCCTCAATTTGTTCCTCTGCTCCTGCACCTCTACTTACAGCTTGTCTGGTACCAGGAGCCCTCCTCAATTTCTGTAATCCACTATGCCAAGGCACCTGCCGGTGCAACGACAGTCCAGAACTTAGAGATATTGTTATCGTTTCTGCATCCTACTCTGTTTGCACCTCTTCCTCTGGGACCACCACTTCCTCATGCAGACTAGTCAAAGTCTGCTCCAGCATGTAGATGACCAGAATACTGATGCTGATAACAGCCTCATCAGTGCTAACCATCTTAGTAGCGATTTTGAAAGTGTGCAGAAGGGAAAAGAGGTCCAGGCTATGCAAAAGGACATACTGCACCAAGCCTCGTCTCTGCTGACACAGTTGCTGCAATGTTTCCACCGCGTTGGAACATTGCAAATCAACAGTTAAGTCAATGACCTGTGAGGTGCGATCATCGAAAGTGAGCAAACAGCGACCATGCTTTCTGCAGCAGGGCATCCAGACCAGGACAGTGGCGGAGAAATTGCTGTACCACCAGGTTGAGGACGTGATCCATGCAAGGCACATGTGTGAGGTTGCCCAGGCATAGGGCCACCACCAGGTTTACACCATTATCGCACTTGGCCTTCCCTGGGTCCAGGTTCAGTGGAGACAGCCATTGCTTTAACTCGGCCTGGGTAGCTGTCCACAACTATTGAGCTGAATGACTGTGATCTCCAAGGCATGATAATGTTAAAGCTGCCTGATTTCTGTGAGCCCTGGCTGCACAGTACGGAGGTGGGGGGATTCTCTCTGCACTGTTCAAATGTGTGTCTCATTAAGGGAAAGATTGAGGGCACAGGTAGAGGCCCTATTAGAGGTGGAAAAGCCATAAGCTATTGAGGAAGTGTTAGATACAGAGATTTGTCCTTCAAGCATTGGGGATTCAAAGACAGGTGTAGCAACACATTGACCACCTGCCCCCACAGCCACCAGAGTCACCCAGTGCCCAGTCAGTGAGATGTAGCTCCCTGCCTATGTTTGCTCATCTAGGTGTCAGTGGTGAAATGCACCCTGATAGGCATAGATTTTTTCACGGAATAGTTGATATTGTCTGCGACATGCTGGTGTAGAGCAGGCAGAGCTTTCTCAGAGAAGTAGTGGCGAATGGGCAACTGGTACTGGGGGACTGTGATGGCTATCAACTTTCTGAAACCATCTGTATCCACCAGGCTGAAAGGTAGCATTTCTATGGCTAATAGACTGGAGATGGTGGAGTTCAAGCTCTTAGCTTTGGCAGATGTAGGAGGAAACATATTGTTATGTGACCACAACTGCGGGACCGAGGGCTGGCTGGGAGAGGGTGCAGTAGAGTAAATATTACAAACTGCTTTACTGTGAGTGAGGTGCAGACAGAGATGTTATGATGGATTGAGAAAGTTGTGTTGTGCTCGGTGACATAAAAACAGCATGCATATCCATTTTCATAACAACTGATGGGCTCTCACTCATCCTGACTGTAGGGGTAAAAAAGTGTAATTTCTGTGGCCGAAGAACTGTGTGATAACACTTGGCACATTACGGAGGAAGAAGAAGCAGCTGATGTGGTTGATGGGAAAGTCTGTGGTTGGCAAGGCCCACTAGTCCACATTTTAGTGCAGTGAGATTCCCAGACTAAAGCTTGCTTGTGTCAGTTCACGCATGCAGTTGTCAAATGTCAAATTATTGCAATTTTTGCCTCTACTCAGTTTTTTTTTTCAAAATTTGGCTGATAATGTTAGTTGGATTATCCTTGGTGGTCTCAAAAAAGTCCTAGGCTAGGCAATCCTTGCTGCCCCTGCGAACTGCAGACTCACGACCAGTGCTGGCCACAGCCAGAGTTGTGGCTGAGGATACAGTGCTTGTCATTGCTGCATCACCATGTCGGCATGGAAAGCCACAACATAACCTCCATTCGTTCATCCTCCACCACCTCCTACTGAACTACTCAGTGTCTTGCCTCTGGTTTCACACCAACCTCATCATCATCCTCATTGTTCTCACACTCCTCACCCTGAGAGTCACCCTCTTCCTTTTCCTGCCCTGACACCACAGTGCAGTCGGCGTGCACCTCTGGTATCTGAGTCTCATCAGGATCACCTCCATCCCCGGTGGTTAATGTTTGGTGATGAGGGTCTGGCTTCTGCTTGGACCCTACTTCGTCCGGCCCAGGATCCAACATGAAAAAAATTTTAGCATCGGTGCATATGCTTTCCTCCTCTGGATTCTGTGAATCTTTGGAGCAGACTTCTGATGCCCATGGAATAGAATGTGTGAACAGCTCTGCCGAATGGCCCATCTGTGGTTCCCCACAATTAATTGGGTGTTTGGAAATTTGTGACGCGGGGGAACAAGGGTGATTGGGGTGCCACCTCTGAGGATTATTTTGTGTGATTTTAAGGTGGATGAAGAGGGGGGAGAAGCCATTTTATGCAGTGCTTGACCTCTAGTGGAGCACATGCTATTTCTGGTCCTCATCTATAAGGTGTACCGCTGTGCAGCTGCCAAAGAAAGTGAGTGGAATAGCCCATCCAGTAACAGAAGTTGTCAATGGTCTTTAAATAGGACAAGACGTTGTTTGTTCAGTTTAGCTTTTATTAACACCTAACCAACTTATGCGTCGAAAGTCAAGCCTATTTCCCTTTCCACCACAACCTTGCTTTTTCCCACTCACACTGTATACACCTGTGGCACTCCTGAGGGTTCAGTTGCCACTGAGGTACTGCACCTCACCCAGAGGTGTGGTACCCCATTCCCAGGTAAAGAGGGGGCACCTTACAGGACTTTAACATTCGGATCCCTGAGGAACTGTTGGCACAAAAAGAAAACCTAGGAGCTGCAGTACTCCCGTCTGCCACCACAGCAGCAGCAACAAGCTCACAGACAGAACCCATCCCGGCTGCAGCAGCAAGCAAGCCACCTGTTGTGACCATACAGCCAGATGCTTTTTCCCAGTCTGGAAGATGCACCACATAGCAAGAATAAAGTAAAGTAATCCAAATGTAACTGTAAATAGTTTAAAGTGAAAAGTTAACCCGGAAGGGTTTTTGCTGAAAGTTTGCACAAGGTTACAAGTTAACAGGACTGTGAGATTATGAACAGTGAATGATCAAAAACTTAATTTGTATATAGTTAAGCACCTCTTAAGGTGCTCCCTTTTGGTTTTACATATAACCTTTATAAGTGAAGGTTCACTTGCTTTAACAGACCACAGAACAAAAATCCGTTTGGCATGGCCGAAGATGTGGTCCCAGAAGGAGACCAGCCATGCCTTGCAGCCCACCCAAGGCCTACGTTGGAGGTTTGGAACGGGTCCTCCATATTTCACTTAATAAAAGCTTTACAGTACTTGCACTGTTAAATTGCACTTAGTATAGAGAATGTTTTATAGTGTGAAGAGAACATTTGAGCTAATGCTGGTTGTTAATAATAGTTTCTGGAATAGAATAGTGATAGTATTTTATAGGACTTGAAAGCACTTAATGCAGATGTATGTTATGTGAAGTAGTATATTTTATAGGGATATTTTCTTGTAAGTTATTGTTTGTAACATTAAAGGAAAAGTGCCTCCCATAAAAGGAAGTTGCATTTAATCTTGTTTATCTGTTGTGATGCATCATCAACATTTTTATAAGTTCCTGTGACATCTGTTTGCTCTGTTTCAGCCTGCGGATGTGCTGCATTAAATGGGGGGGTATGTTGTGCCCTTGAGTGTTCAATCACCACAGAGGTACTGCACCTCACCCAGAGGTGTGGTACCCCATTCCCAGGTAAGCAGGGAGGCACCTCACAGGACTCTAACACCTGCACCCAACACACACTCTATAGCAGCAGGGCACCCTGGATGTACCCTACGGGAAGATGATCTCAACCCTGCCTGGGTAGTAAAGGGGGTTGGGAGGTGGGTGGAGCTAGTAGGATGAGAGCAGGAGAAGACAGTTAGAGTGAGAAGTGAGTAGAAAGCGAAAGTGGAAGTATGTGTGTGAAGCAGCTCCCTGTCAGGAGGAGCTGAAGAAAGGAAAGAGACAGAAGGAAGCTCCTGGAGAGGAGAAGGGATCCTAGAGGCACGGCACAGCGACCACACTGCCCGTGGGGCTCGTTCCACACCGACTAATGTTGAGTGGAGGGATCAGGTCGCAGTGGGGTACCGGCCCACTAGTCCAGTGGAATAATCATCAGACTCAGCTGGCAAGCCAGAGGTAGAGGCACCTGTAGGTACCTCAGCCACAAGCCACAGTCATCTCCGGAAAGGTAGCCATAAGGGAGCAAGGGGACGCAGAGAGGGCATCGCCCGACAAGGTCTGCGGCTGCTGGCGTGGGATACTGACTGTGAGGTGTTAGGCAGGAAGAGGAGTAGAAACCAGCACAGTGAGAAGGCCAGGAAAGGCACACACTGAAGGGAGTCCTGGGAAGGTGAATCCTGACCAGAAACAACAGGTGGAGTCACGAACACTATATTACAAACTTTATCCCTTGTATGGGCGATCCACACCTTTCCGCTCTTGTACTCTGCAGTTTCACTACCTAGACCCACATCTGTCAGTCACCTGTTAGTAAATGATCAATCACTATTTTCTTAGATAGTGTGCCTGAACAACACTCTTGTACGTAGCAAATTGATGAGCAAATGGGGCCTCCTGATTCCTCACTGCAACACAGTTTTACTACAAACAATTTGGATTAGTAAATAGGGACTCCTGGCTGAACTCCTATATTAAACCTATTGATTTTTAAGAGGAAATGTAGCTGTCATGAATCTGGATAGGATGACCCAACCTCCATCCTGGTCAGGTCAGGGTTATTTCTAGTTCACCTCTCTTTGGTTCTCGGGCGGCTATTTGATGTTGGCAGTTCCTGGATTTGGTGTCGGTGAAACTTCTGTATACTCGGTTTATGGTTCCTGACTCAGGTTACTTGTCCGTAACCGTTGTGCCTCTGTGCGTGTGTGCTTGCTGTGTATGACCCGGTTTGTCCCCTGACTTTTGCCTCTGTATCCTGCCTTGTACTGCTCTGTCCTTCCTGGTTATCTGACCCCTTGTCTAGTCTCTGTTTACTCTCTGTTTTATCCCTAGGTACCTCGCTCCCATCTGGCTTTTGACCCTCAGCTATCCTTTGACTACGTTAACTTGCTTTGCCCTGTCCCAGCATGCTCAGCTACCTTCCCTGTCCTCACACACGGTGACTCTGCCCCCTTGGTCACGTGACTGCTTAATGCCAGGTCCTTTGCTCACTGCTTAGTTTCAGGTCCTTGCGCACTGCGTGCCCTGTTCCTGCACTCCCTTTGCTCGTTCATGTGCCCCCCGATAGCGCCCCTAGTCTGCGCCAGTGACACCTTCGGTGTCATTACAGTGGCCTTCTGATTCATCACTGCAACACGGTTTTATCACAAACAATTTGGATTAGCAATTAGGGCCTACTGGCTTAAGCCCTATATTAGGCCAAATGATTTTTAAGAGGAATTGTGGCTTTTTCATTCCTCACTGCAATACAGCTTTATCACAAACAGTTTGGATTAGCAAATGTGGACTCCTGGGTGAACCCTAATATCAGACCTAACATTTTTAAGAGGAAATGATGACTTAAGATTAATTTCACACAGGACTAGATCCTATCTAGCTAACTTACAAGCTCACTTTCAGCAGCAGTAGCAGAAGCAGCCTCTCTACACTGTGACACTGAGAAAATGGTGACAGCAAAACAAGATGTCCACTTTTTATATGGGCGGAGACATGAGACTTCAGCAGCCAATCACATAAGACCTTGTGCCATGATGCTGTGGATGGTTTCTGTGCCTTGAATGGCTGCCGGAAAGTACACACATTATTTAATAAAGAAAAAATTGAGAAAAAAAAATACTCCGTAGCTCCTGTGACCTAGACACACCCCTCCCTTCATAAAACACGTTCCCCTCGCTCATCATACAGCACCACTATCCTAGATAAAGTCAATACAAAAGCATTAGTGGAAGTGCAATCATTTAACAAACTGTTACCAATTTTGCCAACTTAGAGTAAAAATGCTTGAGAAACTGAGCACGAATCTGAATGTGCTACATTTGTGCTGAATTTAAGATTTGCAAACTTTTTCTGAACAAGTTCGCTCATCTCTAGTGGCCAGAAATGGCACCACATAGAATAGAAATGCCACAAGACCTGAGAAAGAAAATAATTTGAGTGTTTCCTATGACACAATATGGTGTATACTGTAGAGGATTGGTATGCATGAGTGTCGTCCATGAAAGAAGCCTCTCCTAACGCCCATGCACAAAAAGTCTGATCTACAACTTGTCAAGGCCCATTCTGAAAAATATGAAGACTACTGGAACTCTATAATATTGAATGATGGTGTAGGTAATAGCAGGTTCGTAGGATGCAGTGACGAGACGCGAGACTGGTTGAATTTTGAAAAGCAAACTTTTTATAATTTAAAGCCGCTAGGGCTATACTAAGCAACCAAAAAGGGGTAACAACAGTTGTCCTCGCAGGGAATCAGTGCAACGAAACACTATTTGAAAAGAACACAACTAACCCGACCGAGACCGGTTACCATGGGGCCACGGTATAGCCGTCTACAGGTCCTTATACTCTAAAATGTCACTTATCCATCCTGACATCCCTCAGCACCTCTGTGGAAGCTGCATTGTTGATGAAGCAGCTTTGGCATCTTTGGTGAGGCTGCTGTGGCATCTTTGATGAGACTGCCTTGGCGTAGAAGCCACTGGGCCATGCTGCTGAAGTTTTGGAATAGTCTTCGGGCGCCCCAATGCCCAGGAGGAGTTGGGGTACAACAGGCCCTGATGGAGTCCTGTGATGGAGTAATCCCCTGTTGTAACAGCGGGGTTGGGCTTTTCAGCGAGTTCAATGGGATTCCTGTCCCCAAGCAGGGTTGTGTCGTAGTGCTCAAGAGTGGCGGTTTACTGGCCGCACGCACAGACTGGGGCTGTATGCAGAGTGTCTCTGTTGATGAGGAACAGGCCCCAACTGCCGACTGCAGCGGGGTGAAGGCGGCTGTGTGCGGTGATAGATAGGCCACAACCACGGGCTGACATGAACCGGCAGCATCCACGGGTGGCAGTGGGCAGGCCGCAACCGCGGGCTGAAGGGGAATGGCAGCAGCCGGGAGAGGGAGCGGACAGGCGGTGGAGGGCTCAAGCTCAGCGGTAACGGCCGAGGATGACCGGGGGCAGATCGTAACCCGGGATTGGGGTGAAGAGACAGTCCCCTGTCGGTAAGCTGGGCGCCTCTTTCCTGAGGGCCACTGCATATCTACCCTCTGCTGCTGGTCTCTTCTCTGAACTCTCAGTGTCCTTCCCATCTCCTGCTCCGTGTCTGATGTATCACCAACTGCCTCCTCTGTGCGCTCCCTGCCCCTTTTATACTCACCCCTCCCCTTGCTGTCCTGTCACCCTCAACAGTCCACTCTCCTCCTCTGTCCCCCGGGTACTGTTTCCTTAGGAACTCAGATGACAGTCCCCTTGGTTCCGGCCCGGACACTCTGTGGGGGTCCTCCTCCCTAGATTCCTCCATCCAGTAAGCTCGCCAGTCCTCTGGCAGGGCCTCAGTATACTTTGGCTGATCTGCGGAGGTGTCAGTTTTCGTTGCCATATGAACTGGTAATGTTCGTATCGTTCGGGGGGTTTGCCGGCTGTCGACCGCTCGGAGCGTCTTAGTACGACGGGGGTGGAGACTTCTGGGGTGGTGGCCGGTGGTAGGCTAGCTGGTTCGGGCAGGCTAATTGTGTCAGTTGGTTTGTCATTGAGTGGAGAGCCCCTGGTTAATGTGGGGAAGTCTTCTTCGTCGTCTGAGTCCCAGTACATGGGCAATGGTTCAGAGACCTGAGGAGCAGGTTCAGGTTGTTTCGGATAGGTGGAAATACAGGGGCGTAGCATATTCTGATGCACTATGGGGGTAGGCAGCGTTTCATCTTTCTCGGGTTGTATCTCATACACAGGGCTTTCAGGAGGATTTATATGGCGTAGGACCCAATAGGGACCCTCTTCCCAGCGTGGCTCTAATTTGTTCTGGGGACGTTGGTCTAGTACGAGTACTCGGTCTCCGCTTTGGAGGTCGGGAGGCAGAGATGAACTCTTTCCTGGGTGTTCTAAATCTTGAAGTTTGGTATGTATGATTCGATGAAGAGTTTGCAGCCTGTGCCGGTGATTTCGGACCCATGATGATACCCCAGTCCAGGGCTGAGGTTCCTCTGGGTCCAACTCTACCTCCATGATCCCCTTGCCCTCGCGTCCGAACAACAGGGAATAAGCGGTATAGCTGGTAACTCGATGTACTTGGTTGTTATAGACCCATACTAGTTCAGGGACATAATCGGGCCAACGGGCCTTCTTGTCACTCTCCAGAGTACGCAACATTTGGATTAATGTCCGATTATATCACTCGCAGGCCCCGTTTCCCAGCGGGTGGTATGGCGTGGTCCTGGATTTGTCAATACCGTAGAGATGGTGTAGTTCCTCCATTATTTTTCCCAAAAAACATGCTCCTTGATCAGAATGTATCCGTTGAGGGCAGCCGTAAACTTGTATAAAGTTTCTACAAATTGCGGAGGCAGTCGACTCCGCGGTCTGGTCTCGAGTGGAGGTGACCACAGCGAACTTAGTGAAATGGTCTACCATGACGAGGCAGTTTTCATACCCCTGGAATGCGGGACCAATCATCAGGTAATCCACCGTCAGAAGCTTGCAGGGCGCTGAGGTCACGATTGTTTGTACTGGGGCTCACTGTGCGGGCGGTTTACCTAATTCACATAGGCGACAGGTCCGGCAAGTCTCGTCCACAACAGCATGCAAGCGTGGATGGTAAATTTTCTGTTGCAACCATTGCAAGGTCTTTTGAGCTCTGAAGTGAGCAGCTTTTTCGTGGGCTTCTCGAGCCAGTTCGTTAAGTTGGGCTCCTGGCGTAACTACCTGCCAAGTCGTCATAAATGTTGTTCGTGATGTCATTTTACGATACAATAGTCCCTTTCGGATAACCAGTCTCTCCCATTGTCGTAACATCAGCGACATGTCCTGAGTCAAAGTCTGTCTTTAGGAGTCAGTGGGCAATTTGCCAGCGGTTACCCATTTCCAGAGAAGCCCAATTTCTTCGTCTTCTTGCTGCTGTTGGATCCACTAATCCCTGGATTGTTCTAGCATGCCCCTTAGGTTCTCCGTGGGAGGTACTTCCTGGGTGGCAGCTGTAAGCACAGCAGCGGTGAGGGCAAACGGTATCTCTTCCCCTTCTAGTTCGTTGTCTCGACTACTCCCTGGAGTTGTATATCGAATCATGGAGAGAGCATCAGCGTGTACATTCTCGGCTCCTCTTTTATAGATAATTTTATAGTTGAATTTCATCACCCGGGCCACCCATCTT
Organism: Dendrobates tinctorius; assembly: GCF_039654945.1. Lineage (NCBI taxonomy): Eukaryota > Metazoa > Chordata > Amphibia > Anura > Dendrobatidae > Dendrobates > Dendrobates tinctorius. The sequence continues at coordinate 104,717,678 of NW_027361690.1, read as the reverse complement.
TGTTCCAGAGCTCCCAGTTTGGCGTTTTCCAAATGGGCCAGCGGGTTATTGTCGGTCCGCACCACTACCTCGGAGCCTGCCAGGTACTCTGCGAACCGCTCCGTCATGGCCCACACTACTGCAAGGAGCTCGAGCTTAAAGGAGCTGTAATTGTCAGGGTTACGCTCGGAATCATGGAGAGAGCGGCTTCCATACGCGATCACTCTCTCCTGGCCATCTTAAACTTGTGACAACACAGCCCCCAGCCTGTGAAGACTCTCGTCAGTGTGCAGGATGAACGGTTGCGAGAAATCTGCACAAGCCAACACCGGAGCATCCGAAAGCACAGCCTTAAGGTCTTGGAAGGTCTCTTCTTGAGGTTGTCGCCACTGGATTTTTCGTCCATTTGCCCCAGCAGGAGCCCCCTTCAGCAGGTCATGCAGGGCTCGAGCCCAGCATGCAAAATTCTTTACGAAACGACGGTAGTATCCGGCCAACCCCAGGAAGGCCCGCACGTCTTTTATCGTCTCAGGGGTAGGCCATCCCTGAATGACAGCAACCTTTTCCTGGGACGGCCTGACGCCCTCCGCCGATACGACATGGCCCAGATATTCGATTTGGGTGCGAAATAGGTGGCATTTTTTGGATTTTACCTTCAACCCATACTTTTGCAGCCGGCCGAGTACCTGCCCCAACCGCTTCAGGTGGTCCTCAAACGTGGCAGCATAAATGATGATATCATCGAGGTATATCAACGTGGCCTCAAAATTGAGATCTCCCAGACACCGCTCCATCAACCGCTGAAAGGTCCCTGGGGCGTTGGCCAGTCCAAACAGCATTCGATTGAACTCAAATAGTCCCATAGGAAGTATGAACGTCGTCATAGCCCTGTCTTCTTATGACATGGGCACCTGCCAGTACCCACTGGCTAGGTCCAAAGTAGAAAAGAATGTTGCCTTCCCCAAGGCGGACAAGGACTCTTCTATTCGGGGCAGTGGGTACGAGTCTTTGATGGTGCAAGCATTCAGCTTTCGATAGTCCACGCAGAATGGTAAGGTGCCATCCTTTTTGCGGACCAACACAATGGGAGCTGCCCACGGGATTTGGCTTTCTTGAATCACTCCCTTTCGTAGCATTGGGCCAGCAAAGTTTTCACCTCTTGGTAGAGTTGTGGAGGAATCTGTCGATATCGTTCATGGATGGGGGCACATCCAAAATCTTCCTCATGACAAGCAAATACCTCATGGTACTGTCCGAGCAGTGTTTTTATCTGAGAGAGCTTGGCCACAGTTAGTCCAGAGCGCTCGGCCCGCATTTGTTCAGGGATGTCTCGACCCTTTTCCTGAGTTGAAATTTTGGTAGCCTGCAGAGTCCAGATAGTTACTTCCCAAGGATCCTTGGACTGCACTCTCAATTGAACTGCAGGGGCCGGTAGCACTTCTTCAAAAGGCCTTACTAGCTTGCCCAGTTCTGTCCAGGGCTTCAGGACGATGTCTTGGTTTTCAAGGTTGACGCAGCGCACCAGGACAGTCCCCTTCTACACTGTGGTCAGGGAGCGAGCCACCAGTATGCCAGGGGGTAAGCGCTCTGAGTAGCATGGCTCCACCTGCATCTCCACGCCTTCCAATGGTATCGGGGCTCGGATGGATAGGGCCACCACTGTCTGTCCAGGGGGCAGTACAAGAAGGGGAGCCGCTAGCGCGAAAACTTTACCCAGGGCCTCGCCCTCCTGGCAGTCCTGGAGGACTCGTGCTTCCCGCACCAACTGCTGGAATACATGTCCTTGGGCTGTGCGGGAACCCCACTGTTTCAAGGGCTCATGTGTGGGATCATTGAGGAGTAGGTTGCCAAACTCCTGCAGTATGTTCATGCCCAAAATGACGGGTTGCTGTTTATCAGTTTCTCCGTGGGTCAGAACCACTCCTCTGCGGCCGAGGAATTTACCGCACAGCGTCACCTGTACCCACACCACCCCGGCAACAGGGACCGGTAGTTGATTGGCGGCTACCAGTCTGATCATGGGCCCCCCACTGGGGTCTCGCTGCCTCTGGGAAATTCTGCCGGAAATAAGTTGCAGGCATAGCTGTCACTTGAGACCCTGTGTCCACTAGGCACCGGACTGCCCGGCCCTCTACTTCTGCCCATACCACCGGACATTTTGCGACCAAATCTTCGGGACTTCTGACTCACCCCCAGAGGTCATGGGATACTCGATGCTGGGTCCATTGATTACAGTGGGAGATGTCACAGTGGCAATGATCCGGTCCATGGCCTCAGGCGGTCAATGTAAAAGGGGGTAGAGTGGCTCTTTCTGTGCCAGCAGCTCCAGGTCACAGGAGTCTGCTGCAGCACTACCTTCACTCCATCCCTCTAAGGGGATCTTCTCTCACAGACTTACCCATTCCTAACATTCTCCCACTCTCATGTGCAATCTAAGCTCCACCTACCTCCCAGCACTCTTCGTGTTCCAAGCAGGGAGCCACAAAGGTTGCTCTGCTACACTACTGTGTCTGTGTGGGATGCAGGTGGTGGAGTCTGGTCAGGTGTTCCATCATACCTGGAGAGTGGGATACTACACCTCAGGAGGAGGTGCAGTACCTCTGTGGCGACTGAACCCTCAGGGGTGCCACACTTCCACCACCCCTAATCGTGGGTTCTGGCAACGAGCGGCGTCCCCCCAGCCGTCGAGGTGGGTATCTCCCACGCTGCGGACACTCTCGGGCAAAGTGGTCCGGCTCCCCGCACTCATTGCACCAGGTCTGTGCAGACCGACCGCCCCGGGGGGAGCGGGGTCCCCAAGGACCAGGGTTAACACTAGGCCGTCCAGTCCCAGACTCCGTCCATCTTTTCACTTCAGCCAACTTGCCCTGGATGTTTTTCAACTCCTGTTTCATTTCCTCTACCCATTGAGGCCCCGCAACTGCATTTAGAGAAGCCTCAATGCTCCGGACCTTCCCCACTGGGACCGCCATTCTCTGCTCTTGCTCTCGAGCACGTGCTTGAATTCCCACCTCGGAAAAGTCTATACGTGTATTCATTCTAATCTGTTCCCATAATGCCTGCTTTACTAACGGGTCCCGCAGTCCAGTCACCAACAGGTCGCATAGTGTAATGTCAACTGGTCCTACCCCTATCCCGTCCTTTCTTTCGATGACTGTGTGTAACTCTTGGAGGACATTCATATACTGGGTGATGGTCTCCCCCTCCCCCTGCATCTGACTGAACAACCGGGTTCTTAACTCTCCCACGGTGGTTGGGTCCTCATGGGTCTGTTCTAAAATCTGCAAAACCTTTTCAAAGGTGTTGCGGTGTCCCAAGGGTTTTAACATCATTGAATTCCGAGCCTCCCCGTCTAATGCCATGAGAGCTACTTCTGCTTCCAGGTCAGGAGTCATCGGGTGCATTCGAAAGACCCCCTGCATTCGCTCTGTCCAGCTCCATAGCATGGTATTGGAGCTGGAAAATCTAGGCAGGTTGCTCAGCATAGCCCCCAACGAAATGCTGGAACGAGGGCCCTCGTCAGCTGTTGAGTTCACGGCCCTGCCCTCGTCTGGGGCGTCGTTGTCCACGCTCGGAGACTGCATCCTGCAACTACGCCAAATGTAGGTAACAGCAGGTTCGCAGGATGCAGTGACGAGACGCAAGTCTGGTTGAATTTTGAAAAGCAAACTTTTTATAATTTAAAGCCACCAGGGCTATACTAAGCAAACAAAAAGGGGTAACAACAATTGTTCTCACAGGGACTCAGTACAACCAAACACTATTTGAAAAGAACACGACTAACCCGGCTGAGGCCGGTTACTATGGGGCCACAGTATGGTCGTCTAGGGGTCCTTATACTCTATAATGTCACTTATCCATCCTGACGTCCCTCGGCGCCTCTGTGGAAGGTGAGTTGTTGATGAAGCTGCTTTGGTGTCTTTGATGAGGCTGCTGTGGCGTCTTTGATGAGGCTGCCTTGGCGTAGCAGCTGCTGGGCCCAGCTGCTGAAGATTTGGAATAGTCTTCGGGTGCCCCAGCGCCCAGGAGGAGTTGGGGCACAACGGGCCCTAATGGAGTCCTGAGATGGAGTAACCCCCTGTTGTAACAGTGGGGTTGCGCTTTTTAGCGAGTTCAATGGGACTCCTGTCCCCAAGCAGGGTTGTGTCGCAGTGCTCAAGAGTGGCGGTTTACTGGCCGTACACACAGCCTGGGGCTGTATGCAGAGTGTCTCTGTTGATGAGGAACAGGCCCCAACTGCCGACTGCAGCAAGGTGAAGGCAGCTGTGAGCGGTGATAGACAGGCCGCAACCACGGGCTGACATGAACCGGCAGCGGGCAGGCAGCAACTGAGGGCTGAAGGGGAATGGCAGCAGCCGGGAGAGGGAGCGGACAGGCCACGGAGGGCTCGAGCTCAGCGGTAACGGCCGAGGATGACCGGGGGCAGATCGTAACCTGGGATTGGGGTGAAGAGACAGTCCCCTGTCGGTAAGCTCTGCACCTCTTTCCTGAGGGCCATTGCATATCTACCCTCTGCTGCTGGTCTCTTCTCTGAACTGTCAGTGTCCTTCTTGCTCTCTCACGCCTCCTCTGTCTCCTGCACCATGTCTGACTTATCACCAACTGCCTCCTCTGTGTGCTCCCTGCCCCTTTTATACTTGCCCCCCCCTTGCTGTCCTGTCACTCTCAACAGTCCACTCTCCTCCTCTGTCCCCCGGGTACTGTTTCCTTAGGAACTCAGATGGCGGTCCCCTTGGTTCCGGCCCGGACACTCGGTGGGGATCCTCCTCCCTACAATGGGACCAATATAAATGCTTTTTAAACTTATGGCTTCAAAACTGTATGGTTTTGTAACGGTGAGGAGCATAAAAATATGCAATGTGCCTACAGTTTAACATGATGGTAGCAGTGTCCTTTTTTCTTGGGTTGCATAGGCTTCTGTTGTTGGTGATTTACATTTCATTGATGTTATCAAGAATTCACAGATGTACTGCTCTATATTGAAATAAAAGATGCTACCATCTCTCTGCGCTCTTGGTAGATGCACAGTTTTCCGACATGACTGTGATTCAAAAGACACATGTAAGGCCACTGCTGTATTTCTGAAGAACAGGGTGCAAGTGATTTAATTGCTAAGCATGTCTCATGACCTGAACTCAACTGAACACTAGGCCGGGATTACACTTGCAAGTGTGATGGGAGAAACTCGCACAAGTTTCTCGCATCAATACCAGGCACTGCCGCCGGCACTCGGGACCGGAGTGTGCAGCTGTATAGAAATACATGCAGCCGCACACTCTGGTCCCGAGTGCAGGTGGCAGTGCTGGGTATTGATGCGCGAGATTCTCACATCACACTCGCAAGTGTGACCCCGGCCTTATGAGGAGCTCTGAAGAGACAAGTTGTCATCACTCTTCATTCTGCATCCAGGCTCTAAAAGAGGTTGTTGTTCAAAAATGGAAAAAGATAGATATTGCAATATGTTGCCAACTTGTTCATTCCATACCTATAGACGCCGTGCTGTCTTTAATAATCATGGCGATCTTACAAAACATTAAATGTAGTAGTTTTTGATGTGGGGTCTATTCATTTTTGCATCAGCTAATTTGCGTAAAACTAAAGATTTTGCAATTAAAGTTATACTATTAACCTTACTTTCATAATGAGCTAAAAAAAATTCTGTGAGACTCAATCAATGTCAAGTTTTACACGTGGCCCAGTGTATCTTTGACATCATTTCCCTAGGCCTTTTAAGATCAATTTTTGTTCACCCCTGTGTCTGAATGTCAATCCAGAACTGTGTCCAACAATCATATGTTAGTACTCTGACAATATCCAAGTCCTCTATTCCTGTTGTCTCCTCAGATTTCGTGAACTTTACACAATAGCAGCTGGTTAACCCATTTGTTGCCATAAACTTTTTAACTGTTATTAATCTGTTCACATTATCTGCATCTGCTGCCATTTAACCCTTTGACTGCTGCCATCAACGTCAACTATTGTTGAAGTTTGTATTCCCTGCATCTGTTACCATTTAACCTATTGACTTCTGAAAACACCTTTAATATTTTTAGGAGTCTGTGCCATTGCTTGCATCGGTGTTCCTGCTTCAGTCCTTCTTGCTTCCTATGTATGTCTTCCTAGATCTGTTGCTTCCAGGGAGCCAGCTGTCCATGTTCTCATTGTTCCACATGCCTCCCAGCCTGCTTTGCTGACACTTTGGGTTCGTGGGTCCATCCTGACCTTCAACTCATCAGGTGAACCTCACGTAGCGAGATCGTTAGCGATATCGCTGAAACGTCACAGATTTTGTGACTCAACAGCGACCTCGCCAGCTATCTCGCTACATGTGACACATAGTGGCGACCGGGCCCCCGCTGCGATCTCGCTGATCGTGCTCTAATGTCCTGGGCCATTTTTTGATTGCTGGTGTCCCACTGGCCAGCATGCATTTTTGTGCTTGACGCCGACAAGCGACCTCGGTGGTGACTCAGAACTCAGGGACGCAGGCGTGAGTCATCAGAAAAGCTGCTGTGTGACAAGGTACCAACGACCGCCGAGGTTGCTATATGGATCGCCGGATCGTTGCTGCATCGTTGAGTAGATCTGCCTGTTTGACAGCTTACTAGCGACCATGTAGCGACACACCAGAGATCCTTACCAGGTCGTATCGTTGCCGGGATCGCTGGAGCGTCGCTATGTGTAATGGTACCTTAACACTTAAATTGTGAGCTATAAAAGTGGCATAGGCATATTATTTATTCCATACCGCAAACACCGTAAAAAAATATTAAAATGTAAATTTTTCATAGAATGTTAGCGTTGGATGGGACCTCAAGGGTCATCGTGTCCAACCCCCTGCTCAATGCAGGATTCACTAAACCATCTCAGACAGATGTCTGTCCAGCCTCTGTTTGAAGACTTCCATTGAAGCAGAATTCACTACCTCTTGTGGCAGCCTGTTCCACGCATTGATTTCCCTCAGTGTCATAAAGTTTTTTCTAATATCTAATCTGTATTTTCTCCCTTTCAGTGTCATTTCAATGCGTCTCATATTTCTATGAGCAAATGAGAGTAAGGCTCATACTTAGACACAAAAAATTGAATACAAGGCGATCAAAAAGGCATACAGCATTTTGTGGATAAAAAGATGGACCTCACATTTTGGGAAGGAAAATAATAAAACATTTTTTTTTTTATAAAATGGGGTCCATGTTATAGTCCGAATTTACGGAAGTTTCCTGGTGGAGGTGGCGGTGGTGGAGCGAGGTCACAGGAGGCAGTCAATGCTAGAATCCGGCAGCGGCAGGTGTGGGGCGATGCTGAGAGCCCAGGGCTGGAAGGAGGTGTTGTCCCATCGGTGCAATGCTGTGGGCCCTGTGCTTCAACAAGATGTCGATGGTGAGGATTGAGCAGAGTCCCCTGTCTGTACATTGATTTCCCAGCAGTGGGCTTCAGGAGAATATCCACCTGCGTAAATTCAGATCTCGCCTCGTCCAGCAAGAAAAAGCTTTAGCGAGTCTCAAAAAAAATTGAAAAGTTACAGCTATCAGAGTATGGCAATGCTCAATTTAATTTTTGTAAAATATTGTTTTTAGTCTTTAAAAGTAAAACATAAAAAAATAAAAGTCTAATATTGCTATAATCTGACCGATAAAACAAATCGGTCTTGTCAATCTTACTGCAAAGTGAACCGTGCAAAAAAATTAAAAATAAAAACTATAATTGAATTGCTGGTTTTTGTTCATTTTGTGTCTAAAATCTCTGAATAAAAAGTTACTAATAAATGTCATGTGCCCAAAATTGGCACCAGAAGAATCTCCAACTTATGGCGCCAAAAATAAGCCCTCATACTGCTCTGTTTGTCAAAAAATAAAAAGTTATAGCTTTCAGAATATGGGACAAAAAACCCTATTTTTTTAAATAAAAAAAGCATTTTTAATGTGTGATATCAGCAAAACATAAATAAAAAAACTATGTAAATCTGTTATTGCTGTAATTGCATCGACCTGAATGATAAAGCCGTCTTATCACTTATATCGGATGGTGAATCGCGCCAAAATACTAATAAGAACTATTCTTGTACTCTTTCATATTCTATTTGTTCAATGTGTTTTGCAAAAATTTGACCAATGCTGAGCTCACATTTATCTTGTGCTCTTCATTGATGGCTTACATTGGGGTTTCCAAGTAAATCTAAAAAAATGCGATTCAGATGAAACAACCGATGGAACCATTCACTTATGAGGCACATGGAGTCACTTTGGACTCCGTCTGATCTCTATTCCTGCGGTGTCCCATCATTTTAGGGGTCTTTCCACAACATCCACTGTTCCATGAACACCTAAAAAGATAGATATCACCAGAACAGATGGCAAACAGGCACCAAAGCATCTCAATTTCCCTCATTATCGCCGATAGATGATAGATGCCATTTTGTTGGAGCTAAATTACTTTTTTTCTCTACAAAATGGCAACTCTCCAATAGATGCCAATGTGCCGCCGCCAATGACGCCTGCACAGTAGCATCTAGCAGAACGTGATACATGGTACTGTGCAGGATTAAGATATATTTATTTTTTTCCTGTATGACTAAATCAAATGAAAACTTGCATATTATCCATCGTATCATGCTGCAGCACAGGCGCCGACGCCTGCCTGATGAATGTTAATTTTTTTCTCAGACAATATTCAATGAGGTATGTAAAATAGTGGGCAGGTAACTGAAGGATCAGTGACCTGTCAGAAACTGATAAAGATGAATGGGTAGGCAGAGCACCACATAAAGTCCTGCCCCGAAGAACGAGAATCTCATTAACTGAAAACTGTAGATAAAGATTAAACAACAACCACAAGATAGATTTAATAAACCCAGGCATCCTTTTTATCAGTATAACAGCGCCAATCTGACAGTGTCTGTAGTTTACTGAGCACAGTTGTGCTGACAGATTCACTTTAAGTGCTCAGTGTAGAACACAAGAATGTGATCTCTGCCTTATTCTGAAAGCCATCTAAAAATGTTATATTCCACAAAATATTATAAAAATTCTAACTTATCCCACACAAAACCAGCCCCCAATCATTTGTCACTGGAAATATAGGGGGTCTTCACATTACTGGTAATGCACAGACTATGGAAAAGAAACTGCTTCAACAGTACGTGGCCGCAGGCTTAACATTATTGTATTGGGTAGAGCCCATTTAACAATTTATGGGTTGCATGATTCCAGAAGAACAAGGTGTGCACAATGCATGGGGGCACTACAATTTATGGGGGCACTACACTGTATTGGGGTACAATGTATGGGCACTAAATTTGCATATTTGCAATTCCTCAGGAGAAAAACCTGGTGTGGATGTTACAAAATAGTGACTGCAGCCATAGATTAATTAATTGAGAGTTTCCATTTCTAGAATGACTCACTAGAAGTTTTTCTACTCTTCTGCCACTTTAGGGGCTCCGCAAATGTCACCCATAAACTATTTTAGGGTTCCAAAAGCCAAATAACGCTCCTGCCTTCTTAGATGATGTTTGGCCAAACAATCATTTCTGGCGACATATGGGGCATCAGTGCATTCAAGAGCAATTGCGCAATTAATTGTGTGGCCCAGTTTCAACCATTAACCCTTGTGTAAGTGACAAATTTGCAACAAGTAAAGAAAAAATAATTTTCACTACTAAAATATTTTATTTACACATCCAAATGCTATAGAAGTCTGTGAGGCACCTATGCTTTCAAAATACTCACTACTCACCCAGATGAAATTCTTAAGCAGTGAAGTTTCCAATATGGTGTCACCTGTACGAGTTTCTGCTGTTCTGGCTAATGGAGGTCATTCCCATCCGATCCCTGCTGTGTGCTCAAACAACAGTGTACACTATATGGGGTACTGCCATGTTCAGTAAAAACTGCATAACAAATTATATGGTCTATTTTATCCTATTACCCCTCATGGAAATTATAAATGTGGTGCTAAAACTGCATTTCAGTGGAAAAAAATAAGATAAGATAATCCTTTAATCGCCCCACCATGGGGAAATTCAGAGCATTACAGCAGCAAGGCAGGAACAAGTACAGATACAGATGCATAAAGGCATTACATTGACAGTAGGTAGGTACATATACGAAAAAAAAAAAAAAAACTCTAACCGGACTATCACAACTTTGGATCTATCAGTTCTCTGTTTGGGTCGTTCTCCGTTTTGGACAGTGCTAAATGTAACTATTTGCTTTTACATAACAATGCTATAAAGTTTTATGAATTACCTGTAGCTTAAAAATGCTCAGCACGCCTCTATATGAATTCCTTGTGGGGTCTAGTTTCCAAATTTGGGTCAGTTGTGGAGGATTTTTGTTGTTTGGCATTTCAATGGTTCTGCAATTGCAACATGACATTCACAATCTGATCCAGACAAATTTATGCTCCACAAATTAAATAGCTCTTTTTTCTTTCCGAGCCCTGCCATGTGCCCCAACAGCAGTTTTTGACCACATATAGGGTATCCTTTTGTTTGGAAGGAATTGCGCAATAAACTATGTAGTTTTTTTCCCATTTTCCAATGTCAAAATTACAAATTTGGGACTGAAACAACATTTTAGCAGAAAAAAAGAAAACATAATTTTGATATTCACATCCATATTTTAAAAAGTTTTGCGATGCACCAACGGGATCAACCAGTTCAACACACCCCTAGATGAATTCCATGATGAGTTTTCCAAAATGGGGTCATGTGTGGGGGTTTTTACTGTTTTGATACCTAAGGGGCTCTATAAATGAGACATAGTGTCTGCAATCTCTTTCAGCCAAACTTACATTCCAAATATCACATATCGCATTTTTCCCATCCAAGCCCTGCCTTGTGCCCAAACTCATCTTTTTGACTACATATGGGGTATCCCCAGACTCAGAAGAAAGTGGGTAACGAACTGTTGAGTCCACTTTTTCATGTTACTGACGCGCCCCAGAGGCCGCGGGATACTCGGCGCCGGGCCCATTAACTTCAATGGGAAATGTCACAATGGCAGTGACCCATTCCGTGGCCTCAGGCGGTCATGTAAAATGGGTAGAATTGAATGGAAATAAAGTTTATGTAGTGATTTGTGATGCCAGTTGGAGTGTTCGACTGTAGTATAGCCGGAACTGCAGATGATCCCTGGGGGAGTAGATGGTGATGGCAGTGCAGATGTTAAACCCTCTCCAACCAGGGCAGACCCTCAGAGATTGTGATGGAAGTAGAAGGCAAGGAGTAATAAAGCAGGAGACAAAGAAAGTCACTTTATCATTTACTGTAGTTCAGGTGCAGTTCAGAGGAGATATTACAACTCTCACCAGGTTACAGTCTGCTCTGGAGAATGGGAGTTATCTTTCCCTCTCTGCTGTGACTCAGTGTAAGCTTCCTGCTACTCTAATCCCTTCTGGGACCAAGGCTTCCGGAGTTTAGAACTTCCAATATTGCCTCTACTCACTGTGTATTTCTCCTTCAGCAACTTGCAGCTTGAATCCTGTGTGAAGCAGCTCAAGTTCCCACTTGCACTATCCTTCACTGATCCTAGGTTGCTGCAGAATTTCCGGGGGAAAACACTTTACTGCTGGTTGTATAATCCCACACAGTCTCTCAGCTTACCACCCTACTCTGAAAGCATGGATGGCCTAGGGGCTGGTTCCCTGATGCTTTTTTAGCTGTACTCCTGGATAGAGCACATGTCTTATCATTAGAGATGAGCGACTTTACCTTTTTTAGGGCCGAGTCGGGTTTCATGAAACCCGACTTTCTCAAAAGTCGAGTCGAACGAAATCGGCCGACTATAGGGAAAAGTCGTGAAACACGAAACCCAATGCAAGTCAATGGGGAGAAAAGTCAGCAGTGAGTGGAGGACTGTAAACACACCTGGCATGAATTTTAACCCCAGAGGCAGCAAAATCTCTCTCTCTCTCTTCTCTCTCTCCCTCTCCCCCTCCCTCTCCCTCTCCCTCTCTCTCCCACTCCCACTCCAGCTACGCTCCAGCTATGCTACGCTCCACTGCTCTCATTGGCTGAAAAAGTCACGTGCAAGCATTCGGCGAAACCCAACTTTGACACTTGGGTCGCCGACCGCATGGCCAACTTCACGCTATGGTCGGGTTTCGTTTCATGAAACCCGACTTTGGCGAAAGTCGGCGACTTTTGAATCTGACCGACCTGTTTCGCTCAACTCTACTTATCATGTCTTCCAAGAGCGTTCTTCCTCCTTCTTCTTCTTCACTGAAACAACTTTCGACTCCTCCCCCTCCCAGTTAGGGCATGTCTGCAAAGCTCTAAGCTGCAGACAATTAAGGGAGTGAGGAAAATTGTTTGTGTTGTGGTATCTAGCAGAGAAAGCATAACTCCCATTGCTCACAAAACACATACAAAACAGTACATATTTAACCCTTTCGTGGTGGTAAAGACGTAGGGCGCCACATTATCTCTTGGAAAAGTGAAAAATTTGGGGCTAAAGCAACATTTCTATGAAAGAATAATGAAAATTTTCAATATGACGACCTGAATTTATCTCTGTGGTAACTGTGAGTTCAAAATGCTCAATATACTGCTGTATAAAAACCTTGGGTGGGTTTAGTTTCCCAAATGGGTTCACTTGTAGAGGTTTTCTGCTGTTTGGATACCTTAGGGGCACTGGAAATGCCACATTGTGCCCACAATCTATTTCAGCCAAATTTGTGTTCCAAAATTCAAATAGGGCTCTTTCCCTTTCAAGCCCTGCCACTTGTCCATACAAAGGTTTATGACCAGATGTGGGGTATCAGTGCACTCAGTGATGGGTCCCATTTCTTGTGCTATTTCTACACCAGCAGATGACATATCTCTCCAAAAAATAATTGATTGTGGTTACTTCACACTAGACCTTGGAAATCAAGGTCCCAGAGTGTGGAGGAAGAGTGGAGAGACAGACAGTCCAAGCTGCTTGAGGTTTAGTATGAAGTTTCCAAAGTCAGTATTGGTTTGGGGAGCCATGTCATCTGCTGGTGTAGGTACACTGTGTATTATCAAGACCAAAGTCAGCACAGCCATCTACCAGGAAATTTTAGAGCACCTCATGCTTCCTTCTGCCAACAAGTTTTTTGGAGATGGAAATTTCATTCTCCAGAAGGACTTGGCACCTGTCCACACTGCCAAAAGTACCAGTACTTTGTTTAAAAACAACAGTATCACGGCGCTTGATTGGCCAGGAAACTCCCCTGACCTTAACTCCATAGATAATCTATGAGGTATTGTCAAGAAGAAGATGAGAGACACCAGACCTAACAATGCAGATGAGCTGAAGGCTGCTATCAAAGCAACCTGGGCTTCCATAACACTTCAGCAGTGCCACAGACTGATTGCCTCAATGCCATGTCGCATGGATGCTGTAATTGATGCCAAAGGAGCCCCGACCAAGTATTGAGTGCATTTACTGAATATACATTTCAGTTGGCCAACATTTCAGATTTTAAAATCATTTTCTCAAGCTGGTGTTTTAAAGTATTTTAAATTACTGAGATAATGACTTTGGGGATTTAGTTGGCTGTAAGCCATAATCATCAACATTAACAGAAATAAACACTTGAAATAGAGCACTCTGCTTGTAATGAGTCGACTCTATATAATATATGAATTTTACTTTTTGTAATGAAGCAGTGAAATAAATTAACTTTTTGATGATATTCTAATTTTATGAGATGTACCTGTATACTTCCAAGGTAGTAAAGGGGTTAAAATGGCATCACTTTTGTGGAGCTTCTGATATATAGGGACCTAAACGTCAATTTTAATTTGAATAGGTCCCTAAGAAACAGATTTTGTACATTTCTTGAAAAAAATAGAAATTCCTGCTAAACTTTTAACCCTTCTAACAACCTAACAAAACATAATGAGATATGAAAAATGATGCAGATGTAAAGTAGACATAATGGAAATGTTATTTATTAACTATTTTGTACAGCATGACTAACTGGTTTAAGGATATACATTCATGGCCAAAAGTTTTGAGAATGACACAAATATTAATTTTTACAAAGTCTACTGCTTCATTTTTTCTAATGGCAATTTGCATATACTCCAGAATGTTATAAAGAGTGATCAGCTTAACAGCAATTACTTGCAAAGTCAATATTTGCCTAGAAAATGAACTTTATCCCCCAAAACACATTTCAACATCATTGCAGCCCTGCCTTAAAAGGACCAGCTAACATCGTTTCAGTGATTGCTCCATTAACACAGGTGTGGGTGTTGATGAGGACAGGGCTGGAGATCAATCTGTCATGATTAAGTAAGAATGACACCACTGGACACTTTAAAAGGAGGCTGGTGCTTGGCATCATTGTTTCTCTTCTGTTAACCATGGTTATCTCTAAAGAAACACGTGCAGTCATCATTGCACTGCACAAAAATGGCCTAACAGGGAAGAGTATCGCAGCTAGAAAGATTGCACCTCAGTCAACAATCTATCGCATCATCAAGGACTTCAAGGAGAGAGGTTCCCTTGTTGCCAAAAAGGCTCCAGGGCGCCCAAGAAAGACCAGCAAGCGCCAGGACCGTCTCATAAAAGTGTTTCAGCTGCGGAATCAGCCACCAGCAGTGCAGAGCTTGCTCAGGAATGGCAGCAGGCAGGTGTGAGTGCATCTGCACGCATTGTGAGGCGGAGACTCTTGGAGCAAGGCCTTGGTCTCAAGGAGGGCAGCAAAGAAGCCACTTCTCTCCAGTAAAAACATCATGGACAGACTGATATTCTGCAAGAGGTACAGGGAGTGGACTGCTGAGGACTGGGGTAAAGTCATTTTCTCTGATGAATCCCCTTTTGGATTGTTTGGGACATCTGGAAAACGGCTTATTCGGAGAAGACCAGGCGAGCGCTACCACCAGTCTTGTCTCATGCCAACTGTCAAGCATCCTGAAACCATTCATGTGTGGGGTTGCTTCTCAGCCAAGGGAATGGGCTCTCTCTCAGTCTTGCCTAAAAACACAGCCATGAATAAAGAATGGTACCAGAATGTCCTCCAAGAGCAACTTCTCCCAACCATCCAAGAGCAGTTTGGCGATCAACAATGCCTTTTTCAACATGATGGAGCACCTTGCCATAAAGCAAAGTTGAATACTAAATGGCTCAGGGAACAAAACATAGAGATTTTGGGACCATGGCCTGGAAACTCCCCAGATCTTAATCCCATTGAGAACTTGTGGTCAATCATCAAGAGACGGGTGGACAAACAAAAACCTTCAAATTCAGACAAAATAAAAGCATTGATTTTGCAAGAATGGACTGCTATCAGTCAGGATTTGATCCAGAAGTTGATTGAGAGCATGCCAGGGGAAATTGCTGAGGTCCTGAAGAAGAAGGGTCAACACTGCAAATATTGACTTGCTGCATTAACTCATTCTAACTGTCAATATAACCTTTTGTTACTCATAATATGATTGCAATTATATTTCTGTATGTGATAAAAACATCTGACAAACACACATAAAAACCAGAGGGCAGCAGATCATGTGAAAATATAATATTTGTGTCATTCTCAAAACTTTTGGCCATGACTGTAGAGAATGAAACTTTGAAAATTGCAAATAGTTAAAAATTTTCAACAAAATTCTGATATTTTCACAAATAAATGCAAAACATATCAACCTAAATTCTCCACTAAGATAAAGTGCAATGTGTCACGTAAAAATAATCTCAGAATCATGGGGATCTGATGAAGAGTTCCAGTTTTATTAGCACACTAAGTTGCACTGGTCAGATTTAAAAAAAAAAATTGGCTTAGTCATTAATTAGTCATCCACTACTAGGACAACCCCTTCTTAAACTAAATATTAGGTCCCAATAAAATAATTAAGCTTATACTCGCCTCCCATTGTGGCTCCGTTCCAGCGGTGTTGGCACTTGCTGTCCAGGGGCTGTGATGCGATGGAATGACACATGATGCACGGTGCCCAATCAACGCTGGCGTCGCTTTCTCCTCCTTCGACAAACTGAACATGAAGAAGTAGTTGGGGCTGCAGATCATCCCTGCCTTCCTCTTCATGTTCAGTTTGTCCAAAGGCAGAGAGAGTGATGCCAGCTCTGATTGGGTGCCAGGGTCAAGTGTCGCAACACCTCGTCACAGCCAAGGGGAGAGCGAGTACCAACACTGTGGAAATGGCAGCGGCATGATTGGTAAGTATAGGCTTTATTATTTTATCGGGATGAACATTTAGCTTAAGAAGAGGTTGTCTTAGTAGTGAACAACCCCTTTGAGGTTAAAACTGGCTCTGTCACTAAAGGGTTAAAGAGGAGAGTTGTTGAATTGTCCTGCAGCAGCACCACCACAGGCAAAATTAATTATTACAATCAATGGACTGCCGCTAGAGTTGAGCGACTTTGGTCGGATCGGGTTTCATGAACCAAAATTTGTTTCAGATGAAACTGGTCCGTCTAGGGCAAAAAAAGTCGGAGTTTCGTCCGAAACCCGACCCCAATGCAAGTCAATGGGAAATAAAAGTCGGCATTGAGCGGATGACATTCATCCACTCCATGCCAACTTTTATTCCCCATTGACTTGTATTGGGGTCGGGTTTCGGACGAAACTCCGACTTTTTTTTGCCCTAGACGGACCAGTCTCATCTGAAACAAATTTTGGTTCATGAAGCCCGATCCGACCAAAGTCGCTCAACTCTAACTGCTGCTATGATGCACAAATCTGTGAGGTCCTTCAGAGTGAGAGAAGCTCTATACAGTATATCTGCTCACTGAGTAGATGAGGGTTTTCAATGGGGAAAAAGCAACTCCTTTTGCTTTGTGTACAAGACATCTTTTACATACCAGCGCAGCCGCTGAACTTTCCCAGGAAAAGCCATGTTAAATAGTGGTTGCATTCCTGTATCACCTTTGCAGTGGATAATGAGCATGGCGCTTCTTTTAACCACTTAACGACCAGGGGTATTTCAGTTTTTGCCTTTTTGTCTTTTGCTCCCCTTCTATCCAGAGCCATAACTTTTTTATTTTTCGGTCAATATGGCCATGTGAGGGCTTGTGTTTTGCGGGACAAGTTGTAATTTTGAAAAACACCATTGGTTTTAACATATGATGTACTGGAAAACAGGAAAAAAAATTCCAAGTGTTGTGAAATTGCAAAAAAAGGTGCAATTCCACAGTTTTTTTTTACTATGATCACTAAATGCTAAAACTGACCTGACATTATCATTTTCCTGGTCATTATGAGTTCATAGACACTAGACATATCTAAGTTATTTTTTATCTAAGTGGTGAAAAGGTGAAAAAAAATCAAGTTTATTAAAAAAGGAAAAAAAAACTTCGCCATATTTAGATACTCGTAGCGTTTCCATTTTTCGTGATCTCGGGTTGGGTGAGGGCTTATTTTTGTGTACCAAGCTGATGTTTTTAATGATACCACTGTGGTGCAGATACGATCTTTTGATCGCTCATTATTGCATTTTAATGCAATACTGCAGCGACCAAAAAAACGTAAATCTGAAGTTTTGACTTTTTTTTCTCTTTATGCCTTTTAGCAATTGGGTTAATTCTTTTTTTATATTCATCGGGCAATTCTGAATGCGGCAATACCAAATATGTGTATATTTGATTTTTTTATCATTTTATTTTTAATGGGGCAAAATGGGGGTGATTTGAACTTTTATTTTTTATTTTTTAAATATTTTTAAAAACATTTTTTATTTTTGCATGCTTTAATAGTCTCCATGGGAGACTAGAAGCTGCAGTACTTCGATCACCTCTGCTACACACAGGTGATGACCAGATCGCCTGTGTGTAGCAGAAATGCTCACTTGCTATGAACACCGGACACCGGGCGGTGCTTATAGCAATCTGGCTATGACAACCATAGAGGTCTGGTGGAGACCAGTGGGCGGGATAAAAGGCGCAAGCTAAATGCCGCTGTCAGAAATTGAATAGTTAACAGCCGCGGGTGGATCGTAATTCCACCCGTGGCTGTTGTGGGAACATGTCAGCTGTATTAATCAGCTGACATGCATCTGGAAAGGTGTAAGCTCCGAGGGAGTCCATTGTGGATGTATTATTATGCTCATCGTTGGAAAGGGGTTAACCTCTTTTGATTCTTGTTTTATTTGGCTCTTTTTTTTCTTCAAGGTCTGGTGTGAAAATCTACTTTTCAGACAAATTCATGCAGAAATATGGAAATATTTAAAGGGTTCACAATCACAAACTTTCAGGCACAACTGTACAGTTTACAATAAATGTCTGCTCGAGATATAGACTTTGACGTAAGTTATACGAGTTGATGCAATTTGAAAAAAATGAAAACTTTTATTTCAGACCCAAAAATAAAGTGAAGAAGCCACCATCTGTTGGCTCTGCGTAGTTGACATTCTAATATTTCAGTACCTGGGAATTTAGTGGTATTTTATCTCAATATATGAAAATAAACATTTAGTTTTGATTATAAAAACTGGAAAAGTCAAGGTGCAATTTTTCAAAAGTTGAAATCAGTTTATCATAATACAAATGTAAATTGAGAAAAATGTGGATATGCCTTGTTTCTTGGATTAAATGTCTGAGTGTAACTGCTAAGCTAACATTTTACAGTAATTATTTTAGAAAACAACAATAAATATTGAGAAAAATGTGACTCGTTAAAGGGATATTATTTCCTCTAGAAATAGTAGCAGCTTTGTCAACGGGGTGTGGAATATTTCTATTATACATGTGACGTAGTGATCACTAACAGGTTGGGGTGTACATGCTTGGCAGCGATATACAGGAAGACTCAATTTTTCCTTAAAAGTTCACCTGGGTTTATTGCTCCATATCCCCAGCAGCACAACACAGAGTAAGTCAGTCTTTAGATCTAGCAAAACAAAATAAGAATGTCCATAAACAGGGTTTTGTTCCCTCACACCTGTGGGCACACAAGCTGTGACATATCTAGCATGCAGGCTCTGTAGCCTAAACCCAGTCTTTCACTGACCCCGGTCAGCACAACACGGACTCTTGACCTCAGAGGTATCCAATAAACACAGTCTCTTTCTGATCCTGGTCAGCACAACAAGGATCCCTGTCCGTTACCTGTTGGTGTCAGCCACACAGTTTCCCAGATACCTCTTATCCTAAGAGGTATCCCACAATGTCTCTCACTGACCCCAATCAGTATCACTCACGGTTTCAGACGGTCCACTTCGGAGGTATCTCACAGGCCTCCTTCCTCTGGCTCAGCCTAGCCAGCACTGCAACATGTACTCAAACACACAGGCTCCATTAGGTAGCCTTAACCACACCCACAGGTGAGGTAACATCACATGCACTGGTCAGGTGATCATGACATCACCATAGGTCCTTAATCATGCATAACTACATACAGGCTTCATCTTAGGTATTCAGACACACACCCCTTGGGTGGTTATGTAGGTGACTGGACCCACCCATGTCTCCAAGTCACCTGGAAGCCTCCCAATGTATTGCAAAAACCCTCAGCAGTAGATCTGCTGAGCAAAACATGCCCAGGCTTCCATCACAGGGCCACCCACCTCTGCCATACCTACCGCCCATCAATCACATGACCAGTCACCATGCCACATATTCCCCCCTTTTCCTAAAGCCATGAGGCTTGGCACTGTCTATTACCCGACCAGAGATCCTTGTTGGTCGTCTCTGCCAGTCAAACCGCCTATTAAAGTTGGACCCAGCTACTGAACCCTTTTGTAAACACCCATCATCCATCATGTCTTGTGATAGAGATGACCGCTTGTCAGACCTCCCGCACCCCTAGCAGTCAATCTGGCATTGCAATTCCCTTGCACTCATACCATCTGTCTGGTCTGACCCTTTGTCAACACGTCCGCTACAGGGTTTCCCACCTAGGTCACTCAGCCCTGAGCTAACTGAGGCGTCACTACTTCTTCCTCTTCCATCAGGCCCCTTTCTGAAATCTCTCTGCTGGCCCTTTCTCCTATGGTCTCTATTGCCCAGAAAGCAGTTCTTCCATATGTCCCTGTCCTCAATTAGCTCCAGCTTGAGGACTTCCAGTCTTAAGCGAACCTCTTCGCCTCTCTATACCGCGAGTTGAAGGTGGCGGCCATCTTCTTCCCATTTCCTGTAGCTCTCCATTGATCTGCCCCCTCTCAAGTCTCAGCTGCTCTACCTCTTTCAGGTTCGACACGCGATACTCCAGGAGTATCCGGATATTCCCAAGGCTCTCCATGGATCCGACAATGAGGACTGGAACCATCCCATC